>NC_136067.1:487606824-488875574 GCF_964261635.1 Lissotriton helveticus | reverse complement strand
ACGGAGGCGAAAATACAAGGGACAGATAAGTAGAAAGTGCTCAGTGCTCTGCTTCGAAATTCTATCACAAGGGCAGCGAATAGATGGATGCTTTTTTAACAAAGGGAAAGCCACCAGTTTATGTACAATACCGAGTCTTAACCTTGTAAGGACATACTGGTGGGCTTGCTTATTCACCACCTTCAGATATTTTGGAAAGCCGGGGCTATTCAAATTATAGGAATAATAAAATTGATGGGTTGTGAGCTTACTGGTATCCTCGCTACGCAGTATTGCTTTGGTCTCCAAATAAATGTTTTTAAGTTCCTTGCCAGGCCGGGTCGCCCCCATGCTCCTCCTGCTCTTGTGTGCTGGGTTCCTGCTGTTTGCCGCCACTCGCCTTTTCTCGCCGCTGCCCCCCTGCGGCCCCGCCCCCCGCCAGCCGATTGGCCCCCCCGCTCCCGCCACCCAGCGGACCCTCCCTCCCGGCTCCCTTCTTATGCCGCCTCCACGCACACGCAGCGTTGACGCGCAGCGGGCGCGCCGATTGTACGCCGAAGGTGCACCAAAGGCAAGCCCGTCTGCGCCCGTCCGCGCCTGGACCGCGCCCAGCGCCAGGACCCCTGGCCCCCGACGGACCTACGACGCCGCCACTCTCATCGCACTCAAACCCGACCAACCAAGAGCCAGCCACCGAGCAACCCCGAGACGCACCCACAGACCCTTCACCTGTCAAGCCTGCAAATTCACCTGCCTCCGGACCTGCACCGCAGCCACCAAGCCGAGCACCAACAACAGCCACCTCAAGTGCATCCTGCTCAACACCCGCTCCATCCACAGACACGCCATCGAACTCTGGAACCTGCTCGATACAATCTCACCAGACGTCGCCTTCCTCACGGAAACCTGGATGAACGCCTCCTCAGCGCCCGACATCGCCATCGCCATCCCGGACGGATAATCAATCAATCAATCAAAGACATTTGTAGAGCGCACTACTTACCCGGAGGGTCTCAAGGCGCTTGGGGGGGGGGGTGCTGCTACTGCTCGAACAGCCAGGTCTTGAGCTTCTTCCTGAAGGAGAGGTGGTCTTGGGTCAGGCGCAGGTCGGTCGGGAGGGAGTTCCAGGTCTTGGCGGCCAGGTAGGAGAAAGACCTTCCTCCTGTTGTCGCTCTTTGGATGCGGGGGACGGCGGCGAGGGCGTGGTTGGTCGATCGGAGGTGGCGTTTGGGAGCGTAGAAGTTGAGGCGGTTGTTGAGGTAGCTCGGGCCTTGGTCGTTTAGGGCCTTGTGTGCGTGGGTGAGGAGACGGAAGGTGATTCTCTTGTTGACGGGGAGCCAGTGCAGGTCTCTCAGATGTCCGGAGATGTGGCTGCGTCGGGGGATGTCGAGGATGAGTCTGGCTGAGGCGTTCTGGATCCGCTGGAGTCTCTTCTGGAGCTTGGCGGTGGTTCCGGCGTAGAGGGCGTTGCCGTAGTCCAGACGGCTGGTGACGAGGGCCAGGGTGACCGTCTTCCTGGTCTCGGTGGAGATCCACCGGAAGATCTTCCGTAGCATGCGCAGGATGTTAAAACAGGACGCGGAGACGGCGTTGACTTGTCTGGTCATGGAGAGGGAGGAGTCCAGGATGAAGCCCAGGTTGCGTGCGTGGTCTGTCGGTTTGGGTGCGGTGCCCAGGGCTGGGGGCCACCAGGAGTCATCCCAGGCGGAGGGCGAGGAGCCCACGATGAGGACTTCCGTCTTGTCTGAGTTCAGTTTCAGGCGGCTGGTCGTCATCCACTCAGCTACGTCTTTCATCCCTTCGTGAAGGTTGGCTCTAGCGGCGGCGGGGTCGTTGGTCAGGGAGAGGATCAGTTGGGTGTCGTCAGCGTAGGAGATGATGTTGAGGTTGTGTTGGCGTGCGATGGCCGCAAGGGGGCTCATGTAGACGTTGAAGAGGGTGGGGCTCAGCGAGGATCCTTGAGGGACGCCGCAGATGACTTTGGTGGTCTCTGACTTGTACGGTGGTAGACCGACTCTCTGTGTTCTTCCGTCGAGGAAGGAGATGATCCATTCCAGTGCCTTCTCCTGGATTCCGACGTTGCTGAGGCGCTGCACTAGGGTGCGGTGGCAGACAGTGTCGAATGCCGCGGAGAGGTCTAGGAGGATGAGGGCCGCTGTTTCTCCGTTGTCCATCAGGGCTCGGATGTCATCGGTGGCAGCGATGAGGGCCGTCTCGGTGCTGTGGTTGGCTCGGAAGCCAGACTGTGAGGGGTCGAGGGATCCATTCGTCTCGAGGAAGGCGGCCAGCTGTTTGTTGACGGTCTTCTCGATGACTTTGGCTGGAAACGGGAGGAGCGAGATGGGTCGGTAATTCTTGAGTTCGGTGGGGTCCGCTGTGGGTTTCTTGAGTAGGGCGCTGAGTTCGGCGTGTTTCCAGCTCTCCGGGAAGGTGGCGGTGTCGAAGGATGTGTTGATGATGTCCCGCAGGTAGGGTGCGATGACAGCGTCGGCTTTGTTGAAGACGTGGTGAGGGAAGGGGTCGGTTGGAGATCCGGAGTGGATGGAGTTCATCCCGCGGACGGTGTCTTCGGTGCTGATCGGAGTCCAGGCGCGGAGGGTGGTGGTGGGGGGCGGTGGTTCGGTCGTGGCGTGCGTCGGTTGAGTGCTGAAGCTGTTGTGTATTTCCGCGATCTTGTTGTGGAAGTAGGAGGCGAGGGAGTTGCAGAGGTCTTGCGATGGGGTGATGTCGTTGTTTCCGGCGTTGGGGTTGGAGAGCTCTTTCACGATGTTGAAGAGTTCCTTGCAGTTGTGTGCGTTGTTGTCCAGCCGGTCCTTGAATGCAGTTTTCTTGGTGGCGCGGATCAGTTGGTGGTGCTTCCGGGTGGCAAGCTTGAGGGTGGTCATGTTGTCCGGTGTTGGTTCCCTTCTCCTATCATCCGGAGAGACCGCGTCAACCAGACTGGAGGAGGCATCGCCATCGTACACAAGAACACCATCCGCATCACGACCGACTCCAACGACACCTTCACTGCCGCCGAGTATCTCCACTTCCAGATACACACCGACCCAAAGACGACCCTCAGAGGCACCCTCATCTACAGGCCCCCTGGACCACGTACACAATTCAGCGACGACATCGCGGACTTCGTCAGCCCGCATGCCCTCCGCTCCGCTGACTACATCCTCCTAGGTGACCTCAACTTCCACCTGGAGAACAACAAGGACCGAAACACCGCCGCCCTGCTGGACAACCTCACCAACCTCGGACTCAAGCAACTGGTGAACACCCCCACCCACTACGCCGGCCACACGCTTAATAATAATAATCCACATTTGTAAAGCGCACAATCACCCGTAAGGGTCTCTAGGCGCTGGGGGCCGTCGGGAAGATTAAGCGAGCTATTGCCCAGAGTCACATGGTGCTGGGCTAACCTGCCGCCAGAGCCGGGGATCGAACTCTGATCCCCAGATTCCAGCGTCAGTCGCCCTGGCCGCGGCGCCACACCTCTCCCACAACTTGACCCCGTCTTCTCATCCAGCAAGCACATCACCTTCAGCCACTCCACCGGACTTCACTGGACCGACCACAGCTGCGTCCACTTCAGCTTCAGAAGAACCACGACCCACCGCCACCCGCAACAGGTTCCTCACAGGAGCTGGAGCAAGATCACCGCCGACCAGCTCACCACCTGCCTCAGCCAGAACCCACCCGCCAGCGCAACGGACCCCAACGAAGCAGCCCGCAACTTCACGCAGTGGCTGACCGCCTGCGCCGACGACCTCGCACCACTGAAGACCCTCCTAGCAGACCCAGAAGCAAGAAGGCCTCCTGGTTCACCGAAGGACTCAAGGACTCCAAGAAGAACTGCCGCACCCTCGAGAAAGCCTGGCTCCTCGACCAGACCACAGACAACATGACCGCCCTCAAAGACGCTACCCGCAAGCACCACCAAGAAGAAATCACTGAAAGAACGACTGGACAACAACGCCCACGACAGCAAGGAGCTCTTCAGCATCGTCAAGGAGTTCTCCAACCCCAGCACCGGCAACAACGACATCACTCCTTCACAAGATCTCTGCGACTCTCTCGCTTCGTTCTTCCACCGCAAGATCGCCGACATCCACAACAGCTTTGACGCACCACCCACGCACCCAACCGCCGAACCAACGCCCCCCACCGCCACCCTCCGCACCTGGACCACGGTGACCACCGAAGACACAGCCCGCACGATGAACACCATCCACTCCGGATCTCCGACTGACCCCTGCCCCCACCACATCTTCAACAAGGCCGACTCCATCATCGCACCCCAACTCCGGGACATCATCAACACCTCCTTCAACACCGCCACCTTCCCGGAGAGCTGGAAGCATGCCGAGCTCAACGCCCTACTGAAGAAACCAACAGCGGACCCCACCGACCTCAAGAACTTCCGCCCCATCTCGCTCCTCCCTTTTCCTGCCAAAGTCATCGAGAAGACCGTCAACAGACAACTAGCAGCCTTCCTCGAGACGAACGGATCCCTCGACCCCTCGCAGTCCGGTTTCCGAGCCAACCACAGCACCGAGACCGCCCTCAATGCTGCCACCGACGACATCAGAACCCTGCTCGACAACGGGGAAACAGCGGCCCTCATCCTCCTGGACCTCTCTGCAGCATTCGACACCGTCTGCCACCGCACTCTAGTCCAACGCCTCAGCAACATCGGGATCCAAGAGAAGGCTCTGGAGTGGATCAGCTCGTTCCTCGCCGGAAGAACGCAGAGAGTCCGCCTCCCCCCGTTCCGATCCGAGGCCACCGAAGTCATCTGCGGCATACCACAAGGATCATCACTCAGCCCCACCCTCTTCAACGTCTACATGAGACCTCTTGCAACCATCGCACGCCAGCACAACCTCAACATCATCTCCTACGCTGACGACACCCAACTGATCCTCTCCCTCACCAGAGACCCCACCACCGCCAGAACGAGCCTGCACGAAGGGATGAAAAGCGTCGCCAAATGGATGAAGAACAGCCGCCTGAAACTGAACTCAGACAAGACGGAAGTCCTCATCCTGGGACCATCGCCCTCCGCCTGGGACGACTCCTGGTGGCCCCCCGCCCTGGGCACCGCTCCCAAGCCAACCGACCACGCACGCAACTTGGGCTTCATCCTGGACTCTTCCCTTTCGATGACCAGACAAGTCAACGCCGTCTCCTCATCGTGCTTCAACACCCTGCGTATGCTCCGGAAGATCTTCCGATGGATCCCGACCGAAACCAGGAAGACGGTCATCCAGGCCCTCGTCACCAGCCGACTGGACTACGGAAACACCCTCTACGCGGGAACCACAGCCAAACTACAGAAAAGACTCCAGCGCATACAGAACGCCTCCGCCCGACTCATCCTGGACATCCCCCGACGCAGCCACATCTCCGGCCACCTGAGGGACCTGCACTGGCTCCCCGTCAGCAAAAGGATCATGTTCAGGCTCCTTACCCACACACACAAATCTCTCCACGACGTGGGCCCCAAGTACCTCAACGACCGCCTGACCTTCTACACGCCCACCCGTCAGCTACGTTCTACAAGCCTCGCCCTCGCCGCCGTTCCACGCATCCAAAGAGCCACCGCCGGAGGAAGATCCTTCTCCTACCTGGCAGCCAAGACATGGAACTCCCTCCCCATCCACCTCTGGCTGACACAGGACCATCTCGCCTTCAGGAAACAACTCAAGACATGGCTGTTCGAGCAGCAGCGGACCCCTCCCCTATGCGCCTTGAGACCCTTCCGGGTGAGTAGCGCGCTATACAAATGGTATGATTGATTGATTGATTTTAGAAATATCAGTTGCGCTAGCGGGGTCTACAGAGACGTCCAAATCAAAAATGTCTTTGAATGAAGTTATGACATAATTAAGCCATGGGATCAGGTTACAGTTATCCAGGCGTAGGCAATCATTAATTATTCTCTTAGTGAAGCCAGTTGTTTCCTTAGCCCAAATCGATCGCCAGGCCATTAGCGGTCTTAGGCCAATAAGGTCCGTCAGAAAGATCAACCCAACTTCCTAGTGTACTAATCCGTTAGGGGCAGATGTTGGGAGACAAAGAAGTCTCTTTAAGAAACTATTTTCCTCCACTTGCAGGTCTCCATGTCGGCAATGGCCCCAGACCCCTGAACCATAAAGTGCAACCGGGGCACATCTATGGCGATAGACGTGCAGCATATCGCTTATACGTCTACTTCCTAATTTGGAGGCAAATTTGAAGACGCCAAAAGCACTTTTACCCATCTGTGCCTTACCATTAGTTATTTCCTGAGCCCACATGCCATTACTATGGAAGGTGATGCCAAGATAGCAGAATTTATCGACCACCTGGATTTTCTGATCTTCAATCTTGAATCTTCGTAGTTTCCTAACCTTTTTCCCACACGCCATAATGAATGTTTTAGAGTTATTAATCCTTAGTTTCCTTCCCCTAATAAAATCTGAGAATCTGTCCATTAGTCTTTGCAGACCGATGGGGGTTCTAGAAAGGAGGACTGTATCGTCTGCATAAAGCAGCACGGGTGTCGCATGGCCCTCAATTAGCGGTGCATCAGAATTAACAGATTTCATCTCGGAGTCGATGGCATTAATAAAAAGGGAAAAAAGAAGCGGGGCAAGGACACAACCTTGTCTGATATCTGATTTGACCTTGATGTCATTGGTGCATTCCCCTCCTTCTTTTGCACCAAATCTCTGCCCTATGGAAACAAACTTAAATCAATACCTTTCTCCCTAAACTCTGTTGGCTCTACCTCCTCTCTCTGCGCTGCCCTCCCAGACTTCACCCAAAAACCAATTGAGCTGGTCCAACTGTCTCGAAAATTCTATCCTTCTTAAACCCGAACAATCACTTCAATGATCTTCTCCCCTCTATATGCCTAGCCGCCACCTCTCAGGCTATCATCCCTTCCTGGACTGCAATAATCAACGCTTCCCTCCTACAGGGATCGATACCTAACTCTCTTAAAGCCGGCCAAGTCACCCCCATCCTAAAACAAGCATTGGCATAGCCAATAGGTTTCGCTTTTGGGACCTTATAAGTGTTTAGCCATGCAACACTTGATGTTGTTTAATGAAGGATATTGTGCTGGATAACTAAACACTTATAATGTCCCAAAGGTGAGACCTATTGGCTATGCATTGTGTGGGCCTTATAAGTGTTTAGGTAGAGCTATTGACTTTGCCTATGTTTCTAAGCTGTGCTGTAGAGAAGTGTGGCTGATGTGCAGCATGCTGATAAGTTGAATGATGTGTTTAATGGAGGCAGAGATTTCTCCATTAGTTCTTCCTGCTAGAAATCAACTGTATCAATCAGTTTAAAGCTGCCCAAGGGTATAGGGGTTTAGTCATTAGAAATACCTTTTCTCACAGGCAGTCTCATTTGGTTATTATTTTCATACTGCTAAGCTCACCCTTATTTGGAGTGTGCCACCCTCATTTGCCCTCTAAATAAGAAAAATGCCTCCAATAGACTTGTATATTTTTCGGAATATTTTTTTTTTATCTTTATGCGTGTACCATACAGAATGATTCCCTGACGCCTCTGGAATCGACAAAGCCAGGCCATGCAATTAAGCTACGACATGCATAAAGTATGCAAGAGTCTACAGGAAGGTTCTGTACACATCAGAATACATTTTTGGGGGAGTTTTATATAGCATGAATTGTGTTGGACATTGGGACGCTTTCCGTGAACAGCGGTTACATTACACATGGTCGGAGTTTTCTTTCAGGCACAAGGATATTAAATAACTTGCCCAAAATCACAGGATGTTAAACAAGGCTAGGAATGGAACTTGGTTACCCAGGTCCAAAGTCGGCAGCTTTGGCCCGTATGCCATAACTCTTCCCTACACTTATATTTTAAATTCCATAAAACCATTTTGGGTATAACAAAAGCCCTCCATAATAAATATAATTGTCGATAAATGTGTGTATAGAAATCAAAACGATTGTAGTTTGGCACTTGTGCACTCTATGGTCTGTGGCAACCATAGAGCTCTACATTGGCGGCAGTGGGCTGTTCTATGTGTCACTGCTCGATGCGTGCACTGGAAGGCAGTTCAAAGGTGGACTGTGGTTGGTTGGTTCTGCTACTCTTGCATGTAAAGTTCATCAAAGCTGCTTCATGATTCCTTTCCATCAGCGGCTCACCTTCAATACATGTTTTTTCCGAATCCCGGCCCACCCCCTAACTCAACGCTGATCGCCCCCTTCTTCTATTCCGCACTTGGAAAATATCAGGCCGGTGTTTTGGTGGTAGCGCCTCGAAGTCTAGAGTGCCTCCTCGTGCCCGCAGGATTCTGTGGTAGCGTTCTAGTTGTTCCGGCACAGGAACAGGAAGCAGCTAGGCAGGAAGCGGAAGGCGGCCATGCTTGTTTGCTGGCGCCGACCGCAAAGACGCAGCTCAGCCCCGGCGCTCCGATTAAAGATTCAAATTTAACTTAATACACGTGTGTGACTCACCTCATTACAATGGCGACGAGTCGGGACAAGTGAAGACCCGGACACACGCGCGACGTATGCGCGAACACTCGCATTACGCGTGAGAAGCAGCAAAATCCCCGGAGCGCGGCAGAGGAGCCGAGACAAGCAGCGTTTTGGCGCGAAGGAGACACACAGCGTCCTCCAGCCAAATACAGCACTAGTAAGCCTGCAGAGCCCCATAAACCACCCTGCCCAGCAAGAATCAAGCCCACTCAGCGCTGAGGGCACACAGGGGCAGAGGAGGAAATCCTGTGGGAAATAAAGGCACAAAGCTAGGTGCAATCCAGAGAGGCCTCAAGCAGGGTCCGGGCACCAGGCGGTGAAGCGCAAACTGGCGGAGACAGCAGGCCCATCGAGTCCAGGGGCAGGAGGAGCACCGCAGGCGGCAGCTGACCTCGCAAAGAGCACGCAGGAAGAAGACAGCGAAGGAGAGCACAAGGAAGACGGCGGAGAGGAACAGGACGCTCCAGGCAGTCCGACCAGACGAGCAACTTCCACAGCCACAGTAAGGAGGAAAACACCAGCAATGGCGAACCAAAGCACGTCTCTCACCCAGCTGGTACCTTTCCTGACGAAGAGCGGAGAGCCAGAAAGGAAATGGGAAGACTGGAAGAGGTACTTCCTTAATTACTTGGAGGCACTAGAAGAGGAGGGTGACACCCCATTCACAAGCAAAAGAAAGAAGAAAATTTTGCTCCACAACTTAGGCCCAGAAGGGCTAAGGATATATGACACCATCGTAAAAGGTGAGAGGAACGCAGGGGACCCTGAGGTGTTTGCTCATGCCATTGAGGACTTGGACGCACATTATAGACCCGTGGTGTGTGTCGCCATTGACAGGTTTAACTTCTTTCAGAGGAAGCAGAAAAACGGCGAGTCAGTAGATGAGTACGTGGTTGCGTTGAAGAAGTTGGCCCTCACTTGCAAGTTTGGGGGTTTACACGATGAACTCATCAGGGACCAAATCATTATGCATACCTCCAGCTCTCACATTCAGGAGAAGTTGTGGGTTAACGGCGACGCTCCCCTCAAGGAGATCTGGGCGATGGTCAAGAAGGCCGAGCTGTCGAAGAGGTGTGCTCAAGCAGCGAAAAGGGATGCCCAGGAGTCGCAAACGGTTTGCAGAGTAATGACACCAAATAGGAATGACCGATGGAAACAGAATGAGTCACGGAGGAACCAAGGTGGAGGCAGAGCAGACTTCGCGGCCAGACAACAGGTGGACAGTAAGTCACACAAAGCAGGGAAAACACAATGCTACCGGTGTGGCAGCGGCAGTCATCTGGGGAACGACAAGGCGTGCCCCGCCTTCAGAGCTAAATGCTCCTACTGCAACATCTTTGGACACTATGAGAAGGTATGTCGCAGGAAGCCCAAAAACGCCATCGTAAGGTTGGTGGACCAGGAGCAACGAGACGACTCCAGCGACCAGGAGGACACGGTTGAAGAGGAGGAATTCCTGTACATTGACGTACAAATATTAGAGATGGATAGCTCCAGTTCGGACAGACCCAGGTTAGATATGCACATAGGTGGCGTACCTTTGGAGATGATTGCGGACAGTGGAGCGCCCATATCCATCGTTCAGAAGAAGGTGTGGGAAAACAACTTCGCGAACAGAATCAAAGATTCTCTGCTACCCATGGATGTGAGGCCGGTGACGTACACAGGACAGAAGATTCCTATGTTAGGGTACTGCCCGCTCATGTTTGAATTCAGAGGAAGGCACGCTCAGTGCAAACTGTATGTCGCGGAAAAAGGCCCGTCCGTACTGAGTTGGAAGGACCAGGGCGCATTAGGAATCCAGCTCAACCCAGGAGGCATCGAAAAAATTCTTCTCATGGACATGGCTGTCAAGGAGGATGTACAGCTGTGGCGGACTACGTATCCGAGAGTCTTCAACGGACAAATTGGTGAATTGAGCAAATATACTCACCTGATTAAGCTTAAAGGAGGTGTGGTGCCGGTGGTGCACAAAGTGAGGAACATCCCGTTCCGCAGCAGAGAGGCGGTGCAAATGGAACTGGAAAGACTTGAAAAGGAGGGAGTCATCAGGGCGATAGAGAGCGCGGAGTGGCTGTCCCCCTTAGTTGTGGCCCAGAAGCCCAACGGTAAGGTCCGTCTCTGCGTGGACCTGAGGGAATTGAATAAAAACATTATCATAGATAAATTCCCCCTGCCACGCATCAGTGAAATGTTGGCTAAAACCAAAGATGTCCAATGGTTTTCCACGGTGGACCTGTCATCGGCCTACCATCAAGTTAAACTTCACCCTTCATGCACCCACCTCACGTCGTTCATCACGCCGTTCGGGTGCTATGAGTTCGTGAGGATGCCGTTCGGCCTTGCTTCAGCCGCGGCTGTGTTCCAGAAGATCATGCACAAACTCTTGAAGGATCTGAAGGACGTACTCTTCTTCCAGGATGACATCTTGGTGATGGGGAAGTCAAGGCAAGATCACAATGTGAAGCTTCACAAGGTGCTACAAAGACTGCAGGACAATGGGCTAACCGCTGAATGGACCAAATGCAACTTAGGAGTCCAGTCGGTTACATACCTCGGACATGAAGTGAGTGGGCAGGGCATAACGCCTAAGAAGTCGAACATGAGGGCCATCATGGAGGCGCCCACTCCAGAAAGGAAGGAGGATGTTCGGTCATTCCTAGGAATGGCTGAATATTACAGCAAATTCATACCCCACTTTGCAACAAAGACACACTTCATTAGACAACTACTCAGGGAAAGAAATACATTCCAATGGGGAAAGGAGGAACAGACGGAATTTGACGCACTCAAGCAAGAAATGAGCACGGCTATCCCCCTCAAAGGTTTCGATCCAAGTGCCGAGTCCATCCTCACCACGGACGCCAGTGACCGCGGCCTAGGGGCGGTCCTGATGCAGAGAGAGGAGTCCGGAGAGATATCTACCGTCAGTTTTGCTTCCCGCTCGTTGGCTCCCAATGAAGAGAAGTTCAGCGTGGTGGAAAAGGAGATGCTAGCGGTGGTCTGGGCGGTAGAGAAATTCAGGCAGTATCTGTGGGGAGCCAAATTCCTAGTCAAGACGGATCACAAGCCTTTGGTCCGTGTCCTGACGTCGAGCGGGCATGATCATGCCACGCCCCGCATTGCCAAGATGACCCTTCGGCTTTTGGACTTTGTCTATGAAGTGGAGCACATTCCGGGGCCTCAGAACAAAGTGGCTGACTTTCTTAGCAGAGCGGCGGCCATGGAGGGGGCAAAGGACGAAGAAAAGCACGAGTGGGAAGGCTATGTGGTAGCCACCATCCGGGACACTGAGGAAGTGATAAGTGCCCAAGACTGGGAGTGTGCCTATAAGGAAGACTCAGATTTGGATGCCGTGAAGGGATACGTCATCCATGGCTGGCCTGAAAAAAGACATCTGAAGGAGGAGCTGAAAAGGTACTGGGAAGTCAGGGATGAACTATCAATAGCGGACAACCCAGTGTTCTTACTACGTGGAGACAAGGTAGTTCCACCCCAAAGCATCTTGGAAAGGCTGATGTCTTTACTCCATGAAGGGCACCAAGGGATCACGAAAACGAAAGCGTTGGCCAGGCAAGCTTACTGGTGGCCGGCCATTGATGCGCAGGTCGAACGGCACGTGCGCACCTGTGAATCATGTGCAAAGTCGGACAAATCACAGAGTATGCTAAGGCCGCCATTGGGGAGATTCCCAGTTCCGGATGGCCCATGGGAAATGTTGTCAGTGGACATAATGGGGCCAGTCCTGGACAAAGAAAGCATTGCAAAGTATGTGGTGGTGGCAATTGACAAGTATTCAAAATGGCCAGAGTTACAAGTATTGGAACAAGTGGACACGGAAGCGGTTATACGTTTCTTGCGCACTACATTCGTCAGTGAAGGCATCCCAAGGATCATCATCTGCGACAATGGTCCCCAATTCACATCTGAGAAGTGGGTCGCATTTACCAACAGGAACGGCATTGAGGTGAAGCATACCCCGATCTACCACCCGGCTGGCAATGGACAGGTGGAACGCTTCAACCGTGTGATAATGGGCACCATACAAGCAGCCATTGAGGACGGTCTGGACTGGGAAAAAGAGCTAGAAAAGATGATTTGGGCATACCGCATCACACCAGGGAGCACCGGATACAGTCCCTTTAAGATCTTGAGAGGTAGAGAGGCATTCACCAAGGACAACGTGGCATGGAGGAAGTTGGTTGTACAGAGCAGGTGGTCACCGGCGGTGGTCAGGAAGAATCTGGAGAGGGCACAAGATGTTTACACTGCTCATTACAACAAAAGACGGAACACTCGCAGTACGGAATTGGACAAGGGAGATTGGGTGAGGGTGAAGCTCGCCATCAGGAAAAGAAAGGGGGAAAGCAAGTTTTCCCCACCCCTCAAGGTAGTGGAGCCCTATGCCCGGTCTGCCCTGCTGAGTGATGGAAAGGTGTGGTCGATGGACAGAATGGCAAGATGCAGCAAGATAGTGAAATGGGAAGAGGAAGTAGAAGAAAGAGAGGAGCAAGTTGTCGAGGAAGGAGAAAGTGAAGAAAGAGAAAGGCAAGAAGAAAACGTTGGAGGAAGTGGAGAGAGACAAGGAGAGAACGTCGAGGACGCAGAAAAGCGAATAGAAGGTGAAGAAAGAGAAAGGAAGGAATCAACAGTAGGAAGAAAGGGAAGTGCAGGAGGTAGTGAAAGGAGAATGAAGATCAGAGAAGTGGAAAGCACGAAAGAGCGCATGGAAGACAAGACTACAGAAGGAGTGAGAAGCAACGAGGGAATAGAGACTCGAGTAGGAAGAAAGATCAAGGTACCGGAGAGATTCAGAGACTTTGTGATGGACTAGAAGTAAGACTTTTTGTAAATATTGTTGGGTGCATAAAGGGGGGAGATATGTGGTAGCGTTCTAGTTGTTCCGGCACAGGAACAGGAAGCAGCTAGGCAGGAAGCGGAAGGCGGCCATGCTTGTTTGCTGGCGCCGACCGCAAAGACGCAGCTCAGCCCCGGCGCTCCGATTAAAGATTCAAATTTAACTTAATACACGTGTGTGACTCACCTCATTACAGATTCTAATGTTCTAGACAGTGTAAGTTCACACGAAAACATTTTATCCACACTCAAAATCTTAAACACTATTTCTCTGACTTGTTTTGCAGCGTACACGAAACTTGTGAGCACAAGCATTCAGGGGAGTCTACGCCTATGCATGCGATGGGATCTTTAAATATTACGTTTTGCACTTTTATGTGAGCCGCAGAAATGTTCCCTGGTGAGCGCTCCATGTGACCAATTACAAATGCTTTCTAATGGGTCCAATTAAGAGTCAAGAGAACCGAAGCGCTTCCCTTCTGAAATAAAACACCGGCTCACATCAGAAATAGTTTCACAGCCGAATCAACTGGAATATTTACAGTGGTCGCTCAATAGATACTCCTAACCCCTATAGCATGGCGTGGAAACCACCTGTAACTGGTAAACTGGATTTTTCAAATTCTATGACACGAATAGACCAGTTGAGAACGGCTGCCATAAATTGCAGGCGCATTGCTTTTCGTACATCATCATAAAAAAGGCCCACCGATAGTGGACACTAAACTGCAACTGTTTCAGGGACTCTCGACAGGTTTCCAAGTTGTCTGCGAATGCACAGGGGTTAGTTTTGGACTATTATTGAAATAAAATAAAATTGTTGCTCGTCGACGAGTTTTAAAGCTGTGTTCACCCGTATTATCCCTGTCTGAACTCCTAGTCCGTGTCCCCATGTGCAACGCAGCGACACAAATTCGGAAACAATGGACACAAAAGGGCTCTTTAAAAGTGTTGCATGGCGGGCGGGGTTACTTCCAAGTCAAAAAGCGTCAAGTCTCTGTATAAGGAATTACGCCATAACTGGCTCTTCTCCTTAGCAGGAGCTGGAATGGTGTACGTTTTATTTATTATTAACTTTACCTCACAATTGGTAAACATAAGTTTAGTCCATCAGCACAGCAACCCGTGCAGGCAAACCAGAGTATAAAATATATCACAAATAGTGAAAGTGTTTATATATTTCGAGATGGATCAACATTGTATTTTTTAGCATAAATGTGTTTTATTTAAGATAACAAGTTATTGTGTGCTGTTCTTTAGTTTTCTCCTTGGTTTATTTTTTACTTTGCTGTGGGAAAAATGTTCATGCGCGGTGTCCCGTGCCCGGTGCCGTTGTCGCCTCAGCTACTTTTGTTCTGTTGAAGCTTGTGGTAAGTTTAGTGACGTACATCTGCTGCCGGGTCATCGCATACCCTCTGAAGCATGTAGCTGCAGGGCTCTTTAAATATTTCCGTAGGAAATTGTATCCGGGCAGAAAAGGCGCATAAGCGCAGCAGCACAGTAATGGCTGAATGCGTTAAGAGAAGCGTTAACAGCACAGGAAGGGTCACAGATGCGTAAAATATACAACATGTATCATCTGACCTCGCAGCGTGAGCTGGGCTGCCTAAAGCTTTTCGTTGCCTGCCCTGGACGCCCTCGTGCTGGGGGTATCGAAATAGGAAGGCTCAGGTATCGGAAGCATTAAAAAAAAACGACAAGCATTGGCCTCACGGCTGAGAAAGTGACACGGCCGCGCGAGAGACATGCTTGGTGGTGGGGGAGGGGTATGCGCTGGTCACAAATAAACTTACATGAAACAAGACGCGCTGCTGCGAGACACACTCTGTGTCGGGGAAGGGGCGAGCAAGACAGAGAGGCACGCAGCGGCAAAAGTGAAAGAAGGCTGACGAGTGGTGTGTGATGTGCGTGCACCATGACGAGAGAGGAAAGCCATATGGCGCCTCTGCTCATCATTGTGGCGTAACCGCACGCTCTATGCCAGGCAAAAGCATGTGGTAAGACTTTTAAAAGCCCACACACTACATGTCTTGCACCAGAGCATGCGCTGGCTCAGCAAGACCTAAAAACCTACGCTGGATCCTACCTCCTCTGACAACTATAGACCAAATATCCAACATCCCACTCCTTGCCAAAGTTCTGGAAAAATGTGTGCAACAGCAGCTGAGCCTACACATCACCAACTTCCACTTACTAGACGACTTCCAATCTGGGTTCAGACCAGGACACAGCACTGAAACCACCCTCCTCCAAATCATGGATGATGCCCTCCAAGCCCTGGACAAAAGCAAAACCTGTCTCTTTATCCTCCTAGACCTATCCTCTTTTGATATGGTCAACCACGAAACACTCCTTGAACGCCTCAAACTCAGGATGGGTTTGGGTGGCACCGTTCTTGAATGGTTTAGGTCCTTCCTCCAGAATCGCTCACATAGAGTCCTAATTAAAGGCAACCTATCTGCTCCTTCTCCGATCATGGTGGGAGTCCCTCAAGGCTCAACCCTGTCCCCTATCCTCTTCAATCATTACCTTTAACTGCTCACAGAAGTGCTGCGCACAGCCAATATCTCCTACCACATGTATGCCGACGACACACAGATCTACATTACAATCTCTTCTCCTAAGGACATTCTCTCCCTGAATGAGGCCTTGAAGCTGACTGTTCAATGGCTCACCTCTAACCATCTCAAACTTAAGGCAAAAAAACTGAGTTTCTTCTTCTCTCCCCACCCAAAACCAATCAAGACATCCAAGAAGACAAAGACAGACATAATTTCTCCAGTTGGCTGGCTAAGGTAGCTTGGCAGTGCTGCTCTTGATGAGTGTCTAGGGCAGTTCAATGACCATGACTTCACCCCCTTCTATGCCTCCCCATCTAACTGCTGTAGGTAGGTGGTGAGTCAAAGTAGGTCTCTAAGTAACGTTTGGGTCAAAATTAACTTGGAGGGAATTATTGCATCATCTTGTGGTGGGTCTGAATACATCACCATCCCAGGACATCACCATATGGGGTCACAGCACATCACCTTCCGAGCACATCACCTTGAAGGACATGGCTTAAAAATGCACAGAGAGACCCTATCACTTTACAGGGTCAGATTATGCCACATAGCAGTGTCAGACAAATTCACCTTACAAGAGGGGCCCTCGCCACTACCAAACACATTACTGTGCAGATCCGCGCACAGCGAGTTGCAGATTGTGTTGCCACATCACCTGGAGACCACATTGGTCTGTGGTGCATACACAAAACATGCTCACCGCCATATTCCCGTGCAGGATCTGACCACTTCCATTCTGACCATGAGAGCGTGCAGGGATGTTCTACAGCGTGCACTGTAAGATAACATCACATTGTAGGGTAAGAGCACATCCTCTTCAGTGTCAGCCTACATCACCTGGCAGGATGTGGTCACATCACTTGTAGACCACTTAGAAAGCAATGTCTGGTACACATGAATTGCTGACCTGGTAGGGTGCAAGCAGATCTGATTAGGTGCCTAACTACATTGCCTTACAGGGTGAAGACCGCATCTCCTAGCAGGGTGCAATGCATATTAGATCATGGTTTTCCAAACTGGGTTGCGACCAATTGGTTGGTCTCCAGACAAATTTTGGTGAGTCGTAAAAGTCAGAGTAATAAATAAAGATGCCTTTAGAGTCTGGGTTTCTCTTGTCACATTTGCTCATGCTTCAAGTATATAGGTATAATGTCAGGCTGCTTTATTCTTTCAATACTGGGATTGCTGTTTTCTCTGATTGTAAAGTGAGAGGAGATTTTATAGTAAATTATGTGACAATCTTGCAGGAGTACAGGGAGAGTGAAGGAAAGGCTGTGGGATGAGTTGTTTTTTGCAACACCCAACAAAATGTAAATACCTGTAATTAATTGTATGCTTTCAGCAGTTAGGAACACAAAAATGAAATACATCTGTTTGTAATTCTGAAGTGTGCTAGAGATTTTAATAGGACCAAAACAATCGAGACACATTACTTGGTGAAGCACAATTGATAAATATTAACAGAAATCGTATTTCAACATATCATTTTTGTACTGTATAGTTTTAACTGTAAAACTGTATGTCTGTACAAATTTAGTTGTTATTTCCATTGAAAATATGCTGTCTGTAAATGACAGTGCACTACCACAAAATGCTTGAGGAGCATTCAACAATCGACTGCCTCATGTCCATTTAAAGGTAGGTGGGTGGAGAAAGTTTGTTGTTCTAAAAGTGGGTTGTGTTTCCAAAAGGTTTGGGAACCACTGTATTAAATCACTAGTGTATAGCCACACCACTTGACGACCTTGTAAGGTGCAAGCACATCACATTAAGTACCTGACCTCATTGCCTTGCAGGGTGAAGACAACATCGCCTAGCCTGGGTGCAGACCACATTAGATACCTAGGGGCCCATTAGGATGTCGGGCGGATTGCCCCTGCCAGGCTGGCGGTGGCTACCGCCACTCAGCGGGGGCAATCCGCCCGACGTCCGCATTCGAATTCCCCCCGCCATATTAGTATGGCGGGGGACCTCGGCAGACGGAAAGACTGTCCGCCGCTTTTCCGCCCCGGTCGCCTTGCGGCCGGGGCGGAAAAGGATTATTATGGTGGCGGTGTCTATTAGACACCGCCAGCCATATTACAATGCGATGCCGCCACGGAAAGGCATGCGGTCTTCACTCTGGGGCCCCCCTGCGGGCCCCCAAAGTGAAGGAGAGGTGGGGGGTGCACACGGCATAAACAAAGCGGCAGGCACCGCGCGGTGCCTGCCGCTTTGTTTCTGCAAATGTAAAAGTGCATTTTTAGCATTGTGGCGGGCGGTGCTGAGAGCACCGCCCGCCACAATGCTAAAAATACAGGATGCGCCTGCCACAGTGGTGGACGCATCCTAATACCCCCCGCGGGAACCCCGCCCTTATGACGGGCAGTCCCGATTACCGATGGGATGGCGGGCGGACTAAGTCCGCCCGCCATCCTAATGGACCTCCAAGTGCTGACCACACCACTTTCCAACCTTTTACGGTCTTAGTACGTCACATTAAGTGCCTGACCACATAGCCTGGGAGGATGCAAATCACATCTCCTAGCAGGGTGCAGACCACATTAGATAACTAGTGTCTGTCCACACCACTTGCACACCTTGCAGGGTCCAAGGTTGTCACATTAAGTGCCTAACCTCATTGCCTTGCAGGGCTCAGACCACATTGTCTTTCAGCGTCTTACAACATCACATACTGACACCATCATGTTGCAGAATTAAATAGCCTGGCAACATCCCTAGCAGACATCACATTGCAAAATATCACCTGACAGCATCAGAACGCTTTACATAACAAGTTTGCAGGATTACCGTGTCAATATGTCAGGTCCTGCCACATCAACTTTCTGGAGCTCATCCCAAAGTTTTCATAGTAAGACCACTTTACCTACCATGGTAAGAGCAGTTCTCTTTGCAGGGGCGTGTAAGATTAACTTACTGAACGCATCTCCTTCCCTTTCAGAGTCCGCCCGTGTAACATTATATGCGCAGATTTATCAAAGGCTTGCATGGCCCTTGCCTCAAGCAAGGTGACGCAAGGCAACGCCAGACCTTAGACCAGATATACAATGCCACACAGAGCCACCTGTGTTGCTCCACGTGGGGGCATTGTAAATCTGGAGCTTGCGTTACTCTGCGTGGTGGACACGTTCCATGGGCAGAGCATGGGTGTTCCCAAGTGTTTGGCAGTGACAAGTGTGCCAGTGTCAAGAGAAAGAGCAGGAATGTGCCATATGTAGTTATTTATGCCGCATTCCTGTTCTCTCCATTGACGCAGCGCAGCAAGTTATCTTATTACATTACACCAAAGGATAAATCTGGTCCATAATGTCTAACCGTATCACACAGCCACATAACTCAGAAAGGTGAATACCACATAAACTTTGCATTGCACATAACTTGTGAATCACATCACCATGCGACATAAACTACAATCATATCGCACGTGAAAACCTCATCACTTGCCACTAACATCGCTTTGCTAATTCACAATAGAACATCTTGATGGTGCAGTGTATCACAGAGTGCAGATCACATAACGCAGTGGATGCTTATTACATCTTATTGCATGTTCAGACCACAGTACCTACTGAGCAAAGATTACATTACCATATATGTTTTAGTATGTTATGCGTTGCAGGGGCACAGCACCATGTTGGTTTTACAGTTCTCTCATCACTTATCTTTTAGGTGCCTCTGCCACTGCCTCAATCGACTTGCCGGCGGGATGACGAATAAAGCATATAATATTTTTGTTATTGTTCACAATCGAAGCAGGCCCATATTATATCCGAAAATAAAACGGCAATAAAAGGCCAACCATTGTAGAGTTTCATTAGACAGAACGTAGCCTGGAGGCAATTTTTTAACAGAAAAAGAACAGTAATAATAATTACAATTAATATTAAATTAAATGTTAAAAAAAATACAAAAGAAAGGCAGACTGCCACGTGCAGTGCCTCATTTGGATGTGCCTGAAGACTTGGAGCTTGACTACCCTACGTTTCTCCTACAAATGGACCTTGAAACTTGTTTGGAGGTTCTAGCAGGGGAGCGCAGCTACTCGTATACCCAGGAGACAGACCGGAGACCGGTTCTTCTATCGGGAAAGAGCCGTCCTCTGCGACCGAGCGCACAGCTTCGGGAGGGACGCACATGGAGCGGTGAGGGAGGAAGGGGACACCCGCCTAGCCAGCCAGATCAGCCGAATCAACCCTAGCGATCAATGGGGTGACAGATGTCGCAGCCAGATCGCCCTCACATCCGAACGTTAAGGAGTCCAATTTTGTATATATCGTTCATGTTTAGGAAACTAGTAATATTAGAGTGAGTACAAATCAGAAAAATGAATGATTTCTAGGCAGAGTTGAAATTATGGACAAAGAAATTGTCCTATAAAAAGTATATGCACATAATTAGTATTAAAATATCGCGTTTTAACCGAATTCCTACATTCCCAAAATGCTCCTTGGCTATATGCAAATAAGGTGTGCACACTCATTGGAGGGTTCGTCTACCCCCTTTCTCACACCCCTTTCGTTTGTGTTCCTTGCGATTGGCTTACATCGGAACTGAAAGGACGCTACAAAAGCCACCATCTTGGAAGAATTAGATACCAAGTCCAGTCAATACAGATCTACAGGTAAGAAAGCTAAAGTTGCGACGTTTAATGCAAGCAATGTGAATTTGTGAGCAAGAACAAAAACATGTTGCATGTGTTACATGTTGTAAGTTTGCTTGAAATATACATTGAACAACAGAATCAATAATTAGAAAATTACTTGGACAAACGCAGTATATTTTACAATATCTGGGTATATAAATGCTTCATTTCAGTTTTGACGCAGAACTAAACCGGCGAGCACAAGACAAGATGCGGCACTTTCATGACGATCGTTACACGAAAGGACCGCCTTCATTCTCATGCGTGCCTCGAAGTTGTCTGTTTGTCTGTTTGTCCCTTTTCTGTGTTGCTGACAGCGAGACCTTGCCCGCTTCTCAGACACGCCTCCACTAGTTTGTACAACTCTCTTGCAGATCTTTGGCTCTCCTCTTTTACGGCGAGTACCCTGTTACCGATTGATGCTTGGGCACTGTGCACCACTGTTAAGGTAAAATAAAAAATACAAACTGTTAAATAATAATTTATGTTTTACAACGAGGAGTCACAGTGTTTTCGAACACTTACGAACTTATCTTTTCTGACTTCTTGCCCAATGTTCCTTTAAATCCCACCGAGTTCTTCACTTTGTGCTCATATTTCTGTGTTAGTTTTCTTTATCTTAGTTGTCATTTCGCGCTTTAAAAAAGCAAAATGTGTCTCTTTCAGTGTGTAATTGAACCAAATAGTTTTACTAGACCCACCCCGTACTCCTATGATTTGTCTCCGTTACTTT
Organism: Lissotriton helveticus; assembly: GCF_964261635.1. Classification (NCBI taxonomy): domain Eukaryota; kingdom Metazoa; phylum Chordata; class Amphibia; order Caudata; family Salamandridae; genus Lissotriton; species Lissotriton helveticus. The sequence goes on along the minus strand of NC_136067.1, from coordinate 488,854,298 downwards.
CGTTTTACTTTTGAATGTTTGAGTGATGTTTTACCCCGCGCCTGTTTCTTCTAACACTGCTAGTGGCTTTTCATAGTGCTTTTTATATCGAATTCTACACCTTCATTCTCTTTGATAAGAACATAGATTTATTTCCAGGCTACTTAGAAAGTTTCGATTTGCATCTATTTTTCTAAATTGAATTGGCGCATCTTAAGCTTTGGCAAAATGGGTCAGCAGAGCAAGTGGGAAAAAATAAATAATCCGAAGTATATTGTGGCCAGTAGGTCATTCTCCTCATCGACACTCTCTTTGTTTCAAGAATTGACGTGTTTTCGATCGAGACTGCGGTGAGTTTCCAGGAGAGCTGTAACTATGTCAACACAATTACTACTTCGACTCTATGAAAGACTCCAATTAAGTTTATTTATATAGGTATATTATGTGGCTGTCCTGGAAAACCGTAACAGATCCGAATGTTCTCAATTTTACTAGGTAGCCATTTAGTAAAGCAATAGCTTGAATTTCAGCTATAGTTTCAAATTAAGGCGTACGTGGACAAGAGATTGAAGTTCATCTGCACATGTGGATACGCAGATTTCACTCTGTAACACACAAATAACTCCGAAACACATGAACAATTTAGCTATATTTTTCAGCACTGAAAAGCAGTTAATAGTTAACTGTGGATTACCTTTGTTTGAATGTCTGTGCAATTTTTATTTTTATGCACTAAATATTTTTTATTGTAACAGGTCGGATCAGGAAATTTTATTTCCAAATGTAAAACAAAAAAAGTATATAACTGTAATCAAACTTGTAAGTAAACAACAAAAGAGAGCCAGGGGCGGACCATATTCATTTTCCCTGAAGAATAAAAAAAATCCTACTTAACGGATTCTTGGGCGACAGCTTTTGTCACTATATGTGTCCGTTTGAGTATAAGATTTGTTAAAATCATTATTATGTAATGCTAGGGAAGCTGTTGAAGCTATGCTGAAAACATTGGACTTGGAGCGTATCTGGATAAAGGAAGCCAGGAGGTGTATAATTAATTGTTACTTGGGTAGGCACCCATCAGCACTATATTATATTTATATGTCCTCTGCTTGATAATCAGGATAAACACTGAGATCTTTTAGAATTATCTTGTTAAGTTCTTTTATGCAAGATCGTAAGCCTTCGTAATGCATAAATGCTTATTAATTCAAAGTTTATTCAAGATTTTACAAACCTAAAACTGTGTGTGTGTGTATGTACGGCCATATACATATAGACACATGACAGTGTAATTAATGTAGCTCAATGACGGTTATGATTTAGCGCAGCTTCTCTAATAAACACTTGTAAGAGAACACAAGGGACACCCTACTCACATGGTACTAGAGTACTTACAAGTAAACAAAAACTGTGGTTCCTGTGGTCACTTAATGGTTGATATCACAATATATATATATCAGCGCAGTCTCAGTTAAATGGGGGTATATAAATGTTAGAGAAAAAAGGGACATGTAACACAGAGTGTATAGAGAAACAAGCTGTTTTATATATGAACATTCACATTTGTTATAGATTTTCAGTGTGGAGTGTCCCAAGTGAAAAAGGTAAAACCTATGAGTATCGATTGTGACATGAGGACAAGGTTTCAATGTTGTTACAGAAACGACCATTCAATGGATACACAATAAATGTTAACAATTTGTGGGGCCTCATCAGGACCTATCAATGTAGGGACACCTGTGGATAAATTATAGTTAGTGTGGTGAGAACCTGTAGCAGTGAGTGGTAGTAAAGGATACTCACATAGGGCCCAGCCGGGCACCTATGTAGGGGCGGGTACTGGCAATCCATGGTATTCAATATAGTGAGGGTTAACATCCTATATCCAGAAGACGGTGTCGCATGTTTGGACAAAGCCAAGGATAATTGGGGAGCCTTGAATTACTGCAGCAAACATCAAAATCCTCTTGCCCCCGCTGTTAGGCCAAAGAGCAAACTTTCAAATTATGTGAGGTATTGCCCCCTCCTCAGAACCTTTTGGATATATGTTCTCAATCTACTCTCCACTATTACGCCCAACTCCATCCTTCAGGACAGGCCCCCGATAGCCCTGGGTGAATATCAAAGATCCAAGAGACACCGAGCAGCCAATTGGTCAAGCTGGCACTTTTTCTGGCTAAGTCCTCAGTTACACCCCAGTAGCAACAGTCCCCGTTCCCACCCAACCCTTCTCAGTTATCTGGCTTCAGACCCTCTTGAAGTGGTCTTGTGCTGACAGCAACGCACTGCACAGGGAAGAGATCCATGGCCTCCGTAAGCATCCCCACACAACGTACGGCGCATTATTAAACCAGCTGCTATGGTCGGACCCCTTTAATTCTACTGACATTCAGACATAAATTCCCTCTTAGCCCTGACTCCAAGCATTCATACCAGGCTACATACACTAATCTTCTTGTTTAATCTGCCCCCTGTAATATCCCACTGCCCACCTTCACCTCTCAAGCAACTCTACCTCCGCTTCCTTTATGACACTAACTTAGCCTTGGACCACCTTCTCCCTCTACCCCTGCTTTAATTCCACCCCCTGTTTTCTGCATTATAGGTTGCATGTTACTGTTACAAGTGACAACGTCTTCCCATCCCGAGTTAAAAAGGTACAAACATGCCTCTTTACGTTCATTCAGTTCAGGTATTTTATCCCTCTAATCTCACACCCCATTTTTCCTTACGTCAATGGTGCTGTAACAATCTTTCTACGGACAGGCTGCATGTTGGTCTCCTTTACAAGATGTGCTGTACCTGTATTGGAGCGAACATGACCTGTCATATTTTATAACATTGAAATATAAATAAAAATTGCTTTGGTAGAAAAATTGAGTAGTGAGAAACAAACCTATCTTCCCTCACATTCTAGTAATCCTGGTCCAGGATATTCCACTCACTGTCTGCTTCAATCAAATTGTTAATTGGAGGCAAAAGACTACATAAACCCATCCAAATAGTTGGTCTAAAGCTGCACTTTTCGTTCGTGATTTAGGCCCCGACATGGTTTCTGTTTTTGCAACTCCTAAAAATATTAATACAATCTCCAGTCATTTTCCCTAGGACATCTCCACGAGTATTGTTTTTTTTTCTCTATCGGGTCCCACCAGCCTGATTACTTGGGTGTGCCCATTTCCAAAATAAACATTCTAAAATAATTCAGGGTAGTTAACACCTGTTTTGAGTCTGATGTTTCCCCCTTCGCAAAGTTAGATTTTCTTCTCTTAGCTCCAGAGCTGGAGTTTGGGTCATTTCATTTGACGGAGTACATAATTGCCTCTCAACTTTAAGTCTGACAAATTTGTTTATCTTTGTAGGACAATTTTGTTTGAGCCATTGTACTATCTAACAATTTCAAGTTATATTGAAAAAACTGTCATACTTTTGTTCTCCATTTAGTAATTTTTGGTAGGTAAAAAGGAGTGAAGACCTTTTGTCCTGGAAGCCATATTACAAAGCCCTATTTTGATGAAAAGTAATCAATGTTTGAGGTGGGAAATGAAGTGTGTGGAAAGAAAAAGTTGTGTCAGCATGTTGAAGACATTTTCATAGTAAAAGATGCAATGAAACCAGCTTCTAAAGCAGCGTACTATAAGTATTATATGTCAGTCATGTCATTTTGTGTTGAATAGTTTTCTCCCTGTGTTTTGTTTTACAGGTATTTGAAAGTAGGAACCATGGCCGACAAACCCACACTTCACTATACAAAGGGGAGAGGCAGAATGGAACCCATACGCTGGCTTTTGGGAGCCGCTGGTGTTGAGGTTTGTTTTCTGTTTTAAGCAACATCTCCTTCTTCTCCTCCTCCTCCTCCTTCCTCTTCTCCTTCCTCTTCTCCTTCCTCTTCTCCTTCCTCTTCTCCTTCCTCTTCTCCTTCCTCTTCTCCTTCCTCTACTTCAGACTTTCTTGGGTTGTTTGACAGGCACTCCATCACCTCTTGTAAAGGTGACATCTTTCACATGGCGTTGTCTGTCCGCATATATTTTTATTTTCTGTTTGAGACCAAAGTTTATAGTTTATATTTCTCCTTATTTGTGCATCTGAGGTCGGTCTATTGGGGCAGCTTGGTCTTCATGGCTCTTCCAAACATGAGTTGCTGGGCTTTCCTGTGTTGTTCAGTGAGGGGTGGAACCGTAGGCTCAGAGAGTAGTGTTTAAAACAAATTTAAGGTAGAGCTTCTTCAGTGCAGCATGCTGAACAGCTTTCTTTGGAGTACTCATGAACCGTTCTACCAGGCCATTGTCCCACGGCCAAAGAGGAATGCTTTTTTGATGCTTTACTTTGAGGCGATTTAGAAAGTCTTAAGTCTGGACTTTTAAAAGGTGGGCCATTGTCTGATTTTAAGATTGCAGGTACACTCTGTTGCATAGATGCCATCTAATCTTTGAATAACCGTTTCATGTTTAGTGGATGAAAGGTCTTCTACCAATGGATAACAGGAGTATTCATCAGCAGTGACTAGAAGGTGATGTCCATTCTCAAGAGGACCAAAGAAAGCAACAGCAATTCTCTCCAAAGCACGATGTGGCAATTCTGACAAGTTCAAAGGGTGCTGAATAACATGATACGAAAGGCAGTTGCATGTAAGACCAGTCTTTAATTATTTTTCGACCCATTTGTGTAGATAAGGGAACCAGACTCTGTTACAGAGAGCTCTCTTTGTGGCAACTATTCCTCGATGCCCCTCATGGGTGATGTCGATCACTTGTTGTCGTAGACTCTCGGAATCACAATTCTTGTACATCAGAGAATGAGGCCTTCTTGAATCACTGAAAGGTCATTGAACTTCAAATGCCCACTGTCACTAGTGAGAGGTCTAGAGTGCTGCTTTCATTATTGATGAGTACTAATGTCTTTTAACTTTAACATGTTTCTATATTGGCTCGTGGCGGTGACAATTTGTTCTAAAGACATGGCAGCTGGTGTGCTCGATGTCACAATAAAATTGATGTAGGCCTCCCCTGTCTTAGCTGGGGGTGTCAGGGCATTGAAATGGCACTCTTCAAGATAATCTGCAGGTTTCTGATCTTTCCCTGGGCAATGAAGAATTGTATAGTTGCTTTCCTGTAACCTCAAACCCCAGCGTTCAATGTGAGGAGGCCTCTTGGCTTTGGGATTGCAAAATATCATCAACAGTGCTTTATGATCAGTCAATACTGTGAAAGGCTTTTTGTACAAGAACATATGGAAATATTCGCAAGCTCAGACCACTCCCTAACTGTCTTTCTCTATTTGCGAGAAAGCATGTACCATTTGTGACAGGCTTTTACTGGCATATTCCCCGATACATCTTCAGGACTTTGGCTGTCCACTATGCTGTGCAACTAGACCGGGCTAGCATCCGCTACATCCTCTTTATAAAGTTTGTAAAGTTTGTAATCAAAGTAGTCCATTTCAGTGGCACTCTCAATAGCTCGCGTGATTTTTTAAAATTGTTTTTTGGATCTTCTCACATTTACGTGACCTATGAGAAGACCGTTCTAAGCTCCGTTTCCTTTAGCATTCGTCATCAAAATGAATGCGTCAGACTTGCATGCATTACTGGGAGGCGGGTAGCTTCCTCTTCATTAAATTCTTTGAATTTATAATGCCTCACCAGAACATGCAGTCCCTCTACAAACTCATTAATGGTTTCACCTGGTCTCTGATGTTCTTGACTGAATATGTATCTTTCATAAACTACGTTTGGCACTGGATTAAACTTGACATTCAAGGCTGTTTTGATTTCATCTTACGTTACTTTACCTTACCTTTTGGTGGTAACTTTTTAAATGGCTTTTTTAACTTCTTCACAGACCATGTTCCTCAGATACTTTATAATCTTATCATCTTTTTCCTCTATTGCATCTATGAAATCCTCAAAAGTCTTTATCCATGCAGCCCATCTATTGCCAATATTGTGCTTTTTAGCAGTATCAAATGCAGATGGTGGTTTTAAGAATGCAGCAGTTGTATATACATTTGTGGACAGGAGTTGTCTCACAGGCGCATCGTGTGGAACTTGATCAGGCAGAGCATCCTTAGCGCCTTGAGAAGTGCCGGCTTATGGATCAACCTTAATGACTTTTGGAGCTTGGGTCTTGCCACAGCTCTTCATCGGAGCTCTTTACTTGAAGGCAAACAGGGAGTTGTTGGAGGTGGCAGGTTTGGCGCTTGTTTCGCAGATGTCAAACGCAGCCCGTGACCCTCCTGCTGGGGACGCTTCGCAGGACGTTGCCGAATGATGATTCGTTAATGTTTTGGTAAGTAGATAAACTTTGTTATCTACTAGTCCATGAAAGCAGATTGAGTTATGATATTTGGTTGGCGTTGTGCTTAAATGTTTCTTCACAACCTGGTAAATCTCTGTTTCAAAGCACATGATTTTCTGTTTGACTTCTACTGAACTATGGCTGTGTGCTGCTTTCATAACCGGGTTGCATCCGTCTTTAGCCTTCTTACTCCATATAGCGTATGGCATTAATTTGCATATTGGCACACTATCTTTTATTTGTGGCTGTTTCACTCAGTTCTTGGCCACCGACCTGTAGACTTTCCATTTTGCTTTCTTTATCTTCAAGCGTTTTAAACAGGCTGCCATTGTACTGAGACTTCACTAGTGCCAGCCTCAATTCTGCACTTTGACTGCAGCACACGTGGTAGGCATGGGCATTTTTCTGGACCCCGGAAAACTCTTTGGAAGATCGCTTTCAGTGTACGAACTTCGTATCCCAGCCTTGTCTCCAGTTGTAGCATCCTACCAGCCCCAGGTACTCACCACAAACCACGCCACATACACAGAGTAGTTGTACACGCCTTTGTTCTTCTTTGTGTAAGTTACTACTCCACATTCTAAGCTTGTCTTTGACTCATCACTCCAATGCTTATGTCACAGGCCTACGGCGTACAGTGGGAACCAAAAGAGTTCCAGAGTTCATTTATTTACAAGGCAGTACAGTACCCAGCAGAGATGGGATTTGATGACGTGATGGTGAAAAGGTGCATGAGAATTTCAAAGTGGACCCTAGGTTTCTGGCCAAAGGGGATGACTTGATGTTACCAGGAAGGGCTACTGGGATGAAGTAAATGTTTCTATATATGTTTTAGCAGCAGGCTACCAGAAGCAACATCACTTAAAACCCAGATTCCTCTCTCAGGGGTGTGGAATTTCTTAAAATATCTACTTGACAGTGGGATAGGTTGCCTCAAGAAGCTACTGGTCCCTTTGGTGCCATGTAGTGTGGCAAAAATGATGGCTACATTCTCATTATATAAGAACTTGGATAACTGCCTCTCTTAATTATGCCAGGGCTCATTCTATAGTAAGGTTTGAATACTATCAATTTCCCTATTTTTGCCACCTTTCCACAGATGTACACACTGGAGCTGGAGGTAGCGTTAAGCAATAGTTCCAGGGTTGGAATGCCCTATTTGTGTCTTTGCAAACCTACTAACTTGCATGTTTTTAGTGGTTTTCACCAGCTCTTCTCTAAACTTTTCTTATACTGATAAATATTGGAAATTTACTCCTGACAAGTACAGAAGTAAAACTTTTTTCCTGGGTTGGAAAAAATGTGGTTGGCGTATGGAGGATCTATGAAATGTTATACCCTCAACTGATTTTCGCATGAGCAAATCTTCACATGCATATTTCCTTGTGATAAAATGCAGTTCCCAAATATTTTCTAGAAGTACAATTTCCTGGCTTCTGAATTTTTTTTGTGAATTCATTCTGCACTAATGCAAGGACATACACAAAGGGTACACCTTTGTGACTTTCTTTAATAATGGGCCCTATATTAGGTCTGGTGGTAACCAAGACCTTTTTTTTTTTTTAAATAAAAAATCTCTCTGTGGGCTGGCTTCAGTGTGAGGGACATCGTTCTGCTCTTTCACAAGGACCATCTCGGCACACAAAGTAGTTTTGTGCACTGCCAGGGACTACTGTATCAATGTGTGCTTTTTGAGACCCAGAAATATTTTAGTTTTTTCCAATGTTTATTATAATGGTGAGGCCCTGGCAGTACACACAACAATAATGGTATACAAAAACCAACTCAATACAAGAAGCGCATTGACAAAACTAAAAAGCTGACCACCAATGTACGACCTATTGGCTTCACCAATGCTTGTTTATTTTCATGTTTCCCATAATCTTACTGAAACTGTTTGCACTGATTTCCATTATGAATATAAATGCATGAATTGGGGAGAGCATGGGGCCCAACGGCTAGAGCGGTCGACCTCCAATCTAGGGAACCTGGTTCGAGTCGTGGCAAGGACGCGCAACATCCTATGATTCTGGGCAAATTACGTAATCTCCCCGTGCCTAACAAAAATGAATGAATGTGTCCTTGTGTAACGCAACTGGTGCTCATGTAAAGTGCTCCGATACCTTCGGGGCAAATTCACGCTATATAAAATGCCATAAAAAAAAGAAAACTATTTAAATGATGCTTCAAAGAAATGGTACCAAACGTTACACAGTAGTTTAGCAAAACATTTTTTTCCTTCTTGCATTTTTTGTGAACATTTTATTTTGAAAGTAAAGAATCAAGTCTTACTTTCAAGCTTCTATATATTTTTACATCTAATCAGAGAGCATTCTGGGAGCATTATACGTAGCCACATATTGTTAAACTTTGCAAACATGTGCACATTTTTATACTGGAACCACTGTTGGTAGAGCAGTCGTAGTATACAACATTTCCTAAGAGCACTCATCCTAATAATAAAAGCTTTACATTAATGACCCATAAGTACAAGTGCGAACAGGGGAGTTTGTGCAGCAGGGGGATGGGCCTATCTATCACAAGGACAAAATAAATAGAAAAACGTGTTGTCACAGACCCCAACCAATATGCCCTGGGCATGGCCTACAGGAATTCCGTACCCCTGTTACCTCCATGGATCTTTTATTTGTTGAATGTAGTCACGGTTTGTTTTGTTAAATCCTATCCCATATCAGTTTCCACACTTTTCTTGGCGCAGAATTCTCCAGTGCTGAGATGGGTGTCATTTCTTTGAGTTCTGTGTCCGCCTGACTATGAGGTATTCATATTTTGGTTAGTATTTTGAGGCATGAAACACTGCATCTTCATATTTATTCACTTTGAATAACAATGGATTAGCGTTTGAACACATGAAATTAGGATTAGTTGTGAGGAGTATAGGGTGCATGTTATGCTGATTGAGCTGAACCAGAATGAACAGTTTATTATTCTAAATTTGTTAGTTTTCTGACTTGCACCAAATCATTTATTGGGTTCAGCTTTCAATGCACCCACCTTATAATGAACTATTGTGTTATTTGGTATACCTATTTTTCGCTGCAAGGCCAGAAGTGTTAAGAGATGCACTGATCGTTTTAGTCCTGAAAGTGATTTTTATGCACAGTATTACATTTTTTTTGTTATTTACGATGGCCCATCAATGATTAAATCCATTTTCTATTTTCTTTTTTTCAGTTTCAAGAAAAGTTTTTGGAAACGAGGCAAGATTATGAAAGGTTATTGAAAGGTGGGGCTCAAGTGTTGTACCTTACAGTTCAAGGCTTTGCTTGATTCTTCCACTTGGGATCTAAGAGTTTATAATAATGGCCAGTATCATTTATGTTTCAAAACCTACTCTTTTCAAATACAGGGATACATATTAATTGTTTTAGAACATTTCCAGGTTTGTTTCCTTATCAAGCAATTCATTATTTTGCTGTTGACTTGCATTGTTATCTATCAAACGATATTTGAAGAAACTTGATGAGACTGGAGAGATGTGCCTTTCCCATACATAGGTTGCTGCCCAAAATCCCTTTAGTAGTTAAAAAAAAAAAGGTAAGTGCATTACTTTTCTGTGGCTTATAAAAAAAAAAGATGGAATGATGCTCATGTTCAGTTGTCGAAGCATGCCAAAAAAGGGACTCCTGGGTCCATTCTACATATCCGATCCTGCCTGCGCAGAAGTGTCTCATAAGAGGCCCTAATACTGTATTCATTGATGCATTGCAATGTGAGCATTCCGATTAGGATACTATAGTAATAAAGTAGCTCCTCTGACCATATTCCCCATTGCAGGAGATGTGATAGTGGCTGTACTTTTTCGCCTGGACCATTCAAGTAGTTGAGTATTATATTTCCCTGATAGCTCTTTATAGATGGGCAAACAAAAAATGAGTTGTTTTCAACCTTTATTGGGGTGCGACTGTCAAAAGCCTCCTCGGAGGGAGCGGCACCATACAACACAGAGCAGCTGATCCACATACCTGCAACAGTCTATACATTACCGACCTGAAGGCCAGTGCAAGGACAATAAGGGAGTATGCCATACCGGACAGCATGCCTGTTTGCATGAGAATCTTATTCCCCTGCCTAACAGTGGATTTGTTTGGGTCAGCGAAGGACCTGTATCTTATAGTGTATAACTGCTTTGCAGAACTGCAGCACCGATGGTGTATACTGGACTTCTGTTAAAGCTAACTGTCATTTAAAGGGGTACCTTCCCTAGACTGCCTTGTGCATTCACGGGTATGGCTTGTGCTTTGTAAGGCAGGGCTTTTTGTGTTATGTCCTGTCACATTCTGCTCCAAGTCTTGTGCCCCTGTTCTGCCAAGTCACTGGCTAACCTTTTGGCGTATGTTATGCAAAGAGTGTGCATTGTGCTCTGTAGGAAATGAGCCTACTCAGGAAGGCATTGATCCTGTGTTGCATGTGTTAATGTCTCAGGGCAATTATGCGCTATACAACTAACATTAACATAATTTATTGAAGGAGTCCTATGCCTGTATATAGTCAACAGACCTATTTGAGTGTGCATGGCAGCATGTGGATAATATTTTCACAATTGGCATCATGGATGGTATTCAAACTCACTCGTGCAAAGCTCAAACAGCCAGGGATTGGCAGTTACAATTTGTACTTGATGCATGGGCTAGTCGTTTTAATTTTAGCATAGTAAGGCCTACATGTGCGGCTGCTAAGAAGTCTATGTCCTGTTCAAGTTTTTGGAAATCGGGGGCTTGCGAAAGTCTGTCTGGTGGAGGAACATAGCTTGGAATTCACCTAGAAGGAAGTGTGTGGCAGCTGCTAGGGGGCCGTCCTCCTGACTTGGCTGGCAGCTGTCCTCTCTGCTCTAGCAGCCACTCTGTGGAATTCACTAGCCACAAAACATAAGAGCCACAGAAAATGATCTTACCTTCAGAAGACTACTCAAGAGTTCCAGAGGGGTGCTAATTTGAGCGCGTAGAAATTCAGGATTACAGGTACAGGAGGTGGAAGTAGATACGGGGGGGGGTAGGTAGGTGTTAGCCAGATGTCATAAGGATAATTTCAACGTGCTATTGGTTGGTGTCTGCGGACCCAATCACGATAACCCACAATGTTATCAAACTCTACATGGCAAAATCACGCAATACTCACAATACTGCAACTCTGGAGGGGGGGGGGGAGATTTTAATTGCATACAGGATCCAGAATTAGACTGTTTGAATTGCCCCCCCCCCCACCACCACCACCACCAACCCAGGCACCCTCTATGGCTGCCAGAGCGGTAGCTGGAATTGCAGAGGGACTCGCCGACATTTGGCGACCTCGATCACCCCTGGAAAGGGAATATACTCACTATTCTTCTGTATATGACACCCACACCAGAATAGAATATTTGTTTGCATCGCAGGAACTGCTACCCTTCATAGGCGAGTGCATTTATATGGTGCGCATGCTCTCCGACCACTCTCCTGTCATGTTGACTGTGTCAATCAGTAATATGCATCACAGGGAACCCACCTGACGATTTCCACAGTACTCTTTGCTAGACCCCGTCTTTTGAGACGAACTGGGTAAGGCAATAGATTAGTGTTTGCTACCAATATGGGAAGCGTACCCAAAGTGAGCACTATCTGGGAAACATTTAAGGTGTTCATCAGAGGCATGACCATTGCAAAGCACGCAGTGTTTTTGAAATAGATTAGATCACAACTACAAAAGCTGGAAACAACATTGAAAACATTAGAGAAGCAATTCCAGGAAAGTGGCGACCCTTAACTGCTATCAAAATTAGGTCGTAATTAAATAGATTAATTCAATGAGTTGGCACACATTGAGATTAAGTATTCGGGGAAATATGCCACCGCTCTGGTTTATGCTGAAGGGGACAGGCCCAGCTCGCTACTGGCTAAGTTAACAGGACCCCCTAGAAGTGAAAATTATATTTCGCACATATATAAGATGAAAATGGAGTCCTGGTTGGGAGCACGCTCAAGATAGTTGAGGCCATTAGTGGATATTACAAAAAACTGTATACCACGCACAAACTTAAAATAGAAGAAACAGATGAGGACTATCCCACCCATATCACGATGAAATGGTGGGACAACTTGGATAGGGAAAGACTTATGGCCCCTCTTCGCCCAACGGAAATCACAGCACCTCTAAAAGATATACCTAATGATAAAGCACCAGGGTCAGATGGCCTGACTGTGGCCTTTTACAAGGCATACCAGGATCGTCTTATGCCCCACCTGATGAATATATTTGAGGAAATGGCAAAGGAGGGAATAATGCCGCCCTCGATGCTTGAAGCCATTCTGATCATGTTACTAAAGCCTGGGAAGCAGCCTGATCAAAGCTCCTCTTATAGACATCTATCACTGCTTAATACGGACGCTTAGCTGTATGCCAAGATTCTGGTGAACAAGTTGGCACCCCTTTTGCCGAAACTGGTTGGGCAAGAACCAACTGGTTTTTTTCCGGGCTGTTCCCTCCGGTGTAATTGGAGAACCCTTTTCAGCACTTTTGCACAAATTGACTCAAAGGTTAGAGCTGTCGCCCTAATCATAGATATTGAGAAGGTTTTTGATTCGGTTGAATGGTAATTTTTTGCCTCCGATCCCTCATGATAATGCTTGCATGGGCGGGGAAGCAGCCCTGGATAAAATGGGACACGTTCACAAACGCATCCACCGAGGGTGGTATAAATGCCCCAGACTTAGAAAGATACTATAGGGCTGCACAGGTATTGCATGCATATTATTAGATTCATGGACCCCAGGACTTACTACAACTATACATTGAAATGAATGTGGTCACCCCTACCTCATTGCCCAAAAATCTATCAAGTGGGTCCCACTTGATAGATTTACCCGCATCATAGACCCAATAGGATGCATGAAAACTGAAATAAAGAACACGGCAGTGGCTCAGCAGCTCATGCTCCTATACTCTCCCAAATTGTCTATCCAATGGTGTGATTGATTCCCATTGTGTGAAGATAGGGCAGTTATACAAACACTCCGTGCGTTACAAATTGAGCGGATGGGGGATTTCTTTCTTGACGGTGCAGTGAAAACGTGGGAGCAAACCTTAGCACACACACCTCCAACATCTCCACTTGATGCTTATCAATAGCACAGGGCTCGTCAAGTGTACACGTTATACTAGGGGAGGACATGGCAGAACCATAAGAGATGAAGTCATTAACATATCTCCTTCAGACTAACTCTCCACAGCGCATAATCACAACGTTATATGCGCTCAGGAAGGGGCGTAACACTCAGACACGACACAAACCCCAGCTGGAGTGGCAGGAGGAGCTGGGCATAGAAATCACTGAGACACAGTGGGTGTGATGCTTTGCAAGCACCAAGTCCATCTCACAGAATGGGCGACATAGGCTGATACATTATAAATACTTCTACAGGGTATACTGCACTCCAGCTAGGCTATACAAATATGGCTTGAACGAAGTTGACAGATGCCCGAGGTGCAGCTCTGGTCAAGCAATCTTTACCCACCTGGCTTGGGAGCGTATTCTGGAGGGAGGTATTTTTAGCCTTAATACAGATGTTGTCGCTCCCAATCCCAGAGCTCTGGTTGCACTCTTAGGTTATGATAAAGATATACACAAATCAGGACGCAAACTGGCGGCTATTAGCTGACTACTAGCGAAACGGAGGATAGCAATGTTTTGGATGATGAGCCCTCTGCCCAAGTTATCAGATTGGCACACTGACCTGCCTTATTGTTCCACACAATCGTACAATTACAATGCTCTAATAATCCCAGAAAGATTCAGAACTAAGAAAATATGGGGTCCGTACCAGACTTGTATGACACAGAAAGCCATGGAAGAAGTAGAGCCTGAGGGGCCCAACAGAACAAGTGTGTGTTCAGATGCTGGGAGACGGGTGGAGTCACTCATGGCTACCTAAGATGGACAGCACATATATGCATAGAAAAGTAAATAACATATATAGCGGGAGCATGCACACAAAGGTCAATATTGCACCCTGAACAACAATGTATAAAGCTGGCAGACATACAGCCGTAATCATTATTTATTCAAAGTTTTATATAGCGCGAACAGGATCCTTACAGATATCAGAGCGCTTCACAAAGACAGGGAGGGGGCAGTAGGAGTCAACAGAGATAATGGGAACAGTATAATAGTCAATAACATGGTAATAACATGGATAATAAAAACATACATAAAACCAATCCATATACAATCAGGTAAGGAAGTAATATAGGACAGCACAAGTCATTGATCCCACTACAGAGGTGTACAGGTGGATCAGTAAACCAACGTGTATCATATCTTGGTCGGTAGTAAGAGAGTAGCGTAGTAGTGCCCCCAACAAGTAGAGTATAGTGCCAGGGGATAGGGTGAGCAGTGATACAAAGCAATGCAGAGTCTCTGAACCAACATCTGTAACGATCAGGAGATCTTGGCCAGAAGGATGGTTTTCACCTCTTTCTTGAAGAGTGCAGTGGAGGAGATCAGCCTGGTTTCAGGAGGGAGCGCATTCCAGATCCTGGGTGCCATTCCTGAGAAGGAGCGCTTGTAAGTTTTCACTTTCTGGAATCTACGAGGTTTCAGGAGAAGATTTTTTGTGCTCCTATTGGATCTCGAGCCTCCTGATATAGACAGCTTTTGAGCGAGGTAGTTGGGTGCCTTGTGGTGCACGGCCGCGTGTGTCATAACTGCAATTTTTAGCTGTATTCTGGCTTCAAAAGGCAGCCATTTTAGAGACTTTAGGTCTGGGGATATGTGCGAATGCTTTCTAGAGCCAGTAATGAGTCTCGCGGCAGCGTTCAGGGAGGCTCTTAAGGGTGCTGTTGTGGATAGCGGGAGACCGCTGAGGGCCGCAATTCCGTAGTCTATTCGAGGGATGACTAAAGCTTGTACAGCAGTTTGGAAGTCTTTGGCCGGGAGGAAGGGTTTAATTTTCCTCAGCGTGTTAATTTGGAAATTAGCTGCTTTTGTGGCTTTGCTGACGTGCTGCTGCATGTTGAGCTTAGCGTCGAGTGTGATGCCTAGGGATTTCGCCGAGTCCACGATGGTAGGTTGGACATTGAGTGCTGTTAGGTTGTTGAGCCAGGTTTGGGTGGTGGAGATTTTCGCCGGGGGTGAGATGAGTAGGAACTCAGTTTTCAGAGCATTTAGTTTGAGGTGATTATCGGCCAGCCAAGATTGGGTGTTAATAAGCGTGGAATTCAGATGTTTGATATCTTCCGGCGATTGTACCTTTAGATAGAGTTGTGTGTCATCGGCGTACATATGGAATTGAACATTGGATGCTTGAAGCAAGGTGGCGAGCGGTTCCATAACGAGGTTGAACAGTGTAGGGGAGAGGGTGGATCCTTGTGGAACACCTAGATCTGCAGGCACAGGTGTAGATAGCACATTGTCGATCTTGAACCTCTGAGACCGGTTGTGAAGGAAGGACGAAAACCACTTGAGAACAGTTCCCGATAGCCCCATTCTAGTACTTAGCAGCTCCAGCAAGTTCTCATGTTTGACCGTGTCAAATGCAGACGAGAGGTCAAGAAGGATGAGGAGGCAGGACTCATTGCGATCCAGAATTTGGAGGGCGTCATCAATTATGTGTGTCATAGCTGTTTCAGTGCTATGTTTCGCTCTGAAGCCTGATTGATGAGGGTTGAGGAGGTCAAATTGATCAATGTGTTTTGTTAGTTGGAGTTGGACACATTTCTCCAGCAGTTTGGCCAGGGTGGGGATATTGGTGATGGGCCGATAGTTGTTTAGGTCAGACGGATCAGCTGTAGGTTTCTTGAGTATAGGCGTGACTTGCCCCACCTTAAGGGAGTCTGGAATGTGGCCTTGTTGCAAAGAGCTGTTGATGATATTGGTCCAGAGAGGGAGGAGCAAGGGGATAAAGTCTTTTACAGCATTAGCAGGTAGAGGGTCTGTGAGGTGATTAGAGGGCTTCAAGGTGCAGAGCAGTTTGTGTATTGCTTCTTCCGAATAGGTATCGAAGTACTGCCAGGATGCCTTGTTTTTAGGTTGAGTGTCTGCCATTCTGGTGTGGTTGGGGTATCGGCTTACATCCATGATGAGGTCATTTCTTAAATCACTTACAATGTGCTGACCAGGGGATATATGAAACAGTATTTGTATCATTGATTATGTATTGTGCTGCTTGACTGACAGTAAGACTAAAACAAATTAAAGTTCCCCAAAAAAAAACGACTCGAGTAGGCCCTTTTCATACACAACCACCATACTCGCACTTACTGTACAACATATCCCAGTGCATGTAACATTTGATTTGATTATATGTATGTATCTAGATATGTGTATTTGTTTGTACAAATATGTATTATAACTATGGTTTTAAAATACATAGATATTCTTTAGGTCTGCTAAAGAAATGTATATATTATAGTTTAATATATATATATATATATATATATATATATATATATATATATATATATATATAATTCTATTCTTAACATGTTTATAGGTCACTGCATAGTTTTCGTATAAGTTATTTGATTAGATGCTTATGGGTCCCTGTTTTATTCATTTATCACAATATGTAAATATTATCATAACTATTTTATCTACAAGTGCTTCATTATAGAATAAAAGATCAAATAAAAAAAGATATCAAAACATTTTTTTTTTGCTTCAAGTACAGCTAAACTTGAAAGTCTGAGTTTGTACAATACAACTTTTGAAGGAAATAAATATACATGTATACCCTTTCTATGTAGTTATGTATCTATATATTTATTACATATTCCTACTGTAGAAGAAAAAAAAGAAAAAACACCTTCAACTCTCTCCAATGCACTACTCTGTCACCCTATACCTCTCTCGATATATCCTCTACCTCCACTCCGGCTCATCCCAAACCTCATTCTACTACTATGATTTAAAAAAATAAACCTTTCTAGACCACCCCTTTCCCCCCCCCTCCTTCCTTGGCTTTTGGAAAACCTAATTTTACTATGATCTCCCAAGCAACCCTTTCGAAATTCTTCCCTCATGTATCTCTCATTTGACTAATTACAAATCTCATTTTACTACTATGATTTCCATAATCCCTTTCTAGGGTCTTGCTCCTCAATCTCTCCTTTTACTCATCCCAAGCCTCATCCTACTACTATGATCTCCCAAATATCACTATCCTATTCATTCCAACTAACAGACCGCATGCCCACTGCTCAAATTAACACATATTTCCCTATACTAATCCTGTTTTGGTCCTGGAGTAGTGTGCTACTCGCCATAAATTGCCGCAAGGCCTCATCTGGGGTAGTAAGTGCTATATAGCTACAATTACAATCTTTTTGGCAGACATATCTTCCATGATGCCCTGATTCAATGCAGTATGCTGCTGTTGCGGGTGAGCAGGAGCACCATCACTTAAAGGTGACTGGCACAGATGTGGTGAAGCTACTGCGGTCAGTCGGAACTGGAGAATACTCTGTTGAGCTACAGACCTAATTTGAAGCTATAATTGCCAGTAGTTTAACTAGTATGAGGATTTCAAGACTGAGTATGGATACAGAAGGGGACCATTGCTTGTTATAGGAATGATGCATGTAGAGTGCACAGATCAGTAAGAATACTGCCTGCTTTTCATAATGTATCCAACTATTGCAAGGCGTTCAATACATAAGCATATGTACTAAGTTTATCCACATTGCCTTATGGATACTATTCAGTCATTGTATGAGGAAAGTGGCAGTGCTTAGGAAAAAAGTTACAAATTAAGTGGGGATAAATATGAATATTCCGCTGTATGTGCATCATTTGTGATTTTTTTTAAAGCTTTGTTTGTATTTTATTTGGATTGTTTATTTCATGATGTAATACATGTAATCGCCAATTCATCTTGGAATGATCATTGCTAAGTTTACATGTGTTGTAGGAGTAATTTTTACTGATAGTGTCAGGTATTGGTGAGTGTAATTTATTGTGTGTATTTGTTGTAAGCAGTGAGATTCACTGTGCTGTAGTAGTTGGGTTCCATTCTGCAACAGCATTATAGGTTTACTGTTGGAGCAGGCATCCAGTGTGAACCTACTAGTGTGTAAGTAATCTGATGTTGTACAAGGTCCCTGTGAACTTGTTATTTTAAAAACTGTAAATAGTTGACACTTGTGAGAAGTTGGCCTGGTAGGGGATGTTTCCAATTCTGGAACCACCTACTACCTGACCAAACAATCCCTTATGGTGTCTGGTTGTAAGTCAACCTTATTAGACAAGCTATCCTAGGGGTAGCATGGACTAAGCAGCCTAAAGGCTTAACTTAAGAGGTCGTGTTAAGCGAGCTGTTTTACCACATACAATCCTGTAATACCAAATGAAAGGACACCACACAAGTATATATTATAAAAATATATGTGTTTATTACTAAAAACAATCCCCAGTATTCTTTATGAATAAAGGGGCACAAGCGTTAAATCAAAAGCACTGTTTAAACATACAAGTTGCACAATTATGGATGAGGGCGGGTGGCCACTCAAACCATATACTAAACAAGTGGTATAAGAGAGGCCACTTGAACAGTGGTTAGGCCTAGGGCCTAGGGAATCGCTGGGAGCAGTCAGGACAAGCAATGCTGAAGTCGGGAATGGCCCTCGGGATTCGGGAGATGTGCGGAAAGCGCACGCATGCACCAATGTTAACCAATGGTGCGTAAAAGTTGTAAAGTTAAAGTTAAAGGACACTTCCGCTGAACCTAGAGGAACAAAACTTAACACACAGACCCTAGAGATGTGTACCAGTGTGGGAACACCGGCGGAGCAAAGTTACCTCACCCACAGGAAGCGGGTGCACAGGGTCGAAGTGGCGTCGGGTTTTGACACGCAGGTTCTTGGCGCTTGAAGCTGAAGACGCTGCAGGCGATGTGAAGGAGAAGTGTCCGGTGGATCCAAGGGTGGATCTGAAGTGGTGAAGACCTGAAAGCAGAGGGGACAGTGTTCAAAGTCACTGGCCAGTGACCACCGTGGAACCAGATTGGAACCAGGCAAAGTCGGGTGCAAACAGGTGATGAGGGGTTGCTTCTCTCTGCAGCCACGTGGACACGAAGAGGTCAAGGACGTCCAGGAGTCGATCACGAGCTGTCCCTCGAAGGCTCTAGCTGATGGCAGTGTCGGCAACTCGATTGAAGCAAACAAGCCTTGGCTAATGCAAGCCACGGGGAAAGTGAAAAAGGCTTATTACTCGGACCAGCAAGGTCAGAGCGGGTACTCCTTTCTACAGGAGCGAGGGCAGGTCTGGAGCAACCAGACCCACAGTGTAAATCGTAGGTTTCGTCGCCAAGATGGCCGCTGACCACGTGACAAGCGGCCGGGATGGCGAGTCGAGTGGCACAAAGCAAAAGGGCCCCACGCAGATCGTGGAGATGCTGGAGGGCTGATCTTTGGTGCAAATGCTGCTCGATTGTGGGGCTTCTCAAACCCCAAAGCACAGAGTCGAGGGTGCCTCGGGTGCTGCGCAGTCAGCGTCTCGGGGGTCTTTCAAGATGTCCGCTCCCACGTCTCTCGGTGCCTCCACGGGTCCCTTCTTTGCAGGGACTGTGGATCGGGCTGGGAGAAGTCTGGGAAGCTGGGTCTTGTCAGGCTCTGCACTCGGGCTCCGGCGGGAGGCGGCGGCAAAGCAGACGTCGAGGTGCTGGGTGGTGCCTGTGTTCACAGGGTGGCCCCTCCTAGGCCACAAGGGAGATGCTCTTCAGTCTTCTGTTCATCAGAATGTCGAAGTCCAGTCGTCTTCTTAGTTTAAAGGTGATTTCAGGATGATCTGCTGTGCTAGGGCACTGCTCCCACTCTTATTCCAATCTGAGGGGTGGATCTCCTGCTAGGTCCCTCCCTATGGGTGGGACCAGGAAGGGGGGTGGTTACACCCCCTTTCCTTTGTCCAGGTCTCACTGGAGCTGGGGCTGGGCTGCCCCAGAACCGGTTTGACCGGATTATGCAAGGGGAAGCCTTGTGCTCCCCAGGCACTGTCTGGTTTCTTTCAAACCTCCCTGCTACAATACACTATCTCCTGTCTGGAGGGCGGTGACACCCTCCTGTGACAGGAAACCCTTTGTCCAGGCCCCATCTGCTGAGTTTCGGTCAACTGCAGGGGTCCAGACATTTGTCTGTGGCAGAGGCATCCATTTTGTGGATCTAAGGTCCTTTTTGAAATTAACCGCATTTAAGCAAAGTAACATGTCTTACCCCTCTAGAGGGGTGGAATGCTATCCCCGTCGCCAGAACTGGCGAGGGGATAGTATTCCAAATCGTATGACACCTTACACGACATGTTTTGATAAAGCCAAACCAAAGTTGCTATATAACCGCGAGGATTATAAGGCACTTAAGAGTATATGGTATGGCCTTATCCTGAAACAGCTTAGGGAGTTGTTCCCGACAGCTGCAGACAGGCTCAGCTCATGCTAGAGCTCCATCTCACATAAAACCACGCACTCTGCCTCCAGGATTGATGAGGCCTTCCATAGGAGTGACTCACAGGTTTACATGTGTCCAGATATAGGTTTAGATATAGGTATACTATATCTAAGCAAGGGGTGTTTACACCACCTTACCCCAGCTGAGTGATCAGCCAGTTGTGTCAATTTAAGAACCAGCCAGGTGTGGCAAAAGATATGCTGCAGCCCCTGGTAGGCCTTGGTGGCCCCTATGCCCTGGGCACCTATGGTGCATTATACAGGGGCTGACAAGGAGTCCATTTCCAATTGTGGTATGTACCTAGGGTACATGGAATCCATTTTACAGAGAGAGCAGATGGCCTGGGGCCCTGATTAGCAGGGAACCAGGTCAACTAAGTCAAAAAACCAGCTAAACACAGGCAAAAAATCCGGGGTAACCATAGTCAGGTAGCCACCTTCCTACAACACTTGTCTTAACGTTTTCATGATAATCCGGTATGATGGGGGTATGGAGTCTTTTGCTTGTTGTCCAGGTCATAAAGTGTGTCTATCACACACAAAGGGTGATAGGTGGGTGCTTGCAATAAGTCTTGCCACTGGCAATCCCTAGGGGGAAGCTTTCCAACCCATTATTCTTTTGTCCACCATGCCACCTCAGATTAGGCTCTGCCATATGCAAACCAGCCTTGACCTTACTATGGCTAGGTCCAAATAGAGGTGGCATAGTGTGCAAAATAACGATGGGCTGGGATGGGGCCCAAGTGAATACCAGTGGTTAGATTAATTCAAGCATTCCATCCATCACATTTTGTATACTTCAGTGCGTCGCCCTAAGTCGGACGGGTATTCCCAGATGTGGATTCCTGCTTGATGAGCCCTAAATAGGGTGATTCTGGTCCTGGATTGCTTGTGTTAAGGTTCAGTGAGGACATGGTCTGGCAGTTCAGGCTGAACTGTTTGCATTGGAGCAGGGTCCAGACTGGTTAGCATATGGCTGGGTCCAAACTGAGGTAGTATGGTGTGCAAAATAATGATGGACTGGGATGCGAACCCAAGTGACTACCAGTGGCTGAATCATTCCATCCTTCACTTTATTGTATATCATAAGGTGTTTCTAGCCATGGCTACATACAGGGGGTATGTCCCTGTAATAGTTACATGGTGGCTGTACTGGTTGCAGGATGACTGACCGTGGCCATTTTTTTCTTTATCGAGTTGTGATTTATGTGCCAGGCTGGTTTTTGTATCTTACGGGGAGGAGAGCACACTGCTTGGCATAACAGCACCAGTTGTTCCAGACACATTATGGTAAGTGAGGTACAGAAATCAAGTCACTTTAGTTTATTTTTCTCTTCCAAACTTTATCAGTTTTCACATCACAGACATGAGCAAAAACCAAAAGAAAAAGCATTTCATTAGTAATACAGAGTACACACCTGAAGCCTAGTACCACAGGATCCCAAACATTATAATAGCGAAGTAACTTTACAAGTCAAAACACAGTGTTACCGAGAAACAATTGTTACGGACATTTAAGACAGCAGCTTTCTAAGTCACTTTAGTTCCTCACAAGGCACAGACATTGCTTGTATCTCTGATCAAGTTTCTGTGTTTTGTTTTGTTTTCTGATCATAGGCTGACACTAGCAAGTTTATTTGACAATGATTGAAATGCTGCTCATTGTCGCCCATTCCAGGTTAAATATCTCTCCATGCGCACCCACACAGGCCTGTCAGCCTGGTGAACACTTTTATGCCTGTGATTAAACTAAAGTGATTATCATGCACTGCATTTGCTAAAATGTGTGCAGGTATGCTAGGAAGTATGCTGCCCAGCCCGCATGTACACCCACCGCTGGCCCTCTTCTTTGGTTGTTGTAACTTTGGAATCATTTTTGTGCTGTTTTTGTATTCTTTTAGATTTTTTGAAGAAGGATTAGGGATGGTATGTCCTGTTACGTTTGTCCCTTGATTTGTGTGCCTATTTTGTGATATCTTTGTGTGTTTTTAAGAAGGACATCGCTCCACTTTAGCTCTGTGTTTTGCATGCAGCCTGCAGATGAGCTCTGTTACCTGTATAAACTCAAAGAACATTTATGGCAACATGAGGACTCTGGTGTTAGAAAGTAGCTAATAGTTAAGCTACCTTCTGAAAATGTCTTAAACTAGCATTTTGGTGCAGCGGGGCCTTTAACAAGGTTGCTTCTTCCCTACTTACACCAAAACCTATGTGCAGGATCAAAGAATAAATCTTCAAGCCACAGATCTATAGGCTTATTTCTTGGCATTGCTCAAACCTTGTCCATCATTTGGATGCTGTTAAGGTTCTCAAACTAAAACTTAACTCTCCCAAATGCGTAGATTGTCTTAACCACCACTGAAAATTGTGAGGCTTTTTCTAAAATTATAATCAGTTTTTGCAAAATAGTTGAAAAGCCTGCATGTCTAATGCCAGATGTGGTAGTATTGTAACCCTGGCAGAGCATAAGGCTGGCTTTTTTGAGCCAGTTGTATTGATTTGAGATCCACATGAGCTTTGTAACCGTTTGGTTTTATTTATTTATTTTCCTTTTTTTTCCCCTTCAAAATTCAACACCAAAAACAATCCGTATATTCAAGAGTCCTTTACCGCACCCGACCTACCCCCCCACCCGACACCAATCTGTACACTCAAGTTATAATCAGAGAAAACAGTAGGGTATCAATTACTGTTCACCGAAATCTACAATGCTGTTATACATATTTCATAAAAGAGAAAAACATAAACGGAAAAAGGAAAAGAAAAGGAAAAAAATAAAGAGAGTAAGAAAATAAGAATAAAGGAGAGAGAAGAAAAGTAAAAAGACAGTGAAAAAAAGAGTCTCCCTATATTTAAACATTCTACCAAAAAGAACTGTCCTGAACAAACTATGCATTTACCCCATCTAACCATTTCATTAAAGGTTCCCAAATATCCAGCCCTCTTTTTTTGTGCACCTCTACCTTTTTTAGCATAAATGACGCTCTCTAGTTTACAAGTGGCCAAT
The DNA here is from genome assembly GCF_964261635.1 of Lissotriton helveticus. NCBI lineage: Eukaryota > Metazoa > Chordata > Amphibia > Caudata > Salamandridae > Lissotriton > Lissotriton helveticus. Next base: position 488,830,587 of record NC_136067.1, on the reverse strand, counting down.
AACCTGGCCTGCCATTGTGCGAACGAGAGAGTGTTCAAATCTTTCCAGTGTGAAGCCAAACAAATATCAAAGCACCGCCTGTCTTGCTACTGATAGGATCAGCTAGGCCTAGCATTATGGCTGTTGGGGTAAGTTGAATGTCTAGTGCCAGTACTACTCCTAGGGATTGTTGAACGTCCTTTAATAAAGGTTTTACATTTGGACATGTTGCAAATATATGTATCTGGTCTGCAGAATACTCTGAGCATCTGGGACATAATGTTCCTCTTCCAGTTGCCCACTTTGCTATTTTGTTCGGGGTGATGTAGAGAAAGAATCCAGACTTATAGAATTGGGCCTGTGGCTTAGATGACAACAGGTATTTATGAGCAAGTTTCAATGCTAGGAGAAGAGTATTTTGACAGGTATTCAACTTCAGTTGCCATTTTACATCAATTTTCTCCAGATCATCTGGCATTTGGGCATTTAATATTGAGTAGATTTCACCAATCCGGGGCGTTTTACGTTCCTGGATTTTATCTATGAAATCTAGCCTTATGAAGCCTGCTAGCCCACCAGTTTTATGTGCTAAGACATTTTTAACGGCACAATAGAAGAAAATCTGATTCTCGTTTAAGTTAAATTGGCCTTTTAGCTCGTCAAAGGGCTGTACCCCCGCTGGAGTTACCAGGTCCCCCAGCTTAGCTAATCCTGCTCTATACCATTTCTGTAGGTATGAGTTTCCAAAAATTGATGGCAGGTTTGGATTACTTTTAATCGGGGTGTAATGGTTTAGTCTACCCAGTCCAAAAGTTCTTCGAATATTGGTAAAGGCCCGGTAAGCATTCATTAGTCTTAAACCGGACTCGTTTATAGTATCCAAAGTCAAGCTGTCTCCATAGACATCCCCTAGTACTTTCCCTCAGTAATAATGTATATGGCGATGGTAGTCCTGTAGGGTCCAGGTCAGAAACTTCATGCACTATGGAAGTGCTATACTGTAGGACTGTTGCCCAGTAGTATAACTTTAAATTTGGTAGAGCCCAACCCCCTCTTTCCTTAGGCAAAGAGAGTAGCTTATACGCTCTCCTTGGCTGTGAATAGGCCCAAATGAATTGACAAAAAATGTGTTCAAATAAAGTAACTTAGGGAACAAGCATTGGCATTGCCAATAGGTCTCGCTTGTGGGACCTTATAAGGTCTGATGAATGAGCTCGCTTTCACAAGAAGTCGGCTCCTGAGAGGCCCTGACAAAAATAACTGCCTTTGGAGACACTGTAAATAACTGCGTTCCTCTGCACTGTCTTTCACAGGCTCACTGTATTTTCAAAGGCAGTACATAAATTAAAATAAGACGGAATGGAAGGCAGAGAAGGGGAGGGGGGAGGAGAAATGCGACACGGCGGGCAGGGGAGGGGGCCGAGTGGGGAGAGCGGCGAAAAAAATGTGAACAAATGCGTGCGCCGGGAAACTGAGCCATGAATAATTAGGGGAGGAGAAGCTGAGAAGCCACAGAGCGCACGCTGGGCGAAGCCCTTTGATGTGCTGTTAGGGAAGGAGAAGCCGAGAAGCCGCAGAGCTCACGCTGGGCGAAGCCCTTTGATGTGCTGTGCGGCGGCCGTTAAAAAATGCAATTAGGAGGGAGGGAGGCTGATGCGCGTGCTTGTTTGATCACGTGATTCACGTGAACTTAAACAAAACCGCAGCGCAAGAAGCCCTTGGTTTCACGAGGATTTCGAGCACTTGAATTCTCGCTCCGCTCAATGTGCTTGCGCGCATCGATAGGTCGCGAGACCTAAAAAGGTGATTTTTAGGGCTCGGCCTACGTCAACCCTGCGTCAGCAGGGGAGGCGGAGCTCCGAGCTCCTTATGTTAGGGCTTCTGGATAGTGCAGGAAAAATTCCTCAGTGCGCAAGATTTTTCAGTAGTTTAAATTGCCATGTGAATGGTAATTGGTCTTCGCGGTGCCCTATTTTTAGTAGCCTGCACGTAATAGGCCATATGTTTTTCTGCTTCAGCACTTCCGCCATATCTTGAGTGGTTACGCGCACGGCAGTGCAATAAATTTACAATTAGAGCTGTCAGGGCGCTGCGGTAATAGAATCCAGATGGTCTGGGCGCGTTCACCAGTCTGCCGTGAGTTTAGCGTGCGCGCGTCCCTTTGCCTCCTTTCATGTTTAAGTGTTGGCCTTTTGCCAGATGCCGGCTCACAGAGGCGTCTGATATTGCCTCTCCCTGCCTGCTCCTTACTGCAGCCCCCACCACTGGAAACGACAGGCTGGGAGCTCACAGAAGCCTGTGACATCGCCTCTCCCAGCCTGCTCGGCCTTTCAGCTATGATTGTGCAGCAGGTGCAGTGGCACCAGTGTGGCGTAGCTATCATTGGTGCAGCATGTGCAGTGGTACCGGTGAGTGGTAGCTACCATTGGTGGAGCTGGTGCAGTGGTAGTGTTGCTTACCTATGATTGTGCAGCAGGTGCATAGGCACCAGTGTGGCGTAGCTATCATTGGTGCAGCATGTGCAGTGGTACCGGTGATTGGTAGCTACCATTGGTGGAGCTGGTGCAGTGGTAGTGTTGCTTAGCTATGATTGTGCAGCAGGTGCAGTGGCACCAGTGTGTGGCGTAGTTACCATTCGTGGAGCAGGTGAGGTGTTATCAGTGTTACTTAGCTATGAATGCGCAGCAGGTGCAGTGGCACCAGTGTGGCGTAGCTATCATTGGTGCAGCATGTGCAGTGGTACCGGTGAGTGGTAGCTACCAGTGGTGGAGGTGGTGCAGTGGTAGTGTTGCTTAGCTATGACTGTGCAGCAGGTGCAGTGGCACCAGTGTGGCGTAGCGATCATTGGTGCAGCATGTGCAGTGGTACCGGTGAGTGGTAGCTACCATTGGTGGAGCTGGTGCAGTGGTAGTGTTGCTTACCTATGATTGTGCAGCAGGTGCAGTGGCACCAGTGTGGCGTAGCTATCATTGGTGCAGCATGTGCAGTGGTACCGGTGATTGGTAGCTACCATTGGTGGAGCTGGTGCAGTGGTAGTGTTGCTTAGCTATGATTGTGCAGCAGGTGCAGTGGCACCAGTGTGTGGCGTAATTACCATTCGTGGAGCAGGTGAGGTCTTATCAGTGTTACTTAGCTATGAATGCGCAGCAGGTGCAGTGGCACCAGTGTGGCGTAGCTATCATTGGTGCAGCATGTGCAGTGGTACCGGTGAGTGGTAGCTACCATTGGTGGAGCTGGTGCAGTGGTAGTGTTGCTTAGCTATGATTGTGCAGCAGGTGCAGTGGCACCAGTGTGGCGTAGCTATCATTGGTGCAGCATGTGCAGTGGTACCGGTGAGTGGTAGCTACCATTGGTGGAGCTGGTGCAGTGGTAGTGTTGCTTACCTATGATTGTGCAGCAGGTGCAGTGGCACCAGTGTGGCATAGCTATCATTGGTGCAGCATGTGCAGTGGTACCGGTGATTGGTAGCTACCATTGGTGGAGCTGGTGCAGTGGTAGTGTTGCTTAGCTATGATTGTGCAGCAGGTGCAGTGGCACCAGTGTGTGGCGTAGTTACCATTCGTGGAGCAGGTGAGGTGTTATCAGTGTTACTTAGCTATGATTGCGCAGCAGGTGTAGTACCACCAGTGTGGCGTAGCTACCATTGTGCAGTAGGTGCAGTGGCACCAGTGTGGCATAGCACCATAGGTGGAGCAGTTGCAGTGGTAGTGTTGCTTAGCTATTATTGTGCAGCAGGTGCAGTGGCACCAGTGTGTGGTAGATGGCGTTGTGTAGCAGGTGTAGTGTTATCAGTGTTACTTAGCTATGAATGTGCAGCAGGTGCAGTGGCACCAGTGTGGCGTAGCTATCATTGGTTCAGCATGTGCAGTGGTACCGGTGAGTGGTAGCTACCATTGGTGGAGCAGGTGCAGTGGTAGTGTTGCTTAGCTATGATTGTGCAGCAGGTGCAGTGGCACCAGTGTGTGGCGTAGTTACCATTCGTGGAGCAGGTGAGGTGTTATCAGTGTTACTTAGCTATGATTGCGCAGCAGGTGTAGTACCACCAGTGTGGCGTAGCTACCATTGTGCAGTGGGTGCAGTGGCACCAGTGTGGCATAGCACCATAGGTGGAGCAGTTGCAGTGGTAGTGTTGCTTAGCTATTATTGTGCAGCAGGTGCAGTGGCACCAGTGTGTGGTAGATGGCGTTGTGTAGCAGGTGTAGTGTTATCAGTGTTACTTAGCTATGATTGTGCAGCAGGTGCAGTGGCACCAGTGTGTGGCGTAGTTACCATTCGTGGAGCAGGTGAGGTGTTATCAGTGTTACTTAGCTATGAATGCGCAGCAGGTGCAGTGGCACCAGTGTGGCGTAGCTATCATTTGTGCAGCATGTGCAGTGGTACCGGTGAGTGGTAGCTACCATTGGTGGAGCTGGTGCAGTGGTAGTGTTGCTTAGTTATGATTGTGCAGCAGGTGCAGTGGCACCAGTGTGGCGTAGCTATCATTGGTGCAGCATGTGCAGTGGTACCGGTGAGTGGTAGCTACCATTGGTGGAGCTGGTGCAGTGGTTGTGTTGCTTACCTATGATTGTGCAGCAGGTGCAGTGGCACCAGTGTGGCGTAGCTATCATTGGTGCAGCATGTGCAGTGGTACCGGTGATTGGTAGCTACCATTGGTGGAGCTGGTGCAGTGGTAGTGTTGCTTAGCTATGATTGTGCAGCAGGTGCAGTGGCACCAGTGTGTGGCGTAGTTACCATTCGTGGAGCAGGTGAGGTGTTATCAGTGTTACTTAGCTATGATTGCGCAGCAGGTGTAGTACCACCAGTGTGGCGTAGCTACCATTGTGCAGCAGGTGCAGTGGCACCAGTGTGGCATAGTCACACACACCACCAGCCATCAGTGCACGCATCAATTAACGCATCCACAATTAACTATTGTAGCAATCTCAGTATGGTACACTTTACTTTTAAACATATTCATGTAAAGCACAGCATGCCACCATTGCTACAATTCAAATCTAACCACCATAATTCCACTACACACCACATGCACACACTCCATAACACATGGCGAAAAGACATTGCCATTTACAATGCCATTAGCTCAAACTCAAATAAATCCGATCCCGATTGCATTTCCAATGCTTGTTATGACATTGCATCGACCAATTATTTTTATGTGCAAATTATCAATTTTCTGAAGGGATTTTTTAATATCAGCTGCTAACGGAATCAGATTTTCTTCTACTATTGAATCCATATCAGCCACTATGCTAACTCCGAGATATTTCGCTTTTGGAACTACTAAACTATCAGCCCAATTAATTTTTCTCGTTCAGGATTATCTGAGTTTTTGTTCTAATGAGGGCGTACCCTGATAATTTCCCAAACTCCAGAGCTTCATGTTCTAAAGCCTTAATGGCAGCTTTGGGGTCAGGAGTGACTACCGCCAGATCATCTGCATAGGCCATGATCTTCGTGTCTATGCCATGCCTGCTGACCGCCACTATTTCTGGATTAGATTCAATTTTACTAACAAATGGATTGATAAAAAGGGCAAAAAGGAGTGGAGAACAGGGGCACCCCTGCCTAGTCCCACGTGAGATCTCAATCAGTTATGTTAACTGCCCGTTAATCATAATTCTGGCTATGGGGTTTTTATATAAAGCTTGAATAGCCTGTAACATCTTAGGTCCGAAGCCAGTCCTCCTCAAAACAACCCAGAAGAATTGCCAGGAGACCCGATCGAAAGCTTTTTCAGCATCGAGTAGAATTTATGCGATCGGGTCTCCTGATATCCTGGCGGCATCGAATAATGTGATTGTCCTACGAACATGCTCTGTGCTTCCCTTTTTAGGGATAAACCCATGTTGCCATCTAGATACCACACCCTCTGTTATTAGAAATTCTGGTTGCTAACATTTTTGAAAATATTTTTGAGTCTGTATTTATCAAAGTTATTGGTCTATAGGAGGCCATTTCAAGCGGAGACTTTTCTTTTTTGGGAAAGATTACAATTTTAGCTAGGGACTAAGAGGGGGGTGGAGAGGCACCATTAAAAATTGAAACAATCACTAAAGTAAGAATTTCCTTAATTTGCGGTAGAAAGTGCTTATAGAATTCAACATGGATACTATCCTTGCCTGTTGCCTTACCGTCTGGTAGGCTCGCCAGGGCGGTAGCTATCTCTTCCCAAGTAGGAGGGTGTTCCATTTGTTTGTGGTCCTCTAAATTGAGTTTAGCATTAGGTATGGTCTCTAAGTATTCCGCAATTTCGATTTCCCTGATCTCAGAGGGTCTAATGTCCTCTTCTGTATACAGCTCTCTGTAAAACCCCCTAAAGGCCTTATGAATCTTTTCGGGATCATTCGTAACCCCCTCGGTGATTGTGCGAATAGAAGTTATTGCGTTGGTGGTTGACTGTTGCCTAATTGATACCGCCAATTGATGTCCTATAAGTTCCCCACATTCATACAGTTTCCCTCGGGCAGAGGCCCATCTAGCTGCTGTTCTTTCCGCAAAAATAGATCCGATCTCTGCTTTTGCTGCGGCTACAGTGAGTTGTGCTGCTTCTACTCCGACTCCTGTCCTTGTCCTATCTGCTGATGTTAATTTCCTTTCTTTGATTATCAACTTATCTTGTAACCGTTTCACCTGCTCTTTCTTTATTTTGTTCCTCCTAATTGAAAAGTGGAGAGTCTACCCCCTGACCCCGGCTTTAAAAGGTGTCCCACACCATCATGATGGGGGCCGATCCTATATTTATCCTCAAACTCTCGGATCCAACCCTGCATATGTTCCTTATATTTACAGTCCAACAGAAGCGACTTTTCAAAGCTCCAGTTTGATTTCAACCCTTCAAAACCTAGACCCTCTAGACTTAAAATGAGTGGGTTGTGGGGAGACGCATCGTGATTCTGGTGACGGTTTCTGGCAGCGGAGCACCTGGGGCCTGGACTTCAAGGCCCAGACAGCAGTGGCGCCGAGAGCGGAGAAGCAGCCCCTCCCTTCCTGATACCGGGGGCATAATTACCTCTCGCGTCTCCCGCTTCGCGGGAGACTCATCGTGATTCTGGTGACGGTTTCTGGCAGCGGAGCACCTGGGGCCGAGACTTCAAGGCCCAGACAGCAGTGGGGCCGAGAGCGGAGAAGCAGCTCCTCCCTACCTGATACCGGGATTATTTATTCACCTATATTTCCCTGCGACGCGGGCGGGCGCCGGGCAAAGCCCGGGCCAGGGGCGGGCCCGTTTGAGCGCGTTCGAGACCGGAAGAGGCTGGGCCCCCCTCTAAAGCTAAGGATATCAGAAAAAGGTAACGCTAATGCTTACTGCAACCTGAAGCTTGGCTATTAGTACTGTTTGTGATATGCCACTGCGTACTGGTACGGAAGGGCGGGTCGCAGGGACACTTAACCAATTCATTATTAGGGCCACCTCAGTCCTGGAATACGAAATAGCGTTAACGGAACGCCGTCTTTCGATGGACCCTGTATTTCATAAAAGTTCATCATTGAGGCCCATTCAGAATGTAAGCACGCCAGAAAAACAAGGGAATATCGATGAGACAACTGTCCATCGGGAAGAAATACCAGGGTCACAAACATTATCAGCACCCTTAATTCGGCAGGACCAGGGGCTGCACCCACCTAATAAGTCAGCAGCAGGTGGAGTAATAGCCCAGGAGGAGCATCATACCATAGCTGAGCACTTGAGGGGGGCCACGGCGAAAGGAAAGCATGGAGGGGGCCGCCCTGGAATGCAACAGAAAGGGAAGAAGGCTAAGAACTGCCCGCAAGGCAGTCTGGTTGAGAGCCCAATGGCGGACCCGGAAACAGCAATTATGCTTCAGGGAGTACAGTCAGGAGGAACAGCACAAAATAGTACTGACTCAGTCGCTGTAGCAGGTCCCTTTGAACTTGAGGAATCATTCTGGAGGAAGATGGAGGCCCTAATCATTACGCACCTGGAGCCCTTTGGGAATAGACTGAAAGCAATTGAACAGAGACTTGGGAAGGCTGAGGGAGAAATAATGTGCACTTTGGGCAGAATTGATGAGAAGATAGAAAAGAGTAGGCATAGGAAGATCAAAGAAATGGAGGGTGAAAGGGAGGGTGCTATTATCTCAACTATTATCGCTAGTCCAAGGTTGGATCTCCCAGTGCAACCCCCGTTAAGAGATAACCCCGGGGGAGAATTGAGAAGCAAGGCGACGACAGTTTCTGACAGGGTACAGGGGGTACCAGTCAATGAAGGAAAGGAACATTGCAAAGATATCGCAGCCCCATTTAGACTTACCCCCAGACTATGCACCCTATGTTGTGGTCCTGACGGGGGTCCCTGGGCTGAAAGCAGAAGGAGAGGAATCATATGGCCAACTTAAAAATAAGACAATTCATTGGTTAAACCAAAACAGACCCTTGCCCCGAGATGCCCATTGTAAGATCCTCTTCGTAAGAAGAGTCAGTTGGGTCGGAAACAGGCAGAAAAATATAGTGGGGGACTGTATTGTAGTGACTTTTAAGGACCCCAAAGTAGCACAGCATGTCACTCAGGAACCCCAAACATGCAGGAAATCGAACATAGAGGCATGATTTAAGCCACTTTTATAAACCTGAAAATAGAGGGTGGGGGGGAGCAGCCACACAGAGTGCGGAGAATGAGTCAAAGTGAGATGTGGAAGGGCTGGGCAATTGCTGACCAGGGGGTATACACACACGAGAATCAGGCCGCCCGTTTGAGGGATAGGTATGCGCTCCCGTTGCTCAACAACTACGCGCCTTTGGGGGGGGCCAAACTTCTTATCGATATAGACTGACTACCCAAAGGGAAAACAAGAAAGGTAAGGGAACCGAAATTAAGAAAACAAGTAGAGGAGGTCCTAAATGGGGTACACCCAAATACGAGTAATCAGGCAGAAGGTAATTTACACCAAGCGAGCCCAAGGGTTATACAGAATGAGCCTTCTCCAATCGCCGGGCTCCCTAACGGCGGCCACGGGAGCACCTTTGAATTAGTGTCTTGGAACGTGGCGGGGCTCTCCGCCAAATTCCAAAATACAGAGTGGTTGGAATATATTAATATATTTAAGGTAATCTGTGTACAGGAAACGTGGGAAGTGGAACCGTCCAATTCCAATCTGGTCGGTTTCAAATCCTTTGGTACCCCAGCAGGTAGATCCAGGGCAGGGAGGGCCAAGGGTGGCCTACTTATATGGGTACATCTGACCATGGACGGTAGCTGGAAGGACCTAAAATGGAACTCGGACTGTATGATTGCTGTACAGTATAAATGTAAAAACCTTAATTTAATCCTAGTTAATTTCTATAACGTGGGGGGCTGTAGAGCCGGAGAGCTGGAGGAAAGATTAGGGTCACAGAGAGAGCGGGATAAGGGTGGCATGGCCCCATTAATTTTAATAGCAAGGGATTTTAACTGTCACTAGTGTTCGAACCTGATTCCATTTACAAATACATGGGCATCCTGTAACGTAGAAGAGGGAGCCCATTTTGATCACACTGCGGAAGGAAGGGAATTGAGCAAGGCCCTGAACAGTTATAATTTGGAACACACAATGGATCTGTTATCTATTACACCCAATAAGCAGGTTAATCCCACCTTCAAAGGAGGAGGACATGGCTCATTGATTGATTTTATACTTGTTTCTCAGTTGTTAAAACAGAGAATTTTGGGCTTCACCATTGACTGTAGTGGTTTTAGTGACCATAACCCACTAACAGTGTCATGTGTTAGAAAGGCTACCAGGAGGGTGGCGGATGATATCTGGGTGAGGGCTACAGATCAAGGGCGGAGCCTAAAATAGTCTAAGATTGATGGCGAAAGCTTCTATAAATCACTGTTAGGAGAGGGGAAACAGCAAATAGAGGCATGTTTAAACTTAGAGGTTAACGGATCCATGATTGTTGAAGCGTTTGAAGAGATAGGGCGGTTAGTAGATAGCCTACTACACGTGAAGGGGAGCGTTAAGAAGGGGAACGAGCCCAAATGGTTTGATAGAGGGTGTTCCCTAGCCCAAAGGAATCTAAAAATGGCTCTTAAAACTAAGCCAAGAGATAAGCAAAGGGTCATGGAATGTAGGCTAATCTATAAACAATCAGTAAGGCGCCGGAAGATCACGCTCCAAACCCAAACTTGGGAAGATGTCAGAGAAGCGGCTGAAAGAAGAGACCTTTCCACCTTTTGGTCGATAGTTAATAGGCCATGCTTTCAGGATGCCAATAGCCCACAAATAGCATCTAATGTCCTACCAGAACAGTGGGTGGAACACTACAGTGGACTATACAACAGGGGGACCTCCGAGAATGATGAGCAGGAGGAGAATGGGGGTGGGGGACAGAGGTGCCCGAATTTACCCTAGAGGAAATCGCGGGGGGCATCAAGGGCCTGACAAGAAACAAGGCCCCAGGCCCTGACGGGATCCCGCCGCACCTCTTTTTGAGTAATGTGGAACTGTGGGGCCCAGTCCTAACAAGAGTAATAAATGCTGCTATATATTCAGGGCTACCCCGCTCATGGTCAACGGCCACAATAGTGTATATTTTTAAGAAAGGGAGTAGGGATTCCGCCCAGTGCTACCGTCCTATATCTTTGATAGACGTAACGGCCAAAGTACTAGGAAGGGCCATTTTGAATCGTCTGATGAGTTGGGAAGAGGAACACCATATTCTAACTGATGTTCAGTATGGTTTTCTGGCAAGTAGATCTACAACTGACCAGTGTTTAAATCTATACCTACTGGTGACTAAATATACAGAAGCCAGTAAGGAAAGGTTTATTTAGCTTTTATGGATCTAGCTGCAGCCGTCGATTGTGTATATAGGGAGAAGTTGTGGACTATTTTGGCCAACTTCGTGGTAGAGGGTGGCCTCATTAGGATTTTGAGAGACCTCCATCACAATACCTCTGCCAAAGTGAGGTACAACCTGGAGGGAGAGACCACCGAGCCCTTCAGGTGTACCAGCGGGGTTAGGCAGGGGTGTATTCTGGCCCCCTTCCTGTTCTCCATATACATAAATGGTCTTGAACAATTTTTATTGAGACTAAAAGTGGATTCACCCAGAATAGGAAACAGGCAATTTGCCGTCTTGCTTTATGCAGACGATGCAGTCTTGCTGGCTCGCACCCCAGTCGGGTTACAACGACTGATAGACTGGTTCATAGATTTTATGAGTAGCCTAGACTTAGCAGCCAACCTGTCTAAATCATATGTCACGGAGGTGGGGCCAAAAAACCTGAGGAAAAATTTTAATTACAAAATAGGGACAGAGAGTATGGCGAAGGTTTTATTTGATCGGGGCCTACATTTTAAAGCGCTGATCGGGGAATGTTGTAACAAGCTAGCATCAAGCACAGGAGCAATTATGAATTTTGGTCGCAGATTGGGGCGATGGTCTCCTGAGCAGATGCTGACTCTATACAACTCCATTTGCTATGCCAAGGTGGCATATGGGGCAGAACTATGGGAGATGGTGGAGGTCCCTAAATTGCAAGTGGAGCAAAATAAACACTTGAGAAGGCTCCTTAAAGTACCCCAGTGTGTCCCCTCCCAGATCATACATGAAGAATTAGGATGTGAGTACCTAGAGGACAGGGTGGGGTGCAGGCCACTCATTGCCTGGTTAAAGATCTGGGTTAACCCAGAAGCCAGCTTGACCAAACAGATAATAAGTGACTGTATGGGCAGAGAAAAGGGACTGTCCATCCCCTGGCTTAAATATGTGAAGGGAGGTTTGGAAAGCATAGGATGTGAAGATCTTTTCCTGACGCGATCCCGTATAATAAAATGAGACCAGGTCAGAGTAAAAGAAATGCTTCTCAAAAACAGAGCCAGAGTTCGAGAAGTAAAGGACAGAAGCAAACACTCAGTCCAGGCACACGCTATAGTAAGGTCTTGTAGAGGTCTGGAGCCTTATCTCTCCCTCATACATAATGCCCAGGATAGGTTTTTATTCACACGTTTTAGACTCAATTTTTTACACCACCTTTTAGCTGAACCAGTGGGTTTTACCAACACAGTTGAGTCAAAGGGGCCCTGCGGTTGCGATCATCGATCTCCGCAGGATGCCCCTCATTTTGTATTAATATGCCCATTATATTTTATACCAAGACGTCGTTTTTTAATAGGTTTGTTTAAAAAGGCCAATCTCAGACACGTGAAGGAAGCTCTTGATTTTTTAAAAATGGCCTGAGATCCCCTGACTCTCTTTTGTGTGATAAACTTTTTAAGAGCAGCAGTTAAACTAAGAGATGCTAGAGGTATTTGTTGATTAAACACGAATTAAATTTGCACAAGCACTTGGTGGGTAGTATGTTTGACTCGTAAATAATATAAGCAATTAACAGTACTGTGTCCTCTGTGAGGTGTTCTTAATGATAACTGTCAATATTGTCTTTTTTAATCTGTGCTTTTATGGTGTTATTTAAAAATGCCGAATAAAGAATATTTTGACTTTGACTTTGAGTGGGTTGTGATCTGACATAAACCTGGGTGAAATATCAATATGGCATGATCTAACCAAGGAGGAGGAAACTAAAAAATAATCTAATCTTGCTAGTGACAAATGGGGAGCTGAATAGAAGGTAAAGCCATCTTGTTCTGGTCTCTGTTCTGCCCAGACATCCACCAATCCATGTTTATTGATTAAGTTTAGCATGGCTTGAAACACCTTTGGCTTTCTACCTCTATATTTCCAGTTTGTTTCGGATTGCCAATTGCTAGGTAAATATAAATTCATGTCCCCACATAGTATTATGGGAAGTTGCCAGTGCACCAGCTCTTCAGTTACCCAGTTGATTATGCCTGGATCATCTAAGTTACTCCCGTATATAGAGCAGATCGTAAATGCAAAGTTTGGAGAAAGTGAGCAGCCCACAATTACCCATCTCCCAAGATCGTCTGATTTAACTCCATTTACCTTTAAGGACAGCCTTTGGTTAGCTAGGTTCCCTACTCCTTTCACCCATGCCTCTTGTGTGGTCGCCCCTACAACCTTGTATCCCAATGTGTTCAACAGATGTTTTTGAGCACCCTCAACGTGTGTCTCCTGGAGACAGATCAAATCAGATCCCAATGTGCGCAAACCCTGTGCTTCTTTCTGTCTTTTTACAGGGTCATTAAGACCGCAGATATTTACAGAGACTATTCTAATTTTTTTCGACACGCTCATTTACGAGTTTATAGTCTCTTTTGATTTGTTTCTTTCTTCCATGTTTCTTTCCCGCACCGGCTCACCCTGATAAAACATCCCCTGATTTTAAATAATAATCTACTCAAAGCCTCTATTCCCACCCCACTGCAAACCTTTGGTGTCCCCTCCCCCCCACACCTCCCTTGATTGAGCAGTCAAGATGACCCTGTATGATGTTTAGCATGTGTGAGTTCCAGCTACCAAGCCACATTTTCTGACCACCACTAGAAGTTACAGTTCACATGAGGGATCTCTTCACGTTGATTTTAGCTCAGAGTTTGTGTCCCTGGACATCGGTTAATTCAGTCTCTTCCGCCCAGTAATTTCTTTTAGGTATTCCTCCGCCTTAATCTCTGAGAGAAACTCGCGTTGAGCAATCAAAAAGGACTTTCAATCTGGACGGATTCATTAAATAAACTTGTGCCCTTTGTTGTTGGAAGGGAGATATTAGCTGGCGAAGTCTCCATCTACGTTCTATAGTAGCATGTCAAAAGTCTGGTTTTGCAAAGAATTTTTCTCCGTTCACTTCTTTCTGGGAATTTGGTCTGGCCTTATCGTAGACCAGCTGTCTTAAGAGAAAATTTCTAAAAAAGGCCAGGAAGCCAGGAACACCCTGGTCTTCTCGTTAGTGCTGTTGTCTCTCCGTCTCGATTTAACCTCTTCAGTGCTGCGCGAATTTCGCTGCAGTGCTGAAGGGTCATAAATCACATTGACTCATGACGGAAATGTTCCATCATCAGCACCGGAGCACCGACGCTGATGACGGAACCGTTCCGTCATGAGCATGGAAGGGGTTAATATTGAAGGGAAAACGGTGGGCCCTTTCTATTTCTTGGTACCAGTTCCAGTTGGTTTGTGTGGGGAATGCAGCTTGTAGCAATTTAACTATGAACCCTCTAGGGTCCTCTCCTTCAATTCCCAAAGGAATCCCCAGCAATCGAAGATTATTCCGCCGTTGTCTATTTTCCTGCTCTTCGAGTTTAGTCATCAGGTCTACTAGGCAGGCCTCGTGTGCGCCCCCCCTGCTTTTTGGCCTTGGCAGCTTCCAGCTCTAGTGTCTCAGTTCGGGCTTCCACCATGGCCACCCGATCTCCAATGTCCGTGCAGACCTTATTTAATTTCTAATACCGCCTTGCAGTTTCTTGGCGGCTGTCCGACCGGGCCTCCTCCTGGAACAGTTTAATAGAGTTCATAATTGATGACAGAGATGGCGCCTCCGAGGTTTCCGCCACAGTCCGCGGGGCCACTAGTTGTTGTGCGCTAGGCGCATTTCCAGGGGAGAGTAGGCTAGGGGTATCGGAATAATCCCATTTCAACTGATTACGTTTTTTCTGCGATTGCCTTTTCCGTAATACAGTATTGATGGTTATGTTGGGGTCAACCTCTTCATCATTTTTGCCACCATCGAGCAGTACGTCTTCACTAGAGGAGGATTCCTCATTACCAGTGTCAGTTAAATATCCATCTGATACTGAGTAGACGTTCTTGCCTGTGGGATCGGGCGTCTGGGGAGCTAAGGGGCCAGAGTTAGCTGGCGTTTTAGACGCCTCTCTGTGGCCCTCACTGGTTCCCCTGATAGTAAAAGTCTGGTGTATCTCTGCCCCATCTGTTTCCCTACACATAGTAGCAGTCTCCGGGAGATCAGGTGAGGGTACTGGGCTTGAGGGGGGCCCTACATCTGCAGGACCGACCGACCCTGCGGTGACTCGGGGGAGCATTTTTATTACACTCTTTTGAGAGCATTGCTGTATCAGATCCCATATCTGTAGAAGTGGCCTTAAGTGCAATAAATTGCTTACTTATAGAGGGGGAGCCTCCAGTGTTGCCCGTGCCCGCCTCCTTCATTAAACCGGCTTTACCAGCGTTCTTCTTGATGGTCCCCAAGTCCCTTTGGGTGGTGGTTCCGTTTTTTCTGCGTCCCCCTGCACCGAGACAAGCCTTGTCTTGAGGCTTTTCTCCCCCGTGTGGTCATGTTCTCCTGCCCTTGCCTCCGCCTCCTCCACGCTGCCCGGGTTTCAATCCCGGTGGGCTTCCTGGGTTGACTCTTTAAGAAGGGGAGACCCGCCTGAAAGGTCCCATACAATGCCGCGCAGCTTCCAGTAGACGCGGTGTGTAAAATAAGGCTGCCCGAAAAGCGGAGTTCCGCTCTGCGAAGTTCTCAGTGCTTCCGAACACAGCTGCCGCGGACATCAGCGGCAGCGGTCAGTCTAGGGCGGTTAGTGGATCGCCGAACTTCCAGCTCCTCCCGGCATGCAGCTTGCGGCGTGGCAGCTGGATCGCGGCTCCTCACACTTGCGCCATCACTGCTTGTAACCGTTTAGTTTTAGTGTTGCTTTTAGATCATTTATGGAGTGGGAAAGAGGATGTGTGGTCTGTGTTTTTTCACGTGACGCTGCTTGGATTCTTAGCTTATTTCTATTATCAATTTTGAACACCACTTGTTCAATCACACATATTAGCGTTGTCTCCTTCAATGCTGTTTGTCACAAATTCCTTCAATTCCATCGACCATGGCCTACATTTAGACTAGCTTAATGAAGTCAGTGGGATTGGAGGGCGAGCACCTAATGGCTTGACGCATTACAAATTCAGTAACAACTCAAGCTGGGCTCTGTCCAGTCAAGTTTCTTGAACAGCCCTCGAGGACAACCCTTCCTATCAACCCTCGTTGGGTCGCGTCATTGAAGCAACAAAGCCCTATGTAAACCAAGTAACTAAAATATTTTCTATCATCTTTGAGTACTATGGTGGTATTGGGGGGATCCTTTTGCTCTTACAAACGACCCAAAACAGTGCCTTCCTCTGAGATGTAACAATGTCTTGTTTGGGCTATTGAAACCTGATGAACAATGGTCTGCCTGATATTACGTAAGCTATTCTCTTATCCACCCTAAAATCATTGGCCTAATCTCATTTCTGCTTCCAAAACAACTATCACATTGTAACCACATTGAAGTCTCTTCATTGCCTTGTATACAGTCCACTTGTTCCTATGTGGCTGGTCCCCTGGACACATTTCTGTAGGACTACATCCCTTCCAGGTAGTAATGGATGTGTATTTTCTTGCTTGAGAACTGCAGTATATACTTGTTGGCCTATCACCAGACAGACCACTGTTTTGGAGACCTGGGATGAAAGGCTTATGTTAGAACCAGTGAGGTAATTGGTTCATATGAGCCAGGGGGTTGTTCTGTGATTAGATTATTTTACCACATGTGTGAATGTGTTACTTTGTAACATTTAATGAATTCAACTCAGACACTAGAACTGCTCTCTAAGGAGAGCGAAGCAATGGACACTGCCAGCTCTGCAGGGCCATTATACTAACATGCCTAGCATAGGATGCAAAATCATGACTTTAAAACCATGTTAGTCCGAGCTCCTCATCTGACTGAAAAGAATGGACCCTCATTGGAACCCAAGAACTGGACAGCCAGGCATCACTCCCAGTCGATCCGCTGGTGGACAAATTCCAAGAGACCATCTGTGTTGGAGTCCTTTTTCTCTAAAGTGCAGAGGCATAGGATATTGAGAGGATGTTCAGGTCCCGGACCCGTAGTTCCTTGGTAGGTAGTAAGTGAGAGATGTGCAGTAAATCACCATATGGGCAGCAAACCCCAAGTGCTAGGCGCAGGGCAACAGACATTCGAGTGTGGTGTAGGGGAATAAGGAGGTTGATATTTCCACATTTCGACGAGGGGCATTACCACACAGACATGGTCCCTTAGCCATTGCTGCACACCTATGTTTGCCTCAGCTACAACTCAATATTTCTGTGGCCCCAAAAGGGCCACTCTGGGAGGTTTGAGGTGCTCCTGCCTGACATAGAAGAGAAAGAGAGAGAAATGATCTCATTAGTTTGAGTTAACTACTTCTTTAAGTAGTAGCTTCTGAGCTCTTGGTAGCTCTTCAGCGACCTGTAAGTAGCTTTTCTGTGTGTTGCCCAGCCTTCTAAATGAGAAGCTTTGCTTGGTAGAATTAATATTTGTATACTGAAATTGAAGAGCATTAATTCAAGATAAAAAAGTGTGTAATTACGGAGTTCATACGTTATTTCTTTGAAGAGAAATGGTTGAATTTCCAAATTATTTAAAGTTGATATTTGAGTGATAAATATTGCTGAGTTGGTGAGACCATTACTAATATAATTTCATTGGTGCAAGGGGCATTGTAGTTATGGCTGTTATGTACTACCCATGTAGAGGCAGTTCAAGTTGATAAACCCATTTTAGGGCCCGCCTAGATTGATCAACCCTTTTTAGGTCTCGCCTAGAAAGCTCATGCTGTGTCTCTTCTAGACTTGTTGTTTATTTGCATTCTGCTGGCTTACAGCCCGCCCATTGCTTTTTGTTATTCAGAGTGTCATTTGTAAATGTTTGCTTATATATGGTCATTCTTTCGTAAATGTTCCTCCTTTTCATGTGCGGTTCCCCCCCACAGAGCATGGCCCGATTACTTGTAGCCTTACACTTTTTTGCTTGTAAGTGTGTTTTTGGGCACTATTTTTTCATAAAAGACAGAAAAACAGCAATACAGAACATATTGATGCAGCAACATTAAAAGATAATTTCCACAATTCCAACATCAGATGAATAAAATTAATTAGAACAACAGAATATCTCAATCAGTAAATATCAAGCTATGTGCAAACATTGCAAGCTCTTGCAAATATATGGAAGTGTGAAGTATCAACTCTATCCTCACCAAAAACAGCATAAAAGAATAAAAGGGATGAAAGAGATTTATGCAAGGCATATATGCCAATCGTAAAAAGACTCACCGCCTTACTTAATGTATTAGCCGTCCGTCATTCTCCTGGCTTTGACAGCAGCTTTTAATTAAGAGCATATTCTAAAACAAATATTCGGTTTGTTTAACAATTGCAATTGCAGTGCACAGTATGCTTCCCAATCCTCCCAGACCAGGGGCTCGGTCAGCTGGTTGTTCCACTCATCGAGGGAGGTAGAACTGGACAAGCAATCTCTCTTTGGGAGGCAGAGTATACTCAAGTGATCAATCCCTTACCCTCCCCACAATTTGTAATGCTCTTAACATCTGCGGCTCATTGGGGAATTCAGGGTACAATGTTCGAACCGCCAGTCGCAGCCTTGTATATATGGACCCTTGCATTTACTTGTATCTTTGACCAGTTATAAGTTCATCCAAGGATAAGAACCGCCTATTAATATACATGTCCCTAAGTTTAATAACTCATGCATTTTGCATAATGCTCAGTGTACCGCGTTCCTGTGCCACAGAGATGCCGATTTGCGCAGCAATTGGCATAGCTGGCGCGCACAAGCTTCTCCAACCTTTTCGATCATTCAGAGCCCTCCACGACTGGCTCGTGTATTTGACCGTATCTATTCCTTTCCTGCTTCCCTCTACTTTAGTGTGCAGAACCATGGCTGTCAACGGAGCCAATATTCTCCTCCACCGCCAGGTGTGGCAAATAGTAACTGTGGAAAATACCTAAAGTGTGCAAATTGCGCTTGCGCACACAGATAATACAGTCGCAGATCAGGGGCTTCAAACCACCCCCGTTTAAACTGCAGCGTCTAGGTGTGCCAGCTACATCTCGACTGTTTACCTGCTCATACCAATGCCAGCATACATGTCTGTAAAGTCTTAAATATTGCCTTGTTCAAGACTATTGGAATACTCACGAACAGTTATAGCAATTTGGGGAGGCTGGTTATCTTCACTACCTCTATTCTATCTGCAAGTGACAACTAGTCTTGTCCACCTGGCAATCTGCTCAGTGATTTTGGCTATTGCTCCCCCATAGTTCATGCTGATCACTGTCAGGATCCCTATGCACCCATACACCCAGGTATCTGACCGGCTCATCAGACCAGGCCAGCGGGAAATCCAGTTTAATCTCCCTAGTACATTCTGTTAGGGTAAAGACAGTGGATTTTGCCCAGTTTATACCTAACCCCGAATAGCTCTCGAACCGAACGTACTCCTGTAATAATGCTGCCATATGTGTAGCAGGTTCCCTAACATATAGTAACATATTGTCTGCATACAATGATATTGCGAGCGGACGCTGCTGGAATCCCAATGCAGCAATGGCATGGCCCTGGCAAATCTTACAGGCAGGCGGCTCGAGAGCCAAGGAGAACGACATCGGAGATAGAAGGTAGCCCTGCATAGGGCCCCTACATATTGTGATTTGAGGCGTGACCACACCAGTATCCTGGCCACCGGGCATGTGTACAGGTGGTGCACCTATTTTAAAAAAGAACGGCGGCATTTCCATTCACTGCAGCACCACAAATCTATAGCTCCAGTGTATCGAATCTAACGCTTTTGTGGTGTTGAGCAATATAGTGGCTGCTGGAAGCTCAGTTCTAGCTGATGCAGCACAGCGAAAATAGTGGGCTTATTATGTACTGTTGGTCTTTTGAGGCAAATACCGATTGATCCGGTAGGATCAGATTGGGAATCAGGTTGAAGTCTAGTGGCAATGATGTTTGCAATAATTTTTACGTCCATGTTTATTAAGAACAGAGGCCTGTATGATTCGCACTGGTTAGCCTCTTTGTCCGGTTTCAGAAGCATTACAATGAGCGCCTCCCTCAGGGTGGGAGGCAGAACGCTCCTTTCATATGGTTCTGCAAACATCTCTAGTAGCCTCGGTGGCAGAGCATCTGCAAATGTTTTGTAAAATTCGCTAATCAGCCTATCCATCCCTGCCGCCTTACCGGATGGGAGCCTCATTATAGCTTCCTTCACATCCTCCACTGTGAAGAGTCAAATACTCCTGCTGACCCTGGGACAGCCAGCCCAGCACAATATCATCTAGGTAACTGGATATCTCGCTATCTTGTATGATCGACTTGCACCCAATAGATTAGATAAAAAATCAATAAACACTTTGTTAATCTATAGAGTAGTATAGTGTACTATGGATTCACTGTCCAATATTTCCACCATATGCTCCTGAGTCCTTGGCAGTGTCCGTTTGTGTGCCAGAGAACGGCTTGGCCTGCGGGACCTATGCTGAACCTCTTGTTCTGCACCCTGATTATGTTCTGTCACTAATTCTCTAATTTGCGCCAGCAGAGTATGTGAAGGTTGCTGTTGCCTACTAGTGTTCCAGCGCATTAATCCTGCCATCTATGTCCTGCAACCTGTTTCTCAGTGATTTTAAAACGCCTGCCTGCGCCCCATGCATTCACCCCGTATGGTGACTTTAAAAGCCTCCCAGAGTGTACCCACCTTGTCTACAGTGTCCTTCATGAAAAAAGTTTGTGATAGCTGTCCTTATCGTGGCGCGAAACACTTTGTCAAGCAGAGATGAAGGCTGCAGCCTCCACTGAACCTGCGGCCTGGTATGCCCTGGCATAGCCAGCTCAAGGAGTACCAGAGCATGGTCCGAAAATGTTTTGGGTAAATGTTTCACAGACACTACCCAGGAGCTCACATCCTTGAAAACCAGCCAATAATCCAACCTGGACCATGACCCATGCACTGTCGACACAAATGTCCCCTCTTTTACAGCGGCGTTCCGGCTCCGCCACACAATCACCAATCCCTCTGACTCCATTATTTCAGCAATTACCTATGCAGCTTGTTTCCCATGCCATGAAGTGTCAGCTGAGCAGTCCGGTTGTGGGTCAAGATATACATTCAGGTCACCAACCAATAACGCAGCAGAAAGGAGGTAAAGACGCAATATGCCTCCAAATATCATTGTAGAAGGCGGGGTCATCTATGTTGGGCCCATAAGTGTTAACAAATAGGATATTTGTGCCACCCAGACTACCCTGTATAAGGAGGACTCTACCCTGCTCATCAGCCACAGTATGGGTCAGATTAAAAGGAGTGCCCTGCTTAACCAGCACAAGCACACACTTGGAATACGTTGAGTATGACTATGCCACCCGCACCGCCGACCAACGAGCCCCCACATTTCTTTCCGTGTGCTTAGTGAGATGTGTTTCCTGAAGAAACACCACTTGGATATCCTGCCTATCCAAATAAGCTAATACATTGCAGGGTTATTAAGACCACGTACATTCCATGCTAACAATTTAACAGTAGCACCTGAAAATGCAATTTCCTATACATACCACACATGTTCCAATGTCGAGGAAACACCCATGGGTTTGACCACCATTGGTTCACTGCTACATTTAAACTGCACAGCACCTGTATCGTAACACCACCATCCTACACCCCACACCCACTTCAGCGCCTGCAACAGCTACAGCCATCCCCATATGAAACTAACGTAACCACCCAATGAAACATTACCCAAATATGAAAGTGGAGTACACCCATCAGGTGACGCTAGAGCGCAGTCACCCTCCCACTGAGCAGGGAGGTGGCCGAACTTGTC
This sequence comes from Lissotriton helveticus, assembly GCF_964261635.1. Taxonomy (NCBI): domain Eukaryota; kingdom Metazoa; phylum Chordata; class Amphibia; order Caudata; family Salamandridae; genus Lissotriton; species Lissotriton helveticus. Next base: position 488,809,076 of record NC_136067.1, on the reverse strand, counting down.
CATTATCATAACGTGCCAGTCCAGTAAGCTGGTGATACGAACCGCTGTCCTGGGCTCCGTCAGGTAGCAGCCCCCCAAGTGACCCCTACGTCCATAGGTCACAGACACCAATCGCAGAATACCTATGCTGCAAGAATCACCACCTCCGGACCATAGTCACAAAGGAATAGCACACCACAAGAGACTGCACCACTTTGATCCTTTTCATCCGAGTCACTTGCTGTGTCTCGACGTGGTCTCTTTAATGAGTTTACATATTCCATGTAACTGCAACAAATGATAAACGGGATGCTGAATGATTTAAACATTCTCCCCCAGTCAAGAGATCTGGGTTAAATCCATTGTTCTTTTGCCCACTATGCCACCCTAGTTTGGACCCAGCCATATGCAAATCAGTCTTGACCCTGTGCCTCATGGGAACAGTCCAGACCGAACTGCCAAGCCAGATCCTTCCTGGACCGGATTACTGGCAAAGGGGACCCTTCTAAGGGAAACTAAGGTCAGGGAGAAGAGGGGAAAACAACTGAAAAATTATATAAGACAAACTCCCTCGCGACCTCTATTTCTTTAACTATTTAGAAAGTATCTAGTATGGGCTAAGCATTGTTGTATACACAATTCAACACTTCAACAGTATAATTTGTTTGTCATAGTTTTATTGGTCAAACCCTGTTGTACCAGCTTATCCGACAGGGGTGTGGAGACTAATTAGTCCTAAGTCTCCCCATGACCCAGATGTGAACATTGGTTTTGGGTGATGTATGAATGTGTGTGGTTGTGATAGTGAGTTTGAGAATTGATACAAAGAAAACTTTTTTGTACCATTTTATCGTTTAGGGGTCCAGAGTAATCTGGTATATTAAGCCTACCATTTGTTGGTAGTGTGCAACTAACTATGTATGGAAAAAAATCTACATTTTAATGACAATGTATGTCTTTATTGTCTAATAAAAAAATGAAAAACCTAAATGAATTTTAATATAACTGTTTTGAAAAATAAAACTATGACAAATTATACTGTTGAAGTGTTGAATTATGTATACAACAATGCTTAGCCCATACTAGATACTTTCTAAATAGTTAAAGAAATAGAGGTCGCGAGGGAGTTTGTCTTGTATAACCTCCCTGGACCGGAAACAAGCATCCTGGGATCAGTTTCCGGGTATTTCACCCATCATCAGCCAGGCTAGCTTGAATCCAGTGGCACAGTGAGCAAGGGAGGCATGTCTGGGCATACCGGTCCCACTTAGGGCGAAACGTGGAACTGCAACAAATGATGGCCGGAATGTTGGGGGCGTGGCTACGCAGGCGAGCGGAATGGCCGCCTGAATGTAGAGCTCCGCCGAGCGGACTGCAAACGGGGCCGTTCCCACGAGATCCGACACTGCGCAGGGGTCGGAAAATGCCTGATACCGACCCCTAACACCATCGGATGCAGCTGGCCGAGATTGGAGGCCGGGGGACGGCGAGAACGGGTGCAGCTGCGGAGGGGTGGTGAGGCCTCCCGGGCCTCGCTGGACGTGACCCTGCTGCGCCGGAGCGCCTGGTGAGTCTTCTGGGTGGCCCCTTCGTTGGCCCCCTCGGCATTGGGGTTGCTGTTGGGCTCTCCCGGGGCCGCTGCTTGCCCCCGGTGGTCTCCGCTGGTGGAGGGATGGACCCTCGGTGCGGGACCGGCCCTTGCGGCCTGGTCCGGCCTTGGGAGCCGGGGCCTCGATTTTGGAGACTGCCCGGGCTGTGTGGCGGCGGGCGGGGGGGGCGGGCGGCGGGCCCTGATGGTGATTGGGGGGAGACGGGGGGTGCGACCGGGGGGCTCTAGGGCGACTTCCAGGCGGCCCCGCATCTCTGCATTCGGTGGGGGCGCTACATCTTCGCCCTCACCACCAACACGCATCCCTGCCTCGCGCCTGTCCCCCACACAGGCCCACGAACGACACACACTCTCCAGCCCTCACAATGCTGCAACAGGCCATGACTACTGCACGCCTGTGAACCGCTAGATTGCCACAAGAAGTCTGCATAGCCTGTGTGACTCTGGCCAATTTACCTGACTGTGCCTCGATGTCCTGGATACCTGGTCCCCCTGCTACGCTGCCATTTGATACCTGACTGGATGGAGGAATAGTCTTGCCTGCTGCTGCTGTATTGTCGTCACGACCCTCCACTGGCCCTACTTACTGCGGGGGTTGGCCGCCAGATTGGCTCCGGACGGACGTGTCACCCCGGCACAGGAACCCCCCGGGACTGCGCGGTTCGGCCTTGGCGTCCCCGCGGCCTCTGCGGTGCGGATTACGCCTAACACGAGGGGGTGTTTGAGAACCCTGATCCATTTGTCCCGGACTGGACACCTTGCTTGCGGGGTGCCCTGTAACTGTGCTCAACACTCTTGCTGGTCGCACTTGTCGCTGTGTCTTGACGCACCGGTGTTTTGTCCACCGCCATTTCCACCATGGGAAAAAGAGATCTTAACCAGAGGAAACTTACCTTCGAAGCGGCTTCCCTCCGTACGGTTGAAGACCCACCTACGCATGCTGCGGACGCTGAAGGCCCAGCGACAGCAGGAGACACCGCTGGTATGGTCGCCGAGATGTTGGGCGAAATGCGTGCTGGATTCAAGGCCTTGGACTCCCGCTTCGACACCCTCGAAAAGAAAATGGCGGATATGGGCGCGACGATTCAATCGCATGATAGGCGCCTGGATTTGGCTGAATCCAGGGTTTCCGACATAGAGGATGTAGCTGCGTCGACGCTGAAAAGATTAGAACGCGTGGAGAAGATCCTCAAGGATGTCGCAATTAAGAACGAGGATTTAGAAGCGCGCAGTAGGCGCAATAACATTCGCATAATTGGTGTGGCGGAGACGACGGCGACCAGACGCTTTGACACATTTGTGGAAAATCTCCTGATCGAACTATTTGGAAGGGACACGTTCACGGCTGGCTTCATAGTGGAACGCGCACACAGATCGTTGGGGCCTCGGCCTAATCCAGGGTTGCCGCCCCGGCCCATCATAGCCAGAATCATGAACTTCAGAGACCGGGACGCGGCGCTAAAAGCTGCCAGGGAGGCTGGCGAGGTGAAGTGGCAGGGTGGTGTGCTATCTTTCTACCCAGACTTCACAATAATGGTCCAAGACGCGCGCCGAAAATACACTGGTGTCAAGGCTGCTTTGCGCAAGCTGGGGTTGCGCTACGGAATGCTGTACCCTGCCAGGCTCAGAGTGGACCTGGATGGCAGGTTTCGCATTTTTGACTCCCCCGCTGAGGCACAAGAATTTTATCAAGCTTACAAAAACAGAGGGTCGCCTCGAACCTCAGGCGAAGCACAAAAATCTCCGCCACACACAGACTCGCAGACTAGTACTGACCTTTTTGCTGCGAGCGGACAAGGTTGACTTGTCCCCCTTTTCTTTTAGATTGGCTGTTCCCTTCAGTATTATGCACCTAACGTTGTTGTTATTTTTGCAGTGTTTCTATACTTGTTGAGAATTGAATGTCGCCCCGGCCGGGGTACCCGCATGGCGGAGCGTTGCCACCCCCCCATGGCACGAGCCGCATTGTGCTTTTCTCTTAGTTTGCTTTTAATTTTCAAGTACATTACTGGACGATTGCTTTTGTCTGATGATCTTGGTATTCTTCTTTGGGGTGGGAGAAGTCTCCTGGGGCTTAAGGAGTGGCTGGGTGGTGGGAGGGTGGGAGGGGTTGTTTCATTCTCTGGTTCTAATGTTAATGAAAATGCACTGTTTTTCTTCATGAATGATGCCTGTTTTGCGGGAGAAAGGCGGCGGATATGCACACACTTGTTTAATTGTGATTCCTTTGGTTTTAAATGGCTGAGGTAGGACAGCAGGCTGGTCCTTCCAGACTTATCCTCATGTCATGGAATGTCCGAGATTTAAATAACACAAGAAAACGGCGGCAGGTTCTAAACTACGCAGCGCGACATGGGGTAGATGTATTGTTTCTACAAGAGACACACTTAGTACGGAATGACTCTTCCTCCTTTGCCAAGGGCTGGGGCGCACACAGGTTCTTCTCCAGCTATAGTAGATATGCGAGGGGGGTGGCGATAATGATACATAGGCGCGTCCCCTTTGTGCACTCAGACAGTATATTTGACGTTGAAGACAGATATGTTATAGTTACGGGGGTACTTCTTGGCTTCAAAATCACCTTTGCTGGAATATACGGTCCCAACTCAGACTCCCCCGCCTTCTTCCAGAGTCTCCATGATGCTTTGCTACGCTTGGACACTGATATGTTGGTGATAGGTGGCGACTTTAACTTGTTGATGGACCCTGCCAGGGACAGCACGTCTTCTTTCCCAGACTGTAAGCCCCGCTCACGCGCTGTACTGACAGATATGTGCACACACTACCCGCTCATTGATATTGAGGCTCGTTTCCACCCTAACACACCCACTTATACCCATCACTCTGGATATCACAACACTAGTACCAGGATCGACTACTGGCTCCTTTCCCCAGGGGTGGCCGGTTGGGTGAATGATCATTCGACACTCCCACGCACGTTGTCGGATCACTCTCCCATTGTACTAACCCTACTGGTTCCCAGACTGGGGGGATATGAGAAACAGTGGCGTTTCCCCGGCAAGGCGTTATCTGACCCGGTCTTCAAGGAAGACATTCGTACAGCGATAGAGGAGTATTTTGAGCACAACACGGGCACAGTAGACACTTGGGGCACGTTATGGGAGGGATTCAAAGCCACTATTAGAGGGGTTTGCATCACTAAACACGTGGGGGCCTTGCGCGAGATTCGTGCCGCCATGACACGTATCGAGACAGAAATAGCCACACTGGACAGGGACGCACTCACAGACTCCGATGGTAAGATAGAGGCGAAGAGGTTAGGACTGCTGAAAGAGTTCAGGGATGCTGCAGACAGGGAATTGAACTATCTGTGCGCGCAACACTCAGCTAGACAATACGGAGAGGGAGACAGGCCTGGCAAACTCTTGGCTCAATTGCTCCGCCCTCCCCGTCAGGCCTCCTACATCTCTGACATGGTGGATGACTTGGGCGTTCGACATCAGACCACCCCTGCTATCTGCGATGCCTTCTTATCCTACTACAAAACATTGTATACCTCCACTCTAGCAGTGGACCGTCGCGACCCAGGCCCCTATACCAACGAGATCTCAATGGTATTCCTGGAGAAGTATATGCAGGATTTTCTAGCTATGCCTATTGATCCGGACTGCGTCATTGAGGCCATAGATGCATTGAAGGGCTCCTCGGCGCCGGGTCTAGATGGCTTTTCGGCCGACTTTTACAAAGAATAGAAGGAGGAACTAGTACCGCGCCTCATAGAGGTGTATGCGGAGGCACTTGAAATGGGGGTTTTGCCGCCCACGCTCCGAGAGGTGGTCATCATTTTACTTCCTAAGCCGGGTCGAGACCCCACGAGATGTGGCTCTTACAGACCCCTTTCCCTACTCAACCTTGACTACAAGATTTTAGCAAAAGTCCTCGCAACCCGATTGTCTTTACTGATGGAGTCTATTATCTCGCCGGCCCAGTCCGGATTTGTCCCCCACAGATCCACCTCCTTTAATCTCAGAATGTTGTTTTCGGTGCTCCACAGAATAGACCCAAATACACCGGCGGCTGCGGTGTTCTTGGATGCCGAAAAGGCGTTTGACTCTTTGGAATGGCCCTTATTTCTGTCAGTCATGGACCGGATGGGCATGCCACCGCTGTTTGTCTCCACGGTCAAACTGCTTTATACCGCCCCTAGGGCGCGGCTGCGCCTTAATGGCACACTTTCTGATAGCTTCCCTCTTTCTCGGGGAACCCGACAGGGATGCCCCCTGTCCCCCCTGCTATATATCCTGGCCATGGACCCTTTGGTGCGGCACTTTCAAGAACACCACCTGCACCGTGGACTCCAGTTTCGAACGGGTCCGCTACTCATTTCCCTCTACGCGGACGATACCATTTTATATGTCAGGTCTCTGGAGACGAATCTGACACCCCTGCTTCTGGAGGTGACCCGTTTTGGGGAATACTCCGGCCTTCGTATTAACCGGCACAAATCCGACATCTTTCCACTCACCCCCTCCACTGACCGCTGGGACTGTCCGTTCCCGCTGGAGTGGAATGCTGATTCGGTGAAATATCTGGGTATCCACATTCATCTGGACACGGTATCTATGATTCGTCTGAATTATGGCCGGGCGTTGGACTTTCTGGAAGATAATCTAGCACGTTGGCTTTGCCTCCCTCTTTCGATGGCTGGCCGTATCGCCATAATTAAAATGATTGTGCTCCCCCGTTTTCTATATTTATTTAACAACATTCCGATCCCACTCACTAAAATCTTCTTCACCCAACTACGCTCGCTGTTGCTGCGGTTGGTGTGGGGAGACAAGAACCCGCGAGTCTCTTGGCGAATCCTGACACTGCCTTATGAAAGAGGTGGCTTTGGAGTGCCCGATTTTTATCTTTACTACCTAGTCGCGCAATGCGCTTATGCACATCCCTGGTTCCACCCGGACGCTCGGATTCCATATCTGAGACCGGAGGCGGACTTGGTGTTACCGCTTGCCCTCAACACGGTATTACCCAAAGGCTTATCCCGAGACCCACAAGACATACAGACTGTTTCCACTACGTTATGGGCTTGGATGCAATTACGTGAACTACTCCAGTTAGACGTGCTGTATTCCCCGGCTCTTCCACTACCGAACCCACACTGGTTCCCTATCACCGCTGAAACGGTGGTTCGCAACACACTGTCCAAATATCAGCTCACCACAATAGGAGACCTGTTCCCAGACGGAGATGTCTTTTCGGTGTCGGAGGATCAGCGACTCACCGACCGGACGTTTATGGATTCGTTTGTATTGACCAGAGTGCGATCCATGCTTAGAGCGCAGTTTCCCTCGTTCCCACTACCCCCAGATGACATGGCTGCCCTAACTTTCCTGCTCCAGTCCCAAACGGGCGCACATATGGTTTCTAAGCTGTACAGACTCTGTGTGGCGGCCCTTCCTACTTCGGACGCGAGGGTCCGTGCGGCATGGGAAACTGATTTGGGTAGTTCTATCACAGATGACCAATGGGCTGCCTGTTGCCGAGCTACTAAAGATGTCTCCATTAACAGTAGGCATAAATTGATACATTTTAAGTTTTTGAGGCGGCTGTACTTCACACCGGCCCTGGCCCACAAAATCGACCCAACCAGGCCTCATTGTTGCCCCAAATGCAAGGCCCCACATGCCGATTTTGCACATCTTACATGGACTTGTCCAAAACTGCATGGCTACTGGCTGCAAATACACCACATCTTGGGCGACATTTTAGAATGCGAGTTGCAGCCCATACCAGAGATTGCGCTGCATGGTTATGTTGCTGAGTTCCCCTGTGCCACGCGGAAACTTGCTGCCATAGGCTTCTTGCTCGCAAAACGGGAAATTGCTTTATTCTGGGGGTCCAGACGAATCCCCAACTCCAAGGCATGGTTACGCAGCCTTGCCCACTGTAATATCAATAGTGTGGAATACTCCACACAGGTCCCAACAGCCTCACGCCCAGTCGATATCTGGGGCCCATACCGACAGTACGTTAGCAAATTAACGCAGGCTACACAATCCCAAGCTGCCAGTTCTATTGGGACGGGGGAGGCGGGAACTGCTGATTCAATGATTGATGATGTTTGTGAACGGGGTGTTTTCTTCTCTGTTTCCTTGCCTACTTGGCCCCGATTGAAGATATTGCATTGCCTATGTCTCTTCATATGTCATTCCATCAATCCTCGTCTGCCTATGCCAATGCTGGTACCACCTTGATCATAATTGATGTGTTGCTTGTCGCTCTCTCTCTCACGAAGGCATATTCATTTTTGTTATGTTTGATAGCATATATATCTCTTTACATTATCCTTCCACATGTGCGATTCCCATGTAGAACTGGAAAAAGGAAAATAAGACTTCTAGAATGTGTTGCACCACTTGTAATATTATTGGTCACGTCCTCCAGCTGCCTCTTTTGTATAATGACTACTCAAGTTTTCAATGTAATCGGTTTACTATGTGATTGTATGCTTACACGGACCAATCTGATGCTAATAAAGAGATTAAAAAAAAAAAAAATGATGGCCGGAATGCTGAATGATTCAACACTCTCCACCAGTCAAGAGATTTTGATTAAATCCATTGTTCTTTTGCCCACTACCCCACCCCAGTTTTGACCTAGTCATATGCAAATCCGTCTTGACCCTGTGCCTCATAGGATTAGTCAAGACCGAACTGCCAAGCCAGGTCCTTCCTGGACCAGAAACAAGTATCCTGGGATTGGTTTCGGGATATGTCACCCTTCATCAGCCAGGCTAGCTTGAATTCAGTGGCACAGTGAGCAAGGGACCCACCTCTGGACATACCCATCCCATTTAGGGCGAAAAGCGCTCCATCCATCATCTCCTGGTGTTTGCTTTGTTCGCTCTGAGTTGACAGAGTATACCCAGACGTGTGTCCCTTGCTCAATTTGCCACTGGATTCAAGCTAGCCTGGCAGAAGAGGGGTGTTTCTCCAAAACTGGTCTCAGGATGCTTGCTTTTGGTCCAAGGAAATCATGGCTTGCCAGTTCGGGCTGGACTGTTCCCATGTGGCACAGGGTCAAGACTGATTTGTATATAGCTGTGTCTGAACTGGCGAAGTGAGCTAAAGAATGATGGATTCAACCCATTTCTGTGACTGGGGTGAGTGTCTGAAAAGTTTCAGTGCTCCGTCCATCATCTCCTTGTGTTTGCTCTACATATTCCATGGCAGACTTAGGACTGGTATAGATTCTGGCAGATCTGTCCGTTCCAATTTGCAAATAGGCAGGATAGAGCATGGCATATGGAATGTTATCTGCCATCAGTGCTTTCTTAACTGGCAGGAATTCACACCTTGCCACCTGCACAGTCGCGGTGAAATCTGGATAGAATGCCAAATCCCTCCCATGGTAGTTTATATAGCCTTTTTCACGTGCTAGGCACAGGACCCGTGATTTTAAGAATATTTAGTCTTGACCTGGCCTCCAGGTCCTCATTCTTGGCGTGGGTGATGGCCAAAAGTTTTTCATGTTTAGGGCCTTAGGTGAGACTCCCTTCAGGCCTTCTTCCGTGTCGGAGATGCACTTCTACGCTTCGCCCAGCCTGTCTCCCTGTTTATCAAGCTTCACCGACAATTGGTCCATGCATCAATCTTCCAGCCAGTCGACTGTAGACTGTTCTGCATAGCCAGCAGTGGATTGTGCAGGGTGACACACTCTGTTTCCAAACCAGCTCTGGGAACCAAAGCACTCCCCTCAGTTCCAGCTGCGGCAGCGACAGTCTTCACAGGGTCCTGGCAGCCCCACAGAGCAAACAATTAGCCCTATATGGCGGCTCCCCCAGCCTGCTTCACATCTGAAGACTGATGTGTCTTAAAGCACCGACAGATCAGGTAAGTCCATATTGGCCTGCAAGTCACTCCGACAGAGGGAAGCCTCGCAGCTCAAGCGCCTGTCCCCCCCCCCCTCCATTCCCTCCCTCGACCCCTCCCCCGCGGTTACAGATCTCACAATTGCAGCGACTGTCCACGCAGCACAGCTTCAAACCATAGGGCACGAACTGCCTGGCCAGTTGCGGCAACAAGAACAGTGCCCCACTCACCACAGCATCAAAGCAGCGACCGCTCCTCGCTGGTTAGTCACCAGGGCACCCCTCTGCCCTCACGGCCTTCACGCAAAAGGCAATGACTTTGTCACCGTTGTCCTCAGTGGCGAGCGAGCTTCTCAGCACTTCTCCCCGCACAGGCTCTGAGGCATCCTGGATTTAGCAGTGCAGGTAAAAGTGAATGGCGATGTTCAATTGCATTCGGCCGCCATTTTAACTCCAGCCGCCTGGCCTTACAGAAAAGTGGGGGTAACTATAAGAAGCAGATCCTACTCTCCTACAGTGAAGTCAGAACACAATCAACAGAGGCTGTTTTAGCATCCCCCACTGAGTGATCCATAAAGGTCGAGGAAGGGGATGCCTGGGTTGGCATACTGGGATCTTCTACCTAACTGCACTGCTCTCCCCGGCACAACACTTTATACATTTGTTAGTCCTCTTGCCACACATTTCGCCATTGTCTGAGCCCCCGTAATGCCCACCGGGTGACTTTGTGGTTTCATTTGGGTTTTGTTTTACTATAATTGAGTGCATGTTTTAATATGCTTACTATTGTCATCAATATGTCTGTATCGCAGCCTGACCCCCGGAATTCCAGGGTGTTATGGACAGTTGAGCACACTGATATATGTGGTTGTAATGTCACGGAGTATGGCCGATAACAGTGCATCACTACATGTACTGTACATGCCGTCATAGATTGAAGTTTTGCTAAAGGTTTTAAATGTTTCAATGATAGTATGTGCCTATTTGATACCTTCAGCGAACACTTGTCTGGCACAATTCTGATTCCTCACTTGAGACGTAATGACTCTTTTGTGAATCTGCACTTATTGTAAAATTAGATGTGTGTTCTTGCTACCACTTAATTAACTGAATTGTATTTCTCAAATGCCAATAAAAACATGTTTAAAATAAAAACTTTACAGTGCCAAAAAACGAACTTCAAGGGCACACTTTTGCTGTGCTTTTAAAAACAAATGGCATTCATTCTTCGCTCAAGCACAAGTTACCACATTGGGGTAACTGCTTGCCTGTTATACATACACTGTGTTGCATCCCTTTCCATCGAGTTAGGAAAATGTGCTTCCCACCTCTCTTCACTTGCAATGTTACGGGGAAATGTTGTTCTTTTTTTTTTTTTTTTTTACATGTCCACGTTAAATAATTTGCACCATTTCCATCAATTTAAATAACAATATTTCATAAATGAAAATTAAACCGTCCTTTCCTCTAAACATGATGCGTATTTACTGTCACACTACCCATTATCACCTTATGTATTACCTACCACTGCCCACCACATTCTCTCTATTATGCACTGATTACACTTTAGAAGATCAATGGGCACACCATGAGGGCCAGGAACTTTGCCACTAATGGCCTGGCTTATGGCATGTTCTACCTCACTCAGGGTTACTGAAATGCCAGTGCAATTAAGGGCCATTGAGGGTTCAGTCTCAGCTGTCACAGCAGCATAGGTTTTTGTAAAGTGTGCCTCCCATATCTCACTAGGGATATGACAGCTAATTGATTGATTCATTTGTCGCATATCCATATCAGATGCCGCAGACCGGAAGAATAGTTTACTGTTCTTTTTATTTGCCGCCAGTAACAATGAGTCCCATTGTTGGACTAATACTTCCCTCCTTCACCTGGGAGTGACCTCTTTATATTGCCTACGTAGGGATGTCCCCTCAAAAGGGTCCCTACGTTTTGCCGCTAGGGCTCTACGTAATAGGCGGTTGGACGCGGTGCATTCATGATTAAACTACCTGGGCTTATTACCAATTGGGCGAGATGATTTTATCAGCATGTTTCTTATATTTGTGTAAAGCTGGTTGAAAGCACCAAATTCCGAGTTATTTATTTTAACATGAATTAAGACTTATTCAAATTCAGCTGTTAGATGAGTTAGGCACACCGTATAATATTCTCTATTGTCTAAAGTCTAAGTAAGCAAGAAGCACTCTTACGGTGCTTGTACTATACGTTTTCTCATTACTCATTGAATCTTTTCAAACGTGCATGGTGCCATTTATATGTTTTTTCATTTCTCATTCGCTTTATGTGGCACGCAAAGAATGAGCAGTTCAACATCCTTTGCTTTGTGATGGGGGGGGGGGGGAGACTGGTTAATGTCAAGGTAGTCTGGCGTGAGTGGAGAAATCCTTGAGGCTTAATAAAACAGCCAACTGATGAATAAATCAGCGATGCGTATTGGTGCATTTGGGTGTTAAATGGGTATTAATACGGTGAAATAGTTTCCTAGACTTCGTTAAAATGTGCAAAATAACAAAAAAATGAAATAACCCGATCTGAATAAATGCTGCATTATGCCGCATAATCTGCCTTTCTTGTCACACATTTTACTCAATTTATTTGGCCCTCCCTTGCCGCATAATTCTTGTGGCCCTGGTCATATGTCATAGTGCCAGTTGGCAGACTGGTGAAATACAAAATAAAATGTAGTTTCTTTTTTTTGGGGGGGGGGGGGGGGGGGGGGGGGTGTAATCCCAGGTAAACACCCCAGTGGGTGAGAGGGCAGAGATAGCAGTTCAAATGCAAATCGCTGTTAATTGGCTAACATTAACACACCTCAGAAAACCGGCAGTCTAAAAAACATGTTCTTTGCCAGAACAATGTTGAGTAGCATCAGATGGGAGGGTATTAAGAGAACAAAAACACTACGGTGGGAGAGGACCTAGGGGAGATTTAAAGACCAAGCTCTGGATACAATCCCCAAAGAACCTATAAACAACAAAAGGTACCAGAGGGTCTCTGGGCGCTTTTTTTGAGACCCTCTGGTACCTTTTGTTGTTTATAGGGTATTAAGAGAAACTGAGAAAGGGAAAAAAAACAGTCCACTGCCCACCCCTCTTCCGGCAGAAGTTTATTGTGACTTGGGCGAGGCGCCAGCAGTGTCCCGGTGATGCCCTGCCCTGCCCTGAACAGGTGCAGCACAAGAGAAGAGTTTCAAAAAGTATTGTAGGTTTTTTTGTGGGCATGGGGGTCAGTTTAGAAATAAGTCAAGTACCCTGGGATAGATGGGTGTTCGTTTGAAACGCGAGATTATATGGAAGAAAAGAGCCTTCGCAGCATTTACACTTTTTGTAAAGAAAAATAGACATTTGAAACTTAGTGAAGTACAAACTGTGTGTAAAGTGATACTGAGTATAGTGTCCAACTCAACAATAGCGTGCATTCACTGTAGTTTATCTGGCGCACAAATATGTGAGCTTGAAAAGCGGGCATTTAATCTGCTGATATCCTGTAGTAATGAATGCGCATTCCGTTCTTTTCCGCCCGGTGTTGTTTTTCACGGCCACGTCCTGCAGTCCTCGGGTGACCGTAAGTGCCCCGGTTTCCAGGGTAACTGAACCCGCGGTGCGTGTTGACTCGGCAGATATGTTACTGAACCCTTGACCTCCCGTGTTCTTTGTCCTCCTCCAGGTTCCCTGGGTTCCTGGCGCCAGCGCAGAGCCTTTGCTATGCACCCAAGCCAGGGTGTGGAGAGTAGACCTTACATAAGCCTTGTGCAGAACGGCAGTAGTAGAGGGAGCCGGCGCACCAGGGTAGCGTGTCAGTGGCGCACACCGACAAAATGTACTTGATCAAGATGCAATCGGAGAGAGCAGCCTTTGTTAGACTAAAGCTCCCAGCTGTGGCGCATCAAAGGCAAAATGGGCCCTAATGTACGCATTGAAGAGGGGACCCCCTACAAGCCTCGGTTAAGATGTAAAAGAGTGCAGCGAGCTCCTAGTATCACTACACGGCTGAAACTGCACCTTCCCAGCTAATGATAGCGGTGCCGCTGCTACAGAATTAAACAAACACTGGCGTTGCCAATAGGTCTCGCAGTAGGAAAGTTGGAGCTATTACAATTGCAAATAACAATGCCTTTTATTTTTGTTTTCATTTTAAAAACACAAAGGGCTTTGTCATTTACAAAACCAATAGCTCCAACTTTCCTACTGCGAGACCTATTGTGCACTGCACAGTGTGGGTGAAAGTGGCACTGCGTGGGTGTGAGTGGCTTTGAGTGAGTGGCGTTGCGTGGGTGAGTGGCGTTGCGTGGGTGAGTGGCGTTGCATGTGTGAGTGGCGTTGCGTGGGTGAGTGGCGTTGCGTGGGTGAGTGGCGTTGCGTGGGTGAGTGGCGTTGCGTGGGTGAGTGGCGTTGCATGTGTGAGTGGCGTTGCGTGGGTGAGTGGCGTTGCGTGGGTGAGTGGCGTTGCATGTGTGAGTGGCGTTGCATGTGTGAGTGGCGTTGCGTGGATGAGTGGCGTTGTGTGGATGAGTGGGGTTGCGTGGATGAGTGGGGTTGCGTGGATGAGTGGGGTTGCGTGGGTGAGTGGCGTTGCGTGGGTGAGTGGCGTTGCGTGGGTGAGTGGCGTTGCTTTGAGTGAGTGGCGTTGCGTGGGTGAGTGGCGTTGCATGTGTGAGTGTTGTTGCGTGGGTGAGTGGCGTTGCGTGGGTGGTGTTGCGTGTGTGAGTGGTGTTGCTTGGGTGAGTGGCGTTGCGTGGGTGAGTGTGGCGTTGCGTGGGTGAGTGTGGCATTGCGTGGGTGATAGTGGGCTTGCGTGGGTGTGAGTGGCGTTGCGTGGGTGTGAGTGGCGTTGCGTGTCTGAAAGTGGTGCTATGTGGGTGAAAGTGGCACTGCGTGGGTGTGAGTGGCTTTGCGTGAGTGAGTGAGTGGCGTTGCGTGGGTGAGTGGCGTTGCGTGGGTGAGTGGCATTGCGTGGATGAGTGGCGTTGCGTGGATGAGTGGCGTTGCGTGGATGAGTGGCGTTGCGTGGATGAGTGGCGTTGCGTGTGTGAGTGGCGTTGCGTGTGTGAGTGGTGTTGCTTGGGTGAGTGGCGTTGCGTGGGTGAGTGGTGTTGCGTGTGTGTGGTGTTGCGTGTGTGTGCATCAGCTAAGCCAACCAAACGTAAATATTCTGCGTGCAGTGGAGCGCGAAGGGCAGCACGATGAGCAGCACGCGTCTCCAATGTAAAATAAATACGCTGTGAGTAGTGAAGCGTGAAGGAGACCTCGAGCCTTCAAACTGAAAGGGAAAAGGCGCGAGGATCAAAAAGCGACGAATATCTCACGCTGGAAACACATTATATGAAATGCTGCTGCTGCTAATTAAATATAAAAAGTGTTTAGGGAGTCACGGCTGCGACGAATATCTCAGGCTGGAAACACATTATATGAAATGCTGCTGCTGCTAATTAAATATAAATAAAAAGTGTTTAGGGAGTCACGGCTGCCGAGAGTAACAAGGCAGTGCTGGGAGGGGGGCTGCACACCAACTGAAGTGCTCTGGTTGCACGGTGTGAAGTGATAAGCCTTTGAAGTATGTCACGGCGCCTGAGGGGAGAGCAGAGAGAAGAGAAGGCGACATGCTGTGACGGAGGTGTGAGAGGTCTGGCAGGGAACAGATGGCCTGGCCGTGAAGCAGGGGGCGGGGCAGCGCTGGGGAAGCCTGTGGGAGGGTGATTGATGCATTTGATGTGGGGAGGGAGGAGAGCCTTTTGCGAGCCTTTGACATAGAAAGTCATGTATAGTGACAGAGAGAGCGAGACACGGACAGTAAGACAGGGACAGGCATAGATAGGTATGCAAGCATAGACAGGGATAGACAGAGACAGAGCGAGACAAGGGCAGCGAGACAGGCTATACAGATAAGCGAACAGAGACAGTGAGAGGTGGACATATAGACAGAGACAAAGCAACAGAGACAGTGAAAGACAGACAGACGCTGAGGAGGAACATGGCAAGAGACAGATAAACATACAACGTCCTAGAAAGCACGAGACTGAGGTGGAAGCGTTTTAAATAACATAGGTGAGGTGATGGGAAAAGGCAAAAGGAGGAGTGCTGCTACGGGCTGGGGAGGGGGAGGAGAAATGAAAGGAAAGGCTGTGTTTGCGGGGAGAGAGAGGGGAGGTGCTGGTGTGGGAGGAGTGCTGCTACGGCAAGGCTGTGTTTGCGGGGAGAGAGAGGGGAGGTGCTGGTGTGGGAGGGGGGAGGTGCTGGTGTGGGAGGAGTGCTGCTACGGCAAGGCTGTGTTTGCGGGGAGAGAGAGGGGAGGTGCTGGTGTGGGAGCGGGGAGTTGCTGGTGTGGGAGGAGTGCTGCTAGGGGAGGAGAAGCCCTGGCCGTGAATGCTCGTGCATGTTTGCTCACGTGATTCACGTGAACTGCAAGAAAATCGCGGGGCTGAAAGCCCTTGGTTTGAAGAGGATTTTGCCGACATGAATTCTCGCTCCACTCGATGCGCATGCGCGCATCGATAGGTCGCGAGACCTAAAAACACAATACCACAGCACCATACACTACAGGTGAGAAGAGAGAACACGTCGTATAGGTTCCTACGAACACGTACTCAAGACTGTGAATAATTCATGCATATATGGAGGAATGAGACCTCCCTTGGGGGTCAAGCCCGCTAATACCTGCGCCTGTTATGTTACCCTATCTTCTAGAAGAAGATGAGATGTACTTGAGAAAGAGCACTATGAACGTAGACTATGCTGCTGTCCAGACAGTCACTCGTGCAGAGGTGCACCAGTCTGTTGGCAAATGGAAGTACAGCGTGGTGCCTCGAAGAGACAGGCGTTCAGTCTTCCTGGCAGCGACTCACACGTGGCCTGTACAAGGCAGGTATGGTTGTGGCTCCCAGGCACGTTATGTACAGCCTCGCTGGTGCCAATGCACGGCAATAGTGCATGGACTATATCTGGAAATGACCTTAAACAAGGGCCCGTATGAGGGTTGGCATGTTTCTCCTTCAGTGTGTTTCTCTCTACACAGGGCGCAAGTCGAGGGTAGACCGCTTCTACCCACTCGTTTCACAGGGTGGACGCCGTCTACGCTGCCAAGAGGATGGGCCCCACAGAAATCTGCTAAACTTGTCCAAGTGAAAGTTTCAGACAGCGGGACACTATCAGCAGCGCCTGCAGGTTGACTGCTTTGGTTTCGAGCAGTACACTGGTGCTGGCGGGGACAGGGCTTATCAGATTCCAGCTGCACCCATAACAAAAGCTGAAGTTAATGGGCCATCCGGCCTCCTTTTATCGGAGTTTCCTGGCTGTGAGCCTCGCACCTAAATGCAACACAGAGGAACAAAGGCACACAGTGTATCACTTCACAGGTACTTAAGAGATACTCATGCACTGTAAGGATGTCAGATGTGTTGGTCTGTCCCACTATTTACACAGATAACAATTTAAAACCTCCTGAGGGGGATTCGCCCCTGGCCTGGCACTGTGCTTACCAAGAAGCTAGTTCTTTAGGTTTCGCCTATTCTATCCCGTTAGGGATTGAATAGGCGAGATTATAGTAAGCAGTCCAAAAAGTCTACCTAGCTGCAGATCGTGTACAGTTCATGTGAGGCAGGCGTGTGAGGCAGGCGCGTGCATATCAAACACCATCGGCCTCGGCATCAGACTTCAAAGGAAGCCGCTCGCACACCACCATTTGTCCGAGCCTCGGCATCAGACTTCAAAGGAATCCGCTCCCAAGCCGCTCCCCCGCCCCCCCATCAGACTTCAAAGGAATTCGCTCCCGCTCCCCCGCCACAGCAATGCCGAGAGCTTGTTTTTTTTTGCATCCATTTCGCGGGAAAGCCGTGTTTTGTTTGGGTTCTCTGCACCTTTCTCGTTTGTTTCTCTGGACAAAAGTGAAAGCCTACCGTGCTTGTTTACAGTAGCCTTGCTCCTCAAATGATGTTGCTGTGTTGCCATCTCTCTAGGGACACTCAGCTTGAAAACACTCTACTTGCTAGCTGCAATGCTTCATCCGCTATGCTTTGCCTCTAGACACGTTGATCTCTCGCAGACTGTGCTGACTCTGCCCCTCCTGATTCTGAAACTGACCAACTCAGTCACCACGCAGTCTCTCCAGAGTGATACCGCAGCCCAACACCAATTCCCCAGTAGGGCTGAGCCAGTTGCCGATTCAGTGCCCATATACCTCAATTTGATTTGAATGATTTGATTTGAATAAAATTTATAACGCGCTAAAACAATAACCCGCAGGTATCAAGGCGCCTAACAATCACATCAAAATTAAAACATCCATCCTTACACTTAGGCTTGTAGGAAGAGGCGAGTTTTTAAAGCCTTTCGAAATTTCAGAAGGGAAGGTAAAGATCTGAGATCAAGCGGAAGATCATTCCACCATTTGGGGGCCAGGGTAGAAAAGGCCTTACCACCCCACTTGGATCTCCGAATCTGGGGGACTGTCAGGAGCAATTTCCCGGAGGAGCGCAGGTTCCTTCCGGGGATATAGTGGGAGATGATAGATCCAACTCCCGTGTCACTACCTTTAGCAATGGCTCTATAGGTCATACATAAGACCTTGAACCGAACACGGTGTTCCACTGGTAGCCAATGCAACGCTTTCCTGGCCACTGTGGCCGAGGAGCGTCGAGGGGCATCCAGTGCAAATCTGGCTGCGGCATTCTGAACCACCTGTAAGCGCTGCAGGAGGCTCCTATTGAGCCCCGCATACAGCGCATTACAGTAGTCCAGGCGTGAGCCAATAAGTGCAGCCGCTATTTGCTTTCTGGACTGCAAGGAAAGGTATTTCCTGATCTTTCGTAGGGTGTGGATTAGGCCCCAACAGGTGGAGATGGTCCTACTCACCTGTTTGCCCAAATCCAGGGCCGGGTCTATAGTCACCCCTAAGTTCTTAGCCGATGTAGTGGGGGAAGGGCAGGCTCCTAAGGAGTCGGGCCACCAGCTGGCAGACCAGATGTTCTCTTTCCCTCCAAATACCATCACCTCAGTCTTCTCCCCATTAAGCTTAAGTGAATTCATGATCATCCACTGACCGACCGCCTCCATGCAAGATCTAAATTTGGAGGCGGTAGGTACATCTGAATGGGAGAGAGAGACGAGGATTTGGGTATCATCCGCGTAAGAGACTACCTCCATCCCGAAAGATCTTATTAATCTGGCTAGTGGGGTCACATAAATGTTAAATAGGGTCGGACTGAGAGCCGACCCTTGAGGGACCCCGCATCGCACAGGTCGGGACGGAGATAGAAACTCCCCCAATTTGACTCTTTGTGTCCTGCCCACGAGGAAGGAGGTCAGAAGGTCCAGAGCTGCGTCCCTCACCCCTACCTCCCTTAGCCGAGATGTAAGTACTGAGGGAGAGAGGGTATCGAAGGCCGCAGTTAAGTCCAGCAGGACCAAGAGGGTAGTCTGGCCCCCATCCACTGTAGTGCGGATCTTATCAAGCACGATGGTGAGGGCCGACTCGGTACTGTGTTCCCTCCTGAATCCATGCTGGGAAAAGTCCAGACAGCCCGAGCCTTCGACAAAGGCAGCAAGATGCTTGTTAAGATGTAGCTCAAGCCTCTTCGCGGGGGCTGGGAGCAGCGAGATTGGGCGGAAGTTTTTTAGGACCTCCGGGTCAAGGGATGCCTTCTTCAACAGAGGTTTAACCACTGCGCTCTTCCACTCCAGGGGGAAGATGCCATCTCTCATCGCCAAGTTCATGATTTCTAGCAGAGGAGGTAGAAGGGTCACCTTGCACTGCTTGATAATTTTTAGAGGGCAGATGTCCAAGGGGGAGCCAGATTTGGTCTTAGTGAGCAAGATCTCAAGGTCTTGCAAAGCCAGCGGGGGAAAACAGTCCAGTGTGCTCGAAAGAGGGGTGCTAGGGGAGATCGTAATCATCTCAACCCGAGCAGAGGGTGCACTGATACAGGCTCTTTGTTCCTCAAGAGCCGTGTGGATGTCCTGGATTTTTGTGTGAAAGATGGAGGCGATCCGGTCACAAAGGTCTTGCGATGGGACAACAGTATCAGGGGCTTGTAGAGTGACTAATGAGTCTACAATTTTAAAAAGCTCCTTTGGTGAGGAAAGCGAGGATGAAACAAGTTGCAGAGTTTTGTCACACTCCCCTCCAATCCTCACTACCGCGTTTTTTTCATCCCATACTTGTTTTTTTAAATTATTCCTTTGCGGCCCGGCCGCGCGGCCAATGCTTGTTTGTAAAGTCTGCACTCTATTGTAAGGCTGATTAGTTGGTGGTTTACTTAATATAGATATATTTCTAGCAGTTTGACTCAGTCATAACTCATGCCAGCACAACTCTCGGCAACAAGCACATTAGGTTTAGGTTTAGTTTTACCTGTCCCTCTCTCCATAACACGCATTAAGGCAATATCTGTCCTGGCATTTTGAAAGAGAGTTGGCTGAGCATGTACAATGGTGTGCATGTTACCGTGTTCATTCTCATGTTTCTGGCTTCTCGGAGTATGCTTACTATTAAGTGTATTCAAAATTACTTACACAAGTGCCACGCTACCTCAAACTATTGAAAGCAACATTATGCCCGGTGTTACCACCTTGAAGCAGAGGAATGGATTGTTTCAGAATGGGTCATGGATTACCACCCATTGCCCATAGTACATCAAGAATTACCACCATTCTAGCTCAAGTTGAAAAGACATGCCACTATTCTACTACAGACAACATTGTACCAGGGGTAGGCATCATGTGATGGATGCCCACAGGTTGCAAAGAATTGCCATCTTTGTGCCAGGGCCATCATTACAGTGGGAGTAGGTAGAGGACATGCCATGGATGGCCACAAGTTTGCTAATAATTACTATCCAAGGGAAAGCATTTGACCCGAGTGGGCACACTGACATCCCCACTCCCATGCACTCATGGACACCTATGAGGGCACAAAAATATGTATGTAGCGTTGATTCATTTTGTTTATGCTAATCTTCAACTGTTATCCTGGCTCCTGCTACTGTCCTGACCACACACCCTCACACACCCTCACTCACCCTCACTCACCCTCACTCACCCTCACTCACCCTCACTCACCCTCACTCACCCTCACCCCCCCTCACCCCCCCTCACCCTCACACCCCCACACCCTCACAACCCCACACCCTCACAACCCCACACCCTCACAACCCCACACCCTCACAGCCCCACACCCTCGCACATCCTCACACCCCTCACCCACCCTCACATAACAAAACATAGCATAGCATAACAAAACACAGCATAGCATAACAAAACATAGCAAAACAAAACATAGCGTAGCAAAACACAACAAAACATAGCATAGCATAGCATAACATAACAAAACAAAGCATAGCATAACAAAACATAGCAAAACACAACAAAGCATAGCATAGCATAACAAAACATAGCATAACAAAACACAGCATATCATAACATAGCATAGCAAAACACAACATAGCATAGTATAACAAAGCATAGCACAACAAAACACAGCAGAACAAAACATAACATAACATAACAAAACAAAGCATAGCATAACAAAACATAGCAAATCATAGCATAGCATAACAAAACACAACAAAACATCGCATACATAACAAAACATAGCATAGCAAAGCATAACAAAACAAAGCTTAGCATAACAAAGCATAGCATAACAAAACATAGCATAACAAAACATAGCATAGCAAAACAAAGCATAGCATAATAAAACACAACAAAACATACCATAGCATAACAAAACATAGCATAGCATAACAAAGCATAGCAAAACACAACACAACAAAACATAGCATAGCATAACAAAACAAAGCATAGGATAGCAACACTAAACATAGCACAGCATAACAAAGCATGGGATAGCAAAACAAAGCATAGCATAAGAAAACACAACATAACAAAACAGCATAACACAACACATAACATAGCAAAACACAACAAAACATAGCATAGCTTAACAAAACATAGCATAGCAAACACAAGAAAATATAGCATAGCAAAACAAAGCATAGCATAATAAAACATAGCATAGCATAACAACACATAGCATAGCATAACAAAGCATAGCATAGCAAAACATAGCATAACAAAACAGCATCGCATAACAACACACAGCATAGCATAGCATAACAAATCAAAGCACAGGATAGCAAAATATAGCATAGCATAACAAAACAAAACATAGGATAGCAAAACAAAACATAGCATAGCATACAGCATCACTCAGGGGCACCACAACATCACTATGCACTACCACAGCATCACTGAACGTCAAAACATCACTCGTTCGCCATCACAACATCACTCCGCGCCACCTCAGCATCAATCTGTGCAACCATTCAACAACACCTGGTTCAAATATGTTCTCTCAATGTTTCAAGCTTTATTACAAATGTAACAAAAAGATGTTAATATTTCACTTCTGTTCTTGGATTTTTGTCACAATAAAATACACTGAACATAATCTTCACAAAAGTTATTTACAAAACTTTAAGCTATTGCCATTATAAATTACAATACCTTTTATTTACGTATTAATTATTGAAAAAAAATTAAAAGCCATTGTTATTTGTAATATCAATACATGTAAGTCACGTAAATACAACACATATTGCAGTACAAATGCTATAGGCGTCACATTTGCGAAAGTTATAACTATTGGCATTGTAAATGACAACGCTATTAATTTTGCTATTTTCAAAAACAAAACATAAATAAAAAAATTGTCATTTACAATACCAATAGCTCAAACTTTCCTAATGCGAGACCTATTGCATTGCAAATGCTTGTTTTCTAGGTGTGAGACCACTAAGCAGGAGAGTACCTATGCCAAAGCAGTCTAGTTTCACTTCCTCTCCCTTTGTGCACACCGTGAAACATGCGCGCGGATAGCCGGGTCCTTTCACCCCGGCACTGTGCTTCACCTGCATCATGATGCCGGGCAGCACATAATGCTCGATAGCTCCGGAATGAGTTAATTGAAAACTTCAGCCACCAGAGACTTGTGTCCGAATCTCTGCATCTCCTGCTAATCAATGTGTGTGAACCTGCGCAAATCACATTCTCCTCCTTATTTGGAAGTGTGACCATGTATTTAAATGTGCAGTGTGTCCTCTGTGAACATTTATAAAGAATGAACAGTCGGTTAGGGAAGCATGAAGTACAAGAGAATGCTATTGCAAGAAGCCATTAGGAGTCATCAGTGAGATATTTGGGATTCTCTTGCTGCATAACGAGTCTTGTTGGGCTGTTCTAGTGTGCGTTTGAGTCAGTTTCTTAATACATCAGAGTAAATCCGTGTCAGGAGATTGGTGCATTTTATTTTTTCTCATTTATTGTAAAATACAATTATAGCATTGATTTGTTATAGATAGTTAAGAATTTTACGGACTTGTTTTTTTTTCTCCGGGAAGTGGATATGCGGAATCGTCTGTTTGAATGATAGTTTCACATTTTTAGGTATGTAGATGCATTTATTTAATTGCTGATGATCTCACATATTCTACAGATGCACACAAGGTTACAAATCTGAGACCTCGTAATACTCAAAAGGAGGACCAGTGATCCCCGGCCAAGAACAAGAAGATCTATCACAAAGAATGATCAACCTTGACATTGCCTGCGAGCTGCTTTGATCCATCACCCCTCCTGCCTCCCCCCCAAAAAAAAAACTATGAGCAAAATGTTTTTTCCTTTATGGTGAAGAAAATCTAGCTGGGGCTGTCGTGACATGACCAGTCTTCTCATAGGCGGCAGTGCTCACAGAACTGCAAAGTGTCGGCTGAAATTAGTACAATGTGGGTGACAAAGGTTATGCTTACCGTTGCCATATCTAAATCTGCAAAGTCTCTCACATTGCATGGCATTAATAGTATTGGTAGCTTAACCTCACTCACCAGGACATGTAAGAAGTGCTTGACCTCCTGGGATTCTCTGACGGGAGACTCTAGCGGGTGCAATACTGTCAATGTGCAGTGGCCTGTTACTGGCCATAGCCAGGGGCATAACTCTCCATGATGTAGCTGGTGAGATGGCAGTGACACCAGGGCCTGAATGGGCAGGGGGAGCAGCCTGCCCCCCTGAGCTAGCTGCTGTTATTGATAGTCACAGATTTTATTTTGTGAAGGCCTGCTTTCCCCTTTGCTCACTGACTATTTATGAGATTTTTGATAACTTAAGCAGAAAAGTAACTCTATAAGAATGTACTTTAGGCGACCTGAGACAGAACTGGCTTAAAACCAGTTCTGCTACTTCTCACCCATTCAGAGGTGGAATACACATCCTTGGATGGGAGCCATGGCAACCTTGGCCTAGAGGACAATTGCCTGACCCTGAGCCCAGGAAGGTCTAAAGGGTGGTAACTGCTGACCCTGAGCATGGATTAACTATCTGGCAGCAAAGAGGAACATTTGGGTGAACTACGGGCAGCCTTAGCACTACATCTTTTGACTGGAAGATGACAGAGTGCTCTCCAGTTCATTCTCGGGACCACCCCAGACAGCCTGGGTCCAGTCTCCGTAGGAGAGAAAACATTTTATTTCTCTGCCTGGTGGGTGGAGAGCTCATCTCAATAGGGGAGTAATGTAGTAGCTGAAGACCGCCCTTCCTCATTGCAGCTGTGTTTCTCCATCTTGAAACAGGGGCTCCTGGGCACTTTTACAGTAAGAGAAACAGAAAGTCTTGTAAAAGGAGGCGGGTGACTGCAGGAAAATATTTGGGACTGGATCCTATCATTTTTCTAATCACTGGTTATTGCACAGGATAAATCGAGCACCATAAGCACCACCTCCTTAGAACATTCTTGGACCTGGGACGTCTGTATCCACAGGAGGAACTGCTAGAAGACTCTTGCTGGAAGAAGAGGACTCTCACAAGGACTCCTAACTCCTTCTGGCACCTGAAGATTGTAACTACTCTCCAAAGGTCAAGTGCTTGGCTTCCTATTTTCCTGCTTCAGGGCTGCTAAAAGCAGAAGATTTACTGTTCTCAAGAAAGCACAGTTGAACACTGAGACCTGGCTGGAGAGAGACGTAGTGCTGAAAAATGCCTGCCCTAAGAAGCTGGAGGCTGCAGGATTGACCAGGAGGAACTTTCCCAGAACTTTGAAAGAGAAAAAAATGTCGACCTCCAGAGGACTGCGACAAGGTGTTTGTGTGCCAATGAAGGTCTCACTCAAGGTGGGCAAGAAATTCAGGCT
Organism: Lissotriton helveticus; assembly: GCF_964261635.1. Lineage (NCBI taxonomy): Eukaryota > Metazoa > Chordata > Amphibia > Caudata > Salamandridae > Lissotriton > Lissotriton helveticus. Next base: position 488,784,456 of record NC_136067.1, on the reverse strand, counting down.
CCTCCGCTCAGAATGATTTTGTTGCGCTGGAAAATGTTTCAGTGGGACCTCATGGAGCCATGCCCAGCAATGGATTCTAGCCTTGCCCCAGTGGAGGATTTCAACATCCAAAAAAAAGGAACTAAGTCTGTGGGTAAAACTTTGGGACGTTTTACCCACAGACCCACAAATCTGTTCGACCAGCGAAGCACTAAAGGGGCTATGAAATCCAGGTTTGTTCTGCACTGAGCTTTTGGCGCCATAAGCAACTGTTCAGCAGGGGCTTCATGTATCTGACTTGGAGGTTCCCTAGCTCACAACAGCCTCGTACCTTACCATGTTGGAAAATTTGGACTTTCATTTTAGATACTAGGGCAGAAGGTAAAATCTTTGACCGGGCTGACCTGCCTAATGCATCAGACCTGAGCTCCATCGTGGTCTGCCGGAAATCATGCCTAGGTCCTGGTCTCCCTACTGCTTTCTTGCAGTGCGAGAAGGCAGAAACATAAATGGTAAAACTACCATTTTATGTTTCTGCTTCTCGCACTGCGAGAAAGCAGAAGTGCCTGGTTGGGGGCGGGCGGGTGGGCGGTCCTGCTCGAGGGCAGGGGGGAAGTGGCTTGCCCACGGTTGTGGGTACTGACTGTTGGGTCGGCCCCAGGGCCAACCAACCCAGTCATGCACACTCTCCCTTTTTCTCTATGTAAGCTGCTGCATGCAGCCTACCTAGAGAAAATGGCCCTGCTGGGGCGCTGTCCGCTGCACCTCACTAATCACAACGCTGTCATTGCAGCGCTGATTGGCTTAGGGGAGCAGGAGGACAGAGGCTGCCTAAAACGTGCCAGGAGTAGCAGGAGCTGATGGGGCGGTGCAAGATGCGGTCGCGGAACTTAAGGAAGGTATGTTTTTTTATTTTATATAAAGATTACCGTCCCACTGGCCACTCCCATCCCCCCCAGCTGTGCCAGTTGAACGTTTGCACGTGTGCAAAAACTTGGAACCCTATTTACTTTGGACACGTTTTGCTTAATGTTTAGTAAGCAGCACAGTCAGGTTGTTTTTGTTGATCGTCGAACTTACTTGTATAAGCAAAAAGACGGATTGTAATTACTGTAACATTGTTTAATTGTGAAATAATCCTCAATGAAGCTGGTTTTCCCTCATGGTGGCAGAATAGCTCTGCGAGTTAAATGTCTGGCTGCAGTCACTTCTTTCAAACTCCGCCACTCCAACCCACCATTTCACCCTTACAAAGTCGACAAATTAAGTGTCATTAACTGTAATAATAATAGCGATATCTTTATCTTTAATTTGAAGCACATGTAAAAGTTAAAATGGCGGTATTGCGTTCTGTAGAAAAGGTACTATCGTTCACGTTTGAAAATTGGGCAGAAAAAAAACAGCCAGTATGGAGTAAACATGCTGGCTCCATGATTTGCTTGCCACAGCGGTGTGCATATGTTTGGAGCACTCTGGTTTCTGTATTCTTAATTTTAGAGCAAACAGGGCAAACAATCGATTTGCTTCAGTGCTTGCCCAGTTGCAAAATGCCCTGTAACGTAGTTCGTCTTTTTAAAACTTTCCGATGTAGGAGAGTGCAGTTTATCAAGTTTGGTGTTTGTTTCTGAAGGTTGATCAGGGACTGCCTCTCATTTTGCTCTTCAAAGTGTAATCCACATTTGTAAAGAATGATGTAGCGAATAGAAAATTCATTTTTAGATATTTTTCAATATTGAGTCCGCGATGCTGTTGTCTGGTGCAGTGTTATCACGATAAGCAATTAGCCGGCCAGTATGTGCTCAGATAAAGTACAGCGGAATCAGGTAAGTTGATGAGAGCGTGTGAGTATTACATCCCTCTGCCTACTAATGTTAGTTACTAGACTACCAAACCTCCGTGTTCATGCCAAGTCAATATCCATGCCACACATTAAGTGATTATACTGCAAAAGTCACAGAAAGTTATGCAAAGCAGTTGAATGTTAAAACCAGGTTGTTGCTGACAAAGGTTAGAAATACATGGAAGCAATTGTCATTGTATGATAAAATGATGAGCTACATTCCCTAAGCGCTAGTGTCCAAGTAAATTCATCACCCTGTCAATCATGGTATTGTACATGTTAGCTTGTAGTTCTAACCAGTATGATTAAGAATAGTTGTGCTACTGCGGTACCAGTGAATTGCAGTTTATTTTGTTGTTCCTTTTAGTTCCATATTCCCATAGCAACCTCATTATGTGTCAAACTTCTATAAGGTTTCTTAATTCCCACAACTCTAAACAGTAGTATTGGCTGAGCTGTTCTTCACACCTTCTGGTTTGCTTAAAAATGCACAGTTTGCCCACTCTTTTTTTCAAAATTCCCCTCCCCCCCCCCCCGAACCTCCCGTAAGTAGATGAGGCTCGCTCGCCTCAGTGAAGTATGACCATTGTTTTACTCCTCAACACTTTCAAATGTCACCAGCCGCCACTGCTCCCAACTCAACCATTGGTCAAGACGTACTTTACTAATTCTTGTAGCTTGCGGGTCTCTCTTAAGACTAGTCTAATTCAGTCCTCAATTGTTCCATCTGGCTGGATCTCTTGCTGTGAATGTGTAACCAGTGTTAATTGTTAAATCAACATTCTATTTATGAATGGTTAACAATATCCGAACAATCTAGTTCCAATCAATGCCCCTTGCTAGTCGCACCTTCCTTGGAACAACTTCATCAATTCCTCTCCTGCAGACAGAATGAATTTTTAGCAAAGTAAAGGTCATTTTTTGGGTTTCGTCTGCACCGCGCATGTGCTGTGCATGTAAAATCTACGGTATTCAATATACCTTAAAGGGGCTTACATCCCACCTTTTCTTCCTATTTGTGTGTTTGTCACTTTCGTTTTTTAGGTCTCGCCTGAGACAGCGCATGCGCTGTCTCTTCGAGACATTTATTAAGTGGCTTTTAAAAGTGCCACCAGAGGCTTTTGCTGGCCTACAGCTTGCGTTCACGAGGTCGTGCACGTGCACAGCTGCCATCTGTATTTTTATTGCTGTAATCAGGCTCCTCTGCTTGCACTACCCCCTCCCTTCTCCCCTCCTCTTCGTCAGTTTCATTTGTGTCTTCTATCACTGTAAATGCTCCTGCTTCCACCAGGCACACACACCATCAGTCGTCAGTGCACGCTTCCACCAGGCATACACACCACCAGCTGTCAGTGCACGCTTCCATCAGACGCACAAACCACCAGCCGTCAGTGCACGCTTCCACCAAGCACACACACCACCAGCCGTCAGTGCGCGATTCCACCAGGCACACACACCACCAACCGCCAGTGCACGCTTCCACCAGGCACACACACCACCAGCCGTCAGTGCACGCGTCCACCAGACACACACAAAACCAGCCGTTAGTGCACCCTTCAACCAGGCACACACACCACCAACCGTCCGTGTACTCTTCCACCAGGCACACACACAACCAGCCGTCAGTGCACGCTTCTACCAGGCACACACACCACCAGCCATCAGTGCACCCTTCCACCAGGCACACACACCACCAGCCATCAGTGCACGCTTCCACCAGGCACACACACTACGAGCAGTCACACACTACCAGCCGTCAGTGAACTCTTCCACCAGGCACACACACCACCAGCCGTCGGTGCACGCTTTCACCAGGCACACACACCACCAGCCGTCGGGCACGCTTTCATCGGGCACACACACCACCAGCCGTCCGTGCACCCTTCCACCAGGCACACACACCACCAGCCGTCCGTGTACCTTTCCACCAGGCACACACACACACACACACCACCAGCCGTCAGTGCACCCTTCCACCAGGCACACACACCACCAGCCGTCAGTGCACGCTTCCACCTGGCACACACACCACCAGCCGTCAGTGCACGCTTCCACCAGGCACACACACCACCAGCCGTCGGTGCACGCTTCCACCAGGCTCACACACCACCAGCCGTCTGTGCACGCTTCCAATAGGCACACACACCACCAGCTGTCAGTGCATGCTTTCACCAGGCACACACACCACCAGCCGTCAGTGCATGCTTTCACCAGGCACACACACCACCAGCCGTCAGTGCACGCTTTCACCAGGCACACACACCACCAGCCGTCAGTGCACGCTTTCACCAGGCACACACACCACCAGCCGTCAGTGCACGCTTTCACCAGGCACACACACCACCAGCCATCAGTGCACGCTTTCACCAGGCACACACACCACTAGCTGTCAGTGCAGCAGGCACGCTCTTCTCAGAGTTTCTTGGTAAATATGTGTTTGATGCCTGGGAGGGAGTGGGTCGAGTTTCTTTAAACCATGCTGAGTATGCAGGTGCAGCGCATGAACTCATGTGTGAGTGTGTCATGCTGCCTGGGGCTCACTCACTCCACACTTGTAAATTGCACCTGCACTAGGCTTTTTCTCATTTGCAAAGTTTGGCGCATGCGCACAGCTAGGCAGCCCCCTCAATGCTGGAAACAGCATTCAGAGCAATGAAAACAAGTTCATTTGATGCAAAGAACTGTCAACAAAAACCATGTCCACATATTGTAGGTATGGCAACTTAAACAAAACAGCAACAAAAAACAAACAAGCATTGGCATAGCCAATAGGTCTTGCTTTTTGGATCCTGTAGTTTTTAGTTTTAGTTATGCAGCATAATATCCTTGGGGCAACAACACCAACTGTTGCACGGCTAAACACGTATAAGGTCCCAAATGCGAGACCTCTTGGCTATGCCAATTCTTGTCTTAATTTCTATTGGTTCTAGATTTTTTTAGGGTATGTTTCTATTATCAGTATCCCATGACCCAATGGCTCAGTCTCCATCCACTTTTATGGCTGTAACTTCTTTTGGCTTGCATCTGACTCCTTTTAACTGATGTTTGTGTTCTCTTGCCGATGCAGTTACCCAATGCACAGCTAGATTTATTGTTTATACGACACACTTATTATTTAATTGGGCTTCCTTTACTTTACATGGATGCACGCATTTGTTAACCTATTATCACTCATCGTCGTACCTTGCCCTCAATCTTGGTGTCAAGTTGCATACTTTTATCTAGAAACAACACAGAATATTGAATTGCTACATTTTTGTTTAGATGACACTTTCGCTTATCACATCCACAAATTACTTGCGTGTAGACTATCAAATTAATATGTTGCCCTTGTAGAACGCAGTGGAAAATTTTGACAATTGAGTTCATTATACAAACATTGAGGACTCCATCTGCTTTTGTGAGGCAAACAAGGCGACATGTCCCTCCATATTTTTTTACAATGCTAATACAATTTCATAGTTAATTCTATACTGGCGTATGTGGACATTTTAAAACTATTTCTTCTATAAACTCTTGTGAGTGTCTAAGAAACAGCAAACGCGCTTTCATAGCGACAACAAAGGGCTTGCCTGCTTGAGGAAGAAGTTCCATTCTCTAGGCCCGGAGAAGCTTTTCCATCTTGCTGTTTATGGCCAATTGTTAGAAAATGGCTCTATATATACTTGACCAAGATAAGGTACAGTGTGTATAGAGTCCACCAACCCCAGAGGTATAACAGAGGTTAAAGCCAGGTGCGACCTTACTCTCTAAAGTGGTAGCTTGGTCGAGCAGTAAGGCAGTACCAGAGGACAGTGTGAAGCATTTGTTGTACCCACTCAGTCAGCAAAAGGTTTCACACACTCAAAGACTGAACTCCAAGCCAATTGATTTGATATCAAAGATATAGTTGTTTTATGTTTAGAACCAACAGGTATCAAAATATACTGTTCTCAATATGAGAGGTCTCAGGTGAGTACTTTGCAGATAGGCGATTAATTTTGCAAACACAATAGGTACAGGGGTTGCAGTAGGCAACACAATTCTAAACACAATTTAGCATTGAGCTCAATGGGTTTTGCGATATAAATACAGCTGATTACTTTGTAGATTACTCTGGTAGTTCCAGGACTGGATCCTAGATTCAGTCCTGGGATCTAAGCTGAAAACAGTTTAGTAAAAACGTTTTAGTTATTGCAGTGAGTTTTAAGAAATATAAAGCTAATTTTAAAGGTTCACACTTTGAAACTTTTCAATGAAAATCTGGCAATGTTATCCAACGGGAGAAAATTCAGGTTGCAGTTAAAGTACGATCCTGTTACTTTTTGTAACCCAGTACTGGGCTCCTAGGTCCAGCACTGGGGTCTCAACTTAAAACAGGTAAGTAATTACGTTTCAGAATTTGGTATGATTTTTAAAGAATATTTCAAGTTTTCAAAAGTAGCCACTTAAGAAAAGCACACAATGGATTCCTATGGAGAAAATTCAAGTTACTAGTAAACCTGACTAGGATTACTTTTGCGGTTCAGTACTGGGCTACAAGATGCAGTACTGGCTTCTCTCCTGATCACAGGTGAGTAATTCGGAATTTGGCAGATTTTTTGGGAATATTTTAAGTTTTCAAAACTTCACACTTATAAGATTTTTCGAGTCAAGCCAGTCAATGTTATCCAATGTCAGGAAAGTAAGTTACCGGTTTCCAGGGGAGTACTCGACTGGGGAAGTTAGGGTCCTGGGCATAGGCGATGGGGTCCCCCAGGGTCAGGTAGGTACAGTTGGTTCACCCTCAGCGGCACAGAGGCAGCCGGGTGCAGAGGTAGTTAAGCCCAATGTTATCCAATGAGGGACAAGGGGCCTACGGTTGGTGGCTTCTGGCTAGCAGGCCACGCGGCTGTGGGAGCTGGGCTCCTGGTCACTGGCTCAGGGCAAAGGGGGAAGTATGATAGGACAAAGGTTGCACAGCCAGAGGCACTCAGGCGGCTGGGTGCAGGGTGCTTTTGAGCCGTCTGGCGCTCAATGTTATTCAATGGGAAAAGTAAAAAGGGAACAAAGGCTGCAGACTCTGGGACGGTAATTCTTCAGGTGCGAGCACCACTTCGAGAGGTAAGTTGGGATCTTGGAGAAGAGGTAGGTACCCCAAAGGTAGGCACAGGGGGCTGCAGGGAGCCGGGTGCAGGGGTGTCTTTTGGTGTCGGAATCTTACCCTCGGCTGGTCGCGGTTGGTGGGGTCCCTGGTTCTGAGGCTGCAGGTGTCGTCTGGTTCGTCGAGGAGGGTCTTTGGGCACTGGACTTCGGGTCCCAGTCGCCGGGGGGATGTCCTCTTGGTCTTGGATCACTCGGGCATGGGCCGGGCTCGGCGGGTGCAGAGTTGGCAGGTCTTGAGCTTCCTGGCAGGCACCAGGGGATGGTTGTTGAAGCAGAACCTCTGCTTATGGGAGTCCCAGTCTTTAAGAGGGTCAAGGCAGGCAGGTCCTCAGGGTGTCCCAAGGTCGCTGTCCGCAGGAGTCGCTGGGATTAAGCAGGGGCAGGTTCCAGGATCGACAGGCCGATAGGGATGTGGCCAAGTCAGTGGGTGTCGTCCTGTTGTCTTTTTCTTCTTGACCTTCTTTCTTCTTTTCTTATCGGGATCTGAGGAAGGAAGGTTCAGGGTGCCCCTAAATACTAAATTTAGGGGAGTTACAGGTAGGGCAGGGACCAATAGGTCCCTGTCCTGGGGTGGGTACACCCCTAGCCTGCTCCTCTCCTGTGGGAGGGGGGGAGGAGCCTAGCTGTGATTGAGCAGGGCTCCCCATCTGCAAGATGGTCGTGCTTCACCTCCTTTCTCCCACCTGAGGGGTGGGGTTGGCACAGGCTGGCACCCCCCTTCCTGACGTAGGGTTTCCCGCCAGTCTTCCCGCCAGAGTGGGGGTTGGAACTGGTGGGGGCCAGTTGCTGAGTACAGCAAATGGTCTGGAGAAGCTCACAGAGGCGGCATGCCTTTGAAGCTTCCCCCTGCCCATCCTGGGGGAGGAGACCTAGCACCTCGCCCAGGATGTGTATTGTTGCAGGCCCAGGAGAGCGGGGGGGGGGGTCTCTCCACCCAGGGGTCCAGCAACATTTCTGCTGTGTGGCAGCCTCTGCAGCCACTCAGACCAGACGTGGATTGTAGGTTAGGTTTTATGGGGTCATCTCTAAGATGCCCTCTGGTGCATTTTACAATAAATCCCACACTGGCATCAGAGTGGGTTTAATGTGCTGAGAAGTTTGGTACCAAACTTGTCAGTCTTCAGTGTAGCCATTATGGTGCTGTGGAGTTCATAATGACAACCTCCCGGCACCATATACTCTTAATGGCATCACTGCACTTACAGTGCCCAGGAATGGCTATGGGTAGTGTAGGGGCACAAGGCTCATGCCCCTGTGCCCACACCACAGGCATAGGGCACCCAGCTAGTGGGGTGGCGAAGTATGCCAGGGCAGTGGGTTCTGTGGGCATGGCACACAGGGATGTGTGCCATGTCGACTCTCTGGTTAGTTGTGTACTTAGACACTCAGCCTGCAAATGCAGTGTGTGGGTTTCAGGGTACAGGGCCCCTAAGGGTGGCACAATAAGTGCTGCAGCCCTTAGGGGCCCTTCGCTGGTCACCAGGCCCTGGGTACTATTTACTAGGGGCTGATAGGTGGCCAGATATGCCAATTGGGTTTTAGGGAAGGAACGCAGGCCCTGGGTACCTGGTTGGCAGGAGCCCAGGGCACACTCCGTCAAAGCACATCAGCAGTTAAGCAAAAAGTGGGGGCATACCAATGAAAGAAAGATGGCACTTTCTCACACCAATCACTCACTGTTTTAATGCCAATCACTCACTGTTTAGAAGCCAACAAAATGCCCACATTCAGCTAGTACCAATGTTAACGATCTTAACTACAGTGCAAACTCTCTCTTTATTATACCGTCACAGAGTCCTTTGAAAACTTGCCCAGAATCCATTGTAACCTCTCGCACACTAAAGACTTCTTGGCGCACCCTTCTCTTTTTTACAGGAAGCAAGCTCTGCACTTATTCAAACAGCTTAAGGTGTAAAGGTAGCCTGAAGGGAGCTGTTAGCCTTGTTAGCCAATAAAAAAACACTTAAAAAATTACTTGCTGTTTACTATTTTATTGGAGGTCGCGCTGGTGCATTTAAAAAATGTATTCTATTGGTTTTTAAGGTACATTATAAAAATGTGTTTGTACACATCAAATGGAGGTGTCCTTCTAAACTTTGCATTGCCATATAAAACTGTGCTTAACTGCCATCTGCAAAAAAAGCGTGGCTTTCCTTAGACTTTTTTTATGGTGATGTGAAGGTTTTGCAAGTGCCTTACGTGCATCTCAAAGGCAGCGTAAAATGTTCTTTAATGTATATGTTTTGTTCGAGAAGTGTTTATCTAAAAAACGACGTGTTATCTAATTGTTTCACTAGTTATTTACTGTGCGCAGCAATTTGTTTAGCACGCACACACTAGCTAGTTTCTTTCAAGAGAAGGTGGGCAATATCTATAATAAATTTGCAGCTAATAAAGCAGTTTATCATCAGGCTGAGCACACACCCCTTGATCTTGAAGGTAAAAACAGCTACTCCACCTTTAAGATCCCCTCGGAGGATCAACTTTGAGACCTAATTCTGTTAATTAAATCAGGTTCTCCATATGATCTCTGCCCGCCAAATATAATGCACTTGATACCTGCCCAAGTGGCAAAAAATTGGGGCAAATTCTTAACAATATGTTCACCAGTGGGACCTTCAATTCTCCCACTTCTGAAAAACAATCAATTTGGACAGTGCTGAGCCGAGTAACTACAGCCCTATCTCGAGATTCCCTTTTGCTGCTAAACTGGCAAAGAAAATTATGAACAAACAAATCTCAGAATACATATAAGTGAACTCGCTGCTAGAAGAATCACAACATGGATTCAGGAAAATTATAGCACTGAATCTGCACTAATTATAGCAACTGAAGAAATACGTGAAGTTCTTGACAGAGGTGGGGCGGTGGCGTTGGTGCCGCTTGACCTCTCGGTGGCATTTAATACGGTCAGACACGAGATCTTGGTTGACCGGCTCTATGACTTGGGGATAAAAGGAACAGCAATAAACCTCCTAAAACCATTCCTAACCAAACAACAGCAAAATGTGGCAATGGGGACGTTTGCCTCCAGGCAATTTTCCCTACCATGTGGAGTCCCACTGGGCTCGGCACTGAGCCCCACACTTTTTAATCTTTGTCACACCACTAGCGTCAATTATCAAAGATGCTGGTTTTACATTAGCCTTGTATGCAGATGACACCCAAATTGTGGTGTCTTTGACAAACGGGGAAATAGCCCTGGAGAGGCATTCAGTGCATGTATGAGAAAGTTGAGCGAATGGATGGATGGAAATTGCTTGAAGCTGAATGCTTCAAAGACCGAGGTTATCATCTTTGGCAATAAACCTTCCCTCTAGACGCTGGATTGGTGGCCGCCAGAGCTGGACGCACTGCCCACACCCTCCACCAAGGTAAAGAACCTAAAAATTATTATAGATAGTGAACTTAAATTTAAAGAACAAATTACCAAAATTACATCTGCATCCTTCTGTTCCATATGATTGATTAATAAAATCAAAAAATATGTACCTTCTGAACTCTTAAAAACAGTGACCGTGGCAATGGTCCTTACACGGATTGACTATTGCAACAGTCTTTATCTCACTCTTGCATCAGGTCTTGTTAACAGACTTCAGATTTTACAAAATGCACCAGCTCGCCTCATTTTTAAAATTCCAAAAGAAGAATCAGCAAGAGAAGCCATCAGAAAACTGCATTGGTTTCCAGTCAGACAAAGATGTAAATTTAAAGCCCTCTGCCTGGCTTTTAAATCTTTGCATGGACTGGGGCCGGACCAGTTTAAGAACAAACTCAAATGGTATATGCCGACAAGAACTCTACGGTCAGATTGAGCCAAAAACATGATGGTCTTCCCATTTAAGACGGCTTCATGGGAAGGTAGGAGTTTTTTCAGGGCAACAGCAATGCTCTGGAATCAATTGCCACATACTCTGAAAACAGATCCCTCTTTACTTAGTTTCAGAAAGGGCCTTAAAACCTGTCTGTTTACACAAGTTATATACATTTTTTTTAGTTCGGTCTATAGCAGCAGTTTCCATCTGCCCCACTTGTTTCAGTTTCAGCAGCGCCAAGACGCCCTCAGTCATTAATTGCGCTCTACAAATTTTATTTACATTACATTACATTTGAAGTGTCGTGGCAAGCTGCATAATTTTGTCTATCACATGGCATTCTGTGCGCATAATTTTAAGCCACATTTATAGTTGTATTATTTATTCCTAATCGCACATACTTTTACATAATCTATCTCAACTCCCTTTTACCAATACATTTGCGACAAAACTTTTTGTTGCACCACGTACGGCTGCATTTCTTTGTTTCTTACACACTTACAGTATTTCTATGCGCCTGAAAGTGTGAGTAGGTAGGGCAAGTAAAGGGGTCCTGTGATTATCCATCCCCATTTTTCAAGCGTTTGGGTGACCCTCCGGCCTCTCTTAAAATCATAAACAGGAGAAAATGTAACCGTTTTAACAGTTGGAGGAGCAGGATCACACATGCATTAAAGGCTAGCGCCTAGATTCACTAAGGGTTGCACGGCCATAGCTGCCGACTTTGGAACTGGAGAACTAGGTTTGATTCTCGGCGGTGGCTTGACATCCTGTGATTCTGGGCAAATCACTTAATAACTCTGTGCCTTACCGAAATGAATGTGTCCTTGTGTAACGTTTCTGGTGCTCTTGTAAAGGGCTTCAACACCTTTGGGTCAAGTTCGCACTATATAAAAACTGCACACAAAATAAAACGTTTCCCTCTAGTGGTGCACCTCTTTTGTACTGTGCTTCTAAGGTATATACCTTTGGGCCTCTGCTTCCTTTTAAAAATCTTTGTGTTATTTATAATTCACATGTTATGACATTTAATTTATTGCACGCATGACTAATTTATTTCTTTAACCTACAATTACTTAATGCAACAATTTGTTACTGCAGAATTTAAAGCGTGCTGGGAAGCTGCATAAATTTGCCTGAAAACATGATTGATTGATTTGCTTTCTGTGCGCATAAATTTGAAGCATTAATGATAATTTTATTCAGGGGGATCAGGATCACACATGTATCAAATGCTAGTCCCTAGATTTACTATGGGTTGCACGGTTGAGCACGTGGCTTTCTTGCAACATTGCCCTCTAGCGGTTCACCATTTCAATGGTAAGTAAATTGAAACAATGATTTTTGTAGCTTTACGACACACGAGCGCCTACAAAATACATCTGTAAATAACCCCTAAGTCTGCAGTCTAGAGGCGGCTGCCCACAGGGGCTTGTGAACATAGCTGGCAAGATAGCTCGGAGTTAAGTGATTGCTGCTGAGCTATGCGTTGTTCTGCAGCTCATAAACTCAGTTTACAGCCTTCTGCTCCCTCCAAGCGGGTCCAACGGAGGAGCTGTTATTACCAGCATTTAACACGCATTTACAATGCAATGGTTTTGCCTTTGTTAAAGTTTGAGCTATTGGCATTGCTCTTGACAATATTTTTATTAGTTTTTTTTAACATAAATAAATGGCATTGTCATTTACAATGCCACTAGCTTGATCTCTCGCAAATGACACACACAAACACCCACAGAGAGCCCCCCCAATACACACTCAGAGGCCTCCCCACACACACACCCACACAGAGCCCCCCACACACACACCCACACAGAGCCCCCCCCACACACCCACAGAGCCTCCCTACACACTGCGAGCCCCCCCACACACTGCAAGCCCCCCCACACACTGCAAGCCCCCCCACACACTGCAAGCCCCCAACACACTGCAAGCCCCCCAACACACTGCAAGCCCCCCAACACACTGCAAGCCCCCACACACTGCGAGCCCCCCACACACTGCGAGCCCCCCAACACACTGCGAGCCCCCCAACACACTGCAAGCCCCCCCCACACACTGCGAGCCCCCCCACACACTGCGAGCCCCCCCACACACTGCGAGCCCCCCCCAACACACTGCAAGCCCCCAACACACTGCAAGCCCCCACACACACTGCAAGCCCCCCCCCAGACTGAAGAGGATGAAGACAGTGATCAGGGAGACTAAGAGAGATAACATTTTAGCTGGGTAGAGACAAGGGTAAGAGTCCGAATTCTGTCTCCAGGAAAGCGGAGAAACAGACCGGACTTCAGGACGCCGTGCAATGGACACTGACAACTGTCAATGACTGGAGAGTACGGACGGAAGAACTGAAGCAAAGGATCGAAGAGCACACCTCGGTTGTGTGCAGCGGGATGAAGATGGAACAGAGTAACAGGACAAAAACAAAAGTTTGACAAAGACAGGCATAGGGTGAGGACACAGAAACGGAGGGTGCTACAGTGTCCCAACTGAAGATTTAGCAAATTTCTGTCAAGTTGTGTTTACAAAAACTACCAACGTATTCCTGTACACTGGGGGTAACAGAGCCACTAGGACAGAGCTCATATTTTTCTATGCATCCATTATCTCCTATGGAATTTATATTTCGTTGCCACGGCTGTGAGGGAGTAACACGAGCACCGAGATCAAATTCAGGCCCGCAGTCTGATCTGCGGCGCTCCGAGGCAGAAGGATTCCAATTCCGCAATACTCTCTCTCATACGATTCAAGAGCTCATCGGGTGCTTTCAAACTCCATTGGCAGGTGTGAGCGCGCGGAAGATTGTGTTCCTGAAAAGCAATTGGGAGCCCCGTAAAAGGAATCGCAGCGGTTGCCCTAGTAGAGAGACACAATCTTGAAAAGGGTGGCGCAAGACATCTTTCTATTTTTGCTATCAGTGACTCACTCACTGCTCAAATTTATAACGAGTGCAACCTGAACGCTTCGTTTAGGCGAAATGTAACACAGATCGAGCGCCATTTGCAGCACATCACTGCCACCTAGCGGAATTAGCTGGAAAATTCAATTTATACATTTTTTTTGCCGCTAGAAAACCTAGTTTCTTTCTCGAGAAGACAAGTCTTGGGGCGTGCACAGTTGTGCAAAAAGCGAGATAACGGCCGCAAGCTGAAAGACACAATCGGGGCAGAGGCGCTTTTACCATCACCAGCTCCGTGGTGGAAGGGAGTAGGAACCGGAGGATCGCAGAAGTGCCGGCAATGCCGGACCAGATTCGGGGGCGTTCCCGGCTTTCGGCTGACGTCGCGTGACGTCGGCAAAAGCCAAAGAATCTCGGGAACGCCCCCGAATCTGGTCCGGCATTGACGGACAGGCCCCTCGTCCAATGGCTAGGCTCCATTTATGGAGCCAGCCAATGAATGACGAGGGCCGACCCAAACCCCACTACAGTTCTCATCAGGTTTTCGCCTGCGCGAAAAAGATGCGCAGAGCGCATCTTTTCGCCAGGCAAAACCTAAAAACGGCAGGAGCGTGGTACAAAGAGCTATACAGCAAACACTTTAATTGTAGTATTCCCACACGTAAATACCAATTAAACAAGCATTTGCAATGCAATTGGTCTTGCATTTGCAATGCAATTGGTCTTGCATTAGTGAAAGTTAGAGTTATTGGTGTTGCAACTGACACTGTTTCTTAGTTATGTTTTTTTGTTTGCAGTGGAGTGATCACTTGACCTATCTAAAGAGACAGGAAGGAAAGAGGATGGAGAGAAAAGAGTGGAAAGCAGGGGTGGTACGAATAGCGCTTTAAAAGAAAGAGGAAAGATGGAATTTGTGCATATGTAAAGTGCCCCTCCAGGGCTGCAATTGCTCAATTGCAGGAGAGAATAGGAAGAGCACACAGGAGCTTGCACTTAGCTGAATATTGTATGCATACTGTATTGTTAGCAACTTTGTAATTAAAGTATAAATATTCGATGCTTTTTATGTCTGTTAGCACGCCACCGTCATTTTGGAATGTGTGGCAATGCCAATAGGTCTCGTGTTTGCGATAGTTAGAGCTATTAGCTTGTAAATGAGATAGTCTTTTACCCATGTGTTTTAGTTTGGAGTGAATGTATGTGGTTTGGAGTGGAATTATGTGGGTTGAATTGGAATTGTTAGTTGGGGAACTGTGTGCTGTGGAGTGGATTTGTGTAGTGTGGTGTGGAACTGTGTGGCGTTGAGTGAAATTATGCTGTTTGAAATTATGTGGCATGGTGTGGAGGGTATTTATGTGAATTATGTAGCATAGAATGGTTTTATGTGATGTGTATTTATCTGATATTGAGTAGAGTGTAATTATGTGGAGTTGAAAGGTGGGTGGTATTGTGGAGTGTAATTATGTTAGGTGGTGTTTAGACAGGGCGGGAGGGGAACCCTTGCCCACTTGTAGTTGTCAATCAAACACAACAGGATTTTGTAGAACAGGTGCTCTGAACTCACATTTTTTAAAGTGCTTTCATAATGGTTTCATAATGGTTAAATAAAATGTTTGCCTAAAATCACACAATTTAAGCAGGGGAGATGCACAATCAGGCTCTCCATGTTTGCCCTCACCCTCAGTGAGATTTTTTTTTTTTTTACTTGGCAGTAGTGCCACCCTTCACTGCCTTTCATTTAAGAACTGAAGCATTTTAAATATTATATACAACAAAGCCGTAGTTGGTGCATTTTTTTTATCTTATGCAACAAACAACAATTGACAAAGCCAATAGCCTTCACTTGCTGTAAGTGTAATGGTACTTGTTGTATTTTATATCTGGATGCAATGACAGAGACCGCAAAATACCAGTCCAGCACCACAGTATGCTAAGCACAGATTTTTAGCTTAGGGTGTTATATGCTACGTCCTTAATTACATAGGCCGCGCCCCGTTGAGAGACACCCAGATTTTACATCCCACTTAAAGCTCAGACCACATCTATCGGGTTTTATTGGCCTTTCATTTTTTAGGACTTTTGGAAGGGATCACTGCACATAATTTAATGATTTGAAAGACTGATACTCAATTGAAACAGGAAAATTATGGCATCTCCTTAGCAACTTATGAATAAAGACAAAAAAAATGCACAGTGGGAGCAACAGTATTTTATATAAACATTAATACAGTTTTTTGCTGTCTGTTCCTGAGCGCCTCGAACCATGACAGTAGGGTCGGGTTGCTTTTGCGTTCTGGTTTTGTATAATATTTGCTACCCCGGAACTAATTGCAGCAGCGCCCGTCTCAAATTCAGCAGCAATGTATGCTTCCTTCAGGCAGTATAAGCAGTAATTGTCCCCAGCCCCCTCCATAGACGTCCTGGCAGTGTTTCTTAGACAGGACCTGGCCTCCTCAGAGTCGGTATTAATTATACATTTAACATCTATGCGGCTCCTGAGCACCCCGGGGTCCGAGACTCTACTGCACGTCTAATAAACGTCAAACTGTGCAGCTGTTTTTATACTTTTTACTGTACGTCGGATAATAAAATGTAAATTAAACAAATCTCCAGAATTAAAAATGCAGAGCATATCTCATCGTTGACCTTGCTGGTGAGATAGCTCAGTGAGTTCATGCACTTACTCCAGGGTTCATGGCGAGAACTGTGGGTCACAAGTTTTAATGAAGATGGACGTCGACAGAAGAAATGTTTATAAAGCGCCTAGATACTCGGAGGGAAGATTACCGGCATGTTAAACATAAAATCCCAGGGGCCTAGCTATTAATGGTGCAGCGGGTGTAGGGGCACCGATTCCAAGGAGGTGATGAGCCCACTGCATCCCAGTTATAGCTACCTTCCACTGCAAAACCTCGCTGGAGTCGGGCGAAGGCATTTAACCTGTTTGCAATGGGGCCCGTGATTCCCTTACTACACTGCTGGAAGTCCCATATTTCCAGCGCAGACGGACTGGTTTAAAGAAATATCGACTTGAGCACCTGAAAGCACCCGCTCAAATTAAGCACTGGCTTGCACTATACACCACAACTTCCATGGCCTCTAATCTCTGAAACCGGAATTGTTTATGTCTTTGTAAGGTTTCGAACCTCGATTGCTGCGCACCATGAGGCGATTTACAACCGAACGTTGTGCAACATTTTCAATGTTTTGAAATGCTTTTTTCTCAGCCGTTCGCTGAAAACAACTTAATTGCGTTTCGGGGAGCAAGAATGCGCTGCAGCGCTGAAATACATGCACACATTTTTTTAAAAATTCTTTTTATTAAAGTGAAAAAACTTAAAAATCAAATACAGGTACCTTACTTCACGGAGCACAATACAATTATATCAACATAAAAGAAATCAATGGGCGTTCCCTCGGGCAAAGACGATGTTATGAATAGTTGCTGTCGTGCGGTCGCATTAAAACAGGAGAAACGTTCTTTTCAGATCAGCCAGCATTAATCACAGACCCCACCACCCAAGAGACCAAACGAAGCAAACAGGATATTTCCACATGCACACATTTTAAGCATGCCTAAAAGGTCCTGCTGCAAGTAATTACGATTGTACTGAAAACACCAATATATTGCGCATGGGTATGATGCAAGGCATCGCACTCATTCAACGCAAAGAGTGCGATCTACGCCACCAATCACGGCACAAACAAGCATTGAAAATGCAATCGGACTCGGGTTTACCTGAGCCCTATTGCATTTTAAATGGAAGAGCGGGCACGAATGAAGGCACGAACGGGAGGGTGGTTGTGACACAAGGAGTTACAAACTGCGGGAGGGAACTGGGAGAGAGAGGGAAACCTAACATTTTTCTAAGTAATGGGGCTGGTAGCCTCGGAAGTGCAAAAAATGGTGTCCGGGCAGTCAGGAGGCGGGACAAAAATGCAGAAAACCAATCAAAATGCAGCATTTTGGATTGTAGCTAATCAAAGTTATGCCCAGAAAGTAGGCGGAGCTTGCCTCACTATACTGGATACAGCATCTATCGTCGTGACAGCGCATGCGCCGCCTAGGCGAAACCTAAAAAAAAAAGTCCCTCAGCAGAAAGCAATTCTGTGATTATACTGACCTACTGGTCGTTTTCTATCAAGACAGTTAAATAGAGGCAGTTGAACAGATAAAGTCCCTAAGCGGAAGCAGACAAGTCCTAAGGCTGATCTCCAGAGCCCACAAAGTACATACACACATGAAGAGGTCTTGAATGCTCGACCTAAAAATGCAAAAAATAAAGAGGAATGAAAGGAGAAGTGCTTGCAGGTTCTTGAGGTGGAGGGAGCGAAAATATGTTCTATGTAGAGTGATTAAATAAAGCATGTTTGGCTGTGAGGACGATCTGGCTGTAGTTGATTGGGAGGGGGAAAGAGGAAATGGAGGAAAGAGGAAGTGAAAACGAATCCACAAGATCTGTGGAATGCTCAAAGCAAGAAGATTAACAGTGACTTTCCAGCGTAAATAAATACGAAAGATAAGCATGATGACTTTGAAGGAAAACCTGTCTTGCAGTGCTTGTCTCCGTGCACCATGCGGCTACATACTGATTAATGGGGAGCTGCTATAAAAGAGCAACAAAGACTTTTTAAGGATGCATCCCACCACCCAAGGCGAGTGACAACAGAAACACTGCTGCTTGTCACGTCTGAGTAATTCTAGATGGTGGGTGTAGGACTTCGCCTTTTTTGGCTAAAGTTCGCTAAACGTTTTGCTTTCCACCTTGACCATTTTCCTGACATAGAGTTGCCAATTTAGATGCTTTGGGTACTTTGCTACTGCTGATCAGTGTCAAAGTACAAGTGTTTCCTATGTAAAGTGTAATGGTAATTGGTTGGCCATGATTGGTGTGTTTGCTTTACTAGTAAAGTCCCTAGTGATGTGCACTGTGTGTGCCAGGGCTAGTAATGCAAAGGCGTGCGGACAAGGGAACTCGGGCCTGCAGTGTAGGGCCTGCGCACAGTTTGCTAAGTTAGCATGTTGTCCTGACAAGTGCAACCACTTGTCAGGCCTTACTTTCCCTTTTGCATACACATTGGGCACCCCTGTGGTAGGTCACTGGTAATCCCTGGGTAGGGTGCAGTGTAGGTAATCCCTGGGTAGGGTGGAGTGTAGGTAAAAGGCAGGACATAGGTGTGTGCTATGTCCTGACAGTGAAAAACACTGCATTTCGTTTTTCACTGCTGATAGGCCATCCTGCCCGTAGGACAGAATGGGGTAGGCTGGGTGTTGTATTTTTTAGCCTAGTTTCCTGTAAGTTTATAATGGAGAGGTGAAGTTTAGTATGTATGAACTCAGTGTCATAACACATCTTTCTGCGAATGTGGTTTTGTCACGGTGTGTTCAGAAACCACTCTTTCAGAAAGTGGCTGAGTTTTGTGCTTTAGGCATTTCTGTGTGTCTCTGCTGCAATGTGGATTGACTGTCTGGATCTGGAAGGTGAGAGGAGCTGGGAGAGGTCTTGACCCAGGGAGGGGTTGAGATTGCACAAGGCTGCCCTGCATCTGGAGAGCAGAAGCCCGGGAGGTGAAAAGGCCTGGGCTGGTGCTATAAACCAATTGACCCATCTCCTGCTGAGTGAATAAGGATCCGGACCTCCAGTATCAAAGGGAGAAAGGTGAAACTGGGAGGGAGACACCCAGAACTGATTTAGGGAAGGGTCAGGGACCCCTGAGCTCAAACGAACTTCAAAGACATTAACGGGTATAACTATGAGCTGAAACCCCTGAACGTTGGAATGAAACAGAAATGGATTGAGACTGAAAAGGCTTGGACCCATTCTGTGGTCAAGAGGAACCTCTGCTAAAGAAGGAGCAACTGAAGAGACTTCTGTGGAAAGACCAATCCTTGCTTCGTGATCTGGGGATGGTCTGCAGTTTGCTATTCTAACCAAGGGAGAGTCTCTTGGGCCTGTGCTTGGAGGCGCTGGGTCCCCCTTGAAGAAGACTGAGCTTTGTGCTGTATCTTGTTACCCCAAGGGCCCGAGGTGAGCTGGTTCCCTGTTTGGAAACACAGAAACATAAAAGTTTCTGGAGAAATCCTAAGCAACGCAGGCCAAGGCGTTGGTGAGGAGTGCTTGGTCATGGTGTGCACGGGGAGACGAGGTGAGACTCTGATGCACAGAGTGCATGTTGTGGTGCAGCCAGGGCGTTGGTGAGGAGCGCCTGATAATCGTGTGCACCGGGAGAAGAGGTGAGACTCGGACGAGCAGAGTGCGTGTCTTGGCGCAGCTAGTGCGTTGGTGAAGAGCGTCTGGTCATCTTGTGCACCAGGAGAAGAAGTGAGCCTCGGAAACGCAGGGTGCGTGTCGTGGTGCAGCTAGGGCGTTGGTGAAGAGCGCCTGGTCATAGTGTGCACCGGGAGAAGAGGTGAGACTGACGCGGAGGGAGAGTGTCGAGGTGCAAGCAGAGGCATTGGCGAAGAGCGCCGGGTCATAATGAGCACTAGAGAAGAGGCGAGTCTCGGACGCGCAGAGGTGTGTCGAGTGTGTGTCGAGGTGCTGGTGAGGAGTGCATGGTAGTGTGTGCACCGAATTCGAAGTAAGTCTCCACAGTGCAGAGGGCGGGTCTGTGTGTTCACTGAGACCGCCGGAAGGAGGGCCAGGTCATTGGGCCCTCGGAGTGAAACAGCAGCGGCCTGGACCGGCAGCCCCGGAGAAGCTGAGCTGCCGGCCCGAGCTCGCCGTACCCATTGACTGAGTTCTGGATCAAGGGCCAAGTCGCTGAAGGAGGAGAGGAAAGTGGGGTCGCGTTCCCCCAGGTAACGTGGATCACCCCCTGGGGTGGGGTGCGGCCATGGAGGTACACACTCTTGGTCTCTCGCTTCTGTCAGCTGCGTGAGCCTGTTGCTTCGGCTCAGATCTAGGCCCGTGCTGGCCCAAGGAGGAGCAGTACTGGGGCTGGAGTGAGATCGGTATATTTGTGTCATCATTGATCCATATTGGGGGCACTGTTAACAGAGCACCTAAGCTGTCATATTACACTTGGCATTATTGCTGCTAACAAACTATCGAACTGTCATATGACGCCTGACCTCATTTGTGCTTGACGAACTACATGCTTCGTGCGCTCTGCCCTGTGTTGTTTTTCCCTTGCAGAGTAGATGATTGTAACGTGGTGCAGTGCATTATTTCTTTATTGCAAGTACATGATTGTAGCGTAACGCATTGCTTTGTTTCTTCCTGGTACAGGGCATGCTGGTAGTGATACGCATTGCATTATTCCTTCTATTGCAAAGTACATGACTCTGGCGCTATGTATAGCATTGTTTCTCTGTTGCACAGCATAAGAGAATATTGTTACACATTGCAGTATTTCTTTTCTTTTGCAACGTGTGTGATTCTAGCAATACGACTTGCCTAACCTTTTGAAAATGGTTAGAAGTGAGCATAACTATTGGTTAGAAGCGGTGGTTGGGATTAGAAGCTACCATCCACCGGAAGGAATACTACCCATTCTTATATGTTGGTTTTGTATCGTAAAAGCATGCGTTGTAATGTCATACATCCGGTCATATCGTATAACTTCTTATACAAAGATTATACTCATTTTATAAAAACTTGTGTGGAGTATATTTGTGGTGACATCATTGTGTTGCTGTGAGTGCGGTTGCACATATTGTACACTCTTGCCTTGGAGATAAGCCTGGCTGCTCGTGCCAAGCTACTAAGGGGGTGAGCCGGGCTATCTCAGATGGTGACTGCAAAGAAAAAGGGGCCCCCTGGTACTAATGTGAAGTTCACCTAGGCAAGGAAATCCATATTGAAAATAATCTAGGGCACCTTCAAAACAATGAAATTCTCAGAACATATCAGAATAAAAAGTATTGACATTAGTGTTTAGAAAAATACAAAAGCAATTTATTAAAACTTCATGATTATTGTAATTAGTATAAAAATACATGATAAATTTAGTCCTACAGAGACCGAAATTTGTACAACATCCTAACTACACTCATCCATCACACATTCATACTGCACTCTATTATTCATATTACTATATATGGTCTATTTGAAAAGTCCTGCAAATCACAATTGATGTAGTCAGACATTTCAATGAACACATGATTATTAGGGTGTTTCCAGTTTCTCTACGCACGTTTCAGCCGAACACTGACTTCCTCAGGAGTTCCACCACCGAATGTTGTGCTCAGAATATTGAGAATTTCCGCAGAGGAAAAAGTAGAATTAGGAATATGATGTTTTCCAAGGTCAAACCCTGCAATGGAATCGTAAATGGTGGATGCTTAAACACGATGATCAATCAATCATAGCATTTGTATAGCGCACTACTCACCCGGGAGGGTCTCAAGGCGCTTGGGGGAAGGGGGCAGCTACTGCTCGAACAGCCAGGTCTTGAGTTGTCTCCTGAAGGCGAGATGGTCTTGGGTCAGCCGAAGGTGGATGGGGAGGGAGTTCCATGTCTTGGCCGCCAGGTAGGAGAAGGATCTTCCTCCGGCGGTGGCTCTTCGGATGCGTGGTACGGCGGCGAGGGCGAGGCTAGTGGATCGTAGCTGGCGGCTGGGCGTGTAGAAGGTCAGGCGGTCGTTGAGGTACTTGGGGCCCAGGTCGTGGAGAGACTTGTGTGCGTGGGTGAGGAGCCTGAACGTGATCCTCTTGTTGACTGGGAGCCAGTGCAGGTCCCTCAGGTGGCCGGAGATGTGGCTGCGTCGGGGGATGTCCAGGATGAGTCGGGCGGAGGCGTTCTGGATGCGCTGGAGTCTTTTCTGTAGCTTGGCTGTGGTGCCGGCGTAGAGGGTGTTTCCGTAGTCCAGTCGGCTGGTGACGAGTGCCTGGGTGACCGCCTTCCTGGTTTCGGTCGGGATCCATCGGAAGATCTTGCGGAGCATGCATAGGGTGTGAAAGCATGATGAGGAGACGGCGTTGACTTGTCTGATCATCGAGAGGGAGGAGTCCAGGATGAAGCCCAGGTTAAGTGCGTGGTCTGTTGGCTTGGGAGTGGTGCCCAGGGCGGGGGGCCACCAGGAGTCGTCCCAGGCGGAGGGTGATGATCCCAGGATGAGGACTTCCATCTTGTCTGAGTTCAGTTTCAGGCGGCTGTTCTTCATCCACTCGGCGACGTCTTCCATCCCTTCGTGTAGGCTGGTTCTGGCGGTGTCGGGGTCTCTGGTGAGGGAGAGGATCAGCTGGGTGTCGTCGGCGTAGGAGATGATGTTGAGGTTGTGTTGGCGTGCGATGGCTGCAAGAGATCTCATGTAGACGTTGAAGAGGGTGGGGCTGAGTGATGATCCTTGCAGTACGCCGCAGATGACTTCGGTGGCCTCGGATCGAAACGGGGGGAGGCGGACTCTGTGTTCTTCCGGCGAGGAACGAGATGATCCACTCCAGTGCCTTCTCTTGGATGCCGGAGTTGCTGAGGCGTTGAACTAGGGTGCGGTGGCAGACAGTGTCGAACGCTGCAGAGAGGTCCAGGAGGATGAGTGCCGCTGTTGCTCCGTTGTCGAGCAGGGCTCGGATGTCGTCGGTGGCTGCGATGAGGGCGGTCTCGGTGCTGTGGTTGCCTCTGAAACCGGACTGCGAGGGGTCGAGGGATCCGTTCGTCTCGAGGAAGGCGGCAAGCTGTCTGTTGACGATCTTCTCGATGACTTTAGCAGGAAAAGGGAGGAGCGAGATGGGGCGGAAGTTCTTGAGGTCGGTGGGGTCCGCTGTTGGTTTCTTCAGTAGGGCGCTGAGCTCGGCGTGCTTCCAGCTCTCCGGGAAGGTGGCGGTGTTGAAGGAGGTGTTGATGATGTTCCGGAGTTGGGGTGCGATGGTGGAGTCGGCCTTGTTGAAGACGTGGTGGGGGCAGGGGTCGGTTGGTGATCCGGAGTGGATGGTGTTCATCGTGCGGGCTGTGTCTTCGGTGGTCATCGTGGTCCAGGTACGGAGGGTGGCGGTGGGGGGCGTTGGTTCGACGGTTGGGTGAGTGGATGGCGCGCCGAAGCTGTTGTGGATGTCTGCGATCTTGCGGTGGAAGAACGAGGCGAGGGAGTCGCAGAGGTCTTGTGAAGGAGTGATGTCGTTGTTGCCGGTGCTGGGGTTGGAGAACTCCTTGACGATACTGAAGAGTTCCTTGCTGTCGTGGGCGTTGTTGTCCAATCGTTCCTTCAGTGATTTCTTTTTGGTGGTGCGGATAAGCTGGTGGTGCTTGCGGGTGGCGTGTTTGAGGGCGGTCATGTTGTCTGTGGTCTGGTCCCGGAGCCAGGCTTTCTCGAGGGTGCTGCATTTCTTCTTGGAGTCCTTGAGTTCTTTGGTGAACCTGGAGGCCTTCTTGCTTCTGGGTCTGCTGGGAGGGTTCTTCAGTGGTGCGAGGTTGTCGGCGCAGGCGGTCAGCCACTGCGTGAAGTTGCGGGCTGCTTCGTTGGGGTCCGTTGTGCTGGCGAGTGGGTTCTGGCTGAGGGAGGTGGTGAGCTGGTCGGCGGTGATCTTGCTCCAGCTTCTGTGAGGGACCTGTTGCGGGTGGTGGTGGGTCGTGGTACTTCTGAAGCTGAAGTGGACGCAGCTGTGGTCAGTCCAGTGGAGTCCGGTGGAGTGGCTGAAGGTGATGTGCTTGCTGGATGAGAAGACGGGGTCAAGCGTGCGGCCGGCGAAGTGGGTGGGGGTGTTGACCAGTTGCTTGAGTCTGAGGTTGGCGAGGTTGTCCAGCAGGGCGGCGGTGTTGCGGTCCTTGTTGTTCTCCAGGTGGAAGTTGAGGTCCCCTAGGAGGATGTAGTCGGTGGAGGGGAGGGCGTGCGGGCTGATGAAGTGCGTGATGTCTTCGCTGAATTGTGTGCGTGGTCCCGGGGGTCTGTAGACGAGGGTGCCTCTGAGGGTCGTCTTTGGGTCTGTGTGTATCTGGAAGTGGAGGTGCTCGGCGGCTGCGAAGGTGTCGTTGGTGTCGGTCGTGATGCGGATGGTGTTCTTGTGGACGATGGCGATGCCTCCTCCGGTCTGGTTGACGCGGTCCCTCCTGATGATCTTGTACCCGTCCGGGATGGCGATGTCGGGGGCTGAGGAGGCGTTCATCCAGGTTTCCGTGAGGAAGGCGATGTCTGGTGATGTTGTGTCGAGGAGGTTCCAGAGTTCCACGGCGTGTCTGTGGACGGAGCGGGTGTTGAGTAGGATGCACTTCAGGTGGTTGCTGCTTGTGCTCGGCTTGGTGGGTGCGGTGCAGGTCCGGGTGCAGGAGAACTTGCAGGATTAGCCGGATGGCGGTAGCATTCGCGCCAGTTTTTAATTAACAAAGTATAAAAAGAAGTGGCATTTTTGTTTGGAAACCTACGGACGCTGAACAAGAAGCGGGGAATTGCTATATGATGGAAGCACCGACGACGAGATAAAATTGGAGATCATAGCAAAGAGACAGCGCAGCATGAAAGTGAAGAAACAACAGGAACATTAGCATAATATTCTGGAAGAGAGAAGCAGAAATCTGTATTGCAATCTGCATCCTGTGATCAGATGTTATACGGGCAACCGGGTGTTGTTTTACATAAAAAGGAAACATCAGTGCTGACTAAACTATAGGAGGGTGGCATTAGTGCCAACTAAACTAAATTAACTTTTGTGGAAGTGATGCAATTCAGATCCGGACAAACGAGTGTTCAACAAGATCCTAGGACACCCGATTTTCACTTATTGGATTAAAGAAGTGCCGTAGGAATATCTTACTTCGTTTTTATTGATCCTTGGGAGTGGTGCATAGTGTGTTGATATCTGACAAGGTCCTAATGAAGGTGGTCTAATTTCCTGTTACACCACCGAAACGCGTGTCGAGCCTCTGCTGAGCCTTGTGCTCTAATCTTTTATAAACTGGGTTATGCATAGGTTCCGCTAATCATCTGTTGGCATCTACCATGTACAGATGTAAGGTGTATGAAGTTTTGTGAGAGTGTGAATGTGTATGATTGTGTAGGGGATATATGTATTTATTGTACACAGTCCAGGGATAACAATAGTATTGATTGTGGTTTTTTGTATAGGTCTGTTCGAATAATATGAGATGGAAATAATGATATTTATCTTTTGTACTTGTTAAAAAAAAAAATTGTTTTGAGAAAATAAAGGGAAAAAAAGATAAAAACAAAAAATAAAGAAATGAAATGAAAAGAAATATAATAACGAAGTGATAAAATAAGAAAATATAAAAAAAATGAGTACTTTTTTTTTTACTGTTGTGTGATTCCATATACTAATGATTAATAAGATTCAAGTCTGATTGTAAAGTATATATAGACTATGAGGGAGTACAGTTAGTAGTAAACACGATGAGGGGCCAGCAATTATTAATTTGCAAATTAACTTCTTACGTGAAGATGAAATATATATTGTCTTCATATATTGGCAGAAGCAAGGTGAGAGATCTTTTCTTATAACCTCTAAAACTTTAAGCTGGCAGATGATGACCTGGCAGGATGAACGAGCTGCCAATCCACTACCTCTCGCAGCCAATCCACTACCTCTCGCAGCATATGCTGAATGCGTTCTGTGCAGACAAATCAATCAGACAGCTCTTTTGTTGATGTATGTCCCATGAACTAAAACGCCAAGATTTTCGGACCCTATGAATCGCTGAAACAATCTCAGAGGGTGTCCTTACATAGCCTAACGTTGAAACGAGGGGTCGGTGACTCGCGCCTCCAGCATTTGGTGGTGGCATTGAGGATTACAGACCTCCACTTCCAACAGTGGGGGGTGGGGCGCTGAAGGAGGGGAGGTTTGTGGGTTGAACTCGCTTGTACTCGTCTTTTGCTGTTTGTGAAGTGAATGGCAGTTTCAAAATCAGACGAGTTAACAGATGATGATATTGTGGTAGAAGGATGTTCATTTTCTGGTTTAAATCTTTTTATTCAGATGTATCAAGAGAGTAGTAAAACAGTGTGTATACGATAGTACTCGTTGCTCACATCACATGTGGATCAAGACAAAGAGCGTCACAGCACTCAACATGTGGGTTTTTAAGAACAAAGAAAAGAATGACCTGTAAACTAACCCAAAAGCCCCTCTTCCCTTCCCCAGTACTCCTGAAGGAAATGCAAAGCATGCCGGATGTGAAGTAGAGTGTAGGATGTTCATTTTATAGCATTTTCATTCCCTTAGAGCAGGAAAGGGAGGCCCAGGGCCGGACTGGGAACGCAAACCAGCCCTGGCAATTGAGTCAGACCAGCCGTGTGTGTGAGGGGCAGAATAGGGGGATTGCAGGGTGCGCATGGAAAACACTGCAGCTACTTTTGGAGGTGGCTGATATTGCAGCACTGCTTCAAAACCGGCACCCTGTATCAGAAACGGCCCCACCCTTCCGGCCCACCGGGAAAACGCCTGGTGCCCGCTTTGGCCAGTCTGGCCCTGGGGAGGCCTGCTATTAAGAACCAGGACAGAGTGCCTTTCTCACTTCCAAAAGCTTATATTCCCGACTCAGACCTTAGCGACCACAGTATGCTTTTGTGCCTGTATCTGAACTAGGCTCCAAAGTTATTAGAGAGGACTCCATAAAATAACACCATAGCATGATATAACATAACATATGCCCTTGTAAGCACACATTCACCCGGGAGGTTCTTGGCACTATGTAACAGGTGGTTATTGTTACCCAACTATATGGTACTCCTTTCATCTATTTCAAGAGTGTGAAAAGCGGCATGGACTGGCAAGGTTTACTGGGAGGTGGGGGTGGAGGTGGTGTCACATTTAATCATGTTTTAGTCAACAGAACCATCAGACCCAGTCATGTAATGAGCGTCACCAGATTCCGGTCACCGGCTTGAAGTTTAGAAATTGTACATTTGAGGTGTGTTATTACTTCAACTTGTGAAGCGGCGATCAACCAAACCTACAACACCCATAATGCACTAGGTGATTCAATAAAAGCACAGGACTGGAGCATAATGTACTTGATGATGAGATGTCAGCTGGTAAACGTATGTTCAAAGCAGTGTGTGGAGAACCTTGTCACACTTTAGAGCTTTTACAATGTTGCCAAGAAGTGGACGTGTGTTCTTATACTTTTTCCTAGACCAGTGTAACACTGGTTAAGACAATTCACATACATGGTTTATTCATGCAGCAGAGACATGACACAGTGGATACTTTTGTGCAGCCTCTCCCGTTCCTACTGCATGTTCAGAGAGCCTAGGCTGGCAGAGTACAGCCACCCTTGCCACAAGCGTTGTGTGAAATAAAGAGACCTTACCAGCCTGCTAGTAGGTGAAGTGGTGCTGCATCCGGGTCAAGTGAGTCCACACTTCCTGTGCCTATGCTGTAAAGCAGAAGGCAAAATGTTTCACCAACTAAAGTCACACAAAGCTAGCCGAAAGCACACAGCTAGCAAACACCTGGGAACGAGCAAGTTAGAAGATAAAGCGTGTCAGGCACTGTGTTGATGAAAGAAAACTCGCTGCGTGCCTCCTGAAGTGGCCAGCATGCTGCCGCCATGCCAGTAGTAAACAAGGGTTTTAGAGGAATGGGGCAGGCTTGCCAAAAACAGAAGCAGGGAAGCCAAAAAGAGCATGTAATGGTCAAGATTTAGACACTGTATTGCATAACATGCCACGTCTCCTGAAGCACCCATGAAGTGTGGTGCCTTACTGTGAAACGGGCGCCATGTGATAAAGCAAAAGAAGAAAAAAAGGGAAGGCGTATGGCTGCTATAGTTAAAGCGTGACGCACTGCCCCCCCTCCCCCAAAGTAATGTCGATGAAAAGGTGCATGTTGGGCAAGCCGCACATTTTGAGAATATCACGCACAGCAGTCATTGCTAATAAAAATATAAAAGTGGTCGCCGAGTTGAAACCTAAAGCGCGGTGCCAGGAGGCAGGTTGGCGATGAGGAGCAGACAGTGAGCAAAGAGTGGAAAAGTTGCAGAAAAGCATGTTGTGCCTGCAATAGAAGAAAATCATTTAAGAAAATAGTGTTTCCAAAGTGTAAATAAGGCATACCAAGTAACAACACAAGTAAAAGGGCCAGTCTTCATGGGAGGTTACACAAATTAAAAAGGCGGTACTAAGGAGCGACGAATCAAAAGCAACCACTTATAAAGGACAGTAACAGGAGCCAATTGAAAAGAGTGGCGGGAAATAGGCGGAGCTTAAAGTCCATACCTGAATATAGCATGTCTCGAAGAGACAGCGCAAGTACTGCCTAGGCGAGACTTAAAAATAGGATGCCGTTTTGGGCAACACAGGCCAGCCCTGCACCCTGGAGAGAATTGTCCTCTAGGGTCTGTTTAGTGGGCACTTCACACCTGTTTGCACAGGGTGAACCAGGACCCTGGATAGGTCTGCACAGAAAGTTTTGTGGGGAGGAGGGTGTCCTCTTTATACTTGACCCACAGAGGCTAATCATGCAGCCTGTTTAATTATTTCTGTGGCACTCTGACCAATGTTCTCTAGCTGCACTCATTTCTTTGCATTCTTTCAGTAATCTTTGCACCATAGCTGCACCAATTTCAAGCTCCATATCTAGTACATGTATTTTAATCATCGTACTACCCCATTTATCCAATCACCTCACTTTATAATAAAATAAACTAACACAATATATTGCCCTTCTTAAAAAAAAAAAACAAGTCCTAACACTGTGCTTTTAAAACTGCTGCCCACGGACCACCTGGGAATATCTCACGGACCCCTGGGGGTCCGCGGACCCTAGTTTGGGAAACACTGGCCTAGAGGGTGCAAAAGTTGTTTTCAGTCTGTGTTGCCTTTGAATAGGTAAAATGTTACATAGCTAGGAAGTTCTCATAACCAGAATCTCAATGATAGTCTGGCATGCACTGTTATTAAAGTGAGGCTAGTCATGAATCGACAACAATAGAGAAAACAGCCATCATGGATGTTGCAGATGGGATTCTCCCATTTAGCTCACCAGGATTTTTTTGGTTTTGATCAACTGAATTTTGGACCTTTATTCTGGGTGAGTCTCACTCTCAGTAATTTACTGTAATTGAGTGTGTTTACTGCCAGAGTCTGCCTTTTAAGATAAGGCTGCCCCCCCCCCAGCGCCTTGGGACCCTCACGGGTGAGTAGTGCACTATACAAACTCCTGATTGATTGATTGTTACAGCAAAGCTAGCGTAAGTGGCACTGGGCTGGCTATATCGGATCTTGTTGTGTGCACACGCATGTGCAGCCTGCACGAGAGACAACCGTACCTGGAACAAAAGGGAATCTGCAAGGATAGATGCTGATCCCGTAAGCCTTTTAATATTAGTGGGCATTTATAGATAGTTCAGTGGGGCTCATTGGAAACTCTGATGTGCTTTCACTATACATGTAAGTGAATTCTGTCTTAAAGTGCAGTTTCACTCCACTTAGTCCTCCACATTCCAGCAACATGTCAAATTGGGGTAAAACATGTACGTCGAGTTTGATTTTGCAGGTTCCAATAACATACATATACATCTTATAAGACATCAACATTGTCATATTTTTCTGGTTCTGCTCATAATGAGATTAAAGGCTGTTGTCTTAACTGCTGGGCCAAGTTAATTACTCAGTAGAAAGCCGTTATCAGTGATTGACCCAATTGCTGGGAGAGGAAAGGGCAGGCGCGGTGCGTCCATAGGGGCGTGGGGGCGTAGCCCCCCCCGCCCGCAGCCGCCCGCAGGAGACGCCCAGGGAGAACTGACAATGCATGCCAGTCAGCATGACGTCGGACCGCCCACCCCCTTCAGATACTGAAGGGGGTGGGCGGTCTGGCGTCATGTTGATTGACATGATTGTCACCAGACACCAGGGCAAAAGGGAGGCAGCAACACAAGTGCGTATGAGTGGGGACGGAGGGTGACTTTTTTACCCGTGCCCACGCATGCGCACTTGTGTTTCCGCTTTTTTGCGCATGCCCATTAGGAGCCCTTCGGACTCCTAATGGGCATGCTGCGGGCGCAGAGTAACCTGTGCCCCTGCAGTGCCAGGATTGGCTGCAAGGGGCTGCCAGTGGCATTCGACGACGTGAAGGCGCCAAGGGGTTGAGGAGCAGAGGAGGTGCGGACCATGACCGGCGGTGATGTAAGTTTTATTATATATTTAATCCCCCCCCCCCACCCCCCCCCCCCGCGCGACATCAACACTGGGTGGTGCCCCAATCTGGCAGTTGCACTACCAACAGATTAAATGAGTGTTGCGGGGGAGGGGGCTACATGACTTGCAGCAGACCCCCTAAAATTGATTTAAGCAACCAACCCTGTGTTTTTACAGACTCATAAAGTATTATTCCATCTGAAAGCACTTCCTGGGCTGGAGCTTTTTCTTTACGCCTTGGGAGTGTCAAGACCCCATCTGTAGGTTCTCTGGCTGCATAATATGGCCTGATCAGTGTGAAAGAAAGACACTCACAAGACAGAGGTCCTCATCCTCGGCTCCACCCACTCTCCTGGGACGACTTCTGGTGGCCGGCCACGCTGTGAGCTGCCCAGACACCCACCAACCACGCACGCAACCTGGGGTTCATCCTGGACTCAACACTTTAAATGACCCAGCAAGCCAACGCTGTCTCCTCCTCCTGCTTCAACACCTCGGCGTGCTTTGCAAGATCTACAGATGGATCCCCACCGGAACCAGAAGGACGGTCACCCAAGCCCCTGTCAGCAGCAGGTTGGACTACGGCAACGCCCTCTAAGCAGGAAACACCGCCAAACTCCAGAGTAGACTTCAACGCATACAGAAAGCCTCTGCTCTCCTCATCCTTGACATACCCTGCCACAACCACATCACTGCCCACCTGAGAGCCCTGCACTGGCTCCCCATCAACAAGAGGATCACCTTCAAGCTCCTCACCCATAGAGCACTCCACAACCAGGGTCGAACTGGCCGTAGCGGGCACTGGGCAATCCCCCGGTGCACCGCACGGGTGGGGGGCGGTTTTGGGCCCCTCTGGGCCGTTTTTGTTACAGGCCCGTTTTTGCAGCATAGCTGCAAAATCGGCCCTGTAACAAAATGTGCTGAAAACCGACCCTGGCCAGGAGCTCGGCGGCACCCACAACCCCCCAGGGGGAAGGGGGGCCGGCAGAGCACTTTGCCAGGGCCGGTTTTGGTTCCCAGTCCGGCCCTGTCCACAACACCGGGCCAACATACCTCAACAAACGACTCACCTTCTACACCCCGAACCGCCAGCTTCACTCCGTTGACCTCTCCCTCCCCTCCGTCCCACGCATCCACCGTTCAACCACTGGTGTCAGATCATTCTCCCACCTCGCCGCCAAGACATGGAACACCCTCTCCATCCCCCTGCGACAGACCCAGGACCTGCTGACTTTCAGGAGACTCCTCAAGGCCTGGCTGTTCGAGCAGTAGCTGCATCCCCCCCGCCCCTCCCCCACCAGCGCCTTGAGACCCTCACGTAGTGTGCTCTACAAATGATTGATTGATTGATTGACATGTTTGTAATTGCTTTGAATTTGAATGCTTTATTAATTTTATTGATGAACATTGCTATGCTTTATTAATAATGAATGTATTTTAACATGATTGTTGGTTCCATTGGCTTTAACCCCTTGCGTGCTTATGACGGAACCATGCCGTCATGAGCCACGGGCGGCGTGTGCTCATGACAGCGTGGTTCCGTCATGTGGCTGCCGTTCCACCCATGTGGCATTAATTCCCCGCCTCAGCGGGCGAATTAATGAGCGGGCGGGCCGTGACAGAACCATGCCATTATGAGCACGCGCCGCCCATGACTCATGACGGCGTGGTTCCATCACGAGCACAGCAGCGCCGCGCTCAAATGATCCCCCCGCGCGCCACGGTGAAATTCGTGCCACGGCGAAGGGGTTAATGGGGATTTCTAATGTGATGACAAAGCCAATAGGCCTGCTTTATGAAATGAGAAGACTCCAAATTGTGATATGTCATCTAGTGTAGGTAGGCGTATTGTGATTATGGGGTCAAATGTGTTTTGAGATGTTCACCAAAGGTATTTTCATCTACCTTATTTATATATTTGTCATTTCATGGTTATTATTGTGCAGGTTGTCTGTAAATAAATGTCCTTTTCCCTTTCAAAAGAAAAACCACTAACTAGACAGTAATTTATTAAGTAGTGCTGTTGCGTCCTAGTGAATGGAGATTACTAGGCCACACCACCTTCCCTGTGTAGTCCTTGGACTGCTCTGCTTAGCTACCCTCAGAGAGTCAATTGCCATTTCTGGTGCTGGACTCATCAAGCACACATAACAACCCAGTTTCCAGCAGTGGAATTGGCAGGACAGTTCTGGTTTTTCACCATCAAGTTTCAGTAAATTAGTCACATACTCTGTTTTTCGGGGAGGGTTGACTGAACACACACGGAGGCACAGTTTATGTGCTCAAGTGCAGATTTAACCAGCAGCCCCTTCCAGGAAGCCATTTAGTTAGTACAGATAATACTTTGTGCAAACGTTGCATTTAATCCCACTTAGTGCCTTATTGGCCAAAGGGGACACAGAACACGGTGGCCCCTGCCAAATAGGTGGTACCCAGCAGTTTTAGTGAACACTCAATACCAGTTGCTGTATATTTAAATGTTGGCAGGAGCTGGGGGCGCTGTGTGGAAATCCGGTGAAACCCCGCCATGATTGGAAACTGGGGGGAGCGGAATCAGCAAGGAGTTGCTGTAGGTGCACCAGGAAGCCAGTCGGGATGGGGCACTGCCCTCTTCTTACCTGCTTGGTGCTCTAGGGCTGACCCTTGGCTCCTTGAATTGGTGTCTCTCCCACCCTCCCATTCCCCCCACACTCCCATCCCCAAAGACAGTTGTCAAAGGTTTGGTGAATTGTTCTTAAGGTGTTCTGTTTTACAACTCTGTAAAGTTGTTTCTTCATGTAACTGTTTCATCATATTGTGCTGGGTTTACTCATGGTTGACCACAAAGCAGGTAGACATCTTGGCATCTTTCATTTCAAAAGTCAAGCGTATTCTGGATTCGGTTTAAAGTTTACCCCCAGCAAGGGCTGTGGTACTGGACTGTCCCTAGCCTTTTACGGGTACTCCATAATACTGCCCAGGGGAAGATGGAAGATAGTGCTTGAACGAGGGGGCCAATTGAAAGCCCTGTTTTCCAGGCCCTTTTCCTAAAGGGTGCTTGAGGAGGTGCCCTCTTTATGTTTGGGTCTGGCATGCTATTTGCGGGTTCATCATATAAATTGGCCCGATCTCTGTTTGTAAGACGAAGCTTGTCCGGTGAGAAAACCAGCAGGGATCTCGGGTGTAGCGGTAAGGGCCTCGAGTCCATTAGCTAGTATTGCAAGGGCCAGCTAGGTGATCAACTATGACACTTGTGAATTTACCAGTTAGGTGATCAAATGCCTAGTTCTTTCTCTGATAATTGATGGTTATAATGTTTTGCATCTTATAACGAAATTACATCTTTAAAACTTGTATGTAAATAAATGCAGCCTGAGAATTCGATTCTCATAGCCAACAATGGTGAGCCTCAGAACAAGTTCTTGGTGGGGTGGGGGGGGGGGACATATGTGGTTAAGTTGCCTTGTTTTGGTTTTTTTTCCCCATCACACTGTTTCGGGGAGTTAATAGCAGAGTATAGGGCCAGAGGTCTCTTTGTAAGCTGAGCGAGGTGCTCCAAACAACAAATATGTTTAGTTCCCAAGTGCTGCCTTCAGACGTCCAGAGGCATCCTTAACCCTATACCCTCCAGGTGTATGACTGTGCATCTTCATTTCATGGCAGTAAGTGAGGCTTCAAACATATAGAATTATAGATGAGTAACGGTGAATTATGGGGATGTTTTTCACTGTGTGGTTTCTTAGTGACCTCAGAAAGACAATGAAAGAGAAGCTTTAGTTGTCTATGATGTGAATCAGAACCTCAAGGGGAAAAACTTCCCTGTAATTCACTTTTTACCCTTCATTAATTTTGTTATGTATCGTTCCCCCAAATTCATCTGCCCAGCTTTCAACTGCTAAGCAGCGGAGTAATGGGGAAGCAATATGTAACATGAACTTTGTTATGCATCCCAGTCCAAGGTAACAAGCAGGGCTGCGATGACAGGCTCTCAGAGAGCCCGGTCACCTGGCCTGGAGGGCTTTCGCAACACAACAGTGGGTAATTGGTTTACTTCTCAACTGTTGCTGTGTCATAGCACTGAGTTGTTAAATTAAGAATGTGAAATAAACGATAGAGACTCTCTGAGAGCCATACTTAACAAATAAATAACTCTTTGCATGCAAAATAAAATAACTCTTGGGATCCACAAATAGGGTCAGGGGTGGAAATAGGGGTTTCAGAAACGGATTAGAGCCGAGTGGTGAATCAGTGGCGTGGTACAGTCTGATAGCATATTGTATTGTAGGGATAGGGCACCTGCGGCTGAGATTTATTTGCATCAAGGAAGTTTAGGGGGTAAGGCCACTCAGCAGACTGATATGTACTTACTACAGAAAAGTGTAGGTAATCTGCTGGCCACACGTTTGAAACACTATAAAATAGCTTAGAAGGTTAATATGCCTGCTGTAGAGCAGTGCGATGACCAGTGGTTCAGAATCGTAGTAGGACTTTTGTTTTTCAGTGGTTTAATGTGATTTCATCGTTGTGATAGAGCGCGCGAGGTCACCCAGTCAATAATTTCGCCGTTTCCGGCTTCAGGGCCCATATACTTTCAATTCACTATATTCATTGACAGGGCGACTTCACAGGCTGCTACCAATTTGTGTGTGTTCCCTACTGTTATTACTCAGTGTACCCGACTTACCATCCACCGACACGGGTACCTATGACCTCAACGGATCAGGGAGCTAGCTGTAAAAGGAAAGGCAGCAAATGCAAATTCAAATGACATTCAATACTGTTGTAAAATAACCACGGACAACTGGAAGTTTTAAAATGTTTATCTAAAGTTCGTTTTCTTCTAACATGAGACTTACAAGAATAAGGCAATCAATAACCAAGATAATGAAAAGTACATAACTATAGAGAAATAAAGTCAGGGTAATCATTCAAATGCTAATATGAGATGCAAAGGGAAATGCTATGCATTCAAGGCAAAAACTCTTTAGACAGTTTAAGTAAGGCCGTTCTAGACCATATCAGGAAATGACAAACTGCAATGCAAAATATAATTTCTAACAGGTAGGGTAACATGGGAACATATCAAGAAATATGCAAATGACTTTTCGTTTCAATAGTTGCGGCAAAAGCATGGAAAATCAACATATGCAAAGGTGTCTCTTTATTGAAGCAAAAGTCAGAAATATAGAAAGGTGCAAGTTTAAAGAATTTAGAGCAGTATTTACCTAGACTGGTGTGGAAACCAAACCCTGGCCACGGGTCAGTTAAGGACAGGAAACCCTCAAGGAAGGATACCCCTCAAAGGACAGCAGGTGCAGAATGGACACCCAGGACAGGACAGGATACCCTCAGATTAGGAATCAGGACAGGACCTCAGGACAGGACAGCAAACCCTCAGGACAGGACCGCTCAGGACAGGACCGCACCCGCAGTTTGGAAGCAACGCCTGCGCTCCACCCTCTCTGCAGCTATCGATCAAGACCCCGATTGGGTCAGCGAACTCCCAGCAAAGTGCTTCGCCAGCACTTTTAAGGTTCAGTAAAACCTTAGTCTATGGTCAATTTCGGACAGAATGCTCCGCAGCACTCTGTATCTCCAGTCACCTATTGAGTACGATGGGTCAGTGACAGGTCAGCTAAACCAGACAAGTCGGACAAATTCCCTAGGTGAACCCAGGGTAGATATACTGTTTTGGGACAGGGTACCACCCCCCAAATGTTGCAAAGTGTCAGAATCCCCAATTTCGATTGGTCCAAAGGTAGGATTTGGGTAACACACCAATCAAAACACACTATTTGGATGCCTAATTTACATCTCTGGGTACCGCCTAGCAAGATTGGGGTTCCCATGAGAAACTGCAGGAAAATACAATTGCAATTTTACATTGTTGCGGAATAGGGACAGATGACTCCGTTCTGCTGGGTTTGCAGGTCAGTTCTCAGGAGCATCTTGCCCATCCCTGCCAGCTGGCCAAGTTCCATCAGCCAAGGTTGTCAGTTCCCCAGACAGAGG
Organism: Lissotriton helveticus; assembly: GCF_964261635.1. Classification (NCBI taxonomy): domain Eukaryota; kingdom Metazoa; phylum Chordata; class Amphibia; order Caudata; family Salamandridae; genus Lissotriton; species Lissotriton helveticus. The sequence goes on along the minus strand of NC_136067.1, from coordinate 488,747,770 downwards.
AGCATGCGCAGAAAGGCCCTCCAAGATGGCATTTGGCTCAGTCAGACCCCCATTTCCCGCGGTACATGAAAAGTAAGCGAGAACAAATTAATACATAGAAATAACATTATGAAAACATATCACAGGGTTTGTACTTTCAACCTATCACTACGAAATATACTTATGCAGTCTAAATGTTAGTTACATATAAACAGATACAAGAGCAGTGGCACGAGCAGTACCACATTATTGGCAAGGCTATGTATTACGCATGCGCATAAATTTCCCTCCAACTCTGCAGACACGTCAGGACACGTGAGTGTGGCTGACGCATGCGCAGTAACTAAATACAAGCAGCGGCCATATTAAAGGACTCGAGTAAAGTATTTTAGTGAAACACATAGGCAAGCGTCAGGGAACCTTGTTTAAACATAAAGGAAACGTTAGTAAGACGTACAAATTATTACCTTGTTACACATAGACGAGGTTCATGAATTCGGCAAGTCGCAAAATATGCGAAGCTTTGCTTCATCAATCCCCTCTTTGATGATATTTACTATCATCACAAAATTTTAATGGAACCAGATGCCAACTTTCTTTCACACTTTATACAACTCTATCTCTTCCAGCAATCGCTCCAGCTTTTCTCTTTCAGTTTTGGTAGGGTGAGAGTTCTTCACCTTTTTATAGATCTGATTATTCATCTCTTCTAATTCAAGCTCATCCACACTTCGTTTCACCCCTCTTGCATTCACTTCATGCTTTCTGGTGTGCTTACGACATTTGCAACAGACAAATATGAAGAATAGGATGAGACCTATAATTCCAATTGGCATCAGCACCTTGAACAATAAGCTTTTACCTACGCTAGCAAGCCAATGACCTACATTTGAAAGACCATCTACCAGTCTCTTCCAGGCACTATCAACCTCGAGTGGTTTGAGTTCCTTTGCCAAATTAGTAATGTTTTTCACATATCTTTTGAGCTGTACACTTTTATCCGGAATATAAGTGCAACAATGTTGCGCCTTCAACATCCGGCAGACTCCGCCCTCTTTCGCTAATAAGGTGTCAAGGGCAAGTCGATTCTGCAAAACCATTGATTTGATCGCAACCATTTCGGTATTGACCAGCAGAAATCCATGAGCGGTGTCAGTAGACAACACATCCACTATGGTGGACAATTTGCAAATTCTGTGAGTGTTCAGAACCACTCCCACTCCAGGTATCAGTGCACTGAAAATACTACCCATTATTTCACCTACACTTTCTCTTTTACTACGCGCTAAGCCATTAGTATTTTCACTGCTTCCAGCAACTCCATTCACATGGTATATTTTCGGGAAGACAATGCCAAAATAGCAGCTTCCATACCAGTGATCCGGCAATTTGAAATAAGCCTTGTCCCCACAAATATAATAAATTCCAGGAAACACAGGCTCTGACCCATTTTTGAAACCCCAACCTCCAATTACCTTGTAATTATGTTCGCATTCACTGGAACCAATGAAAATGTTATTATAATAGCTAGTCTTCTCGCGGTGAAGACATAGCTTGCCTTTCTTTTCAAAATCCAGCAACAGAGCAGGACCCGCCCCACCAGCTGAGGTGCCTTCCATGTTCTCTGCCCATCTTGGCCTTTTCTGACTTTCGTCATTAGCCTTCTTTTGTATTTTAATTCTCCTTTTCTCTGCCATGTTCAGGAACATCTTTTCCTGCTCACGCAAAGAACAAGTCAAGTTATCTCTGTGTGCGTCACCTATGTCGATGTTACCTATAGTCAGAAAGTATTCGCCCATATAGCGAGTAACGTCACTTTTGGTATGTACAGGATTCAAGTTCCCACGTATAGGAAGTTCAGAAAAGATCACGTCATTGTTAGAGTAATAGTACTGTAACGGTCCTCTTTTGTAAAATAAACGAGCTAAAATGCTACAGGAGATTCCATATGTCAGCGGCAAGTGATGGTATGTCACGCCTTCAGCTACAGAAGTAGGTAGCTTCATGCAGACATAGCAATCTTCAATTTCCATAGTCTCTACATAGTGTATTAACAAGTTTGCGAAAACATTTAAGTGTGTCCTGTTCTTAACTCCATGAAAATGTAGTCCTCCCTCATCTGATGCTTCTAAGTCTTGTTTTGTTTGTCTCAGTGCTCTCTCGTGTCTTGCTACACTCTGTGTTGTCAGCTCCTCACTGTCAGTATTTACAATTTCAGTAGGGACAATATTAGTATCTTTGCTTACAGCAAAGGGAATGAAAATTGTTAGTCCTATCCAAACTAATATCAGGACAACTACACTACAGACACATACCTTGCAGCATGTTTTGCAACAGCTGCGACTAGGTCTACCATTCACGTTTGAATCCGACATTTTGGCTTCAGAAGAAGTTTCTCGACCCCTCTTTGTGACTTTACACGAGTATCTTACTTTGTGCAAATTCACGGTGGATCGTCTTCTTCTTCGTCAGAGTACTCAGGGACGGGCTCTCCGTCGCTTACGTCAGTTATATCAAGATCTTCAAGTTCTTCCAACACAAGTGTCCATTCAGGTGACTTGTACTTTTTGTTTTGTCTTTTTATTCGATCACTCCTTCTTTTGGAAGTACCTTCTTGTTGCTCTGCTATGCGAGCACTTCTCCTTTCTTCTGCGCGTTTTTCTTCCACCGTTTTTATCCTTAGTCTCAATTTCTTTACGAATCTAGGCTCAAGATGTTTTCTTTTCTTAAGTCTTTTTGTTGGGACGTGGACTTCGTTTCCTTCTCTTGCCCTTTTGTTTTCATTTACTTGTGGCAATTCTGTTTCAGTTTCTTCCTCTTCTATCTGACTAATTCCAGGGCTTGCATCTATTTCTTCTGCCTGGTTACTAATCTGGCCTTGTTCAGGTAAATTATGTGTTTGCTCTTCAAGTGTCTCTGACTCTGTTTCCTGAACACGTTCTTCTAATTCTATCTGATCCTGTTCAAGCACTTCAATCTCTGGACTTTCTTCTGCTCGAACTATTACACTATGTCTAGTCTGTCCCTTCCCGACATCTGGAGTCAGTGGAGGAGTATCAAACACTTGCTCTGTATCCTTCACCTGTTCAGTATCGGGCACTGGCTCTGTAGCATTCACTTGTTCTGTATCAATCACGTGCTCTGTCCCTGTCTGACCTTCTCCTTCCTCAGTTTTGATGTGAATCTCAAGATTCTGAGGTTCTTCGCCTGTGCCTTGCTTTTCCTCTCTAGTCCACTCTCTACCTTCCCGAAGTCGCTCACTTGGTCGAATGGGGTCTTCAGTGAGATCAATCAATGGAATCCACTCTTCTGGCCATATGCTCGGCAGCTCGTCTTCAGCTACTTCTGGCTCAGTTTCTTGGACCCCTTCAGCAGGCTGGGCTCTTGGTAGTTCGTTATCAACTATTCTTGGGCCAACGTCTGCTGATTCTGCAGCTCGACTAGTACTGGGCTGTACGTCGTCAGCTACTTCCGGTCTGGCTCCTGCAGAGTCCTCTGCTGGACGTCCTTCTGCTTCAGGCTCCTCGTCTGGTAATACCTTCTGGGTGTGGCTGGCGTGTACCCAGCGTGGAACTCCTGCACACTTTACTGCTGTGGTAGTTACCAGGATCACCTGACGTTTTCCTCCCCACCTTGGCTCCAGGCAGCTCTTCCGAGTATGCTTCTTTATCTTGACCCAATCTCCCGGGACCAGTTTGTGGAGAGGAGTCGTTGGATTGAGGATGGCGTCTTCTCCGATCTGGCGAGAGATAGAACGCACTTGGTCACCCAATCTCTTGCAGTATTCAAGCACCAAATCATCAGTAATACTCAACAGTTTGCTTCCTGGCACCCATGCTTGTCTCATCACTCTTCCCATAATGATCTCATGGGGACTTAGGCCTGTCTTGCGATCAGGAACACTTCTGAGTCCCATCAGGAACAGGGGCAGGGCCTTCACCCAGGTCAATTTAGATGCATCACACAGTTTTGCTAGTCTGTTTTTGATAGTTCCATTTATTTGTTCCACTACTCCAGAAGCCTCTGGACGGTAGGCACAGTGAAGCTTTTGTGAAATTCCAAAGGCCTTACAGAGTTCGTCGATCACTTCATTATGAAAATGTGAGCCTTGATCTGATTCAATAGTGACTGGAACCCCGAACCTAGGTATCAGTTCTTTCAGTAAACACTTAGCTACTGTTTTTGCGTCATTTTGGGGAGTAGGGAAAGCTTCCACCCACTTTGAAAATAAAAAGACCATGACAAGGACATATCGCTTCCCTTCACAACGGGGCATGGTGATGAAATCAACCTGTATTCTCACAAAGGGACCCCCGGACCTCCCAATTTTCCCCAGTTCCACCACAGTCTTCTTCCCTGGGTTCATCTTTTGACATGACAGGCACCTCTGGCAGAGGGACTCTGCTACTTTCCTGAACTTTTTACTGTACCAAGTCTGTTGGAACACTAGAATCATGGCGTCCCTACCAATGTGTGATCCTTCATGTATCAACCTCGCCATTGTGCTAAGTAGGTGTCTAGGTAACACAGGCATACCAGTTGGACCTATGATGACACCATCCACACGTCTTGGTCTACACCCATCTTCCTTCCACTTCTCTCTTTCTTGCCAAGGTGCCGCCTGCTGCCACTCTTTCACTTCATCCCATGTAGGCACTTCTTCAAACACCTGAAGTTGGCAGCTGGTTCCTGGCCCCCCTCGTTTTGGATTTACAATATACCGATCTCTGGCGCACCACTGGGCCACTCGATCAGCAAAATCATTTCCCAGTGATACAGTGTCCATGCTCTTCTTATGAGCAACACACTTCACCGCTGCCAGTTCCTTTGGTAACTGGATTGCCTCTAAAAGGTCTTGAACAACTTTTCCATTTCGAATAGGGGTACCTGATGAAGTCAGGAACTCCCTCTGTAGCCACAACTGGCCAAAGTCATGCACAACCCCATAACAGTACTGACTGTCAGTATACACTGTTATGCGTAGGTTCTTCCCAATTTGGCAAGCTTTTATCATAGCAATCAATTCGGCTACTTGTGCAGACTTTATGTGATATAGATAACCTGCTTCTTCAATTTTCTCTATGGAGACTACCGCATAGGCAGCACTCAGGCCTCCTTGTTCATGCCTTAGACATGAACCATCCACAAAGAATTCCTTGTCATGCAGAGGCAATGGTGTTTCTTTAATGTCTGGGCGTGGCTTGGTGTTGAATTCTGTTAAATCAATGCAATCATGCTCATCATCCACCCCCCTTCCATATCCTTTGGGTCGGGGAGTAAGGTGGCTGGGTTCAGAATACTGCACCTAACAATGTTTACATTTGCAGCACCCACAAGAATCCTCTCGTATTTAGTCAGCCGACTAGGGGTGAGATACTGAGTTTTTGTTCTGGTCAACAAAATTACCACTCCATGTGGAACATACACAGTTACCGGATGTCCCATGGCAATTGACTCACTCTGCTCTAAACTGGCACAGGTAGCAGCTACTGCTTTCAGACAACCTGGTAATCCAGCAGCCACTGGATCCAAGGTGGCAGAGAAATATGCCACGGGCCTTCTGGTTGTGCCATGTTCTTGAGTTAGGACTGACAACGCGCAATTATCGCGAGTGTCACAGAATAGGGCAAATTCTTTGGAATAGTCTGGCATTCCCAATGCAGGGGCTGTACACAGACAATCTCGCAGTTTGGTGAAGGCTGTTAAGCTTTCATCATTCCATTCTACAATATCAGGTGTTCCTCTCTTGGTCATTTTTATCAAGGGCCTAGCTAGGACTGCAAATCCCAGAATCCACTGCCTGCAGTATCCTATCACACCCAGGAACATTCTGATCTCTTTCTGAGTACGGGGTAACTGCATCTTTTGAATCATTCTCACTCTTTCCGATGTCACTTTTCTGACACCTTTCTCTATCTGGTGCCCCAGATATTTCACCGATTTTGCACAGAACTGTAATTTGTCAGGGGCCACTTTATGTCCCTTCTCACACAGGTGATTCAGTAGGGCAATGGTGTCAATCACACAATCCCTATGACTTTTAGACGCCACCAAGAGGTCGTCTATGTATTGCACTAAGACAGAGTTTCCAGGTAAGACCTAAGTTTCCAAACATTTTTTCAAGATCTGATTAAAGATAGAGGGGCTCTCTGTGTACCCTTGAGGGACCCTGTTCCAGACATACACGTGACCATTGAAGGCAAATGAGAAAAGAAATTTGCTATCTGGATGCAAGGGAATGGAAAAGAATGCATGACACAGGTCTATCACAGTGAACCACTCAGCATCCCAGGGAATCTGATACAGAATCACTGCTGGGTTCGGGACAATAGGGCAGCAGGGGACTACTATCTTGTTGACTTTTCGTAGGTCCTGCACTACTCTGTACTTGCCACTAGGCTTCTTGATGCCCATAATCGGGGAGTTACATGGGCTACTCATTACCTCCTGTATGATGTTTCCTTCTAGCAATTTCTGTATTTCCAGAGTAACACCAGCTCTCACTTCTGCATTCATTCTGTAGGGTTTAGTATTGGGGTATACTGCATTGTCCTTTATTGCTATCTGTATGGGGTCCACGTTTTTCATTAACCCTACATCTTTCCCAGTAAAGTCCCATACCTCTGGCTTCACTGCTTCTTGGAGTTCTTTGGGCAAATCCTGCATGGTCATTCGTTTAATTTCTGAGTCAGGTCTGATCAGCATTAATTTATAAATGCCATCTTCATCTGGGGTCTGAATTTCAACACCCTTTGGTGTGCAAAAGATGGTACAGTTCATTTTGCACAGCAAATCACGTCCCAGTAAGTTTACTGGACTGGTGTCGCAAACGACAAATCTATGCATTTCCTTAAAGTTTCCAATTGAGATCTCCATGGGCTTGGTAACAGGAGTACTAATCAATTGATTAGATACACCTACTACTTGGATGGCTTCTCCCGAGAGGGGTAGGTGTGGAACGTCCACTGTTCTCACAGTAGAACGGGTAGCGCCAGTGTCCAATAGAAAGGTGACATCATTTCCGTCAACCTTTCCTTCAATGTATGGTCCGGACTGGTCTACCGGCAAGGAGGCGCCAAGTACGCACTCCTCGTCCTCCCCTCTCAGGCCCCGTCAGTACTGGTCATCACAAAGGAAGGTATCGTTTAATAGATACTGCGAAGTTGCTGCATTTCTGTTTTCATTGCTTTCCCAGACTTCTATCTCATCACCCTCTGTCGCTTTCCCCCTATGTACTTGCTTAGGAGCTCGGGGCACCTGAACCGTCTTTACCTGTGGTTGAGTCTTTCTTGGTCTTTCTTTCTGCGTCTGTGGAGTTAAATCAGGTGTTTTGGGGTTATCATCTGGCAAGTAAGGACACTCGTTACGCCAGTGTCCAATTTCGCCGCACTGATGGCAGGGAAATTTCTTCATAGCCTCTTCCCTGCTCATTTTGGGCCGGGGCTTACCTCCTCCCCCACCCCCAGGACCTTGGTTCTGAGTGTTTTTGACCATGTTACTCAACTGTTTTTCCTGCTGTTCTGCGAGCTTCACCTGAGCCCACATGACCTTTTCCTTGAGAGCCTTTTTCTTTTCTGCCATCTCGTCCTCGCAGTACTTTGCGTACCGCAGGACCTCATCTATCTTTTTGGACTGCCAACAGATTTTGTTATCCTTTATCCACTGACAAATTTCAGGCCTTAAACCATTTACAAACCTGTAAATGAAATGCGTCATGTCCTTCATCTCGATGTTATCTATACCACTGTATGTTTTAAACACCTGCAACAGCCTTTCATAATAGGAGTGGACTGTCTCTTCTCTCTCCTGCGTTGTTCTATCTATCCTGGTCCAATCCGTTTCCTTTGCTGGCACCTTATTTTTCAAATGCTGAATCACTTGTTCATATTTTTTCATCACTTCAATCGATGGTTCCCCTGTGTTAGAGTCCCTCGGGTACTCCTCACTAGGCCAGGCTATGGCTATCTTACACTCGGTCCATAGATCTACCGGGACCACGATGTCGAAAAACCCATCCAGGTCTTTCCACAGGCATTTTTGCACCTTTACGAACCTTTCCACTTGCCGGTACCAGTCAACTGGCTTTTCGCGCAATTTCGGGAAATCGTTAGTAAAGGACACAATATCCTGTCTGGACCATGGAACGTGCACATACCTCCCACCTGGTACTTCACGCATGGGGCATAATGTTTCGGGCTTGTCTACTTCTCTCAAAGGGAACTCAGGGGTAGCTTGTCTGGATCGAGCCTCATCTTTCTTTCGTGCCCACCTGCTTCTCCATTTTTCCACGTCTCCCCATTTTTGCAAAACTGCAAGCAACTCTTTAATCTGCAACTTCTTCCCTGACACATTCAAGTTCTCTAAATCCTTGTCTGAGAATTCAGCTCTGTAAGGCTTTTGTAAGGGCTTGGATCTTGAAATATCTACCCCCATACTAGCTGCGGTGTCTGTCAGCTTTTCGTGGAGCACCCTGGTACTTCTGGTAAGGCTTTTACACATAAACAGCAATTCTTCTTCAGAATAGGTGTTTAATCTGTCTAATCCCACATTTCCTGCCATCAATTCCTCGAATTCTACCCTCAGCTTGTAGAGGTCTAAAGGTTTCGTTTGCGGAGCCTGTTTTTCTAATTCACGACTCCAATTTTCAATTTCTTCCGGGGTTACCAAAGAGACACTCCTAGTACCTGATGTTGATTCTAATTTAATTTCTTTCGCATTAAAAGGATTTTGCCGCATCGGCACTCCCTTTCCGGTCTGTTTGTTGGGCAGGTCCAAGAACGCAACTTCAGACTCACACTCACTGGACTGATCATCTATTATTATGGGTTCCTGTCTGGGTGGTGGCATGATTGGGTTCATAACTGGAGGGTTCGGATTTCCCTGACTATTCCCATATAACGGAACCAATGGTCCAATAGTTACTGGAATAGTCAAAGCTTCAGGACTGGTGTTTAACTGGGAGATTTTCTGAATTATTTCTGTTCTCTGTCTAGCTAGAACTTCTTGCTCCCTCTCTTCCAGTATCCTTCCTAATGTTCGTTCAGGCATTATCTGTGGGGTCAGGTGAGGAGTAAAACTCGGGGCAGTAGGATGCGTTTCACTTGGTCCCCCACCATAATTTGGTTTTGGGAACAAAGTTCCTGCACCAAATGACCTGCGCTCTTCCCCATATGGAGGCTGCAAAAAGGGCACTCCTGAACCTAATGGCTTTTCTTCGTTTTCATAAAGAGGTCTGGGGAAGAAGGCTCTTTCACGGGAATATTTTTCCTCCGGGCTCACGGAAATACTAGGATATATATTTCGTACCTCCGCGGGTCCGGGATTCTCAAAATAGGGCAATACCTGGCCACCTCCCCCCCTACATAGGGATCTGTCCTCCTCCTTGATAGATGGACGCTGGGGATTTTCTCCTGCACTGGAAGGTCGGGCTCCCTCATTATAAGGGGGCGGACTTCTCGTAAAGATGTCATCTAATAATTCATCGTCCGACTCCCCAAGGGCCCCCCAATGCTTACTCTTTTCTGTCCTTTTCTCTCCCACAGAAGGGTTACCTGCTGGCATCATGGGAAACAGACCCTCAACAATCATGCTCTGCCTCCACTGTTTCATCTTTTTATCCCTGGTCTCTTGTTTCAGCCTTGGGTACCACTTGGTCAGACCTTTGTCCATCCGGGGTTTCTCTCTTTCGAAAGCCTCAATCTCCCATTCCTCTAATGCCTCATACTGCGTTAGTCTCGGTCTGGGATGTAATTCATTCATTCGGGTTCTTAAATTAAATAAAATTCTGCCATTGAAAGTACCGTCTAACGGAAAAGCCAATATTCCGTCATCTTTTGTGTACTTTACCCAATTCTCTAACCACACACAGGTATTGTACCCTCGGTCAAACATCATGAATGAGGCGGGAGTATTCGGTGGCGGGACAATAACGCCCTCTCTAGACTTAATCGGTTTGTCTGTTTTGAAATAATTCTTTACCCTATTTACAAGGGACGTCTTTCTCTTGGTACCGTACATAATATCGTATCTATTAGCTTTCCACTGATCCCTTTCAAACCCTTGGTTTCTTGGATCGGGTCTAGTCTCTGGACAATACGAGTGCCACATACGATTTCTACGCTTAACTCTGTTTACAAAGTCACCTCCAATCAGAACGCGTCTTGCAATTCCGTGCGACCAATGAGGTGCGCGCGTTCAAATAATTTCGGCCAATGGGTGCGCGGCCCCTTCGTGAGACTGTCCTCACGCTCTGGCGCTTCACCCCTCCTTTACAATTCCAGCCCCGCTACCCGCCCGCTGCTTCTACCAATCCCAGCGCGGCACGGAGTGACGTCAGAGATGCTTCGCCGCTGACTCCCTCCCTTCACAAGGTAACGGAAACTTTCTTTCTTTCTAAAGTGCTCAGTGCTTGGTTATTTAACAACGAATACACATTCGCCACAGTGCTCAAGTGTCTAGACAGAAAGATTTCTTTTACTGCAAGTAAACTACTTTCATTTACTTTTCACGCGCTGCGGGTAGATCTCTTCCGCCTACCCTTCACTCTAGCATCGGTGAACCTGTTATTCCCCTAAACTCATCCACTTCTCCGGGATATATCCGAGTCTAAGGTTTCCCAGCGGACCCCTCTGCTTTCACCCTAGCTCCGAGGAACCTGCTACTCTTCCGATGTGACCCTTACTAGGTTACGCCACTATGGGAATTTTGCCAATGAACCTCGTTACTGACATTTATTCACACATGTATTCAGAAAAACCCTAGTTAGTGCTTCCCGGTTATCCTAACCTGCACCTAACTTTTCCTTAAGCCTGCGACCTCAGGACAATGGATTCTATTCACCACTTGCCCTTTCAATTCCCCGGGGAGTTCGGACAACATAAAACGAGAAGGTTTACAAATGCATGGATTAGTACATATAATAATATAAGAACAAGAATAACAATGATAAAACAATTCATGAATTCAAAAACAGCGTATCCACAAGAGAATGATCAGCTCTCTCGGAACAGCCGTGCTTTTAGCAGCATTAATGTACTAGCAGCTACCGACTTAACTAGCCTAACTAATCCTGCCTAACCTTCAACTAGTCCCTAACCATCCTCTGATCTACCAGAAAAACTGATAGAGCGCGCGAGGTCACCCAGTCAATAATTTTGCCGTTTCCGGCTTCAGGGCCCATATACTTTCAATTCACTATATTCATTGACAGGGCGACTTCACAGGCTGCTACCAATTTGTGTGTGTTCCCTACTGTTATTACTCAGTGTACCCGACTTACCATCCACCGACACGGGTACCTATGACCTCAACGGATCAGGGAGCTACCTGTAAAAGGAAAGGCAGCAAATGCAAATTCAAATGACATTCAATACTGTTGTAAAATAACCACGGACAACTGGAAGTTTTAAAATGTTTATCTAAAGTTCGTTTTCTTCTAACATGAGACTTACAAGAATAAGGCAATCAATAACCAAGATAATGAAAAGTACATAACTATAGAGAAATAAAGTCAGGGTAATCATTCAAATGCTAATATGAGATGCAAAGGGAAATGCTATGCATTCAAGGCAAAAACTCTTTAGACAGTTTAAGTAAGGCCGTTCTAGACCATATCAGGAAATGACAAACTGCAATGCAAAATATAATTTCTAACAGGTAGGGTAACATGGGAACATATCAAGAAATATGCAAATGACTTTTCGTTTCAATAGTTGCGGCAAAAGCATGGAAAATCAACATATGCAAAGGTGTCTCTTTATTGAAGCAAAAGTCAGAAATATAGAAAGGTGCAAGTTTAAAGAATTTAGAGCAGTATTTACCTAGACTGGTGTGGAAACCAAACCCTGGCCACGGGTCAGTTAAGGACAGGAAACCCTCAAGGAAGGATACCCCTCAAAGGACAGCAGGTGCAGAATGGACACCCAGGACAGGACAGGATACCCTCAGATTAGGAATCAGGACAGGACCTCAGGACAGGACAGCAAACCCTCAGGACAGGACCGCTCAGGACAGGACCGCACCCGCAGTTTGGAAGCAACGCCTGCGCTCCACCCTCTCTGCAGCTATCGATCAAGACCCCGATTGGGTCAGCGAACTCCCAGCAAAGTGCTTCGCCAGCACTTTTAAGGTTCAGTAAAACCTTAGTCTATGGTCAATTTCGGACAGAATGCTCCGCAGCACTCTGTATCTCCAGTCACCTATTGAGTACGATGGGTCAGTGACAGGTCAGCTAAACCAGACAAGTCGGACAAATTCCCTAGGTGAACCCAGGGTAGATATACTGTTTTGGGACAGGGTACCACCCCCCAAATGTTGCAAAGTGTCAGAATCCCCAATTTCGATTGGTCCAAAGGTAGGATTTGGGTAACACACCAATCAAAACACACTATTTGGATGCCTAATTTACATCTCTGGGTACCGCCTAGCAAGATTGGGGTTCCCATGAGAAACTGCAGGAAAATACAATAGCAATTTTACATTGTTGCGGAATAGGGACAGATGACTCCGTTCTGCTGGGTTTGCAGGTCAGTTCTCAGGAGCATCTTGCCCATCCCTGCCAGCTGGCCAAGTTCCATCAGCCAAGGTTGTCAGTTCCCCAGACAGAGGAGCATGCGCAGAAAGGCCCTCCAAGATGGCATTTGGCTCAGTCAGACCCCCATTTCCCGCGGTACATGAAAAGTAAGCGAGAACAAATTAATACATAGAAATAACATTATGAAAACATATCACAGGGTTTGTACTTTCAACTTATCACTACGAAATATACTTATGCAGTCTAAATGTTAGCTACATATAAACAGATACAAGAGCAGTGGCACGAGCAGTACCACATTATTGGCAAGGCTATGTATTACGCATGCGCATAAATTTCCCTCCAACTCTGCAGACACGTCAGGACACGTGAGTGTGGCTGACGCATGCGCAGTAACTAAATACAAGCAGCGGCCATATTAAAGGACTCGAGTAAATTATTTTAGTGAAACACATAGGCAAGCGTCAGGGAACCTTGTTTAAACATAAAGGAAACGTTAGTAAGACGTACAAATTATTACCTTGTTACACATAGACGAGGTTCATGAATTCGGTAAGTCGCAAAATATGCGAAGCTTTGCTTCATCAGTTGTGCTAATTAAAGGTGCTAAAACTGGCAAGATCTGCCTTCTTTTTTGATCACATAATGTTGGCAAATACCACATAACATGATGTAAACATATCTTGTTCCACAGAGACCTGATGTAGTTGTCGAACACGCCACTAAAACGTCTCACACACCTTATGCGCGCTTTCCTCTTTTGCCCCTACTTCCTTTGTTAAAGGCCACTTGACTGCAGGTGTTCACATTCCTCATTATCAGCATTCCTGCAAGTAAATGGGTTTATAATACTGCTTTTTGTATGACCTTCTCTCTGCTGGCTCTCCTCTCGCACTCTTAAATTGTGAACAACAACAGGCAATCATGTACACAGCATGCAGCGCTTAAATGCGGGAGAGGTCAGTGCAAGGCTGTTGTAAACACCAGCATGCCTGTGTTGTTTTCCGTCCTCTGGTCAAAAGCCCATCACAAATCCCAATGAGCAGCCCGCCCCTAAGGCTAACTGTAGAGCAAGAGCCGATTGCTCCCATCACAGACACCCCCCTCTTCCCCACCACACACACATCCGGCTCCTTCCCCGCCGTGCTTCATAAAGTTTACATTTCGCGCCTATAGTCTCTCTCTGTGTACATTGCTGCATTTCTCTACAGGCCCTGACAAAGACACCGACCGCAAGTGTTGGAGGGGCAGAAGGGTGGGGCTGGTTGTGTGTGGTGGGTGGGGGCGTCTGGGGAGTGCAAACCAGGTGCGCATGCGCAGTTTCAGGATATCGAGAGTCGGGTCCATGTATTGAGTGCTGAGGTACTTTTAGAAAACAGAACATTTTCTTGGAGAATGAAAAGGTAGCGGTGATATAGTGGAGGTGAGGCGTGGTAGGGCGATGTACTGGCGGGCAATAGTGTAACCAGGATGCATGTGCAAGCCCAATGGTCTTGCTTTAAAAAAAAAAATGATAATCACTCTGCTGCCTGTATGATAGGTCAGAGAGCGGTCCATAGAGTTGCATCATATTTTCAGGTAGTGAGTAACTACTGTTCATTCCCCAACCGGTGCATGTGCTTTTTTTTATGTTGGTTGATCGCGATATATGCTGCGGAAAAGCCCTAGTTAAATTCAAATGTGACAATTTGGGGAGAGGCCGCTATTCCTTTTGAAACTTTCATATATGTATGGAAACCTATTTAAAAACAAAATTATATTTGAGGCTCAAACGTGGAAAATCACTGAAATTCGGCAGTTAGGTTTCAGAATGCACACTACATAACTCACGATCTCATCCACCTCGTTGTTTTCCACTTAGTTTTTTTTGTTAATGGCAGTTCACCATAACTTATGTCTTGCTTGAGTTTTTGAACCAACCTGGCAAATTTCAATGGTTTTACACGTTTGAGCCTCTGAAAAAAAATTGACGTCTCCATTAGGAGCTTCTGTCAAGTATTTTTTGCATGACTGCACCATATATATTGTCTTTATTTTTTACACAAAACTTGCTCCTTTCCTGCCTTCTTTCTAACTATTATTCAGCAATCATGTGATCTTATCTCAGCCCACTGATGCTCAGCAATCCTCATATGTGTGCAGTCCTACCTCCGCTCTTCCTGTTGGTGTCAGGCGATGGCATCCTTGCCGACAATGCTGCTAAAGTGTGATCCTGGTGTTTCACCCTGGGTCCTGTTAACCAAAGAGTAACCTTTCAACCCACAGTCTTGCCATAAGGTGTGGATTCAGCTGACCCAACACAATCTAGATCACCGGGAACTTGGAACACGCCCCCAGGATAAGCCTGATAGATGATCTGAGTTGTGCTATCAAAGAAAGAAGTATTTGAATGAAGGTATTAGCAGAAACATTGATGAACTGCAGCTTGAGGGGCATACAAAACTGGTCGCTAACTGGAACCACACATTCTCACTCCTAGCTCTTAACTGTCACACCCTTTTCAGTTAGCATCACCCCAACATTCGGCATTGATTTTCAAACTGTGGCACACCTTTCAAGTTGGCATCAGCTCAGGATTCTACAGTGATTTCAGAGTTCCTCATCTTTGGCTAACTATACAACACTCTAAATTAACGCATACATGTGCACATATTTCCACAGAGTAAAAGAAAACCAGGTTGCATGTATTCTAAAACAGCTAAAACAGAAAGCATCTAGATGCTGCCAAGATTCTAAGACTAAGTAAAACAAGAACAGCAGTAGGCCCAGTGTACTGATTTGACCCCTGTCAGGCAATTATCACGTTCAAACGTTTAGACTATAACACATAGGAAGGTTATACTCTGGCCATTGGTACAGTCGTGGTGTCCTGGCACCAGAGTGAAGAACTTCACCCTAGTTTCCCAATGTGGTTCCTCGAGTGAAGGACCTATTCTCTTGGCTGGATGAGCAGACACAAAAGTTTTCTCCGATTTAGGATAGGTCTAGACCCATCCACAGATAGGGCGTTTCTGCAACCAGCTGGTAATGATCAATGTGGAGAGTGGGTACTGCAGGAAAAGATCAGCCCTTCCTGCCCCCGTGGAGAGTGTTTCTGCGTTCAGTGTGTGAAAAGCAGACACCCCCACTAGGAGAGCCTTTCTGCATCCAGTATCTGTCACAAGTGAGGCATTCTTTCTGAAAGAATGCCACTGCAGTCAGCTTGTACAGATCAGATATCCATGCAAAAAATGACAATAGTGATCTGGGAGAAATTTTCCGGACAGAATGACTGTCTCCGTCACCACTGACCAGTGTCACCCGACCATCACTGGTGTGGCTCAAACATAGCTGCCAAGTTTTCAGTACACACGAGTAACATTTCTATGTTTTCAAGTCACGTGTAAGTGATTTTCACATCTCCTGTGTAACACCTTCAGTGATACTTTATAAGGGGCAGCGGTTTAAGAAAATGTATGGTACAAAACGAAAACTTTTTTTTGGAGTAAGTACATTGTAGTACCTGAATTAAACACACCACTCACACCTGACGTGATTTGTGAAGTTGCCCTGCACCCTTTCCTACCATACCATACCTTCCTGTAATATTTTTTAGTAGCATTTAATAACGTACAGCTGGTAATCTATACCAAATAACAGCTATCTTATCTCCGTTTCGACCTGTATATACCCTTTAGATCTGTAAGTTGGAAATTAATTTTGTTGAAAAAACTTTTTACACCAGTTTGGTGTTTCAGTTTTGCAATTGAAACGCATTACCTAAATTAATGACAGCAGTTTTCCGATCTCTGAAGAAGTTAGCTGCCATCTGCCAGTGAGGGTGCTGCACATTTATCACTGCTCCCTACCAAATTGTTGCTGCTGGCCGCATCCTCACGCTGGGTTGGGTTGTCTCCCAGGTTCTACAGTACAGCCAGCCTTCTTATTTCTGGGATGGGGGATGTAACAAGCCTCGACTGGAGGAGCTGTTGACAGCTTGGGCTGGTCAAGGTGTGGTAAATAAATAAATAATACCCTATTTTTGGATGAATGAATGAATAACAGATAGCTCAATAAATAAGAGTCAAGATTCGAGGTAGTAGGAGTTTCTGCAGGTTTATTACAGCATACGGGACAGGATCAGGACAACCTGCATAGGAACAGAATGACAGGGCCCAGCAGGACAACTGGGACCCAGCAGGGGAAAAAAGGCCCAGCAGCTGCTGGGGCTAGGTCTGGGATGAGCGCGCTAACATTTAATAACAAGACATTCATTTATATACATAGCGCAAACACATAGCATTACATTGCAGTAGGCGTAACAGTGGGTGGAGTAGAAGGCGTGACTCGTAACAGTCGCGAGAGATAACAGTAAAAAGAGGTGTAACTGGGAGTTTACTCAGACATGTGATGCAAAACGTAACAGAATATGTCATGAATGGGCGGAAACATTGGAGGGGGCTACCTAAGGAGCCGGGACCTCTAACCTAATGGTGCGCGAAAACTAGCAATGACGTATTACTAGGAGAAGCTGGGGGCTACGAACTCTGTGCTAGGAGCAGAGACTAGAGTCTGGAGGGTCGGAGCGACATGTACCTAAACCCTATCTGGTATCTAATGTTTAGGGAACATGTTGATATAAACTAGAAGTCATGAGGGGAGAGGCTAACCTGATTCTAAGACTGGACCATGCATTATTCTACATGTAGTGCGTGAAGAATATTAAATGACCATTAAATACAGTATTTCTCTAACATGGAGACGAGAAGGCTAGACAATGACGGAAACTATTGATGCAGTTCAGTAGCTTAGGAATGCAGAGGAGGAGGACTGGACTGATAGCAGGAACTATAACATACTTTTGGCAGACTCAGAGGCAGAGCCGGGGTGCACCGGGCACTGCAAGGCAGGAAGTAAGTGAAGGGTCGAGGATACAGGTGGGGGCTGTATCGCTCCTCAGCGAGGCTTTCAAGAGACAGGAGCTGAATCTGTGGTCCGGGCCCTCTTGAGGCCTAGAAACGGGGACTTTATAATTGAATAACGTGCACACTGAGAAACGTGGCAACATTACTTACATAGGCCTGATATTCGTAGTATTCACGAGGACTGGAAACTAACCTACTAGAGGTGGACACAACTGTAATTGCGTCTTTAATCAGAAATGGGGAATAACATATGCATATTGGTCATGCACACATAACACATGATGGATGAGGCGTAGGGACACAGAACATGGCAAAATTTACTTTTCCACATTCCCTCCTTGTCACTACGTTTCCATCAGGAAACATCAATATTCATGATACCGTCTATCATTTCATACAGTACCATTTGCTCGTCTCGAATTGTCTTGGAACGGGATTTAGAACAGGGCTTGGGACTGGGAATACAAGAGGTAGCACACATGCTGCAAATCGCAGGGCCACATTGTATACAGAGGCAGCAGCTAAATATGATCGCTACTGCAATGCCTAGAAAGGACAGGACTTTCCATCCCCATGCGGAAATTATATTCCAGAACCAACCGGACCATGTCCAGGTGCCTGGATCTTGATGTAACAGATGGGCAATTTTATGGAGTCTGGTTATAGCTGAATAAACAGACGGCGCGTTATTTGGAATGAAAATACAACAACTGGATCCGAGAATTCTACAGGCCCCGCCCCTATCGGCCAGTATGACGTCAAGGACGAGACGATTCTGTAAAACGACAATTCTCATAAAGGATTGTTCTTCAGTTAAGTTACCTAGAGCGGAGGCAGTCTCATCTACTACTGCTTCGAGGGTTCTGGTTAACCTACGAATTAGCTTGCTATTTACAACTGTGCCTAAATAAGGGAAAACACCTTTATCTATATCAATGAATTGCTCTGCGGCGGTTTCAGTATAATCGACAATCGGGAGATTTCTCTTGTGTCTAGTGTGTACTAAGAAAGAATTCCTATGATAGTCAGGTGGGGCTAGAAAAACAGGTGGCAGTAGGAAAGCAATGTAACAGGTTCCCTCCCAATCGAGGGGCAGACGGACATATGCAGTTTGACCACAAACAAAATAAGAATGACGTGAAGCTATAAAAATAGATTTCCCACTGTCACTATACTTGATAACAGTAGTACATTCACTATGACCTATATGTACAGAACCATAACTACGGACACATAATTCGCCTTTGACTGGTAGTACTGAAATAGCGGGTGAGTCTGGAGTAGTATCAGACTGAACATTCAGGACCATGAAATTCGACGAATAATTTCCTAAATTATATACTTCATTTTCTAGATCTAAACCTGTTCTGTGGGGAAAACCTTGCTTGTCTGGGAAACATGTACTGTTAAGAAAAGACATATCTGTTGAGGACGACGTTAACGTGGACCATGCTCCACACGAACCATTGTGTGAGAATGGATAAGGAAACAGTGGCAGAACTCCCTTCGATGTCTGGAAAGGGGGGAGTCGACCACACACCCAACAATTAGTGGCATTGCTGGTCTGGTGTGAATAATGTAACATACGGATGAATGTGTTATTACGCATGGCGAGGCGGTATGAATATTCGTGAGGAGGCAGATCACTAAACGTGTGCTCTACTGTAGCATGAGCAGACATATTTACATGAGGAACTGGAAAACACAGATAGAAAGCATAGCTGGTGCAGGAAATCATTATGCTGAGAAATAATATGAAACTCAGAAAAACGATACATTGTAGTGAACTTCGACTGACTCTCTCACTATGGGGGTCTATTTTATACATGTCAGAAACAATTTAACCGTTTCACCTAGGGGAGGACTTATACAATCAAACTGGCTGACTTATTAGACCTGAGCTTTAATTTATACTCCTGTTGCGGAGTTTTCTCTAACAAGGGAGGGGTTGTAATAATGTTCGGTGCGGGACAGTCCTTTAAAACAATGTTCTGGCAATCCTTCGGATCCTGGAAAATGCTCTTGGCAATGTCTTTGGAGGCTGGCTTTGGTTCTTGGAAAAGTTTTACATGAGAAAGATGGACCCACCCCTTCCTGCCTTCCAACTTGACGGCAGTTCGGGTGGTCAAGAGGACCTGACGTGGCTCCTTCCAACGTGGTTCCAGCGGACTTGATCTGTCAAAATTTCTGATCATCACGAGGGACCCTGGAACGATCTCGTGCGGTGCCACCTCAGTATTGTCTGGAAATGCGGCGGCAACCTGTGAACGACATGAGTTGAGGGCAGACATCAAGGAAGCTAGGTAATCTGTCAGCATATTACATGAAACATCGGTAATACTTCGGGGTCTAGGAGTACCCCACATATTAGGGGGGCGGCCGAAAACGACCTCATACGGGGACAGACCTGATCTGGAATGTGCGACCATACGCATGTAAAATAGAGCGACTGGCAAAGCTACTAACCAATCCACACCCTTGTCTTTACATACTTTTGCTATACGGATTTTCAGAGTCTGATTATGTCTCTCGACTAGTCCAGCTGCTTCTGGATGGCGTACACAATGGAACTTCCACTGGTACCCTAACAAAAGGGAAACGTGTCTCATGAGTTCGGATGAGAATGGCTGGCCGTTATCAGAATATACGACTCTAGGGAGTCCATATCTAGGGAAGAATTCACGAACCAACTGCTTGGCAGTGGTCGCGGCTGTGTAATCTGGGACTGGATATGCTTCTGTCCACCTGGACAAGGCACATACTACTACAAGGACATACTTGAAACCTCGACATCGCTCCATTTGAATATAATCCATCTGGAGGACCTCAAAAGGGTGGTCAGGGGGCTGGAAACCACCTTGTTCCACCGGGACACTTTTACCTGGATTAAACTGACAACATATCATACAGGTACGGACTTTCTGCTTGGCTGCAGCTCGTAAATGCTTGTTGAACCAAATGTTCTGGATACTGTCTAACATAGCTTTTTCTCCTAAATGTGCTGGACTATGTGCGGTATTGATAATGACTTGAACCATAGAATCGGGGAGAAACCATGTGGCTCTACCCTTCGTTAACCATCCTTGATCTGTCTGGACCCCTCCTTGTACAGACCATTTCTTGATTTCATCGGGAGTAGCATGTGACTGGATATCTATGACATCTTGTGTAGGGTCCTTAACTGTCATGCATGTAATCGGATCTGGAGTATGTGTCAGATTGACTGGAATGTCTGGAGTCTGTGCTGTAAGCTTGGCTATGCGGTCTGCTAAATCATTACCTTGGGAAATAATGTCAGTAACTTTAGTATGTGCTTTGCACTTCATGATAGCAATAGATGTCGGTAAATGTATGGCATCTAACAGGGCTTGAATAAGGAGACCATGCTGAATCTTGGTTCCATGAGAAGTCATAAAACCTCTCTCTTGCCAGAGCACTCCGAAGTCGTGTACAACTCCGAATGCGTAACGCGAATCTGTGTAAACATTAACTTTCAGGTTCTTGGCATGTATACAGGCTTGTGTCAGAGCGACTAGCTCTGCTGCTTGAGCGGACAGAGTATCAATACGGTGTGTTTCAATAACTTCAGTGTCAGTAGTCACTGCATACGCGGCGACTAGTTCTCCTGTACTAGTTCTCATACATGAACCATCCACATAAAGTGTCAGGTCAGGATCTGGTAACGGAATATCTGTCAGGTCTTGTCTTGGCTTTGTCGTAATGTTAACTACTTCCACACAATCATGTGGGTCTGGATTTGAACTAACTGATGGTAACAGTGTAGCAGGATTCAGGACGTTGCAGCGTCTAATTCCTATGTGTGGCTGGAACAGTGTCAATTCATAACCTGTTAAACGTGCAATTGTCAAGTGCTGAGTTTGTGTTCGGTTTAAAAGAACTTCTACTGAATGTGGAACTTGTACTGTCAGGGAATGTCCTAAAACTATAGAATCACTTTGTCTGATAGCTAGTGCTGTGGCTGCAACTGACTTGAGGCACGCAGGCAACGCCTGGGCGACTGGATCTAATGTGCTCGAAAAATAAGCACAGGGCTTGTATTGACCTGCTTGATCTTGTGTGAGAACAGATAATGCTGTACCTTCGCGTTCTGTAACGAAAAGTGTAAAAGGCTTACTGTAGTTCGGTGTAGCTAGAACTGGAGCTTGACATAGGGCTTTCTTTAACTCGTTGAAACTAAGTGTATGGTCAGATGTCCAAGGGAGGACAGTCGATACGGCTGCCTCCTGTGTCGTTAACTGTATCAATGGCTTGGCTAGAAATGCATACTGGGGAATCCATTGTCTACAATAAGAAGTAAGGCCGATAAAAGCACGTACCTCCTTCTGGGTTCTGGGCTGGGGAAGACTCGCTATTAACTGGATACGGTCGGGTGTCAACTGCCTACCCCTCTTGGACAGCAAGTGTCCTAAGTATACCACTTGCTGGACACAGAATTGAAGCTTCGAAGGTGACACCTTGTGCCCCATCTCGGCTAGAAAATACAGAACTGTAAGTGATGCTCGCTCGCAAGCACGTTCAGAACGGGCTGTGATCAGTAGATCATCGACATACTGGAGCAGGGCAGTGTCAGTTGGCATGTGAATATTGTCTAGTTGTCTCTTGAGTGCTTGACTGTAAATACTAGGACTTTCTGTGAAACCTTGAGGAGCGCGTGTAAACATATAGCTCCTTCCATTTAAACAGAATCCGAAAAGAAACTGGCTGTCTGGATGAATTGGAACACTAAAAAATGCATTCTTGAGGTCAATAACAGTGAAAAACATGGCTTCGGAATCAATGGCTGTTAACAGGGAAGAAATATCTGGGACAACTGGGTACTGAGGAATTATACATTTATTAAGCTCTCGTAAATCAATCACTAATCGATATACTGGCGGTGCATTTGGATCAGTACGCTTCATGACTGGAATGATCGGAGAATTACATACATTGGAGTCAGTTTCTACAACTACTCCTTGAGCCATGAGCTCGTCAATAATTTTGGATAAGGCTGCTACAGCCTCAGGTGGCAATCTGTACTGCCTGATTCGTGGTAACACTACACCTGGTTTGAGAGTCACACGATAGGGTGTGATTTGCATGTAACCTACATCAGTTGGACCTTGCGCCCATAAATGCTGCGGAACATTAGACAATCTTGAATCAAAATCTCGTAATACATAGTGACCCTTAAAGTCACGTAGGAACAGACGTATTCCCTCTGGGGAACAGCAAATAACTGCACCTAACTCTTTCAGTGTCTTAATACCTAATAGATTTTCTGGACATGACTTAGTAAGTAACAGATCAGTAGTACGGGACAATGGACCTACTTCTAGAGTAACTGGCTTAGATATTTCATTAACTATGGGTTTTCCTGAAAATCCAAGGGAAACATTTCTTGAGCCTGAGAGCGGAGCCCCTGGAACTTCGGCGTGACTAATTGTGGTCCTACTTGCCCCTGTATCAATCAAGAACTTTCTGTCTTTCCCTAATACTTGGCTGTGAACATAGGGACCTTCTTGGTCTACAGGTATCTCGATGAGAGGCAAGCCTACCTCCCTCTCTAGGCTGTTTCATGAATATGACTGGTACTCTGGATACTCAGACTGTGCATACTGGTACATCTGCTGCGTGACATGCTGTGTTGCAGCAATAGGCTGCGGTACTGTAACTGTCTGTTGTGCATTCTGTGGCTGAGGAATCTGTGAAACTTGTTCTTGTCTAGGCGGACGTGGTCTTTCTTTAGTCTTACCAGTAGCTATATTATGTTTCAGAACTGCACACTCGTTTATAAAATGACCTGGCTGTTTACAATAATTACAGTTCCCTTTAACGGGAGCCGCAGGATGACTGGCTTGATTCGGACCCCTCTTCTGACTGTCTTGAGGAACAGATTGTGCAACTAGCACTTTCATTTTCGTGTCTTTCATACGTTTTCTTTCGTGTTCTTGCTCTTCTCTGATTCTATTCTGGTGATACTGGAGCATCTGGAGCATCTGGGACGGAGTATTTGCTTGCCAGGTGCTTTCGACTTTCAAAACTCGGTTTTTAATTTGTGGACTTGAATTCTCGACTAATTTGGTAACGAAAAGATGAGGGTATGACTCACTACTTGTCTTGAGACCACTATTAATACTGAAACATTTCTCAAATCTAGAATAAAAATCACTAATGTCTTCATCTTGTTTCTGTTTACAGGCTGAGATTGCATCCCAGTCTTCTTTCCTAGTTGTCAATAATCTGGGTAAAACTTGAATCAATAATTCTGGTAATTCTTTACATTTATCTCCAAGACCGGTACCTGGTACTCGTGCCTTGTCTTCAGCTTCCAGAGCTGCCCAATCGATCTTTTTCTCTCCCACCTCCCATTCTTTTTCCTTTAACTTTTCATACACCCCTGCGGGTAGCAGGACCTTTAACATTTTAATGATATCTGGGTAAGTGTATTCTCCCATACGGAGCATGTCTTTTAATTCTCTATGGAACCCTGCTGGATCTTTGTCATGACAGGGAATTAATTTCTTCATCTCGAGAAGTTCCATCTTTGAAATCGGAGTGTATACAAACACTCGTTGCATATCGCCACCCGCCCCTTGGACTGGGTGGACCTCTCGTAGCGGATTCTGCCTGTCTATGTAGAATGGTTTACTTTCTGGGGGTGAGACATGAACAAAATGCGGGTTCAAAAACGTTCTATACTTGTGGCGCTGTTCTAGAATGACACTAATTAAATCGGTACCTAGACCTCTCCATCTGTACTGGAGTAACTCGTTCAGGATATCATGTAACGGGCCTGGGTCAGAATGTTGACCCTCATACAGGGTAATGAGGTGCTGGATCATATACATACCCACCAGTCGTTGCTCGGCTGGGGGCAGTTTCAGAAACATTTGTGCCACTATTTCGTCTGGAAAAGTGGTAGAATCAGTAATCCATCGGACTGCTGATCGGGCTAGTTCTTGTTCGTGCATGGTACTTAATTCGCTATAACCGACTCGTGATTTAAGGATGTGATCGGTAGCTTGAAATACTTGTTCTAAAGAGCTTTGTTCTGGTGCTAGATGTTGAAAAATAGACTTGGGTTCTAGACGTAAATGGCGATCTGGAAATCTGGATTTTCCTACATACGCTATTCTGGCGGGATTCTCGTCTTCCTCTTCAGGATCAGAGATACTTTCTTTCTCGCTTACTTGTGCTGCTTTACGCTGTTCGTGTAACCTTATTATTTCTTTACGAATTTTCTTGTACATACTTTCCATGGCACTAATGGTCTTGTGCTTACCCTCGGCTATATTATCACTCCACCTTGTTAAGATTCTCATTTCGGCGGGATCTTTAGACGGATAATCTTGTTCCCTTATTAGACAATTGATCAGGAACTTTAATATCATGAGCTGAATCTCGGCTTTCCTTTGAGACATAATCTCGCCAATACTTTCTGGATCATCCCCTGTACGGATGAAACGATATATTCTGTCTAGATCTTCTTTCATATTCGGCAAGGTGACTAGATACTCGGTCACTCTCCTTATACGTAAGGAATATAAAACCATAGTATATTCGCCTGGAACTGGATCATAAACACATTCGTTAAGGGCTTGCCTGATTTCTGCAACAGACTTATTACTCTTAGGAGTACGCTGTGATGCTTGAGCATGTAATTCGAGTGCTGATAAACGCTTGTGTGGCGGCGGGGTTTGAGGAGTAGCTCCTCCTGCGGCCCCTAGACTAGAATCGTCGACTGACATTCTTCGTGCTTGCAGGGTCGGTAATTGTAACGTGGGCTGAACTTGTATGACAGGCTGACCCGGGGGTACCGTAACAGGTACTCCGGTGTCTGGAGAAACGGGAAGTGCCTGATTTACAGGGACTGGTGGAGCGCGAACTGGATTTGCATATTCTGGGACTGTGTCGTCCAAATAGGACGAAATAAAAATATCAGCTGCTGTCGGTTTGTGACGTAGCTTGGTCGGAACTAATGGTGGCGGGAAATTACTGGGTGCCTCTGGGGTCGCTTTTGGCAAGCCTTCGGCAAGGAGAGGATACATACCCTTAATAAGGGCATGCCTCTGTCTGTCTGACTGTTCGGTTTTGACTTGTTCACCTATCTCGATTAATTCTCTTTCTTGGGCTCGTTCTTGGGATTCTCTACTTAACTCTGACTTTCTGACTTCCTTTTCCGTTCTTCTATGCGCTTCCTTACGCCATAACTCGATGGCATCTTTCTGTGACTGTCTGGCTTTCTTTTTCCATAATGCTTCTTCTACTCGCATGATACATTCGGCATCCCATGTACCCGATACGGGCCATCTATACTTTTCTTCCAACTGTTTGGTATACTCTACCCATAAGTCTAGATACAATATGGCGCTTATGCCATGTTTCTGATACATAAAGTGACCTGGACTGTCCCTAGGCGGAACAGGAACTGCTGCTTCCAGCAGACCCTTTCTAGTTTTTAACTGACGTAACTTGGAAAAGAGCGGCATTCTAAACTTGAATCGGAACACAATACAATACACGAAAAACAATAACAATTGGGAAAACAATTCAGGCATACCACGACATTGGAAATACATTGAACAACATTATAAATAACAGTTCGAACAGAATACTACCTGAAAAAACTGAAAACAGAAACAGAACAGAATTCTCGAGAACGGAACAGACTAGAGTTACTGGATGCACTGCTATAACAGTACGGAACATACCGGTCCCATAAAGGAACACATCAAGACCCGTATCCACCTAGGTGAACACTTCGTTTGTGAGCTTGGGTACCACCAACCCACGGACCAGGAGTCAATTTAGACTGACCCTGTCTAGACACTACCCCAGCAATGGTACTCACCGGGCAGCACGGAACGGAAGGCCTCGGACGGGACTGGACTACGACGACGAACTTCGGACTTCGGACTTCAGTTACGGGTGGACCTCCGGATACCTCGGACCTTGGACTCTCGGCTTGGGCTCTGGTCGGGACTCGCCGCGTTCCTCCACCGTCTCGTTCGGATGCTGGACCGCCTCCTCCGTCTCCTCCGTGGGCCTGAGGGATACTTGAAGCAGAAATATCTGCACTTGGCCAGTATGGTTCCGTCACGACTGCAGAGGGTCAGGGGGTCGGCGTGGCTTCACCGACGCGTGGGGAAAGGGCAAGTCCCTGTTCGGGCGCCATTATGTGGTAAATAAATAAATAATACCCTATTTTTGGATGAATGAATGAATAACAGATAGCTCAATAAATAAGAGTCAAGATTCGAGGTAGTAGGAGTTTCTGCAGGTTTATTACAGCATACGGGACAGGATCAGGACAACCTGCATAGGAACAGAATGACAGGGCCCAGCAGGACAACTGGGACCCAGCAGGGGAAAAAAGGCCCAGCAGCTGCTGGGGCTAGGTCTGGGATGAGCGCGCTAACATTTAATAACAAGACATTCATTTATATACATAGCGCAAACACATAGCATTACATTGCAGTAGGCGTAACAGTGGGTGGAGTAGAAGGCGTGACTCGTAACAGTCGCGAGAGATAACAGTAAAAAGAGGTGTAACTGGGAGTTTACTCAGACATGTGATGCAAAACGTAACAGAATATGTCATGAATGGGCGGAAACATTGGAGGGGGCTACCTAAGGAGCCGGGACCTCTAACCTAATGGTGCGCGAAAACTAGCAATGACGTATTACTAGGAGAAGCTGGGGGCTACGAACTCTGTGCTAGGAGCAGAGACTAGAGTCTGGAGGGTCGGAGCGACATGTACCTAAACCCTATCTGGTATCTAATGTTTAGGGAACATGTTGATATAAACTAGAAGTCATGAGGGGAGAGGCTAACCTGATTCTAAGACTGGACCATGCATTATTCTACATGTAGTGCGTGAAGAATATTAAATGACCATTAAATACAGTATTTCTCTAACATGGAGACGAGAAGGCTAGACAATGACGGAAACTATTGATGCAGTTCAGTAGCTTAGGAATGCAGAGGAGGAGGACTGGACTGATAGCAGGAACTATAACATACTTTTGGCAGACTCAGAGGCAGAGCCGGGGTGCACCGGGCACTGCAAGGCAGGAAGTAAGTGAAGGGTCGAGGATACAGGTGGGGGCTGTATCGCTCCTCAGCGAGGCTTTCAAGAGACAGGAGCTGAATCTGTGGTCCGGGCCCTCTTGAGGCCTAGAAACGGGGACTTTATAATTGAATAACGTGCACACTGAGAAACGTGGCAACATTACTTACATAGGCCTGATATTCGTAGTATTCACGAGGACTGGAAACTAACCTACTAGAGGTGGACACAAATGTAATTGCGTCTTTAATCAGAAATGGGGAATAACATATGCATATTGGTCATGCACACATAACACATGATGGATGAGGCGTAGGGACACAGAACATGGCAAAATTTACTTTTCCACATTGGTCACACTTAAACGCTTGTACGTTCTGCTGGCCGAAAAAGGCCCGGGATCGGGAGAATGGACAAACACTGTGCCCCCGTTCCTGAAACCATATATGATCAGAGGGCAAGAGGTGCGAATAAGTGTTTTTTGACAACAATCTGAGGTAAGTAATCTGTGGGGGCTTAGGAAGGCATTGGCCCAGCAGGCTGAAAACCAACACCTTCCCATGACCCTCCCCACAACACTGTAAGTGTCGGGTCAGACGGCACAAAGTTTGCTGATGGCGGCCCTGCAATTAGAAAAACAAAGATGCCGCCCGGCGTCATCGGGCAATGAATCACATTGCAGACCGATGGTGGTTAAAAGGTTGCTTTTATTTCAGCAACAACAAAACAGTATCATAATGTAATCAATGACTTTCAAGAAAACCCAACCCCGCCACCCCTCCTTGATCCCCCATTAAAAATCCCCATATCGATCCCCCAATGAAATTTCCCCCATATCGATCCCCGAAGAGATTTCCCCTATGAATTTTTCCCTCAGATACCTAATTCTTCCCTACCTGGAACCTCGACCCCAACCCCTTATCTCGGTTTCCCTTCTGTCCTAAGCTATTCTGCCTGCCCCAACCCTTCCTGCCTGAATCTTGTCCTAATCTGCCACCAGGAAAAAAACCCTGTAAAGGCGTTTTTCCTGTCCACCCACACTCTCCTTTTTATCGTGCTTGAAGATGAACAATTTTTTTTTCTTTTTACAAACAAGGGGACCCGATGGGTACACTAGGACCATGGGTAGTCAAGCACTATAAAGAACAAAGGTCCTAGTAGTGAAGTAATTGTACTCAGAAAATTATTTATAGACTAGAGTCAGTACTATAAATTAAATCCCTGTGCCCAGCCGGGCAAGGAATATTTATTAGATCAGTGATGTAGTAATCATAAAAAGGACATACAAACACAATAGATAGGGCACAGTCCTGTACTTGTCCAAGAAGAAGCAAGATAAATTAGAAAAAGTAGTATGAAATAAAAGAAAAGAGTATCAGGCAATTGCATAAACAGTTCTGCAAAATAACAATTGTGTTTTTCTAATTTATGTTGCTTCTTCTTGGACAGGTACAGGACTGTGCCCTATCTACTGTGTTTGTATGTCCTCTTTATGATTACTACATCACTGATCTAATAAATATTCCTTGCCCGGCTGGGCACAGGGATTTAATTTATAGTACTGACTCTAGTCTATAAATCATTTCCTGAGTACAATTACTTCACTACTAGGACCGTTGTTCTTTATAGTGAAGATGAATAATAACCAAATACTGTGCAATAGCAATCCTAATTAAAATCCGTAAATCATCTTGTGAGAGAAACAAAAAACTCTTTAATATCATAAATTTCCCCTAATAAGAAGGAAAGCCGCTTATGCAATCCTTCAACCCCATGGATGCAGGCCCAAAATGTAAGACAATTTAACTTTGATATTTACAATATACAACTCATTTTGAATGAAAGACAAATGGATCCCATCCGGTCTGAAAAATTGAAAATCGTCTTTTCCAATGTCATCATGCGACAGCCAGCTAATGTCGTTGATGATGCAAAACTGGTGTAGTTCTCTATTAAATTTACGTCGGGACCTGTAGATGGCAGAAAACCTTTAAGTGCCCCTCCAAACCCGCCTTGGTACAAGTGCGGTAAATATGATTTTCAAGTTGGGCCAAAAAGCACGATTTTGGCTAAGTCAGCTTTGACATCCAGAAGGAGGCCCAGGCCTGACAACTGTCCTAAGTCATTTTCCCCTAAATGAAGCAGTAACACCTTAGGTAAAGGCTTAGAAGAAGCCAATTCATTTAAACTGTGCAACAGCTGACCCCACCTCATTAGACTCTTACCAAACTATAAAATGGCAGTGTCCTCAAAATTAAAACCCAAATTTGAACCATAGTGGCTTCTGTCAGCTTGTTTGGCCCACCATCTGACGAGAGAGTGTCCTACAATCCATACATTCGCCGTGGATGCCGATGAAGATATGTGGAGACCTACAAAGAGATAAATGTTAGCAAGAATGAAATGGATTCTTAAAATTAATTCAAATCTCGAACATATTTTAAACAACAATTTGTTGACCAACTGCCGAGTCGACGCAGCTACTGTAAAGAGAAACCCTTTCTGGCAGCCTCTGAAGCTGCTCCTATGCGAAAGGAATGGGTACCAAAATCTAAAGGGTTCAACCCCAATACAAGCAAAGATTTTCTCAGCACAGCTAAAAGCTGGGAAGCGGTTAGTGCAGACCCATCTGGTGCTGAAAAATAAAGTTGTTATTAGGGTAACAATCAATCAATCAGAGGATTTGTAAAGCACACTACTTACCCGCGAGGGTCTCAAGGCGCTGGGGGGAGGGGGAGCCGCTGCTAGTGGTCGAAGAGCCAGGTCTTGACTAGACTCTTGAAAGTCTGCGGGACCTCAGTTTGTCGTAGGAAGAGAGGGAGGGTGTTCCAAGTCTTGGCGGCGTGGTGGGAGAAGGACCTGCCCCCTGAAGTGGTTCTGAGGATGCGTGGAACGGCGGCCAGTGAGAGGTTGGCGGAGCGGAGTTTCCTGTTGGGTACGTAGAATGAGAGTCGGTTGTTGAGGTAGGCTGGGCCGGTGTTGTGCCCTGTGTGCATGGGTCAGAAGTTTGAAGGAGATTCTTCTGTTGATGGGGAGTCGGTGCAGGTTTCTCAGGTGGGGGGTGATGTGGTCTCGGCGCGGGACTTCGAGGATCAGGCGTGCAGAGGCGTTCTGGATTCTTTGAAGTCTGTTGATGAGCTTGGACGGGCTCCGGCGTAGAGGGCGTTCCGTAGTAGAGTCTGCTGCTGACGAGGGCATGGGTGACGGTTTTCGGTGTGTCTGACGGGATCCATCTGTAGATCTTGCAGAGGGTGTAGAAGCAGGTGGAGGAGACTGCGTTGACTTGGTTGGTCATGCTGAGTTTCGAGTCGAGGATGAATCCTAGGTTGCGTGCTTGGTTGGTTGGTGCTGGGGGGGGGTGCCCAGTGATGCGGGCCACCAGGAGTTGTCCCAGGCAGAGAGGTTGGGCCCGAGGATGAGGATCTCCATCTTGTCCGTGTTCAGTTTGAGCCAGCTTTCTTCCATCCAGTCGGTGACGGGCTTCATACCACGGTGGAGGTTGGATTTGGCGGTGAGGGGGTCCTTGGTGAGGGAGAGGATCAGCTGGGTGTCGTCGGCGTAAGAGATTATGTTGAGGTCGTGTTGTCTGGCGATGCGTGCGAGTGGTGCCATGTAGATGTTGAATATCGTTGAGCTGAGGGATGATCCTTGCGGTACACCGCAGATGGTCTTGGTGATTCCGGAGTGGAAAGGGGGGGAGGCTGACTCTTTGGGTTTTATCGGAGAGGAAGGAGGTGGTCCAGTCCAGGGCCTTGCCTCGGATCCCTGCGTCGTAGAGGCGTCTGCGTAGTGTGTGATGGCAGACGGTGTCGAAGGCGGCGGAGAGGTCCAGGAGGATGAGGGCTGCTGTCTCGCCGTTGTCGAGTAGGATTCTGATGTCGTCTGTGGCGGTGATGAGGGCGGTCTCGGTGCTGTAGTTCCTGCGGAAGCCTGACTGGGAGCGGTCGAGGATGCTGTTGTCTTATAGGTAGCGGGTGAGTTGGGTGTTGACGATCTTCTCGATGACTTTTGCTGGGAACGGAAGCAGGGAGATGGGCCAGAAGTTCTTGAGGTCGCTCGGGTCTGCCTTGGGTTTCTTCAGTAGGGCGTTGATCTCGGTGTGTTTCCAGCTCTCAGGGAAGGTCGCGGTCTCGAAGGAGAGGTTGATGATGTTACATAGGTGGGGTGCGATGGAGCGGACGGTTTTGTTGATGATGTGGTTGGGAAGAGGGTCGGATGGGGCGCCTGAGTGGATGGTGCTCATGGTTTTGATAGTGTCCTCTGTGTTCCCGTTGGTCCAAGTAGTGAGAAGGTCGTGGTCGGCGGGGATCGGTGGGTCCGGTGTGGTGGGGTCAGCAGGATTTATCCGAGGGTTGAAGCTGTCGTGGATGTCAGTGATCTTGCGGTGGAAGAAGGTAGCGAGGGCTTCGCACAGGGCTTGTGACCGCGGGATTTTGTTGGTGCAGGAGCTGGGGTTTGAGAGTTCCTTCACGATGTTGAAAAGCTCCTTGCTGTTGTGTGCATTGTTGTCGAGGCGGTCTTTGAAGGAGGCCTTCTTGGTAGTCCTGATGAGGTGGTGATGGTTGCGGATGGCATCTTTGTGGGCTGCGCGGCTGTCGGGCATTTTCTCGTTGCGCCAAATGTTTTCCAGTTTCCGACAGGTGCGCTTGGAGGCTAGGAGTTCCGGGGTGAACCAGCTGGCTCTCTGGCTGGTGTCTCTGTTGGTGTGCTGTCTTATTGGGGCTAAGGTGTTGTCGCAGTCTTCCACAGGTTTAACAGGTAAACTCTTGACATTGTAACCAGGCAAACCATGGGCATAGTGGACTGCTAAGTTTCTGCAACACTACAGTAGCCCCTTTACATCTTTGGTCTGTTTTGGATGACTCTAAATGGATTCGTAGAGAATTGGACAAGGTTGATACATTGAAATATCTTAGACCTTGAATAAACAATTTTCCTAGAAGTTCAAATACCCTAAACTCCCCAAAGAATAACCATAACATGCAAAGTTTAAAAAGTGCAACTTCAAACTTGGAATAACAAAGTGTGGGCAACGTTGGTATAATCCCCTCCAATAAGTCAACAGATATAGGCTTGCGTTTCTTTACCTTAGACCAACCTAGTAAAATTCTTCTTCCCAACTCACTGAAAGAGGGGTCATAACCTCAAAAACATTTTCCATAGAAAGAGATGCCTGAAAGCTTCCCCGCAGTAGTGCTAGCAGCTATATTCTTATCAATGTTGCTCAGAACAAAACGCAATATGTCATCATTACGTTGTAAAGAGCCTGTGTGATCATTGTTACGACAATCCACACCTGACTGTAGAAATGACGCCCATGTTCTTCTGTAAGCTAAGCGTGTGCTGATAGCTAGAGAATGTTCCACCAACATCCTTATATTCAGTCCGCTAGCAACCATTTCTCCTGAGGAATTGGAGTCTTTTCTGGATCTGCTGTGGGTGCCAAACCACAGAATCTGTGCCACTGAGAACGAACTAATGCATCTGCTATATTATTGTCCAGACCAGGAATATGCTTAACTCTAAAAGTTATATTCAACATTAACCCCTTCGCTGCGGCGGCTATTCCACTGCAGCGCTAAGGGGGAGGCGGGGCCGCGCGGCGGTCCCGTGCTCTTGAAGGAACCGCTCTGTCACGGCCCGCGGGCGAGCTGTGCTTATGACGGAACGGTTCCGTCACGGCCTCGCCCGCCTAATAGAACCTTCAGTGCAGGCGCGGAATTCGCGCCGCGCAGACGCGGCGAGTGGGCCATGACGGAACCCTTCCGTCACCAGCACAGCCCACCCGAGGTTCGTGTCGGAACGGTTCCGTCACGAGCATGGGAGGGGTTAAGCAACTCAGCATGAACCTCTGCAACAATTGAAGCAGGCGTTTTTCTTTTGCTCTCTGACCACTGACCAGATCAACTACAGTTCTGTTATCAACATGAAAAAGCACAGATTTATTAGGTAAGAACTTGCCCCAGACTGACCGCGTGGAGAAGTGTGGCTCACTGGTTAGAGGAGGCAGATCTGGAAGCAGAGGTCAGCCCGGGACCAGGGTTCAATTCCCGGCTCGGCGGGGTCTTGAGTCCTAAAATGTCCAAGGACTCGACTATTCTCGCTCCGGTGCCTACTCGATTCACGGGTTCACACTCTGCGACTCTGGGCAATAGCTTGCTTAATCTCCACAACGGCCCCTCGCGGCGGGATGCCTGGCTTTCACCTTGCGGATACCCTGCCGGGGTTATCTCACAGGGGAATACCAGGACGGGTTCCCTAAGCAAGCGCTTAGAAACCGCTCGGTGATTTGCGCTATATAAATTCCTGTACATTTACATTTACATTTACATTTACATGACAGTGCTACTATCAAGGGAAAAACTTCAAAGATTGCGATACTGCATTTCTCAATGACCCAGTGCCGAGGCCATGGCTCCGCGCACCATTTTCCATCCCAAAAAAGTCCAAAACCGTTCACTCCTGAAGCATCAGAAAACATCTGTATGGATCACACAAAATGTTTGTCAACAGACCTGATAGGAACACCATAAAGAGATACTCTGACCCTGTGATGCGGTAATGACACACCAGCCATGGCAAAACCCAACCTCCTGCCAAAAGATATCCCAGCTTTTACTACTCTGCAAGCAAAGTTCAGATGCCCTAACAGACGTTGCATCACAAATAGTCAGTTTTTGTGACACTGTAGGATGATCCAGCAACTGTACAATTTCCTGCACTTTTACAATTGGTAACCTGGCTTCCAATTTAACTGTATCAATTTCTATACCTAGAAATATTAGACATGTCTCTGGCCCCTCTGTCATCTCTGTTGCCAACGGCACGCCTAATTCTTGCATCACTGTTCGGAAAAATTGGAGTGCTTTGCTGCACTGCTGTGAGCCTTTTTGACCAACAAAAAGAAAATCGTTCAAATAATGAGACGGTTGCATGTAACCTGACCTGAATGAGAAAAGCCATTGTAAGAAAGAGCTAAAATCTTAGTTGACAGGAGACTACACACCCTTTTGTCAACAAAGAAATGCACTTGGAAATGTATGCCCAGTAATTCGAAGTTTTGGGGATGGACAAGAGCAATCTGAAAGCTGATTTTATATCCAATTTGGCTAACTCCGCTCCTGAGCCGGCCTTTTCAACCAGAGCTACGTCCACTGAGGCGAATTGCACTACAGTGTCTTCTTTGGCTATGAAATGGTTTACAGACTATCCTTGAGGCCAGGGCAAGTGTTGAATCATAAGGAATTCTTCTTGAGTCTTCTTGGGAACTACTCCTAAAGGGGAAACAATAAGATTGGGAAGGGTCCAAGAAAAAAAGGGGCTGGCTATCCTACCTTCAGCAATTTCAGAGTATAATTTGTTAGCAATTACTTGTGGGAATTGCTTTGCAGATTTTAAATTTTGCGCAAACCTGCGTTGCCTGGAACCTTGATAACCTAGTTTGAAAACCTCCTTAAACCCGCACTGCAATCTTAAGGCTTTCTCCCTGAGAGGGTAAAACCTAAGCCAATGACATAAGTTGGGATTATCAATTGGTGTAATCGCCTTTGAAAGGAGGCTGGAAAGGGGCGCATCTTCCTCTGCCTTGAACGTTAGGAAAGCTGGAGGTCTGTTCGCTAAAACATTTCAAAACTGCGTGTTTGCCACAGCATTTTGAAGATTCGTGCCTGTATTTGCATGCATACTTTTGACAGAAACCCCTGTTAAAATTCAGGCTCCAGTGGCAAAAGCTGCGGGTTTATCCCATGAGCCCACCCCTCCTGGAGTGGGTCTGTTCAGAAAGGGCTGAGGGCTAACAGCCAGGCCGCTGGTGGTATGCAATGTAGGAGGAGGCCTCCGGGAATACATCCACTGTACCCATAACTCGTTATCCACTTCACCCCAAGGTTTTTCTGGAACCAACACCAGACGAGCTCTGAACTCCTCATTGTAATGTAGCCATGCAAAACCTCCAAATTCTGCCCGAGCCTTTCTAATTGTATCCAAGTATTTGAAAATTGAGACCGAACGGTCCGGAAGCTTTTCACAGTAAACGCTTGCAAAAGTCAGTAAGGCTGAGGTCCAGGAATCAATGTTAGTGGGAACCCTGGGTCTCTTCACTAGCTCCCAAGCCTCCTCCCTGGAACCTTCCTTGGATTGGAGCTCTCTATGTAGCAACTTAAAAACATCTACAAATTTCCCGTTCAAATATTATCTTTAGTATGCTTATTGAGATGTGAACCTAATGGCATGGACAATCCCATATAGGGCAACCGTTTTAAACTTGTGGTTTTGTCCTTGACATCCTTTTCCCCCTGAGAAATTGAGCCAGGTGCTTTGTCTGGAACTGGATCTGTCTTAGGGGATACCCACTCTTGTAACCTTGTAGATCCACAATGACAACAAACCTTAGCATCCGTGGCTTTTCTGAAACTGTGACCGCTTTACGCTTTCTAACATTGGATTAAGAATGATTGTCAGTGACTTGCTCACCTGCTTGAAGGGGCTTGTCCAGCGTTGCACTTCTTCCTGTTTTTACTCCATCAGATGCCTTGGAAAACCGCTCTAGCTGCTTCCAACTTCTCTCAGATTCTTGCATCTGCAAAACATTAGCTCGAGAAATCTGGTTAACAAGCCCCCCTGTTTGGAAAGAAAACAGTTGTTAGAAAGGTCCTCTTGTTTGAAAAAAGTAATTAGGAACTAATGTTTAAACAAAGGACAAAGACGGACTAGTGACAGCATAAACTATGATTAAACAGAATACATGGTACAAAATTATTTTATTAAGTATTCATTATGGTAAAAAACACATCATTTAGATATACATGGTTATTGTGTGCATGCCTTCATTATACATTTGACTTTTTATCTGCATATATGGACATTTATGGTTGGGTCCTATACATATTTCATGATCAAAAAAAGTTTAAATTGAGATCTGTGCGAAGGCTTTTTTTTAATTAAACACATTATACATTAAAACATGGCTAGGTATATCATCTACGCGCGTTTCGGCTGGAGGCCTTCATCAGGGAGCCATGTAGGTATCCAAGTGGACCTGAACGTATAACTGATGTTGGTTCTCACATAGGTGGAATGGAAAAAATGGTACGGAATGGAAGATGGTATGTCTGGAAGACTTAAACACTTTGCAGTGTATCGTTAATCTGTGTCTGAATGTCTTGTTTCACATGTTTTGTCGTTTAAGGGTAAGCTTCTGGTATTTAAGCTGTAGAATCGCTCCTGTTTGGTAAGAAGCTACGTACCATTTTTTCCATTCCACCTATGTGAGAACCAACATCAGTTATACGTTCAGGTCCACTTGGATACCTACATGGCTCCCTGATGAAGGCCTCCAGCCGAAACGCGCGTAGATGATATACCTAGCCATGTTTTAATGTATAATGTGTTTAATTAAAAAAAAGCCTTCGCACAGATCTCAATTTAAACTTTTTTTGATCATGAAATATGTATAGGACCCAACCATAAATGTCCATATATGCAGATAAAAAGTCAAATGTATAATGAAGGCATGCACACAATAACCATGTATATCTAAATGATAATGTGTTTTTTACCATAATGAATACTTAATAAAATAATTTTGTACCATGTATTCTGTTTAATCATAGTTTATGCTGTCACTAGTCCGTCTTTGTCCTTTGTTTAAACATTAGTTCCTAATTACTTTTTTCAAACATTATACCTATCCCGTATTAGGAACTCTAGTCGGGGATACCCCTTCTTCCTTACATATAGAAAGGTCCTCTTGACTAGCAATCTCACCCTCCTCTAATTCGGATAAGTCACCCTCATCGTTATCATGCAACCCCTGTGCAGCCCCACTACATGAAGGCTGACCCCCTCCCCCCCATTCCCCACACCGCCATCAAAAAGCCTCCAGTTCACCGCTTTTTTGAACTGAGAGAGCCTATAATCAGGTAACGGAGTTGGGAAAATTCTACAGCAGTTTTTTCTTGAGTGTGAAAAGGTGAGCAAGATGCTGGAAACCCGCTCAACGGCGGTGCGCTGCACCTGATGCCCTTCTGCAGCTTTGACGTAGCGTTGGCCTACAAGTCGCCACTACTTGCAGACATGTGGGGTTCTTGAAATTTGCCAAGCACCGCAAGACTGCCTTTATCCTTTACGAAACCCACCTACCCGCTCCAGGAGGCTCACTAGCTGCTCTGACAGAGCTAACATCTGTGCCACCAACATCAGAGGCTGAACCACTAGCCTTATTTATCGCACTAACAGGCAAATTCAAGGAGCTTAAACATGAAGAAACAGCAGGAATGCTATTTGTACCAACCTTTGAAGGGACAACTTTTGGTAAAAATGAACCACTCGTCGATAAATTACTAGTATCAGAAGAGATGAAAGGCGAAAGTGGTTTCTCGCAAGAAGCAGAGACCCCAACCTTAGATAATAATAGTTTTGTACCAAAAATAGGAATGTGACGACTAGTAGATATTTCTCCAGAAAATTCATTCATAACATCACCAGAATTGCTTAACTGAAATTCGCCACTAGATGGCGCCAACGCCTCACTGTTAGCGAAGATAACCCCTTCAGAAAACGTAAATATCCCTTTAAGAGAGGTTGTCTTCTTAGCCACTCTGCCCCTGACTGAGCATGTGCGAGCCCTCTCTCTACACTTCACCACAACAGGAGGAGCTGGCTGCTGTATAGAAGTAAGCAGGGGAGCCTCTCTACACATTTTACTTAGTGAATTAGTAATCCTTTCAGGCACCACCTCAGGGGAACTGTCTGACAATGTGCAGGCAATCACTTCAGCAGACACTCCTTTAGAGGAAGCCCTCTTTTTAAGAGCTAAACCGATCCAAGCTTGATCTAAAACACCAGGGGCCAATAAATATTCCCTCCCTGTCTGGTACAACACTCTCAGCACCTCCCTTACCTTATCAGCTGCGTCAGACATCCTTAAACAAACAAGCAAGCCCCCCAAAGTGGAAATAAATCACACCGGAGCGGCACAAAATGAAAGCGCTGCCTGCCTACCTCACTTCAGAACCCCCAAATGGCATTAATTACAATACGGCGTTTGAACACGCCGCATTCTGAAGCAGGCGCCTCGCCAGCACGCTCTCGCTCTGGGTGAAACCAAATGCCCGAAGCTGCCCGGGGGTGGACATTCTTTGAACGCCACCCTCAAGCCCCCCATTCTGTCTCTGGGGCCAATCTGCAAAGTTTGTGACTCTGCTGGCCATCAAAGAAGAGCCCCTTTGATGGCCAGCAGCGTCACACACACTTCGCAGACACATTGTAGGCAAGGCGCCGCCCCATGCATCACCCGTGTCTGTAGCGATGTAGAGAGCCATCCGGACACTTCTATAGTGCCTAGAGAGTAAACTCGGGCAGCGGCAGGCCGGACTGTGGACGACTAATCTGTAAAGCCCTGGCCTCACCGTGTATGATTCAATTCCAGCTCAGATTATTCTGCTTCTTCATGATATGATACGGGTTATCAGAAAAATATGAAATAATTTTACTTACTCAGCATTACAGTTATCAAAGTTGAGCAGCAGACTCACGACGGCGAGTGAGTCACCCGCCCCCAGCAGTGGGGGGTCGGCTGAGCCTCAGAGGCTACAGCCCGCCCACTGGATCCATTATGCCGCCTCTGCTACAACCGAGATGGAAGCAGCGTGCTCAGCTGCACTACCAAAATCCCGCGCACACAGCACTGAAGCAGCCTCGCCAGTTACTAAATTTGAAATATACCGCCCTCTCGTGCTGGCCTGCCCACCCTATTAAAATGAGTCTCACAATTTGGCACTCACAATGACTCCTCTTCTGACGTCAGGCCTGTTGGTGTTACATTGTAGCACAGGAGCAGACAAACCATCCCCAAAGCCTGCCGTAGAAGCGCACATCGCGCTACGCGCTACCACTGCAAATTTCAGTATTGGTGCCTTGTAGGCACATTGACTGCACAGCCGAGACGTGCTATAATTCGTGACAATGCATTTCCGTGCAGTAATGCGGTTTACCACACTGAAATGCGTTTGTCTAACGCCTGATGCGTGATACTTGGCAGGACTAAGCCGATATTGTGTGCCACACGGTGGCACCGCGTGAGTTGGCAGGTATGAGGGGGCTTCTGCAACGAGCTGCTGGTACAGATCACCCAGACTGCCTCTGCCATCAGTACGTACAGGTCAGACCTCTTTGTTGTATAGGAGTTTAGGACCCTGGTGTAATTTTCCCGATTCATGCCCTTATATAGGTATAAATCACCCTATCCTTATATAGGCATAGAAATCATAACCATATTTAGACATAGCTCATGCAGTCAAAATACGGCTTGGCTACTTCCACTAGTTCCAAAAATCCACAACGATTTCTTGGAAAAACTCGCCTTCAGCAGTCAGGTACTTCCCCTTGCTTGAATATTGATATGTCCAAGAACTCATGGAGTTTTCAAAGTACTGAGACTCTTTGATGACGTTATGATGTCCAACCTTACGTCAAACTCTGCATCTTCAAGGTATAAATATGCCCACACTTGCCCTAGCAAACACACGGTGGTTTGGAGCAGTTCGACTATCTTCTTGCCCGACGCAGCTCGCTACAGCAAGTGCCGAAGGAAGCTGACCCTCCAGCAGACACACTGAGAGAGACGCTGTCTTTTCTCCCACCAAGAAATCCAGCGCCAGTGTTTCCAAGCTACCCTTGCGGGTTGCTGGGAAATCGAGTCCTGAGACAGAGATACCAGACCTCCTTCATTCTAAACCAAGGTACGGAGCTGATTAGACCCTAAGAGAAATCTTGGATAGATTCTTGGCAAAAGAATACTAGATTTATGCTACACCTCACTTACTACTTCCCTCATACTAGACTTAGATTAGGTACACTGGGGTAGGCGTATTTTAGAAGCACTAGTTGAGTACTTTGTCTTTATTTATTCATGTATGTATTCTATATATTTAATGGCTTAGAAACCATACCATGCTTTTACAGTATTATTTCATAATACTATTTTTGCTGTACACATTATACTGGCAGCCGGTATTAGGATTGTAGCAGTTCATTTCTTCTGCATGAGAAAGAAGACTGTTCAAAAAATACTTTTTATTGAAAACGCCCGTCTCTCTATTTCTCTGCACCTCTGGTGAAACGAAGCATGCACGATTGACTGAGTAAAATATCTATCTATTGTTTCCACGACTCTGAAGATCAGTCTTATCTTGGGGAAACAAAGTTGTCATGTTTTTGCAGTTGTCAGAAACTAATCCCTTCCTGTTTATTCGAGAAAGTTTCTAGTGAACTCTGATCTAGCTGGCACTCACAATTAAGTCTAATACATTCAATAGAGACCCAGTCGACCTTAGTCCTACGTCTAATCCATAGGATATATTATTCCAAT
This sequence comes from Lissotriton helveticus, assembly GCF_964261635.1. NCBI lineage: Eukaryota > Metazoa > Chordata > Amphibia > Caudata > Salamandridae > Lissotriton > Lissotriton helveticus. The sequence continues at coordinate 488,706,913 of NC_136067.1, read as the reverse complement.
GCGCAGAGCCTATTGGGAATATAGGAACTGCACTACACCTACTAGAGACAAAACTTCTGTTTCCAGGAAGTAAAGAGCAAACACGGTCACAGAAAGTGCCTCTGCGTTCAGCATGTGCAGATAAGACATTTCCCTGTGAAAAATATCTGTGATATGCTGGGATAGAGGTCTTTTTCCCATGTAGAACATCAGCATCTGCAAGTACCGACATGCACACTTCTCTGGACGTTGCTTTTGAAACCCTGCATGTACAGATCAGACATCACTACTGCGGTTTACTCTACATTGTCAACAGTTTGCGTGTCTGATGCACAAGTGTTTTTTCCATCTCTTGACCAACCAATAGGGCAGCTATTTATTTAGTTAGTTATTTATCCCCCCTCTTCTTTGCTCCCTTCCTCCGGTAGGTCTTTTACCCTCAATGCTTTTTCTACAATTCAACCTGGATTTCGAGAACTTTGCTTATCTGAGGCTCTACAAGAAGAACATCTTGTTCTTTAAACGTATTCAGAATGGAGCCATAAGAACATTTCTAGAACTAAAAATGGGACCATGTTTCAGACCATTTCACTTAACTCCACTACCCGCCTGTACTGAAGAGCATCTTTCACTGCCTATCTTTCTAGCAAACAGACTTTGAACACTCACGCCAAACTTGGTTTAAGATCAGCAGCACAGATACTATATGGAATGCCCAAAAACAATTACGAGAAATGCGGAGGCAAAGCTTTCAAATTTCTAGGATGCCAAATTTGGGACACTTTGTCACTGGAAAGCCATTATTTACTCGATGACCAGAATTTGCGAAAATGGCTAAAACCTTGCCTCTGCCCTATAAATCTTTTGATGAAGTATATCACGGTTATCAGTCCCCTTCCTGTAGCACCAGAATACTTCTTTTGTGAGTTAATATTTGCGCTTAACTGCTGGCCAATTAATAATAACTAAAACAAACATTGGCTAAGCCAATAGGCATTTTGGCTTTGTCAATGCTTGTTTTATTTTGTCATGTTTTCTTTTTAAACTTTATTGTTGAGGGAGCTTCTGGGCCCATACCAGAACAAAAATAAAATGGCTAAAATCAAAAAAAAGTTTTCGTTTCAAACTATACCTATTGCCATAGAAGTCCCTGGTACTGAAGGGAATTGCTTTGTTTGTGTATGTGACGTGGGCTAACCCACTCCCACATACTGTATGCGTTAGAGCTCTGAGCCCTCCTCAGCAAAGTGTTTTGAAGTCAGACCCTCCTCCAAACTTTTATGGCAAGGATGGGTAGGGTGAGGGTCATGGTGGAGCACAGGGGTTGGGGTGGGGTTTCTGAGATCATTTCAAGGGTGCTTTGTAGCTCATAATGCACACTAAATATGAAGCTTAAAAAAGAGCAAATGGATCAAACAAAAACAGACATCTTCCATAAAACATTTATCCTAATCGGGGTGTTTGAGCCCCCCCCCCATTTCGCCTGTTCGCCACCAAGCTTGACCATCACTGAAACCTTCAAACAGACACCTGTCCCTTTCAGAAAAAAATGAGCTCCCACATTTTGCCTCCCTTTTTGCAGCCAGGGTGCCATCAAACCTAATGCTAGCAAGGAAAATGAGCCCCCATGCCTAGTCTTTTAAGAAAGACAGTCCTAACTGTGATGCAGAAGCCCTTTAGACCCTGGTGTCCCAGTGCCACTGCACCTACTTCACTAATGATATATTGTTTTGCGTAGCGTGTGGTCTCTTCTGTCCTTTGGTAAAAACATGTGCTCATCACCTTCCCTGCATCTCCCAGATGCCAAAAGTAGAGTTTGCCCTCTGCTTCAGTTTTTCCCTCTCTTGGGCCATTGCTCTGAAGCCAAGAGTAACACTGGCACTGCAAGTGTGCACTGGTTCTGAAAGCAAGCATAGAGGGCTAGTAAAACAGCAGTAATTGGGGTTTAGTTGGCCTCTCCTAGCTCTGGGTTCTGGTACAACTGCACATGGAGCACTGATGATACATAGAGCTCTGAAAAGCATAGTGTCTGTTCTATCCACTTGGCTGTGCCATCACTCCTAGCCCAGGGACCCAAAGCAGGCTTTCTGCCCCTTGGTGAAAAAAAAAAAGCTGCACATCTCTCCCCCTGGTGAGCCTGTTCTGTGCACAACAAAGGTGACCTTGGCCCTAATGCTACCAAAAAATAGGCCTCCGTGGCACCTTTTATTAGTAAGTCAGCCTTAATTGGGATGCAGTATCCACTCACACCCGGTGGCCCCAGTGCAATAGCACCTGTTGCTCTAATGGAAGTTTTAGCCCTTCATTATATAATATATTATTAGGGCTCCGGGTTTTATTTTTTTTTCTCATTTCCATCTCTATCTATCCATATTTATTTTTTGCTACCGTTATATGTATTTATCCGCATTTATTTTGGGTTTTGTAGAAAAAAATTAAGCTGTAATTAGTATATTTCCACATATATTTAACCGATAAATATGCACTCATGCTTGAATTTCTGCAAAGTTTCAGTGCTGTGAACACCCGCAGAAGATAAATCAGTGCACTTATATGAAAATATGCACATTTCAGTATCAACCTTGTGCATATCTACTGCTGTGAAAGCCTCTTAACTAAAATTCCTTTTTTTAACCTCCTTATCTATCAATCCACACATCTATTGGTCTGCCAGTCATGGCAGACAGTATTTAGAATTACTCAAAAAGCAACCCAATTACCATTTCTATCCACATTTAAAATAAATACAGACAAGAAAAGGAATGTTTTCTGTCTGTATTTTTCTGTAAAAATCTGTAAAAACGGAAAACGGAGAGCCTTGTATATTATTAGCTCCAGGAGAACACTGTGCATTGACATTTGACACACATCTCATTGCGTGCCTGTGCAGGATAATATTCTCTGAAATGGCTTTTGCTTACATTTCTACTTCATAGGCATATTATCAACTATCTTGAACATTATGTACAAGGGATATGTTCACTATGCAAAATGTAACCTATTTTTGCCCCCTTAGCAACAGGGCGATTACAATAGAATTAACAATAGCGGGCTGATAGGTGATTCAGCAAGGGTGATGTTTATTATATAAATAAAACCAATTCCTTGTTTGGCGAGAGGAGCATTTTTCTGACACCGAGAGGTCACCCATGCCAGAATTCCAGCCCAGCTGATTCCTGTTTACCTCAGTGAGGGCTGATGCCCAGCTCTCCACCAAAACAGCTTCCTTATGACACTTACTCAAAGATAACAGGGAGTTTCATCATCCTACAGTTATTTGGCAGATTCACCCACCCTAGACATACTAGGATAGGTAGCGCTAGGTAGGAGTCTAACATATTACAGTACTTTTATGCACACATATATTCTTTGTTACAGCACAATAGTTGAACTCTTTATCTTCTTCACCACGCTCGTAATGCTGATCTTTTTATCCCGTTTCCTTCTATTAATGTATCGCAGCGCACGTCTTTCATACAAGAATCACAATGCTTCAATAAATATTGAAACACCACTTTGTGTATTTCTTGTGTCTCCGTTTGGGTATGCATGAGTTTACTAAGCGAAAGTGTTCTAGATCTGTCACCACTATTTCGTTGGGGAGTCAGGGTTGTCATGTTCTGAGGTTGTACAATCCATTTGATACTTTGTTGGGTTTGGGGTTCAGATGGTGCACTGTGAGCTAGCAGGACTACAGGCCAACATATCCTGAGGGTGTGCATGGAATCAGACTTGCACATTCTTGACGTTTATGTTGTTCGACAAACACACAGTTTTTTACTGAGAAAGTATAAGCTGTACGACACAACAAAGGGCAGAGAACACAGCTCACTTGCAAGGAAGTAGCTAGTAGCTTTTATTAGTGATGCAGGTGCAGTGGCTCTGGGGCTTAGGAGATTGAGGGTGCCACTGCATCACAATTATGACTGTCTTATTTTACAAAAAGTGCATCGAGAATTGTAATATTTGCTAGCATTAGAGCTAAGGGCGCACTTGCTGCAGAGGGGTGTAACTTGTGGGAGCTAATTTTTTTCATCTGCAAGGAAGAAAGAGCCTGTTTAAAAATTGGAGTATTGTGGGGAAGGGGTGAAACAGGCAAATGACACCGCCTGCTACTCAGGTCCACAGCTATCAATGTGCTGCAGGTGCTATTGCATTGGGGCTCAGGAGTATGAGGGCTCACATCACCCACAATTATGGAGAGCAGTGTTGATCTAGCGCTTTCACTCTTTTATAGGATTCATGTTTAGTGTGGATTATGAGCTTTATGAGCTACAGAACAAGTATCCCTGAAATGATCTCACAAGCCCAGCCCTCTCTCCCTCCAATCCTTGCCATAAAGTTTTGGAGCGGGCCCAACTTGACCCTGTTGCTCATGGGAACAGTCCAGCCTGAACTGCCAAGCCAGGTCTACCTTGGACCGGAAACCAGCATCCTGGGACCAGTTTCAGGGTAACACCCCATATCAGCCAGGCTAGCTTGAATCCAATGGCAAAGTGAGCACGGTACCCATGTCTGGGCATACCCTGCTAACTTAGGGCGAACAAAGCAATCACAAGGAGATGATGGACGGAGCGCTAAAACTTTTCAGACACTCACCCCCAGTCCCAGATCTGGGTTGAATCTATCATCGTTTTTTAGCTCGCTTCACCACCCCAGTTCAGACACAGCTATATGCAAATCAGTCTTGACCCTTTCCTCATGGGAATAGTCCAGCCCAAACTGCCAAGTCAAGTCTTCCCGGAACCTGAAACAAGTATCCTGGGACCGGTTTTGGGGTAACACCCCTCTTCAGCCATCCTAGCTTGGACCAAGAAGAGTTTGGGTTTGCCAACCCACATGAGAAAACACTGTGGGTAGACGTAGAGGCTGACTCTCCTCACAATGAAATTGAGGCACATCCTGTGAGGCCATGTCCTCCTGATGACATTTCAAAGTATCTTGCAGATGTGAAAAGGGCTGCAGAGGCTTTTGGTTTAGTGATGGAGGTCAAAAAGAGGATATATGCTTTCTTTTGGAGACTGTACGACCAGTTTATAAGAAAAACCTGTACTCCTCCAATGCTCCCCAGCATTGTTCAGCAGAGTAAGCAGGTGCTCTCAAGGCCGGATACAACAAAAGCAGTAATCCATGTATTGAGAAGAAGCATGGAGCTTCACGATCTACACAGCCACCTGCGTGCCTGATTAATGGAAGCGCATGCTACCCTGCAACAACAAATTCTCAATCTTGAAAACCAGTGCGGCATCCTACAGGAGAATTGCCAAGACTTGAAAACAAGTCTGGTCATAACAGGATCTGCATACGGGGAATGCCAACTAGTGTCTCTGGTGCCAACCTTCCGAAATATTTTGCTGACCTCTTTGATGCCATCTTGGAAAGAAGCAGTGTTGTCCCATAATAATTTGTTGAGCGCATAGAGTTATGCCTCTCCACAAGGTAGGGAAAGAAACAATAGCTGTCTTGATCCACATGCCTCGTTTTAAGGACAAAGAGGAAATCATGACTAATACACAACATCATTTAATGGCACACAACCTCTTTTTTTGGACCTCTCAGCTACCACGCTGTCAGGGATTTACTTGTATCTCATGACATAAAATGCTGGTGTATATTGTCATAAGGACAACCCTATATACCCACATGGACCACGGTAATCATTCATTTCTGCATTGAGTACACTGTGGGACTCATATGTGGTGTGCGACCCTCCTGCTTACGTCTGGGAAAGCCAAAAATCAATGTGTCATTTCCATAGTCAAGTGGTGAATTCTTACTTAAGTACACACAAACAATAATGATTTGATGACAACGGTTTCTGGGTATTCCATATTCCCCTTCAATGTATATGCAGATAATGGTACAACCTATCGCAGCATGTAGGTTCATAACTAATCCGATAACCAAGTTATATAATGTCGACATTTCAAACCCTTATCATTTACAGGGTCCCCTCAGGGCAATAGTCGTCTGACTTAGTACCTGCATAGGGAAGGGAGACAGAAACCCAGACCATGTGTCGCTCCATGTCCACCAGTTTGGGAAATTAATCTCAATTCTGTCATGGTGCAAAACTACCATAACATAGCGTCACGTGGTATGCCAATGATGTGGCAAAGAAAGGGTCACTAACAAGGTGGGGAAGTCAGTATATGTACCTAAATCCTCTGTGGTTCATTTATTCACTAGTCACAGTAACTAGCAAAGTTGACAACAAATCCACGCACTATGTGTCATCAGCCGATGCGCGATTCAGAAAAACATACACAATGTCCACACATTTGAGTTCTACTAGATCACGCCTATCCATGAAAAATAAGTGTTATCCTCTCATGTGATATTAACAATCCATCATGCAACCTTGTACTTGTACCATACAGTGCATCTCATGCTATTATGTGGCATATCACATTAAACGTGGTATGTGCATTGTCTGCCACACACCACCAATGAAATGGTGGACTCCAGTGACGCTCGTAGTGAAAAAAACATACTAAAGCACCAGAGCAGTGTTCGTGCACTAGTTGCCTCATACTGTAGGTTGCATGGTTATGGGCCTCTAGCAACAGCATAAGCGCACACCTTCCAACAAGACCTGGGGCAGGGGCTTGGCAGTGAGGGGCCAATTATGCATGCTAGAACTAGATGGAGCTAACTACATCCCCACCAGACATGGGGCCCATTTTCAAGAAAGGTGAAACAAGCTGGACGTTGTGTTAGCACATAATTGTGTGCTTACCAAACATGCAGGTGCATTGGTGGATTTAGAGACACATGCCATTAACTTTTGTAAGCTTAATGCCTTTTAGTCTATCTTTAAATCTTTATGCTTAAACTTTATCACCCTCCGTAGACTCCACTAAATCCTCTGTGGTGTTAGATAAGTCCATTTCCGCTGCAGAGATACTGTGGGCCATCAACCAATTTAAGCCCTCTAAGAACTGGGCCCTGACTGGTGCGCTCCACTATTCTATTAGTGATTCCCTCCTCCGCTCCTATCATGACCACTCTCTTTAACGACCTTACCGCAGACAAAGGGGATACTCAAAAGCATGACCGAAGCCTCCATCGCTCTGATTTAAAAACCAAGAAAATATACCGCTCTGTGCCAGTCTAATCGGCCAATCTCACTGCTTAATCTAGACTTTAAGCCTTTGGCCAAAGACTGGATAAGCTATTACTTGATTTAATCCACGTCAATCAAGGAGGGTTCATATTCAAGTGGGCCACCAGTGATAAGACCAAGCAGACCCTTCATCTCATCGACATCGCAAGGAAGAAAGGTAAAACTGCGGTACCCCGGTTCACTCAACGCTGAAAAAGGGTTTGACAGATTGGACTCCAGCATGTCCTGAAGAAATTTGCCCAGGGCAATTGGTTCCTGGGTTGTATTATAGCCTTATACTGCAATCCTGGAGCAAGAGTTGAGATCAACGGCCAACCATCTGCCCCAGTGCTCATTCACAGGGACACCCGTCAGGAATGCAATTCATCCCTGCATCTCTTTTTCGAAACCTTCTCGCAGAAGATTAGCGACCACTCCCAAATCCATGGCATCTTGTTCTTTTGCAATCTTTGCAAAGAGTCTGCTTTTGCCAGCGATCTTCTAATTACCGTCACAGAGCCCCAGCAATCACTTCAGCCAATTAGCTGGACAGTCGTAAGCCTGCAGATTAATTTGGCAAAATCCGAGGACCTAATTCTGGTGGGAGGGAAATTCTTACCAGCGTAATTAACCAATACAACACAGTTTCACTGCACCATGCAGTCCATTAAATGCCTGGGTATTCAACTGATGTCAAGCCTCCAAATTTGCGCCAAGACAAACTTTGAGCAAAGCCAAAACCACAGTGGCAGCATGGGAAAACTACTCCCTCTCCTGGATAAGGCACATCTTGCCACTCAAAATGACTCTGCAACCACATATCATAACCTCTTTCACGCTATGCCTTTTTTCTGATTAGCAAGGAGTACATTTCATACCTTCAGGCAACCTGCATGAATTATATCTGGGAGGGGCAACAGTAGAGACGTGCTGTGAAGACCTGTTCAAAACACCCCAGGGATGGTGGGTTGAAGGCCCTTCATCTGTTACATTATTACCAAGTGTCTTAACTACGCTACATGATCGAGTGGCTGACTGGGGAGATGGCTAGACAGCGAAGTATTATTGACCATCACCTTTGCAGCCAGGCCACTGGGTGAAGTACCATGGGTACTGAAAGGCAGGAGTGCATCTCCCTTCTCTCCAGAGCAGCATTAGCTGCCTGGGACTCTCTGGTCAATTTAGGGACCTTACTGTTAAAAGTTAGGCTGCAAACGTCAACATTATCGGCGCCATCTTGCTCTTCTTGAACCCATTCGTGCACGTAAGCGGCAGCCATTTTGAGCACCATGGCCTCCCTGCCCCTCGCTGATAGCCAGCGCGTCTCTCTCTCTCCCTCGACCTCGCAGGCATCCCCCCGCGCGCTGACAACCCCCCCCGCTCTCACATGCCTTGAGTCGTAAACCCCTCTTCAGCGCAGCACTGTCCCGGAATCCCATCCTGTTCCCAGCGCAACACCTCCCTCCGTTCCTTTCATGGTCCCAGACCCTTTGATACAAACCCCCCTTTTCCTGTGTGCCCATTTGTCTTCCTCGTTCCCAGGCCGCCACCTGGCTCTGCGGATACTGTTTATTGCCCCCCGTACAGTAGGAAGCTTCCCCCATTAAAGGACCCTCGAATTGATCAAAGCCCCCACCCTATGATATCCGATCAACCCCACACATTCCGTGAATCGGCGGAATGTCCAGCTGCGCGATAATCATCACCTATTGTGACCGGGGTGGGGACTTCAACTGTAAATGTGTGTGGGAACGGGCCTGAAGGGGAGATTCCGAGGATGTCCTTTCATACTTCAAAGCATTGCAAGAATGTGTTACCTGCAATAAAGATCATAAAACTGTGTATAAGAGTCCAGGCCTCAGAGATGCGGTTAGAGCACCTCGTGACGATACTTGCTGTCCGAACTGATGTGTTCTCCTCCGGAGAGAATAAACCCTTGTTTCCTGCCTTCCAGTCTCCAGCGCCTGCCTCTTCATTGGTTAATATCTTGTGGGTTTAAGAGGCGACACCGCCGGGCAATACTTAAGGATCTTTTATTCTGATTGGTAGCCTGACCTTTTTACAATTGGCGTCCCAAACGTGGGGCCCATCAGTGACTCGTGGATCCAGTGGGAGAGGTCCTGACGACAGAGTGAATGACTGCAACGATCGGGAGTGCACCTGTCCAATAGACCCTCGTCTGACAGCCGATCATCCGAACTTCACTGGTTCCGAACAGACCTCTCTCGAGTGATCTACGGTCCTGACTGAGAACCATCAGGAGTGCCGCGAGGATTACGAAGAAAAGAGGACGATCGGGCGCTGGATTCGGAAGACAAGAAACTGTCCATGCGGTCCGGGTAAGGTCGTGTAAACACGACGAATTGCGAAATGATTGTTTAATTGTTTAGAAAATACTAGTATTACTCTTTGTTAATTTATTTGGAGATTCGCTGTCTGCAAACGGAGAAACAACAGGCTCTCTCTTTGCAAGCAGTGGAGGATAGGTAATGCAGCCGTCGTGCCTATCTTTCTCCCCCACTGATTAATTATTTGAACCTGAACTATTGTTCACAGACTGTTTTCTGGAGATTCTCTGTCTGCAAACAGGAAAGAGCCCCCCCCCCCTTTTACAGATAGTGAAAGGGTAGGTAACGCAGACCTTTGCGGGCCTACTTATTCTCCCCACTGAATTGTTTTGATTGACCGAACGTTGACTATTTGATATTGGTTCATGAGGTATTCACTGCCTGCAAACAACGTAGAATAGGAATATTCTGTCTAGTCTTTGCACGCAGTGGTAAGATAGGCAGTGCTGACTTTTGTCCCCGTTGTGATCCGTCATGTCTGTCTTCTCCCCACTGATTGGTAGCCTGTTTAGCCCGGACCGCTTATTAGAGATGAACCATCCGGCTCCACTGGAAGGCACCCCTAATAAGGACATGTTCATGAAGCATGGATTGATCGCTATAGCCTATAACAAGCTGTGGCATAAATATACGAAAAAGGATCGAGAAAGTCAGTGGCCACTGATAGGATCCTTCGATGATGACAAAATAAATGCGCTAGAAACAGCCCTTGGTAAAAACAAGACAACGCCCACTATGCTTGATAGTTTCGGCATGTGGCGCAAAGAAACTGAACAACGTAAAAAGAAAACTGAAAGTAGGTTGGGAAAAGAGCTGCGAAAAGCAGCCCACCTAGCTGCTCAGAAACTAGAAGGAGAGATAAAGGAAATAGAGAAAGCCAAACAGAAACTAGAAATGGAAACATCAAGTCAGTGTCCGGTTAGAACGTCCTCCATGCTCTACCCTGATTTACCCTCAAGACAACGAGCCAACGATGATCTGCTGTTAGGTCCTCCGACCATCTACATGCCCCCTCCATATGCCCCTTCCCAACCCTTAGCACAGCACTCGCCACCCCCAGGTACAAACGAGGGTAGCGCCACAGCTTCGGCCCCCATGGCCTCTGTGCCGGCCGAACCCCTTGTATTAAATACTACGCAAACGACAACGTTAGGCGACCCTGAGACCCGAAGGGCTGGTTCTGCAAGAACAAACAGACTAAGCATGAGCGAACAGGGATCGACAAGATAGCAAGGACACTGGTAGAAAGGAAGGAAGATGAAGAGTACATCACGGATATGTTTAACTCGTATACAGGGAGTCACAGACGACATTTTACCGTACGACTGTGTTACCATGTCTTAAACGCATACGAGGACCGATATCGAGACAAAGGTCCCTAGAGCCTAACGACTCTGTACCGGAAGGTCGATATCGGGGATGAGGGCGAGTGTGATGTGACGGACCTCCTTACGCGTACGCTTGAGGTTTTCCGCTACCTCACTGAACGAGAATCGGGAACTAAACCCACGACATCCGTAGCGACCGAACCACAAACTGAGCAATCTAACACCATGATGCCGATACGAGAGGCTGCCCCTTACTGGGTTCCTCCACGAGGTGCAGGGACTAACGATGATGCAAACCACCAAGATGCAAAAGGAAGGGTAGTGTACAACTGGGTCTACCAGCCATGGGACCGGCAAGAGATTCTGACATTCCGGAAATCTCTGCCTGACCTACGTAAAAACCCCACTGCCTTCTATACTGAATTGGGTACAGCCCTAGGTTCAACGATTATGACCCTGGCTGACATCGACTTGTTTTTCGGGTTATGTCTACCAGCTGATGTGTGGAAGCAAATCCGGAAAGTCGACCACCTTGAGCTGTTTGGACATACCTGGTCACAACTCGATAACATTGACAAACAACGAGGACCTGGACAAAAGCCTTTGAAATCCATTCTAGACCTTCCAGATAAAATCGTACAGAAATTAAAAACCCTGATTCCAGAAAAGAAAGTGGACTGGTCGATAGTAACGGCCTGTCGCCAGAAACCCCAGGAGGATGTATCGGAATACTTCTCCCGGTTTGAAACGGTGTTCTCCGATTACAGCGGCCAGGACATGACCACTGCAACCGGACACCATCTGTTTGTCCAGAATTATGTTAAGGGTCTGTCATCGGAGGTCTCCCAGAAACTGCAGGCTAGCGAGAGTAGTTGGGCAGCCTCCAAACCTACGGCTATCCTCCAGATGGCCCAATATTATGAACATCAGAAAAATGAAAACGATAGGGCAACAGAGAAAAAGAAGAAGGACTTGAAAGAGAGGGTGATGATTGCCCAACTGCAAGGGGTGACTATAGGACGAGACCAATACCGGGGAAACTATCAGACGAACGTCCCTAAGGCTGCATTTCCCCAGGACCGCACTTTGACTCCCCACAGTGGACGTACAGACCTTAGAGAGGACCAGTGTGCTTTCTGCAAAGGAACTGGCCATTGGAAATCCCAGTGCCCAGTTCTTCTGGAAATAATCAGAAACAAAGACCCCAAGGACATAGCAAGTGGACCGAGAAATAAGGGACAACAGCGAGGGCCCCCAAATGACACGACTAACGACAGATCCGGCAGACCAAATACATTTGATCGACCCAGACAGAACCAATACCAGCAATCTGACTACGATGACGCCCACAACTTTGCATAGGACTGCCAAGGGCAAGGGAGGGATCCAGTCGAGCTCTATGTTAACCAGCAAGGCCCTTACGTCACTGCTAAGGTCCTGGGTACCAAGTCTCCATTTCTGGTAGACACTGGCGCAACACGTAGTGCGTTATCTAAATGACTGATTCCAAGGACACCCTTGTCTGGCTCACTTATAACATCGACAGGTTTCGATGGAACGCCCTCCACTAACCCTTTGTCCGCCCCGATCCTCTTTGACGTAGAAAACAACACCACTGACACCACGTTTTTGCTTTCCTCCAATAGCCCTGACGCCATTATGGGACTTGACTTATTGAAACACTTCCGAGCGACGATCAGATGTTCTCAAGACGGAGTTCGAGTTTTCCTTTACGACAACCCCGTTCTGCTTAGACATTGCCCTCCCCGACGCATGTTTTCCATCACCGACGCTGACACATCCCTGCTTGACACTCTGCCTCCGTATCTGTGGGCCAAGGCGGATTCGGACGTAGGGCGCATGTTGATTGACCCAGTGCACATTACTGTCCGACCAGACGCAACACTCCCAAAGCTTCCACAATATCGGATATCGCCCGAGGGCGAGAAGGCATTGGTAAAGATTATTCAGTCACTGATAGACGCAGGAGTGGTAGAGGAAGTGGTTAGCAACGTTTGCAACAGCCCTATCTTGCCCATCATCAAGAAACAGGGAGAGGGAGATGAGAAAGCATACCGTTTTATCATTGACCTTCGAGAGATCAACAAAGTGGTGGTACCCCAGTACCCTGTGGTCTCAGACATCACCACCATCCTGACTTTGATTCCTTCTACTGCCACCACCTTCACTGTCATTGACCTCAAAAACGCATTCTTTTCCATCCCCATCCACCCAGACAGCCGATATCTCTTCGGCTTCACCCTAAAAGCCCGCTCATATAGGTTCTGCCGAGCACCCCAGGGCTACACAGAAAGCCCTAGCATCTACAGCCAGGCCCTCAAGAGACAACTGGATCAAGTCCAGTTACCCGATGGAGTGGTGTTAGTGCAATATGTCGATGACATCCTTTTGGCAGCCGACACCACTCCATTAGCAGTTACAGCCACCATTCAACTCCTGCACTTCCTTGCGGAAAATGGCCACAAGGTCTCCAAGAAGAAGTTGCAATTCTGCCAACCCCAGGTCACTTACCTAGGCCACCTTTTGTCCAAAGAAGGAAGGAAACTCACTCCCGACCGGATCCAAACCATTCTCGAAACTCCTGTCCCTAAGACCCAGAAACAGGTTCACTCCCTACTAGGCCTCACCTCCTTCTGCCGACAGTGGTTACCAAACCTTAGCCTCATTGTGAAACCGCTGCTTTCTCTGCTAGGTAAAGACGTCCCCTTCCCACTCCCTTGGACCCCTGAGTGTCAAACCTCCTTCATGGAACTACGAGATGCCCTTTGTTCGGCCCCTGTCCTAGGTACCCCTGATTACAAAAAGCCCTTCTCCCTCTACACTCACGAAAGGGAGGGGTGCGCTTTATCTGTCCTGACCCAGGCCATTGGCCCAAAGCAACGACCGTGCGCTTACTTCTGCCACTCTTGACCCTGAAGCCAGAGCCTTGCCTGCCTGCCTTCGAGCTGTAGCTGCTGCTGCAATCTCTATCCGACAGAGTGAGGGGATCGTACTCTCGAATTCCCTCACGGTACTGGTACCCCATGCAGTTGACACCCTCCTGAACCAAACCAAGACGCAACACCTGACGAGTGCACGACTGACTGGATACGAACTGACTTTGCTTGCACCCCATATCGCCCTGAAAAGATGCACCACACTGAACCCGGCAACTCTGTTACCCTTACCAGAGAACGATCCCAATGTGCACCCTGTACATGACTGCGTGACTCTCACGGACGAACAGACTAGAAGTAGGGTTGACCTCAGAGACACGGCTTTCCCTGACCCTGACGGAGAGCTGTGGGTGGACGGTTCTTGCATCAAACTCTCCGATGGCACCACTTCCGCTGCCTATGCAGTCACCACGGCTCGAACTGTAGTCGAGACAGCCCGCATCACGCAACGATCTGCCCAGGCAGCGGAACTGATTGCCCTGACACGAGCCTGCATTCTGGCAGCAGGAACCACAGCGAACATTTACACCGACATCCAGTATGCCTTCGGGGTGGTTCACCATTTTGGGCTCCTTTGGAGGGAAAGGGGATTCTTGACCTCACACGGCACCCCCATTTTGCACGGGGATCTAGTCTCCGCCTTGATCGAAGCTGTCCTTCTCCCCAAAAAGCTTGCAGTCGTCAAATGCCAGGCACACAAAAAGGTGACAGACATCATTGGGCAGGGAAATGCGCTAGCCGACATCACGGCCCGAACGACAGCTGAAAATAGGACGACAACACATATGTACGTGACCAGGTCACAAGCAGAAAAATGGACTGACGCTAGGGACACTATTAGAGACATTCAAACGGCTAGCACACAACACGAGCTGACTGAATGGACACGGGTGGGATTAAAAGATGACGAAGGCTGCTGGCGGACAAGAGACACAAACAAATGGTTGCTACCTGACTCGTACCTGATTCCCATACTGGCGATGGCACACTCCCCTGCCCACATAGGATCAGCCCCCATGATTGAACTTGTCTCCAGAGTTTGGCACAATGATAAAATCACAGACTCCGCCAAACGTCTGGTCCAACAATGCTTGATATGCCTGCAACACAACCCCGGGAAAGGAACTGTAGTACCCCGGGGAGGATTTGGGGTCCCAAATCACCCATTTGAAGTCCTGCAGATGGACTACATCCAGCTAGACAGGTGCCAAGGCCTGAAATATGTACTTGTCGTGGTGTGCGCATTTAGCAAATGGGTGGAAGCATACCCAACCCGTGACAACACTGCTATGGCCACTGCAAAAGTACTGTTAAAGGAGTTTTTCCCCCGTTACGGCCTTTGTCGTATTTTATGGAACGATAATGGCCCCCACTTCATAGCCGAAGTCATCCAGTTCATCTTAAAGGGGTTGGGCATCAAGCAGAAATTCCACGCAGTCTTCCACCCCCAGTCTGCTGGACTTGTTGAGCGACACAATGCCACACTAAAGCTTAAACTGGCCAAGATAGTGGCTACCACGGGTCTGAAATGGCCAGACGCCCTCCCACTGGCATTGCTATCGATGCGTTCCACCCCCACCAGACATCACTTAACACCTTATGAAGTTGTTTTCGGTCGACCCATGAGTGTCTGGTCTGCACCGAAACCAACTTCCATTCATGACGTCCCGGACGTCCTAATGTCTGATTATCTGTATAAATTGACTGAAACTCTGTCTGTCATTCATCAGCAGGTGCAGCAGGCCATCCCCGATGCTTCCAGGGGTCCGGGTCACGCCATCCAACCTGGAGATTTCGTGCTGATCCGAAACTTTCAGCGGTCGAAGAGTTTGGAACCCCGGTGGACGGGCCCCTGGCAAGTGTTAATCACCACCCGGACGGCTCTTCGTGTGGAGGGGAAACGGCACTGGCTGCACGCACACCAATGTAAGAAGGTCTCCTCGACCCTGGCCATGACAGAAAACATCGACAACCAAGAAGAGCTCCTGAACAAGGACCGACCGTCGCTAACCTGCTATCCTGATACCGAAGCACTTGAACTTTCAAAATTCTCTGATCCCACTGTGCCATCCAGAGAAGGGTATTTCCTGCGTCGAAAGGAGGGAGCTTCGGCTAAGTAGACCACGAACTAAGTTGAATCTCAGAACGGTGACCCAAAGCAACCAAGGGTTACCTGGAGAGAAGCTAAACTAAGTATGTGGTTCTGCCCACTACCGAGCACCTTGAAAATGAAGATGATGGAAGCGCCAGATAAGAAGATGATGGAAGCGCCAAATAAGAAGATGATGGAGGCAACAGGAAATACCCACTACAGAAACCCAAGAACAGACAGACTCCACAGCTCAAAGACAATTGCACTCTTCATCACAATCCTTTTCTGCTTTCTCCTCATGACCACACTCTGGATTGTGGAAGAAAATGCACCTGCTCACGAAACATTCCTGACCACTGCTCAGCCTACCACCATGAAGGAACATTATCTGATTTCGCTCTCTCCTCAACTCAGAGAGAGGCGAAAGGAGTTTTGGAATAACTCTTTCGTACAGCTCCTTCACCAGCACAATCTCGCCACCAATGCCACCAACTGTTGGATCTGTGGGTTGCTACCCCACGCCACTGGACACTCGATACCATTCATCCCCTCACCCTTCTCAGTTCATGGCTCCTGCCTTGCTTGGCTGATCCTCCTGCAAGAAAGCTATAAGGACAATGCCACCTCCAGCAAAACCGTAACGCATTTCTTCCACGGGGTCTGGCGAAACAAAACAAAAGCACACTTCTGCCCGCAGACCTCCAACGACTCAATCCACATGGACATCCCTGCTAAAGAACGAATTGAAATGCAGGTGTTCAACAATCCAACCAGACCCACCTTCTCCTACCTGCGGAAACGAACGGCTGCCACTCTGACTGTGGCCCTGTCAGTCATCAACGTCACAGGCCACATGTGCATAGAAGGACATGGGACACAGCTGGTGGGCCACAGTGCTTGCCGTTTTACCAGAACTTTGGACTCCACGGATCCACCTTCCTTTGTGTCGTCCCCAAACATGTATTTCGTCTGCGGCACAAAGGCCTACACCTGGCTCCCCAAAGGCTGGGGGGGCACTTGTTTCATCTCCTTCATCCTTCCTCCGACTTATGTGGCCCCAGCGAATCATCATAGACAAAAACGAGCCAAGGACATTAAGCAAGCCGACTCAACAGGAGCGCAGTTCCTCGATGCTATGAAGGGACATGTTCCCCTCTGGGGCCCGATGGCAAACAGCCGTGCCATCCGACATCTGACTCAGGCAGTTGAGACAACAATGAACATCACAGCTGGTATCTTTGCTAACAACACCGCCGAGCTTCAAGCGGTCCGCTTGGTGGCCCTCCAGAACCGCTTTGTCCTAGATGTGGTTCTTGCGGACCGTGGTGGAGCATGCCGCATTATTGGGTCCAGCTGCTGTACATACATACCGGACAACTCACCCTCAGTGTACAAAGCCATCGAACATCTTCACAGACTCTCTGCAGAAGTCCACCAGGATCAGGAAGAATGGTCGCTTGGTGGTTGGTTCTGGAACACCGTTAAGAACTGGGGCTGGAGACTGTTCACCATTATCCTGATTCCTGTAGTTGTAATATGCGGTCTATGCTTAGGAATTCAATGTCTGCCACCTCTGTGTTCACTATGTACAAATTGTATTTGCCCTAAGACTGTGGACTTTGGAAACGAACGCATGGGAGCATTATATGATGCCGAGGTTAGGAATTTGATGAAGATTGACATTGAGTAGGCAAGTTGGCTAGATATGTTGAAAAGGGAGGACTGTTAAAAGTTAGGCTGCAAACGTCAACATTATCGGCTCCATCTTGCTCTTCTTGAACCCATTCGTGCACGTAAGCGGCAGCCATTTTGAGCACCATGGCCTCCCTGCCCCTCGCTGATAGCCAGCGCGTCTCTCTCTCTCCCTCGACCTCGCAGGCATCCCCCCGCGCGCTGACAACCCCCCCCGCTCTCACATGCCTTGAGTCGTAAACCCCTCTTCAGCGCAGCACTGTCCCGGAATCCCATCCTGTTCCCAGCGCAACACCTCCCTCCGTTCCTTTCATGGTCCCAGACCCTTTGATACAAACCCCCCTTTTCCTGTGTGCCCATTTGTCTTCCTCGTTCCCAGGCCGCCACCTGGCTCTGCGGATACTGTTTATTGCCCCCCGTACAGTAGGAAGCTTCCCCCATTAAAGGACCCTCGAATTGATCAAAGCCCCCACCCTATGATATCCGATCAACCCCACACATTCCGTGAATCGGCGGAATGTCCAGCTGCGCGATAATCATCACCTATTGTGACCGGGGTGGGGACTTCAACTGTAAATGTGTGTGGGAACGGGCCTGAAGGGGAGATTCGAGGATGTCCTTTCATACTTCAAAGCATTGCAAGAATGTGTTACCTGCAATAAAGATCATAAAACTGTGTATAAGAGGCCAGGCCTCAGAGATGCGGTTAGAGCACCTCGTGACGATACTTGCTGTCCGAACTGATGTGTTCTCCTCCGGAGAGAATAAACCCTTGTTTCCTGCCTTCCAGTCTCCAGCGCCTGCCTCTTCATTGGTTAATATCTTGTGGGTTTAAGAGGCAACACCGCCGGGCAATACTTAAGGATCTTTTATTCTGATTGGTAGCCTGACCTTTTTACATTACCTCCATCCCGTCTCCTCTCACACGAGTCCTAGATAGTGCAGATTTCACGCAGGGTATGACGACCTGCTACTTTCAGCTTTAGAAGTCAAAGGATTGCTTTCCCTCAAAGGTTTCTACATAGAGGGCAGCGAGACATAATTTCAGGAACAAGCATGAATGCGGGATTCCCGAGTCCATACGCTTCCATTACCTTCAAATCCGGCAGTGGGTCACATAAACAGTATTAAAGCAAGCACCACTAGAGCGCTCATACCGAAACACCTGGTTTCTAACATTTATGCCATATTCGATATAGCAACTACAGCATGTGCATCCTCCTTTCAAACTACAAGGGAGACCGAACTTAACATATCACTTGGCGCAAAAAAATGGCATTAGATATTTCTTCATACTAATAATTATTATTAATAATCTATGAAATAGAGAGATCCTATACAAAATAATGTTTTGTTGGCACTTTACCCTAAATCGTCTCCACATTAACAACCTCACTTATTCAGACGCTTGCTGGCATGGTTGTGGGAGTAACAGGTTCTCTAATTCATACCCACACTTGGGTGATTTATGGGACAATATCGTTCTTGCGATCTCATAAATCCAAGGTCCGATATTAGACGAGCTTCCTTAACTGGCTTTACTTGGCAGACCATTGACTGGTCTATACCTCGCCACTCCATTGCAGGTATGCCAAGCGCCCCATTCTCCCTCCATCTCTGGGGAAAGCCTATTAAGGCAATTTGCGAACTCTGGTTACATAAATGTTGGCAGCTGTGGGGGCATGAGCAAGTAGTGTATGATGTTTCAGGAAAATCTCATCCTTTTAATGAATTATGGAGTCATGTTATTTCATACTTGAATAGATTACAGGGGCAGAACATGCCCTCATACTCTGCAACCTCTGGGACTGTCTGCCCCCACTTTTATACCTAAATTTGAATCCTTCATAGTTCTGTAAAACTGATGAACTATGAACTCCCTTGCTTAATATATGGATGGCCTGGTGTCGGGTATGGGAAACTCGGAGGGGGTCTGGGAGTTTTGCGTTAGTGGTTGCATCCACCGAAAGATGTTCTGATCACATGCGCTGCTCTAGGAGGGCCTTTCGCCATCGGTCTTCACTTTTCAAGCACTGCACTCGTGCTTGTGATGGCATCCACCTTGCGGGAGCGAGCAGCGGCACGGCCACGTTAATTACAACATATGGCAGCTGCTCGTTCCCGCAAGGTGGATGCCCCCACAAGCACGAGTGCAGTGCTTGAAAAGTGAAGACTGCCGATTGCAATGCTGCTTGCGTGTGGCATCACTTGTTTCTTCTTCTCCTCCTCTTTTCCTCTGCCCTGTCTCTCCTGATTTGTAGCTCCCCGCGGTGGAATGTGGGTGGGGCTCTACATGTTGTGTGACTTACCCGCTTATTGTAGGTGTTCAACTTAGTGACTCTAGGACGTTTATCTACAGTGCTTTCCCACAGCTGCCATGTACATTGGTTTGTCTCTTCCTGTGTGATTTAAAATGAGTGAAATATAAAGATGGTTTTGATCACTTTGTAGTGGAGACTGAACCTAGAGGCTTTCCGGAGATAACCTAGCTCTCGCATGAGCTACAAGGAATGTAAAGGTTCAGTCTCTCCTATAGCTCCTAGTTTCCCTCGCCCCTTGACACCTACACCTGCTCATTCCTTTTCCTATCCCCTGCACACACCTCCCAGGCCTGTTGCCCACCATACCACCATCTCACTCTGTTCTCCTCTTTCCTCAAAGGCAATCAGCGCCCCCTGTCTGTCTGTAGTGTGTACTTCTCACTTGTACAGAGCGGTGTTACTTTGTTGCAACATTTGCACTATAAAAGTCTTGTGCATTCGCGAACACCTAGGCCTCAACTGATGAATGCTGTCCAAGTCCAGGGCTGGCCACAGAGCTGTCTCACAGGCCTCAGTCAGCAGCGGCGATCTCTTAGTTTAGACAGCTCTGATAGGCTGTAGGCAGCAGGGCTGTATCTGAGACTGCACAGACCTATCTGCTCTGGATTTTGACATCCGGTCTATTCCCCCAAGAGGAACATAACTCAGTGACTATTCCTGAGGTTGCAGAGAGTATGCAGGTGTTAGTTTTAGACAGCAGCGCTATCCCTCAGATTACACAGACATTACATGCTCAGGCCTCACACTCCAGAGCGATCCATGAAAGAAAAGAGAATGTACATTATTTGGTTCTAGACAGCAGAATTATCTCTCGGCTTATACTGATAGATCTTAGAGGTTATTTTAGGCAGCAGAGCTGCCCCTAACGTTATGCTGAACATTCAGATTCAGGCCTCAATTAGCCAGAAAGTGTCGAGCTTATGTGTGTTCACTGCCTATTGCAGATGTCCTCAGTAGAAAACACAATGCCCCACCCCAGTGAACAGACTAGCTCACATTGCAATTTAGTCAATGTTGAGATGCTCCATGTGGCAAATTACATTGAAGAAGAAACTCCTGTGAATCAGGAAGCAGGTTTTGACCTTGTAAGCATAGACGTCAATTCACTGATATGCCAGTGGTAGCGGGAGTGACATCACATACACACAAATTCACACATTTACACTCTCTCACACATTTACTCTCTCTCACACATAAACACATTCTCACCGCAAGCACACACACACACAACATACATTTAAAAGCATTTTTACTTACCTCAGTTTCCATGGAAGGGCATATTCCAGCTTGTTGTACTCCATTAGTGAATAATATATTTTATTTATTTACTACTAGCATAATAAACAAGCACTGGCATAGCCAATAGGTCTCGCCCTTGGGACCTTATAAGTGTTTAGTTGTCCAGCACAATATCCTTGGTGCAACAACATCAACTGTTGCGTGGCTAAACACTTATAAGGTCCCAAAGGCGAGACCTATTGGCTATGCCAATGCTTGTTTATATAGGGACATGAATCAAAAAAAGATTGAAAAGTAAACGTTTTCTAGGGGCCATCAAACATAATCAGTAGATCTTCTCAGAAACTTCTGGGTGTGTATAGTACACTCTATTCTAGATTATTAACCGCACAATTCTAATGTTCGACAGATAGACACTTTCTGGTGGTCAGCAGCGCCGCCTGCCTTTCTGAGTCACTCTAGCAAGTACGTCACCAAGCCTCCAAAAGGTCAGATATATCCGGGGAATCATTAACTAGCATTTTATAAATTGGAACGCACCATTTTTTGCAAGGAGCTCGGCCAGCACACTTTGTTCTATATAAGATGTATCATGTTATCGCTGTTGCAATCAATACATTGGTTCAGTGCATGGTCAATCACTGCCAAAGTCACAATATGAAAGGACTGTTGAAGAATCATGCAATCATCCCCTCATCCTTGTATCTTGAACCCAAAGCATTGGCTATGCCAAACTTCAAACCCGCTGATGCAGAGGCCATAAGGTTTGACAACCCTGAGCCGTTTCCAAATGATAACCTGCTTATCATATTGGCAAACCCAGTGTATTTACTTGTGTCCTGACAAGTGCTCTAGGAGATGTTTCTAAGTTGCTGATCAACAGAGTTTTAGGAGGGCACCCAAAGTGCTCTCCTACCAAGGATGGTTGCTGCCCCCGTGACCAGGCTGGCAAATGAGTAATGGCTAATTGTAGTAGCAGAATACAAGCTCTTTTCATTGCACCACAGTGGGGAGATTATCTTCTAGTTCTCCCTAGTAAATCTATGAAAGGTGTCGTGACTGAGCACCCCTGAGTCAGTCTCATTCTACGCTGCGAGTGACAGAGGGCTTTGGTACATTAGAGGTGGGAGCCCCTAGGCTTCTCCCTGAATGTATGAAGCCGCAAAGATTGTAAGGTGCTATCCCCCCATATCCTTATTGAATTTCGAGCCGAAATTGCTAGTAAAGGTCCTGGCCGAATGCCTTCGCACTTGTATTCTGGACCTGGTACATCCAGATCAATCGGACTTTATGCCACAACGCTCTACCAGGCACAATATCAGATGTGCCCACATTGCGTAGCCGAGGTCCACCGCCTGGGACGCCCCGTAGCTGTCCTACTAGCAGATATCGATAAGGCGTTTGACTCACTGAGCTGGACCTATCTTTTTAAACTCCTAGAAGCGGTTAACCTAGGGCCCCGTTTTCGTGCCTATGTAAAATTGTTATATACAGATCTATAGAGCCATTGGCAATGTGGGTGCGCCTAGATGCGGTCTTCCGAGGGTTGGATTGATCGCCTGAATGCTCAGACAGGATAGGTTATATGCCAACGACGCGTTATTCTTCATCGCCGACCCTTGGGTCACCGGGCCGAGGGTGCTCCAGATTTTGCGGGTCTTCGGAGAGGCAACTGGACTGTGTGCCAACCTGTCCAAATCTGTTCTTTTCCCCTTATGTGGTGAGCGGAGGAATCAAGCTTGGGCCTCACAGCTGATCGTTGCGGAAGAGGGTTTCAAGTATCTAGGTGTTCATATCACCAGAAGTCCCACTATAGCGTGGCCGCGCAATATAGTCCCCTTGCTGCCGGCGGTGCGTGAGGAAACAACTGTGTCGTCGCACCTCTCCTTATCACTGAATGGTCGGTCCGCCCTTTTTAAAATGGTGTCCTTGCCACGCTTGCTTTATAGGCTACAGAATTATCCACATCCCATTCCCCCGTCATGGTTTCTTGAGGGGAGGGGCTGGCAGGGTAGCCCTTGCGACGTGTATTCAATCCACATACTGCAGCGGGATTGCGGCAGCGGCGTTCGGGCGTACTATTGGGCATCTCAGCTCTTGGTAATTAATGAATGGTGGTATAACTCTCAAGTTGATCCATCCTATGCAGTAGAAAGGCCTTCCTAGCGGAATACCCGCTGCTTAATCTCCTATACAGTAATTCGTTCTTAGAGGTGCTCCCCCCGGCCTGCCAAACAGTGATTTAGATCTGGAGACATGTGTCCAGGTCCATGGGTTGGTGGGGCATGCTGACAGGCATTACTCCCCTTTGGCAGGGTACACACCTCCGACCCGTTTCGACCCTGACGGGGTTTCGTAAATGGGATGATATAGGGATATCTACACTCGGAGACGTAATGCGGGCACCCACACTTAAATCCTTCTAGCGGCTGCAGGAGGAGTTTGACCTACACAAATCTCAGTTCCACAAGTATCTACAGCTCCGCCATGCTCGGTTTCCTCTGATTAAACCCCTCCAGTCACTACCTGAATTTCACCCCATGGAGGGTAGACTACTAATGGGCGATCTATGGGCACATAAAATCCGCCAAATTTATCAGACCCTGACCACACACTCCAAAACAAACATACATCGGACCCGGAAGGCGTGGGACTCACCGGCACTGACCGACGACGACTGGACTGAGGCCCTAGCCAGCCCCAGGTATTCTGCTGTCTCCACTAGGTACCGGCTGATCCAGTTCAAGTACCTCCACAGAATTTATTATACTCCTTCGCCTCTGGAAGATGGGGGCTATTCAGTCCCCCACCTGCCTCTGTTGTAACTCCGATGAAGGTCGTTCCTTCACACTGTCTGGGGTTGCGGAGCATTGCAACACTTTTGGTCGGGTGTGCTGTCTTGCTTTAAGCAGGTGCTGGCGTGGGGCATCCCGCAGACCCTAAACTGACATTTCTCCATAGCACAGAAGATATCGGGGGGAACCGATACAAGAGACACCTATTCCTAGGCCTCACCTTAGCCAAGTAAGACATTGCACAGCATTGGAAGGCCTCCTTTCCCCCCGGGGTGGCAGCATGGAAAACGGCCTTAGATAAATGTATGTCGGCCGAAGTCGTGGTGTTTCAGGCATGGGGTTGTCCACAAAAACATGGGAAGATCTGGGCCAGGTGGGCAAAATACGGGGCATCGACCTGTCCCTCCTTACGTAACCAGCAAATCAGGACCCTCTCGAATGATTGGTTATCACTGACTCGCCAATCTAATGCGTTAGCTTGCCAATGATGCGGAACTAACCTCCTTATTGTACATATACGTATCCCTTCTCAAGGGATGTGTGGTGCAGGGTTGGGGGGAGGGGTGGGATGTTAGGTCTGATGTTCTGCAGACCTCTTGGAGAGGATATTTCCAGTACCTATTGTTTCTATTATTCGTCTTGTGCCTATATGCCGCCTACTGGGTTTCGCCCATTTGGTACTACAAAATAAATAAAACTTGTTGTTTTAAAAAAGAAAAAAGATTGTATGGTGCCCGTAGGGCCTAGTGTTGGGCAATGCTGTTCTCACGCCTTCTCTCCCCTCCTCCTGTCTCCTCCTCCTGCGCTGCTCTCCGGGATCCTGACCTGCCTCTAGAATTTTTGTAAAACTAAGTGTGATGTATGTGCCAATCTCAATGCATGTTCCAGCAGGTCTGTGGTCTACCAACTGAATAGTGAGTGTGACCGAAGACATGGAAAGCGTGCACACCTTCTCCAAAGAGGTGAGTTATCTCGCCATCATTTGCCCGTGTGCTTTTTCTGCAGAGAGAAGATCCCAGCACCTGATTAGACATATGGTAGTCTGCAAACCAATGCATACCTAAGAGTGATAGCTTCCCCGGTTGCTGTGATGAAGCATGCCTGACAGAAAACTGCACTTTGCCAGTTTGACGCAAATTTTGCGAGTGGGCAGTTTGATTCAACTCAACCACCACAGGATTGGATAGAGCTGACCTTTTTGGCCTATCCAGCATTCATCTTTTACTTCAAGGTGCCCTAAACACCTTTGCAGAGAAAGGAGAGTAGCAGTGGCAGAATGATGTCTCCCTTTGAGGGCGAGGACCATATCCCTATGACAGAAGAGAACATATTGCTGTTGTTGCTTCTGAAGAAGAGGAGACGTACTCCCCTGTGAGTAGAGAACCTGCCTTATTCAGTCTGTGCCCAGGTTCAGCGTCCCAGAAACAAGGGTGAAATGAGGACACATCATTCCAAGGTCAGAAGTCTCTGGGCACACCAACCCTCTGCTGTTCTGAGCTCTACAGGGCAGAGAGGGGCTATAGCTATATGTATGGACCGACCTTCTGGTTAGTAGGATGGCACATAGTATTTTATCCAGTGCAGTGCAGATATCCCAATCTATTCCTTTTTCCTCACTAGGGATCCACATTTTTCCTTGTTTACTCCATCAGTTCAGCATGAATGTGTTACATTTGTGGGGTCCATCCTCGTACTTTGTGGCTCGTGCCTAGTTTAATATCCAGGAATGAGGCTTTTAAGTGTGCATATAACAACCCTAACAGTCTGTCCATAGATGGGTTTCTGTCTATGGATTGAGCTGGACTCCACCTTGAGTTCCGAAGCAGACTACCTCAGTTCCAGGAAGGTCTTTCTTCAGGGCTATGTTTTGGACATCACTGTTCAAACAGGCCTTTCCACCTTCCGAGATATGTGGCACCTGCAGATAATGAGTCAACCCATCATCCGAGAGAGACCCAGCGTCTTTGCCTTTCCACCAGTTAGGATTGATTCTCCCATACTCCCTCTGTTTGCACTGGCCAATCATTTTTGGGGCCTGTTGATCTTTCTCTCAGTAATAAACTCACCTAGAGTGGTCAATGAATTAGAGGGAAACGTGAAAGCCATACTTCGAAGATCGCAGGAGAGATCTTAATGTCTGTACCTTGTCTTTTGTATCTTAGAATGAAACAAAAAACCTTAAAGAAAGATCATCCTAATTCACCTTCCTTAAAGATTTTTCTTCTGGCTAGCAGTGAGATTGAGAGCAGTGATCAATTGTACATTTCCCTTTTATTCCATATTGTGCAGT
The DNA here is from genome assembly GCF_964261635.1 of Lissotriton helveticus. Lineage (NCBI taxonomy): Eukaryota > Metazoa > Chordata > Amphibia > Caudata > Salamandridae > Lissotriton > Lissotriton helveticus. The sequence goes on along the minus strand of NC_136067.1, from coordinate 488,680,767 downwards.
GTTGTGTTTGTGTGCTTTGTATTTCATCTGAACTATTTATACTGTAAATATATTTTATAAATGAATTCTTACTAGACGTTATCTCTAAACACAGCCCTTATCTCAACAATAATAGGTTATTGTTCTTTAGATTACTTTGTTGAACTGCACCCTGACGCACTTAACTGAATATTTCTTCAGGGAAGACTTTGGCTCCCTGCCCACATCTATCCAGAGAGCCAAGGACTCAGTAGTAACCCCTATTTTCTGTTGTGAGCTGTGTACTTTGAGTGCTGCTTTCTAGGATCCCTAAGATCATTTAGAAAACTCTGTGGCCCATATAATTTCTTTCACTAGCAACTCTGGTCTCAGAGTAACACAGATAAGGTAGCTCAGCTTTTCTCTAGTTTTGTGCCTACGATGGGTTTATTTGTTGTATGAAAGGATGTTTGATGCATTAATGAATTACTAGATTCTGTCATGGTACCTTTGACCACAAGGTTAGGACCTTGTGTCAACATTTTGTAATCAAATTTGAGTCCAAAACTTGCACAGTTATCTTTGCGATGAATGGCATTGCCACTATCAAAAGTAAAGTAATGAAACAAATATTGTTCACATCCACAGATGAGGTTTTGCTGTTTCAACAAGTGCCGATGGTTGAAATAGATGGAATGAGGCTGGTGCAAAGCAGAGCAATACTTAACTACATTGCAGCAAAGTACAACCTATATGGGAATGACCTGAAAGAAAGAGCACTGTAAGTCAATATCATCATTACATTGTTATCCGTAAAGCTCGTCCTTCCAAACATATGAAAACATGCTAGAGTAGGTTATAACTTAGAAATTGAAATAGGAACTCTCTGTTTCTCAATGGCAACTTTCTGCTTGTAGCTATAATAACAGTGTCCTGATTTGCAGTGAATGAAGCAATTGAGCACATTAATTAGAGGTGGGTGAGCCTTCAAATTAATAGGGAGAGCTGAACCGGGGCCGAGCCAAAGGGTCTGGCTCGGCTCTTAGAGCCCATGCATGAGCCGAGCCCTGAAAATGTTTACCATGTAAATCATACAGCAAACATCCTGTAAAATATGACAGTCTCTTCAAAATTAAAAAAAGTTTATTTCTTTCATATGTGGAAGTTTTGCTGGTAATACGTCACATTATAGCACCGCACGGATCAGTACTTATGAAAAGTGATAATTTTTAAACCTAAACCAATAGACGCACAACAGATATCATGTAAACCCTGTACCTGGGCTAGATTATTATAGAGCAACATTATTGTCTAGTAACTGAAACACAATAGGTTTTCGCACAACTGATATTCTGAACTCACATATTGGAAAGTGCTTTCATACGGGATAAAGTTATGTTATGTTAAGTATGCTTACATAGCGCATGGCTATCCCAGCAACAGGGCGTCCCAGCGCTTGCAGACAGGCCAGATGGCAGAGTACAGCAGGAGAAATGAGGTGACCATTTAACCGGCACCCGGAGTGCTGGTCGTCCTAAATGGAGGAGAACAGCCAGATTTTAATTTGTTTCCGGAAGAGCCGATGGTCCTGTGTGGCGCGTACCTCTGGGGGGGGAGGGAGTTCCAGAGCATCGGGGCCATGGACTTAAAGAATCGACCACCTGCTCTGCTCTTGCGTACCCTAATGATAATGAAGAAAAATGAGTTTTTGTGAAATAAAACATTTGCCCAAGATCACACAATTGAAGTGAGGAAGCCTCGATTCATCCAGGGTTTCTGGTTTCTCTTTGCACAAATCAGACTCTAAGCAGGTATCTATGTGTCTCTCCTTTTTTTGTTATCACTTAGTTTTAACCGCTTTGTGCCTTTTTTTGTGTAGTGCAATCCGTACCTGGAGGTATTGGATAATTTTACATGTGCACCAGTTACATTATAAATGATCACTTACACTTTCTTATGGGCAAAAAGCCCTCAAACACCATCAAAGCTCTGAGAGAAGGGATTTAACCCTGGACTTGTCGCTACCCGACTCCGCTAAAAGACACTCTTTTTCGGACTTTCCTGTTGAAAGTTACCACCGAAATACCAGTATATACAGCATGTTTACAGTAATAATACATACACGACTATAGGAGCCTTGAGAAAGCCCTAGGCCAAATGACCACCAGAGGGCGAAACACATGTCGGCTGTTGAACATCCATAACCAACATTTGTTATATCTTGGAGTTTGATAAAAAAATGGAGTCGTGAACTAATAGAAGAATAAAAGTACAAAACATAAACGAACCAGGACTCAAAGAATCCTTATATAATATATCAAAATGCTGGAACAATATATGAAATATCTGCAAATAAATTAGGAGCACACACTCAATTGAGTCTATAAATTAGTTTGCGCCTGGACTATGTGACATGCCGTTAATTAACTGTAGGTGATACAGAATGCTGCTGCTTAGATTCTTTACAAAATCCCTAGCATTGCACTGGCTGCCAATGCAAAAAAATAATTCAGTTCAAAGCACTGCCTTGTTAATCGTTCCCTCAACAAAAAGGCCTCCAGCTCATGCAGCGCCTACTGACCTCTCACAGGCCAAAAAGAACCTTCAGGTCAAAGGGTCACAATCTACTGCTTGTTCCTAGGATTGAAAGATGTGGTGGGAGTTCCTTTGCATACCTGGCACCTAAGCTGTGGAATGCCCTCCCAACGCATCTGATATTGGAAAAAACAGAAGCTAAGTTCAGAAAAAAACCTTAAAACCCATTTATTTTAGCCCAATTCTAGTTACACAGGGTAGTAGAGCAGTGGTTGCTGCCAGTGCTGGGAGGCCACTGGGTAGCATGCGTTATATAGATCTCGGTGAACAGAATCAGAGACGTTTTAAGGCATGGGCAAAGTGATCTCTGGCCCAGGGCCCCAGCCTTTCAGGGGGCCCCTTGATAGAGCCAGCTATGTTCTGTGGAGAGTCTTGCCCTGATGAATAATTTTAACAGATTGTTGTGAATAGCGTTTTTCTATCATTTGTTTTTAATGTGTGAGAGTCTATTACAAAATTTTGCAGACACAATTTGTTTGTTTCATGCAACATCCACATAAAGTTTATTTTAGATCAGTACTGGACCTCACATATGAGAAATGGAAGGGTGTTACAGAGATTATTTGCAGTAATATTAGTGAGCTGCTGCTGCTGCTGTTTTACAATACTAAAAACACACATCACTATCCCTGAATTTCAGATGTACACACATTTAGAATTTGACCAAAGAGAGCATGAAAGAGCTGAAACTGGATCATAAAATCAATACATTTGGCCCAGGGCCCCCAAAATCCTTAAAACATCCCTGAAAAATAGAATGGAATCCAAGGTGCTCATAATATTTTGAATTGTATTAATATTCTACATTTGGTTTTCTCTGAAAATAATTCAAACATGTTACTTCTGGATGACATATTAGCTGTTCAAATTAAAGACACTTTAAAGACAGATAGATGTAAGGAGACATTGCGCCATAGTGACATTGAATACAGTGGCGTTAGCGGAAGGTGTTACTTTCGTAAGACATCATAGTTGCTAAAGTTTCACTCAAAAAATACTTGAATAATTTTTAGGGAGCAGGCAAGGGGGCAGAATTGGGATTGGTCCCAGCTTCCACAGGAATGGAGGTGTTTTACAATTTTGGGATTAAGATGCGCAAAAGGGAAATACATCTACCTGTCACAAAGTCGAGCTAGCACTTCCGGGGACTGTACAGTAATCTACCAATACTAGTTTTCTTTCCTGGCAACAAAGAATAACAAACCGGATACGCGTTCAGGTGGCTTATTTATTTGTTTGCCCTGTTTTCAAAATTAAATCAGTGCCCCTTCACCACAGTTCCCCTTATTTTCAGACAATTAAACTGCAGCGTGAGAGGATTGCTAATTCATAGGTGTGTTTATTGCACACTAGGGGTTAGCACTTCCTACATATAAATCTTTTCAGTCAGTCATACTAGGTTTTATTCTGGATTACAGTGTGCTCTATATTATTATGGATGGCGACTTCAATTTGAATTTAATGATTTCCCCCAGTGATAATGTTTCGGGTGAGGGTCAAGATGCTGGCTAGTAATTGCTCGCCGTGTATCAGCTGCTCAGGCACTGGCAGTCAGGTATCCGTGGAGGTCTCCGACCCCGCATTCAGGTAACGCGGTACGTTTGACCGCGCCTCAGTGGTTCGCAGTTATCCCACAAGACACCCCAAGTTTCCAGGTACGCGGTACCATTGACCGCTATTTTTTCCACCACAGCAGAGGCCTTACAGATTAGACGATATCCCACAAGACCCCCCAGGTTTCCAGGTACGCGGTACCAATGACCATTATTTCAACCACAGCCGAGGCTTTACAGACCCCCCCTGTCTCCAGATCTGTTACATTTCCTATTTTGAACAGAGCGCCTGTACCCTCAAGCGTCCCAGTGCTTTGTGACACATGAATTTGCCCGCTCACCACTTCCCGCCCCCTCCCCTCCCCCCTGAAGAAGACCCACCTGTAAGGGACACCAACCCTACATAACTCGGGTCGAAACGTAGACCACTACCTTACTGCCACCTTCTTTATACAAGTGTGATGTGTAACACTGTTTCCATTGAAGTATGGTTTTGCTAATGAAATGCATTTTATTATACATTCTCATCTGGCTCCTCGGCGAAGCCAGCAGTAAATTATGCTCCGCATACCAAGACTGTATGTTTGACTTTGTCACATCCTTTCATCTTCACCAACTCCCAACACTTCACTACCTTTCCCCTTTTCTGGGCACAAAAAAACGATTTATAACACTATGTGATTAAATAACATGGTGTTTTCAAATGACATGATGGAGTATTTTGTATTTTCTTAATTTGTTCCTTGTTCTGGGACCCCTTTTCCATAATAATTGACACCTAGGTCCCAGCGACACTTTGGGTCGACCCTCCCTTTTGTACTACAGGGATCTGGGCCAGCAGGTTAAAGGATGCTAGAAGGGTTGAAGCAATTAAACCGTAGAGTTGTGGATGGGTGGGTTCTAGCACAGAGACAGTGTGTCGACCGATGGAGAGCACCAGTCACCAGACTCCTGGGATTAAAACGTCCGCCAGTATTTATACAGATCCCCACTGCCGGAGGTCATCTGCTTCCCTGTAAAATTTGACTTTGACAAACATAGTGATTTACCTCTTAACATAATTTAAGAAATACTTCCTGTAATTAGAAACAGTTCCACGGTAGGAAGTAAAATGCTTAATAATTCAGCCTTGCACAAGGAAATATGGTAAGCAATGTGTGGGGACAGCAATTGTCGCAAAGCATAAACATCTAGTTTGCATTGTTCCAGGGTCAACACCTGATGAAAAATGACCTGCACAGTTATTCTTAGTGTTGAGAAGAGGAGAACTCTTGGCCCTCTCTGCTGTCTTTGACACAGTTGACCATGACACTCTGAAACAAAGACTCTATGAAGCCGGCATAGAGGGAACTACCTAGACTGGATCGCATCCAACCTTCGAAACAGAACTAATGTCATCCATACCCCACCTTTCTCATCTAAACCATACTCCACAAAAGCAGGGGTCCCTCAAGGGTCCATCAGCTCGCCCATGCTTTTCAACATCTACATGAAGCCATTACCGGTACTGATCAATCCATTTCACCTCACATGCTATAACTATGCAGATGACACGCAAATACTCCTTCAATTGGAATGCCCCGAAGACATTGAAAAATCCCCAGTTTTCAGTTGTCTCCGAGCCGTAGATCAGTGGATGAATGGAGCCATCTCAAAATGAATGCTTCAAAAACGGCAAAAACGGAAATACTGCCATGTGGTGATTAGAAACATTACGACCCGCTTGCCGCCTGGCTTGATTAACTGGGATTACCACATAAAGTATCGAATGAAGTAAGAAACCTAGGAATGACCATGGACTCCAAGCTGTCGATGAATGCCCAAGTGGACAAAGTAGCAAGATCAAGCTTTGTCACTATAAAAACGCTGCGGCGAATTTTCCATCATTTGGAATTTCCACACACGGTCCAAGCTACCATCTCCATTGTTCTGTCCAAACTCGATTACGCCAATAGCCTCTACCACGGATCATCTTTAACGACCATGAAAAGATTACAACAGATTCTGAACTCGGCTGCCAGACTACTCTTGCATATCAAACCGCCAGACCACATCTCCCCTGCCTTGAAAGCCCTGCATTGGTTACCGGTTGCCAGAAGATCCACGTTCAAGCTACTTTGTATCACCCACAAAGCAATACATGGAATGGGACCGCTCTTCATCAGGAATAAAATCACCAAACACATTCAACAAAGGAACCTATGCTCTAAAGGGGCATCTCGCCTCAAAATCCCAAGATACAAGAAAATAACCATGGGTGGCACATCCTTCTCTGTTCAGCAGCCAAACTATGGAACTCTTCACCCCCAACATAAGCTCTACAGACAACCACCTTATCCTCAGAAAACTACTCAGGAATTGGCTCTTCCCCACATAAGAACCATAAGTAAACAGAAATTTACAGCATATTCCTCTGTATATAAAAATGTATTTTCACTATAGATATGTACCTACCCTTGTGTATTACTTTGTATAAACATGTAGAATAATTATGTTGTTGTAAATAAATAAATAAAAATCATCTTTGGTCTACATATACTTACTTCCATTGTGCATCTATGTACCTTCCATGTACTTGGATCTGTGTCTGTTACCTTTCTCCAGAAAAAGCATATCCAATGCACTACCCTATTTCTCATCCTGTACCCCTATGAATATCTTTAACCTATATATACTTAACTCCTTTATTCATCTATATACTTTCAATGTACTTATGGAGCTATATTTTTATCACTTTCTTCTAATTTAGCATTTCAAATTCACTACCCTATTTCTAAGCCTATACATCTCTCAATATATCCTATGGCCCAACCTTCTGACTCATCTCAACCTTCTTTCTCTACTCTTTCCAATGCAATACCCTATCTCTCACACTATACATCTATCAATACCCTCTACATCCACTCTTTCATTTATCCCAAACCCCATACCACTACTATGATCCCCAAAATAACCCTTTCTAGACTCTCTCCTACTCTACCCCTCCTTGCATCATCTGACACCTCTTTTTACTATACCAATCCCCCAAAGCAAACCTTTATAAACTCTTCCCTCTGACGCTTCCCCTCAAAACCCCTTTTTACTCATCCAAAAGCCTCCTCCTACTGCTACGACCTCAAATAAAAATATATATATGTCTCACTCTTCTGTCCCTACATTATCATTTCAATCAAAATAACAGACTAACATGTTCACTTCTTAATTTCCATATAGCATTTCAATATCCCATCAGGGTTACAAGAGCAATATAAATGCAAACCTTTTTCCCTTTTCTACCCCTTCTCAATCCAAATAACTAACTAACATATCCATCACTCAAATTACTTTCATGTTTCGCCATACTAATTGAAACAGTAATCCTTATGGTTTCTAGAGTAGCGTTCTACTCGCCAATAAAGTGCTTCAAACCCCATCAAGGGGTAGCAAGCGCTGTATAAACACAAACCTCTTTCCCTCTTCTATCCCACAACCTACCCTTCTCTATCCAAATAACTGAATAACATATCCACCACTCAAATTACTTCATACTTCGCTATACTAATTTTCAAATCTAATTCTTCATGGGTTCCGGAGTAGCGTCCTATTCGCCAGAAAAGCGCTTCAACACCCATTAGGGGTAACAGGTGCTACATGAATCCATACCTTTCTTCCCTTTTATCCCTCCGCTATCCTTCTCACTCCAAATAACTGACTAATATCCACCACTCAATTACTTTCATATTTCACCATACTAATTCAGCACTAATCCTTTATGGGTTTCCGGAGTAGCGTGCTTCAACACCCCATCGGGGGTAACGCGCGCTATATAAATACAAACCTTTTCTTTTTTTCCTCTTCTATCCTTCTATCCTTCCGAATCCAAATAACTGACTAACCTATCCACCACTTAAAATTTACTTGCATGTTTCACTATACTAATTCAACACTAATCCTCTAAGGGTCCCGGAGTAGCGTGCTACTCGCTGAAAAAGCACTTTGACGCCTCATCAGGGGTATTAAGTACTATATAAATGCAATTACAATTACATGCATTTATTTTTTTACTCACGTCATCGGCACTATGCTGTTTTTCATGTATCTTCCATAATTATATATTTTTATCGCAGCTGTTGTTTCAATGTACATGATAAAACAGAAAATTACCTTGCCCCTGATGGAGCGAGATAGAAAACTAAATTTTGTTTAAACTCGCGAAGTCACATTTCCATAACATGAATAATAATATTAATGATTTGTGATTTGTCATGCTAATACAACTTAGATTAAACTTTACACATGGGGGGACTAACATGTGTGCTCATAAACGTGCATAATTGTTGCATCTTTTTGTTTGTGCAAAATAATAAAATAATTTATTGTTTTCGTTTTTGTCATAACTAACTGCTGCAAACTTAAAAGAAGCATGTGCTTGTTTTGCTTTTCCTTGTCTATGTGATGTCAATTCTACTATTCTAGGTGCATTTAAGTCTCATGGAAAAACGGAGACTGGTAGATATAAACGCTGCTTTATTTGTTTGCAATGGCTAGGTAACATTTTGATTAATCGGGTGGGTTAATTATTTAGTAAATCCTGGGGTGGATACAGAATCTACATTATTTCTTACATTAATACTTTTCTTGTGTTTGTTTTATATTAGAAAACATAAGTTGTCTGCTTTTGGGCCTTGTCTGCCCGAACTACAATATGCTGAATTTTACTTCTGCAAAAGTGCTGAGACGCCCATTCTGAAATAAATTATTCGTCAAAAGCTGCGTTCACAAAGCAAAAACTAACGTGCTATCGTCATTCTGTCGGACATGGCCAAGGTCGAAAAAGAACATTTTGTCAGTCCTTAACTTGGCATCCGCGGAAGTCAATTGGAAGTCAATGGACGCTGCGAGAATGACTTTATACAATTGTTGCAATCCAAGGAAGCTCCTGGTTGCACTCGGAAGGGACAATGGTCTCTAAGAAAAGTGACTTAATGGAAGTTTTGAAAAGTGGGTGACATGTCACTTGTCACTCTCAGCCAATGGGACGTCGAAGATTTCTGAAAACTTTCCTTTGCGTAGTTTAGTTAGCGTAGAAAGGTATAAAAAGTCATGTCCCTAGGGATGGGCTGGCTGCTACTTTCTGACTTTCGGATGAGGGTGAAGTGCTGACGGACTTTGCGTGGAACACGTAAGAATCCTCAAATGAGCTTTACTTTAAATTCTATCTATTTAGCTTAGTTAGGGAATTAGGTTTTAGAAATGCTAAACTTTACACATTTACTTTAATTTTGTTTCACTTGCTTAAATTGTATTTTACTCACGTTTCTTTACAAACATGCTTGCTTTATTGCTAATAAAATTTATTTATAAAACTATCAACTTATATACCATAATTTAGTAAATAAAATCTTACTTTTGACAAACAAGCTGGTCTTGGTTATTCAGGAGTGTAGGTTACTATTAGCTAGATCACGTCGCCAATGGTGGTCGTTTAAATGGTCAAGTTTTATTCTAATGACAATATTCTTTACGCAGATGTATAAAATTGTATATAATTTGTAGATAATGTGAATATAGATTTAATCTGACCACCTGATTCAGTAGGCCCAAAATATGTCAGGTTTATAAATGGGTCCAAAATTTAGTATAGAATTTTGTTTATAGGTTATGAAGTTGGGTAGCGTTGTTTATGATATATTTTCTATAGGCCGCTGGATCAATTCTCTGGTAGCAGAAATTGATGGTTGCTAAGGGTAACCAAGGTAATATGTTGGTTGCTAAGAGTTACTAAAGTGTTATGGTATGGAAATAGGATCGATGTTTTAACACATGTTGAGTTCATTTTTCGTGCTATCTGTAAGCTATACCGGTATAGATTGTGTGGCGAGAAATTAGTCACGCAAGCCATCTGTTCTGTTTGTAGTGATATCGCCGAGTATCACAAGAGGTATCGCCGTGTACCATAGTGTTGTCGCCGAGCAGCACAGTTTTAGGGCTAGGTCTGAATCTTGTAAAGTGAGGGTTTTCTAAGAAATTAAAGCAGCATGAGAATAGGGACAAAGCGCCTTCCATAAAACTCACTGTGATAAGAGTATTAGTTATATCCGAGCTCGAGTGAAGGGTAAATTAGCGTCGGTGCATGATTATCTATAAACAGGTTAGAGTCCTGTACGGGTACATGTTTCATATCTATAAACAGGTGAGAGCCCTGTACGGATAACGTCGTTATTTTGCTAACGGTGCATGATCTCTATAAACAGGTGAGAGTCCTGTACGGATTTCATGTGTGTTTGAAATTAGGGAATTTTCAGTGTGAAAGTGCGAGTTTGATTTGTATTTTATGTTCAAGTGGAACTCTTAGAACTTTCACTTCGCGGTGGGTTCAGAGCAAAGCGAGTTCATAATTATATGTGTTAGAAGGGTGGGGTAAGGGTTACTCTACTGACAATTGAATATTATCCTTAGTGTGAATAGCGCCGTCTATTCCGAAGTGTGGATACTTGAATGTATGTAAACTATCCTAAATAGTGAAACGAACAGATGTTGTCCTTATAGTCATTGTTAAGAATTAATTTACACTGAAAAGTGTCCTTAAAATGGCGCTGTGAAAAGATTTTGAGAAGGAGGGGTAAGCGCCAGTAGTGAGAAACGAGAAACCGCAGCTGCTGTGTACGTCACAGAGCCGCGCTGGGATTGGGTGACCTACGTCACAAGCTATATTCTGATTGGCTCTTGGGTCTCTGATGACCTGTGAGCTGATTGGTCCTTCAGAAAAACCCCAATTTTATTGGTTGAGCAGAAAAGTGACGTAGCTCAACTGTCATTGGTTTGTTGGTGTGTTTCGCGCACGGATTGGTTGTTTTGCGGAACATCCCGGAAATATTTTACGAACGATTTTGTGAATTAGATTTAACTCTTAAAAAATGAGTTATCATTTTAAACATGTTGAGAAAAAGCCAACATTATTTCAGAAGTTTAAGAATTTATTTTCACCTGACAAGAAAATCGAAACGCGAGGTGGTAAACTACTTCATAAGTATAAAACACCTGCAGCGTATATGGAAGGTGAATATGGATATCATACTGTCTTATGGTTCGATAGTTGGAAACGCTATACTAAGAACGACGGTGTTTTAACTTGGCCTGATGATGGTTCATTTAATGTAAAAGTTTTAAGAAATTTACGAGAGAAAATGAATGCTCTTGTTCCGAAACCGAGACCAACTCAATTTGAAGCTTTAGTTGAGTGGGAAGACGAGATGTATCAATTACAAAGAGAAGCTAGTGGAATTAAAAGACCTTCTAAAAATCCACCTTGGAGAAGAGAAACTCATGAAGATAGATTACGAATGTGGAGACAGGGAAACATGAGTGAAGGATTGTATTTAATTCATGAAATGGTAATGGGTATTCCTACAGGGAAATCTATGGAAAGTGAATCTGAGGATGCAGTTATGGAAGAAATATATACAACTGCTAGAAAGAATCAGCCTTTGAGACCTCCTAGATCATGGTCTACTCCGGTGGTTTCTACTGAAACTTCACCGAGTGCACCTCCAATTAATGAAGCTCCTAAACTTTATCCAAATAATTGCGAAATCATTGAAACTCCTAGAAGACCAGAATTCGAGAACGCTCGAAATGAAGGTAGACATTTTACAATGGCTCCAAGAGCAAGAGAAGCTCCAAAGGATTATATAAGAGAGGCAAGAAATGTTGAAGATGTTGATTATAATGAATATTTAAGATCTAAAGAAGAATTAATAAAAAGAATGACAAAAGGCATGGAAGCTGTGACAGTTCCAGTAACAATTGGTCCTGTTCAGCCCGTATTTGACCAAAAGGAAACAAACAAAACTGGATTAACTATTCCTTTAAATACAGAAATTCAAAAGGCTGCTGAAAAATTTTATTCAGACTTATCTGAAATAAACTCTTCTAAATCGAGAATGCCTGATTTAACCTTTAATGAGGATTTATCTCCAAAAACACCAATGGGTGCTATATCAGATATAGGGAGTCCTGAAGTCAGGGTAACCACACCAAAACTTGATGTGGCCAAATTAAAAGCGAATATCGAAGAATTAATAATTGGAACAATTGGTCCAGATAGTTTAAATTACTATCGAGATGATGAACTACTGTTCATTTGCAAAAGCATACAATGGAAAACAAAAAATAAATATGATCAACTAGAGGATCTAGCAGCAGAACTTGAAATCGATGTGAGTAAACAAAAGAATTTTGCGAAACATTACAGATTAGACTTTTCAGAAAGTGACATTGAGAGTTTGAACTCAATGGGAAGAATAGTTCATATTAAAGATTTGATTGTATATATCAAAAAGCTAGGAGAACTGAATAAATGGAGAGTAAAATGGACGAAAAAGAAGGAAGATGAAAGATTGGAAAAATTGTCAAAACAATTTCCAATGAGAGAAATTGCAGGTGGAGGATATGTTCATGTCCCTTGGTCGAGACAGGACATTCTGTTATTTACAAATGACTTTCCAAAATTGAGGGAGAAACCAGTTGAGTGGTACAGGCAAGTCGATAGATTCATCAAAGTGTCAAAAGTTCTGTGGATTGATTTAGATGGATTTTTTGATATTGTCGTTCCATCTGATCTTTGGACAGAATGTAAAATATCGATTAGTTGGCCAAAAACAGAACCTGAGCGAATTAAAGAAACAGGTGCTCCAAATCCACTTGTAATGGATTTTTATGAAAAAGTAATTGTTTGGATGAAAAACAAAATTCCACCCAAAGAAGTCGATTGGGTTAAAATAGAAAGGACAGAACAGGAAACAAAAGAATCAGTTCATTCTTTTTATGAAAGACTACTGTTAATCTTTAAACAATACAGTGGTTATGAAAAATTAGATGAAAAAGACATGAGCCATTTTGTCTATAGATTTGTTTATGGACTAAAACCTGAAATTGGAGAAATGATCAGAAATAGTATTGTCGGATGGCAATCACTATCCGTAGATGATATTCTAAGAAAAGCTAAGTATTGTAGCGATGAAATAGAAGTAAAACAGAAGAAGCTGAAGGAGAAAGCCATGTGGGCTCAGGTAAAGGTGGCTGAGCAACAGATTGCCAGCAGGGGTAATAAGAACACTAATTTTGTTCAAACTGGAAATACAAACCAGATACAAGGAAAGTTTAAAAGTAATAATTTCCCAAAGAAATTTAGCCCAAAGATTGAGGAGTTGAAACAAAGATTACCTTGTTTTAATTGTGGCGAAATCGGACATTGGAGAGACGAGTGTCCTCATCCTCCTAAAAACTTAAAGAATCCCTTATTGAATTCACAGATGCAGAATGGTGTTGACCTGCAGCGACAGCTACAGATGCAACAAGGGTTAAACGAATTAAATATTCAACGACAGTTACAGCAACAACAACAACAACAGGTGAATAATCGTCAAGACCAATTGCCACAACCACCTTTTCCGAATTGTGGGGGAGTTCAAAAATATAATCCTAACGTGGGATTTCAAGGAAGTGAACAGGTAATAAAACCACAAAAACAGCAAAAGCAGCAAAGGGTTCAAATGCAAAATGCTTCACAACAATTTTTATTAGCAGAAAGTCAAGACAGCGATTCTGATGATTATTGTTGACGGTGCCCGAGAGAGGAGGAAGAGTGTGTTGTTGGAGCCACTCTTGAGGTTGACCAGTCTGGTCCTTTTGTAAACGGGAAAGTTAATGATGTAGACATCACTTTTCTAGTGGACACTGGTGCTACCCGTTCTACTGTTAGATCAGTGGAAATTGAAAACCTACCTCTCTCTGGGGATACCATCCAAGTTGTCGGAGTAAGTAATCAACAAATTAAAACTGACTTAACTGATCCAGTACCAGTTGAAATTGGAAATTACAGAGACAAACACAGATTTGTGGTTTGTAATAGTAGTCCAGTGAATCTATTGGGCAGAGACATCCTATGTAAAATGAATTGTAGAATATATTGTTCTCCTGATGGAGTTGAGTTACAAACAATGGAGGAAGATGGTTTATACAGAATGACAATGATGATGATGGAAGCAGAAGAAACAAAATTGTTTCCTGCCTTTGAAGAAAAAGATTTACCTGAAGAACTCAAAGAAACAGTGAAATCTGAAATATGGGATTTTACTGGAAATGAGATGGGTCTGATGAAAAACGTAGATCCAGTAAAAATTACATTGAAACAGGGAATAGAATTTCCAAACATTCCACAATATAAAATGAAAACAGAAACAATTGAAGGTATTACACCTATAATTGAAAAATTAATCAAGCAAGGTGTATTAAAGGAAATGGAGAGTAGCTCTTGTAATTCACCAATTATGGGAGTTAAAAAGTCTAATGGAACATTTAGAATCGTACAAGATTTGAGAAAGATTAATCAAATTGTCGTTCCATGTTGTCCTGTGGTTCCAAATCCAGCAGTAATTTTATTTCAGATTCCACATGATGCTGAATGGTATACAGTCATTGACCTTTGCAATGCATTCTTTACTGTTCCATTACATCCAGACAGTTATGAAATCTTTGCTTTCAGATTCCAAGGTAAGACCCTCGGATGGTCAAGAATCCCTCAGGGCTATACAGAAAGTCCTTCAATCTTTAACGAACTGTTAAAAAGATCATTAGAAGACCTAGACTTACCTGGTAGGTCTACGCTAGTGCAGTATATTGATGATTTGTTAATAGCTGCAAAGACAAGAGAAAATTGTGTAACAGACACAATAATTCTGTTAAATCGCCTTGCAGAAGAAGGACATAAAGTGTCCCCAGCAAAACTACAGTTTTGCAAACAAGAAGTAAAATATCTTGGTCACAGAATTGCAAAGGGAAAAAGACAAGTAACAATAGAGAGAATAAAAATGATTCAAGCAATGTTACCACCAAGAACACAAAGACAGGTCAGAATGTTCTTGGGAATGGTTGGTTACTGTCGACAATGGATAAGTGGATTTTCAGTAATTGCAAAACCACTACAAAGACTGACAAAGTCAGATGTAAAAGATCCAATTATTCTCAATGATGCTGAGATGGATTCTTTTGAGAACTTGAAAAAGAGCTTATGCCAAGCTCCTGCTTTAGGTATGCCAAATTATGAGAAAGATTTTGAACTGTATTGCAGTGAGAGAGAAGGATGTGCATTATCTGTGTTAATTCAGAGACATGGAAATTTAAAGAAACCGATTGCATACTTCTCTGCAGTTCTTGATCCAATTGCAAAAGCATTACCAGGTTGTTTGAAAGCAGTTGCAGCTACAAGTATCAGCCTCGAACAAAGTGAGGGGATCATTATGGGATTTCCTGTGAAAGTTTTTGTGCCTCATTCAGTTGAAATATTACTGACAAGAGGTAAGACTCAACATCTAACAAGTAGCAGATTGACAAAGTATGAGAAAATCATACTAGGAGCAGATAATGTTTCGATTTCAAGATGTTTAAATCTGAATCCTTCTACATTACTGCCTGATTCTGAAATTGTTGATGACATTGAAACAGAACATGAATGTTTAGATGTCATGGAATTCTGCACAAAACCAAGAAAAGACATCAAAGACAGACCTCTGTCTGAATCGGATTTTGTCTACTTTGTAGATGGCTCATGTTTAAGATCCGAAGGAGGTGTCTTAAAAGCTTCATATTCAGTTTGTACAGTCGTAGATGTTGAAGAAGCATCATGTCTTGAAGGAGTTCGTTCAGCACAGGTGGCTGAATTGATTGCTTTAATTCGTGCATGTGAAATATCAAAGGATATAAGAGTTACCATCATTACTGATAGTCAGTATGGGTACGGAGTTGTGCATGATTATGGACAACTCTGGTCACAGAGAGGATACATGACATCAACAGGATCACCAATTAAAAATGCAGTTTTCATTAGGAGATTAATCGAAGCAATACAATTGCCAAAAGAAATCGCCATTGTTAAGTGTGCAGCGCACACTAGAGGAACTGATTATATTTCCAAGGGAAATGCCTTCGCAGATGAAACAGCTAAATACTGCGCAAGGAAAAATTATTCATACAATCGGGAGAGGAGTAAAGAAACTGATTCAAATTCATTAATGCTAACAACTATTGTAGAAACATGGCATGAGATTAGAGATTTACAAAATGAAGCAGAAGATGAAGAAAAAGACTTGTGGTTAAGATCAGATTGTAGACCACGTGAAGAAGATGGAGTGTGGGTTTACAAAGATGGCAGAGTAGTCCTACCAAATTGTTTGATTGCTGACATGGCCAGATTATATCATGGTCCAGCACATCTCGGAAGAGATTCTATGGTTAGACTTTTCAGAGAAACATGGTTCAATACCAAGTTTAGAACTATTGCTGAATCTTTTTGTCAAAGGTGTTTGTCATGCCAACAAATGAATCCAAACAGAAAATCAGTGGTGGGGACAGGAATAATTGGTCGAGAAGGTGGTCCCTTTACCAGGTTACAAATGGATTTCATTGAAATGCCATTACACAATTGTTTGAAATATGTACTTGTAATTGTATGCTTATTTTCAAGATGGGTAGAGGCTTTCCCTACACGACATTGTGATTCAATTACAGTAGCAAAATTAATGCTCAGAGAAATCATCCCAAGGTACGGTTTTCCAGTCACTATTGAGAGTGATGGAGGAAGCCATTTTGATAACAAACTGATGAAGTTAATTTGCGAAGCTTTGAGCATTGAGCAGAAAATACACTGTGCATACAGACCAGAGGCATCAGGAGTGGTTGAACAAATAAATGGAACAATTAAAAACAGAATTGGAAAAATGTGTCTTGAAACGGGTGTAAAGTGGACTGATGCTCTTCCACTTGTTTTGATGTCATTAAGAAGTACACCAGATAAAAAGACAGGTTTGAGTCCTCATGAAATTTTAATGGGAAGAGTTATGAGGCAAGCTTTTGTACCTGTAGGTAAACTATTGAGCATAAATGACAGTGCAATTTTGGATTACTGTAAAAGGTTATCTGATATGGTAACTTCTGTGTCTAATCAGGTGGGAACTGAAGCTCAATCAGATGAAAAAGTTTTGACACATGATCTGAGACCTGGCGATTGGGTCAGAACGAAAGTACATCGGAGAAGGAATTGTCTAGCTCCTAGATGGCAGAAACCTAGGCAGATAATTTTGATCACTACTAATGCTGTAAAGTGCAGAGGATTGAAACGTTGGATTCATCCTAGTCATACTATTCCAGTACCAACTCCTGAGAGTTCTGATGTTGAAAGTGATACCACAGATGATTCTGATTCTGAAGCAGAAGGCGAAACAGAAGGTGAAATAATTCCAGATTCTGAAGATCGACAAGAAAGTCGACATCTGGAAACTGTGCCAGTGAATGGAAATTTGACAAGAAAAGACTTGGAAATAATTGAAATAGATTCTGAAGGTGAAGAGAATCTGTTAAAAGGAAAGATAACTGAAGATTCGGTTGTCTCCATTGAAGACAAAGAAGCAGAACAAAAAGAAGTTTCAGACCAGGAGAGTATCGAAAGGCAGAGAACAAACTCTGAAGTAAGGAACAGAAATCCGAAATCTGGGAAGTTGGGGGTAATTGAGGAAGAGGAGGAAGACGAATTACCAAGTACCAGTGATGGAAGACTAAGTGAAGTTCCTGAAGGAGTGAAATTGCCGAATAGAGAAGTTCCTGAGTCAATTGAAATTTCAGACTACGAAACTGAAGAAAGTGACGTGGAAGGTGAAAGTGAAAACAGAAAGAAAAGGACTTGGAAGTCAGAATCAAATAATTCTGAACCAAAGAAGAAGTACGTGAGAAAAGCAGACTACTGGCCAGGTGGAAGATTGAGAGTCAGATTGATCAAAAAGCCAAAAGAACAAGTTGAAGAAATCAGTAGTCAAAAGAGTCCTGGAAAAGAAGTTGGAGTTGGAAGAAAAATTGAAGTGATATCGAGAAAAGGGAAGAGAATAATAAGACCAAACCAAAAATACAAGTCTCCTGAGTGGACTTACTTAGTAATTCCACCTGTTATTGACATATATGATAGTAGTGAAGAAGAAAACGAAATCCAAGAAATTAGTGACAATGATTGAAGTACAGAAATATTAAATTGGCAAAAGGCTGAAGAAAATTTGTTAGTTGACACAAGGTCGAAGAAAAACTGTTTAGTTGAAGAAAACTTATGTATGACATAAGGTCGAAGAAATCTTGTCTAGGGTTTAAAAAAAAAAAAAAAAAATTTTAAAAGGGGGGTGTAAATATAAATTTAGAATTTTAAAATTTTTTTTTTTTTTTTTTTTGAGGCTAAAATTAACCAAGAATGCCTTATGTTAAGGAGAGCACTTCAAAGTGTTCTGTTTTTAAAAGATGCTGTAAGATGACTCTGGTGTGTCTGCTCATTTTAGTTCTGCTCTGGTTGGTTCTAGCTGTGATTATTCCTTTGGAGATGAATAGAGAATTACACAAAGTTAACATAACAAGCAAAGCTCTGATTAGTCAAACTAAACATAGTGCGTCTGCAAAAGTTATTAATCATCAGCCTAACATTCATCAAGATAAATCAATTGGTGATTTCTCAAGTAATACATTCACAAAGCTATTGAGTGAATATGTTAAGGTAATGGATGCAAAAGACTGCTACGTCTGTGTTAAGTTACCTGCTTCTGTTTCTGAGGGAGTAACATATAATATGCTTCCTCTCACTTATGCTGTAACATGTAGTGTATTAACTAGTTTATTTTATCAAACTGGACGTTTAGAATATTACTATTCAAATTATGATGAAATTTTTGCAAATATTAAGATTGATAATGCTTTAAATAAACATAAGAAAGCAAAACAAATGAGAGAATTTTTCCTTGTTACTAATGAACTCACTTACGAGTATGCTTACAAGAATAATCTAACATGTAAATTAAGTGCTGAAGGAAAGAAATTTTTAAACATGGTTGAAGAGAGAAGAGCAATTTATAAGAGGAATGAATTAGTCAAGCAGACTAAGTCAAGTTTCTGGCAAAAAGAGGATGAGAAGTTAAATGGCAAAATGCTTGAAAATATTGCAATTCACATAGACAAACCAGTTAGTGGAAAACTTTGCATTAGAAGAGATAATACACTTTTTGATAATTATTTTGTAGGTGCAAGTAACTGTGAAGATACTTATCAGATTTTGGGAGGTTGGCGATTTAAAGGTGGAAAAGATCCTATCTTTCCTGGGATTTATTTTGTTTGTGGTGACAAAGCCTACTACAACCTTCCAGACCACTGGTATGGAACTTGTTATGTGGGAATTGTTTTTCCTAAAGTGTTTCATGTCGACAGAGATTCAGAAGGATTGTTTAAAATTCATAATTATGTAAATAGAGTTAAAAGAGAAACTTTTACTGAAGTTCTGGGAGATATTTTTCAAGCTGTAATACCTTTTGTTGGTATAACCTTAAATGCAGGGAGAATCAGAAAATTGTCCACTATAGTTGATAGATTATCAACTGACACAGCTGATGGGTTTCAATTAGTGAATGTTGAAGTTATTGCAATTAGATCCATGGTAATTCAAGACCGCCTTGCTTTAGACATACTCCTAGCAAAAGAGGGAGGAGTCTGTGGCATTTTACATGTACAACATTGTTGTACATATATACCTGATGAAAGTAAGAATATTGAAATGTATATTAAGAATATTACACAAATGCATTCAGAAATAATTCCTTTAGAAGATGATTTTACAGGGAAACTTTCAAAAAGGTTTCAAGCAATTAAAAACTGGTTTCATGATATCGGAAGTTCAATTCTTGGCAAGATTTTGGCACCTTTGATTATAATAGTATTCATTTTTATTTTGACCAAAATAGGTTGTTTGTTACATAAAAGAAAGAAACAGTTGAAAGAAAAGAAAAGAATCTATAAACTCAGAAAAGAAGAAGAAAGAGAGATCGAATTACAGGAGTTACATAGAGAGCGTTATGCTAATTCCAAAGATTATGCAGAAACAGACTTTTAGGTTTACTAATACAAATGAATTTGAATCGATTTCTTAGAAATTTAATTTACCAAAATTTTTAGTGCTGGTGTGGTGATTTGTTAATCACCAGATGAGGGAGTTGATGGAGCGAGATAGAAAACAAAATTTTGTTTAAACTCGCGAAGTCACATTTCCATAACATGAATAATAATATTAATGATTTGTGATTTGTCATGCTAATACAACTTAGATTAAACTTTACACATGGGGGGACTAACATGTGTGCTCATAAACGTGCATAATTGTTGCATCTTTTTGTTTGTGCAAAATAATAAAATAATTTATTGTTTTCGTTTTTGTCATAACTAACTGCTGCAAACTTAAAAGAAGCATGTGCTTGTTTTGCTTTTCCTTGTCTATGTGATGTCAATTCTACTATTCTAGGTGCATTTAAGTCTCATGGAAAAACGGAGACTGGTAGATATAAACGCTGCTTTATTTGTTTGCAATGGCTAGGTAACATTTTGATTAATCGGGTGGGTTAATTATTTAGTAAATCCTGGGGTGGATACAGAATCTACATTATTTCTTACATTAATACTTTTCTTGTGTTTGTTTTATATTAGAAAACATAAGTTGTCTGCTTTTGGGCCTTGTCTGCCCGAACTACAATATGCTGAATTTTACTTCTGCAAAAGTGCTGAGACGCCCATTCTGAAATAAATTATTCGTCAAAAGCTGCGTTCACAAAGCAAAAACTAACGTGCTATCGTCATTCTGTCGGACATGGCCAAGGTCGAAAAAGAACATTTTGTCAGTCCTTAACTTGGCATCCGCGGAAGTCAATTGGAAGTCAATGGACGCTGCGAGAATGACTTTATACAATTGTTGCAATCCAAGGAAGCTCCTGGTTGCACTCGGAAGGGACAATGGTCTCTAAGAAAAGTGACTTAATGGAAGTTTTGAAAAGTGGGTGACATGTCACTTGTCACTCTCAGCCAATGGGACGTCGAAGATTTCTGAAAACTTTCCTTTGCGTAGTTTAGTTAGCGTAGAAAGGTATAAAAAGTCATGTCCCTAGGGATGGGCTGGCTGCTACTTTCTGACTTTCGGATGAGGGTGAAGTGCTGACGGACTTTGCGTGGAACACGTAAGAATCCTCAAATGAGCTTTACTTTAAATTCTATCTATTTAGCTTAGTTAGGGAATTAGGTTTTAGAAATGCTAAACTTTACACATTTACTTTAATTTTGTTTCACTTGCTTAAATTGTATTTTACTCACGTTTCTTTACAAACATGCTTGCTTTATTGCTAATAAAATTTATTTATAAAACTATCAACTTATATACCATAATTTAGTAAATAAAATCTTACTTTTGACAGACAAGCTGGTCTTGGTTATTCAGGAGTGTAGGTTACTATTAGCTAGATCACGTCGCCAATGGTGGTCGTTTAAATGGTCAAGTTTTATTCTAATGACAATATTCTTTACGCAGATGTATAAAATTGTATATAATTTGTAGATAATGTGAATATAGATTTAATCTGACCACCTGATTCAGTAGGCCCAAAATATGTCAGGTTTATAAATGGGTCCAAAATTTAGTATAGAATTTTGTTTATAGGTTATGAAGTTGGGTAGCGTTGTTTATGATATATTTTCTATAGGCCGCTGGATCACCCCCAACACTGAAATTAAACTGGAGTTCCCACTGTAGACCACTGGATGCTGGTAGAGAAGCCACTGGGTTCAGATAACTTGTATGGATCTTGTCGTATGGTAAACTTAACCACTTGGCTGCTAAGGCACCTGATGAGCTTCCATTGACTTTCCATTGAAATCAATGGAAAGTCCATGACGAGTTACCCTTGTCATTAGCGCTGAAGTGGTTAAAACTTGTTTTGTGTGGAAAATCACAAATGGACTGCTAGCCGTAAGTAACTGAGTAATTTGTAACCCTTTTAGAAGAGCAGAATGTCCTCTTTTATTTGGAGCAACGTGTATATTTTGAGAGATTTTTGGACAAACCTGTCCACAAATTAATTTTTCAGGAAACACCAAACTCTAATTTGTGGGACTTTCACCCCAGTACTTAGAAAACAGCATAAAGCTTGCTGTGGGCTGAACTAAGGTCTTTGATATGTGTCCCATTCACAAATGTAAAACATCGTTAATAAGCAATTTAGAGCACAAAATAAAGCGAAGTATTATGGCTTCAAAGAGAGCCTACACTGAAATGCAGTGGGTTCAGATCTTTGACATTTCCAAGTCTAATTACCAAATTTCATTCTGGATATTTGTACCTGGCTTAGACAGAATGGCTATATTTCATGATGCAAGCAGTGTCCTCTTGGACAGTTGGATGACCTACACTGAATTGTTATGAATAGATCCCATGGTGGAAGAGTCATCTAATTTTTCTAAGTTAAAATGGGCTCTGCCACTTTATTCAAACTTTGTGATCAGGGAAGAACAGTGGTGAAGACCTTTGGAGCTGTGGACAAAATTGGCATCAGATCCACAATCTCACATTGATTATTGGTCAAATCTGCATTGCTTTTGAGCAGGCCATTATCCCTGACTCCTGGAAAGGGTCAGTGCTTCATGAGCTTCCCAAGAAGGGCAATTTTGAAGATTCTTTAAGTTATTGATTTATCGCCCTTCCAAATGTTGAGGAAAAGGCATGTGCTAAGATCCGTTTAGAAAAACTTGAATTCTGTGTGAAAGACAAGTTCCTCCTCGCATTCAACAAGGCAGGGTATCTTCTTCAGTGTAATATCATGGATAACCTCATGGCTGTATGTGTGTCGGCACACCACTGTTCCCACACTGTTGGGACAATGAAGGTTCCATGTTTCATAGGTCATTCTTCTGCCTTTGAATGTGTATACAGGGCCACTAAAGGAGTGCACTAGCTATTATGACTTGTTCATAGCCATTCAGGCGTTATATAATGGGATGTGGGTCCAGGTGAAATAGGGCAAAGGGCAATATCTGCCAAGTCAGATTTCCACCAGTTGGGTCCTGAAATGCAAGTGTGATTTAGCATACCTGCTTTTCAATCTCCTAGAATTTAGAAAAACGGTTCAGTACGACTCATTCCTTGACAGATCTAGTTTATCCGTGAGAACCTGTAAAATCATTTTCAGGCCATGGATTGAAAAACTGAGACCTTTCAGGTTGCAAAACAATTATATTCTTAATTGCCCCTTAGTGTAACAGTCAACTTTAGTACAGAGAAATGCAATTAAGACTCACCCCAGGAGTTTTGCAACTGTATTTTACCCCAATACCCAATGGTGTAACAAAAACAATGGACGACCCAATACACTACTGAACTAGGAGGCCAGAGAGCCAGACATGCCAAATGATGTTGGCTATAAGTGACAACCTAGCCATGAACACAACTACTCAATAATGCAGCAATGTTGTAAACCCCAATGTAATACATAGCACCCTTACTTACAATGGATTAGAGGTGAAAAATGCAACAATTATCAAGGCACCCTTTACCTGATATCACTTAGGTTTCCAATTAGAGATGATTCCTGAACATGGGAAGCCGCCTATTTACAATGTATCTTTCCTAATTCTAATCCACATGGAAATAAGAGTTTTTTAGCAGACTTAAATGAACTCTTAAATCCTGCTACAACTAAAATTGACTCGGGGAAACAAACTCATTTCTTTGAGTCACCACTAAGTGTTCTTCATTACAATCCTGCTGCATTAACATCTTGGGAAACAATCCCATCTCATTAAATGAGCGTCATCACCGATCTTTACAGACAAGTCTTACCTAGGTTACTATCACAGTGCCATCTTGCCTTCTAATCTGGAATAACAGATCAGGCCAAGTATACCCGCATTAGCGTGCCTGTGTTGTATCTACAAGAATTCTCCTTGCGGTGCTCACAATGCGCACTATGCATGGGAAGAGCCAATGATTTTATCTAATGGTTGATCAGCAGATAGATCGAGGCACGAACTATTGCATCAGCCCTTTTGTGCAAATTCTATCCTCAACAAAAGCATTAGAAGGAGCAGGGGAGGAGGGTAAGCAGGGAAGGGAGGGAGCAGGGACTAAGGCTGTGAAAGCAAAGGGGATTGAGAGAGAGAGAGAGGGGTTGTGAGAAGTGGCAGAATACTTCCTCACTGTTCAAAGGTACCCTGATCTAACCCGCACAAAATATAATTGGACATATCAATGTAACTAGTATGTTTGTAGAACTTCAATGACTATACATTACATATAGGTGGTAGGGGAGCTTCTTGCCTACCGGTATGTCTTTATGCTGCCCCAGTGTAATTGCAATGTGCATGTGTAAACCTTAAATTATCAGAAACTATAATTAGTGGTTGGAAAGTCCTGCATAAGAGTGCATCACTTAGGCACAGTATGAACCCAACATGCATATACCTGGGGTTATGAAAGATGGCAAGGAATCATAATAGAGAACATTGTGTCAATATGTTTGACAGTTCCCATTCTTGTGTTTGTACTAATTTGATTAGGGATACTGCCAGGCCTCTCAGTTCGCACCATTCTTTATACCAAAGATTATGTTTTTTGTGGCAGGCCATCCATCCCTGAGTGAGAGAATCATGTTTAAGTTCCCTCCTTTCATGCTCAGTTTCATAACTTCAACTACCAGCCAGTGTAGGTTCTCCCTTCGTATACTGTGTCTTCAGGTAATGTTTTATCAGAGGGACATCTTGGATCTGATGCTGGCAGATTCTCTACTAGCTTGTCACAACTCAGTCAGGCTTAACATTGAGTACTGCATAAATACTTTACACATTGCCTCTAACATTAATAAAGTGAAAGCACAGTACAAGAAAAATATCAAGTCAATTTATCGAAATAGCGAATAAGTAGAACAGGAGATGGACATTTAAAAAATGTTAATTAAAAAATAGCCCCAAAAATCACAAAATTCTAACTGCAGCTATCTGGTCCAGCTAGACAGGATCAAAATCAGAAGTTGAGACTGACTGCAATGGATCATGGGTGGAATACAGGAATGGGTCGTGTAAATGGAACACGTTTGCCCCGGTGGAAAGTTTACCTTCTAACTTAGAAACTTTTATCTAGAAGTGGTTGTTGACAACTCCTCGGCAGGTAGAGCAAGGTGCAAGCTGTTATCTGAAGCGGGGCTCAATGACAGCCGGTTGCTGAAGAGCAAGGAAGGCCCCGATGTCTATCGTATGCTACTCAGAATTGGTTCCGATTAAGCCCTCTAAGTTCGGACTTAGAAACTTTTTGGCAAGTCCGAGCTCCTTCAGCTGAGCAAACCAGCAAGCTGAGGCCAACCAGTGATTTGATGTTTATGACTGCAGCTTCAATGGCCACCACAGTCTGCAGTGGTTCCCCAGACAGAAAGGCAAAACGTTTCTAAGTCCCTCTTCTTGCAGGTTAGGGGCAAGAGTGCTACCCTATAACACCAGCCGAGGGTGCAGGACCGGAGGAGCACCACTTGGGGGTTGGGACTAGCTCCAACAGGGGCTGTCAGATGGGTCCAAGGCAGGGCCAGTTGGAACTGGTCTGCTGTGTAGTTACAGGATGAGAGGCCTCAGGAAGCTTGTTGTTGATGTAGCTCAAACAAGAGGTTACCCAACTCCCATTTGGAGTCACTTCTGGGTCTCTAGCTTGAAGGCAAAAGTCTTCCATCAGATTCTTCACACAGCGGGACAGTTCTTTCGTTGACTCCTCACTGCTCCAGGGGTTTTCTACTGAGAGTTTCTGTGGCTGCCACTTGTATACCTAGTGCCAGCCTGTGGTGGGGGGTTATTCTTTGTCCACCCCCTAAACCAGTTCTGGTAATACATCCTCTTGGTGCCAGCCCTACTAGAGAGAGCAAGGAAAGGCTGACCTAGGTGTGAGCTTCATCTGCCAGTGACCAGACAGGCATCCTTTGAAGCTGAGGATTTTTATTGTATTGTAATTGCATTTATATAGCGCTTACAACCCCTGACGAGGCGTCGAAGCGCTTTTTCGGCGAGTAGCACGCTACTCCGGGACCATAGAAGATTAATGTTGAATTATTATAGTGAAACATGCAAGTACTTTTTAAGTGGTGGATAGGTTTGTCAGTTATTTGGATTTGGAATGATAGCAGAAGGATCGAAGAGGACAAAGGTTTGTATTTATATAGCGCTTGTTGGCGCACGCTATTCAGGAAACCTACAAAGGATTAGTGGTGAATTAATATGGTGAAATATGAAGTAATTTCAGTGGTGGAAATTAGTTAGTTACTTGGAGTGAGAAGGATAGCAGAGGGATAAAAGGTGGGTGTTGAAGTGCTTTCTGGCGAGTAGCACGCCACTCCGGAACCCATAAAGAATTACTGTTGAAAAATGAGTATAGTAAAAAAATATGAAGTAATTTGAGTAGTGGATATGTTATTCAGTTATTTGGGTAGTATATTAGTATAGTTTAATATGGAATTTGAGAAGTGAACATGTTAGTCTGTTAATTTCGATTGAAAAGGATAGTGGAGGGATAAAAGAGTGAAGGATTCTTTTTAAACATTTTTTTTAGGTCTTAGCAGTAGGAGGAGGCTTTTGGATGAGTAAAAGGGAGTTTTGGAGGGGATGACTCAGAGGTAAGAGTTTAGGAAGGTTTGTTTTAGGGGATCGGTATAGTAAAAGAGGTGTCATATGATGCAAGGAGGGGTAGAGTAGGAGAGAGTCTAGAAAGGGTTATTTTGGCAATCATATTAGTGGTATGGGTTTTGGGATAAATGAGAGAGTGGATGTAGAGGATATATTGATAGATGTATAGGATGAGAGATAGGGTAGTGCATTGGAAGGAGTAGAAGAAGAAGTTTGAGATGAGTCAGGAGGTTGGGCTAGAAGATATATTGAGCGAAGTATAGGCTGAGAAATAGGGTAGTGCATTGGAAATGCTAAATTAGAAGAAAGTTATTAATATATAGCTCCAAAATTACATTGAAAGTATATAGATACATAAGGAGGTAAGCATATGTAGATTAAATATATTGATAGAGGTAAAGGATGAGAAATAGGGTAGTGCATTGGATATGCTTTTTCAGGAGAAAAGTAACAGACACACAGATCCAAGTGCATGGAAGGTACATAGATGCACAAAGGAAGTATGTACATGTAGACCAAAGATGAATTTTATTTATTTATTATTATTATTTTTTCTCTCAATAACATAATTATTTTACATGTTTATACAAAGTAATACACAAAGATAGGTACATATCTATAGTGAAAAAAATGGTTGTATACAGAGGGATATGCTGTAAATTTCTGTTTGCGTATGGTGCTTATGTGGGGAAGAGCCAAATCTTGAGTAGTTTTCTGAAGATAAGGTGGTTGTCGGTGGACCTTATGTTGGGGGGTAAAGAGTTCCATAGTTTGGCTGCTTGAACAGAGAAGGATGTGCCACCCATGGTTTTTTTCTTGTATGGTGGGATTTTGAGGCCAGATGCTCCCTTAGAGGGTAGGTTCCTTTGTTGAATGTGTTTGGTGATTTGATTCCTGATAAAGAGTTGTCCCATTCCATGTATTGCTTTGTGGGTGATACAAAGCAGCTTGAACGTGGATCTTCTGGCAACCGGTAACCAATGCAGGGCTTTCAAGGCAGGGGAGATGTGGTCTGGCGGTTTGATATGCAAGAGTAGTCTGGCAGCCGAGTTCTGAATCCGTTGTAGTCTTTTCATGGTAGTTAAAGGTGATCCGTGGTAGAGGCTATTGGAGTAATCGAGTTTGGACAGAACAAGGGAGATGGTAGCTTGGACCTTGTGTGGAAATCCCAAATGAGGGAAAATTTGTCGCAGCATTTTTATAGTAGCAAAGCTTGATCTTGCTAGTTTATCCACTTGGGCATTTATCGACAGCTTGGAGTCCATGGTCATTCCGAGGTTTCATACTTCCTCCGATACTTTAGGCAGTGATCCCAGTTCATCAGGCCATGCGGCAAGCAGGTGTAATGTTTCCAATCGCCACACATGAGTATTTCAGTTTTTGAAGCATTCAATTTGAGATGGTTCCACGTCATCCACTGATCCACGGCCCTTAGACAGCTGAAAATTGGTGATTTTCCAATGTCTTTGGGGCATTCCAGTTGAAGGAGTATTTACGTGTCATCTGCATAGTTATAGCACGTAAGGTGAAATTTATTGATCAGTGCCGGTAATGACTTCATGTAGATGTTGAAAAGCATGGGCGAGATGATAGAACCTTGAGGGATCCCTGCTTTTGTGGAGTACGGTTTGGACGAGAAAGGTGGGGTATGGATGACATTAGTTCTGTTTCGAAGGTAGGACGTGATCCAGTCTAGAGCAGTTCCCTCTATGCCGGCTTCATAGTCTTTGTTTCAGAGTGTCATGGTCAACCGTGTCAAAGGCAGCTGAAAGGTCCAAAAAGAGTAGCGCAGCAACCCCGTTGCGGTCAACTGTATTCTTTAGGTCATCCCAGATGGCAAGGAGGGCAGATTTAGTGCCTCTTCCCAGACGGAATCCTGTTTGGAAGTCTGAAAGTATGTCATTCTCTTCAATGAATTGTGACATCTGGAGGAACGCTGCTCTTTCTATCGGTTTGCCCAGGAACGGTCCATTTGTAATGGGTCTGTAGTTGTCAGGGTTCAGCGGGTCAAGTTTGTTTTCTTCAGTAAAGGGCGTATGTATGACTTTTTGAGTTCTTCTGGAAATATTCCACTAGTTAAGGAATCGTTGATGATTCTTCCTACTGGAGTGGCAGCAGAGGATGTTAAAAGAATTGTCTTGAAAGTTTGTGGCGGACAGGGGTCAGAAGGGCTGCCGGTAGGCCTGCTTGCTGTGACCAGGTCAATAAATTAATTGTGTGAGATGCGTTGGAAGGAATGGAGAGGCTTGATTAGAGCATTCTTGGATTGTTTTGTACAAGGGTTAGTGCTGGTGCTTTGTTTCGGTTTTAAGTACGCTTCCAATGTGTCTGCTTTGTCCGTGTAATGATTTGCCACTTTGTCTGTGAAATCTTGAGTAACAGGATGAGTTCCTTCTAGGCAATTTGGTTTGCAAAATTCATTGAGTATTTTATAGAAATCTTTATTTGCTCATTTAGCGTTTTGAATTCTGTCTGAATAGTACCTTTTCTTAGCTTTTTTGATAGCAGACTTGTAGAATCTGTTAATATTCTGTAGGTGAAGTTTGTCTTGTTCGGCGTTTGTTTTGAGGCAGGTACGTTGAAGCTTACATCCCCAGGGCCATCCTGTCAAGGGAGGAGACCTCCAACATACCCACAGAGCCCTTTGTCCACTGTCTGGGAGCAGTACACATCTCACCACAGGGGAGCCATCTGGGGTTTGGTGACTAGCTGGAAAACCTTTTGGTTTTAGGCAGGAAATTGACAACTTTTAAACGTGTAATTTGCAAAGTACTAATATATAAAAATTGAATTGACCTTTAAGTTGTATATTTTACAGTGCAACTTTAGTGGATGACCCAATGAGTGCTGCAGCCCACTAGTAGAATTCAAATCGAATTTACAGGCCCTGGGTATATGGGGTGCCATCTACTAGGGACTTAAAAGTAAATTAATACCAGCTTTACTAGAATTGTGAATTCCTAATTGCAATTCCTACCAAATTCCTTATGTATAAAAACATACATCTTTTAAATAGTGATTCCTAGTGGGTCGCTAATTAACCGTTTGCGACCTATTGGAAATCACAGCCATCACAATGACGGTGGCCTGCTGAGGTCAGCAGACCATGTCTGTGATTGCTTTGTAATAAAGTAAACTTTTTTTTTTTAAATGCAGCCTTTTTTCCTTGAAGGAAAAAGGAGTGCATTTAAAAAGAAAATGATACTTTGAAGTTTCATTTTTTGAGAGTAGGCAGGGATCTGAAAGAGACACGTTTGTGATAGATTCCTAACCTTAGAATAGCCCCAGGCGTCAGACTGGATCCGGAAAGTTTTGCTAGCAGTACCCCTGCACATTAGTAGGCGTCGTCCTGCAGCTCGGCGTCAGTCGCTGGCGTCGTATGCGCCAAGATAACGTCACGGAGACTACTTAGCCGCTCCCCATGCGTGCTGACGTCAGTTCTTTCTTTTTCCGCACCAGTAAGCGCATATCCGGTTAGAGCACATACTTCAGTAATTTTTTGACTATCCTTTTGAGACTCTTTGTCATGTGTTGGTATTCTCTGGTGCAAGTAGGGATTCCTGGTTTTAAGTCCTGCGGGGCCTGCCGTCGCAATGTCGGTGGCTGACCCTCACGACGTCTGTCTCCACTGCCTGGAGCGAGACCATGACTCCCGGTCCTGTCTGGACTGTAGGGCTATGGCCCTGAATGCCTTGAGGGAGCGGCGCCGGAAGTTGCTTGAAGTTTGGCACTCGTCCCCGTGACGCTCGAGGTCCAGGGGTCATTCCCGTGACTGCTTGCGGAGCCGTCATCACCGCTCCTCGGGATTAAAGTCTTCACCCTCGGATTCTGGTAAGAGACAACACAAAAAGAAGTCGAAGAAGCGTTTTATCTCTCCAACGTCCGCCGTCAGTCCTCAGATGCGTGGGCGCCTGGGAGTCCTGCGGCCTACCCGCCTTACCCGGGTCCGTCAGCGACTCCCGCACAAATGCAAGCACTCTTTGCTGCCATGGACGCCTGTTCAGGCCTCCGGGTCCTGCCGGTGCGCCTTCAGGCCCGCAGATCTGTGTCAGGATTCTGCTGGTCCGTCGACTCATCCGGCGGATCCAGCCCCGGCGCCGCCAGCGGCTCCGGCCCCAGCACGGCAGGATCCTGCACCGCTGGCTCCGGCTTCAGCGCCAAGAGGTCCCTAGCTGCCGGATCCGGTGCCGCCCACGGCTCTGCCGGTGGCGTCGCAGTGGATACCGTTGGTTCCGCCGCTGCCCTGGTTCCCGGACGAGTTTGTTCCCGCCTGGGATCCAAATTGGGACCCAGCCCCGGTCGGCACCGTTCATTCCTTCCCCGGTCCCTGCCCCGCCGCCAAGGCTGGTGCCTACTACGCCGCGGTGGAGGATGACTGGGAGGGGTCCGAGGACCTGCTTGCTCGTCAGTGTGATTCTGAGCAAGACTGGATGGATGATTTGGAGGAGGCCGGCGGCCTTTAAGTCTCCTCTGATCCGCCCACTATGGCGGAAGGTGCCTCATGTACGGTGGTGCTCTGTCAGGCAGCTGAGGACTAATCTCCTCACTGAGGTGCTTCAGTCGGCATCCACTTCATCGGAGCCAATGCTGCCCTTTAATGATGCCCTCACCGAAGTCTTGTTGGGCACTTGGTCACGGCTCGCCACAGGGGCCCTTGTGGATAAGAACGTCGCCAGGCGTCATCGCCCGGCGCCAGGTGACCCTGCCTTTCTGACTACTCATCCCACTCCGGAGAGTTTAGTCCAAGCCTCGACGTCCCAGAGTGCTTTTCCCACGGCTCCGCCAGATAAGGACTCTAAGAATTTGGAGCGGTTTGGTAAGCGGTTGTTCTCATCGGCAAGCCTAGGGCTGCAGTCGGTGAACACCGTGTACCTTTTGGCCCACTATTCCCATGTGGCGTGGGAAACCGTTGCTGAGGTGTTGCCTCAGTGCTCGATGGACGTCCAGGGCTGTGATGTCTCAGGCTGTGGCTGAGGGTAAGGACGCAGCTAGGTTCGCCATTTGTTTTGGCTTGGAAACCGCGGACTCCCTCGGTAGGGCATCTCCACGACCGTGACAGTTCATCGCCATGCCTGGTTGAGGTCCACCGGGTTCTCCCTGGACGTCCTGAGCTTGCTCATGGACATGCCTTTTGATTGCACTTGCCTGTTTGGTGATAAGGCCGACACTGCACTGGAGCGCTTTAAGGACTGTCGAGCTACGGCCAGTCCTTGGGCCTTTCCACCACGCGCCCGGCCTCGTCTACCTTTCATTCCTTTCGTGGCCATGGCAGAGGCGCCCTTGCCCTTTCGTTCAACCAAAAGCCTGAGCAGAACCAAAGTCTGCATGCCCATAGGCGGGGAGGCCGCCAGGGTGGCTCCGAAGGCCGGCGTGATGGTCAGTACACATCCGCGACGTCCACCTCGAAACCTTCCTAGTCTGAGCTTCAGGTCGCACACCACGCCTGAGGGTGGCAGGATTTGATATCGACTTCCCCACTGGAGTTCTGTCACTTCCGACAAGTGGGTGCTGCAACTCGTCCAGAGGGGTTACTCCCTCCCCGTAGAGTCTGCCCCCCTGTCATGCCACCTCAGTTCCACCGCATGTCGGGGATCACTTTGCGCTTCTCCAGCAGGAAGTTATGGCCCTCTTAGCCAGAGGTAGGGCGTGGTTGCTATTCCAACTACCTTCTGGTCCCCAAGAAGGACAAAGGGGGCTTGCGCCCCTTTTGGACCTCGGGAACGTCAGTCACTTCCTCCGGAAGGAGAAGTTCAAGATGTTGACTCTGGCTCAGGTCTTAGCTGCCCTCGACCTGGGAGACTGGATGGTAGCGTTGGACTTGCAGGACGCATATTTTCACATCCTCATCCTGCCGGACCACCGGCGTTACCTGCAGTTCACGGTAGGCCAGGAACATTTTCAGTTTGCCGTGCTCGCCTTCGGCCTTACCAGCGCCCCTCGGGTGTTCGCAAAAGTGATGGCGGTGGTCGCAGGTCAGGGGTGTCAGTCTTCCCCTACCTCGATGAGTGGTTGTTGAAGGCGGGCTCGCCCCAAGCAGTTGTCACCCACCTTCAGACTATGGTGGACCTACTGCGCTTGCTGGGGTTCTCCATCAATGTGCCAAAGTCGCACCCGAGTCCCTCTCAGAAGCTCCCCTTCATTGGAGCGGTTCTGGATTTGACCCAGTTTCGGGTTTATCTTCCCGAGCAGCGAGTCTGGTATATTCAGGCTGTGATTCCGATCTTTCAGCCTCTATCCCATGTTTCAGTCAGGATGACCCTCCGGCTCCTGGGCCTGATGACCTCCTCCATCCTGCTAGTGCAGCATGCCAGATGGCATATGCGGGCTCTGCAGTGGGACCTGAAGTTCCAGTGGGCGCAGCATCAGGGCCACCCGTCCGATCACTTCAAGATCTCAGAGGGCACTGCACGAAATATGCAGTGGTGGCTCACAAATCATGATTGGGTCAATGGCAGGTCCCTCTCCCTTCCCCAACCGGAGCACACAGTGGTGATGGATGCGTCCCTCCTGGGATGGGGAGGCCACTTGGGAGAGGCGGAGATCGCAGGCCTCTGGTCTCCGGCGTAGTCCCAGCTCCATATCATCCTTTTGGAGCTTCGGGCGATCCGACTTGCACTAAAAGCATTCATTCCCTCTGTCCGGGGAAGTGTAGTGCAGGTGTTCACGGACAACACCACCGCCATGTGGTACTGCAACAAACAGTGTGGGGTGGGGTCGTGGACCCTATGTCAGGAGGCTCTGCGCCTCTGGACATGGCTGGAACATCAAGGCATTACCTTGGTGGTTCAACACCTGGCTGGTTCTCTGAACGCCAGGGCGGACGAACTCAGTCGCTGGTGCATGATGGATCACGAATGGCGTCTGAACTAGGATCTGGCAGAAGGTCTCTTTCTGCAGTGGGCACAGCCTTGGTTAGATATATTCGCCACCGAAGAGAAGGTGCAATGTCATCAGTTCTGCGCTTTGGAATTTCCAAGGCGGCACTCGCTCGGCAAAGCTTTTGTCGCTAGTGGAGTTGCGGTCTATTGTACGCCTTTCTGCCTATACCACTTCTGCCCAGAGTGCTGACGAAGATTTGGCGCGACCGGGCCCATGTCATCCTTCTGGCTCCGGATTGGGCACGGCGATACTGGTATCCCGAGCTACTCAGCATGGCGCTCGATCCCCCGATCCGACTGCCTCTTTGGGAGGATCTTCTGACAAAGCAGCAGGGGGTCCTCCACCCGAAACTGCCCAGTCTTCACCTCCATGCTTGGAGATTGAGCGGCGACAGTTGACAGCTTTGGATCTTCCTCCCGAAGTCTGTGATGTCATTCTGGCAGCCAGGTGTCCCTCCACAAAAACGGTATATGCCTGCCGGTGGAACAAGTTCGTGGCATTGTGCACAGCGAAGGCTGTGGATCCCCTTTCTGCCCCTCTCTCCAAGGTTGTTTTGTTCCTTTTTCTTTTTTGGCCCAGCAGGGCTATGCTCTGGACACTATCAAAGGTTATCTTTCGTCCGTTTCCACCTTTCTACGGCTTCCTGATCAGCCTTCTCTTTTTAAGTCCCCGGTTGTTAACCGTTTTCTGAAAGGCAATACGCACACGTTCCCTCCCGTGCCGTTCATTATGCCTCAATGGGACTTACACCTTGTTTTGACGTTTCTGATGTGCGCTTCCTTCGAGCCCCTTCATAACTGTCCCTTGCGTCTTCTCACCTTAAAGACTGTCTTCCTGGTTGTTATCACCTCTGCCAGAAGAGTGTGTGAGCTCCAGGCTCTTTCTTCTAAACCTCCTCTCCTTTCTGTGCATCCGAACAAGGTGGTTCTGAGGACCTGTCCTTCTTTCCTGCCAAAGGTTGTCCCGCCTTTCCATATCGGGCAGACCATCACTTTGCCCACCTTCTTTCTGCCTCCGCATCCTTCCAAAGAGGAAGAGAGGCTCCACCGGCTGGACCCGAAACTTTCGCTTTCCTTCTACCTGAGCCGTACACAATAGTTCCGGGTGGATGACCAGCTCTTTGTTGGCTATGTGGGTGCCAAAAAATGTCGGCCCGTGCACAAATGGACAATCTCTCGGTGGGCCGTTCTCTGCATCAAGGCCTGTTACTCCTTGGCTAAGAATGAGACTCCTGTGGGGCTGCGTGCCCATTCCACCAGGGCAACAGCAGCCACTACTGCCTTGGGACCTGACATTCCCTTGCAGGACATTTGTCAGGCAGCTATGTGGGCCTCGCTGCACACGTTTACCAAGCATTATTGCCTTGACAGTCAAGTCCGGAGAGTCGGCTTCTTTGGCCGTTCTGTGCTCCGTGACTTTCTGGTGTAATCTTGTTCGCAGACCCACCATCGGGGTTGGTATTGCTGTAGTATCTATTCTAAGGTAAGGATCTATCACTAACGTGTCTCTTTCAGATGCACAAGTTACTACTTGTGTAACAATATATCTGTAAGAGACATTAGTTAGCGATAGATTCCTTACTGCCCCACCCATCCTCCCCGTTCTGCGAACTGAGTACTAGGGTTAAGGACATCCCTGTCAGAGCCCTAGTTTCATGGCACCAGTATACGGTGTCTTGCATGGGTCTGCGTTTCTGGCGCGGAAAGTCGTGCACAGAACTGACGTCAGCGCGCATGGTTGGCGCCTAAGTAGTCTCCGTGACGTCATCTCGGCTCATACGACGCCAGTGACTGACGCGGAGCTGCACGACGCCACCTACTGACGCGCAGGGGTACTGCTAGCAAACTTTCCGGATCCAGTCTGACACCTGGGGATATTCTAAGGTAAGGAATCTATCACTAACTAATGTTTCTTATAGATATATTGTTACACAAGTAGTAACTTGTGCTTTAGTGGTATCACTGCCTGCTCCTAATCACTTTTTTACATTCTCCAAGGGGAAGAGGTCCCTTGGGGCCCCCTTCCCATTTGCGAATGGGTAGCACCTCCTTCAAGATGTCGGTAAAAAATAATGTTTTGCAACCATAGTTCTATCTGGACACATTCATACATAACACTGCTATTCGGTATTTGGGAGGTATGCCCTAAACACACCCCTTCCAAAAGCCGAATCGCTAACACAAATTGCTATTTGGTAAAGTTTTACTGAATCGCAATTTGTGCTTTTGCACAGTTAAGCATTTTTGCGGTCGCACACAGCCTGATTAAGCAAATCTGGCCTTTTGCACCCGCAAAAATGCTTTGCACATATGGCTCTAAGTGTGCCATTTAGAGTTATGCCAATCCTAACATGTTAAAGGAGAGTATTTGTACTATACCACTAGTTAGCAGGACTTAAGTGTGCAGAGATCTATGGGCAGCAAAAATGGGTTCAGCAAAAGAAGGCAATGAAATATAGGGGATAACATGATTTCCAACATTCACCATCTGGCTTGTTTGACTAACACCGAAGAGATTACGCAAACACTTTATCGCATGGATAACATTTTTATTGTTACAAATAGAATGTGACAATCAGACTTTAATAGTGTCCACTTCTAAAACCTTTGTGTTACTGGTTTCTTTACAAGCCTGTCCTTTCCCACACCTGAAGTGGCCAACAAGTGGTGGAAGACCCTGCCCATGGTACTGTCCAAGATTCTCCTGGACAGCACCAAGCACGTTTTAGGGATATCCTCTCTCTACTAGTTTGGAGCACAATATTTCTGCCTCTTTGAAGTGGTCATTTCTGCGACTATAACATCTTTTGAAGCTTAAAAACTGCCCATAGTACAATTTATGGATGTATGACGTTACAACGCATACTTTTACTCCGCATACCATTACAACGCGGTATTTACAACGAATACCGTTACAACGCATAGCGCTTAGAGGTGCTGGATAGTGGTAAGTATAATTTTCTATTCCAACTCCAGTCCCCGTGGACACTAGGGAAGGTGTTGGATAGAAAATTAAACTTATTCCCTATCCTAGAGCGCCCCCCAGCGCAATGCGTTGTAATAGTATGCGGAGTAATGGTCGCGTTGTAGTGGTAGTGCGGAGTAAAAAATGCGTTGTAACAGGTGTATACCACAATTTATCATTTTAATAACCATGGTTGATAACTATTCTATGAAAGCAAACAATTGTTGTCAGTTGATTTGCTCTATAAGGGCGTAAAGATACTGCCTTGATTATGTTTGACTAGGAGGTCTAGATAATGTATTTCCTCAGTGCTATAGTTGTATGTGGATTTTAGGTCTGCGCTTTGTTCATTCAACCCGGAGGAGAATGCAAACAACATTTGTGCTTCATCTTCCCATATCATAAAAATATCATCATTGTATCTCTGCCAGATGATATTAGATCTATATGGATTTGTGGTGCACATGTTCTTACGGATTTCAAATTCAGCAAACACCCTTTTGGCTATGTCCAGAGCAGAACAAGCTCCCATACATAATCTCTTCTTTTACAGAAAGAAATCTGTTTTCAAACCATAAACAGTTCTTGGTTAGAGCTATCTCCGACAGCTGTACTATGACTTTAATTAGAATATCATGAGCCCTCGAGCCAAAACCCAAAGATGCCTCAAAGGAGCAAGTCGGCTCGAGGAAAAAGAGCGCGCCTCCGACGCAACAAGCACCGAAGTCGACGCAAGGCCAAAAGCACGACGACAGGGCGAAGTCCGTCGGTCCGATATCGACGCCGGCACCTCAGCCGCCGATAAAATTCGGACTGCCCCCGACAGCTCGGCCTAAGGCGATCGATCCGAAAACAGGGGTCGAACCACGCAAAACTGTGTCGCTTGGAAAACGGAGTCATCCTCTAGGAGAGGACGTTATGTACCAGGAGCCCTCCTATGACAATCAGTCGAAGCTACTTATCGACTCTGAAACCGGCAGACTTACTGTTCATCAAAGAAAGATCAGGTCGGAAAATCCTCTGGAATCATATAAAATTCCACTAAAAAGGAAAAAAGATTCTTCAACATCGCCTGTCCATTTTGAAACTGTAAGGTACCATGGCCAGGACACTACTGCTTACTCACCCACACGCTCTAATGAGGATATGGGGTATGACTATGATGAACAATATAATTACCCTGCGGACAATGATCAAGATGACCAGACTCAAGCCTGGACAGACCCTATTGACCAGGGGGAGTCACAAACTATTCCTGATACTCCTTCTCACCCTGTGAAACCTTCGCCAACAGAGGATACAGCAGAGTTAACGCATTAATAGAGAGGGCAGCACATAATCATGATGTGGACATGCATGCTGACCCAATTTAGGAGGATTTCTTGTTTGACACTTTCTCCACTTCAGAGAAATCAGTTAAAACATTGCCAATGTTAAAGGGTGTCCTGAAACACGCAGGAGACATTTTCAAGGAAACCACAAGAGCAAGGGTTGTTAACCCCAGAATTGAAAGAAAATACAGACCGGCGCCTGTGTACCCTACATACATTAAGGGACAGCTGCCGTTGGACTCTTTGGTGGTGTCCAATGCTCGTAAACGTGCCAACTCGCAAACTACTGGTGATGCTCCTCCTCCAGACAAGGAGTCTAAAGTATTAGAAGCCTCTGGGAAAAGGGTGGCTGCTCAAGCAGCTAACATCTGGAGAATTTCCAACACACAGGCCCTATTAGCCAGATACGATAGGGCGCATTATGACACATTAGAGCAACTGCTACAACATTTGCCTGATGCCTACAAGGAAGGAGCAGAAACACTAATACAAGAAGGGAAACTGATATCCAACGCATCCATTAAGTGTGCGCTGGACGTAGCAGATACTGCAGCCAGAGCCATCAACACAAGTGTCATGCTCAGGAGGCATGCTTGGTTGCGCATCTCAGGGTTCAAACCAGAGATTCAAACCACATTATTAAATCCGCCCGTAAACCCTGATTTTTTATTTGGTCCTGATGTGGACACCATCTTAGAAAAGATTAAAAAAGACACAGAGGCAGCCAAATCTATGGGGGCCTTGCAGTCCCAACAATTATGGGGAGGTTCCTTTTGTCGCTCCAATAACAGAGGAGCTACAAGAGGCCAGGCGTCCCAGCAGACTCAATACAATAAAGGGAACACGCAAGCCACCTATAACAAAACAAGCAGAGGTGGATACCGTGGCAACAGCAGTAAAGGCAGAGGACGAGGGAATAACAACACCAGATCCTCTGCCAATACTAAACAGTGATGCCTTGTCGCTGCCCCCGGACCATATAACACCGGTCGGGGGCAGGTTACAACAGCTCCTGCCAGTCTGGGAAAGCATTACCACAGACAGGTGGGTGAGACAACTTATTCAGTACGGCTATTGTCTAGACTCTAGAGCTAACCTCCACTCCTCCCAACATACCCCCAAGACACCGTCCTATGTCCACAGAGCACATAGACTTATTGCAGCAAGAAGTTATCAGCATGCTGCAAAAAGGGGCCATAGAACTCGTCCCTATACAGGACCAGGGTACAGGGGTATACTCTCTGTACTTCTTAATCCCCAAAAAGGACGGGTCTCTCAGGCCAATACTAGACCTCAGGCCCCTAAACCAATACATATTGTCAGAACACTTTCACATGCTCACTTTACAGCAAGTTCTACCGATACTCAGTCTGGGAGACTTCCTCGCAACACTAGACGTAAAGGATGCGTATTTCCACATACCAATACATCCAGCACACAGGAAGTATCTCCGGTTTACCATCCAAAATCAGCACTACCAGTTCAAGGTACTGCCTTTCGGGGTGACTACAGCCCCCATGGTGTTTACCAAGTGCCTAGCGACCGTGGCTGCACACCTACGGAGAAACCATATTCACGTCTACCCCTATCTGGACGACTGGCTCATCCAAGCAAAGTCAGCCCAGCAATGTGCCAGTCACGTGTCCCGCACTATTCACCTCCTACACAGCCTCGGATTCTCATTAAACTACCCAAAGTCTCATCTTCAGCCCGCCCACGTACAACAGTACCTGGGAGCAACAATAGACACTCTGGCGGCAAAGGTGCAGTCAAACTCAGCAAGAGTCAACAGCATTCTGTTACTCATTCAGAAATTCAGACCCCAACACTCGCTCACAGCAAGGTTGTTTATGCAGTTGATAGGCATGATGGCCTCCTGCATCTTCATAGTCCCTCACGCAAGACTACACATGCGTCCGCTTCAGGAGTGCTTAGCACGTCAGTGGAACCAGGCTCAGGGACAATTGAAAGACCTAGTGTTGGTGACCGGTCGTGCATACAGCTCTCTGCATTGGTGGAACCCACAAAACCTTTGCAAGGGACGACCGTTTCAAGAGCCTGTACCACAAATAGTGCTGACAACGGACGCATCTCTCCTAGGATGGGGAGCTCATGTCCTCCATTACACAGTGCAGGGACTATGGACAACACAGCAAAAAAGGATGCACATCAACCTGCTGGAACTGATGGCAATCTTTATGGCACTGAAGGCTTTCAAGGTACACTTGTGCAACAAAGTCGTGTTAATCCGGACGGACAACATGACTGCCATGTACTACATACAGAAGCAGGGGGGAACACACTCTCCACAGTTGTCCCATCTAGCGCAAAGCATGTGGAAGTGGGCCATTCAGAGAAACATCTTCCTCATGGCGGAACACCTCCCAGGCAGGGACAACCACATGGCGGACCTGCTCAGCAGACACAGCCACCAGATGCACGAGTGGGAGATACATCCCTCAGTGCTGCAACCGTACTTCCAGAGGTGGGGTCACCCAGAAATAGACCTGTTCGCCACAAGGGAAAACGCAAAATGCCAAAGCTTCGCCGCCAGGTTTCCACATCCGCAGTCTCAGGGCAATGCGATATGGATGAACTGGTCAGGCAAGTTTGCGTACGCTTTTCCCCCAGCCCTGCTCATACCACTAGTGGCACGCAAACTGCGACAACACTCAATGACACTGATCCTAGTTGCTCCAACATGGGCGCGGCAACCATGGTACTCCACGTTCCTAGAACTTTCCGTGGTTCCTCATCAAAGGCTGCGGTTAACACCCAGTCTTTTAACGTAGAGCCATGGCGACATTCAGCACCCAGGTTCGCAACAGTTGAACCTTGCGATCTGGCTCCTGAGGTCATAGCGTTTGGTTACCTAAACTTGCCTCCCGACTGTATGAATATTATCAAGGAGGCAAGGAGACCTACAACCAGAGCATGCTATGCGGCGAAGTGGAAACGATTTGTCATCTATTGTAACAATAATGACATAAATCCGCTAGATGCATCTACTCAAAACATCATATGTTACCTCTTACATTTACACAGATGCAATCTGGCTTACAGTTCCATATGTATACATTTAGCTGCGGTGGCAGCTTATCTTCAGAACAGGCAGCACCTTTCACTCTTCAGAGTACCTGCTATTAAAGCTTTCCTAGAGGGACTCAAACAAATCATTCCTCCAAGACACCCACCTTCACCCGTCTGGAACCTCAACGTCGTTCTAACCAGACTAATGGGACCACCTTTTGAACCTCTACACTCCTGTGAGATACAATTCCTAACGTGGAAAGTGGCTTTTCTAGTGGCGATTACATCACTCAGAAGAGTTAGTGAGCTGCAAGCCCTAACTATTCAGGAGCCATTCATACAAATTCACGCAAATAGGGTAGTGCTGCGAACTAACCCTAAATTTATGCCAAAGGTGGTGTCCCAGTTTCACATCAATCAAGCTATAGAACTGCCAGTATTCTTCCCTAATCCAGATTCCGTGGCAGAAAGAGCTCTACATACCCTAGACGTTAAGAGAGCTCTCCTGTACTATATAGACAGAACTAAACTTTTCAGGAAGACTAAGCAATTATTTGTTGTCTTTTCACCACAGCACAAAGGCAACCCCATTTCCAAATCAGGTATAGCCAGATGGATTGTTAAGTGCATACAAATCTGTTATCATAAAGCTAAACGCACATTAACAGTTCCCCCAAGAGCGCATTCAACACGCAAGTTAGGGGCATCCATGGCTTTCCTAGGAAACATTCCTCTAGAAGATCTATGTAAGGCAGCCACATGGACTACCATACATACCTTTACCAAACACTACTGCGTAGATGTACACTCCAAACAGCAAGCAGCTGTAGGGCAGGCTGTACTCAAAACTCTTTTTCAGACTGCTGCAGCTGGCACGTGCAACCGCCGCTAGGAGGAGACTGCTATACATTCTATGCACAAGATGTGAATTCAGCAGCCCACATGCCTCGAACGGAATATGCTACTTACCAGTATGCATCTGTTCTTGGCATGTAGGGCTGCTGACATTCACATCGCCCTCCCTCCTCCCCGGTGCCTGTCGCAGCTGTAGCACTCAGACTTAATCTCTAGCATGGACATCACTTACTGTATCATACTCCATCCCTGCCACAATGGCGAAAAACAATCTGAGGATGGAGAGGATGCCCATGCGCACTGTCGTCCGGGGTAGGAGCCACATATCTCGTGATACTTCGAAGACTCTTCC
The DNA here is from genome assembly GCF_964261635.1 of Lissotriton helveticus. Lineage (NCBI taxonomy): Eukaryota > Metazoa > Chordata > Amphibia > Caudata > Salamandridae > Lissotriton > Lissotriton helveticus. The sequence goes on along the minus strand of NC_136067.1, from coordinate 488,638,726 downwards.
AGGACAACAATGTGCAATCATCCGGACCCAACACTAGGCGGCGATCTATGCACAAGATGTGAATGTCAGCAGCCCTACATGCCAAGAACAGATGCATACTGGTAAGTAGCATATTCCTTCCCAACAATGATGGGCCTCCTTTTTCTATTAAGGTATATTCAGAAACTCCTTTCTGATTTTTTTATTGTTATTTGTTTACATTATAGTAGACGTCTTAGAACCTCTCAACCTCTACATAAGAGTGCAATTCAATATGACCATTGACATGGTCTGGATTCGTTTTGTTTTTCTATAGTCTGGATTGCCTTTCTCGATTTATTCCACGGATGAATTGCTTTATTGGGTTAAAACGTCAACACTATTTCAAAGTCAGTCCTTGAAAGATATTATAATTAAGGAAATAATACTCAGATTGGATTTATAATCCGGTCTATAGAAAGGACACCCATGATTAGATATACATGTGTTATATTGTGTAGTCAACATCACTTTTCCTTTCCGAGCACAGCGCCATCTGCACTATTGTTGATTGTGACACTTGCTAAGAAGCAAGCAAGAATATAACTGATTTGCAACGTAAAATGAGTGTTTATTACAGGTTCTCACACATTGAAGAAACATGTAAACAATGAGTCCCACGGAACATTTGTTCTAAATTCTCATGGTGTACCCTGGTTCTGTCTGGACAGAAAGGATTTTGGTCCTGTGATTATATATAGCATTTCAACCTCTTGACTGCTGATCTCGTCCATACCTGAAAAATTGCCAGGTTAACGCATTCTGTTACAGTAGGCAGATGACAGTTATGTTAGATTGCTACCATGTGGGCATTCAGAACTGAAAAGCAAGCGTTTTCCACCTTAATGTTTTGCAGGGGTTTGCAGCCCTGGGGACTCTCCCTTATCGTTGTTTTCTTTTTAATGAATAGGGTTAATGATTAAGGGTACTTTCAGGCCTGGGGAGAGGTGTGAAGTCACCGAAGTGTCGTACCTGCTATTTTGCACAAATGACCAGAACGGATAACCTGAAAACTGAATTATGATTCTGTGTATATTGCATCTCATTTTTAAATCGCAATGCTTTGCAAAGTAGAAAGCTGCCAAACCTTTTTTAAAACATGAAAAGCTGTAAAGTGGCCCTGTATGTCGCCAGAAACATTCTTGTTACTGCACTTGACCGGGGGCATGCTGCAGTCTTAAAGCTCTGCATCTTAAAGTTCCTCCCCTTCCCCAAAGCCGGAAGCACACCAGAGAAAGCGAAGTATATAGCACTTTGGGTGCTGATTATTCTGATAAAAATGTCAAAAGCAGACAGATGTCAATACTTAAAATATCAGATTGATTAAATACTTTGTTATTTTTTGGCTAGTACCCATTCATCTTCATGGGCCACCCAAGCTTCTTTATGGCCCTCCCAAAGAACAAATCATAGAGCCGGGCCTGCTTAAGGGTCAGATTCAACGATTACCACAGATGCTCTGGACAAATTGAAAAAAGCTAATTGTCATTAAAAACACAGTGCTAGTTTGATCGGTATAGCAGCTAACCACACCTCTTCTTATCGATCCCTCTGACCCTGGAGATATATAAAGCACAATCATGTGGGGTCGAGACCTGTGGGGTTACTGTAAGCTTGGCGAATTAGTTAGAAGTGAACATTCTTTTATCAAAGGTCTGCTGAGACCCCCAAAGAGTGCCCCATTGCTCCTGCTAAGGTTTTACCTAAACAATAGACAATTCTCTGATATTGCCTGCCTAAAACCAATTTTGTATTGGGTTAGGCTATGGACAGTAGCTGACCTTGGACCATACAGATTGTCTCAGGGAGATACTGGCAAATCCTCGAGCATACACAATCCCCTGGCTTGCACATGGTGAATACGTGGCAGAGTAGGCTAGGACTGAGTGAGTACTGGCTATCACCTGATGCAAGTTGAATTGGTGCCCAAGAAATAGTCAACGCTCACTATTGGGACTGTGTGTTTTGTTCCAAAGTCTCCGCAGTGGCCATGGGAAATCTAATAGACACTTACCTGTCGTTGAAATTTGCCCCCGAATTTGAGGAATTCGTGGATTACATCAAAGTCCCGATGGCTCAAGCGCTTTTCATTAAATTTAGATAGGGGTTTTGCCATAGTACTCCTTTACTAGCACATGGTCTAAAACTGAATCTGTTTCTACCTTCTGTCCTATGGACTGTAAAGCCGTGGAAAATGTTAACTTTGTATTGCCTATCATGGACTAAAAGACATTATAAGCGAGCGGATACGGATATCACTCCACTAAACTTCCTACCTCCAGGGGGGAGAACCTGGATTGCGCTTGAGGAGGCACCTGGGGCTTTTCTAATCTACACCATGAACAAGGGGAGGCAAGGAGAGTAGGCGGAGAGTCCTGTTGTAGAAGCAGTTGTATCCTTATACGATTGTCTTGTGTGCATTGGTGAGAGCCAAAATAAAATAACAATATTCCACAAAAAATTATCCTTGTAAGTGTCAGGTCACTGGTTCTTGGGGGATTGCAGGGGTCTGTCCATGGTGTCAGCCACTTCTAGGCTTTTTGCCAATTGTTATGACAATGTATTATAAGGAAGAAATGAAGAGCAATGCCGAGTGCAAATAGCTAATAACTAATGGAAGTTATTGTTTTTTGTTTAGAATTGACATGTATGTTGAAGGAACAGCAGATTTGATGGACCTGGTGGTTTTCTACCCCTTTTTACCGGCTAATGACCAGGAAACCCGCTTGAAGCTCATCATAGAAAGGGCAACAACCAGATACTTCCCAGTTTTTGAAAAGGTTTGATACTTTTATAGTAATTCATTTACAAGACTTACGAAAGTAGAGAATGGTTTGTTTTGATTGAAAGATTAAAAAACAAGCACTTAGGAAGTGTTATGCAACGTGTTGCAAAGGTGTGATGACTCTGGAGCCTGGTGGTATCTTCCCTTACTAAAAATGTAATATCCAGTTTCTTCAGCAGGAATGAAGCACCGTCTACCACCTTAACTCCCTACTCTTTACTTGTGGGCTTCCCTTTATAATATGTTTGGTGATCTACAGATGATTTAACAGGAGTGGAGGGGCTTCATGCCTTCGACCGCCCAATGATGTCTCCACCAAAGCCACTTGTGGGGTATGAATAACAGTGTTGAGGGGAAACTTCCACAACGCGTCATATGCACATGTAAGTCACCAGTCATCTGAATTCACCCTTTCTAATTTCATGTCTCCGTCTAATTTTAGTTTACTTCTAAACACTAATGGAAGTTGGGCAGAGTTTGCATCATAAGCAATCATTAACAAACCTCTTCCAAGCAATAATAACTTAAATCATAAAACCGCTAATAAAAAATACATGAAAATTCGTGCATTAGTTCTTAAAAACAAAATTATTATTACACATACTCCCGCATACCCAAACACACCCCCACTTTAAATGAATGTGGCCCAATTGCTCGTTATTTAGAGCAATTGTACTAATAAACACAAATGTATTATTACAGTAGAAAGGCCAAATTCCATCCTATCCACAATGTCATTTAACATGATTGATATTATATGTGAGGTCTTAGGCAGTGCGCGCGGGAAACCGGGGCCTCTTGCCGAGCTCTCCTTCTCTGACAGAGCCCCTATGGAAGCATAGGCAGTGAGCCTGTCCCTGGAAAGATCGCACCTGGCCAAGTTTGGGAGCTGAGGTGTGACCTAAGGCGGCCCAAGACCGCTGAGCCTTGCCCGAGGCTGCAGCAGAATTAGGTCCAAAGCAGACAGAGCATTGGGCCTGAGGCAGGGGCCTGGCTCAGAAGATCTGGACGGCCTGTGGCATGCCCCCTCCTCCACAGATTCACAAAGACGGAGCAGGCCACTGGCCGGTCTGGTGAATGGAGACCGGCCAGGGCTGACGGGCGAGAGTAACCCTGGTGATTCACCGGGGAGAGGGGCCTTGGATGCCGTAATTTCCTTTCTGCCTACCCCCTTGAAGAGGCCACAGCAGAAGGTGAGTGGGGTCTGCCCTGTAGGGATCGAGCTGCTGGGGGGGCAATTAAGACTGCTGGAAGGAACTTTGGGACATTACTGAAGGGAAAGAGAAGCTTGAGACGAGACCACCAGGGGCCTAGACTGACATCAGGATTCGTGGTGGTGGATATCCTTCTCCACTTTCTCCCAAGGTGGCCGCATCCTTGTGCCCATCCCCCCCTTCCAGTCTTGGGGGTTGTGGGGCGAATACCAAAATTACTTCACCAGCGGCAGTCAAGAAGCTGGAGGCCCTGAAGTAAGGTGACAATCAGTGGAGTGGTGGTGTAAGAAGGTTGTTGCGCCTCAATGAGTGGATATTTGGGGTGACTCAGGAACTATTGCGTAGATCTCCTTGACACGTGTATAATCCAGAGGCACGTACAAACGGGGAAAATGGTGAAAGCAAAGGGGGTTGGGCCCCTTGAAAGTTAGCAAGATGGACAATTACGCAGTGCTGATGCCCACCAAAGTCCCAGAAGGGGAGATAGCGGAAGAGCCCTCCCTAATGGCTATGTCTGCAATATGGGATATGAAGGGAACTCTGGAGCCAAAAATTGATTCTTCATCTGTGGACATTACAATGATCAGAGCAGACCTTTCTAAACTCAGCGATAAAGTCTCCACCGCTGAAAGTAATATTTCCCAGCTTAAGGCCACAAAAAAACGCCTGGAGTCTCAGGTACTCCCTCTAACACAGCACGCTACCCATATAGCAGCAAGACTGGAAGATCAATAAGGGAGAGCTAGGATAAATAACATCTGAGTGATGGGGGTCCCGGAGGCGGCGAGGGCCCCAGTGTTGATCACTCCCTCGAGGATTTTTTTGTGAATACGATCATTGCAAAAATATTTAATTATCGAGATAGGGAGGCAATCCTTCAAGTGGCAAGATAAAAAGGCAATGTTCATTTTGAGAACACTATAATCTGTTTCTTTGCAGACTCCGCTCTGCAAGTACAGCACCAAAGGCAGAGTTTCGAGACAGTGAAAAAGAGTTCAGAGAGACCTTAGATATATGATGATTTTCCCAATTGCCCCCGCGGTCCTTGCTGGTTCCTCTCCTCCTGCGGGAGCCAACATTGCTTTTGGGCAGTGGGAGCGTCTAACATGTGGCTTCCTCTGACCAAAAGCAATGGTGCTTCGTTTCCATGGTCTCGCTTCCAAGAACCAAAGCAGTGTTTACTATGGCTTGGTGGGAACAGTGCTCCTGTCAAGCTTAGCAAACAGCAATGTCCCAGGGGTGAGCACCCCAGGACATTGCTGGAGCTGGCTCTTCGGGGCAGCAGTCCCTAGGGCCATTGAGGGCTCCTGGAGGGGCTCCCCTTTCATCTTCTGTGTAGCTCCGGGGAGGTGGTGGTCCGCAATGGATCACCGCATTTACTTAATTTGTGCCCGGGTAGGTGGTGGTTTCCAGAGCTATGTGGGGAGGGGTTTGAACCACCACACACTTCATTTTATAGATCGCCCCGGGGCTGTGGGGGGCGGGTGGCCCGAACATTTAATAAATATAGCCCCGGCAAGGTGGCTTTCCCTGGGGCTGCGGGGGGAGGGGGGGGTGGCCAGTGTGGCCCCTATAATTAAAGAACATAGCCCTGGGGAGGTAGTTGTCCTGGGGCTGCGCGGGCTCCCGCATGTATTTTATTGATTACTCCAGGACCTGGCCCACCCGGGGGCTTAAAGAAAACAAAGCGCAGTAGATCGTGCATCGTTTTGAAAAACAATTGCTGTGTTATTCGCTCACCCAACGCGACTCCCGTCATATGTTCTCTACCCTGCCCCCTTTTCTTGTTTTTTTTAAATCCATTTTTTTTGCCTTTTTTCTTGTGACTCCGTTCAATCGAGTCACAAGATGGCTGCCAACGCTTCCTGGTTGGAACTGTTGGCAGCCAATCAGATTGCAGACTTATATGGATATCAGAGGCATTTTTAAATTTCTCAGCAACTATTGAACGGATTTACACTATTTAATAAAAAGAGTGCTTTCTGAACCAAGAGCTACTTTTTTGCCAATTTTGGTGTAATTCCGTTTAGCAGTTTGGGATGATATTAACATGGAGAAACCCGTTTTGGACCCCCCACCCCTTTTTTCTCTGCCCCTGCTTATCAAATCACCTTGAAATCTTCAACACAGGAGCTGGCCTGACCGCTCCATTAGTTTTTAAAATTTCGCGAAGATTCATCACACTGCGCCAGAGGTATATGATTGGGTCTGACAGTGTCTGTATGGGTGTAACACGGAATATGTGGTAGAGTCCGTATGGGTATGTGAGTAGGTGTAGCAGTATCTGTTTGGGTATGGGAGAAGAGAGAGTATTTAAATATGTATGTTTTTTATGGGTTTTTTTCAGCCTCGCTAAATCCGCGGATCTCCCGTGAAGTTACACGGGGAACATGCTGAGACTTTCAAGAAATCCGCAGATTTCGTGAACGATCCTCAAAAAATTTCTAGGGCATTTTTATGGCCATACTACACCCTCACATTTCATTTTTAAACATACATAAGGGGCCAGTGGGCCTCTCTCCTGAACCCTTCACTTAATATTCACAGTAGTTTTCAACGCCGGCGACTGTTCCGAGACAAACAAAATGGCCGCCACAACTTTTCTCTAAAGGTGTGGCCAGACAATCAGGAGTTCGCTAGTGCACGATAATCCGCCGATTACCTGCGGGTGAATCTGCGGGTGAATCTGCGTCTCTAGATATACACATTTGTTTTTCAGTTAATATCGCCCAAACTACTGAACAGATTTACACCAAATCTCAAAAAGCACAATCCTGGGTTCCAAGTTCTAGCTTCCTAAAAAAATTGGTGTAATTCTGTCTAGAGGTTCGGGATGTAGTCGTGTCTAAAGGACATATAGTAATTAACTTGGTAAAATGTGTTTAATATTATAGTGAGTGAGAGAGAATTTTACACTCTGCACATCTACGTGTATATATGTAGAACAAGATAACCATATATATATATATTACATATATACCCATAGGTTTCCACAGTTCCCAATGAAAATTGCCTGTAACCCCCAAACCCCTTCCACCTCAATTGATGTATCTGCACCAAATGTGTCAGTGGCTTAGTGAGTCAGCTATGCTTCGGTATGCCAGGTTTTGTGCATTTTCCTGCTGGGGAAAAATGTTTTCGGGTGCGTGAAACAAGGTATGCGTTCCCATTTTAGCTTCCATGGGAACTTTTTCTCATTCCTACTGCAAAAACAGTTGACCAGATTTACTCCAAACTTGGTATGAAAGTGGAACTTTACTTCAAAACATTTTTTTATTGGTGTGTACCGTTCAGGACCTTTGAAAATATCAAAAATATGTGCCAGATGAGTTTAAATTTTGAAATTGTGAATCCAGTCATTAACATTACACTTTTTGGCATATGGTATTAACCAATAAAGGGGGTCTTTCTTTTTTGTGTTGCTATTTTGTTAATTACTAATTTAGGAAATTGCCACTCTTTTTCTAATTTAATCTTAATCCAGGTATTGCACATAAAGCATCATCTGTAATCCATTTGGTATATTCTAGGTGATCAATTTTCACCATAGAGCAACCTATTTAGCCTATCAAAGACCGTGAATTCATTGGTAAATGTGCCTTACAGTGTTCTGTGTTCTCCAGTGCATTTTTTAATATTTATGTACAAGTGCATTTGCACGGTCTCAGACTTTGGCCAGAAGTATTCAACATTACTTCCATTGACCTTTGTATTGAACAAGTTTGTGATTTTACCATGGATTTACTACTGGGTCATCACTGAAAGTGTATGTAGTACCCTGCGCTTCTTCTACAAGTTGGTGAAATGATCACATTTAAACCATTTTATTTTCCTTGATGGGTGGGTGAGGGGTGTAGGCTGCATGAATGCACACTAATTTAGCGTAGCATTAACAGTCCTACCAAAGGTATGTGATACTGCATTTTGAAGTCTTTTCACTTCTCTTGCAATATGTTAAAGGGTATTCTAATCTTTTGCAGGTTTTACGAGAACACGGTCAGGATTTTCTTGTTGGAAACCAGTTGAGCTTTGCGGATGTTTATCTGCTTCAAGCTATTTTTGAAGTCGAGGAACTTATGGCCACGGTACTGGCTAACTTTCCCGCGCTACAGGTAATTGTGTAAAACATGTATCTATCTATCATAATAACTCCAAGTCATTTTGAATATCTGATTGATATCAAGGAAAAACAGTCTGTCTTGCCTTTCAGTACTCATTTGTTAGTAGGTCATTTTTTTAAATGTTTAAACCAGCATTGAAACTGAAGACCTGACAGGAGTGTCCTTACCTCAAGAGCACGATACACAAAGTATTACCTTTTTCCAAGTTTTTTAATTCACCTTTAAGATTCAGAACTCGACTTTTTATTAACTCTTCAATGTAATTATGTAGCATAATGTAGGAGAAATTCTGAGATGTTTCGTTTCAGCAGCATTATACCTACCTTTAGTCGTTCAAGAAACAAATATCTCTTTATTTTAGGATGATTAATCTTGCGTTTCCTAGCATTTCAACTAAACCATGGCATTGGGAATATGGTCTCAATTCTTACCGTAGGTTTCCTACCTGACGAAAGTGTTTCCTTATGTATAAATCACTTCATATTTTGCTTTGGGTTCTCTTACCTTCCAAATTCGGGAGCACACTGGACATTTACAACGTAAAATGAAAAACTGAACAGAATCTTAAAGAAGTAATACATGGCACCATCCTAGAAGCCGATGACTATAGAGCTAAAAGGTCTTGAATATCAATGGAGAAAAAAATTATAGCCGTAGAAATGGAAAATTATAATCTCTCCTACATTAATAATTATGAACTGCAAAAATAGAAGACAGACTTGAGCAGTCTGTCTATTTGAATATTCAGCTTTAGGAAAGTGACTCAAATACAAAGTTCATAAAAGGTGGCTCCAGTGGCTTATAGCTAGGGCTCCCAGTTTTATAGTATTTATATTTTTGTCATTTCATCTGTATTTATCCATATTTATTCTTTGCTAATTTTACCTGTATTTATCCATATTTATTTTAGGTTTTGTGAAAAAATGATGCTGAAATGTGTAAATGTCTGTATTTATTTAACCACTTAATGTACACTTGTGCCTGAACGACTGACGGGTTTCAAGGAAATGTACACACTCAGATGATAAACTACGCACTTATAAGAAATCTTGCACATTTTAGTATCAAGGTTGTGCAAATCTACTGCTGTTTAAGGCTCTTTACTAAAGTTCCTTTTTTTTCCAATCCCTTGCCTGTCAATCCGCACAGCTTTTGGCCTGGCAGTCCTGATTGACAGCATTCAGAATCGCTCAAAAACAACCCAATTTCCGTTTTTATCCATGTTTAAAAATAGATACAGACCGGAAAATAAATGGTTTTCTGTCTGTATTTATCTGTAAAAATCTGTAAACACGGAAAACGGGGAGCCTTACTTATAGCGAACAGCTCAAAGCCAAAAAACCTAGAAAATACCTAGAGTTGACGTATGTCGGAAACTATCAGCATCCTGCTGGTGAACAATTTTTCTTTTGCTCACTGGGCCACAGAAATAACATTATTGTCCAATGATGAAATAGGAACTTACATGAGGTAAAGTGACTAAATTGTTGACTTTGGAACCGAAGCATCAGGTTTCTAAAGTTGATTTACCCACTTGTCCATGACATAGTGATTTTACACAGACATTGTTTAGTAGTGCCTAATGTAGGAAAGTGGGTTTCTGTTGCAGTAACCCCCACACTTTTTGCCTGATGACTGATGCACTTTTCCTTGGTGTGCCCTGGGTCCCTGCCAATCGGGCACCCAGGGCCTGTGTTCCTTCCCTAAAAACTGTACTAGAGCCTAAACCCAATTGGCATCTCTGGCCACATGTCAGCCCCTGGTAAATGGTACCTTAGGTACCCAGGGCACTGTGACCTGAGAAGGCCCTAAGGGCTGCAGCACTTATTGTGCCACCCTTAGAGGCCCTGTGCTCTGACACACACACACACACACACTGCCTTTTCAGGCTGAGTGTCTGGGTGCAGAACAAAACAAAGAGTCGGCATGGCACACATCCCTGTGTGCCATGCCCACAAAACACTGCCCTGGCATACCCTAGTCGCCCCTGTAGCTGGGTGCCCTATGCCAGTGGTATGGGTACAGGTGCATGAGCCTTGTACCCCTACAGTACCCAGGTCCATTCCTGGCCACTGTAAGTGCAGTGCTGCCATTTAAGAGTATATGGTGCTGGGAGGTCGTCATCACGAACTCCACAGCACCATGATTGCTACACTGAAGACTGAGAAGTTTGGTATCAATCTTCTCAGCACATTAAACCCACACTGATTCCAGTATGGGATTTAATGTACAATGCACGACAGAGGGCAACTTAGAGTTGCCCCCTGAAACTAACCCACAACCAGCGTCCTGACTGAGTGGCTGCCTCGGCTGCCACACAGCAGACATGTTGCTGGACCCCTGGGTCTAGAGCCGTCCGCCCTCGTGAGCCTGCAAAAATGCACATCCTGGGGTGAGGTGCTAGGGGAAGCTTTAAAGGCATGCGGCCTTTGTGAGCTTCTCCAGACCACTTGCTGTACTCAGCAACTGGCCCCCACCGGTTCTGCCCCCCACTCTGGCTGGAAGACAGACGGGATACCCAAAGGGAGGGAAGGGGGTGTGCCAGCCTATGCCAACCCCACCCCTCAGGTGGGGGAGGCGAGGTGAAGCACAACTCTGGGCTCTCGCCATCTTGAGGATGGGAAGCCCTACCCTATCAGGATTAGGCTCCTGTCCCCCTCCCACGGGAGAGTGGCAGGATAGGGAGTGTACTCACCCCAGGGAAGGTAACCATTGGTCCCTGACCTACCCCAACCTTAAACGCCCCTAAATGTAGTATTTAGGGGCACCCTGAACCTTCCTTCCTCAGATCCCGATTCCGAAACTGAAAAGAACAAGAAGAAGACCTGCCGTGCATCTGCTAACAAGAGGACGACACTAACTGACTTGGCCCCAGCCCTACCGGCCTGTTTATCCTTGAACCTGCTCCTGCTAAATCCCGGCGTCTACTGTGGTCAGCAACCTCAAAAACCCCGGAGGACCTGACGGCCTTGCTCATCCAAAGACTGGGACTCCCACGAGCAGTGGTTCTGCTCAAACAGCAACAACCCCTGGTGCCAGCCAGGAACCGCAAATCCAGCACACTCTGCACCAGCCGACCCCGGCCTGTGCCTGAGTGAACAAAGACCACGAGGACGACCCCCCGGCGACTGTGACCACGAATCCAGCACCCAAGGGCCCTCCTCGGCGCTCCTGACGAAGCCTGCAGCCTCACATCCAGAGACCCCTCCAACCGCGACCAGCCGAGGGTAAGATTTTCCAACACCAGAAGACACCCCTGCACCCGGCGCCCCATGGCCCCCTGTGCCCAGCTCCTGGGTGCCTACCCAACCTACCGCTACCCAGCTTACCTCTCAAAGTGGTGGTCGCACCTGAAGAATCTTCGTCCCCGAGCTTTCAGCCTTTGATCGTCTTATAGCTTTCCCATTGAAATACATTGGGTGCCTGACGGCCTAAAAGCACCCTGCACCCAGCAGCCCGAGTGCCACTGGAAGTGCAGCATCTGTCCTATCATACTTCCCCACTTGCCCTGTGTAAGTGACCAGGAGCTCAGCTCCCACAGCCGTGTGGCCTGCCTGATAGCAGCCACCCACCAAAGACCCCCTACCCACCATAGGCTAACATTGGGCCTACTCACTTTGCACCCGGCTGCCCCTGTGCCGCTGACGGTGTAACGACTGTACCTACCTGAACCTGGGAGAACCCTGGGTCTTCCCCCAGAACCTTATCTCTGCCAGTCAAGTACTTACCTGAAAGCTGATAACTCACATTTTCTCCATAGGGTAACATTGGCTGGTTTTCATTCTTCTAAGTGTTTTGCAACTTTGAAATATTCCTTAAAAATCATCCGATCAACGAAAACGAAATTACTCACCTGTTACCAGGAGAGATCCCAGTGCTGGATCTTTGTGCCCAGCACTGTCCCTCAAAAGTAATTACAACTGTGATTTTCCGATAACCTGATTTCCTTCCATAGGATAACATTGCTTGGTTTTGCCCAAAATTTCTTCTAAGTGTCGATTTTCAAAACATACACAGGTGATTTTTAAGGAATATTTGTAACAAAAACGATTTCTTTCAACTGTTTATTGGAGATGCACCAGGGCTGAATCCAGGATCCAAGTGATTTTATTGCATTTACTTAGAATTATAACATTGAGCTCAATGGGAATTCTATGTCCGTACCGGAGGCTTCGGATTGTGCCATCACTTTCTATACTTTATTTGCACAGCAGCATTTTAAAACTCAAACTTGGACCACTTATCCCAAACACCCTCGGGAGAAAGTGGTCAAACAAAACAAAGAAGGGACAACATATCCCTCAGTCCACAACAACCAATCAGTCTGGGATCCTCCTCTAGTCTCTCTTTACTGCTCAGCTGCCGGAGAGAAGTGTTTTTCCGTTTCTCTGTGATTTTTGTGCAATTGTTAATACCGGCGGTCGCGGGATTGACTTTGGCATCCCGTGCCCTTTCTTTGCAATTTATGTGCGATTTTCTTTTATTGTGCCACGTGTTGTTGTGACGGTCAGTGCCGGCGCATTCTAGGGTTCACCTTAGGCTTTGCGAAAATGTCAGCCCGCTGGTGAACGCCGCAACGCGCTTTTGCCGTCTCCCCGCTTAGGCATTGTTTGGTGTGGCAGTGTGGCATTTGGACGGAGCTTCGGCTCCTTGCTGGCATGTAGAGCAGCCTGCGGGTCCGGTTTCCGGGCTTACGCGTCTCCGCTGACAAGACAGTCGGTGAGGCGCGGTGAACCCCGACTGCTAGGGGCGCTGCCGCGACTCACTGACGAGACGGCTCCTCTCGCTGGCAGCGCGGTGCGCAGAATTTTTCGATTTGACATTCTTTGCAATCCGCCAACCATTGCCAGCCTGCCTCACGCCCCTGGAGACCTATGCCCTCTTTGAGGGTCTGTAGCGCTTCGCTCCCGCCTGCCTGACGCTCGTTTACATGAGTAGGAGTGTTTGAGTGGTTTGGACGCCCGCTGGGTGTATTTTGGTGCTTGCAGCACGCAGGCTTTTTTCCAGGTGAATTGGGGCCTGGAGGGGACACGTCCCAGGGTGTTTGGTGTTCCCTTCTCCCTCACGCCTATTGTGTCCCTCAGGTCTTTGACCTGTGTTTGCATTTAATAAAGGGTTCTACCCTGTGAATGTCGCTGCATATTGACTTCCATCAGGTAAACTGTTAGGGGGTTTCCACTGGTTTCTTTTTCTGCTTTCCCGTGCATCCAGTGGTCAGTTGGATTTTCAGCATGTCCCAACAGGGAGACAATAACTGGGGAGAGGATCCCCTTAACCAGCTACCGTGGGATGAGGATTTCTGCGACGCAGTTGATTATTTATCTACCGCGCCGTAGAAGAGGACATGGGCCCTATGGAGGAGCGCCTTTGTAAACGTTTGGAGCAGTTCTGTGCTCGGTGGGCTCCTCCTACGTTCTCTAATCAGCAAGCGGTCCCTTCTAGTGACCCGGTACCGGCGAAACCCCCCAAAGTGGATGGTGTGAATCAGGATGCCTTTGAGAGGCTGTGGGGTGCTTTAATGGCCCACAATGCTCCGCAGTGCCCTTCTGTGATCCCTTCTCCCCCTGCGCCGCCCACTGATCCACCCAGCCTGGCTCAGGACACGGGTGATGATGTCAATGGGGATACGGATGAGGAACCGGGACCTTCTAGGCCATGGTGGCCCGCCCCTTCACCGCCCCCATCGGTCCCTCAGGTTCCTTTCATTAGCTCAGATATGCTAGACCCTGAACTGGCTGTACATCCTCGTTCCTCTGAATGAGCGCCTTCGGCCAAGATGGCCGCTTATGTAGCCTGTAAGATTTCCACCTCTATGAGGAAGGAGGTGCGTAGCCGTCTCCGTTCGGAGTACCGCTGCCCCTCCCTTGACGGGAAAGTCGCACAGACCCCTGAGTTAGACCCCTGAATGGCGACTTTTCTCGCTAAGTTTATCAAGGATCCCAAGAAGGGGATAATCGTTCCTGGAGGGCATGCCAGGATAAACTCCTGGATGCCCTCGGTCCCATGACGATGGTTTTGGATATGGCGGAGGATGCCAAAGCTTCAAGTGCCTTGATTTTGCCGGAGGCCCTCTCGGGATGGGCTCAGAGGGCATTAGTCTTCTTAGGAAATGTGAACTGCGCGCTTTCCACAGAGCGCCACCGTTCTTTCCTTATCAAGGTGGACCCTAAGTTGGGAGACTTGGTGGATTCGGAGGCTGGAGCTGTAGCCCAAGTAGGTTTATTTGGGGAACCCTTTATAAAAGAATTAGGAAAATTTGTTAATACATTCACCTCTTTGAACAGGGCCCAATCGTCTATTAAAACATTCTTTCATTCACGGGTTTTCCGTGGGGACGGTCGAGGCAGGGTCCGCTGGACCGGCCAGGTACCCGCTACCAGCACCAATAACTCCAGGGGACAAGGCTCCAGGCAAGGGTAGTACCAAACGCAGGCACGATACTCCCAACTTTTACCCGTCCCGTGGCAGACGTTCCAGAGGCAGAGGTTTCTACGGAGGGGTCAACTCTGCTAACACCGGTAAGTGTTTCTTGTTCTTCCCTGGTGGGAGTGGGAGGACGTTTGGCCCGCTTTCTAGGTGTGTGGGTCCTTCAGACAGTGCAGGGGTTTTAAATAGAATTCTGCGGCGAACCTCAGCAGGTATACCCGCTCAATCCCATTCGTTTTTCACGGTTCGAAGAGGCCCTGATAGGAGCGGAAATCTCCGCTCTCTTAGACAAAGGCGCTATTTGCTGCACAGCCTTAGATCCTCTCGGTTTCATCAGCAACATGTTTGTAGTGGACAAGTCGGACGGGGTCAACGTCCAGTCCTCAACCTGCGGGATTTCAATGTTTGGTTGGTTTACCGTCATTTCAAAATGGAGGGTATTCACCTCCTCCGGGATCTGCTCCGACCAGCGGATTGGATGGTCCGCTTGGATTTAAAGGATGCTTACTTCGCCATCCCTATTTTTCCGCCTTGCAGGAAGTTTCTTCAATTCCTTTGGAAAGGTCAAGTTTATCACTTCATTACCCTTCCCATCGGGCTGGCCTCCGCCCCCTGGTGCTTCACAAAGGTTCTCAAACCAGTGGTGGAGTACCTCAGGGCGAGAGGGACACGTCTCATCGTTTACGTGGACGATATACTCTTGCTGGCCCAAGACCCGGTTTCGCTTCGGATCAGTTGCAACAGGCAGTGAGTCTGTTGGAGGGCTTCGGCTTTGTCATAAATATCAAAAAGTGCCTATTGGTACCGGCCCAGCGCGTCATGTTCTTGGGTTTCGTGGTCAACCCCACAACAGCAACTCTCAGTCTCCTGTCGCGAAAAATAGCAAAAATGCGCCACAAGTTCAGACGGGCGCTAGCCAAGGGCACGGTTCCACTGCATCAGATAGCCTGCATCGTGGGCTTACTGTCAGCCTTGATCCATGCTATCTTTCCGGGGCCCCTTCACTATCGGGCGTTGCAGCGACTCAAAGCCAAGTACTTGCGGAAAGGTCTCCCATATTCCCATCCAGTAACCCTGTCAGGGGAAGTGATGGAGGAGGTGCGTTGGTGGCTCTCCCACATGGAAGCATGGAATGGGAGGGCGATCTTTGGCTCCGCCCCGAACCTAGTCATAAAGTCAGACACAAGCAGGTCAGGCTGGGGCGCTCGATATGGAGATTTCTCCACAGGAGGTTCGTGGTCCCCACAGGAGCTTCACATCAACTGCCTGAAGCTTTTGGCAGGCTCCTTCGCTGTGCGTTGTTGGACCAAGGACAGAGTTCAGTCTTGCGTCCTCTTGAAGATGGACAACGTTTCAACAGTCCGGTATATAAATCACCTGGGCGGTACTCGTTCAAAGGTGCTTTCGGACATGGCAGCAAATTTGTGGCAGTTTTGCCTCAACAATCACATCTCATGACGGCGGAGTATCTCCCGGGTCGTCAGAATTTGGTGGCCGACTGGCATTCGCGTAATTTCAGGGATTTCAGTCTGTGGAAGCTGCATCCGGACGTGTTTCGTCGGGTGCGGGACTTTGGGGTCCTTGTTCTGTGGATCTTTTTGCCTCCAGGCTGGACCACCAGCTGCCTCGTTTCTTCAGCTGGAGGCCAGACCCTCTGGCGGTGGCCACGGATGCGTTCCTGCAAGACTGGACGCAGGAAACCGCTTACTCGTTCCCGCCTTTCGCCATGATCACTCTAGATTCCACCCAGATTTGGCGGCAGCAAGCCAGCATGGTTCTCATTACACCAATTTGGAGGTCTCAAGTGTGGTTTCCTGTTCTTCTGGAACTTTCTTGGGATTTTCCAATCCCACGACCCCACTTTCCAGAGCTTCGCCTCAATCCGGACGGAGTTCCCCATCAAATGGTTCTCATGGGCTCTCTCCACCTCATGGCGTGGAGGATTACAGGGAAAGATGGTCACTCCCGGGCCTTTCCCAGTTCGCAGAGAACCTCTTGTCCAGGGCTTGGTCCGACAGCATGGTCAAACGTTATCGCTCCGCCTGGACAAGGTGGTGTCGTTGGTGTGTGCGACGGGGTTGTGATCCCATGGTCGCAGACGTGGTCGAGGTCTTGAATTTTTTGGCACACCTCGCTCAACAGGCCTGGCTTATCGGTCGTCAACACCTTCCGTTCGGCGATTTCCATAGGTCATTCCCCGCTGGGGGGCAAGCCGGTGGGAGAGCATCCCTTTGTTTGCAGGCTCTTGAGGGGTCTCCGGTTATCGCTGCCTCCGGAAACCCAGATACTCGGAGCTTTGGGATGTTAATAGAGTGCTTGATCTTTTTCTGTCATGGCAGCACAACGAGTTTCTCTCCCATAAAGATTTGTCCGCGAAGCTTGCGGTGCTTCTTTGTTTGATTTCATGTCACAGAGTTTCGGACGTACGAGCTCTAGACGTCACGGGCAGAATTTTTTCTCCTTTGGGAATGTCTTTCACTTTCTGTCTCAGGACTAAGACTCCTACTCGAACTATTGAGTACCCAGCGTTCCCGGACTCTCCTAAACTTTGTGTGGTCCGTTGTTTGAAAGCGTATGAGGAGATGTGCGAGGAACTTCGTCCTCCCGGAGAGCGGCAGCTCTTAATTGCACTCAAGAAACCTCACAAGGCGGTTTCATCCCCTACTATCGCACGTTGGGTGCGTTGGGTCATGCAGGAGGCAGGCATTAGCCTGCGGCAGTTTGGGGCTCATTCTGCACGGGTGCAATGGCCTCTCAAGCTTTTTCTCTGGGTGCCTGTTTAGAGGACATAATGAATGCAGCTGACTGGTCCTCAGATTCCACTTTTAAGAGATTTTATTTAGAACCGGTCATTGATATGGCCCATTTGGTGGTAAGTAAGCTTTGAAGCAGCATAATCCGAAGCCTCCGGTCCTGACATAGAATGAAACATTTCCTAGCTAACGTAACGGAAAGTTTCAATTCTATTAAGGACTCGGAGGCAAGGATTATCCCACCGCAGATCGACGCAGCGATTCCCATCCTTCATTGGGAGTAAGTATGAGTTTGATTTCTTGATCTGGATTTTGTGAGACGATGTTCTTGGTTTTAACATGGTCTTGTTCGGTCGATTTTGAACAGGTCAGAATCTTGTGTTTGATTGATTATGCTTATCTCGCAGGTTGTTGCTTTGTATTCGCTTTGATGCATAAGCCTTCCTTCTTAGACTGGGTCCTGATGTTTTTTCTTTGGTTTCCGGGATCGGATTCCGGAAGCAGGACACTTGATCGGGATTAAGACGCTTCCCAGCAAAGAAAGAGGAGGAACAGGGCAGTGAAGAGGGACTAGAGGACGATCTCGGACTGTGATTGGTTGTTGTGGACTGAGGGATATGGTGTCCCTTCTTTGTTTTGTTTGACCACTTTCTCCCGAGGGTATTTGGGATAAGAGGTCCAAGTTTGAGGTTTAAAATGGCTGCTGTGAAAATACAGCTTAGAAAGTGATAGCATAATCCTCACCTCCGAGTCTTTAATAGAATTGAAACTTTCTGTTACGTTAGCTAGGAAATGTTTCATTGTGTTTAACTTGTGTTGCATATTGCAACAACTGTATCTACTGCATTTAAAAGACTATTGCTATTTGAAAGTATTCTATTGCAACATCTCATTCTGAGAAAGTATTTTTATACCTACTTGTGGTTCTAAAATAAACAACAATATATTTTTATATACAAAGCAATTGGCCTAGAGTTCAGTTCTTGAGGGTGTGAGACCATTTGCTGATTGAGTGTGTACAACAAATGCTTTACACTGTCCTCTGATACTGCCTTACTGCTCGATCAAGCTACCACTTTAGAGATTAAGGTTATATCTAACTTTAACCTCTGCCATACCTCTGGGGACTGTGGACCCTGTGCGCACTGAACCTTACATTGGTGCAGTATATACAGAGCCACTTTCCTACACCTAATTGCCCTTATCTTGGTGAAATTGAAGTGGTTGGAAACAGGCTGAGCTCTAGTATATATGTTAGTAAGAATAGCCTAGCAATTCTATTGAGCTTAGCAGTGCCTAGAAGTGATATGAGTTTGAGGTGTTATGCTGTATACCACTCTTCACTCACCAAAACTCACCTGACTTAACCGCAGACCTCCAACCACCCCTTCCCCCACCATCCTGCTTCCCCCCCCCCCAGCGCGTTGAGCCCCTTACAGGTGGGCAGCCACACTATACAAGTACCTGATTGATTGAAAGCATGAAACTCCCCTTCATTCACTTTCAATCAAAGCACAAACTCTGTAAACAATTGGGATAAACAATATCACAAGACCAGCAAAGCTCATTGCAAGCGCCATCTAAATATCTTTCCCATAAAGACATAGTTTGCTAAACCACTCCCTACAAAACTTTGAAATGGCTGGATAGCGCATGTGAATGGGTGCTGTCTCACAACATCACACCCACACAAGATCTGTGGTACCGCACACCAGGATTGTTTCTGAAAAAATATAAACATAAGGCTTTCGTTGTGTGATCGATGAGCCGAAGGAAGTGGCTATGATTTTCCATGTTACAGCTAACTTGCATGTGGTGGTGCAGACAACGCCCCCACTTACGGCTTATTCCTGTGTTGTTCATTCATTAATACACATCTTACAAACGATCGCAGTTACATCGCTGACCTCTATGTGATATCTTTAGTTAGGTGCTGAATCGTTTAACCTCACCCCCTTCCGTTTTTAATGCCACATTTCACCTCATTCTAACAAAGGCCCCTCTGGACTCTGCTGAGCTGCCTATATCATTTCCAGTTTAAATTGTTATTTAAGTCATGATCAAGTTTTACATGGCTTCGATGTTTGTTTCTGCACTACGTACGGCAGCCTTAAACAAGCAAAGAGCCCTCCAAGAAGTGAGACCACATTAGACTGTGAGACACGCAAAGCACCACAGCCATGACCCCAAAAAAAAAGGAAGGGTGCTGGTGTTGGTGTTTCCATCAGTCTCTGTGGCAGAAACTGGAGAGCTTTGAGTCCAGCCACTGGCCCGGAAGTGAATCTTAGCCTTTGCGTGGTGACACGCAGTGGGGGGTGTCATTGGAGATAGGAGGATTCTGACCAAGTCTTTGGGGGTTAAGTGAGGCAAACGGCAAGCTCCATCGTTATTCATTAGCAGTCCGTTTCACAACAGTGACCCGTACATGGCAACAACCAGTTTATTTTGAAATAATGCCGAACAGGTTTAGAAGACCCCTTGACCGGTCTGACTTGTCCCCAATCTAGCATTCCCTGGAAGCTGCTGCAGTGTAACTAAAGTATGCAACGAAGGGGCTGCGATGCAGGGATGCTGTGGAAGGTGGCTCAAGTCTGCTGAAATGCACCAAGCTCAGAGTCCACCTTTTGGTTCAGGAGTGGCCCTGAGCTCCAGCCTGGCGAGACTCAGACTTACCCTGTATGTTGATGGGTCATAGAAGAAACCTCACCAAGTCTGGCCCCAGAAGTGCCATCATTATCTTACGGACCCCTTTGCAATGAATATGAGACTGATTGATACTCTGGGGGCACATTGCTGTAGTGTGGAGAGTGAATCTAAACAGTGATGAGTAGGAAGAGCCAGAGAAGCACCAGTGCAACTCAAAACTAAACTGAACCTCTTGTAGGCAGCATTCTATGCACGAATGACACTGAGTGGGCACTGCAGATTAGTGATGAGCAAGTTTATGTAGGGTGGTTAACGCACCAGTTACTACCCATAGCAGGTCTACAGATGAGCTTAATAGATACTGTGCCATCCAGTAACACAAAGGGCCCAGCAGAGCTGACTTACAGCCAGCCAGAAACACTGCAAATGCACACAGAGTGAGAGCTTTACCTCTTTTAGAGTCCCACTGTGACACGGATAACCCAGTCTGGGAAAAATGTGCTTAGGTGAAACACGTGTCGGCTGTATCCCTCTTCTATGAAGCCTTCAACTGTATAAACTACGTCTGATAAAGGACTGGTAACTGTATTACAAGAAGTCTTCTATTACATCTGTTGCAGTATTATATTACTGGTGCTGTTTAAAAAAGAATTCTACTGTACATACTGCTCCATCAGCTATGGACACTGAGTTTATTTGAAAACACGATATTTTGGGTAACTTGAACAAAAAACAAACATATATTGCGTGTAGACGATTGATGAATCACTAATACCACCACTTTGGATTCAAATTTTGAACTCCGTGTGCTCCAGGCCATCCTATAACTACGCTGAGCGTGGCACCCGACCACTCTCTTTTTCGCACCCTGTAGGTCGCAAAGGTGCGGCCTGACATAGCACTCATTTACATACATTTTCTTTTACGTTTTGGGTTTCTGTCTGTACTGAATTACATGGGTCTGGATGTGAGGTTAACGTAACCCACTGCTAATTATAATGTTCCTCTGACAGCTGGGGTGGTCTCGCAGGCAGCGACGGTGGTCCCTGGTAGCAGCCGGATATCACTCAAAGCAGGTTGGCAAGTGCGTTGGGATTAGTGCAGTCCGGTCCTCGAGATGCGGCCGTGCACAGACTGTTCCTTGGGTGGTGAGACAATACACAGGCTGATCTCAGTTTGCCGGTTTACCCCGCCATCGGCCTCATTTCTTTAGCAATGTGGCTCGCACAGCCGCGCATTTTTGGCACTACAGCACCGGTCATGCCACAGTTTCTTCTTAATCACAGTAGTCCGGTTGCATTACAGTTTCTTCTTGGACACACTGGCTCAGCCAGGTCGTGTCAACTAGGATCATCACAGCCCTGACTGCATTGCCCATTTCTCGCCAGGAACCGCAGTTCGAGAGTTTGCTGTCCGACGACACAGACTCGGATCAGGCTCTGCAGCCTTCCTCTTTTGGCAGCCCACGTGCAACAGGGTCCTGGTGCACATCTCTTCTCCTGGACAGTCACTCCTTCTGCAGGGTTTTCAGGCTCCTTCCTTCTCCCAGTAGGCATGCTGACTTCTAGGTGCTTCAGGTCAGGCTAAGATAGTGGTCTAAAAGCTTCTTAATGCTGTGCCGCCCTCTGTAAAAAAAAAATTTTTTTTAAAAATCCTCGGCACCCTCCCCCTTAATTTTTTCACAATTATTCTGCTAAATTGGCAACGTTTAAATATGTCTAAACATATTTAAACATTGCAGTTAAGCTATGTTACCTCTTCTTTTTTTTAAACATACTCCCAGTCAGGATATAAATGATAAAAGTTATTGGTGATGGCCCATTATAAGGTAGCTTACTGCAGCTCATGTTTTTAACACTTAAAACAAAGCATGATGCTTCTCTTGGCCAAAGACTGGTGCCCCCTAAGATCATATCAGGTCCCCCCCCCCCACACAGGTGGCCCGCCCCCAGTTTGAAGACCTCTAGGATAGGTGCTCTTTTGGCAAGGGTAGTCTGAGGTGATGTCACGCCACCCCAGCTCTGGGAAGCGGACTGGCAGGCAGTGCCGCCGCACTGGGCATCAAACTCTACAGTGGCATTTGTCAGATCTCCGGGTGCCTTTTTAAATTGTCAGTGATGAGAGCGCAAGAACTCGGTCCCTATCTGTGCAACATTTCTCAGTGACTCGCTGGATTATGCTGCACGGGAAAAAAAATGCACCTCATTTTGTTACAGTACATTTTGCTTTGCCCTTCATGCTCAAGCAGTTTACTGAGTTGTGAGCAGTGGTCAAAGTGCATAAATAACAAGCATTTGCAATTCAATAGGTCTCGCATTAATTAAGTTTGAGCTATTTGCATTGCTAAATATTGCAACACCAATTGCAACAAAAGTCTATTAATTGTAGGCCAAAAAAATGTGTATTTATTTTTGTAGCAATGGTGGCATGCTGCGCTTTAGATGAATATGTTTAAAAGTAAAGTGCGCCATACTGCGATTGCTACAATAGTTAATTGTGGATGCGTTAACAATTGATGTGTGCACTGATGGCTGGTGGTGTGTGTGCCTGGTGGAAGTGTGCCCTGCTGGCTGGTGGTGTGTGTGCCTGGTGGAAGCGTGCACCGACGGCTGGTGGTGTGTGTGCCTGGTGAAAGCGTGCACTGGCGGCTGGTGGTGTGTGCCTGGTGAAAGCGTGCACTGACGGCTGGTGGTATCTATGTGGCTGGTGAAAGCGTGCACTGACGGCTGGTGGTGTGTGTGTGGCTGGTGAAAGCGTGCACTGATGGCTGGTGGTGTGTGTGTGCCTGGTGAAAGCGTGCACTGACGGCTGGTGGTGTGTGTGTGCCTGGTGAAAGCGTGCACTGACGGCTGGTGGTGTGTGTGCGCCTGGTGAAAGCATGCACTAACAGCTGGTGGTGTGTGCCTGGTGGAAGCGAGCACTGACGGCTG
The DNA here is from genome assembly GCF_964261635.1 of Lissotriton helveticus. Taxonomy (NCBI): domain Eukaryota; kingdom Metazoa; phylum Chordata; class Amphibia; order Caudata; family Salamandridae; genus Lissotriton; species Lissotriton helveticus. The sequence goes on along the minus strand of NC_136067.1, from coordinate 488,615,833 downwards.
GTGGTGTCTGTGCCTGGTGAAAGTGTGCACTGACGGTGTGGTTGTGTGTGTGGTTGTGGTTGTGTGTGTGTGGTTGTGTGTGTTGTGGGTGTTGTGCTTGTGTGTGTTGTTGTGGTTGTGTGGGCGTGTGTGTGTGGTTGTGTGTGTGGTTGTGGTTGTGTGTGTGTGGTTGTGGTTGTGTGTGTGTGGTTGTGGTTGTGTGGTTGTGGTTGTGGTTGTGTGTGGTTGTGTGGTTGTGTGTGGTTGTGTGGTTGTGTGGTTTTGTGGTTGGTTGTGGTTGTGTGTATGTGGTGCTTGTGTGTGTGTGCGGTTGTGGTGGTGTTATTGTGTTTTTATCTAGGAACCTAAATCGATATTTCTATTTTATGCCCTTGTACGGTTATAATAAATAATTTCCCTATAAAGGCATAAGAATACTATCCATATTTAGTCGTAGCCCATGCAGTCACATTAAGCAAGGCTACTTCCCCGGACTCCTAGAAAGAACGAGTTCTCTAAACAAACCAAACCTCCAGCAACCTGGGAAATCCCCATTGCTTTTATTTTGATTTCGTCCTAGAACTCCTGTGAAGCACTGTAAGAACGGCCAGTTCTTAGTGACATCTTTATTGACGTCTTATGTCCAACCTTAGGTCAAACCCGGCACCTTTCAGGTATAAATATACCAACGTTGCCTTAAGCAAAGACACGGTGGTGGTTTTGGAGCAGAGCAGCTATCTACTTGCCCGAGAGCCCAGCTGATGCGAGAGCCCACGGACGCTGCCCCTCCCTTTTGACGCACTGAGAGAGACGCTGTCTTTTCTCCTGCCGAGAAATCCAGCTCCGGTGTTTCCAGATACCTTCGCGGGTTACTGGGATATCGAGTCCTGAGAGAGAGAGATACAAGACCTCCTGCTTTCTATTACCCAGGTACGGAGCTGACTAAAACCTTGGAGAGAATTCTTGAGTCAGATTCTTGGCAAACCCAACTTAACTTAAACTGCTACTTACTTACTCCTTCCCACTTATTTAGGCTTAGGTCAGGTACACAGGGGTAGGCGTATTTAGAAGCACCAGTTGAGTACGTTAGTCAATGTATATTTGTATGTATATATTTTATCTATTTTAAAGTATCATATGGCTAAGAAACCATATCAATGCTTTTACAGTATTATTTTATAATCCTCCTTTTACTGTACGCACTTTACTTTACTATGAGTATTGCAATTGTGGCAATTCATTTCTCTTGCATGAGAAAGAAGACTGCTCAATAAATAACACCTTTTATTGAAAACGCCCGTCTCTCTTTTCTCTGCACTCTGGTGAAACTAAGTATGCACACTTGACTGAGTGAAATAGCTGTCTATTGTTTTCACACGACTCTAGAGATACACTCTTATTCTGAGGGAGCAAAGTTGTCATGTTTTATGGTTGTCAGAAGCTAATCCCTTCTTGTCTATCCAGGGAGGTTAAACTCCTCTTCGTTTATTCGAGAAAGTTTCTAGTGACCTCTGAGCTAGCTGGCAAACCTTAAGTCTAATATAGTCAGTAGAGACCTAGTCGACCTCAGTCCTACGTCTACACTGCTGTTTATATTATTCCAATGCGCAGAGCCTATTGGGAATATAGAAACTACACCCCAGCACGACCCTACACTACTCAAACACCACACTACCCTAAACCCTAAAACAGTACCCTACACTACACAAACACCACAACACTCCCCAAAAACACTACCCCAACACGACCCTACACTACACAAACACCACAACACTACCCTAAAACACTAGCCCAACACAACCCTACACTACACAAACACCACAACACTACCCTAAACCACTACCCTGCATGACCCCGACACTACCTTAAACCCTAAAACACTGTCCTACACTACACAATCACCACAACTCTACCCTAAACCCTAACACACTACCCCAGCACAACCCTACACTACACAAACACCACAAGACTACCCTAAACCCTAAAACACTACCCTGCACGACCCCTCAACACTACCCTAAAACACTACCCTACACAAACACTACCCTAAACCCTAAAACACTACCCCAGCACGACTCCCTCCACCCCTAAAAAATTAACCCAATCCCCCTTACCTCTCTGTCCTCGTGGTTCCTCTCTCCTACTGGTTCCTTCTTCACGAAGTCTGTCGTATGTCTCTAAGGTGCGGTGCACAACGTAGTGAGGAAACGGAAGAGCCTCTGTTTCCTCACAACTACGTAGATCTCCCAAATTGTTTTTTTTACAACGTGTGTGCATTTACCTTGCATGCCTTTACAACCTAATTCGTTGTAAAGGCATGCGTGGAAAATGCACACACGTTGTAAAAAAAATGCGGAGTGATGGTATGCGGGGTCAAAGTCCTCGTGGAGAAATGGTATGCGGGGGTCAAAGTCTGTGTAAAAAAGTTTTGTTGTAAACGTGGATTACCCTCAAGGATCTATCCTCGCTCCCACTCTGTTCAATCTTTATTTGGAACCTTTGGGAAATCTCCGTAGTAAATCTGGGATCCGTTACCACCTCAATGCTGATGACACCCACATCTACCTTAAGATGTCTTCCTCACACAACATCTCAATCCTCAACACTACTCTCACCTCTGTCAGCTCATCAACTCATTCTGAATCCTTCCAAAACTGAATTCCTCCTTCTCTCTACCTCACTTTCTCCTCCCTCTGTTCAATCTTGGATGGATAAGCTAAACAAACCTATCGTCGACAGCACTAAATCTCTTAGTGTCATTCTAGACAAAAGTCTCAATCTACACTCCCATATCAATTCCATTGCAAAGAATGCACGTTACCAACTGCGCCTTCTCTGGGGGATTCGACATCTCATTCCGGAGCAAGACTTAAAAACCTTGTCCAATCTACGGTTCTTTCTAGACTGGACGATTGCAATTCTTTCCTTGCTGGCCTCCCCAAATCCAACCTGTCCCCTCTTAAATCCGTACTCCATTCAGTGGCTCGTTTTGTTTTTGGTGCCAAAAGAAATGATCACATCACACCCATACTGCTCTCTCTTCGATGGCTTCCCATTGAAGCAAGGTCATTCTAAAAGACCGCCTGTATCACCCCCAAAGCCCTGCACACTTCCTCCCCTCGATACCTGGTTAATAAACTTAAAATCTCTGGAGGTTCTAGACCTTCACACAATGCTGAAAAATTACTGCTTGAGCCCCCTACCTTAAAAAAAGATCGATGGCTCAATCCTTCTCCGGCAATGTAGTTAGAATCTGGAACTCAATTCCTCCTTTTCTCCTTACCACCACCTCGACCCAGACTTTCAAAACAGACCTCAAATCGCTTCTCTTCCAAACACACTTCCAGAATTAATACATCCGTTTTCATGACACTCAAGGCCGCTTGGCATTCCCCTGATGTTCCAAGTTATTATACTGTTGTAAATGTTTTCTATGCCTGTGCTAACCTAATTCCATTGTTTTTTGTTTTGTTACTGTAATTCCCACCTCTTATTTCATTTTAGTTTTTCAACTTTCCCGCTTTTATCTTTAACATGTACGTTTGTAACTCTCCTCATGTAACACACTTGATTCTATTGTAAAGCGCTCTGACACCTTTGGGTAAAGTTTGCGCTATATAAAATTGCATAAATAAATGAGCCTAGAATGATGGCTTGGGTGGAATAGGCCAGGAAACTTATGCGTCTAGAAATATTCTTCAGGAAAAGAGCGGGCGGAACACAGTCCTTTTTTTTTTTTTTTTTTAATAATATTTTTTATTTGGCAAACGAGTCAAAAAAAAAGAGAGTATATACAATACATATTCTTAAACATACAAGTTTTGAGTGATAACCAGGATAAGTCATGTATACATGTATACAGAATGTACAGCAAGCACTAGACAAGGCCCGTTTTACGTTTATGTAAAAAAAAAAAAAAAAAAACCCAGAAAAGACGAGGAAAAAAAAAACGGAGAAAACATTATGTACAGATTGTGTCCTTCAGCATTATACAGAGTTAATCCATATTTTTTCAGTTTTCGCTACAGACTTTCGACCTCTGCCAATGGCAAGGGCCTTTTCCATAGTATAAATTTAGTGTAATAGATTTAACCACTCCGTCTTGCAGGGTGGGTTTGGTGAAATCCAAGCTCGAGCTACCACCAGTCTAGCACAAGACAGAGCTATATTAAGCCAGCTAATATTATTGTTCCCCGTCGTGTGTAAAGAAAGTAAAACCACAGGTGCAGAGAGTGATGTATGAATCCATTGTTTTTGACTTAAAGTATTTTCTATTTCTTTCCAGTAGTTTGCAAGCATAGGACAAGAATAAAGCATGTGAATAAGATCTGCTGCCACCAGATTGCATTTAGGGCATTTAGTGCGGTCGTTATTTAGATTATTCTTTGACCATTTGGATATTTTTAGTGGAGTATGATATAAATTGACTGACCGTCCTGTATAGTTGTAATTTTAGACTAGAGGAGTGTACTAATTTGTTAATGCTGACGAAAGCGTTTGAAATATTCTGTGGTGTCACATTAATTCCTAGTTTTAGCGTCCACTTATGTGACAATCTTATGCAGTCATCCGCATTATACTGACTAAGAAGTTTATATCCCATACTAATTCGCGACTTCTTTTTAGTACTATATAAACAACCCAAAATGTCCGAGCTGGCAGTTTTTTTCAGCTTCATAGTCCGTAGTAAGTAATCTTTAATTTGCATATATTTGTATGTCATTGCGCCAGGTAAATTATATAGCAGTTGCAAAGTTGAAAACTGGAGGAAACCATCTGAGCCGTATAAATCATCTAATGTCTTGATTCCGTAAGTGGCCCATTCCCTCCGCATCTTATCATTAAAGATAACAGGTAACCCAGGATTACCCCATAGTGGTAGATCTGTGTGAAAAAAGGAAGTATCACAGTGTTTCAAAATCAAATTAAAGATCCCTACTGCATCTCTTGCTGTCTTAAATTTCACTCGTTTAAAAAAATTTGGATCATGTACTCTTGCTAAGAACTGATTTGAGTTTGTACCTAACATAAACTGATAGAAAAAGAAAGTTTGGTTTTTGTCTAGTAAGCTCTTGAACCGACCGAAAAATGATGCAAAAAAATAAGACTTAAAGTCCGGAAAGTCCAGTCCCCCCTTTTCCAATGATAATTTTAGTATGGCCATTGACCTTCTAGGTTTTTTGTAGCCCCAAATAAAACTACTACAGATTCCATCTAATTTCTTAAAAAATATATTATTAAGTCAGAGGGGGATAGAACGAAAAAGGTATAAAAATTTGGGCAAAATATTCATTTTAATCAAATTGATTCGGCTCAAGATATTGAGTGGGATTTTATGCCATTTTTTAAGCACCGTAGTAACTTCTTTTAGTAAGGGATCGTAATTTAATTTGTTAATTTAATTAATTTTAGAGGAGATTTTCACACCCAAATACACGGCAGAGTCACAAATTCCTGTAATTGTATGATCCGCTTGGTAATTCAAAATAATTTGTGTTTTGTTAAGGTTTAATTTATAGCCTGAAATATCGCCAAAGTTCTTTGCTTCCTCTGTTATTCCGATTAGAGCATCCGTTACGTTTGTGGTATAAATAGCTAGATCATCTGCATATGCAGTTATTTTAAGAGTTTTATGTTCATGTTTAACCGGAGTTATCTTATCTTGTTTATGCAAAGCATTAATAAAGGGTTCCATTGAGAGAGCAAACAGCAGGGGTGAAAGTGGGCACCCCTGCCTAGTCCCCCTAGAGATTGCGAAGGTTGGTGACAGTAACCCTGCATAGCTAATTTTAGCATTGGGATCCCTATAAATAGCCTGGACACTTCTCAGAAACCGGTCTTTAAATCCAAACTGAATTAGCACTTTCCACAGATAGTCCCACCCCACTCGGTCAAACTCTTTTTCTGCGTCCAAAAGAATCATACCGAGTGGGGTGAGATTAGTTGCAGCTACGTCAAATGCCGTAATCGCCATGTTGATATGAGTGGTGGTGTCCCTTTCAACTACGAAGCCATGTTGTTGTTCATTGACTAAGTATGGCATATAGGGAGCCAATCGCATTGATAGTAGCTTGGAATATGCTTTAGCATCGGTGTTTATTAAAGAGATTGGTCGATAAGACCCACATTCGGTCGGTGGTTTCTTTTTATTCAGGAAGAACATGATTTTAGCTGTTTTCCAAGATTCCGGAGCCTTTCCCGTTGTACCAATAGAGTTCACAACTGAGCAGAAAAGGGGTAGTATTTCTTCCGCACATATTTTATACAATTCTACTGGAAGTGTATCCTCCCCTGCGGCTTTGTTAGATGGGAGGGAAAACACGGCTAAGCGTAGTTCTTCTATTGTATAGCTCTCCTCCATATTGTCAAGGATATCCTGATCTAAATAATCTTTTACAGGGAGTTTGTCATCTAGATAAAATTGAATCTGATTACCTATAATCTCAAGTTCCGGGGTATATCATTTTTCATAGTATGACGCAAATTGTTCTATTATTTGTGTAGGCTGCGAATACAGGATATCATTAGGACCTTATATAGATTTAATTAGTGTTGATGCTCGGTTTTCAGCCACCTTGTATGCCAAGAGCTTTCCTACTCGATCTCCGCATTCGTATTGAGTGAGTTTATATTTTTAAGCATCTTACAACTATTTTTTTCTCTAAGAAAGCTCTTGGTGTTTGATCTTAACGTATGAAGTTTATTTTCCAAAAGCATGATATCTAATCTGCTCATCAGCCCAGCACTAAGGCTATCTGCTAAGTGTTTCTCCATATGTAAGATATTGTCCGTCAGTGTCTTTGTCTCCTTCTTTCTTATTATATTTTGTTTAAGAATATATTGTTGTGTTACTCCTCTAATAGAAGCCTTGCAAGCATCCCACACAGAAAGAATAGTAGCCGTATCCAAATTATATGTAATAAACTCCTTTATATGTTTTTTGAGAAGCGTTACAAATATCTGGTCTAATAATAAATATCTTGGGAAAGTAAAAGGACGTCTCTCTTTTGCCCTAGAAGCTACTCCAAATGTAAATATAATCGGATTATGATCAGAGGAGATTTTTGGCATAATCTGCATATGTCCTGAGCTCATTAGTTCCACCGAAGCCCACGCCAGATCTATCCTAGAGCAAAGTTTATGGGGGAACGAATAATATGTATATCCTGGTATGCCTGGATGTAGACAGCGCCATATGTCTTTTACGTTGTGTATTTTAGCTAGTTCTAATATTGCTGCTCTTGTTTTACACATACGTGAAGTTAACCCTGTCTTCGTTGCATCCTGTTGATAGTTTAAAACACAATTAAAGTCTCCCATCAGGAGAAGCTCGCCCTCCCATGATAGTAATTCAATGTTCAACCAATCAAATAAGCGAGGCTCATCTTTGTTTGACCCGTATATAGCACAAAAAACATACAAATTATCTTCTATCCGAATTTGCATAATTGCCCATCGCCCCCCCTTGTCTGCCGCAGTCCTAGTGACTTCCCCCCGCAATTGTCTTTTCTTTAATATAGCAACCCCTCTGATTGGTGCGTTTAATGTTGTGCAAACCACTAATTCATATCCCAATTGATTCAAAAGTTTTTTATCTTTAAAGCAGATGTGTTTCCGTTAGCATAACCAACTGTGCATCATACATTTTCAGTTCTTGATATACTAAATTTCTTTTAGTCCTATTATTCAGGCCTGATACATTCCATGCAAGACAGCTACAGTACGTCATGTTATATAAAAATTAAAGATCGCTGCCCCTTTCTTATCACTCTTTTTAGTTTTAGTTTTTACTAACATCATTTTATAATCCTTTTGACCTGTCATGCCATTTTTACTTTTACACCCCTCCCGACCCACCTGTCCCTCCTACCCTCCCTCCCCAAGTCCAAGCTACTCCCCCCCCGTACCATATGAAAACACCCCCCCTTTATACCTGCTGCCGTTGGTTGGGCAGCCTCTTGAGGGTGCAGCCATCCGCATCATCCTCTCCTTCTTCAATAAGTATATCAATCCCAGTTCCCCTCTCCCAAATAATCAATTTGTCATTCTAGTCAAAACCCTTTGAGACAGTGATCACATAGAATCTGTAATCGGAATTATTGTATTTACTACATTAATGATTCTTTTCAAACTCATTTCCTGCCTCCAAAGCCTGGTTGAGCATTAGTAATTTTTTCTAACACATTTTCTGCCTCCTTAACCTGGTTAAGAAAGTATGTATGACCAGCTTGAATAACTTTTAACACGCAGGTTCTTGCAGGAAAACCTGAGCCCCTGCAGCTTTAAAAGAGTCTATTAATTGTCGTAAATTCCATCGTCTCTCCATGGTAGACTTACAAAGGTCTGACCTGACAAAAAAAGTCACATCTTCTGTGACTATGGGGGAGTTGGGTTTTGCTTTTAAAGAGACAGCCTGTCTCAATAAAAAATTTCCAAAATAAATCAAAAACGGGCGGGGAAATTTACTTCCTTTGTTTCTATTGACTAATGGTAATCTATGAACTCTTTGTAGCTGAGAGTCCCAGTCCCAGTCAGCAAGATCGGGGAACGCGCGTTGAAAAAGCTTGACTATGTAAGCTCTAGGGTCTGCCCCTTCAGCCCCCTCAGGAACCCCAAAGAGTCTAAGATTCTGTCTTCTTTGGCGATTTTCCATATCCTCAACTTTAAATTGGAGTGCCCGAATCTCTTCATCGTGACGGAAATTTTTCTGCTCAGTTTTAATCGAAGTTTCCTCTATCTGCACGACCCTATGTTGTAGTTCCTCCACATCTTGTGTTACCGTATTCATTTTGCTATTGACTTCCAATAAGTAGTTTTGAGTTTTGGTATTGTCTTCCTTAAGTTGCAGGAAATATTGTTGCGCTTATTGCCGTTGTTCGGTCAACATGTTTAAAATTAAAGCCAAAGATGAGGTCTCTCCCAATGGTTCAACAGGGGGTAATACCTCCCGTGGCCTATCTTTCAACAAGTGGCCGTTTTCCTTGGCTGAAGCAGACATGACAGCGAGATCACTTGAATTGAGATCCTTTTGATTGACACCTTCTCTGACATTACTATCTTCTTGGGGGTTCTTTGTCCCCATGGAGCTATCTAAGATTGATTGGCTTAAAGGTTCAGACGAGTTTGCCTTATCCAGAACTGGGTCAGCTTGTGTTAGAGTTGGTGTTGGTGGTCTCATTGAACTGTTTCCCGACAAACGTAAAGCCATTGATTTTACCCCTCCTTTAGCTTGGATCCACTTACGTAGAGGGCTATCATCCATAATAGGTTTGCCCCTAGTGTTAGCTAAGGTTATAGCTGAAGAAAGAGTAGAAGGATTGGTATTTTTCCTGTTTTTCAGCTTATTTTTAGCCTTCCCTCTTCCTTTTTTTCGAGACACAGTTTTCCACTCATCTTGTGACAGCCCCTCTCCAGTATTATCTTCTTCATCGACCAGTTCCTCATATTCGTCATTAGATTCCAATAGTTTATCATTAAATCCCTCTGTGCAGTCTTCAGAGAGTCCCTTAGCTTCGTGTGCTTGGCTTGTAATGAGCACATCTGTTTCCTGAGTGACGAGATTTTCATGAATGGATAGATTATTGATTTCGGCAACAGTTACGTCTGGCTCCATATCCGTGATCAATATTGTTTCCGTACCCTCGGATGCTGAAGCATGTATCTGTGATTGAATTTTATCCTTTCCTTTATGGTTGCCCTCTTTGTCTGTTTCAGATTGTTCATCTAAATATTCTGCCGCCTCTGAAACCGTATCCTCGCCAATAATAATATCATCATATTCAATATTCTCAATGTTGTTCTCAGTGTTCTCAGTGTTATTCATCATTTTATTGTTAATTTCCTTATTTGTTCGCGTTATAGTTTCATTATTTATATGGTTACCTGAGACAGCAGGATTTAAAATTACCTTAGCTCCCCTTGCTTTAGTTAAGTTATTTTTTTCATCAGCAATTAACATAGTGGGCCGTGGTGGCTGTGGCTTACCAGTCATTGGTTTTTCTGTAGCAAGCAGTTTCTGTGAGCTGACTCCAATTTCGACTCCCACTCCCACTTTTTGCTTCCAGAGGGGCTTGGCTGGTGTCTTTTGTTGTTTTTCTGCTGTCGGTCTCTTCTCCCCCGCGGCATCACCGACAGCTGTTGCTCCCAGAACACTGCTTTCCTCGGTAATTACTACACCCTTGGTGGTCCTGGTGCTACGTGGTTGATTCTTCGGGCCATATTCTTGACGGGAATCAGTTTGTCATCCAAGCCCTCAGGCGTCAAATGCCCCCTCCGGGCGTCGGAGCTGGAAACACTTGCCAAGTACCCCCCTCGAAAACACTGAGCCGCCGCCCGGACCTGCAGAGCCCAGCCAAGACAGCAGCGTCCAGCGAGCCCAGCGAGCACAGCCAGCCTCCGCCCACAGTTCGCGGCCGCCGGAGCCTCTCGCAATCAGAAGCCGCATCCGTTTCTCCACCCTCGGCAGCCGGCACTCCGCTTTGGTAAATGATTCCGAGTACGTTTGTAATTTGTAATTAGTAGCAGTGCAGGAGCGCTTTCACGTTTCCACTTTAAAAGTAAAGTATCCTTTTAGCTCATGTGCACATATGTTGATTTAAGCCGTCTCTCTATCCGTTAACTGTGAAGTAGAGAGAGTAGCGTATTCGGGCTGCACCGGGCGGCGTCCTCAATCCGCCATCTTCGTTTTCCCGGAACACAGTCCAATGAAGCCTCTACTTCAGAAACCACAACCCATTTCTTTGTGTCCACTGCAAACACTATAATACAATTTGCCTGGGGTTAGACTTCAGAAAGTTGACAATGAAACCAAGCTGTGAAGGAGGTTTATGACGAAGGTGAGATGCTGACAAGAGTTGGATGGTATTAGGTCATTAAAAATTAACATTCTTTAGATCATGAAACCAGTTTCCTGAGTCCATATAAAAGCTGCAATGGTCTACTAGAGTTTCTTGAAGCACCAGAGGGAGAGCGATAGACTAAAGGAATATCGCACAACTGTCACATGCACCTCTCCCACTGAAACGTCAGGAACTTCTAATGCAGGAGGTATGTGGATTTAGAAGCAAGGGCCTTTCGGGCACAGGCAAGCTATATGGTCACCAGCATTGAGGATTTTTTGTGGGGATTGATTTCTTTTATTTTTTTAAGCAGGCCTATTGCACTCCGTTGATTAGTAATATTTGATTTATGAATAGCCTCTGACCCTTGAGCTTCTTTTACGTCAGTTAGGTTGAGCTCGCAACCCCCACCCCTTTGGAAGGAGGTGGTATTGATAGCCACATTTTTGATTAAATCCGTAATCTGTATGTGAGCACGAATGCGCCTTTTCCACTGAAAAAATGAGGGAATGGCCTGTGTTTCCTTGGCTGTGATACCCAGAAATTATTTGTGAGAACGGCATAGTGCTCGCAGGACCCAGTGAATACATGTCCCATTTTGCAAAGAATAGCATTATGCAGTCCGCAGCCTTTAATGTGTGATGTATGGAGGTTCCCTTTTTGCACCGTAGTCTAGTTCCAGGGTGTGTGTGTGGGGGGGGGGGGGGAGGGGGGAGGGAGGGAGAGGGGGAGGGGGGGTGTGTGGTAGATGAGCATTATCACGATCCAGCTAAGTGCATTTTTTGACCTAGTTTGAAAAGTCTTTCAGAATTGCTTCCCTAAGCAGAATCTCTCAGATTTGTGGTGAGCAGCTGAGTTCCCATCTGCAATCTTAGAATACATTTTCATAGGAATAGCCTTCCATAATCGAAAACTAACCTTCCCTTCTTCTCAAACCCGGCAGCTTTCTGTCAAGCTTCCTGGCCATGTCTCCTAGGGACTCCTATCCCGTCCGTGTCATCAAGCTGTTCTAGCTCAGATCCCCTTCATTGTCGAAGCCTGCTCACTTCTTTGGGTAATGAGCCCCTGTCCCCCAGTTATTCGCAGACCTCACTGCACATCCACCAGCTCCACCTCTACCCCATTCCCTGGTCATCGCTTCCAGCAGCAGGCTCTTTGGGAGCTGGGATGCTCACATGGAATTGCTGCCTTTTAGTTTGTGTTTCGGTATCTCCTTCTATGTAGTCTGATGTCTCTGAAGCCCTTTCTGTACCAACCCTGAAGGTATCGGAGTTCTCAGTCTTATGCCAGTATGACTTTTATTGTGTTTAATAGTGGTTTAATCCATCTGGGGAGAGGAAACCACCTACTAGCCACGTGCGCGGCTAACTCGCCACGTCTGCGCATGGACCCATATGATACTATGTCTCAGAATACTGACAGTTCAGCAAACACTGGCATTCCTATTAAAAGGAGCATGCATGTAGTTTAAACTAGTTTCTCACCCTCGTGAGCATCTCGAAGGGTATTTCATAAGTGCATGTGCAGTTTACCTTAATGGTAAACATTTTGGCTATGGATAGTAATCAGGGTTCTCTCATTTTCACCAGCTACACACATGCTGCCAGTTTTCAATGTTTTTAATGGTCAGTTCACATCTGAGCCTGTCCATGCTGCTATAGGTTCACATTTGCTTTCAGAAGATGAAGAACAGATATTATAGTGAGTGTACACTCTTTTTGAGAGCGTCTGGGAGACAGTAATTTTGAATTTGGACTGTATTTCTCTATCAACTTACTAATTCTTTCTGCAGCTACCCTTTCTGGGTATGCCTGCTCATCTTTAACAATGGTGTATATTGTGGGCAGAGATCTGGGCTATTCATGCTATGGAGATCTTGACAGCAACTGTGAGGGACACTGTAGTAATAAAAACGAAATACTTGTGTAGCTCAGTAAAATGAGTATTTTATTTATCAGAGATGCAGGTGATGGAGCGCAGGTTCACTTACCCGTTGTACCATACTCACCTGGGCCCATAAAAACTATATATACAAATGAACAGGTAAACCTACACTCATATAAAATGTTTGTTTAACCATTCAGGACCTATACCATTTGACTTACCAATCCTAGTTTCTTGGTACCTGAAATCCTAAAGGATAAAGGAGTTAGAATAATAGGTAGAAATAGATCATTTGCACTCATATAATAACCACAGACTCGGGAAAAGTTTAAACTCTTTATCTATGTAAATTATTAAATGTCAGTGTCCATACTACATTAATTGAAACGTGATCAATCAATCAAAAATATGATTAAGGTAAGATGAGATGAGAAACTTTCATTAAGCATTTAAATATAGGGAGGGTAGAAAAGGGAAAAACAGTACAATGACAAACCCACATTAATTATATTTACCTAGAATGGTGTGAAGACCAACCCTTGCCACGGACTGGGTCAAAGGACAGAACCCCAAAGTGCAGGTGCCAGCAGGAAAGAATAAATGTAAACCAGAATCAGGACAAGTACGGACCAAATTGGATCAGGGCAGGACCACCTCAGGCTAAGACCGGCACCCACAGCTAACGTGCTACGCCTGCGTTGCACCTTCTCTGCAGCCAACAGCCAAACACCGATTGGGTCTTCGAACCTCTATGTAAGTGCAACAATGTTGCACTTTCAACATTCTGCAGACTCCACCCTCTTTTGCTATTAATGTATCAAGAGCAAGTCGATTTTGTAAAACCATTGATCTGATCGCAACCATTTCAGTATTGATCATCAAGAATCCTCCAGCAGTGTCAGTTGATAAGCAATCCACCATTGTAGACCGTTTGCAAATTCTCTGTGTATTCAGAACCACTCCCACTGTAGGTATCAATGCACTAAATATATCACCTACTGTTTCCGTAAAACTAGCTCTTGTACTACGTATTAATCCATTAGTTTCTTCATTGCTTCCAGTGATTTTGTTTACATGATATATCTTTTGTAATACTATTCCAAAATAACAGCTGCCATACCAATGGTCTGGCAGTGTGTAATATGCTTTGTTTCCGCATATAAAATAAATTACAGGAAATACTGGTTCAGTTCCATCTTTGAAACCCCAACCCCAAATTACCTTATAATTGTGTTCACACTCACTGGAATCAAGAAATATATTGTATAATAACTGGTTCTTTCTCTATGGAGACAGAGTTTCCCTTTCTTTTCAAAATCCAACAACATAGCAGTGTGAGTCTTGCCATTTGAGGTAAACCCTACATTTTCAGCCCATTTAGGGATTTTATGGTTTTTGTCTTTCGCTTTTCTTTGGAAATTCTCTCTCCTTTTCTCAACCATATTTAAAAATATTTTCTCTTTTTCATGTAATAAGCATGTTAAATTATTCTTGTGTGCTTCATCTATATCTATTGCACCCATAGTTAGAAAATATTCACCCATATAACGTGTCACATCACTCTTAGTATGTACAGGATTCAGGTTACTTCGTATAGGAAGTTCAGAAAATATCACATCTGAGTTAGAATAGTAATACTGTAAAGGTCCTTTCTTATAAAATAATTTAGCTAATATACTACATGAAATACCATATATTAGGGGTAAATGGTGGTACGTCACACCTTCTACAACAGATGTGAGTAATTTCATACAAACATAAGTCACTAATTTCCATAGCTTCTACATAGTGCACTAGTAGGTTAGCAAACACATTCAAGTGAGTTCTATTCTTAATTCTAGTATAATGTAATCCTTCCTCATCTGATGCTTCTAAATCTACCTTCTGTTGTTTAATGCTAAGTGCTTTTTCTTGTGTATCTATTTTTCTAGGTGTATCTATTGTTTCAGGTACATTAGTGTTATTCTTTGTCCTTTTTTAATTTTTTATTATTGGTTTCAAATTAGTATATCAATGACATATCACAGGGACATTTTGGTAAAGCAAGAGTTCCAACAAAACACCCCCCCCCCCACCCAAGCCCCTCTTTCAGCAGTCTAAAACATACATTACTATCAGCATTCCTTTCCTGTCAGTTGGTGCCGATGCCTGAACAGGTAGGCACACTCTTACAGTAAACATACATGTGATTACCATTAGTCCCAACACGGCGATAGTCCGGTCAGCCAGTCGGAGTATCCATAACATCCACAGCCTGTTCGCCGCGGGCCAGCAAGTATTCCCTTAGTGGAGCCCATATGTTCTTAGGCTTGGATCTTTTCGGGAGCTCCTCCTCATAGAGGATCACTTGCTCTTGACAGTAAACCATGTCAGTAAGCCATTTAGTAGACTTCGGGCACTGCTTCCCGTCCCACTTGAAAAGCACACGTCGTTTAGCCAGCAACAGGTAAATGTAAACAATGGTGTGGGGTTAGAGATGTATCTCAAATCCTCACCAGTAAGATATGTCCCACCTCTATATAGGTCACCCATAACAGAAATGCCTGCCTCCTTGAGTGCGCGGATCGAGCCCCGCTCATGCGCCACCGAAATAGCACTGTGTCCCTCGATAGCCATATTTGGAGCATACAAAGGGAGTCTATTTGTTCTTCTGCCAATGTCCTGCCATGCCGAGATCGTGGCATCGATGGTGTTAATCTCTGTCCTAGGCGTTAGTCTACGAACATGTGTAATAATGCCTCGTAGGGGGACCTCGCCCGCGTCCCCCCCCCCCCCCTTCCACCCTCACATGAGGAATAAAACCATGCGGACGAAAGCAGAAAAACGCATACTGGGCCAGCCCACACAGGCAGTACACAAAGAAATCTTGAGCACAGAACCCCCCTTTTTCAAACGGCAATGTAAGCGTAGCCCAGCTAATTCTCGGAGGTTTCACACCCCACACCAGCCGAACTAGTTGTGTCTGCACAGTTTTAAAACCATGTTTGTTTAAATGAATGGGGATATTGCAAAATAAATACAAGAACTTAGGTAGCACCACCATTTTGACCACCGCTATGCGATCCGCTAATGACAGGGGTAAGCCCACCCAACGATCGACTTGCTGTACCAGTTCAGTATAGGCCTTCCCATAATTTTGTGAATGCAATTCCTGTTAGGAGTTGTCCCCCTACGCACAGCGTAAAAAATACCAAACGTAACTGGTATAATAACATTTTTTTCAAAAACAAAAGTATTCAATCCAAACGTAATCTTTGTTGAACTTTTAATGACTAACTGTCATTTTTAAGATTGTCTTTGTTTAGGGAAACATAATTGTGATGATCCAAGCACATTTACAAGCAGTATATACATAGTTCTTAATCAGTCCCAATGCATTTCGGGCATGACTTCGGCCCTTCGTCAGGGGAACGTCCTGTAAACAAAACAATAAAAATATTGAATAGTCTGAGTGGGAAGTATCCCATACACTGATTCACCAGTCAACCTCAAGTGGTGCGTGTCTCCTTCCAAATTTTTAACTTCCCATAATTTTCCAGTATCACAGTCGCGGGATCACGATGGATCCAGATGCCCAGACACTTTACTGGGTCCTCTGTCCACAACAAAGGATATTCAACCTGAGGCGATCTGGTGGCAGGTGTGAGGGGAACAATGACAGATTTCTCCCAGTTGATGGACAATCCAGAGAATAGACCAAATCGGATGTATTCACGAATGACCTGTGACAGATATATTTGCGGCTCCCGTACATATAGAACCATGTCATCCGCGTAGGCAGATATGCCCACTGGCCTAATATTAAAATTCTGAGCCGCCGCCCTGTGGGTTTGGCGAATTCTGCATGCGAGGGGCTCCAATACAATGGCAAAGATGAAAGGAGACCGGGGCACCCCTGTCTAGCTCCTCGCTGGATGGCGAACGGATCCGAGGTAAGGCCACTCACCCTCACCCTTGCCGAAGCATCCGTATAAAGAATTTGTATCCAGTGGACAAAAACAGGGGGGAATCCCATCTTGTACAAGATGGAGTTAATGTATTTCCATGCGATCGAATCGAACGCCTTGGCCGCGTCCAGTAGCACGGCCACGACAGGCAAATCCGGGTTCAGCACATGAAACATGGCAAATATCGTTCGGAGGTTCCAGGATGTAGAGCGGTCCAGCATAAAACCAGATTGGTCTGGTAAGACCAACATAGGAATCAGAGGATGTAATTTATTGGCCAATATCTTAGCGAGAATCTTGGCGTCAATGTTAATCCAGGATAAGGGGCGATAGGATTCACACCGATTAGGAGACTTATCCTTCTTCATCAAAGTAATAATAAGCGCCTGTCTCAGAGACGGGGGGGAGATGGCCTACCTCATGCGCCTCCACATACATTGCTAGAATGTGGGGCGTGAGCAGATCCACGTACTGCTTGTAGAATTCTGCTGTCAGCCCATCAGGCCCGGGAGCTTTTTTGTTAGGTAGTGAGAGGATGGCCTCCTTGACATCTGCCTCGTCAATGGGAAGGCTAAGAAATGTTCTATGTACATCAGACAACCAGGCGCATGCTGTATCAGACAGGTATTCACTCAAGGCAGATTCAGACATATCACTGCGGGAGGCATACAGCGTCTCATAAAAAGTGCGGAATTGTCCTAGGATATCTTCAGGAGTAAAGTGGTCCACCCCCATGTCATCTACTATATGCTCTATCAAGGGGGCATCTGCTCGTTCACGGAGCCGGTTCGCCAGTACCCTGCCGGGCCTACCACCCTCCCCATACGCCCTCGCCACGAATCTCTTCGATATATATTTCATCTCCGAATTAGCTAGGAAGTTATATTCTTCAATGTATTCTCTAATGTGTGTCAGCGTTTCGGGTGTGGGCGATGTATCATAAGAAGCCTCCAAGTCACGCAATTTATCCTCAGTACGACGTAGTTGCCCCCTCAGGTCTCGCAGGATACCCGCCGATGTACCTATACACACTCCCCTTATTGTAACTTTGAATGCCTCCCATAAGGTAGCTGCACTATCAACCGTACCCACATTCAAGTCAAAGTATTGTACTATAGCCTTCCGAATCGTGTCCTCATATATAGGACCTAGGAGGGAATCTGCACGGAACCGCCAAGTCAATGGGTGGTGCATATTGCGTGGCACCATTAACTGTAGCATGACTGGATTGTGGTCCGAAAGAGTCCTTGGCATACGCTAACCTCTGTCACCCATCCGTTAGCCACACCATCTAATAACCAGTAGTCCAGACGGGACCATGTACTATGAGCTGGCGTGATATGCGTACCCTCCATAACCCCAGAATGCCTTAGACGCCAAGCGTCAGTCAGACCCATCTCCTCCATAAAATCGCGGACACATTGGGCAACTTTGACCATACGGTTGCTAGTCGAGGCAGACTTATCCAGCTGTGGATCTAAATGAGTGTTCAAATCCCCCCAAGCAATAATGCCTTTTCCGGCCATGCGCGCAATACCTGGAACAAAGACAAGAATGATGCTGGCTCGTCAACCACCGGGCCATAGACATTGGCAATAGTCACCATTACCCTCCCTAATTTGCCACGCACTACTGCCCAGCGGCCCTCTACATCTACACAGGTGTCAAGTAGTTTAAATGGTATCCCCTTCTTAATGAGAATCAAGACTCATCTGGCATAATTAGAGTAGGAGGAGGCCAGTCTGTAGGTAGCCCAACGTCGTGCTATGGAGCACTCAGTATGTTTGGTTAAGTGGGTTTCCTGTAATAAGGCGATGTGCACACCGTGCCTATCCAGATGTGTGAGCACCTGTCTGGTTTTCTTGGGTGTGTTCAGGCCACGCACATTCCAAGTAATACAATTGTACCTCTCACCCGCCATTAATCAAGTCTACGGGCAGTCTCAAGCCAGCATCCTTCCATAGCAGCAAACATAATGGTACCTGCGCGCAGCAGTTCAAAGAGTGAGCAGAACTCCAGATCCTATCCCTCAAGCAGAAAGTAGGCCCAGGCCCCCAACCCCCCTCCCACTTTGGCAACCCCAATCCGCCAAAGACACAAATCACCCGCCCCCCTGTCCCAACATCAACAGCAGCAACCATTGTACTTTTTGGGTCATACCCATTGAGGGATTGTGGCGGCAACAGACACTCCCAGCACTAGGCGGAAGTGGGCCACCGCACCTATTCCAGAATAACCCTCCCTCTATGGTCAGCCTTCAGAAGCAGAGCAAGTGTCTGCCCAGGAGCAGCCGACCTACAAACAACATATTCTAGAGCAGATCCCCTGAAAGCTTCTCGCATCCCTCAGCCAAATTTCAAATCTATCAACAGGATCTAGGCGGTCCCAGACATAGCATACAAAATCGAAACACCCTCCGGGCAACCCCCCAACTTCTGTGCCACCCTCAGAGCCTCCGGCAGCAACTAAAACGTTATTCTATGCAGTCAACAATGTCACATAGATATGCGGCTATAACAGTTTAATACTCAGTCTTCAACATCCGATGTGGAGCCAGGAGATCTGCGTCGTTTCAGCAAAGATTTTACATATGCCATCGCCTGTTTTGGTGTCGCAAATATTTTTCCTCCCTCGTACTCGCCGATGCGTAGTCTCGCTGGATATAGCATGGCATACGGGATCTTTTCTTGCAGTAGCAGCCTCTTCACATTCTGAAATTCTTTCCGTGCTGCCTGTACTTGCGCGGTGAAGTCCGGATAAAACGAGAGTGGATTATTTTGATACGATACCTTTCCCTTTTGCCTGGTAATACGTAGCACAGTTTCTCTATCTCTGTAGTTTAACAGACGAACAATGATAGGTTGCGGCGGAGTACCAGGAGGTGGACGTGCCACCAGCGACCGGTGAGCTCGCTCAACCGCAAACATGGGGGATAGCTCGTCTGCTCCACATATCTCGCTTGGCATTGTCTCAACGTAGTCCTTCAAACGTCTAACATTCGTCGACTCCGGCAAGCGTAGCACGCGAATGTTGTTGCGTCTCGACCTCGCTTCAATGTCCTCATTCTTTGCTGGAATGACCGCCAGAAGCCTGGTGATGTCAGACGTTTTTTCTGCTACTTGTTGGAGTACATCTTCTGCGTCAGTGATCCTCTGCTCCGCTTCCCCTATACGTGCCGCTTGCTTATCCAACTTGGTGGAGAACTGGTCCATGCGACCGTTGAGGGCTTCGATCTTTCCGTCGATCGCCTGCAGGCTAGATTGTATAGCAGCCAGCGCTTTTTCCAAGGTGGAGGGGCCTTGTGAAGCAGCGTCCATTTCAGAGTCAGAGGCCTCAGTCTGGGACGGCTTGCCGCCCCTGCGGAGCTCAAATGTCAGTTTCGGCTGGGATTTATCCGGTTTGCCCATTTTGTCCCCGCAAATTGATGGCCCGGAAGACCAGATAGTCCAGTCGCAGCCTCTACCTCCTATGTAATTTAGGGCACTCCTCTCGTGATCTCCCGGTGCAGCAAGGTAGTCAATACACACTTTTCTCTGCCCCCACTCTCTGCTCACCGTTGCGGTATACCCCCTCTGCACGGTAGTGAAACTTGCCAGCGACGTCCCCTTCTTCTCCTAGCCATCATACGAGAGTCTTCTCAGAGGTTGCTGGCCATCACACGAAAGCACTCGCCTGCGGCCTCTGCATGTGCGTCAGCCGGTGGTCCCCAGTGTTCGGAACAGTACACAGTACTGTGCCAGTTAGTCCCTCCAGTGCACCAGCAAGGGAATCCACCTCACCATCACCTCATCATCTACTACTTGATACCGCAGTTCCTCACTGCAATTTGCGTAGCACAGCTCCTCCGCAAGTACCTGCCACACTACCAGCACGTGAGCAGCTCCAGGAGGGGCTGCGGCCCCTAAGAAGTGAACTGCGCCCCACATTCGCAGCCGTCCGGTAGGTAGCCCACTCCGCAGCGTCCTCCACCGTCCCGTAGTCTTAAAAGGGGGTGTGCACCAAGGGGGAAAATAGTCTCTACCGCCGCTGTGCCACAGCCAGGTCCGGCAACCCAGGCAAGGAGTCCACGGCCTTCTCGCGGCCTAAAGCGGTCCCTGGAGCCGGCCACTTGCGTGATTCAGCAGCCCAGCTCCTGCTAGTTCCTTCCCGCAGCGCAAGACTCGAGGTCCGCACCCGGTCCGTAGTACCCTCCACCGTCCCGAAGTCTCAGAAGGGGGTGTGCACCAAGGGGGCAAATAGTCCCTGCCGCCGCTGTCCCTCAGTCAAATCCGGCAGCCCAGGTAAGGAATCCACGGCCTACTCGCGGCCTGATGCAGTCCCTGGAGCCGGCTGCTTGCGTGATCTAGCAGCCCAGCTCCTTCCAGCTCCTTCCCGCAGCGCGAAACTTGAGGTCTGCTCCTGGCCGGTCTCCACCTAATGGAACAGAGCGCGTCTTACCGGGCACAAGTCCTCACACCAGCTCCTCGCAGGGATAGCAGGTGCCAGCAGCAGTCGTGAGTGCCGGGGGGGGCCACGCTCCAACCTCACGCACGCTCGTCCTCGACTCCCCGGGGCTCGGCTGGCCCGGCTCTGAAAGTGACTGCCGCCGTTCTCTCAGCGCGTTGGCCCCGCACAGCTCAGCCAGTCCTCACGTTCGATGGCGGCAGGTGTCTGCAGTCCGCTCCCCACCAGAAATTCAGGCAGCTGGCCCAGGTAGGCAGGATATTGAAGGATAATTTGCGGTGGCCGGCAGAGCAGCGCTACAGCGCTGCCCTCTTGCTGTGCGCCAAGCCACGCCCCCCTATTCTTTATGCCCTTACTCGTTATATAAGGAATAGCTACTGTCTGTCCTAACCATTCTATGAGTACTATCACTAAACTACATGTGCATATTCTACAGCATGTTTTTAAACAGTTTCTTTTCGGTCTTCCATTAACAGTATGATCAGCCATGGCTGACTAGGAGACTTAACTCCTCTTTGTAACTTTTACAGTCTTTTAACCTGTATACATTTTCTCAAGTTGATCTCACTTCTTCGTCAGTCTGATCAGCAATTAATTTGTCACCACTTTTGTCACTTATTTCTAAGTGTTCGAAATCTTCAAGGATGACGCAAGTCCATTCAGGGCCTCTGAATTTATTATTCAGTCTTTTCAGTCGTGGACTTCTCCTTTTTGGTTGCTCTGTGGAAGGCCCAGCTTGGCTTGATATTTCATTTACTTGCTCTGGTTCTTCATTTATTGTTTTAAGGCGAAATTTCAATCTTCTGACAGGCCACTTATCTCCTTTTCTGAGTCTTTTAGCTGGCACTATGCTTTGTTTTTCTTCAATTGTTCTTTTATTCTCGTTCAGTTGTGGCACAATTTGTACATCTTCATCTTCTGTATCCTTCTCTATCTGACTTTGTCCAGGACTTGTTTCTGTTTCTTCTGCCTGAACACTAATCTGGCCTTGTTCAGGAGTGTGCTGAATTGAATTTTGACTTTGTTCGCCTTCTTCCTGAACACGTTTTTTCTACAACTATCTGGTCCTGCTCAGTAACCCGATCTCTTGTTTTTTCTTCTTCCTGAGCCTCCGCCCTAGTACCTATCTGTCCCTCCTCAGACTCTAGAGCTGTAACAGGTATCTGGAATGTCTGAGTATATTGATCTTTCCTTATCTGGTCCTCCTCAGAATTACCATTGGCTTGTATTTCTGTAATCTGAGTACGTTCTTTTAAACCTATCTCATCCTCACTATCACTTTGTCTATCTAAATAGGTTTGACTCCTTGTTCTTATGATCCTGGTAGGTATGTCAACTACTGGAATCAACTCATCCTGACTGGTGCTTGGTCGTTTATCAGCTACTTCAGGATCGATTTCTTGAGACCCCTCAGCTGTACAACCTTCTGCTTCAGTTTCATCAGGTTCAGTCACCCTTTTTGTGTGACTGGCATGGATCCAATTCGGAACTCCCTCACATTTTACAGCTATGGTGGTGGCCAATATCACTTGACGTGGCCTTCCCCACCTTGGTGCTAGGAAAGATTCTTGAGTATGTTCTTTTATCACTACCCAGTCACCTGGAATCAGATCATGTGCTGGAGTAGATTGTCTGGCTACAGCGTCTTCCCTCAACCTGGTGAGAGATAGAACGCACTTGGTCAGCCAGTTCTTTACAGTACTCTAGCACTAAGTCATCAGATATATTTATCAAGTTGTGTCCTGGCACCCATGCCTGCCTCATTGCTCTTCCCATGAGGATTTCATGAGGACTCAAGCCTGTTTCCCTGTCTGGAACACTTCTGAGTCCCATCAGAACAAGAATTAAAGCATCAGACCATTCTAATTTTGTAGATGCCTATATCTTTCCCAATCTTGATTTGATTGTTCCATTCAATTGTTCAACCACTCCAGAAGCCTCTGGACGATATGCACAGTGCAGCTTTTGCTCAAATTTGAATGCTTCACAGATTAGATAAATTATTTCATTACTAAAATGAGACCCTCAATCTCATTCAATCGTTACTGGAAAACCGAAACGTGGTATCAACTCTCTGAGTAGGAGTCCAGCTACAGTGATGCTATCATTTCGTTTTGTAGGATATGCTTCTACTCATTTTGAAAATAGGCAGACAATGACAAGAACATATTTCATTCCTCGACAGGGTGGCAACTGGATAAAATCAATTTGTAATCTTATGAATAGGCCTTCTGCTTTCCCAATCTTCCCAGGGCAAACTATAGTTCTTTTACTAGGATTCATTTGCTGACAAATCAAACATCTTTGGCAAAGAGCTTCTGCTATGTTCCTGAATTTTGCATTAAACCATGATTGTCTAAATGTTCGTAACATAGCATCCCGCCCTAGGTGGGAATCTCCTTGATACATCCTAGCCATAGGAGCAAGCATACAGTCTGGTAACACAGGTCTGCCATCAAGGTAAACAATAACACCATCTTCAGCCCTTCTCTGACAACCTATCTTTTTCCATTCTTACTTTTCTTCAATTTCTGCCTTATTCTGCAAATCTCTCACTTCTTCCCAAGTTTTCACACCTTGCAGCAACATAAGCTGGCAGCTGTTTCCACATGCATCAATTTTCTTATTTATTGCCATCTTATGTTTGGCACAATGTTGGGCTAATTGGTCAGCATATCGGTTACCTGCTGTCACTTTGTTATTTCCAGATTGGTGAGCAGCACACTTGACCACAGCCACTGTTTCTGGTAATTGGATTGCCTTAAGCAAATCATTCACATAATTTCCCCCCCCCCCCCCCCCCCCCAGAGACCATGAAGTGCTATTAGGCACCAGTAGAAAAACAGTATTGAGTACAAACATATGTATTTTAGAAAAACGCATGCCTATAGTTTTTGCAGCGTTATATGTTGTGTATTTAAATAATTAAAAGCTTAGTAAGGGTTTATAGGAGTGGCATATACAGGGCTGGTCCCTGTATGGTCCTGAAGAAAAGCGGGGGTAGCTTGAAACATGTCGACCATACACTGATCCCACCTTCATAACAGGTCGGAATACAGTGACACACCCCATTTTTAAAATACCAACCTAGGAGCAAAATAAATTTGTTGAGGCCCACTAGCACGGTATTTTTAATCACTTACACCCACTCCACCACACTTTTGCACCACACATAGTCCTTCACAAAACAAGTGCTCCTACGTATTTCGCAAGTCGTAGCACGCCCCTTTTCGTAGAGAACTGGGATGGCCCCAATAATGAAGCATGTCACCGTGGTGCAACCCCGGTGAGTGAGGGGACTCTAGAAAGAAAGCTTTCTTTCTACTTTGGCTCTACCTATTGCTTTGGTTAGTAGCCACAACACAAGTTTGAATTTCAACACCACTTGGAGTGCAAAAGATGGTGCAATTCATTTTGCACAACAAGTCTCTGCCTAACAGGTTTACTGGACTGGAATCGCACACAACAAAATTGTGCATTTCTTTAAAATTTCCTATTCTAACTTCCATTGGTTCTGCAACTGGGGTACTAATGTGTTTATTAGAAACGCCCACTACTTGGATCGCTTCTCCCGAGAGGGGTAGGTTTGGAACGTCTGCTGTTCTCACAGTAGAACGGGTAGCGCCAGTGTCAAACAAAAAGGTAAAACATAATTTCCCTAAAACTTTTCCTTCAATATATGGACCTGACTGATCTACCAGCAACGATGCGCCAAGTACGCACTCCTCGTCCTCCCCTCTCAGGCACCGTCAGTAGGTGTCCTCTTAAAAAAATGTCACTCAAAAGAAATTGTGTAGTCACTGAATCTCTCCTACCACTTCCCTCCCTATTTGTGGTATCCACACTATAGCTTGCTTTGCTCCCAGGATCTGGCATAGGTGCAAGGGGTAATTGGTTCTGTATTACCTGCGGGGACTGTTTCTTTGACACTTCATTCTGCGTCTGTGAATTTAAAGGGTTAGTTTGCATGTTGTTGTTATTCAATATGGCTTTACACTCGTTTTTCCAATGCCCCAACTTTCCGCACCCATGGGAATTTCTTTTTAGCCTCATCTCTGTTATAATTTCCTTTTGGCTTTACTCTATTTCCATCTCCTTGGGTGTGATTATTTTTCAACTGAATCAATTGAAGTTCCTGTTGCTCTGCTAGTTTTACTTGTGCCCACATGACCTTTTCTTCCAAAGTCTTACGCTTGTTGTCCAATTCATCTTCACAATATTTTGCATATTTGAGTATTTCATCAATAGGTTTGGCCTTCCAACAGATCTTATGATCCTTTATCCATTGTGAAATGTCTGGTCTCAATCCAGACACAAACAGATAGATGAAATGCGTCATATCTTTGGTATCAATGTTCTCTAGACCACTATATTGTTTAAAAACTTGTAAGAGGCGTTCATAATATGCATGTACAGATTCAGCTTTTTTCTGTGCGTTTCTATCTATTCTAGTCCAGTCAGTCTCTTTTGGAGGTACTTTCCCTTTCAAATATAGTATTACCTGATTATATGTTTTCATAACCTCATCTGATGGAGCTCCTGTCTTTAGGTCTCTAGGATTCTTATCACTTGGCCGGTCTACTGCAATTTTGCATTCTGTCCATAAATAAACAGGAACAACAAGATCAAATAGCCCATCTAGATCTTTTAACAGTACTTTTGAAACCTTTACAAATCTTTCGACTTGTCTATACAATTATACAGGTTTTTCTCGGAATTTCGGAAAATCATTTGTAAATGACAAAATATCCTGCTGGGACCATGGGACATGTACATAACCTCCACCTGGCACTTCTCTTATTAGACACAATCTTTCCACTTTTTCTGTTTCTTTCAACATATACTCTGATGCAGTGCTTTTCGCTTGGGCCTCCTCCTTTTTCTTTGCCCACCTGACTTTCCATCTTTCTAGATCACCCCTTTTTTGCAATGTTGATAACAACTCTTTAATTTGCACTTTCCTTCCTGACACATTCATATTTTCTAAATCTTTATCCGTGAATTCAGCTCGGTAAGGTTTCTGTAGTACTTTTGATTTACCAATATCAATTCCCATTTCAAGTGCCATATTCATTAATTTCTCATGAACTACTCTGGTGTTCCGTGTAATACTTCGACATATAAATAACAATTCATCTTTGCTGAATGTGTTCAATCTTTCTAAACCCACATTTTTTGCCATCATTTCTTCTAATTCACCCCTTAATTTGAATATATCCAATGCTTTTGGTTGCGATTTTGGTTTATCAATTTCTCGGATCCATCTCTCTATTTCTTCTGGGGTAACTATAGTTGCATTTACTGTACCTGTTGGTGTTTCCATTCGCACTTCTCTAGAGCTCCCGGGAGTACATTTCCTAAGTGAGCTCCTTTCAGATTCTCTTATAGGTAAATCCATAAGGGAAATTACCGACTCACATTCACTTGCTTGATCATCCACTATTACCGTTTCTTTTCTTGGCTGTACTACAGGTGTAGTTAGAACAGAAGTTTTAGGACTAGACTGCTTATCTCCATACAAAGGAACAACAGGACCAATGGTTACCGGAATTGTTAGGGCTTCAGGGCTCGTATTTAATTGGGAGATTTTCTGAATTAATTAATTTCTCTGTTTATTTGCTTCTCGTTCCCTCTCCTGTAACACTGCTTCTAATGAAGTCTCATGTATTACTTGCAGAACCAAAGGTGGTTTCAAGAACGGTGCACTAGGATTAATTGTACTTGGCTCCTCATTATATGGTGGCAGATTTTTCATTAAAAAATCCTCCTGGTAATCATCTTCTGGATCAACACTAATCATTAGATTTTTTGTTTTCTCAGTACTTTTACTTCCTGTTTGTTCTTCTAAGGCTCAGACAGGATATAATCCTTCCACTAGCATGGATTGTCTCCATCGTTTCATTTGCTTATCTCTTGTCTCTTTAGGAAATCTAGGATAGAATTTACTCCAATTTATGTCGCTTCTGGGTCTATCTCGTTCAAAAGCCTCTGTTTCCCATTCCTCTAATGCTTCGTACTGGGATAATCTAGGTCTAGGATCTAATTCATTCATGCAATTTCCTCATATTATACAAAACTCTACCATTAAAGGTACCATTTTCTGGAAATGCTAAAACACCATCATCTTTTGTGTACTCCATCCAGTTTTCTTTGGTGGTGGAGTAATAATCCCTTCTCTAGTTTTAATTAGTTTATCTTTCTTAAAGTAATTTTTGACCTTTTTAATGAACAACATTTTTCTTTTGTCTCCGTACAGGATATGAGGTCTTCCTTTTATGAATTGCTCTTGCGCAAAACCTAAGTACCTCCTATCGGGTCTATTTCCTATTATTGCTGCGTCTAAATGCCACATGTAATTTTATGCCGTTTTTAATTTGTAAAGACACTCGATTGTTTACTAATAGACTTCCAATACCAACACGTTTCTTATTTTTCAATGACCAATCGGCAATTAGAATTCAAATAAATCCAATCAATAGTTGTGCGGCTTTTGCTGTGAGACGAGTTCTCACGCTCCTGCAATCACCCCTCCTTTACAATTATTACCTCAGCTACACACCCGCTGTCTCAACCTAAACCAGCGAGGCTCTAGGTGGTGTCAGCGCAGCTCTGCAACTGACTTCCTTCTTTGCAAGGTAATACGAGACTTTTTTTCTATTCACTTTTAAATGCACATTTCATTAATGAACGACGTAAAAACATTTGCTACTGTGCCTGAGTGACTAAATTCAAAGGAAAGATAATTTTCACCCACTACGAGTAAATCCCTTCCCTTTACCCTTCACACAAGCATTAGAGAACCTGTTACTCCCTCGGGCTTACCCTTTCTAGGTGATATAAGGCCAAGGTTTTACTAGCGAACCCTTTTGCTGTCAATCAAGCTCAGAAGAACCTGCTACTTCTTCAGTGTGACCCTTTCTAGGTGATATCGCACCAAAGTTTTGCCAGCGAACTCTTTGCTATCAATTATTCACACATTTATTCAGAAATTCCCTAAACAGTGCTTCCGGTTGTACCTAACCATGCACTTACTTCCTCAGACAAGTGACCTCAACTACAGATTGGCTTCCATTTACCACCTGTTATTCTGCCCCGGGGTTTCCAGACAAAACATACAACAGGTACGAACAGTTTTGGTTTATACATAAAATCAATACAATCAATAATGAATATAATTTGAAATACGCAAAATATATTTCAATAAACCAACTAACTACCTATCTTAACTAAACCCTAACCATCATTCTGCTATCAAATAAACTGATAGAGCGCAGGTTCACCTGCCCGTTGTACCATACTCACCTGGGCCCATAAAACTATATATACAAATGAACAGGTAAACCTACACTCCTATCAAAGGTTTGTTTAACCATTCAGGACCTATACCATTTGATTTACCAATCCTAATCTCCTGGTACCTGAAATCGTAAAGGATCAAGGAGTTAGAATAATAGGTAGAAATATATAATTTTCACTCATATAATAACCACAGACTGAGGAAAAATGTAACTCTTTATCTATGTAAATTATTAAATGTCAGTGTCCATACTACATTAATTGAAATGTGATCAATCAACAAAAATATGATTAAGGTAAGATGAGATGAGAAACTTTTATTAAGCATTGAAATATAGGGAGAGTAGAAAAGGGAAAAACAGTACAATGACAAACCCACATTAATTATATTTACCTAGAATGGTGTGAAGACTAACCCTGGCCACGGACTGGGTCAAAGGACAGAACCCCAAAGTGCAGGTGCCGGCAGGAAGGAATAGATGTAAATCAGGACAAGTACGGACCAAATTAGATCAGGACAGGACCACCTCAGGCTAAGACCGGCACCCACAGCTAACGTGCTACGCCTGCATTGCACCTTCTCTGCAGCCAACAGCCAAACCCCGATTGGGTCTTCGAACCTCCCTTCCCAGTAACCACGATTGGGTTATCGATTCTTCTGACCGGGTGCTCCGCCAGCACCTCTGCTGTTGATCGCCTATTGAGTGCGTTGGGTCAGTGACAGGTCAGCTATTCGGACAAGTCGGACAAATTAACTAACTAAGCTTACTCTAGTTATACTATTTTCCAGGGCAGTGTACCACCCCCCAATGTTGCAAGTGTAAGGATCCCCAATTTTGATTGGACAAAAGGATGAGGGGAGGTCATCACACCATACCAAAATGAAACTTTTCTTCTGAATATTGAAATTAGCAATCCCGCCCATCAATTTATTTTTCCCATGCTTTTTTATTCCACCCAACAATTGAATGTTCTTATAGAAATACAATGTTAACAGTTTGTCTTCCGCTTGGGGTCATCAGGTTAGGTTCCCAGGCGCATCTTCCAGTGTGATGAAAGTTTGGCTTCAGTTCAATGACAAATGACTTAGATTCTTTCTTGGAGTTTGACATGCGCAGTGTGGGTTTCAAAATGGAGTAATAGCACCTCTCAGGCCCGAAATGTAATACATGAAAAAAATAGGAATGAAACAGTTTTAGAACACAGAATAAATGAATACACTGTATACCACTTATCTCTACTCTATTCCCATTGATTTATTTTAACTATTGCGTTTAGTGTTTAGGCAAAACAAACAGCTTAGCAAAAGCAGCAGTGCAAGCTTCATGCATGCTGTAACACAAAGCAGTCATCTTAATTCTAGTGCGCAGAAGCAAAAGTTTCCCTCCAAGCAATATAGTACGTCATGTCACGTGAGTATGACAGATGCATGCGCAGTAGGAAATCCCGCGTAGCAGCAGCTATTTTAATGCAAGCAAATTATAGTTAGTAAAAGCACATTGGAAAGCTTCTCCTAGATGCTAGATATGTCATGTAATGCAATATTAATTAGACGAAACATGTTAATTAGTACGTTATGAGTTATTTGAGAGGGTTGAGTACAAGCAAGTCGCTCTACGTGCGAATCCTTGCTCCATCACAGGTAAAACCCAGCAGCCCTAGCTATGCGCAGCCAACAATCTCAATAGAATGACCGACCTTGGACACTCAAGATCCTGAAGTGACGTAATGAAATGTTATAGGGAAATCAAAAGGGGGGAGTGAAGAGGTGGTGCCGATGGGCACCGAGGTGGGCACGTCCTCCTCTTAACAGGGATAAAGGTCAATCAAACAAGGGCCACCTCGCAATGGGTGGGTGTATACCAGGATATTATTGGAATACACCTTCTTTGTTAAAATACCCCTCACACACCAAAAGGGCCCTTGGTGTCATGCTTCATCATCGGGGTCTTCCCGTCCCGCTGCGGGGCGGGGCAGTGCTGCGACAAGCGGATACGCCGGAGCACCTTTAGATGGAAGTGCTATGTGTATGGAGTGAGTGTCAGTGGGGTCAGGAGTGAAATATTGGTGAAACGTTAAAAAATACCTGGCCTAGTGGAAAAAAGATATTTATTAAACACTGGCTGGTATTGTTAAAAGAAAAGTGAAGCGGAGAGGTGGAGCTGATTAATGGGCTCTCTCTCCTATGTGGGTCAACATGTTTCGAGGCGCTCGGCCTCTTCGTCAGGACCTTAGGGGAGATCCCCCTGTCACTCACTAGTGTTTCCTCCACAAAGGTAGAAAAGGTGTATATACAAAAAAAGTGAAAAAGGAACTATGTGTGTAAATACAATTAATAATTACAACACTACTATGCTACCACACTGATAATGTAGTATGCCTGCAAGATAAGAAAACCAGTTTAATAATAGCGCCGATCCCAGTATGCGCTTAACTCTATATCACCTGTAAGGGAAAAGAGACATACACACACAGATATACCGGTATGCAAAAGAGGGATCTAGCATGAATGGTGAAGAAAAACATCATCAGACACACATAGTCACACACACAGAATAAGTAATGGGGGATGTGAATAGCCAGGGAATCAAATACATACTTTTCAACGGAGGAAGTAATGCCTCATGAGTCAGCTTTAGACTGAAGGGTATAGTGGGGTCCCAACTGCAGGAGGGAAAAGATGGGGGTATTGTAAGTTCTATCCCATTAGTAGTATCTCTAAGTACAGGCATTGCTGGGATATACAGGTCTATCCTCTTAGAACCGGCTACGCCGTACTTACTGAGCCCCTTGCACGCTTGTGCTTCCTCCTTCGTCAGCTGCTTCCGTGGTTGTGAGGGAGGAAGGGAGCGGCGAGTATTTATATGCTTAGATAATTGGATAATTAATCAATTACATCAGGCAAAACCCGCCGAAACTTTAAGTGCCAAACAGGTTGGTAACGAGGGCGGCCATGCTGGAAGGTCCGATTCCTGCTAGTTAGTATGCGCGTTTGATCCTTAGTGTGGTAGATAAACTGATCGGTTCATGTCTTTAAGATCGTTTACAGTTTTAAGGCTGGTGAGGGAAGGCTCTGACTTACTCGGCGCTGAGCGACAAGCAATGCGTGTGCAGAGTGCACCGCGCATGCGCCGGTAACCCTGCGTTGCGCGTATGCGCGTCTCCAGGTCACTATGGCCCGGTGTGTGCGCATGCGCACAAGTCCCTACATGGGTGATGTTGTCTCGAGGTCTGGCGAAAAGCTACGAGGCATGTAGGATTACACGTAGTGTGGCTCATGGTGGGGCGGATTGCGGGGTTGTTATTGCTCAATAAATTAACAGGAGGAGGTTTACTGTGTTCAAGGGCAGTTCTTTGAGGACTGGGGAAGAGCTATTAGTTTAGTCGAGCTGATAAAGGCTTCAGACTATTATTATAAGGAAAATACAGTCATGTATAAGACTGTCATTTTTCTAAAAGCGGGTCATTTGTTCTTGTAAAAACCAAACAAAAGGAGGGGACAGGTGGTAAACCCTATGAGGTGAAGAGGAAAAACAATAGGGCCATACACCTATTTGCAAAGAAATTATTCATGTTGGCTTTGGCTGTCAGTGGCTGTCTCACAAGCAGCAGAATCTAGGTATTCAAATGAGCCCAAGGAATATCGTCATTCAAGCCTGTGCGATGTGTCCCCAGACGGTACACCCAACGTTGCTCTTTCGATAGAAGGTCTCTATCATTGGGAAAGGCTTCTATGACGGTCCATTTAAGGTCATGGACACTGTGTCCAACAGTAGCAAAATGTGTAGACATTTTCGTGGTAGTCTTATTGCAACGGACGTTGCTACGGTGTTCGCCCATTCGGATCTTCACGGGTCTGCTGGTCATTCCCACATATTCCATGTGGCACGGACATGTGATTAGGTACACCACATTCCGAGTGTTACAGTTAGTGAAGGCTCGCTGTACCCATGTAGATTTGTTAGAAAAAGTGATGTTTCTACTCTTCTGCGTGTATTGGCAAGATACACACGAGCCACAGGGGTGGTGCCCGCTTACACCCGCTATCCTGGGGGGTTCACTCTCTCTTGTAGCTTTCGGTCTGGTATGAACTAGAAGATCTTTCAGGTTCATTCCTCTCCTATGCGCAAACATAGGTTTAGGAAAATTCAATTTACCACATGATAACACTCTCCAATGTTTGTTCACGATCTTTGTGATCTGGTTGGAGTTAGTGTTATAAGTTGTCACGCAAATTGGGCGAGGATCGGGTTCTTTCCTATCGGTATCCTCCAAAAGCGCTTCCCTGTTGTTATTCCGTGCACGTTTGAGGCCTTTCCGAACTATGTTCTTGGGGTATTGCCTGTTCAAGAGTTTGACCTCCAAATCTGCCGCCTGTGTTTTGAATTCCTCAATGTTGCTACAGTTCCGACGTAGTCGGAGGAATTGCCCGTACGGGAGATTCTCCCGCAGGTGGCGTGGATGGAAGCTGCTGTACAGGAGCAGACTGTTCTTTGCTGTAGGCTTAAAGTGAGTGCTCGTTACAAGTTTACCGTCTTTCGGGTAGATGTTTAAATCCAAAAACACCAAATTTTCATTGGAAACCGTGTGTGTAAATTTCAGGAACTGGTCTTGTTGGTTCAGCCAGGTCATGAACTGGACAACAGAGTCTTGGTTACCCCTCCAGATGACGAAAATGTCATCTATATACCTCTTCCATGTTAATACCTGGTGTCTATAGGGATTGCTCTGTCCCAGTTCTTTGTGAGGAGAGTGAGTTTCTGGTCCAAGATAAACCGAAAATACCATACTTTTACACTATCCCCAAGATTCACAAAGACGCCCCCTATCCACCTGGGCGCCCGATAGTGTCTGGTATTAACTCACTCTTGGAACCACTATCGAAGTTTGCAGACGCATTCCTTCGGCCAATTGTCCAAAAAACCGACACCTATCTCAGAGACACTAAGGCAGTCCTCCAATTGATAAAAGACGTTCCTTTTGACCCAGAACATGATCTCTTATTGGGACTCGACGTGGAGAGCCTTTATACAAGCCTCCCACACAAAGAAACGTTAGAGATAATAGAGGAAGTACTTTTCTCTACAACATGGGATTACCAAACCCCTAGACAAGTGGTCTTGGAGTGTATCTCTTTGTCCCTCACAAAGAACTTCTTCCAATACGAGGACACCTACTACCTCCAAAGACATGGAACCAGCATGGGCAGCACCTGTGCGCCGAGCCTTGCTGGCCTCTATGTCCACCACCTGGAATCGACAAAAATCCTGGGACAGAGCAATCCCTATAGACACCAGGTATTAACATGGAAGAGGTATATAGATGACATTTTCGTCATCTGGAGGGGTAACCAAGACTCTGTTGTCCAGTTCATGACCTGGCTGAACCAACAAGACCAGTTCCTGAAATTTACACACACGGTTTCCAATGAAAATTTGGTGTTTTTGGATTTAAACATCTACCCGAAAGACGGTAAACTTGTAACGAGCACTCACTTTAAGCCTACAGCAAAGAACAGTCTGCTCCTGTACAGCAGCTTCCATCCACGCCACCTGCGGGAGAATCTCCCGTACGGGCAATTCCTCCGACTACGTCGGAACTGTAGCAACATTGAGGAATTCAAAACACAGGCGGCAGATTTGGAGGTCAAACTCTTGAACAGGCAATACCCCAAGAACATAGTTCGGAAAGGCCTCAAACGTGCACGGAATAACAACAGGGAAGCGCTTTTGGAGGATACCGATAGGAAAGAACCCGATCCTCGCCCAATTTGCGTGACAACTTATAACACTAACTCCAACCAGATCACAAAGATCGTGAACAAACATTGGAGAGTGTTATCATGTGGTAAATTGAATTTTCCTAAACCTATGTTTGCACATAGGAGAGGAATGAACCTGAAAGATCTTCTAGTTCATACCAGACCGAAAGCTACAAGAGAGAGTGAACCCCCCAGGATAGCGGGTGTAAGCGGGCACCACCCCTGTGGCTCGTGTGTATCTTGCCAATACACGCAGAAGAGTAGAAACATCACTTTTTCTAACAAATCTACATGGGTACAGCGAGCCTTCACTAACTGTAACACTCGGAATGTGGTGTACCTAATCACATGTCCGTGCCACATGGAATATGTGGGAATGACCAGCAGACCCGTGAAGATCCGAATGGGCGAACACCGTAGCAACGTCCGTTGCAATAAGACTACCACGAAAATGTCTACACATTTTGCTACTGTTGGACACAGTGTCCATGACCTTAAATGGACCGTCATAGAAGCCTTTCCCAATGATAGAGACCTTCTATCGAAAGAGCAACGTTGGGTGTACCGTCTGGGGACACATCGCACAGGCTTGAATGACGATATTCCTTGGGCTCATTTGAATACCTAGATTCTGCTGCTTGTGAGACAGCCACTGACAGCCAAAGCCAACATGAATAATTTCTTTGCAAATAGGTGTATGGCCCTATTGTTTTTCCTCTTCACCTCATAGGGTTTACCACCTGTCCCCTCCTTTTGTTTGGTTTTTACAAGAACAAATGACCCGCTTTTAGAAAAATGACAGTCTTATACATGACTGTATTTTCCTTATAATAATAGTCTGAAGCCTTTATCAGCTCGACTAAACTAATAGCTCTTCCCCAGTCCTCAAAGAACTGCCCTTGAACACAGTAAACCTCCTCCTGTTAATTTATTGAGCAATAACAACCCCGCAATCCGCCCCACCATGAGCCACACTACGTGTAATCCTACATGCCTCGTAGCTTTTCGCCAGACCTCGAGACAACATCACCCATGTAGGGACTTGTGCGCATGCGCACACACCGGGCCATAGTGACCTGGAGACGCGCATGCGCGCAACGCAGGGTTACCGGCGCATGCGCGGTGCACTCTGCACACGCATTGCTTGTCGCTCAGCGCCGAGTAAGTCAGAGCCTTCCCTCACCAGCCTTAAAACTGTAAACGATCTTAAAGACATGAACCGATCAGTTTATCTACCACACTAAGGATCAAACGCGCATACTAACTAGCAGGAATCTGACCTTCCAGCATGGCCGCCCTCGTTACCAACCTGTTTGGCACTTAAAGTTTCGGCGGGTTTTGCCTGATGTAATTGATTAATTATCCAATTATCTAAGCATATAAATACTCGCCGCTCCCTTCCTCCCTCACAACCACGGAAGCAGCTGACGAAGGAGGAAGCACAAGCGTGCAAGGGGCTCAGTAAGTACGGCGTAGCCGGTTCTAAGAGGATAGACCTGTATATCCCAGCAATGCCTGTACTTAGAGATACTACTAATGGGATAGAACTTACAATACCCCCATCTTTTCCCTCCTGCAGTTGGGACCCCACTATACCCTTCAGTCTAAAGCTGACTCATGAGGCATTACTTCCTCCAGTGAAAAGTATGTATTTGATTCCCTGGCTATTCACATCCCCCATTACTTATTCTGTGTGTGTGACTATGTGTGTCTGATGATGTTTTTCTTCACCATTCATGCTAGATCCCTCTTTTGCATACCGGTATATCTGTGTGTGTATGTCTCTTT
Organism: Lissotriton helveticus; assembly: GCF_964261635.1. Lineage (NCBI taxonomy): Eukaryota > Metazoa > Chordata > Amphibia > Caudata > Salamandridae > Lissotriton > Lissotriton helveticus. The sequence continues at coordinate 488,579,897 of NC_136067.1, read as the reverse complement.
TCCCTTACAGGTGATATAGAGTTAAGCGCATACTGGGATCGGCGCTATTATTAAACTGGTTTTCTTATCTTGCAGGCATACTACATTATCAGTGTGGTAGCATAGTAGTGTTGTAATTATTAATTGTATTTACACACATAGTTCCTTTTTCACTTTTTTTGTATATACACCTTTTCTACCTTTGTGGAGGAAACACTAGTGAGTGACAGGGGGATCTCCCCTAAGGTCCTGACGAAGAGGCCGAGCGCCTCGAAACATGTTGACCCACATAGGAGAGAGAGCCCATTAATCAGCTCCACCTCTCCGCTTCACTTTTCTTTTAACAATACCAGCCAGTGTTTAATAAATATCTTTTTTCCACTAGGCCAGGTATTTTTTAACGTTTCACCAATATTTCACTCCTGACCCCACTGACACTCACTCCATACACATAGCACTTCCATCTAAAGGTGCTCCGGCGTATCCGCTTGTCGCAGCACTGCCCCGCCCCGCAGCGGGACGGGAAGACCCCGATGATGAAGCATGACACCAAGGGCCCTTTTGGTGTGTGAGGGGTATTTTAACAAAGAAGGTGTATTCCAATAATATCCTGGTATACACCCACCCATTGCGAGGTGGCCCTTGTTTGATTGACCTTTATTTGTAATGAAATGTTATGACATCACAAAGGTCTTGACCTAGCTAGGGTTAGTTAAAGAAAATATGACACATCTCTTTTTTTTTTTTTGTAAACCGATTTTTTTTTTCCTTCAAACTTCAGTACATCATGGTTATTGACCCAGTCAAGTCGGCGTTACAAGTGTTCAATCTTCGCATCTATAGCTCTGAATCTTGCAATATGACAATCTCAGTACCAATTCAAAAGAATAAACTGTTCACCTCCTTCTCCCTGTGACTCAGTGTTGTGTGAGGTGTATTAATTGGCTTCTTGCTATATGTGGCAGATCTCAGTGTCCTACTCGGGTGAGGGCTAAGGCATTCATAGACAGATTTAATAACCTAGTGGGTTTAGGTTTGGAAAGGTCTATGTAGCAGGTCTCACCCGTAGGGGTGTGCACCCTCCAGGAAGTGCTCATATGGATCTCACAGGGTTTTTTTATTTCGGGGGTCCCTGGGCCAGTGTGTAACAAGTCATCCACTAGGGTTCCCTATCCCCCTCATAGCCTCTCAGCAATATCCTTACCTCGCATCCTGCCCACTTCAGCAGTTCTCTCCTCCATGTATTCAGTCTAGTCCCTCCCGATTCTTTCCAATTTCTGACTATCTCACACTTAGCAAGGATGATCGCTAGAGCCAGGAATTTGCTGGTGACTTTAGTCTTGGGTGTGTGGGGTAAATATCCCAGTAGGCAATGGGCTGGGGTGTGCGGAACCTCTCTCAATAGCCTCTTCTACTACGTACAAGACTCCCTCCCAAAACATGCGTAGTCTTGAGCAGGTCCAGAACATCTGAAGGATACATACCTGTCCACCCCGCAGCGAGGGCAGGCCACCTTGTCTACCTGGAAATATCCGCTTATGCACTGTGGAGTCGGGTAGGATCTGTGCAGCACATAGTAATTAATAAGTTTAAAGAGCATGTTTCTAAATACTCTGTGTATCCCAGCTAGTACATTATCCCGGTCCTTCGCTGGAATCTGGATGGCTAGACGTGCTTCCTACTGAGATCGTAGTTTTTCCAACAGGAGTTGCTGATCTGCATGTAGTGCTCTGTACAGACAAGACACAGCCTGTATGGTGCATGCAGATAGGGCCATATAATAAATCTGCTGTGGCAGGTGCTATGTAGTTCCTGCATGCCAGTGTTTGCATATTGCTGTCATTAGCGCTCTGTGCAATACGATATGATTGTGAGGTAGGTCAAACTCTGTTTGAAACTCTTCGAATGAGAGCAGCTCTGTGTCCCTGTAAAGATCCCCATTTTTGTCATCCCAGCTTCCCCCCAAACATCCAGATCTCGCAATTTGCCCCTAGGAGAAAGTGCTCTCAGCATGTCCAGAGGTATTTCAAGGATATATGGGACCTTAGCCCGCATTTTTTGCAAACCTCAACACCAGCATTAGGCTTGCACCTTAAATTCGTGTCAGCCTGCCCACTCCAAGGATCACCCGCAAGAGATAAGTAATGGTGGTGCAGGGGAGTGTGAAACTCCATCTGGTTTCCATCTCGGTGCCATGTCTCTTACCAGCCATTGCAGCTGGGCCGCTATGTAATGAGCCTTGAAGTCGGGAACTGCCTGCATATCCCGGTTGCTATATTGTTGTCAGTGCCAATCTGCGTTGCCCGAGCCGCCATATGAAAGTCCGGTTCAGAGAGTCTAACTCTCTGAAAAATGCTGTGGGAATCCAGAGCAGGATCTTGTTAAATATAATAGTTGAGGAAGTGCCACCATTTTTAGGAATGCAATCCTACCAGCCACTGAGAGCGGCAGGGTCTACCAAAAAGCTATGGACGCCTTCAGCCCTTGAAGGGCTTTCTCCACATTTCCCTCACAGAGGTCTGGCCAGTCATGGTATATTCGGACTCCTAAATAAGGCAGGCACCTCGGTTCCTATTGTTGTTGTGTCAGGTCAGTCGAAGGGCACCCTGTCTGCACCACCGTGAAGTGCCTGGACTTCTGTCAGCTCACTTTTAGACCAGAGTAGGAGCTAAACTCCTCGAGTAGGGAGCAGGCTCCTTATAGATCTTCCTCCCCCCTTTCAGGAAGAGTAACAGATCATCTCTATAGAGTACTATTTAATGATTAGTATGCCCCACACTGAGTCCCCTATGGAATTGCCTAGTTCTGGTCACAATCACTAGTGGCTCCATGGCAAGAGCGAACAATAGGGGGGAGAGTGGGCATCCCTGCCTTGTGCCGCGCTCCGCAGGCCATCCCCTTGATATGATTCTTCCCGTGCGCACTCTGGCCGTGGGTCTGGTGTATAATAGAACAGTCCAATCAATAAAGTCCCCTCCTAATCCTATACTTGTCATGACTTCATATAAATATCCCCACTCCAAGCTGTCCGATACTTTTTCTATATCCATAGTGCTTTTTGCCGCCATGTGAGTACTGAGGGCCTGGGTGGAGCCCACTGCAGCTCTATCAAAATGGGGTTATGATCTTAGATAGTACAGGACATGTATTCTATCGCGGAAACTAGGCTATGTATGCTTGGGGTGGAAAGAAAAAGATCTAATCGAAAATGTATGTCATAGAATCCAGAGAAGGATTAGACCCGTTCTTGCGGATTGAGTCATCTCCAGGATTCTACATTGTAAATGCAAGCATTTGAACATTTTAGCTGTGCGGACAGTCAGGGAGTCGCGTAGGGGAGGGTGTGAGCAATCCAGTAGGATGTCCTATATGAAATTAGAGTCGCCATAGTTAACAATGGTGCTAATTGTCGTACAGGTTCACAAAAAAAATTCTGATAAACATTTAGGGCATATATGTTCACTATTGTTTTCTCTCTACCCACTAGTCACCACCGCACTGCCACAAATCTGCCCTCGGTTTCTATCATTGTGTCTATAAGCTGGAGTGGGACTCCAGCTCGAATCCACACGAGGACTCCTCTGGTATACGACGAATATGCAGTATAATAAGTCTGGCCTCTCTATCGTCGTCGCAGCACTTGTCCCTCCCTGTCATTGAGGTGTGACTCCAGCAATAGCGCTATGTGTACGCCCCTCCTGTGCAGATATGAGAACAGTTTGTAGTGTTTCGCCATGGACTGCGTGCCCCTATTATTCCATGTTAAGCATTTATAAGCAAAATGGACAGCCATACTTGTTCTCAGAGGGCGGAAAGGCTCCCCTCATCCCCGAGTACAATGTCCTTCCCCACCCTCTGTGTATGTTCAGAGTAAGCACATAGGTTCAGATTGCGTGACTCAAAAATCCCGAACTCAAGAAACAACATCCAAAAACCCCAACTCCCCCACCCCAGAACAAGTAGAGTAACACTACCCATCCAAGCCACATTAGAAATCAACCACATTTGTGGAAGTTCATCCACAGTGCACTACAGTATAAAGGGAGTGGTTTGCGAGTCTTTCGGAAAACCGGCCCCATCCAGCTTATTTAAGAAGGGGTAAAGAGCATTGCATAGTACAGTGTCCCAAATGTATCTCAGGGGTTTTGAAGGAGGGGTAGCACCGCATGCAAAGTCATATCTCCCCCCTCCTGTTACCAGTGTACCAAGTGTCTCATATGATGTCTGCTGTTCTTGTGTTACTTTAGGCATCTCTAGGCTCGCGCGCTGAGGCATTGGATTCAGGATTCGATTCAGTCTAGGTTGAGGCAACTCCGTTCTAGTGCCTCCTGGCATGCATGCTTCCCACCCAGTTGGGCCACGACTTACATCACCTTTCATCGCCTTAGTTGTGCTTCAGCTTGAGAGGTCGCAGCCGACTCTGCAGTGGCTGCTTGCGTCGGGAGCCTGGTGGTTGTTGTTGCCATCTTCCTTCACCTGTGTCTGATTTTGGTCCTCTGTTCTTCCAGCCAATCCCACACTTCTTGTGGGGAGTGGAAAAAACCGTGCACCACTTAAGGGGTCCTCTTTTTGTTGCAGTCGGTCTACCTTTAGTGCTATTAGGGACCCTGAGGTGTCTCTGCTTTATAGAACTCAATGGTTTCTGTCATCACCCACTCCTTGAAAGCCGAGCTGAGAACACAAATTGTAATATTTTCAGATTTGCTTTTGTTTTTAAGTGTAGTTGGTACCGCACTTACTGTTTTGCCATTTTCTTTTCTTTAAGGCTTTTAAATCACGGATCAGCAACATTCCGACAATCAAGAAGTTCCTGTCTGGGGGTCAAAGGAAGCCACGAACTACAGCAGAATTTGTGAGGGTTGTGAAAGCAATCTATCAATTTGATTGAAAAATGGAATATGGTTTATAACTAGAGTGGTTTAATTCCAACCCACTGCCAGGTGGCTGACAAAAGTAGCTTTTCTTTTAGTTTGTTATTTCGATTTTAAATAGCTCACTCCTGCCATTACTATTGCTTCTACTGGAGCCAGAGTCTGGTTAAATTTAAGTATAATAGTTTGACAACTATCCAAGCTAACCCTCAAACGGTCAGGCCAATGGACTGTGCCTTTTGTGGTGATTAGAGAAATCTAATCATTTAATCACTTTAACAATCTTATCATTAATCAATATTTAATGTGAATCAATAAAATAATTTTTAGAAGTTTTAAAGGCTTTATTATTTCAAATCCTTTGTAGTTCAGTTTTTATAAAATCAGGTTTATTCATTAAACAGTATTTCAAATCGGGTAAGTTTCAAGCCACAATACATAAATCATTAATAATCATGTCCCATAAAGGAAAGAATCCCAATTTTAATGGGAGAAGTCAGCTAAAACCCTTGAAGAGTTCTATAATTAGACGGTGACAGCAAGCATAAAGCTTTCACAGATTCAATCCAATAACTCAAAAAAATAGTTAAGCAGAACCTCCCTTAAAGAGAGGTTCAAAGGTTCAGTAGCGTCTCTGCGCAATATAGCACAGGGCCTGGGGCAAAAGGGAGAGGTTCTCAATCAAAGCTCTGCCGACCAAAGTAAAGTCTGTGAGTGTGAGCCAGCATGGGAGGTTTGCATAGGGGAGAAGTCTGGTAGGTGGAAGTGTGGTAGATGGAGTGAGGAGAGTAGTGGGGGAGACTAGGAACACACACCTATATAACAACACATTTTGTTAGTATTAGCAACTGTTGCATCTTCCGTCCATTAACTGTCTAAGATTTTCATGGGAACCAGATTACTCCTCACCGTCTCGTTGTGAAAACAATGATCAACTAAGTGACCTTAAATTGTTGCTACTAATAATCGAACAGGGTTCAGCTCTGCTTACGGCTGAGCTTTCCCACAGATAGTTATACTAGACTATCCTTCAAACTAAAGTAAGTTATGTAGAAGTTGAAACATCTTCTAGGAAAATATATAAACATTTTAAGAATGATGTGAGCTCAAAGAAAAAAACGAATTCGTTCAAGGTGTCAACATTCAGCATTTTTCTGATTATATAAGGTTGCACAGTTTCCGTTTTAAACTATATTCTAATCATCTCTACCAATGAGTTTTCAATAAAACAGCAACTTTTTCTACAAAATATGTGAAGCATGTTATAAAATGTTAATCTTTTTATGAAATGGCATCTTTCAGTGAGGGTCAAAAGTAAACATTTTTGTTATCTTCATTGTACATGAGCTCATTTTCACAAAAGAAATGTCTCTCTCGCAACACTTATAAATGAACGACTTAGTATTGTAAATTAAACCGTGTGTGGCCTAGCATGTGTTCCTGTGACAGCTGTGTACATTTTCATCCAATCTAAAGTACTTTCTTTCATTTAATGTTCACTTGTTTATTTGACAGATTTATTAAAATATAAATTGTTATATTTTATTTCAACACCCTATTACTTCACCGCACTTCGACACCTTCAAGTTGTGGACTTCAGTCAATTTACTTTTCTGGATCTGACTGTATCCTGTCTGCAGTGCAATTGATACAAATTAATCTGCTTGGATTCTCCCACACTGAATATGTTATTCTCTATTAACAGCAAAGGTTCAAACGTCAAGTGTCCTGCTTTGTTTTTCAGGGGTCTCCAATTTTTTCTTTAGTAAGAGCTAGTTCTGTTCAATGAAAATCATCACGAGCTGCAATTATTAGTATTGCAATAGTAACAAACAAGATTACCTTAGAAGCCACCATATTACCATCAAGGATCACCTCGGTTCTTAAGGCACAGTTGCCAGCAGTAATGTAAACAAGCATTGGCATAGCCAATAGGTCTTGCCTTTGGGACCTTATAAGTGTTTAGCCATGCAACAGTTGATGTTGTTGCACCAAGGATATTGTGCTGCATAACTAAATACTTAAAGTCCCAAAAGCAAGACCCATTGGCTATGCCAATGCTTGTTTTCCAGACTGCAATGACAGCAGACACTTTGATGTGCTGTGCTCCGCGCTAAAAGGAATTTGTACCAGGGCCAGCGCGACCGCCATCTGTTTCCAATTAAGATTATTGGAAACAGATGGCGCTGCTGCTCGCTCCCGAGCTGCATAGGCCACGGCAGAGAGAAGGCGGGCCATGCACCCGCTTTTGGCCAATTGCGTGCTGTCTTTCTTAGATATGCAAAAACAACAGTTGATGGACAGAATGCAGAACAATGTCGTACATTCACCCCAGTACAGAGACCTGGGCCTAAATCCATCATATTTTTGCTCACCATGCCATTCCAGTTTGAACCTAGCCATATGCAAATCAGTCTTGACCCTGTGCCCCATGGGAACAGTCCAGCCCGAACTGCCAAGCCAGGTCCTGCCTGGACTGGAAACAAGCATCCTAGGACCGGTTTCGGGCTTTCAGCCCTCATCAGGCAGGATAGCTTGATTCCAGTGGCATGGAGAGCATGGAACTCGCATCTGGTTTTGCTTTGTTCGCCCTAACTTGGCAGGGTATGCCCAGACGTGGGTCCCTTGCTCACTTAGCCACTGGATTCAAGCTAGCCTGGCTGATGACGGCTGATTAGCCAGAAACCGGTCCCAGGATGCTTGTTTCCGGTCCAGGGAAGACCTGGCTTGGCAGTTTGGGCTGGACTGTTCCTATGAGGCACAGGGTCAGACTGATTTGCATATGGCCATGTCTGAACTGGGGTGGCAGAGTGAGCTCCAGAATGAAGATGAATTAAACCCAGATCAGTTGACTGGGGGTGAGTCTTTGCAATGTTTAACACTCTGTCCATCATGCCCTTTGGTTTTGCGTCTTTCTTAGAAAGACACACGCAAAGGCCAATAGGTGTGATGAAAAAAAAGCATCCGCACAAGCGTGTGGTGCGAGTTGAAAAGCCCTTACTAGAAGCCTCGCCGCGCATGCGCGCTGGCTCAGGTGAGACCTAAATATGATTTGTCAATGGGGAATGCCTCTCCGTGCATAATATGTAACTCCAATGGCCAGGTGTCAAGGAATTGCTGATACGTCTCGCCTACACTCCTTGACTTATCAATTATTAGCTTTAAATCTATTTTGGAAATTCAACCATTTTTCATCAAACATCAGCTTCTGACTTCTGAAAATACACACATTTTCATTACTAAGACCTGTTTTTAATTATTGATATACATATATATGAATTCAATCAAGAAAGTTTTGATTTATTATAGTGGGCTGCACGCAGGAGAGCTACTTTTAGGTATGTTTCAGAGCTAGCAGTAGCTCGTGAGTTACTCAGTGGAGAAACCTGGTTTAGAAACTGTTTTGAACTCCCAAAAGAATCAGATATCTATATATACCCTTAGCAGAAAGGGAGACATTTAAAGAGACTTCGCAATGCCATTTATTCTACTGTGACAGCTATCTAGTGCAAGATATTAGATCACAATGACCACTGTAGCAATGACATCTTTGCAGGTTATTCAGGAGAGAGAACCTGTAAATGTGAAGAAATGTGCCTAATTCTTTTGCAGTATCAAGCAAACTATTTTCCTCTACTGTTGAAGGTGCTTAATATCTCCATGCAAAAAAAGTGCATTCAGACTTTAGACATTGCAGTCTGCTTTCTTTAGTGCCCATGGCCTCTTATGAAAAACAAAACACATCAGGTGGGTTACCATCCAAGACTCCTGCCGCACTGTACCTTGAACCATCAGTACATGATTGGTGCACCATGTTGCAGTACGGTAATCCTTGACAGATAAAAGTTTGGACAGCCACTGGAATATATCAGTGAGACTTCACTTGAATCAAAGTTGATAAGTACAGACATTATTAATCTGTGCATTAAATTGATTAATATAATAGCCCTAATTCATGTTTCAATATTAGTATTGTAATTGCTTTTACATAGGGCTTACTACCCCTGTTAAGGTGTTGAATCGCTTTTCGCCGTGTAGCATGCTACTACGGAACTCAAAAAGGATTAGTGTAGGGAAATATGAAATTAATTTGATCTGAGTGGTGTACTTGCTAGTCTGTTACTTGGATTGTAAAGGGAATTGTGGAGGGATAGATGAATGAAGGGTCTAGAAACTGTTTTTGTTTATTGGAGTTCATCACAGTAGGAGGGGGTTTGGGATGAGTAATGGGTGGGGTAAGCGTCAGAAGGAAGGGTTTAGGAAGGCGTGTTTGGGAGCTGAATAGTAAGAGGTATGAGATGATGGAAAGAGTTGTAGAGGAGGGAAGAGTCTAGAAAAGGGTTATTTTGGGAATCATAGTAGTGGTATGGGATTAATGGGAGAGTAGAGGATAACTTGAGAGCAGTATAGGATGAGGAATAGGTTAGTGCATTGAAGCGAGTAGTGGAATGAGGTTTGAGATGAGGAAGAGGATATTTTGCGAGAGATATAGGGCAGTGCATTGGATATGCTGATTTAGAAGCAAAGTAGTAAATATAAAGGTACATAGGAGATATATCAGAAGTGCATGGAAGGTATATATGCATAAGGAAGGTAATATATATACATATATATTACCTACTGGCGGTCGCCAGTAGGTATATATAGTTAGGATTTTTTCCCTATGGGATTTTTGAAAATTCTATGTCTAATAACTTTGGCGTTTGTGGACGGAATTGGATGAAATTTTCTGGAAAATGGAACATTTTGTTTCTGAGCAGCCCCTGAAAATTTGGGGGGGGTTCGTCCAGGGGGGGCCGAGAAAAAAGGGGGGTCCCAAAACGTGTTTTTAACATTGAGTTTTCCATAGGGCGGTTAGCCTCACTTTTAGCCCGAACGGCTGAATGGATTTGCACGAAACTTGGCAAAATTGTAGGGACTGGTAGCCCGATGTGCCTTTTGTAGGTCTCAATATATGTGCTCCAGTGGATTTTGAGAAATTTCCGTTTAAAAAAAGATATATATCTGTAACAGCGGACCGGGCAGCTCCCCGGTTCGCGGACCGGGGAGCGTACCAGAACTTCGCGTAGCGAAGCTGATTGGCTTTCCGGTGTCTGTCAACATTCTAAACAGTCCGGAGCGGCCGCCATCTTGTCTCTCGGTAGGATTGAGAGACAAGAGGAGGCCAAAACAAAGGGGGAAATAACCATAAGGGGGCATAGTAGATCCTCCCTGACCCCCTAGGTTTAATGTGGAGGCTTTAAAAGGGCCCCGCGGGGCAAAAAAAGTTTTTTAAGCAATTATTTATTATTGTGATTGTGGTTGAAAATTTAATAACATTTCTAACATTTAACTAGTTTATTAATTACATATAAAAATGATTAAAGACTCAAACAATTTTTTAATATTACATACAATTTTATTTTTCGGATTGTTTTTCAAAATTTATTAGTACGTCTAGCATTTGACAGTCCGATATGTCCTCTTGTTGAGTGAACATAAGTTCCCACATTTGACCGTCATCATAATGAAGTAAATGATCCACAGATTCTACACATTGAACTAATTCATGGTCCCGTGATTCATCCATGAAATCTGAGTCATCATTGTCCTCAATATCTTTTTCTGTGTTGTTCTCCAGAACAATTTCAAAGGAAACATTCTGCTCACCTTCCATTTTCTTGCTGTAATTTGCATAAAAAATAAATATATCAGTAGAGATAGGGCACTGTTGGGTTTAAGTTCAGACAGGTACTTGTGAGTTTATAACAGAGAAGTAATCTATGGGCACTGTATGGTTTCAGGCGTGAAGTAGTACTATTAAAAAGTGCCTGTGAAGAAGCCTAAGTAAATTCATAATTATACCACAGAAACCTAAATCAATCCATAATTATAATAAAGAAGCCTTTCTCAATGTCTAACTCTTACAGAGGGATAGTATATAACTATCTGAAAATGTTTTCAAATTTATAAAATAATATCTCACCTTCTAAAATCAAGTTTAAGTTGTGGGTGAAAATGATCTTGCAATGTAGTTCAGGAAGTAGTAGTCAAAATGGCTGTGTTTCTCTCTCTTCCTTTATATATATTCAGGTACATAACCAATCAAATGTCAGGTAAAAAAAGTAGAAAATGAAAGTAACATTTTCATTGGTTGTCAATTCCAACACTTCAGATGTGTTTTGTGAAGTAATTTACCTCAGGGTATTTAGAGAGGTCTACAGGCTAAATGGCTAAATGGAATTCCAATCAAATTTGTGAAAATGGTAGGGATTGGTATGTAGTATGAGCTAATCTATATTTGGTGAAATTGTCTCCAGTGGCTTTTCTGTGAACTACTTTCCCACCTTTTTTGATGGTGCGCTTCCCAGGGAGCGACCCGGTACGCGAACCGTTGAGCGCCTCGGTTCGCGGACCTTAAGCGTTCCGGGAGTCCACCATTTTGTGTTTCGGTCGAATTAAGATACAAGATGGAGGGCAAATAATGTTCAGAATGGGTAGAAGGGGGCACGGTAGAGTTATGTTGACCCCCTAGGTTTTCTGAGGGTGGCTGAGGAGGCTTATATGTGCGGAAAAAAAAACATTTTTAAAAAAAAATTCGCGAGGTTAGCTCCCGGTTCGCGTACCGGGTAGCGCCCCCCGGGAGCGTACTTTGTTGAAAATTAGTGAAAAATGTTGGAATTAAATAATAATTGTGAGTGATCAGATGTAGGGTAGCTCTGAGAAGAGCTTTTGGGTTTATGGTACATTTAGGTACTTATAAGTAGGTACCAATGCACATTTTTAAATTCAGAGTGAAAATTCTGTTGCCCTCATCTGAGAAGTGAACTCCATCTCCTCTGTAGATATCTTGCATGTAGTAACGCAAGTTATTGTTGTACAGGGAGCCCATTCCATGGTCTCTCATGTAAGCTGAAACAGATTTGTTTACATGCTTCCTCGACTTCTCAATTTGTGGACAAAATTGGTTTGACCACCTCCATTTCTGTCTTTGGCATATATTTGAATATACCAAGGCAGTCTGAGGAAAAAGTGCCATTAATTGCTCAAAGGTGTCCTTTAAAAGCATTTCCAGACCTACACCAGTCAAAGTGCCCAAGTCATTACCTCCACAGTGCACAATTAACAGGTCAGGTTTTGGCAAATGCATAAAGGTTTTCACCAATGGTATCAATTGGTGACATTTTAATCCTCTGTGGCCAAACCACTTAATTTCCACATCTTGTAAATTGAGGTTAGGTAAATTCCTGTTTTCAACGTACCTTTGAGCCCAGTGAATATAACTATGTCCAACAATCCAGACAGAAAACATGGTGAGAGAAGGTTCTCCTGCAGTCAGATGAAGTGTGGCAATGAAATGGCAGTTGAAAAAATGAGAGTGTAAAATGAAAAAAAAACTGTGGAGTTTCTGTGTTCATGAAGCAGTAACAGTGATTGGTGGATTTTGATTGCTGAAAACAGAAAGTTAGGGTGCACAGATGTGTTCTTTGAAAGATGTATTTTGAGTGGTCAATAAAAAATCATTAAATGAAAGAATGCACTGGATATGCAGGTGCACTGAGAGTTCAGAGTTCAATTGCAACATTGTTGTGTGAACTTGCAAACACCAGAGGTCTTCCAAGAGGTGGTTGCTATGCAAAATAGGCAGAAAGGGCAGAGGGGGGAAGGGTTTTCATTTGAAAAAAAGTGAGGGAAGAGTTTTGATTGGGTGACATGAGAAATATGTGTGAAGAATTACAGCATTCCTGTGCTTTTGATAGCTGCAGACTCTGGAGTGCATACCTTTTGCTCTGCTGAAGACAAATTGGTGTGTTTCTGAGACTGTTTTCAAACTCAAAGTATTTGCTAAGGTGAGAAAATATTTCTTTAATTTAGATAGAGAATAGTGTGCTTTAAGGAGAAAATTATGAATTATGTGGCACAAATTGCTTGTAAATATGCTCCCACATGTGCATGGAAAATTTTGATTTTGAATGTTTGTGTTACATAGCCATGTTAAAAGTGATACAAACATGCAGGAAAGGCAATGAAAAAATGCTTTTATGTGTCTTAAGGACATTTTAAGTAATTTTGCCATGTGCAGTGTTTTGAAATTATGATTTGAAAATCGTTTTTGGGGAAAAGGAATTGTTTTTAAATTCATGACAAGGACATAATGGTGTATGCTTCTTTATAAGGTAATTGACTGTCCCTGATGTTATTTTTCTCATTTTAATGTAAGACCTTTCTCTGTGGCGCAAGTTGCTTGTAAATATGGTCCGACCTGTGCATGGGAAATTTAGATTTTAAATGTTTGTGTTACATAGCCATGTTAAAAGTGACCCAACCATGCTGGAAAGGCAATCAAAAAACGCTTTCATGTGTCTTAATGACATTTCAAGTCATTTTCCCACGTGCAGTGTTTTGAAATTATGATTTGAAAATCGTTTTTGGGGAAAAGGAATTGTTTTTAAATTCATGACAAGGACATAATGGTGTATGCTTCTTTATAAGGCAATTGACTGTCCCTGATGTTATTTTTCTCATTTTAGTGTAAGACCTTTCTCTGTGGCGCAAATTGCTTGTAAATATGCTCCCACATGTGCATGGAAAATTTAGATTTTGAATGTTTGTGTTACATAGCCATGTTAAAAGTGACCCAACCATACTGGAAAGCCAATCAAAAAACGCTTTCATGTGTATTAATGACATTTTAAGTCATTTTCCCATGTGCAGTGTTTTGAAATTATGATTTGAAAATCGTTTTTGGGGAAAAGGAATTGTTTTTAAATTCATGACAAGGACATAATGGTGTATGCTTCTTTATAAGGCAATTGACTGTCCCTGATGTTATTTTTCTCATTTTAGTGTAAGACCTTTCTCTGTGGCGCAAATTGCTTGTAAATATGCTCCCACATGTGCATGGAAAATTTAGATTTTGAATGTTTGTGTTACATAGCCATGTTAAAAGTGACCCAACCATGCAGGAAAGGCAATCAAAAAACGCTTTTATGTGTCTTAAGGACATTTTAAGTAATTTTCCCATGTGTAGTGTTTTGAAATTATGATTTGAAAATCGTTTTTGAGGTAAAGGAATGTTGTTAAAATTTATGTGCGCCATATGCCCCCAAATTTCTTTTTTAGGGGTGCAGCAGGGTGTTCTTGAGACACCCCTGCACCTTTGGAAAAAATTCCTAATTTGTGATGAGCAAATTGTTAATCGCAAATTGCACCTTCATTTATATGAGCCTCCTAGCCCATGGAAATGAATGGGTAATTTGCAATTAGCAATTTTCTCATCGCAAATTTGGAATGGTAAAGAATCGCTATTTATTCCTTAAAATTCGCTTTTTTGGAAATGCAAAATAGTTATATGATACATATGGCGGTTGATGTCTAACAAGATAAGAAGCTTAGGTATTCATTTATGCTGACTGGCGCATCACCAGGGATGTGCCAGTCATCCTGCGCTGCTGTTCCGCCACCCATGACATTAAGGATTTGGAAACTACCACCAACTTCTAGTTTGTGGTAATTTGCGAATTCTTTTCAAAAAGCATTTTTTTCTAAAAAACAAAAGGTCCCATATGACGCCCATACATGCCCTTAGGGCATGTAGGTGTGCCATATGCCCCCAAATTTCTTTTTCAGGGGTGCAGCAGGGTGTTCTTGAGATACCCCTGCACGTTTGAAAAAATTACTATTTTGTGATGAGCTAATTGCTAATCGCAAATTGCAACCTTCATTCCTATGAGCCTCCTAGCCCATGGAAATGAATGGGTAATTTGCAATTAGCAATTTGCTCATTGCAAATTAGGAATGGTAAAGAATTGCTATTTATTCCTTAAAATTTGCTATTTAGGAAATGCAAAATAGTTTGTACATATGGTGGTTCATCTTTAACAAGATAAGATGCTTAGGGATACATTTATGATGACTGGCGCAATAAAGTGCACATTACTTACTTCATTGGTAGGCCTTTATATGTATTATCTCCTCTGTATTCTTCATCAAGCGTAACTTTAATCTGCAATCCTGAGTAGGCCTCACCTTAAACAAACCTCTGGATAGGACACACTTTATCGTCATCCTGGATTAATCATTTAAAATGCTAGGGACAGATTTATGATAGGTGTATGCCTCTTTTGTGCCACTGTGCGTCACTTTTATGATGCAGCGGTGGTGCAAAAGATTTGCTATGAGGCGACAACATTACAAATTGATGCATTTAGGCAGATATGTCATGGTGTAAAAAAAACGTACCACATGAAACCGATGCAGCAGTGATGCAAAAGATGCACCATGTCGCAAGACAGGCCTCACTTGGGGCCATATGTATCAAGCTAATTAGCATTCGCAAAGATCAAAATTCTACGAATTTTGGCCTTTGCGAATGTTAATTAGACAAATGGTATGTATCAAACAAGTTTGATGCAAAATAAGGAGTAGCAAAATTTGCTATTCTTTATTTTGCAATTGCACTGAAGGATTTGCAAATTTTGTGACTACTTAAATGCAATGTATCAAACAAAAAATATGTAAAAAATGACATTAAGGATTTGGAAACTATTGTGGTAAATTGGTGGTAATTTGTGAATTCTTTTCAAAAAGCTTTTTTTTTAAAAAACAAAAGGTCCCATATGACGCTAACACATGCCCTTAGGGCATGTATGTGTGCCATATGCCCCCAAATTTCTTTTTCAGGGGTGCAGCAGGGTGTTCTTGAGACACCCCTGAACCCTTGGAAAAATTCCTAATTTGTGATGAGCAATTTGCTCATCGCAAATTAGGAATGGTAAAGAATCGCTATTTATTCCTTAAAATTCGCTATTTAGGAAATGCAAAATATTTTCATGATACATATGGCAGTTCATCTCTAACAAGATAAGAAGCTTAGGGATAGATTTATGATGACTGGCGCATCACCAGGGATGTGCCAGTCATCGTGCGCCGCTGTTCCGCCACCCATGGTGTGCTGCATTTACAATGCGGCGCAGCATGGGGCAAAAACGGCACAGATGCTTGACGCATCTGTGCCGTTAAGGTGGCGCATTACTGGAGTTGTATCGCAAGTGCGATGCAGCTCCAGCAAGGCTCAGGGGTGCACCATCTCCACAATGTTGCGTCAAGACCTATGCCTGCTTCAAGCAGGCGCAGGGTTTTGACGCAGGTTTCTCCTATCTGATTGTAAATGCGGCACACCATGAGTGGCAGAGCAGTGGTGCACGTTAACTGGTGCATGCCTGGGGATGTGCCATTTAACATAAATCTGCCCCTTTACATTTAAGTATGTGCAGGGGACACAGAGTTGGTGAGGCTTATCCAAGGTTAAGAAGAGATGAGTCCTGTTCAGTGAAAAATTAGACATAGGCTTCACCTGCTCAGCATCGCTGGACATGGCTAAATAATAGCTGCAAAATGTTACTCTTGTTAAACAATTTTACTATTATAATCTCTGAGATTTGTCTCTTACTCTGCAACATCTCATTGTTGTTATCTGTCTTTAAAGATAAAGACAACCTCAACATGAGCGACAATCTGCAATCAGTTGATTTTGACCTCATCATTGAACTTGTAATTGAAACATCAGTGGATGTTGATCCTTTGGATGATTTAAATCCTGAGGATGAAGAAGAGCGTGATGAGGATGCAGATTTGTCCGAATTATATGATATAGGATGGGAAGCTGACCTGCTTGAGCCTTTGGAAATATAAACATTTATTTTTAAAATTTATAATTAATAAAAAGTAAAAAGGTAAACCGTTTAATTTAAAAATAAAGACACCTTCAAAAACAGGTTATGTGTAGTGTCTTCAATAAAATATTAAAATATGCTCATAAAATTAGATCAGATTCACATATAAAATAGCATAGGTAACAAATATAAATGTCATTTCTTTTCTGGTATTTCTGTATTGTAAATTTGCCAACGACTAAAAAATCTTCTAATTAAAATGTCAAGTAGTGTGTTAAGTTTTTGATCACTGTTACTGATTTACTGTTTGGTAATAATGGTTAATAACATTTTTTATTATATTTTTCCACAGATTCAACTGCAGATCATTTCAAGATTTCACCATGCCTACAATAGAAAGACAGATAAAGGCTGCAAAACGTCAAAGACAGCAGGTGAAAAAAAAACGCAGCAGTCCTCTAACAAAAAGATTTCTCAAGTCACGAAGAAAGCACCGGGTAAGAGCTCTAAATATTTCATAAGAAATATTTGTAGTAAAAAAAATATTACTACAGAAAATGTTTCAGTCCATAAAACGAGAAGGAAATCAAATGGAAAGGAAAGGCCAATGAAAAATGTTACTGCTAGAGCAAGAGATAACTCTGTGCATGATAGTAGAAGGAAACAACAGTTTAGGGAGATTCGTAAACGAATGTTCCGGAACAGGATAATTGGCAATTTGTTAAAAAATATTAAGAAAGGTCAACAGAAACTAGTTTTTTATAAGAGAAAAAAAAAAAGTTGAGAAAGTTATTGATCAGGCATTTGAAATTAAACGTAAGTTATTTATTTTGATAATCAATAGAATTAGGAAGCTAAACAAGGCAATTTTTGATTTCAAAAGAAATAGTAGATGGAAGAGAATAGTTAATCGTAGTAATTTTTGTGAAGTTTTTTCTGGAGAATGGATGCATAGTTCAAGCTGTGAGGCATTTTTTAATGAGGAGAGTTATTTCCAGGATAATGATTTGGTGCATGCAGTTGACACCAGTGGTCGTGCTTATGAAGTGAAAGATGGTTGTCCAGTTGAAAAAGAAAAACTTGTGACAACAGAGGCAGAAGAGGTGTTAGGTAATGAGGTTTTAGGAAGACGTGCTAAGGGTCCTGTGTACACCTGGAAGTGTAGTAGTATTTGCAGTGTGCGACAGGATTCCATCAATTTGCTTTGTGATTTTGTACGGACATTTAATAAGAAAAGTTTGAAGCAGAAAATAAGGTTGTTGCAAGAATTAGATCCTTGCAGAGTAAGAGAAGTGACAGGTTTGCATGGTCAGTCACTGGCTTGTCTTTCCAGGAGAGTATGCCAGAGTGTTTTTCATCATTTCAGGATGCTAGCAGTGCATCATAACAAAGTGAGGAAATTAGTTAGAATGTTGTATTATGCTAAGAGTCCAGCAATTATGCTTAAACAATTATGCGCTGCTCTTTTGCATGGTTCTGAAATAGATGTGAAGAATATATGTGAAGAAATTGAGTTTTGTTACTTTGGAAGTAAAGAGGAGAATGTTGAAATTGAGCAAGAAGAAGAGGGTCATGTGGAAGATAGTGTACAGGTTTCCAGTACAGATAATTTCCAGAGGGAAATTGCGACATTTGAGGTGAAATCAAGTGAGAGGCCTAATTTCACTTGTGTGTGTTGTCGACGCACTTATTATAAGAATCAGACTAAGTTAGTGGATTTATATGCAAAAAGTGAAAGGGAAAATAATAGTGAATGGAAGGATTTTGCAACATACTTGATGGTAGAAAATTGTTTTGATTTGGGATTGGATCAACGTGTGTGTACTTATTGTTGTTGCAAATTAAATCAAAACCAGATGCCTGCTAGAGCAGTTCATAATAATCTGGAATTGGTTGAGATTCCTTCTGAATTGAAGGATTTAAATACTTATGAATCTATTTTGATTCAAAGTATCCATCCCTTTCAGGCTATTGTAAGAATGGAGCCAAAGACAGGGAAATTGCCTCCATCAGATTTACAGAGAGGATTAAAGGGAAGAGTTGTTTATTTGCCTCTAGATTTGAAGAAAAACATTAACACAATTGGAGTAGAAAAAGTGGAAGAGGAACCTCTGGTTATCTTAGTTAATGGGGTTCCGACAAAGAATAAGAAAATATGGCAAGATTTAGTAGATGTTAGGAAAGTCAAAAAGGCAACATTGTATTTGAAAAAAAATAATAAATACTATAAGAATGTATATGTTGCAGAAGAGGAAGTAAGTGAGGAAGAGGATAGCGATTTGTGTGCTGGTCAAATTGAGAAAGTAGAACCCTCTACTAGTGAAGAAATATATGAACATTATAGTGTTCATCCTTTGCATTCCAAGGAAGTCATGGGGAATGCTATTGAGTTGTTTCAAATGAAACAAGCCAAAGGGAGTCCCATTAGTGTTTGGGAGGAAAGTTTGGAAGCTCGGTGTTTCCCACAGCTTTTTCCAACAGGTCAGGGAGGAAGATATGATGAGCGACCTCATCAAATTCCTGCTTCTGAATACCGGACTTTGCGATTGTATGCAGGAGATGCTAGGTTTCGACAATGCATTCCTTATTTGTTTCATCTCCTGTTTGAAAGCGATCTGTCTGGACTGTCATATGCAGTGAACCACATCTTGAAAAGTGGTATACACATGCAAAACATCTCGGCAAGTGACTTTATGGATAAAGTCAATGTCCAAGATAGTATTTTGGATTCTCACCTGATTAATCTCATGGCGTGTCAGCGTGGTACTAATGAGTACTGGTACCGTCGTCATGGTGATTTAAAATGTATGCTGAGGAACTTAGGTACTCCCACATGGTTCCTCACTCTGAGCTGTGCCGAGTATGGCTGGGAAGACTTACTTGAATTTCTACGAGAGGCAAATGCTAACGTAGATAACATCGAATTCAAGACACCCGGAGAACTGTGCTCTTTGGATCCAGTCAATGTATGTAGGTACTTCAATCATAGATTTGAAGCTATGATGTCTTTCATCATGAATAAGAAGAATCCACCTCTTGGAGAGGTGTTGGATTTCTTCTGGAGAAAGGAGTACCAAGCAAGAGGTGCTCCTCATATACATATGTTGCTGTGGATCAAGGATGCACCTAAATTTGGAACGGATCCAGAAGACTCAGTGATGAGTTTCATCCAACAGTATTCTACGTGTGCTGTTCCAAACGCAAAGGAGAAGAAAAGCCTAAGAGAAAAAGTTCTGCGTTTCCAAAGCCATCGATGTGGAAAGTACTGCCGTCGTAAATTCCGAAACAAAGACAAGTTCTACACTAAATGTCGTTTCGGCTTTCCACGACCGGTGATTTCTAAAGGAAGAGTAAACAGTTTGATGTCTTCGCTGCGACACAATGTCATGAAGAAATCACCTAAAAACACTTACAATTTGAAGAGGAACGAAGAGTCCAAGTACATAAACGACTACAACCCGGTGATTTTGTCCATGTGGAATGCTAACATGGATATACAGTTTGTGGCTGATAACTGTATGGCTGTGGCTCGGTATGTGACGTCTTACATCACCAAAAAAGAGAAGACAGAATTGAAGGATATGTGGGAGGACATTTCCCATGAAAAGAGCCTCAGCAAGAAGTTGTACAGTTTCAGTCTGAAGATGTTGTCGCATCGAGAAATCGGAGCGTACGAATGTTCTGACCGGTTGTCTTCAGCAAGTCTCTATGCCAAGTCCAGGAGTATCGTTTGGGCGAGTCTTGGTCTTGCTGCAACGCGTAATCGAGTTCTCAAACCTGTGCGGGAAATTGAGTATTTGGCGGAAAAGGAGCCAAACAGTACCGACATTTTGAAGACAAACATGTTGGATACATATTATCCAAATCGAAGCAGTCACCTCGAGAATGTTTGTCTGTATGAGGTTCTGCAAAATTACATATTCAAGAGGAACATCAAAGAAGATACTGAGAAAGGAGTGTATGCTGTAATAGGAAGTGAGGGATGTCTGGTCAAACAAAGAAAATGCCACTTGGTAAACCATCGAAAATTGAGTGGCGAATCTCCTGAAAAAAAGGAGTTTTTCTATTTAGCACTTTTGCAACTTTTCAAGCCTTGGCGTGCAGAAGAGGAACTGCTTGGAGATTTCCTCTGTTACGAAGACTCTTTCAATGCCGCCAAGGAGACCATAGAATGTCCTGCTTTTCCCAAATATGTAGAAATGTTGAATGCGGAAATTGAGCAGGAAGCAACGATTGCAGCCGAGATTGCCAGAGACAGTTCTCAGGACAGTCAGAGTTCTGCTTCATTGAGTCAGGATCCACTAGGAGGACCTGTTATCGAAAATGAAGCTGCCACTGCTATGAATGAAGTGGAAAGAGCCATGGCACATGCTCAAGAGGATGCGGTTAACTTAGAAGAGTTGGAAAGACAACTCAACGTTGAGCAGAGGAAAATATATGACGAAGTTACCATGCAAATTGATCATGGATTAAGTCATGATAAGAAAGAGTGCTCATGTACGTCGTTGAAGCCTGTCCGACTGTACGTGAGTGGAGAAGCGGGAACTGGAAAAAGTTTCCTCATTAAAGCAATTTCATGCTATTTGCAGGAAAGGACAGAGTCATCGCTGTCTTGTGTTGTCACTGCTCCAACTGGACTGGCAGCACATAATATTAAAGGGATTACTTTACATCGTTTACTGATGCTGCCAGTGGAGCATGACAACAAATTACAATATCACAAGCTATCTGGAGATGCTTGTTTTGAAGTTTCAAGAATCTTGAGGAAAATGAAACTTCTTATCATTGACGAAGTAAGCATGGTTTCCAATGTCATGCTTGCCTTTGTGCATTTGAGGATGCAAGAAGTTCTCAAAACAGAGTATGATGTGTTATTTGGTGGCAAACACATCATTGTTTTCGGAGATCTTCTGCAGCTGACACCAGTGAAAGGGCAACCTGTGTTCAAAATGCTCACGCATGAAGATACCAGGAAGTGCCTAGGCAGCATTGGCAACGTCAATATATGGTTAAACTTCAATTATGCTGAACTGCATGAAAATATGCGTCAGGCGAAGGATGAAGTTTACAAGACTATTCTACAAGATGTTAGAATTGGAAAAGTGACCGAGCATGGGAAAGAAGCTTTACATGCACGATTACTGTCAAATTTATATCCAGAACAAGATGTTGTGCCTGAGAATATTTTTCAGAAAATTACTGAGAAGAAATCTGGAATATGTTTGATGCCAACTCTTGCAGAATGTGCCAAATTTAACAACAAAATGTTGCATTTAGAAAAGCAAGAGATTGTGAAACTGGAAGCTATTGACAGAGTAGAGCATATGGGATCAACAATTATTTTGTCTGAGAATCTGAAAACAAAATTGGATTCATTAGAGAAGAGTATATCTAAAACTGCAGGTTTTGAAAAGACTCTGAATGTGTGCTTGAACTGCCGTATAATTTTAAGAAGGAATTTACATGTTGAAAGAGGTCTGGTAAATGGATCAATGGGTAATGTTGTTGATTTTGTAAAATACAGAAATAGAGATGGAATTGAATTTTTAAAAATTAAATTTGATGGCATTGAGGAAGTACAGCTAATTGCTCGTTGTTCTGCTAGATTTTTGCTTGTAAAAGACTTATATGTTCGCCGTAAGCAGTTTCCTGTTTGCTTGGCATATGCGGTGACAATCCATAAATCGCAAGGTTTAAGTGTAGACAGTGCATTGGTGAATATTGGCAGTTCTGTGTTCAAGGAGGGTATGGCATATGTGGCATTGTCACGAGTTAGAACTTTATCGGGATTGTACTTGATTGAGTGTGATGTCACAAACATTTGTGCGGATCTAGATTGTGTTAAGGAATACAATAGGTTAAGAAGAGAGTATGCGCCACATTTGCCTCAGTATCCTTTGTTTGAGAAACGTGTGGTAGGCCGGAAACGAAGAAATGAGAACAATACTGGGGAGGTTGTAGCAAAAAGACAAAAAGTCAATGAACCTAAAATTACAAGCAGAAACAAAAAGGATTCTGTTGAAGATGTTGTTGGTTTTCAGTTTGAAAACAGTTCTGGTGTCAACTGCTATGCTAATGTAGTGATTAATGTTTTGTTTTCTCTAAAAAATGTAAAAGAAGAGATTGTGGTCAATTCTGATCAAAGATTTTGCAGTTTGTTAAATTCTGTGTTAGAGAAATGTAGCACTGATAGAACAAACATAGAAAGTGTGTCTGAAATTCGAAATCTGTTAGACAGATGTTCAGGCCAAACACAATTCTCTCAAAATATTCAGCAAGATTGTCAGGAGTTTTTAATGTATATGCTTGATGTATTACATGCTGAAGGTGTAGATGTAGATCAGCTGTTTGGGCTTTCTTATCAATGGCAGCATGACTGTGAGAACTGTATGGTATCAAGTACTACTAGTGTAGACTCAGAAAGATTTATATATTTAACTTTGCCAGACAGTAAATCAGTCTCCTTTAATAAGCTAGTAAAAGCAGCTGATCACAACATGGAGTGTAGCCAATGTAAATCTGAAATGATGTCCACATTATTTATACGAACATATGGCCAGTATGTCATTTTAATGTTCCAACGATGTAGGCCTGATGGAACAAAATTGACAACTTTAATTAAAAATTTTGTAGCTTCGCAGTTGTCAATATCAGGAAGGACTTTTGTAACTGCAGCAATTATATATCATGACGGCCCTTCAATAACATCAGGACATTACACAGCTTATTTAAAGTCTAGAAATGGCTGGTCATTCTGCAATGATTCTGTTTTAATTTTCAAAAAACAATTGCCGTATGACCTTAAAAACTCTTACCTGGTGTTTTTAAAACCAAAATTTTAGGGAAATAATCTCGGGATGTGCTCTGTGGAATTTCAAGAAGTTCTAATGGCTCCTACACAATTTGGCCTTGAGGATAAGTGTAGTTCAGAGACATAACTTCTAACCATAGGACTGGACGTCATGGAGATATATGTGCACTTTGAATGAGTTCAGAAAAATTGTTTCTTTTTATAAGCTAATTGAAGCAGCCAATCAAAACATGGAGTAGAGGGAATGTAAGTCTGCAATGCTGTCTACTGTTTTACATTGCTTTGTGATTAAAAGTGATGTAGAGAATTAAATAATTGTAGTAGTCATAGAGGTAGTGTAAGTCTGCTTCATAGTAAGCAGTATCAGTGTCATAGGAAATGTAGAACATGACTGAGCAAGAAGGGGAAGATATTACTATTCCAGGATTGTGAAAATGATCTTCAACATTTTAATTCTGAAAGTTGCGGAAATGCCAAATGACGGGATTGGCTTACAAGAAATCCAAGAGTTATAAATGGCTCTGACTAGATTTGGCCTTGTGGAAAATTGTGGTAGAGAGCAAGAAGTCATTTATTGCATGTAACGTGTTTTTAAAAACGATGGAGGTTTTCTTTCAGAAAGTGGCGGGCTGAAAGTAATAACAGCACAAAAGAGTGTAAGCTGTTCATAGGACATCCTTGGACGTCATGGAAAGTAAGTTAACTTTAAGGAGTTCTGAATTTTGATTTCTGATGTTGTATGGGTTTTTTAAACACAATCATTTTGATTGTGGTTTTTTTTCCCCGCTGTTACATGATGAATACCTTCAAGTCACTGTTTTTAGTGAATTTTGATACATTCTGAGAACAGCAAAAATAAACCATTTAACATGTATAATTAATTCTGTACTGTTTGCATTTATGATGTATATGTAGAACTGTGTAGGAGGCATGGAGAAGGTGAGGCTTCTGTAAGTGTCAAAGTTGTTGCATGCAGTGCTGCACTTCTGCGTATTCTTTCATATGCTAGACTACATCTGCACAATGAGATACCTAAGCAAAGGAAACACAAGTGATGTGATTGTGAAATGAGCAAAATAAATTGCATGTATTTCAATTACATCACCTGTGTTTCCTATCATTACGAATCACATTGTGCAGATCAAGTTTAGGTCTGTCCAGGGAAACATAGGAGGTTTGGACTTTGTTGAAGATTGCAGTGGACATGACTCACTTCATTGGTAGACCTTCACATGTATTATGTCCTCTATTCTCTTCAACAACTCGAAATTTCATCTGCAACCCTGAGTAGGCCTCACCTGAAACAAAACTCTGGATAGTAGACATCTTATTGGCATCCTGAAGCAATTATTTAAAATTTTAGTGTCTTGCAACACTTTTCTGAAACAACAGCAATGCAAAATATGCACCATGTTTTAAGATAGGCCTCACTTCATCTGCATCAAGATACTGTTAGTTTAAAATGTATATCTTTAGGACTGTGTAGCTTCTGTAAGTGTCAAAGTTGTTGAAAAACTGTTTGTCCTTCAATCTTTGCCCTTGTCTTTTGTAATTTTTTAATACATGTTTTTATATTTTTCAAATGTTTGTTCTCTCTTTCACAGATTGAAAGTATAAAAACAAAAAGTGAGTAATTTAACGACAATTATAAGGTAAATATTTTGTACTCTTTTCGTTACATTTCTATCACATTGAACTACTATTAGTTCCACTGCTTCATTTCTTTAATCCTCAGTTTCCTGCCTTTGCTACTTCCCTCATTCCTTTCTCTATTACCTACTTACTCAACTCCTTCCACTCTTTTTCTCAGTCCCTCTCTTCTCATAGTTCCTCACTCTTGTTCACTCACTCCGTCTCTATTACTCTTAGTGTCTTTGACTGATCACTGTATCACTATTTGTTCATAATGCTTTCTCTGTGTAGTTGAAGCACACTAAGGGGCATATTATGAATACAGCCAATAAAATTATTGCTCTTTTTATTGGCAGAAAACTGGTGCAAAAGCGGCTTTAGCGGCAGTTTTCTGCCGCAAAAGCAGCTTTAGCGACACATTTCTGCCGATAAAAGCTGCAAAACTTTTATTGCCTATGTTGATAATATGCCCCTATGTTATTTACATTAGGGCTGTACATAAAATGCCGTGCGATAATTCACTCTAGTTTTACTTAGGCTCTCACAATGTTTTTAAGTAACGTGACAGCTGCAACATATTTAAGTGCCCAGAGAGCTACAACCACACTTGTGAACAGCATTTCTTACCCCGCTCGGTAGGCGGGGTCATGACTTCATTCAAATGGTGAACAATGGCATGGGAGTCAAGAGCATCGCAGAGTAGGGTTATAAGCTGGCCGGTGCTTGTTCTACATTGGCATGCAGCTCTCCCTTTGAAGACTAGATTCCTGTTTGTATTCCCCAGTCTAATATAAACAAGCATTTTTTATACTGCAATCAAAATAAAATAAAGCGGAACAGGACCGTAAATTACGTGTGACGTACATTGCATACAAACTGAGGATTCACGTGTGTTTATCTATACACTCCAGCACCCGCTTACACATACAGTGGTACCTACACAGCAGCACACACACACTAACAAACATAGATAGATACACAGCACAGCGTGGGACACGCACACAAACACAGTGGCTCACACACGCACACTCACAGTAGGCCACATACAGTAACTCGCTGTACACATACGCGCACACACACGCAGTACATCACGCTCCACATACACAGGCACTCAAGGTTAAATGCACACGCATAAAGTGGCACAAACACAGAGTTAGTCACACACAACTGCAAGGTCAGTAATTGTCAGGTACAAACCCACTCGCAAACAGCGTGACTCACAAGCGCAGTAGTGCATACCCTCACACTGTTACATGCTTAAAGTGGCACACAGTCTAAGATGCAGTGACACATAGACTATTACTATGAAGCACACACACTTAGATAGACATACCTAGGTACGTGCACACGAGCACTCCTAATTTCAGATTTGGACATAGCATTCGCTGAGTTTTGTAGTCTGAGAGGCATTTGAAACACTCAACCACCTGCCTTTAGCTCATACACTCAGAAGGTGCCAGCACAGGGCTCCCTCCTATATCCGCCTTAATGTGCTGTTGTTCTGCCAATTAATTAGCCTCCGAGGGTGGGAGCGGTCGCTCTTGTGATCCCTCTGCCTGCCGGGAGGCTCGGGCACATTACAGACGGAATAGCAGTGGTCCCCACGCCACCAGCTGCCTAATAACTGAGCTGCCTGCAGCCCGGCAGAGCACAGCTGGCACCTGCCCCACCAGGCTCGGCACCAACAGCTCCCCTAATCAGCCGGGCCAGCCGGCCACTGCGAGCCGCTCTTTAGTGGGCAGATGGTGTGACTTTGGACACTTTTACCTGCGTTAAAGTATTGCATGCCTCCCTCGCCCCCCCCCCCCCTCACTCCCCTCAAACTATACACCCCTGCTTTCAAGTGGAGGCTGGAGGGCATCTTACTCATTCTAGAGACTAATTACAACTCTGATTTCTAGTGTTTATTTGGAAGGGGCATAGAAGTTGCAATTGTGTGTTGCATTATTTCTTATCAAGCACGTAGCAGCAAACACCTGGGTAGGTCAAATGCATGAGAGTATTTTTCTAGGGTTTATCCCAAGCTCAAGCATTTAAAAGTACTTTGAGATGTGATAAATGTCCAAGATCACACAGGGTGTGCCTGCAATGACACTGTAATTGTGCCCAGCTATCAGTTTTTACAATTTGCACTTCAGCCGCTGGATGGTAGGTAGGATTTGTAAAGTGTGCCCAGGATCACACAGTGTGGTCATGCAGCAGTTTAATTGTCTACTGGACCAATAAAACTAACATTGTCCAGTATAACAATCAAAATTGCTCTCCAAAGACACCAGGCAAAGCAGACGCTCCCTCAAACAGATCACTAAGCGCAATTTACCCTACTTACAGCCTAGCCTGTTCTCTGTCGAGACTTTAGCAATCTTTAGAGCACAAGATAAGATCTTTTCACATGGAAGAGTCAGACGTATTGCAATTCTACTTAAGAAACAAGCATTGGCATAGACAATAGGTCTCGCCTTTGGGACCTTATACGTGTTTAGCCATGCAACAGTTGATGTTGCTGCACCAAGGATATTATGCTGCATAACTAAATACTTAGAAGGTCCCAAAGGCGAGACCTATTGGCTATGCCAATGCTTGTTTTTCTTTCACTTCGTTATCTATTTTGTTTTTCACAATTATACCCTCTTCTGTCTTTTCTTCGGTAAATAGATCTATTAAACAGTATCTCTTCTTTACTCCCTATAGCTGTCTTTCTTTTAACATCACTCTCTGTTTACTTTCCTTATACTTACACTTTTTTTTTTTTTAATTTTTGGGTTAGCTCCCGGTCCGCGTACCGGGAAGCTAACCCGGGAGCGAACCAAAAGAAATAGAGCTTGCCAGAGTGCTAAACATTGTAGCAATTTTTTTTGAAATGGAAGGTATTTCTGAAAAGAACTTTTTTTTTAATATTTTTGTTGTTTTATATGTTTTTTTTATTTTTTGAAAAATGTTTGTTTTTTTTTGTATTTTTTGAACGATTTTATATTTTTTTTGGTTTTTTGGGGGGGGGGGGGAAACAACAAAAAACAGGCGTTGAAAAGGGCTCAACAGGAGCAAAAAAAAAATTACTGGGGGCGGTTAGGGCAATCATGGTGTTCATATGCAAGGTTGAGTGCATTGATGCTCATGTTGCCACAAGCTAATAATGCACGACAGTGCATACATAAATGTATCATATGCCCAAAATTTTGTTGGTTATTTGGCACAGTTTCCCGTGCCTCCTCTGGTGTTAAAGAAACCGATGTTGTTGGTCTCGCCACAGGAGTTGGTCTAGGATTGTCCATCATATCCCTTAATTCCGCCCGGCTGTAATTTAGGGGATGTTTCCTCGTCATGTGCCTATGCATGGTGTGATTACCATAACTGTATTTTTTGTCCGTCCCTCTGGACAATTGTTCCTTGCATATGAGGCATGTTGCGTACCTGGCATTGACCTTTTTTTGGCCAGGAGGGATGGAAAAAAACTGCCAGATGAAACTGGCTTTCTTTCTTGAAACCCGGGGCAACTCTTCCAGGAATTGTGGTTGTTCTCCCTCCTCATCCATTTCTTCATCTTCCTCCTCAGTGTTGGTAACCACCTGGGGAGGTGGTCCTCTCTTCCCATGAGGAGGTGGAGGTGGTGGTGGGGGTCCACCAGCTGAAGCAATCAATTAAGCCATTTTCACACAAGCAAAATAGGTCTTCCAACAAGCAAAATAGGTCTTCCTCTCACAATAATGAAAGTCAGAGTGAGGAAAGAAGGAGTGGTTTTCATCATTTGGAAAAAACAATACTTCTCAACCAATGAAAAGTGTTATTTTTAGGTCACCTGACCTAGCCTTCCATAATTATGAAACTAAAAGTGAAATGAACCAATGAAAAGTTTTATTAACAAGTCACATGACCTCTAACGCTCATGTTACGCGCTGCGGAACGCTCCCCGGTTAGCTTCCGGGTCGCTCCCCTTCGCGCCGCGGTCCGCGCCCCGGGACACTTCCGGGTGCGCTAACGCGATACGTCACAAGACGCATTTCGCGGCAACGCGATACGTCGCGCTTTCGCGCCGCGGATCGCTTCCGGGGAGTTGCGTTTCGCGCCTCGGTCCGCGCCCCGGGGCACTTCCGGGTGCGCTAACGCAGTACGTCATAAGACGCATTACGCGGCAACGCGATACCGTCACTATGTTGATTTCTTATCGGTTCGCGGACCGGGTCGCGGCATCTATTTGAGCTAACGGAAAGCTTCCCGGTTAGCGGACCGGGAGCGAAACAAAAAAAATATTTAAAATTTTTTATTAATAAACATAAAATATATTTTTGGATTTAAAGAAGAATAAATTTTACAGCTATAGATATTAGCTTTTAAAAAACCAATGAAATTCATTGAAAAAACCATAGGTTATAGACCATATATAGTTAGGAATTAGCATTTACAAAACCTTGAAAATTCACTGAAAAAACCATAGGTTATACACCATATATAGTTAGGAATTAGCATTTAAAAAACCTTATTTTACTCACACAAAACCATTGAAATTCCATATATAGTTAGTTGTACTAACTATATATAGCGCACCCGCAATCCACTGCTGATCATGTCACATATTACATCATTCATGACATGGTCAGTGACATCACTGATGACATCACTGATGACATCTCAAATGACATCACTGATGACATCACTGATGACATCTCAAATGACATCACTGATGACATCACTGATGACATCTCATTTGACATTACTGATCACATCACTGATGACATCATTCATGTGATAATACGATGAAGCTCTTCAGACTCTAATATAACCTTAGATACAGTAAGTGTAAACAGACACTCACAGACTGTCACTCATCCATAGAGTTACACACACACCTAGTCAGTCATGCAAAGAATCAATCACACCTCCATTTTCTCAACTATACAGTTATACACACCTTACTTATTCAAACATATACTAACACATATTTACTCTCTTATACAATCCCTGATACAAGTTCACAATGATCCATACAGCCACTCACACATTCACTGGCTCTTATGCACAGTTATTTATATATGTCAACTCTCACATGTACTGTGTTTTACATATGTACTTACTTTGACATGTAGCACTGAGATATCCATTCACTCAGCAATACACTCATGCACACAGTCAACCGCCCATACAGCTGTTTCCACATGCACTTTTGAACCCATACATCTAGTGAATCAACTGCTCACACATCTATGCACAGAGTCATACACCTCCCAGCCACCCATACACACTCTCAGTCTCCCATACAAATACTTGGGCAACCAATCAATAACGCATATAGTTAATCATATAGCTAATGATCAACACATGCAGCAGTTTATAGAACAACAGACATAATGATGCACAAATTGAGACAGTTTAGTCACTAACCCATGCACTCAGTGAGACACATTTAATCACTCACTCATACAGTCAGTCATGCACCTACTAAATCCTTCATCCAGACATTTATACATCCACTCATTCTTAAATATGTAAGACATATTTTAACTTTACAGAAAAATACAGTCACTGGATGTTGTCATCAGTGATGTCATCAGTGATGTCATTTGAGATGTCATCAGTGATGTCATCAGTGATGTCACTGACCATGTCATGAATGATGTAATATGTGACATGATCAGCAGTGGATTGCGGGTGCGCGATATATAGTTAGTACAACTAACTATATATGGAATTTCAATGGTTTTGTGTGAGTAAAATAAGGTTTTTTAAATGCTAATTCCTAACTATATATGGTGTATAACCTATGGTTTTTTCAGTGAATTTTCAAGGTTTTGTAAATGCTAATTCCTAACTATATATGGTCTATAACCTATGGTTTTTTCAATGAATATATATATATATATATATATAGATTAAAGTTGCATTGAATAAACTCATACTTCAAAGTGCTGCTGTACTTTACATTTTTTCTTATTCATTCAAAATGATGCAATTGTAGATAAAGAGTTATAATAAAATATGTACTTATTTATGCAGTCACTTTTAAACATGCTATGAATATACTTATTTTAACCATACCATTCCGGTTTATAGGGAGAAGGATGAGATCCAATGATTAAGCTTGCCTCAAAGAGTGTGTGGGTCTTTAAGAAAAATACGAAAATATTTTTCTGCAGGTACCATTTTCCATTCAGTGTGATCTCTTGATTGGGTTATAGGATACCTTTTCTACTTATGATATAGAAAGGGAGACAATATCCTCATTTTCATGTTGAAAGTCTCTCGCCACCTCCCCAAAGAAATATAATTGTGGGAAAGTTGTGCTAGAGTAGGGTGAGGGACCCACCAACCCATCAGGAGTTGCTAAGAATACAGAAGATATAGCCGGTATTCCAGATACACATTTGGTCCAAATCCACGATATACGTCCTGAGCGGCTTGACCCCAGCCCTCACGTCTGAGTGTGTGGCGGAGGTGAACACAGACGGCTTTAGATATCTTGGGATACATGTTACGGCAAACCATGATATCTTCTACACCCATAATCTGCAGACTCCGCTAACGTGACTGCAGGGAGATGTTTGCCATTGGAGATTGTTGCCTCTCTCCTTGCTCGGGCGGGCAGCCGTAATCAAAATGATTGCACTCCCACAATTTCTCTGTGCGTTTCAAAGTGCACCATACCCAGGGTCTTATTTTAAGGCCATAGAGTGATACCAGAGCATTACTGTGGTATGGAAAGCCCCCGTGAATAGCCACTGCAAAGTTGACGCAAGTATGGTATGATGGAGGGATAGCACCACCTGCTATCCGTAAATATTACTGGGCTGCGCAGCAGTCAATCAGTGGGTACACAGGCCCCAAGACGAACCCACATATCGAATGGACAGATATATTTTTCGTCCAGTAGGATATATATGCCCGCCCTGTATGCCAATCAAAGGCGTCTCCACCTTACTGGGCCGACGGAACACAGTCTCTGGCACACTGTGCATAGAGAGCTAAGTTGGCAGGACAACATCACACAAGCAACACTGCTATGGGACACAGAAAGACTAGGTACCTTGGGCAGATGCCCAGGTTTTGAAAGATGGTATCTTATAGGCAATCCTTGAGTGGGAGATCTGTGGTCGAGGGGAGGTGTGGTCCCTTTTCCCGATTTGCAGCAAGATTGACCTAACACCAATGGAAACATTCTGATACCTGCAAATAAGGCATACCCTCCTTGTGGTTATTGCAGGAGGGGACAAGCTCCTAGAGGCATCCCCTTTAGAAGACTGAATACTAACAGAGGATATGGACCGGAGGGCAATCTGCCTGACTTACCAAAAGCTTATTAATTCCTCAGATCCCCTCCTCTGTCTTCCAGAGCAATGTCAAACGGATTTGGGGGGAAATAGCAGACAATGTATGGCCAGAAGCCCAGGCCTCCCATAAAGAGGTGGCTAGATCAGCAAGACTGAGACTGCTCCAACTTAGGGGTGGAAATGTTACCCTCGCCCAAGTGGTGTGTACTGAACGTATGGGAAGCTACCAATCTGAATGGTAAAGAGCAATCCTGGGTAACCCTGGGGATGACTACTGCAAAATTGCCAGATTGTAGGAGTGCCCACAACACGATCCCTTCTTGACTGGAAAAAGGATATGGACTGGTGCATGGTGGCAGACAAAGTGGTCTATGAAAATATAGGTTGTCCTAGGAAGCGGCAACAGGCCTGGGGTAAATGGAAAGTCTACAGGGGAAACCTGTTCATGGCCCCCGCAAGGTTACAGAGTGCCACTGCAGACCTGAGACTTGATAACTATGGTGATCATATTGATAGGATCGAGAAAGGGAGCCTTGCCTAATGGTGGAAGTGTGAACCTGTTTGTTATATACCCTGCTACTATCCTTAGTAATTTTGATGTATTTGCAGCGGAATGCTTTGTCATCAATCAAAAGAATTTTTTTTTAAAAATTTAAAAAAGAATACAGTATGTTTAGGTGTCTCGCCTGGAAACACCAACCCTCAGCCTGGCTGGATGGCTCCCTAACACGTTATTTATTTATTTTATTTTATTTTATTATATAGTTTTGTATAGCGCGAACAAGACCCGTGGGTATCAGAGCGCTTAACATGAAATATGAAAAGGAAAAGGGTTAACATATATATGAGCAGCTAACAAGCAACCGCAGTGAGGTAGATGATATAAATATTCATAACACATGTTATGTTAGCGTAAGTAAATATGCTATGTTTAAATTAATAACAACGACATGTATATATAACAACTACGAGGTAGTTCGGTATAGGTTCATGAAGGATGTTGTTCTCATGTTCAGTCAAAAACACCATTGCTATTAGCCTTTAGGTTATTCTTATATCATAGGATACGTATTCCATTATACTATTGCAGAAGCCTCCCCTTATAAAGGTGTACATGTTCTGTACTAATGCAGTAGTATAGCAGAGCCAAGATCACTGATCTTCATTAAGTAATGTATCTCTTCATCAGCAGGCTCTTCACTTCTCGTTTGAATGTTACCAGATTCTGGATCTTCCTGATGTTTGGGGGGAGTGAGTTCCATATTCTGGGGGCCGCTCCTGAAAACGCTCTGTCATAGGTTTTCTTCTTACGGAAGAGGGCTGGCCGTAATAGCAGCTCCTCCGCACTCCTAGCTGGTCGGTTGCCACCGGACAGCTGAATTTTCTTTGCTAGATATCTTGGGGTGTTGTCGTGTAAAGCTTTGTGTGTGATACATGCTATCTTCATTTTGATTCTTGCTTCGTATGGTAACCAGTTTAGTGCTTTCAAGTGCGGAGATATATGGTCATATTTCCTGGTTCCGGTGATGAGTCTCGCTGCAGCGTTAAGGCAAGCTTTCAATGGTGCTGTGGACATTTTTGGTAATCCAGCCAAGGTAGTGCAACCATATTCAATCCTCGAGATAACTAGGGATTGGATTGCCAATTTGAGGTCCGATTCTGTGATGTATGGTTTCAATTTTCTTAAGTAGTTCAAGTGAAATCGGGCACTTTTCGCCATTGTGTTAATGTGGGCTTTCATGTCTAGATTCTCATCTAAGGTGATTCCTAGAGATTTTGCTGAGTTGACGAGGGTTGGGGTGCAATTTAGCGCGGTCATGATTTTCATCCATTCCTTTATTTCTGTATTGCTCCTTGGTGGAGAAATTAATAGGAACTCTGTTTTATGTGCATTCAGCTTCAGGTGGTTTGCAGTTAACCATTGAAGTGCCATTTTTAGTGTCTCATTCAATAATTCCAATTCTTTTATGGATCCCACCTTCAAGTATATTTGCGTGTCGTCCGCATACATGTGATAGGATATTTGAGATTTTTTGAGAATTTCTGTGAGTGGTTCGACGTACAGGTTAAACAGATCTGGGGATAGGGTCGATCCTTGAGGGACTCCAATTGAGATAGGGCAAGGAGGTGAGATTGATTGGTTAACCAGGAAGCGCTGCGTTCTGTTCTGTAAAAAGGAATCGAACCATTTAAGCACAATTCCCGATATTCCCATCCTGTCCCGTAGTCTGGTCAGCAATGCTTCATGATTTACCGTATCAAATGCCGATGACCGGTCTAGGAGAATCAGTAAGCATGCTTGATTTTGGTCAAGGGCCTGTAATGCGTCGTCAGTAATGTGGAGAATCGCTGTTTCCGTGCTGTGCCCTGCTCTGAATCCTGATTGGCATTCATCTAACAAGGAGAATTTGGTGATGTGTTGGCTCAGTTGTTTCTGCACACATTTCTCAGTCAACTTTGCCAGTAAAGGGATGTTGGTCACTGGGCGAAAGTTATTTGGATCTGAGGCATCCGCTGTTGGTTTTTTGATTATGGGAACAACTTGACCTGTTTTTAGGCCGTCGGGAAGGATCCCTTGTGACAGTGATGCATTTATTATTTCGGTCCATATTGGAATCAGGATGTGATTGATTTCTTTTACGCATTTTGCAGGCAGAGGGTCTTGGTAGTGGTTCTTAGGTTTAATTCCTGAGAGCGTCTTGGCAATCATGTGTTGGTCGTACAGTTCGAATTTTTCCCAGCTCGCCTTGTTTTTTGCCATAGTGCAGTCCGTTGTAGATTCGGCATTGATAGTAAATCCAGGTTCGTTGGGAAGGTTCAGCGCAGAGTTTCTAAGCTCTATTTCGAGTGCTTTGGCCTTTTCGGTGAAAAATGTGGAAAATTCATCACAGCTTAGAGGTGTTTTTGAATTTTCTTGTACTGTTTTGGCTAGTTTGTTTGATTGCTCCTTTAGGATTTCAAATAGTTTTCGTGGTCTGTTTTTGGCATTATCCAGTTCTGCTCTTATAAAATCCTTTTTCGAGTCGATGATCTTTTTATTATATTGTTTCCTTATTTTTCTGAGAGCTTTCAGTTCAGGAGATGATGGGTGTTGCCTCCATTTTCGTTCTGCCATTCTCAGTTTGCGTCTATCTTCATTTAGTGCTTCGTTAAACCATGGGTTTTTCGTCTTCTCTGAGACTCGTTTCAATTTTAATGGCATGGTGTTATTAACGATATTTTCGACAGTTGCAATGTAGTGTTCCGTCAGCTTGTTAACTTTGTCCAGGTTGTTGGGTGGCTTTAGGTCTCTTTCACAGCTTTCGACCAGAAGTTCCATATTTGCTTCTTTTGTGTCTCGAGTCCATTTTTTGGTCTTGAGAGGTTGTCTGGTCCTACCTTTTCTCGCTGTGGGTATCATGAATGTTATGGCGTGATGATCAGACCAGTCACATGGTTTTATGGAGTGGATTGTTGCACCTTTGTTTCTTGAGATAATCCAGTCTAACGTCGCTCCTTTAGAGTGTGTGGGTAGTGTGCACGCTTGAGTGAGGTTTAGTTCAGTGAGAAAACCTTTAAGCGTGTTGACCAGTTTGTCATTGCAATTCTCCCAGTGCAGGTTGAAGTCGCCTAGAAATATATTATTGGCAGCATTGTTGGAGTTGGCTGTTATGATCTCCATTAATTCTGCTATAAACTTTGCGTTATCTCCTGGTGGGTGGTAAAATGTATGCAAGTTGCAGCGTTGAATGTTATTTGATCTTATGTTAAGACCAAGATACTCACAGGATTCTAGCGGGTCGGCCTGAATTTGTTTAACCTCTATATCAGATCGATGAATACAGGCTATCCCTCCCCCTAGTTTTCCATGTCTATCCAGTCTCAAAACGTTGAATTGTGGTGGTACTAACAGATCCATGGTTGGGGATGAAGATTCCGTAAGCCAGGTTTCTGTAAGGATTGCCAGGTCGATGTCCTTGTTAAGGATGAGGTCCGCTATGACGTTGAATTTGCATGAGTTCTAGGTGTTCAACTTCTAGTCAAAGGTACATACACATTTTAAGGGGAGCAAGTAGACTTTCCACAAAAATACTACGCTGCCATATGGGGTAGATTTTAGCAATGGTATAACAGGGAAGGTCTTAGTACCAAAGATGTGATGATCATGAAAACACTTATACTTTTTAGTTCGCAGTTGGGGGCTTGCAGACTCCTTTCACCAGTGGACGCTGAATTTTGTTGAGTGAAACCATGCTTCTACCATTACCCCCATATCAGTAAAAAGAAAAGTTAGAAAGTAGCACCAGTCGTGCAGCAAAAAAGTTAAGTAGGCATGGCAGTATCAGCATTTTGGAAATAGCCACCAGACCCAGGGCTTTAAGTGGGATGAGAGAACTGGGGGTCTCTCAAGGGGGCGTGGCCAATGTAATCAAGGGCGTGGCTTAAAAACACATAAGCTAAAAGTTTGTGCTTAGCATAGTGTGCCGCCCGACTGGTATTTCGTTCTTTCTGTCATTGCATCCAGATATATGATACAACAGGTAACATCATACTTACAACAAGTCAGGACTATTGGCTTTGTCAATCGTTGTTAGTTGCATAAGATAAATAAGCAGCATCTGTGGCTTGTATATAATATTGAAACAGCGTCCACTTAAAGCCCTGGTGACACCACGACAATGTTGCTGCTCCTTAGTTCCGAAAAGAAAAGAGAAATCCAGAGAGAAAATGACTCTCTATAAAGGATTTCCCTTCCCCTATAACGCACGAAAAAAACGGACCTCCTGTGCCACGGCACAAAACAGAGCCCGATAGAGACCCGTTTCGAGGCCTCCTTAAAAAAACTGCCAGTGCTTAGACCCGGTGAGACCCGGCCCTCTTAAAGCCCTGGCCAGACCCAATAGAGACAGTGGAAAAGAAATTCAGAAGGGGAAGGAGCGACGCAGTTATGTCAACACCTTACCTAATTTTCCATCTAGGAGATCTTTCACTGTGTGGTATATGTTTACCTACAAGTATCCAAATATGTCAAATCACCATTCGACTCTGGTGGGCATTACAGCGCCCCTGTGGTTGGCCGGCATGTTGCTCAGCAGGAACAAACTAGACTTAGCCCAGTTTATTTTGAGACCTCACATTTCAATTAATACCTCCAGTATGTCTATTAGAGGCTGGAGAGTTGCGGGCATATCGCAGATATATCAGGGCTTGATCCACAAATAGGCTATCACATGCCACCTACCAAACACTTTTATGCCCCATTCCAGGGCCCTCTGACCCAGCATACATGCTAGTAGTTCCTCCATGGCGAGAGCAAATATAAATGAGGGGAGAGGCGTGGGAAGAGTCAACTCTGGATAGTACATCTGTGTCTGTTAAAGCGTCTTGACCCTTGCCACAGGGCAACTATATAATGTTTCAATTTATTGTTGGAAAGTTGGGCCTATACACATTCTCTGGAGGAGTACAGACTACCAAGAGATGGAACCAGCTGAGTGCGTCAAACACCATCTTTAGATCTAGTGATATCGCGAGGCAGCTCTCATCACTTCCAATCGTGGACCCATCAGTCCCCACACACGGCAGATGCTCAGAAAAGCCTTCCTTTTCAGTATAAACCTATTTTGATCTATATGGACTAAAGTCCCAAGCATGGAAAGCAGTCTGTTAGTGAGTATCTTACCCAATAACGTATAATCTAAATTGAGGACATATAATGAAGGGCCTGTACGATCGCACACTAGATGGATCACATCCTGGTTTAGGTAGTACTACCATCAGTGCTTCTCTTAGAGATTCTGGGAGCCTGCCAACCTCTCTTGGCTCCTCACAGACCTGTAGCAATTTCAATACAACTTATACTCTGTATGTTCAATAAAATGTGATGCGTAGCCCATACGTTCACAGAGTTGTATTTCTCGCCATCTGGGATATACCTGTGCAGACTTCTTTTTGCTGGGGTTACTCGTGTTTAGTGTACCTCAATGGATTTATTTGGGGATAGGAATCTCTTGAGATATATTTGCGTAGGCACTCTGCAGTGTGCCGAGTGCTCTCCGCGTACAGGGTTCGGTAGTAGCCAACAAAGGCAGCATTTATACCTTCTTGGATATTGACTATGTCACAGTCTGCAGATACTATATGTAGCCATGGGACCTCTTTTGGCCACATATGGTACTACACCCCACAACATGGCTAGGTAAAAACATTGCAATTCATAATGCCAATAACTCCAACAAATGCAAAACCGATTTCATTTCTAATGCAATAGGTCTCGCATTTGTTAAACTTAGAGCTGTTGTCGTATTATTCTGCCTTGTTGGTTCTGTTCCTGGAATTAAAGATTGCACTTGCTGCCTTCTGTGAGAGAGGAAAGCTTGCTTTGCTACTGCCGGGCTGTACCTGTTTTGTGAGAAACAAAAGTTGCACTGATGTTTCACGATGTTTGCATGTGTTCTGTGATGGGGAACGCGTGTGCATCTGCTCCCCTACCTATGTCCGACATCGAAGGAGGGATCCTTTCATTGGTTCGGCTATAGGTGTATCTGTGTATGGAGAAGGGGTGTTTCCACTGCCTAATGGGGGTGTTTCCACTGCTTATGGAATAAGGATATACAGAATGGACTTGCACATCATGCCGTATGAACAAGGACCTTTCCAAATATTTGATGCTAGATAGCTGTAGTCCTCAGAAAGTTTCTGTTCCCATACAGGCTATATTCAAGTATATACACATTTTGACAGAAAAAAAAACAAGTAGGGTCGATTCTAACCACTATTTTTAATCCTGTGGCAGAGAGACACTAGTAAAAAAAACATTTCTAGCTCACCAACTTAATAGTTTAACAAAGGGAGAACATAAATATCGACATAACCATACCAATACTAGGGAAACCTTAACTACACTGTAAAACCAGTGAATTGTGGTACCATACCAATACTAGGGAAACCTTAACTACACTGTAAAACCAGTGAATTGTTGTACTATACCAATACTAGGGAAACCTTAACTACACTGTAAAACCAGTGAATTGTGGTACCATACCAATACTAGGGAAACCTTAACTACACTGTAAAACCAGTGAATTGTTGTACCATACCAATACTAGGGAAACCTTAACTACACTGGAAAACCAGTGAATTGTTGTACCATACCAATACTAGGGAAACCTTAACTACACTGGAAAACCAGTGAATTGTTGTACCATACCAGTACTAGGGAAACCTTAACTACACTGGAAAACCAGTGAATTGTGGTACCATACCAATACTAGGGAAACCTTAACTACACTGGAAAACCAGTGAATTGTTGTACCATACCAATACTAGGGAAACCTTAACTACACTGGAAAACCAGTGAATTGTGGTACCATACCAATACTTGGGAAACCTTAACTACACTGTAAAACCAGTGAATTGTTGTACCATACCAATACTAGGGAACCCTTAACTACACTGTAAAACCAGTGAATTGTGGTACCATACCAATACTAGGGAAACCTTAACTACACTGTAAAACCAGTGAATTGTTGTACCATACCAATA
This sequence comes from Lissotriton helveticus, assembly GCF_964261635.1. Lineage (NCBI taxonomy): Eukaryota > Metazoa > Chordata > Amphibia > Caudata > Salamandridae > Lissotriton > Lissotriton helveticus. Next base: position 488,540,167 of record NC_136067.1, on the reverse strand, counting down.
CTTGGGAAACCACAACTACACTGTAAAACCAGTGAATTGTTGTACCATACCAATACTAGGGAAACCTTAACTACACTGGAAAACCAGTGAATTGTTGTACCATACCAATACTAGGGAAACCACAACTACACTGTAAAACCAGTGAATTGTTGTACCTTACCAATACTAGGGAAACCTTAACTACACTGGAAAACCAGTGAATTGTTGTACCATACCAATACTAGGGAAACCTTAACTACACTGGAAAACCAGTGAATTGTTGTACCATACCAGTACTAGGGAAACCTTAATTACACTGGAAAACCAGTGAATTGTGGTACCATATCAGTACTAGGGAAACATTAACTACACTATAAAACCAGTGAATTGTGGTACCATACCAATACTAGGGAAACCACAACTACACTGTAAAACCAGTGAATTGTGGTACCATAACAATACTAGGGAAACCTTAACTACACTGTAAAACCAGTGAATTGTTGTACCATACCAATACTTGGGAAACCTTAACTACACTGTAAAACCAGTGAATTGTGGTACCATACCAATACTAGGGAAACCTTAACTACACTGTAAAACCAGTGAATTGTTGTACCATACCAATACTAGGGAAACCTTAACTACACTGGAAAACCAGTGAATTGTTGTACCATACCAGTACTAGGGAAACCTTAATTACACTGGAAAACCAGTGAATTGTGGTACCATATCAGTACTAGGGAAACATTAACTACACTATAAAACCAGTGAATTGTGGTACCATACCAATACTAGGGAAACCTTAACTACACTGTAAAACCAGTGAATTGTGGTACCATACCAATACTAGGGAAACCTTAACTACACTGTAAAACCAGTGAATTGTGGTACCATACCAATACTAGGGAACCCACAACTACACTGTAAAACCAGTGAATTGTGGTACCATACCAATACTAGGGAAACCTTAACTACACTGTAAAACCAGTGAATTGTGGTACCATACCAATACTTGGGAAACCTTAACTACACTGTAAAACCAGTGAATTGTTGTACCATAACAATACTTGGGAAACCTTAACTACACTGTAAAACCAGTGAATTGTGGTACCATACCAATACTAGGGAAACCTTAACTACACTGTAAAACCAGTGAATTGTTGTACCATACCAATACTAGGGAAACCTTAACTACACTGTAAAACCAGTGAATTGTTGTACCATACCAATACTAGGGAAACCTGAACTACACTGTAAAACCAGTGAATTGTGGTACCATACCAATACTTGGGAAACCTTAACTACACTGTAAAACCAGTGAATTGTTGTACCATACCAATACTAGGGAAACCTTAACTACACTGTAAAACCAGTGAATTGTTGTACCATACCAATACTTGGGAAACCTTAACTACACTGTAAAACCAGTGAATTGTGGTACCATACCAATACTAGGGAAACCTTAACTACACTGTAAAACCAGTGAATTGTGGTACCACACCAATACTAGGGAACCCACAACTACACTGTAAAACCAGTGAATTGTGGTACCATACCAATACTAGGGAAACCTTAACTACACTGTAAAACCAGTGAATTGTGGTACCATACCAATACTTGGGAAACCTTAACTACACTGTAAAACCAGTGAATTGTGGTACCATACCAATACTAGGGAAACCTTAACTACACTGTAAAACCAGGGAATTGTGGTACCATACCAATACTTGGGAAACCTTAACTACACTGTAAAACCAGTGAATTGTGGTACCATACCAATACTTGGGAAACCTTAACTACACTGTAAAACCAGTGAATTGTGGTACCATACCAATACTTGGGAAACCTTAACTACACTGTAAAACCAGTGAATTGTTGTACCATACCAATACTAGGGAAACCTTAACTACACTGTAAAACCAGTGAATTGTTGTACCATACCAATACTAGGGAAACCTTAACTACACTGTAAAACCAGTGAATTGTTGTACCATACCAATACTTGGGAAACCTTAACTACACTGTAAAACCAGTGAATTGTGGTACCATACCAATACTAGGGAAACCTTAACTACACTGTAAAACCAGTGAATTGTTGTACCATACCAATACTAGGGAAACCTTAACTACACTGTAAAACCAGTGAATTGTTGTACCATACCAATACTTGGGAAACCTTAACTACACTGTAAAACCAGTGAATTGTGGTACCATACCAATACTTGGGAAACCTTAACTACACTGTAAAACCAGTGAATTGTGGTACCATACCAATACTAGGGAAACCTTAACTACACTGTAAAACCAGTGAATTGTGGTACCATACCAATACTTGGGAAACCTTAACTACACTGTAAAACCAGTGAATTGTTGTACCATACCAATACTAGGGAAACCTTAACTACACTGTAAAACCAGTGAATTGTTGTACCATACCAATACTAGGGAAACCTTAACTACACTGTAAAACCAGTGAATTGTTGTACCATACCAATACTTGGGAAACCTTAACTACACTGTAAAACCAGTGAATTGTGGTACCATACCAATACTTGGGAAACCTTTTGGTACCCTTGAATAATTACAGTACTAGAAGTGGAACTAACTGATGACTCATTCCACACTAGGCAGGTGAAAGTTCATCATCCTATACGAGTACATTAATGTATAGTCATTTTATTGGAGGTTTGGCTCTTTCTTCCTGGCATGTTGTACTTCTTGTAGGTTTATGAAGCGTGCATAACAGCCGATTAACTAATCTCACCCCCTCTTTAGTGTGCTAGGTACCTGTGTTGTACCTGTCCTGTATGAGTAAGAGAATTGCGTGATGCTCTTCCTATCACTGCCACCACAAAAGACAAAGACCAATGCAAGATGTGATTGAAAGAGAACCCTCAGAGAATATGTAAGCAGAGTTTACTTTAGCTTTTACGTGAGAAACAAGCAGTTTTTTAAAATGGACTAGATGACTTTGTAACATTTTAAAACATACTTGATGAGTGGCACCGTGTCATGTATAACACCTTCTGCCACTTCTGGCATTTTAGCCCACATCAATTTAAAATGTTGGTCTTTGAAGCAATAGAAAATATGTGTTAAAGAAAAACGACAAGCCCCACAATGCAATAGGCTGTATTGCTATGTCACAGTGCACTGCACTTGGCAGAAGTGCTAAACAGCCTAGGGCAGAGAGTCTTTAAAATGCAAATAGAATACTTTCACTGCTATTAGGCTAACATTGACACTGGTTATACAATGCAAATAAAATGCTAAAAAGACACGGTTTCCCAGAACAATGTGAGCAGCAGAGTCACTGAGAAAGGGCAAACAGTGTTCTGACACCCCTGTTCCCGAGCCCATACTGGGCTTAGAGATCGGTGTAATTTAGGTAGAGAGCCTGCCTTAGAATGATGCTGCACGTGCCAGTGTGAATATATTATCTAGCCTTATTATTTAATGGGTGCACAGAGTCACTAAAAGGAGGGTCAAATACATTTGCAAGTTTAAAAAAAAAAAAGCTTTTGCGGAAGCTTGAATCGGTAAACAAAAAGAAAAATAACACTTGTGAAATTTTGTTTGTGCGTGCATGCTTGTTGTGCGCACCTAGAAAATGACTTTTTTTTTTTTTTTTTTTAGCATTGCTGCACAGCATTTCAATTAACATTTTTTTGTATGTATGTACAAATCTGTCAACAAAAGTCACTGTCTTTCGCTTGGGGAAGGTGCTTATGCAGCACAGCCACTTTGTTCGCAGTGCGTGCAATGAGTGAAAATGTGGACGTTTTACCTGCTGAGCCCTTGTGCCCACTCGTGGACTGTGGCTTTATTTCTAAACAAGGGCGACTTCATTGAATAGAGGTATGGCGAGGCAAAATTTGAAAAATGAAATCGAAATCCTTTCTCAAATGTAATCTGACCTAATAAACTAAAATCTACCATCAGACCTGGACTACTAGCTTCTTGCCATGTTGAAATAATCAAATATCGAAAAAAAGAAAAATATCAATTGCCTTGGGCAAAAAATAAAGTCCAGCCGGCAAGTTTAGTGTTCAAGTCTTTTTGAGTAATGTTTGCACTACATTTTGTCTCTAGGAGTAGTTTATTAAAGACTATGCAACTGTTCGGGTGTCGCTGCATTCACAGGCTTCTAAAATGCTAAGCAAAAGGTCGCAATTGGTGTCACACTGGGGAGTGCCTGCGCAAATCCTGAGTAAATAACCCCCTTCCTTTCTTTAGTTTTGGGAAGTGAAGGTCAGTTAAAGAACGTGCAAGATTTTGGGTAGTTAGTAGAATGTTAATGCAGAATGCCAGCGCCGGCTCCTCCAAAGGGCGTGAGGGCGTCAACCCACTGCTTTCTCGCAGTGCGAGAAGCAGAAATATAAAATGGTTAAAAGTAAAACTACCATCTTGTGTTTCTGCTTCTAGCACTGCGAGAAAGCAGAAGTGCCTGGTTGGGGGCGGTCCTGCTCAAGGGCAGCTGGGGGGGGGGGTCGCTTTGCCCACTGTTGTGGGTACTGACCGTTTGGTCGGCCCCAAGGCCGACCAACTCAGTCATGCACACTCCCAGTTTCTCTATGTAGGCTGCATGATGCAGCCTACATAGAGAAAATGGCCTGGCTGGGTCGCTCTCCGCTCCACCTCACCAAGCACAACGCTGCCATTGCAGCATTGTAATTGGCTTAGGGCCGGGGAAGGAGGCTGCCTGTGGCTGCTTCCTGTTGGGACCCCGCCACTGCCAGGAGCTGAGGCCGCACGGGACTCAGGAGGACCCGGTAAGGCATGTTTTAATTTTTTTTAAATTATGATTTCCCCACCCCCTCCCTCCCGTGACCCCTGCCCGGGAGTCTCCTACCCGCGGCTTCCATGTTTACCGGCCGCGACTGATTCAGTGCAATACAATCAGATCCCGTCGGGCTATGCCAGTGCTTGTTACTTTCATATGAGTCTGTCTCTAGATCTGATCTAGAGGCAGACACTGGACGGGTAATGGGGACCCAGGGGGACCTTGGCGCGAGCCGGTGTCCACTCAAACATAGAACAACAACAAAAGACCCTGTCCAGTGGACATCAACTTGTGTCAGTTACTGAGGAAATAGAACAGTCTATATGTACTGATAACTACTCCAGTCTCCTGCCGGCGTCCCCCTGGGAGGATTTGCGCGGTGGAACAATCCACCTAGCGCGATTGGGCAGACGGGAGGGAAGGGGGTGGGCTTAGTTAGGCTAATTTTAGGAAGTGGTGGGCGGGAGTGACGTCATCGGCAAAGGCGGGATGAGTGTGGCGCAGTTTGTTGGTGCTGCATGTTTTTCTTGTCAGCTGAGGGGTTTTTGTAGCAGGAGCGTCGAAAGTTGCCATGGCGGAGGACAGTGTAGTGAGAGACGCCGTTCGCGCAATTGTGGAGGCGGGGCAGAGTGACCTGCTTCGGCCGGGAGCCCCGCTAGATGAGGAAGCAGGCTCCAAGCGACCGGCCATGGGGGTGAGCCAGGCGGTGGCGGCGTGCCTACCGGCTTCTAGCCGCGCACCTCTGCTTCCAAATAATGAGCAGTTTATGCCGGTAATATCAAGGAGAGCGCGTTCCTTGGGGCGGGTCGCGAGTATGAGGCAGGCGCAGCCCCGCGTTTCTTCAGAGTCGGCTGCGCAGTAGGGTCGGCTTGGGGCATTTTCTTCGCGCCATGTGGGGAGGCCTAACAAGAAAGGGGGCAGGAGAGGCACTGGGGGTTCCAGCTGTGTGCCGGCCCCCCCACCCATGTTGGGAATGTTTTTAAGGGCCACATGGTTGGGGATGTGCAGGATGTAGTGGAACCAGAGACTTTTGTACTACATAATGAGGAACAGTTTGCAGGCAATGCCCCTGCACAAGTGTAATTTTATTAGAAGTTCATCCAACATAAATATAGCCCCTCCTGTCAGGGAGAAGGGTTACAGTGCTGCATTGGTGGATTATCCTACAGACAGTGAAGGGGGGGGGGGAGGAAGACAATTCCGAAGGGGCAGAGGTTTGCGGGACACAGCATATTGGAGATGATTCCTGTAAGGGTGGGGGAGACCATAGGGGTGAGAGGAGTTTTCAGGTTGTTTTGACTCCCATGCCCAGAGGCCCACCTAGGTCGATGGATTTTGGTGAACATTCGCGACTGGCTTTCAATGCAGAAATGGTCTTGCCAGACAATGTCACAGATGATGTCGTTCTTTTGGAGCAGACTCTTCATTGGGGCCGCAACGTGGACAATGGGTTTGGGTGGAACATTCTGATAGCTCTGAGATGGTGGTTTCAGGGGCCACTCGGGCCACCTTAGTAGGTAAGTCTTCAGCGGTTTCTGTCAGAAGCGGTAAGAAATTGGGGGCGGACCCTGCCTGGAGGTCAGGATACAGGGTTTCCAGTTCAGATTATGCGAAGCAGAGTGCGGCTTTTGGTGGGGCTACTTCTTCACGAGGCGGATCTAGTGCGGATTTTGAGGCAGCGGCCGGGTTCTCTCAGCGGAGGCCTGTGACCTTTTGGTCAGACTATGACGGGGGAGTTGGGGATGGTGAAATGCCGAGCACGAGTGCTACTAGGCAGAATTTATCCAGTTTTCAATGCGATACAGTATATGGAAATAATAATGATAATGAGGTAATTTTATGGATGATTTGGTGCAAAATGCGACTCCTTCAGTTTCCACTCAGGAGTTGGGTAGCGGGGATCGGGGTACAATCACTTCTAGTGTTTTACAGAGAGCAAGAGCGGTTTTCTCGGCGGACAGAGGACGGCGCGGCCGACATCGTGGTCGCGATGATCTCCAAGAATTTCAGAAGCGTGCTACTCAGCTAACGGCAGGTAAGCCTAATTGGTGGGCTGCTTGGTCTCGACCTTTGGCGGGTGGCAATTCTGTCGTTCAGGGTGGGGGAGTCCATGTGGGGAGTGTGAATACTACAAAGGAAGTAGAGTATGTTCCTGAGGTGACGCCTGTTTCATGTCATATCCAACAGGTACATGATTTGGATGAAGCACGTACAAGGTCTGTTAAAAATGTTAATGCTAGTAGTCAGGTTGCGGGTACTGGTAATAGTCGGACAAAACTTCCGTATATGGGTTTGGCGATGCCTCTGGGAATACATCTTTCTGATAAAACTAAACAAAAGATTTGGAACCACGAATTTGTAGATGTTTTCAAATTGCTACATAGAGACATCCAAGATAGGGAGGGTTCCAAGGAAGAAGAATGGGAATTGTCTCGCCGCCCCAGAGTACCCAAGAACATTGAAAATTGGACGGCTGCTTTTCTCATTTACGCTAGCGTGTACTGTGAGAGGCATCCGGAAAGGGCAATTGCAATGTTTAAATATATAGATGTGATTCGGAGGGCACACTTACAAGTTGGTGGTTACGCCTGGCTCAATTATGATGAAGAATTTCGGGCCAGAGTCAGCATTTTTAATGACCAACCTTGGGGGGAAGTGGACCAAGAACTTTGGTTGCAATGGATGTCTTCCAATCAGACTCCGGCAACAATACATACTGCCAGCGGGTTGCCAATAACGTACCGGCCTTTTCTGCAGCGGAAATGGGGGCGGGTGTCTTGGGTAGAGCACAATTGCCTGCAGCAGGTGCATGTTGGAATTTCAACCGCGGCGCCTGCATCAGGCAATTTTGCAAATTTAAGCATGAATGCTCGCAATGTGGAGGTAGGCATCCCATTACCCAGTGTTTCCCCAACCAAACCTTTGGTGATCAAGGGAGGGTGCAGAGAGGAAGAGGGATCATTCCACCTGCTATTCCAAAAGACTCATACCCCAGTTAATTTGCAGGCTATGTTGGTGTGGTTGGACAAGTATCCGGATACAGAAGCGGCATCTAAATTAATTTGGGGATTTACGGTTGGATTTAGAATTGGCTATCAAGGGCCTCGTTATCACCATCTGAAAGAGACACGTTCGTGATAGATTCCTTACCTTAGAATATCCCCAGGCGTCAGACTGGATCCGGAAATTTTTTGCGTAGCAGTACCCATGCGTGTCGGTAGGCGTCGTCCGCGGCTCCGCGTCTGTCGTCGGCGTCATGGGCGCTGTGATGATGTCGTCTGAGTACTTAGACGCCGCCTCCACGTGCTGACGTCAGTTCTTCTTTTTCCGCGCCAGCTAGCGCAGATCTGGAAAAGTTGTACCCTAGTCACTTTTTGACTAACCTTTTGAGATCCTTTTTGATCCATTTTCGAAGTCTATTCGACTCAGACGGTGCCGGTAGGGATGCCCGGGTTCAAGCCCTGCGCCAACTGCAACCGACTGTCAGTTACCGACCCCCATTGCCGGTGCCTGCACTGTTTAGGCCTGGACCACGACGACAAGTCCTGCTCCGACTGCCGGGCCCTGATGTCTAAGGCTAGACGGGAGCGGTCCCGTAAGCGACTCGAGCTTCGGCAGTCTGCCCGCGCCACTCGAGTTCCCGGCTTGAAAGGAGGTCGAGGGTCCGGTCGCGGGGCCGGAGCCACCACAGTTCTGGGAGTTGTCATCGGTCTTCGGGCTCGAAGTCCTCAGGTAAGAGGCACAAGAAGTCGAAGAGGCATCATCGCTCTTCTGACTCCCCGCGACGCGGCCGGGGGTTAGGGCGACAACGACCACGCGGCTCCGCTGGAGCCGCAGGTGTCGCGGCCTGCTCCACACCCGCCGGTCCCTGGGCAGGACGCGACGCCGGGGGAGATTGCAGACTTCCTCATGGCCATGAGGTCGCTCGCTCCCCCGTCGGGTTCCGCGGCGTCTTCGGGCCAAGCGGCTCCGACTGGGTCCCCACACGGGTCGGGCGCTCCGGCCCCGTCGGGTGCTTCGACCTTGGCGACTTCGGTCCTGACGCCGCAGTGCCCCTCTGGGTCCGGTTCCAGATCCGGGTCGCTGCCGGTCGACCTCACGACCTCGCCGGCGTCAGCCCCACGGGTGTCGCCCCCGGCGCCGCCCCAGGACGTCGTCCCTGATCCTGCCCTCGATTCGGGTCCGGCGCCCCTCTCGAGATTTTTATTTCTATGACCCGACCCCGTCTTTTTAGCCTGAGTACCAGGCGGTGGGTGATGAGGAGGATTGGGAGGGGTCGGAAGACCCTCTGGCATGTGAGTGTCAGTCTTCTGCGGACTGGACAGGAGAGCTTGGGGACGCCAGTGGTCTGGACACTTCGCCCGACACTGGTTTTGTCTCCCCTCCTAGCGTGGCTACGGAGGAGGGGGCTGCTTATAGCGTGGTGCGGATGAGTGCGGCCAAGGCCCTGGGCCTTGAGCTCCCCGTCGCGGCCGTGAGGACTAATCTCCTCACTGAGGTCCTTAAACTGCAGTCAAGCTCGGCCGAGCCTCTGCTGCCGTTTAATGAGGCCTTGTCAGACGTTCTTTTGGGCACTTGGTCCAGGCCTGCCACAGGGCAGCCTGTGGATAGGAACGTGGCCGGACGCCACCGCCCGGCTCTGGGTGACCCTTGCTTTCTGTCTACCCATCCCACCCCATAGAGCCTGGTTATCCAGGCCTCCAATTCCCAGACCGCATTCCCGTCGGCTCCCCCCCAAACGGGAATCCAAGAGGTACGAGACTTACGGGAAAAAGGTATTCTCCGCCCTGAGTTTGGGATTGCGGTCAGTCAATACCGCGTGCCTCTTGGGCAGCTACACCCACTCTCTGTGGGACCCGGTCGCGGCCGTGCTGCCAGAATGCCCGTTGGAGGTACGGGCTAAACTCGGCCAGGCCCTTGTGGAAGGCCGAGATGCCGCACGGTATTCTATCCGGTGTGGGCTGGACACTACTGACTCTCTAGGCAGAGCGATGGCAACGACGGTGGCGATTCGTCGTCACGCCTGGTTGAGGTCCGCCAATTTCTCGGCCGATGTCCAAAACACACTTATGGACATGCCGTTCGATGGCCGTCGCCTCTTTGGCAACAAGGCAGACCATGCGCTTGAGCGCTTTAAGGACTCCAGGGCTACGGCCAAGTCCTTGGGCCTCTCGGATCCGCGCCAGCAAACGGCTGCCTTTCGCCCCTTTCGTGGCCAAGGAAGGGGCGCCCCCACACGTTCTGCCAGCCACGTGCCGCAGACTACCATCCAGCGCGGACGTGGAAACCGCGGTGGCGGCGGTCGGGGAAAACGGCGCGGCCAGTCCACACCTGCCCCTGCAGCATCCGCCTCAAAACCCTCCTAGTCCGTGCTTTCAGGCCCATTTGACGCCAGTGGGGGTCAGGGTTCGCCATCACCACCTTCACTGGCGCACTATAACATCGGACAGGTGGGTGCTGCAAATCGTCCGAAGGGGCTACTCCCTCTCCTTCGAGGCGACCCTTCCAGCCATGCCACCGCAGTCGGGGGATCACTTGCAACTTCTGCAAGAGGAAGTTACGGCCCTCTTGGCCAAGGGGGCCATTGAGCACGTTCCTGGGCCAGAAGTAGGATGTGGTTGTTACTCCCACTACTTTCTGGTACCCAAGAAGGGCAAAGGGGACCTACGCCCTATCTTGGACCTACGGAACGTCAACGGCTTCCTCCGGAAGGAGAAGTTCAAGATGCTGACATTGGCTCAGGTTTTGGCTGCCCTAGACCCTGGAGACTGGATGGTAGCGTTGGACTTACAGGACCCTTATTTTCACATCCCCGTCCTGCCGGCCCACCGGCGTTACCTGCGGTTCACGGTAGGCCACGAGCATTTTCAGTTTACCGTGCTCCTCTTCAGCCTTACCAGCGCCCCACGGGTGTTCACGAAAGTGATGGCGGTGGTCGCAGCTCATCTGCGCAGGTTAGGGGTTTCAGTCTTCCCCCTACCTCGACGACTGGTTGTTGAAGGCGGGTTCGCCCCAGACAGTCGTCAGCCACCTCCAGACTACGGCAGACCTCCTGCACCTGCTGGGGTTCTCCATCAATGTGCCGAAGTCACACCTGTGTCCCTCTCAGAAGCTCCTCTTCATCGGAGCGGTTCTGGACTCAGCGCAGTTTCGGGTTTATCCTCCCGAACAGCGCGTTCGGGATATTCAGGCTCTGATTCCGATCTTTCAGCCTTTATCCCGAGTCTCGGTCAGGTTGACGCTGCGGCTTCTGGGGCTGATGGCCTCCTGCATCCTTCTGGTGCATCACGCCAGGTGGTGGATGCGGGCTTTGCAGTGGGACCTGAAGTTTCAGTGGGCCCAGCATCAGGGCAACTTGTCCGACCATGTCTTGATCTCGGAGGGCACTGCAAGACAGTTGCAGTGGTGGCTCACGGACCGCGATTGGGTCAGCAGCAGATCCCTCTCCCTACCCCAACCGGAGCACGTAGTTGTGACGGACGCGTCCGATGTGGTACTGCAACAAACAGGGCGGCGTGTGGTCGTGGACCCTATGCCAGGAGGCTCTGCGCCTCTGGCAGTGGCTGGTACATCAGGGCGTGACCCTGGTGGTTCAACACCTGGCAGGTTCTCTGAACGCCAGGGCGGACAAACTCAGCCATCGGTGCATGATGTATCACGAATGGCGTCTGAACTCGGACGTGGCGCAAGGCCTCTTTCGGCAGTGGGGAGAGCCTTGGTTAGATCTATTCGCCACAGAAGAGAACGTGCAATGTCGTCAGTTCTGCGTGTTGGAATTTCCAAGGCGCCACTCGCTCGGCGACGCTTTTCGTCTCGAGTGGAGTTGCAGTCTGTTGTACGCCTTTCCGCCTATACCACTTCTGCCCAGAGTGCTGAAGAAGATCAGGCGTGCCCGGGCACAGGTTATCCGTTTGGCTCCGGACTGGGCACGAAGATATTGGTATCCAGAGCTACTCAGGATGTCTGTCGATCCCCCGATTCGTCTGCCTTTTCAGGAGGACCTTCTGTCGCAGCAGCAGGGGACGGTCCTCCCCCCGAACCTGTCCAGTCTCCACCTACAAGCTTGGAGATTGAGCGGCGACAGTTGAGGCCATTTGACTTGCCTCCTGAAGTCTGTAATGTCATTCTGACAGCCAGGCGTCCCTCCACAAAGTCGGTATACGCCTGCAGGTGGAACAGATTTGTGGCATGGTGCACAGCAAAGGCTGTGGATCCACTCTCTGCCCCTCTTTCTGAGGTTCTCCTCTTCCTTCTTTCTCTTGCCCAGCAGGGCTCTGCTCTGGGCACTATCAAGGGCTACCTTTCTGCCCTTTCAGCCTTCTTAAGGCTACCTGATCAGCCATCTTTGTTCAAGTCCCCAATTGTAAATAGGTTTTTGAAAGGCATCACACACATGTTCCCTCCTGTTCCATTCGTGATGCCTCAGTGGGACTTGAACCTTGTACTTACTTATCTCATATGTGCTCCCTTTGAGCCGCCCCATAACTGTCCTCTCCGTCTTCTTACTTTGAACACTGCTTTCCTGGTTGCCATCACCTCTGCCAGGAGAGTGAGTGAGCTCCAGGCTCTTTCTTCCACACCTCCTTTCCTATCTGTCCATCCGGACAAGGTTGTGTTGCGGACAAGACCCTCTTTCCTGCCCAAGGTTGTTACGGCCTTCCACATCGGGCAGTCCATCACCTTGCCCACCTTCATTCCGCCTCCGCATCCCTCGAAAGAGGAAGAGAGGCTCCACCGTCTGGACCCAAAACGTGCGCTCTTTTACTATCTGGATCGCACACGCCAGTTCCGGGTGGATGACCAACTCTTTGTTGGTTACGTGGGCGCTAAGAAGGGACGGGCGGTGCACAAGCGGACCATCTCTCGTGGATCATCTTGTGCATCCAGGCGTGTTACTCCTTGGCTAAGAAGGAACCTCTTGTTGGGCTGAGGGCTCATTCCACTCGGGCCACGGCGACAACTGCCCTGGGCCGAGGTGTGCCCTTGCAGGACATTTGTCAGGCAGCTACGTGGGCCTCGCTGCACACGTTTGCAAGACACTACTGCCTGGACAGCCAAGTCCGGAGGGATGGCTTCTTTGGCCGCTCCGTCCTCCAGGACTTTCTGGTGTGATTATTGGTTCGCAGACCCACCACCAGGGTTGGTATTGCTGGGGTATCTATTCTAAGGTAAGGAATCTATCACTAACGTATCTCTTTCAGATGCACAAGTTACTACTTGTGTAACGATATATCTGTAAGAGACATTAGTTAGTGATAGATTCCTTACCGACCCACCCATCCTCCCCGTTCTGCGAACCGATATCTAGGGTTAAGGTCATCCCCTTTCAGGGCCCTAGTTTTATGGCACCAGTGTTGGTTCTTTCATGGCTATGCGTATCTGGCGCGGAAAAGCTGTGTATAAGAACTGACGTCAGCACGCGGAGGCGGCGTCTACGTATTCCGACGACGTCATCGCGGCGCCCACGACGGACGTGGAGCCGCGGACGCCGCCTACCGACGCGCATGTGTACTGCTACGCAAAAAAATTCCGGATCCAGTTTGACGCCTGGGGATATTCTAAGGTAAGGAATCTATCACTAACTAATGTCTCTTACAGATATATCGATTACACAAGTAGTAACTTGTGCGTTGGGCTGATAACCTAAAATCCGCCAAAGATTTACCTCATATTGTGCAACTGAAATTGGATAACGAATTGCAAGCTGGAAGAATAGTGGGTCAATTTAGCCAGTGTCCATTACAAAACTTGATGGTATTCCCGTTGGGAGTGATTCCCAAAAAGGTAGCGGGGGAATTTAGGTTAATTCATCACCTATCGAGGCCGGAGGGCCAATCAGTGAACGATTTCATCTCGCCTACTGATGCTAATGTTTCCTATACATCTGTGGATGACGCTTTACGATTGGTTCGTTTGGCTGGCTCTGGTGCGGAGCTTGCAAAATGTGATGTGCAGTCTGCTTTTCGTTTGTTGCCTATTCACCCATTGGACTTTGAGCTGTTAGGAATGTTTTTCGACAATGCCTATTATGTCGATACAGTGTTACCTATGGGTTGTTCCATTTCCTGCGCATTGTTTGAAACATTTAGCATATTTTTGCAGTGGTGCTTGGTGCAAAAATCTGGACACACTGCTGTCTGTCATTATTTGGACGATTTTTTATTCATTGGACAGGCAAAGCTTAATCAATGTAGCAGAGTTTTAGATTGTTTCCAGGATATGGCGAGAGAATTTGGTGTGCCTTTAGCTCAGGAAAAGGCAGAAGGTCCATTTACCAAGCTCACCTTCCTGGGTATTGAGATTGACACGGAAGTGATGATGGCTCGTTTACCAGCCGACAAGGTTGATGAAATCAGGTCCTTCTTAATAGAAGTTCTAGGCAAACAGAAGATTGAGCTCAGACAGGTACATCGTTTGCTTGGGTATCGGAATTTCGCATGTAGGGTGGTGAGGGTGGGCAGAACTTTTTGTAGAAGGCTGGGCTTCGCAATGTCTGGAGCTTCCCTTCCTCACCATCGGATAAGGATTACTAAAGCTGTCAGGGGGGATCCTTTGATTTGGCTTCAGTTTCTGGAGGAATTTAATGGTGTCTCCATCTTTTTTTGTCGAAGATAACACAATTTGGCAGATTCAAATATTTTCGGATGCATCCGGGGCTCATGGCTTTGGATTATTTTGGGAAGGACGTTGGTGTGCAGAGAGATGGCCTCAACAGTGGGTACAACAAGGCCGAAGTATAGCTTTCCTTGAGTTTTTTCCCTTCCTTGTAGCTTTACAGGTTTGGGGTGAGGATTTCAGAGACAGATGTGTCTTATTTCATATTGACAACATGTCTGTGGCGGAGTTGGTAAATAAACAACTAGCTAAGGATGTGCGTGTTTTGCAGTTGTTGCGATCTTTCATGTTGCAGAGTCTCAGATTGAATATTGCTTTTAGAGCAAAACACATTCCAGGTGTTAATAATACAATCGCAGATGCTTTATCTCATTCTAATTGCCAGACATTTCGCTCTTTGGCGCCAGGGGCGGACAGCTGCAAAACTGTGATTCCTTCAGACATCTGGGTATTGGGGGAATGAGGATCATCAAGCTGGTTGAACACTCCATTGCTCCTTCCACCAGACGCAGTTATCTCCAAGCGTGGTCTGAGTTTTTAAGTTATGCTAAATCACAGAATCAGGGCAGTTTAACGGTTGCTAATGAAGAGTTCATTTTACAGTTTGTTTTGTACTTGATGGACAAAGGTTTATCACATACTACTATTGCGGGGAAACTGTCTGGGATCTCCTTTTATGGTCAATTGTTTTTTGGGATTGAGTTGGGGGGTGGGGTTTTATTACGCAGGATGTTAAAACGTTTAAGTAAAATAAGGGCTCATCATTTGCCTTTGCGTGAGCCTATTACGTTTCATCTTTTACAGCAGTTGTTAGTGTATTTGTCCAATTGCTGTTATAATGAGTGGGAGGTGATTTGTTTTCGGCTTTGTATGATATGGTTGTTCTTTGGGGCATTTAGAGTGTCTGAATTGCTAGGTTTGCGGTGACTTAAGGGCATACAAACTAATGACATACAAGTTCAAAATGGTTCTTTGAGGATTTGGTTAAGACAGTCAAAAACAGATCAAATGGGTAAAGGGACATGGATTCATTTGAGTGGGAGTGGCGTTTTGGGTTTTTGTCCGCTGGGTGAATGGGAATCTTTCTTGATTTCAGCTGATTTTCGGCAAGGGGTAATATTTTGTCATCCTAATGGGGACAGTATTACCTGTTTCCAGTTGCTAGCGGTGTTAAGAAAAAATTTACCTTTAGTAGGTAAAAAACCCCTGTTTGGGACCCACTCTTTCAGAATTGGGGCTGCCACTGAGGCGTCAAGGCTGGGTTGGGAGGATATACAAAAAATAGGTAGATGGAAATCTGATTGTTGCTCTCGTTATATTCGGAAATAAATGCATTAAGTTTGGTACGTATGCCAGACTAATTTTGTTTTTCTTGCTTTAGGTCGAGTTAATTCTTTACCAAGAAAAATGAGGACCTCGATTATAGGACATTCTTTTGTCAAATGGTCGGCTACATTTGCAGAGCAACAAATTTGTGGCAGAGCTTTGGGATTACACAGCAAGGGTCATGAAGTATTTTGGAAGGGGGTTGGTGGGATGAAATGGGGAGATCTATTTCCTTTGTTTTCCAAGTTGTTACGGGAGAGGGGTTTTCCAGATTTATTGATTATTCATTTAGGCAAGAATGATCTTGTCGAGCTATCCGGTTTAACGCTAATAAAACAGATAAAGTTGGATTTAGCAGTTATAAAAGACAACTGGTCGGGTACATCTGTGGTGTGGACGGAAAATCATTTATCGTCCGCAATGGATGGGGGCTCGTAGCCATACTGCAGTGGAGAAAGCTCACAGGAAGCTAAATCGAGCAATGAACACTTTTTGTACAGCTATGGGTATTAGAGTTTTGGCTCATGAAAATATTACAAGTATTGAACAACATCTTTTTCGAGACGATGGGGTACATCTGTCCCAATTGGGCCAAGCCTATTATTTGATGGAGTTAAGAGATTTGTTGGTGGGTTTTTGGGGCGAAAACTTTGTGCGATAGCAATCTTAAATCATTTTTTCATTTTAGTTCACATTTGGGGGTGGGGCCAGGTAAACTCTTTGGTTTTCCTGGGTGGCGCTCTGTAGGGGGTCTGGATAGTCTAGAGCGTGCTTATACTTTCCCTCTGGGGGTGGGGGGGGGGGGGGATAGGAGAAAAAATGGTTATGGAAAGAGATTGAGGAGAAAAACAATTGTTGGGATTGTACACCATTGGGGGTATTGATTGAGATGTTTTTGGGAATGTTTTTGATTTACATTTATTATGAAAATGTTTTGGGAAAAAGGTATCAATGTGTGTTCTTTCTATCATAATAAATGCAAAGAAATGGATTATCTGTTTTTGACTGTCTTAAATAAAAAGTGACCTTTTTTGCTATAAATATCCAAGTGTGGATTGTTCTTATTGCGCGATCGTTGAGCACTCCCGGCATCTCCCTAGCCACATGAGTGATCTCCGTAATAAAACGAGTAACCTGCGCGCCTCCCGATTCTGCTTTAAAACCTCAGTGGGTTCAGCGCTCCTTGTAACGTCCAGACCACTTACAAGATGCACGTAGGGCCTCAGCCGTTCATTAGAGGTAGGTAAAAGGACTCCAGCGGATTTTGGAGCTAACACGGCCCGATGTAAGGGGGGTGGGCGTTCTTATAACTTTGTCCTCCTCTTGAGAACAGCTTGCAGAGGGTCCCCTAGTGCTCGGAATATGGGCTTGGCCCCAGTTATAAGGTCACAGGCCACAGAATAATAGTGTTACGGTGTCCTGGCATGACCCCCACCTCACTGTAATCCAAGCGCATCTCTCCGGACCCCAAGTTCCGCCTCCCTTTCCCGTGTCTCCCCCGGTAAGGGAACGTTCCCATTATGTGGCAAAGATGGTCCCCTCTCCTGAGACTTCTGGCGATGGAACATTCCACCTAAAAGACTCCTGATCCAAAGTCCAATGCGCCCCCTCTGTGATCTTTATAATACGGTCCTAAAGTCCCATTTTGGATACCCCTCCCAAATAGTTATAATAGAATCCTCCACACTATAGACCCCTGCTGTGGATGGCGGATGAACTTCAATGGCTCCTTCAGAAAGAACATGACCCCATGTGCCGCCATATTGTGTTCTGGGTTCTACCTCAGACGGGTGGGTGGCTCGTTCGCTCTGGCACATTTAGCCTACGACCCCCCACGATCTCCTGGAGTTCACGGAGACATTGAAATATTTATATTTGGTTCTCTTTACGGCCTCTGAGCAGGAAAGCTACTTGGACTCTTTCCATGAGCCAGGAATACTTATCGAGCACAATGTGACAGGGATTTGCTCAGCGTATTTGTCACAGTACAATGCTAATTTTATGTGTGTGTAAAATACTCTGGTGTGTTTGAGTATGTGTGTATATATGCACACTCATGCACGTATTCAGACGAGTCTTTCTATGCATCTCTTTCTCGCTCTTTTCAGTTTTTCTTTCTCGCTTCTCCCTCCCTTTGGACCAGTCCTTTTGTCAACAAGGAAAGGTAAATTTCACTATGTTTTCCTCTTCCTCATTTTTTGTATTGCTAATTGGATTAGTGGGCATTGGTGTTTGGGTGCAGGAATCAGTGAAGTGTGCTTTTTTGTGGTTTGTTTCTAAGTTTGCATTTGCAAACTTACTTTTTATTTACTTTTTATTTATTTTTTGCCTATTTTTTGGTTACTCAATCTCAGGAGTGGCTTTCCTGGTGCGTTTAATACTACAAATATATTCATCATTGGGGAACTTAGTGGCTCATTGTGTATAGGTCGACATTCTGCAGGTGTGTTGGAAACTCATGGACACCTTGGAGGTGCCACTATTTCGAGGTGGGGGGGGTATTTTGTCATTCGTAGGTTACACAAACATGACATGAAGCTCGCTGTGGTCTGGGAGCTGCACTAATTTCCTGCTGACTGACTGACTGAAGTTTTTATTAAGCGCTCGAATGCCGCGGCGTCTTGGCGCTGTAGGATAGAAGGTGATGTGAGACAGATCAGGGCAGGGAGAACAGCCATGTTTTCAGGGATTTTCTGAATCTCAGTTTGGAGGCTTGTGAGCGTAGTTCGACAGGCAATGAGTTCCAGAGTTTGGAGGCCTGATTAGAAAATGATTTTCCACCCCAACGCACTTTCCGGATTCTAGGCACGCAGACCAGGTCTTGATTAGCCGATCTTAGAGTTCGATTAGGCACATAGCGCGGGAGAAGTTTGGCCAGATCGTCTGATCCTTTTCCGTGAACGGCTTTGTGGGCCAAGCAGAGGGCTTTAAACTGGACTCTGCGCTTAATTGGCAGCCAGTGCAGCTCTCGAATGGCCCGGGTGGTGGGGTGACGTTTTGGCAGGTTCAGAAGAACCCTGGCGGCCGCGTTCTGGATAGCCTGCAGCTTGATCAATTGCTTCTCTCCCGTACCGAGATAGAGAGAGTTGCAATAATCAACCCGAGACATTACTAGGGCAGCAATGACAGTCTTTTTTAAGGTGGATGGAATGAAGGGCAAGATCTTTCTAAGTACCTTCATCATGTGAAAACAAGCTGAAGTGACTTGGTTCACCTGCGCTGTGCAGGAGAGGTTTTTGTCCAGTAAGAATCCGAGATTTCTGACCTTCTCGGCTGGGATAGGACAACAGCCGGCTTCCGGGGGCCACCATAGCGGACTCCATATCGAGGGCTTTTGACCGAATTCTATGATTTCAGTCTTCTCAGTATTTAATTTGAGAAAGTTTTGGCTCATCCAGTTTTTAACACTGAGAAGGCAATTCCTGAAACGGCCTGCGGTTGCTTCAATGGAATATGATTTGTGTGTCTGCATAAGACACTAATCTCAAGCCATGGGATTTTATCAGTTTCGCCAAGGGGTTGACATATAAATTGAACAAGGTTGGTGATAATGCCGACCCTTGTGGGACTCCTCCGGGAAGAGTGAATTCCTTTGATTTAAGTCCATCCCAGTGGACTTGTCGGATTCTGCCTGTCAGAAATGATGCTAAGAGGGCTAGAGCGGCATCGGAGATGCCCAGATTTTCCAGACGACTCAGTAGGACCGAATGATTGACGGTGTCGAACGCCGCAGTTAAATCAAGTAATATGAGGGACGTTCTTCCACCGTCGTCTATGGTCTTCCTGATATCTTCTGTTGCCATGATAAAGGCTGACTCCGTTGAATGGCATGCTCGAAAGCCATGTTGTGTAGAGTCAAGAAGATTATTCTTCGTAAGGAAAGTCATCAGTTCTAAGTTCATGGCTTTTTCGAGGATTTTAGCTGGTAGAGGCAGACAGGAGATGGGCCGATAGTTTTTAGTTTCGGAGGGATTGAGTGAGTCTTTTTTCAGAATCGGGCGGATACAGGCCTACTTCCAGATTGAGGGGAAGGAGTTCGAGCCTATAGCCTTGTTTAATAGAGAGGTCAATACTCCAGTTATAGCTAATGGAATAGAATGCAGAATGTGCGGAGGGCAAGAATCCAGTGGAGATCCTGATTTCATCTGTAGGAGAAGGTCCCCGACCTCCGACTCCTTTAGCATAGGAAACCTAGAAAAGACAGGGAAAATGGGAGGTGAGGATTCCTCAGTGTCCACTGCCGGGATCTGGATAGGAGTGACCGAGATGTTAAGGCTGGTATTGGAGTTGGTGGCTACGGTGCCAAGACCGTCATAAACTGCCTGTACTTTGCTCTGGAAGAAAGCAGCAATATTCCCGACAAAGTTCTGGTCCGGTGTAAATATAGTGTCTCGCGGGGTTTTTGCCAGAAGGGTAACAGTCTTAAAGAGCTCTCTGGCAGAGTTGGGGGCTTCTTGGATTCTGGTGGTGTAGAATGTGGATTTGGCCTGAAAAATCGCTGCCTTGTACTCCTGCAGAGCTTTGGAGTATTCGGCCTTTTTAAAAGCGCAGTAGTTGGACCGCCAAATGCGCTCAGCTTTGCGGCATTTGAGTTTGATTAATTTCAACTCAGCTGTATACCACTGGGCGGTGGCCGACCGTTTCTTAGGCACTCGGGACTCCAGAGGAGCTAGCTCATCGGCAGCCTGAGCAATCCATCTGTTAAAGCTGGAGGCTCCAGTGTCGATGCTACATTGCTCAAATGTTGGGGGGTCGTTGGCAAGAGCCACTGCTAGCAGATTTGAGTCTAAGTGTTTCCATGAACGCTTGCTTTCCGGGGGCAGGAAGCGTCTTCTGTGTCTTGCAGAGTCATTAAATTTTAGATTAAAGAAGACAGCCCTGTGATCAGACCATGGGACAGGCAAGTGGAAGAAAATTTTAACTTATTGTTGTTGGTGAAGATGCCGTCAAGAGTGTGTCCTGCAATGTGGGTGGGCTTACACACTAGTTGGGTCATATCAAAACTAAGCAGGTTGTCAATGAGAGTTGCGGAATCAGAATCATTAGTAGCTTCGAGGTGAAAATTAAAATCTCCTAGAATTGTAAAAGTGGCGGAGTCCGTGGTGGATTCCAGATATGTATGGAGGGCAGTGATGAAGGGAGCTTTTGGCCCCGGGGGTCTGTAGAGCAGCAGGCCAACGAAAATCAGACGGTTATTGCATTTGACTTTGAAGTTCAAGGCTTCAGCCTCCATATTTAACTCTGGTAGGCAGAATATTTTTGGATGGGACTTGTAGATGATACCAATGCCCCCGCCTGTTCTTCTAGGTCGGTTAAGGTACTCTACAAAATATTCCTCCGGAACTGCTATGTTCCAATCTGGACCAGAGGCCTCAGATGACCAGGTCTCAGTAAGGAACATTACATCTGTATCGTGATCGATTATAAACGCCTCAATTTCGCATTTATGTTTTGGCATGGATCTAATATTCAATAGAATGCATTTTAGAGTCCTTCTCCTGACAGCAGGAGAGGCTTACAGACTCAGACAATTGCAGATGGAAGGTCGATAGCCACAGGTCAGATTTTTACAACTAGGACGATTAAGCTGAAATAGCTCTTTGGCTGAGTAGCGATGGGGCAAGGATCGGGCAGGGGTCATGGCGCAAGGCGCTGGCCGGGCGCAGATGGGCTTGACTGTGGCGCAACTTCGGCGCGTTTCCGGCGCGCCCGCTGCGCTGCCGGGAGAGCATTTGCCTAAGTAGGCTCGTGTCAGGGTGGTGCTTGTGAGCGCTAGACCGCGTCCCTGCACTCCCCCACACCTAAGATGGCGGCGATGTGTGGGTGTTTGTAGATTTCAGCAACCCGGTTCTCCCTCCGCACAAACGGGACTTCCCGCGGCAGAAACAGGGATAGGGTAGCAGGTAAGGGTCACAGAGCACTGTTAAACAATTTAGCAATCAAATTGCAAAAACGAAATATATTTTTTAAAAACGAGGTTTCAGCAAGCAATAAAATACAATTTATCAGTCAAATTGCAGAGGGATTGAATCTTTAAAAAACGAAGCTTTGCACACAGAGAAAATACACTTTCTGGCGTGAGCTCTGATTGCTCCAACAGGCTTCTATCTGCTGTGTCTCTTGCAGTTACAAGTTTGTAAAAACATGTACTAAAGATTATGGAGACCTGAAAGTTCCATAATTTCAATGAGGGGTGCTGTGAGCAGAGGAGGAGGTGCCACCACTTTAGACTATTGAGGGGTGGAGTAAATTAGTGTACCTCATTACACTAACATGTCTTGAAACTCATGGCAACCTCGAAGTTTCACAATTTCCTTAGGGGTTCTTTGTTGCTACCAGGTTACACAAACATCAGAAGAAGCTGATGACCCTAAGGTGTTTCCATCTCCTGAGTGATATGGGAACCCTTCTATTCCACACTACACAATGAAGAGCATGGAGAACTTGACAAACATAATTTTCCTGTGCGATATGGAGGACTCTTGCTCCCACATTATACAAGCATGGCATAAGGTTGATGGAAACCAGGAGATGGGCCCATTCCCCAAGTGTTATGGGGTACTGCTGCACCCACATCCCAGTCACACAGATCTTAGGACTCATTGAAGCTCTTTATTGATGTTTGATGTTACAACTACAATTCTTGCTTTCCTAAGTTCACTTGAAAGTGCACCATTTGCCGACTTTTAAAAAAAATAATTCCTGCGGTGAGTATATTGCCCAACCCCCCTTTTGAAACTTGGGCTCCCTCACTACACCTGCTCGCCACATGGCACTAGTCATGATCATTTACGCCTCACCACTTTCAAATGTCACCAGCCACCACTGAAGAATGCATTCTATTCAACTGCTTGGTGCAGGCACTGCCCCTGCTCTTTCCAGGACAGTGGGGACAGACCACGAAGACCTCACTGCCTCTGCTTTCTCAAGGTAATGACACAAATGGACGAGTCAACTTCACTATCTAGTTCATGGACTGAAGCAGTAACCCTTGTTGTTCTCTGAGGTTTGTGTTAAATTGTGGGAGAAGGAGCCCTCCTTTCGTCTATTCTCCCATGGCATTGAGCCTCAATCGTTTTTCATCTTGTATTCGAGCAATGCTTTGCAACAGGATTGTATAAGCATCTGTAATCCTACTCTGTCAAAGTCTCCCAGGGATAGTCCAATGTCTGACTAGGATTTGAACAAAGTTTCTTGTGCAGCTCAGTACATCCCTTTCATCAAATCAGCAATAAAGACTGACTTGCATACTTTTGTTTATTAGATGTAATCTGGTTTAGGTTAGGATGACCAAAACTTAACTTCTGTAACACTTTCTGGTGAATACTCTATCTGACCGCAGATTCCTCATGCTAGAAAATTTCCCAGGCTGGATCAGAAGATTTTTCGTAGCATCTATCCATGCCTCTAAGAAGCATGGTGTGGCTCATCACTGGTTCCATACAGCCTTGGAAGTGACAGAGCGGAGCTGCATCTAGACATCACTCCAACAGCTGACATTAGTTTCTTGTCTTTTCTCTTTCCTCCCCCTCAGACGCAGTGTGCTGACCCCTAACAGGATCTTTTTATACTTTGAAAATACGTCCACTCCACAGCACAGGGAGGTGGAAGGGCAGTGATGAATCTGAGGTTAGAGTACCCACTGTAGGAAGGTTACCCCCACTTTTTGCCTGGTGTTTTGCTGTTTTTTGACTAGTCTGACTGGGATCCTGCTAATCAGGACCCCAGTCTATCTGCTTTCTCCCTAAAATGTATGACGTATTTAGGTACACTCCAGATTGGAAACTGGGATACCCTTATAAGTCCCTAGTATACGGTACCCCAGAGGCCTCTCATGGGCTGAAGCATGTATTATGCCACCTATGAGAGGCCATTCAAAAGGGGACAGCAGGTCTGCCATTTACAAAAGCGAACAAATGGTGGCAGTGGTATATTTAAGACAGACAGCACCTCAGCTATGTTTGCAAGAAAGTCCCCTCAGTTCTTTTACTTTATCAGCGTGCTCAATTTCTTATACTGTGCCACCCACAGTAATCACATATATAGCAGGAAACCCCCTATATATATTAATCAATTTAAACATATAGACAGAGCACAACAAAAGATTTTTTAAAGACTGGTTGAGCCCAACCAGTTGAATTATTTAATGCAAATTCTTCCAGTAACAATCTGTTCGAGAGCCAAAATTCTTGACAGATGTTTCGTGGTTACAATGTTGGCGCAGCCACAGCCGACACGTGTTTTGTCGTATTTTACGACTTTCTCAAGGCTTTCAACGAAAGATGCAGTTTAAAGTCAAGATCATGTGTCTATAGTAGTAAATCAGACGCGAAGTAGCTGGATATATTAGTCCAGAGAGACCGATCAAGTATTCTCACGTCTGTGAAGATAACTCTTCAAAAATGTGTGGGGAAGTTAGAATGCTAGAGGTAGTTATTGGTTCCAGAAGCGAGGAAAACAGAAATTGATAAATAGTCACCAGGTGTTTACTCGTTCGTACTGCTTAATAAGTCGAGAGGATCCTATACAGTAATTCGACGGTGTTTTATACGATGTCCAAGCGACTGTGTTATATAAGATGTCCAAACAGCGGGACACGATATCAGTGCAAGCCCATATCTCAAGTTCAGTTTTAGGCTCCAATGTCTATAGTAATTCGGTCCACGCCGTTTCTTTCCTTTTTGGTATGGGAGTACGAACGAGAAAACACTTGGTGACTATTTATCAATTTCTGTTTTCCTCGCTTCTGGAACCAATAACTACCTCTACCATTCTAACTTCAAAACATTTTTTTGAAGAGTAATCTTCACGGACGTGAGAATACTTGATCGGTCTCTCTGGACTAATATATCCAGCTACTTCGTGTCTGATTTACTACTACAGACACGTGATCTTGACTTTAAATGGCATCTTTCTTTGAAAGCCTTGAGAAAGTCGTAAAATACGACGAAACAAGCAGGTCTGCCATTGCAGCCTGTGTAAGCTGGTGCTAGCAGGTTTACTATATCTATAGGTCACTACACTTGAAACTTACGTCACCCCTATAGCAGGCCTTAACAATCCTGAAGGTAGGGTGCTGGGTTTTACGTGAGAGGGTGTCCCTGCATGAGCAGAGCCCCTCTGCAGCCTTCGGAGACCATTCTACCGGGTTGTCTGTGACTCAGCCAGACATAAAGGTAATGGTGCATTATAACCTCGCGGTAAATGCTATCTCAAAATCGGCTGAAACAAACCATGTCTTGTTTGGTATCAAACACCTTGGAATCATACCTCCACACCAGTAACCGGTGTGGGTGGTATAATTCTATCTTCTGAAGCGAGCTTCATAAGGTCACTGGTCTTTCCGGTGCCAGCCTTCTCGACCCAGGCAACACAAAATGGTTGCTGCCGACCAGAGACACATTTCTGCCCTCCTGCTGCTGAGCCAAGCTCAAGCAGGGGAAGGCAGGACAATAGCCATCCTGTCACAGGGAGGTGTGACCACTTCCCAGACCAGATTTAGTGTATTGGGGCTGGGTGGGTCGTGGGTGCACCTCCAAAGTGCTTGAAAGTCTGCATCTGGGGCACACTTGGTGTCCCTGTGCATAGCCCAACTCAAACCAGTTCTGGGAGCCGTTGGCTGCTGCTCTGGCACAAAACTGGACAAAGGACATGGGAGTAATCTCCACTCAGTCCGGACCCTCCCGTAGGAGGGCCTCCTGAATCTGTCCAACCCTCTCCCGTGGGTACAGAAGGGCTTACCTGGCTGTAGGCCCTTAGATTTGACGTGGAAAAGATTCTGAACAAGAAACCACTGACCTTCAACCGTCTGGACACTCTGGACTTCGACTGGGCCCGACTTCGTCTCCCTCCCCGTCCAAAAGCATCATATGTGCCCTTGCACCATACAGGCTCCATACAGGACATGTGACGCATTAGGACATCTGAAGAATCTCCCTTGGGGTGAAAGAGTCACTCCCCGGCATTCGCAGGCACCGTAACGCAACTGACTGGTCTGCTGATCCAGACCTCCTGCAGACTCCGAAAGCTACAGCAACACAGGAGGTGGGTTCTGAGTTCCTTGAGGTCGAGCTGCCCTCTCACCGAGTTTGAGGCCAGTATCCCTTGGGGGGACCGCATAACCGGAACCCCTGTGAACCGCATACTTATGCAAGTGCACACGCTTGTTGACGATTCCCGAGCTTGTGCATTGGACTCCGTGTAGTCCTGACCCCGAGTAGTATTTCCACCAAAGAACTCTGGCCTCCTCGCACCGAGTGCTCCGTGGCTCCTACTTTGTTATTTTGCTCGAGGCCCCCTCGCGAATCTTGGTCATTTGACCTGTGGGTCCTTCTGAGTGTCATCTTGAATTCTGTTGGGCTTTCCTGGTTGATCCAGATGTGCCCAGACTCCCCATTGCTTGGTGAGTTCCCCTGGACCTTGCTGGTCCACACTGTAACCTGCTTGACCTTCCTGCGTGGGTTGATGTTGCCAAGGCTTTTTGGTGCCCCAGCTGGACACCAACCATTCAGCACTCAACATCCTTTGTGGGACAGCTCGCATCTGGCTCCTGGTCATTGTGGCTGCAGAGTCAAGCATCCCTTCTTCACACTTAAAGCACCCGACATTGGCGAGCATTCGTCCACTGAGCCCCTGGTCACCCTGAAATGACCCAGACTCTGTCCCCTCTGCTTTCAGGTAGCTTTCATCATGAATCGACCCTTGGATTCCAATGGACACTTTCTTCCTTCCCGGCAGCAGCTCTTCTTTGCAACCCTTCATTGAAAACGTCAACGGTTTCCGACACCACTTCAGACCTGTGCACCCAGCTCTCCTGGGATAGGTAACTGGGGTACTTCAGTATCCACAGGTGGGGTGGCTCTCCAACCTTCTAAGTTTCAAAGGGTTTCCTCAAAGTCCACCGAGAAAGGTCCTTAAACTTTAAAACTGTAACCCCGACTTCCCCATAGAATTGTACAGAGCCTGCCATTGGGTTCGTGCCCTGCACCCGTCCTCCGTGGGGGCCCTTATTTGCTCACCATGGGTTGTTCCTTGGGGTCCCAGCCATTCTACGTGTTCTAGACACTATCTCGACTCCAGTCGTGGTTCTTATACCACTATTTTAGTATATGGTGTGGTCTCCCCTCTGGAGCCCACTCTGTATTGTGATACTTACAACTGTTTCTTTGCTAAAGTAGTGTGTGCTTTGTGTTGTACCCTCGTGTAAAGGATACTAGAGTGTTATAGAAATAAATAACTACTGTGTGGTTGTCCTTTCATTTAGTTAATACTAAAGGTAAAACAAGCTGCTTTACATTCCTTTAAGATTAAGCCTGAAGGCTGCTCTCCACAGCTACCACTAGGATAGCTTTCTAAAGGTTATCTTTGACCTCATAAATGATAAGGGTCGTTTGGAATGGTGCAAGGTGCCCACTTTAATTGGTGGACAGCATATACCAGGCCAACTTCTCACCCATCACAAAGAGTGTTACTGAACATAAGTTACTCGGTTTCTTCTAATGCACAAGTTACTACTTGTGTAACAATATATCTGTAAGAGACATTAGTTAGTGATAGATTCCTTACCGTAGAATATCCCCATGCGTCAGACTGGATCCGGAATTTTTTTGCGTAGCAGTACCCTTGCGCGTCGGTAGGCGTCGTCAGCGGCTCCGCGTCCGTCGTCGGCATGACGTCGTCGGAGTACTTAGACGCCGCCTCCGCGTGCTTACGTCAGTTCTTAGACACAGCTTTTCCGCGCCAGAAGCGCTGAGCCATGTTAAAAACCAACACTGGTGTCATTGAAACTAGGGCCCTGAAAGGGGGTAACCCTAACCCTAGATATCGGTTCGCAGAACGGGGAGGATGGGTGGGTCGGTAAGGAATCTATCACTAACTAATGTCTCTTACAGATATATCGTTACACAAGTAGTAACTTGTGCATCTGAAAGAGACACGTTAGTGATAGATTCCTTACCTTAGAATAGATACCCCAGCAATACCAACCCCGGTGGTGGGTCTGCGAACCAATAATCACACCAGAAAGTCCTGGAGGACAGAACGGCCAAAGAAGCCATCCCTCCGGACTTGGCTGTCAGCTGCCTGACAGATGTCTTGTAAGGGCACTCCCCGGCCCAGGGCAGTTGTAGTCGCCGTGGCTCGGGTGGAATGAGCCCGCAATCCAACAGGGGGCTCCTTCTTAGCCAAGGAGTAACATGCCTGGATACACAAGATGATCCACCGCGAGATGGTCCTCTTGTGCACCGCTTTCCCCTTCTTAGCGCCCACGTAACCAACAAAGAGTTGGTCATCCACCCGGAACTGGCGTGTGCGATCCAAGTAGAATGAAAGCGCACGTTTTGGGTCCAGACGGTGGAGCCGCTCTTCCTCTTTAGAGGGATGCGGTGGCGGAAAGAAGGTTGGCAAGGTGATTGACTGCCCAATGTGGAAGGCTGTGACAACCTTGGGCAGGAAAGATGGCTTAGTACGCAACACAACCTTGTCCGAATGGACAGAA
Organism: Lissotriton helveticus; assembly: GCF_964261635.1. Classification (NCBI taxonomy): domain Eukaryota; kingdom Metazoa; phylum Chordata; class Amphibia; order Caudata; family Salamandridae; genus Lissotriton; species Lissotriton helveticus. Next base: position 488,511,968 of record NC_136067.1, on the reverse strand, counting down.
AGGAAAGGAGGAGTACAAGAAAGGGCCTGGAGCTCACTCACTCTCCTGGCAGAGGTGATGGCAACCAGGAAAGCAGTCTTCAGAGTAAGAAGGCGGAGAGGACAGTTGTGAAGTGGCTCAAAGGGAGCGCACATCAGAAATGTAAGAACAAGGTTCAAGTCCCACTGAGGCATCACAAACAGAACAGGAGGGAACGTGTGCGTGATGCCTTTTTGAAATCTATTTACAATAGGGGACTTGAACAAGGAAGGTTGATCAGGCATCCTCAGAAAGGCTGAAAGGGCAGAAAGGTAGCCCTTGATAGTGCCCAAAGCAGAGCCCTGCTGGGCAAGAGAAAGAAGGAAGAGAAGAACCTCAGAGAGGGGGCAGCAAGAGGATCCACAGCCTTTGCTGTGCACCATGCCACTAATCTGTTCCACCTGCAGGCGTATACCGACTTTGTGGAGGGACGTCTGGCTGCCAGAATGACATTACAGACTTCAGGAGGCAAGTCAAATGGCCTCAACTGTCGCCGCTCAATCTCCAAGCATGGAGGTGGAGACTGGACAGGTTCGGGTGGAGGACCGTCCTCTGCTGCTGCGACAGAAGGTCCTCCTGAAGAGGCAGACGAACCGGGGGATCGACTGACATACTGAGTAGCTCTGGATACCAGTACCTTCGTGCCCTGTCCGGAGCCACAAGGATGACTTGGGCCCGGTCGCGCTTGATCTTCTTCAGCACTCTGGGCAGAAGTGGTATAGGCGGAAATGCGTACAATAGACCGCAACTCCACTCGCGACGCAAAGCGTCTCCGAGCGAGTGCCGCCTTGGAAATTCCAACGCGCAGAACTGATGACATTGCGCGTTCTCTTCGGTGGCAAATAGATCTAACCAAGGCTCTCCCCATCGCTGAAAGAGGCCTTGCGCCACGTCCGAGTTCAGACTCCATTCGTGATCCATCGTGCACCGACGGCTGAGCTTGTCCACCCTGGCTTTCAGAGAACCTGCCAGGTGTTGAGCCACCAGGGTCACACCCTGGCGTTCCAGCCACTGCCAGAGGCGCAGAGCCTCCTGGCAAAGGGTCCACGACCCCACCCCGCCCTGTTTGTTGCAGTACCACATGGCGGTGGTGTTGTCCGTGAACACCTGCACTACACTCCCCCAGACAGAGGGGAGGAATTCAGTGCTAGACGAATTGCCCGCAACTCCAAAAGGTTGATGTGGAGCCGGGCCTCCGCCGGAGACCAGAGGCCTCTGATCTCCGCCTCTCCCATGTGGCCTCCCCAGCCCTGAAGGGACGCGTCCGTCACAACTACGTACTCCGGTTGGGGAAGGGAGAGGGATCTGCCGCTGACCCAATCGCGGTCCGTGAGCCACCACTGCAGCTGTCTCGCAGTGCCCTCCGAGATCAGGACGGGGTCGGACAGGTTGCCCTGATGCTGGGCCCACTGAAACTTCAGGTCCCACTGCAGAGCCCACATCCGCCACCTGGCGTGATGCACCAGTAGGATGCAGGAGGCCATCAGACCCCGAAAGCCGTAGCGTCAACCTGACCAAGACCCGGGATAACGGCTGAAAGATTGGAATCAGAGCCTGAATATCCCGGACCCGCTGTTCGGGTGGATAAACCCGAAACTGCGCCGAGTCGAGAACCGCTCCGATGAAGAGGAGCTTCTGAGAGGGGCACAGGTGTGACTTTGGCACATTGATGGAGAACCCCGGCTGGTGCAGGACATCTGCCGTAGTCTGGAGGTGGCTGGTGACTGTCTGGGGCGAGCCCGCCTTCAACAACAGTCGTCGAGGTAGGGGAAGACTGAAACCCCTAACCTGCGCAGATGAACTGCGACCACCGCCATCACCTTTGTGAACACCCGTGCGGCGCTGGTAAGGCCGAAGGGGCGCACGGTATACTAAAAGTGCTCGTGGCAAACCGTGAAACGCAGGTAGCGCCGGTGGGCCGGCAGGACGGGGATGTGGAAATAAGCGTCCTGCAAGTCTAACGCTATTATCCAGTCTCCTGGTTCCAGGGCAGCTAAGACCTGAGCCAGTGTCAGAATTTTGAACTTCTCCTTCCGGAGGAAGCCGTTGACGTTCCTTAGGTCCAAGATAGGGCGTAGGCCCCCTTTGCCCTTCTCGGGTACCAGAAAGTAGTGGGAGTAGCAACCACACCCTACTTCAGGCCCAGGAACGCGCTTGATGGCCCCCTTGGCCAAGAGGGCCGTAACTTCCTCCTGCAGAAGCCGCAAATGATCCCCCGATACACGGTGGTTCTGCGGTGGCATGGCTGGAGGGGTCGCCTCGAAGGGGAGGGAGTAGCCCCTTCGGACGATTTGCAGCACCCACCTGTCTGACGTGACAGTGCGCCATTGGAGGAGGTGATGGCGAACCCTGCCCCCCACTGGCGTCACATGGGCCTGAAAGCACGGACTAGGAGGGTTTTGAGGCAGATGCTGCGGGGGAAGGTGTGGACTGACCTCGCCGTTGTCCCCGACCGCCGCCACGGCAGTTTCCACGGCCGCCACCGCGTTGGGTATTACCCTGCGGAGCGTGGCTGGCAGCACGTGTGGGTGCACCCCTTTCGTGGACACGAAAGGAGTGAAAGGCAGCTGATTGCTGGCGCGGGGCCGAGAGGCCCAAGGACTTGGCCGTAGCCCTGGAGTCCTTAAAGCGCTCAAGCGCATGGTCTGCCTTGTCGCCAAAAAGGCGACGGCCATCAAATGGCACGTCCATGAGTGTGTTCTGGACATCTGCCGAGAAGTTGGCGGATCTCAACCAGGGGTGGCGACGAATCGCCACCGTCGTTGCCATCGCTCTGCCCAGAGAGTCGGTGGTATCCAGTCCACACCGGATAGAATAACGTGCCGCATCTCGGCCTTCCACAAGGGCTTGGCCGAGTTTAGCCCGTACCTCCAACGGCCATTCTGGCAGCACGTCCGCGACCGTATCCCACAGAGAGTGGGTGTAACGGCCCAAGAGGCACGCGGTGTTGGAAGACCGCAGTCCCAGACTCAGGGAGGAGAATACCTTCTTGCCGTATTGCTCGTACCTCTTGGATTCTCTGTCAGGCGGCGCCGACGGGAATGCGGTCTGGGAGTTTGAGGCCTGGATCACCAGGCTCTCAGGGGTGGGGTGGGGTGGGTGGACAGGAAACAAGGGTCGCCCGGGGCCGGGCGGTGGCGTCTGGCCACGTTCCTATCTACAGGCGAACCTGTAGCGGGCTTGGACCAAGTGCCCAAAAGAACGTCGGTTAAGGCCTTGTTAAACGGCAGCAGAGGCTCGGCTGAGCATGACTGCGGCTTAAGGACCTCAATGAGGAGGTTAGTCCTCACGGGCGTGACGGGGAGCTCAAGGCCCAAGGCCTTGGCCGCCCTCATCAACACCACACTGTAGGTTGCCCCCTCCCCGTAGCCACGGTAGGAGGTGAGACAAAGCCAGTGTCCGGCGAAGTGTCCAGACCACTGGCATCCCTAAGTTCACCTGTCCAGTCCTCCTGGGACTGACATTCACGTGTCAGAGGGTCCTCAGACCCCTCCCAATACTCCTCCTCACCCATCTCCTGATACTCAGGGTTAGCAAATGATGGGGCCGGTTCATGGAAAGTGAACTCTCCGAACGGCGTCTGAAGCGGCGGCGCTGGAACTGGGTCGAGGGAGGCATCAGGGACGGCGGCGGGGATGACACCTGAGGGACCGACGCCGGGGAGGTCGTTAAGTCCACCGGCGACGACCCGGATCCAGCGGGGGCCTGCGGCGCCGGCCCGAAGGCAGCGTCGGAGTCGAAGCACTCGACGGCGTCGAAGCACCCGACGGCGTCGGGGCCGAAGCCCCCGACCCGCTAGGACCCCCGTCGGAGGAGTGACGGACCTCATGGCCATGAAGAACCGCTCGATCTCCTCCTGCGTCGCGTGAGGCCCAGGGACCGGAGGGTATGGGGCCGGACGCGGCGCCTGCGACTCCGACAGAGCCGCGTGGGCGGTGCCACCTGAAGCCCCGGCCGCGTCTCGCGAGCGTCGGGGGGGAGTCGGAAGAGCGATTACGTCTCTTCGACTTCTTGTGCTTACCTGACGACTTCGACCCCGAGGAGTGATGTCAACTCCCGGAGCTCCGATGGCTCCTCTCCCACGACCGGTCCCTCGACCTCCGTCCGGACCGGGACCGTTCTCGGCGCGGGGCCGACTGCCGGAGTTCGAGCCGCTTGCGGGACCGCTCCCGCCTAGCCTTCGAAGTCAGGACCCGGCAGTTGGAACAGGTCTTGTCGTCGTGGTCGACGCCGAGACAGTGGAGACACCGACGGTGAGGGTCGGTGACCGACATCAGCCGGTCGCAATCCTCACAGGGCTTAAAACCTGGCATCCCGACCAGCACCGTTCGGAGTCGAAGACTTCGAAAAAGGATGATCAAAAAACTTTTGTCAAAAAGTGACTAAGGTACCACTTTTTCCGGATCTGCGCTGCTGGCCCGGAAAAAAGAACTGACGTCAGCACGCGGAGGCGGCGTCTAAGTACTCCGACGATGTCATCACGGCGCCGACAATGGACACGGAGCCGCAGACGACGCCTACCGACGCGCAAGGGTACTGCTACGCCAACAATTTCCAGATCCAGTCTGACGCCTGGGGATATTCTAAGGTAAGGAATCTATCACCAACGTGTCTCTTTCAGATGGATACTTTCACAGCAGATTCCTCACCTTATAGTACGTACGGCAGCACCTCCCAAAGTTGGAAGGTCTGTGCAGTCGACTCAGTTCAAAAGTCTTGCAGAATGAAGTAGGCAAAGTGACCGTCCTACTGCCCAGGCAATTGAATGTAGGCACTGATGCCCACGGTTGCAGTCTGGCAGATATTAAGGACAGGCATCCCTTGCACCAACGCAGTGATAGCAGCCTTGGTCCAGGTGGAATATGCTTTCTGATCGGAGGCTGCTGCTTAGCCAGTGGGTAGCAGATCTTAATGGAGAGGACTACAACTTGACACGGTCTTATTCTGCACAGCCTTCCCTGCCTCGCCTCTAGAGAACCTCACAAAAAGATTATGGTCTACTCCATTGTCCTTGGTACATCAATGTAAGAGTTAAAAGCCATCTTGGCATTTTACTGATGGAGTCTCTCCTCCCCCTTTGAGAATTTATGGGGAGCAAAGAACACTGTTAAAGGCATGGATTGCGCAACTAGGAACGGAGAAATGACTTTAGGTAAAGAGGCTGCCTGAGTCCTCAACACCAATTTGTACAGAAAAATTGCAGAGTAAGGCGGTTCAACTGACCATGCCAGCAGTTCACTCACACGACGAGCTCATGTAATTGCAAGAAAAATAGACATCAAAGTCAGGAAATGCAGTGAGCCGCTAGGTATAAAATCAAAAACCATACACATGAGGAATGTTAAGACAAAGACTCCCCGTGAGAGAAGGGAGCATCTCTTACAGAAAAAAGGGGAGAGGTGGTGGATGAGTGTAGAGAAGCTGGATAGTTGATAGGAGACTGGTCTGGACTCTGAAAAGCACAGTATGGTATTGAGTTGCATAGGAACACTACACTCACTTTCAAGAGAGGAAACAGAACAGAGTGAGTAATGGATAACCAAAAGTAGAGTTGTATAATAGGTAAGTAGAAGGGCAAAAACACTAATGCAGCGCACCTCGTGTGAGAGAAGGCGTCACTGTAACTAGCCTGCTGGCAAAACTGGAAACATGCCGAAGAACCGAAGATGACTTGCAAACTCTCTACTGTAAAATTGATTCATTGTCACCAACCCTTGCAAAAGCCAATCACAGGGGATAATGGGAGCAGAAACAAAAACTATAACCAAGTTAAAACTAAGGTCGGTCCAAAAGGAAACCAGGGTCAGTACAAACAATAGAGAAGAACAAGGGAACCGACAAAGGGGAAAAACACAAAAGTGCAGGAATGGAATCACAGGTGCGAGCTATAGTCAAGTGGAATGGACAAAACAACAAATGTTGTGAGACATGATCTTCACTGTCCACTATGACTTTATAGGGCTCGGATCTGGAAGTCCACTATGGATACTCAGTTGGCTGGGGCAGCAAGTTTCAACCGCGAAAATATAAATATTACCTACTGGCGGTCGCCAGTAGGTATATATAGTTAGGACCTAGTTTCCATAGGAAATCCGCAACATTCTATTGGGAATAACTTTGGCGCCGGTTGATGAATCTTCGCGAATTTCTCAAAGAAGATGGCCCGCTCCGCTCCTTCCCTGAAAGTTTTGGGGGGATTCGTCAAGTGGGGGCTGAGAAAAAAGGGGGGGTCCCAAAACGTGTTTTCCCCATGTTATTTTCCATAGGACGATTAGACACGGCTACAGCCCGAACGAAATTACACCAAATTTGGCAGAGAGGTAGAGTTCGGTTAGCAGATCACGCTTTTGCTTAAATGGTGTAAATCCCTCCAGTAGTTCCTGAGCAAATCAAAAGGGAAAAAATTATATATCTGGGCGGAGCCTAACCACACATCTCATCGTGAGATCTGATTGGCTGTCAGCACTTCATCCAAGAAGTGTTGGCAGCCATCTTGGGACCAATATACATGACAGCACCTCATTAAAAAGCATTGCAGTTAATAGAAGGTTTTAGGACTTTAGTTACATTATAAATCATTTGTTGATGGTACCATACTCATTTTAGGAATTGTGATGTGTTCTAAGGTGATTTTACCATGTGAAAAAGCCTTCTGCTGGGATATCATGAATCATGTTTGAAAGAAAACTATTATCTCATGCTTTTCCCACAGTTGTTTGGAAGGGGATCTATCTATAAGCTAAACTGAACGCATATTTTCTGTAAATTCACATTATCTTTCTCAGTCATGTGAGAATGAAGTCTGACATTCTCAGTAAAACATGTACATCCAACAAGGACAGAGACTGTCAGTTGATTCCTTTGTGTTCTACTGCAGCCTCCTAGAGTGTTCTACAACAACTAGAGCGCTAACAGTCCTACTTATTACAAAGGTATGGCACACCTGAAGCCATCTTGATGGGAATAAAGTGGTAACTCTTAAAACATTTAATTTAAAAAGGAACAAAATGAGGGGGTATATTTTGCCATAGAAAGTATGATTAGTGCTGCAGAAAGAAAAATTAGGGCACATTTTGAGTGACTTCTCAAATCCTCTTCTATTTCATTAAACAATTCTGACATGCAGTCTCCCAAGATGGCCACCAGAGACAAAAGAGCCCAAATATAGCCCAAATATCACCCAGATGTAGCCCAAGTATAGCCCAATGACAGAATGTCCCAGAGTGTTCTAAAGAACAACTAGAGCGCTAACAGTCTTACTTATGACAAAAGTATGGCACACCAGAAGCCATCTTGATTGGAATAAAGTGGTAACTCTAAAAACATTTAATTTAAAAAGGAACAAAACGAAGGGGTTCATTTTGGCATAGAAAGTATGATTAGTGCTTCAGAAAGAAAAATTAGGGCACATTTTGAGTGACTTCCCAAATCCTCTTCTATTTCATTAAAAAAATTCTGACATGCAGACTGAAACATGCACTTTGAATACCAGCAGCAGACTTCCCTGGTGAGCAGTAGCTTTACTACAGTGATCTAATGAGCAACTAGAGTGCTAACATTCAGAATTTATGGCAAATGTGTGACACACCCGAATGCCTTCTTGATGGAACCAAAGTAAACAAGCATTGAAAATGCAATAGATCTCACCCTCGTTTAAGTTAAAGCCATTCTGTTTGTAATGAGGTGGCTTTTTAGCTTTGCTTTTAATAGTGTTTTTCAAACTTTCATGAAAATAACATGCATATGTATGCATATATGTATATATGCATTTATATTTGTATTTATATAGATATGCAGATTATATATGTTTATATATGTATGTGTATATATATATATGCATATATATATATATATATATATATATATATGTGTATATGTGTGCGTGTAGAGAGGTAGAGGTAGAGACTAGCAGAGAGGTAGAGAGTCGAGAGTGAGTAATAGAGACTAGAGAGTGAGTAGTAGAGAGTAGTAGGTAGCAGAGAGTGAGTAGTAGAGAGTAGTAGAGTGAGTAGTAGAGTGAGTAGTAGACAGTGAGTAGTAGACAGTGAGTAGTAGACAGTGAGTAGAGTAAGTAGTAGAGTGAGTAGTAGAGAGCAGTAGAGAGTGAGTAGTAGAGAGTGAGTAGCAGAGAGTGAGTAGCAGAGAGAGAGAATAGTAGAGTGAGTAGCAGAGAGAGAGAATAGTAGAGTGAGTAGTAGAGAGTAGTAGAGAGTGAGTAGTAGAGAGTGAGTAGTAGAGTGAGTAGTTGAGAGTAGTAGAGAGAGAGTAGTAGAGTGAGAAGTAGATAGTGAGTAGTAGGGAGTGAGTAGTGGAGTGGTAGAGAGTGAGTAGTAGAGAGTAGTGGAGAATATTCCAAACGTTTGGCACAGCACCACTTACACAACAAGTCCAATCAAATCATATCACTTAGAGTCCTTATTGAAGCGCTGAATCTTGGTGTATATTCAAATGTTTTTATTTTCCTTAAGTTTATGTACCACAGCCAGCCGACGCGTTTCGTTCTGTACAACAGAACTTCTTCAGGGCGTTCTTATTTCCTTCAAGTTATGTCGGTATCCTGTTGTCATATAACTAGATATTTCTTCCAAATGTTAGACGAGACGTAAGTACATTCTTATTCAAAGTGACTAGGTATCAATTTTACCCACACAATTCGGGCAGACTTGAGTAATTTATAGCATCCTCAAAGTCAGTCTTTCAAAAATTCCAAAGTATAGGACATGATAATCCAAATCTAAATGTTTCTCAAGAAAAGTGATTTTCAATCGTTCGGAATATCGGCGTTTGGGCAGATTTGACCCACGAACACGGTTTATGACTTTTCATGAGAAACATTTGGATTTGGATTATCATGTCCTATACTTTGGAATTTTTGAAAGACTGACTTTGAGGATGCTATAAATTACTCAAGTCCATGGATGCTGCTGGGAACGCCCCCAGCAACACCCATTGCACACCCCTTTAACGCAGGACACTGCGTTAAAGGGACTGATATTTATCAGGCAGGATTACGCCACAAAAAGTGGCTTAGTCCGGCTTGATAAATATCACTCAGTCTTCTGCGCCACCGGAACGTCACAAAAAGTGCATCATTCATGACATGGTCAGTGACATCACTGATGACATCTCAAATGACATCACTGATGACATCATCCATGTGACAATCAAATACGCCTCATGACACACTAGTATAATCTTTCATCACTCACTGTAAAATAGAAAGTGCCATATTTGAAACCATTGACACACCAATAGAAATTTCTAAACACCCACTCAGTTATTCATAGAACTATACACACATCTAATCACTTACCTATAGATTCAGTGTTATATGCAGTGAATAATCAACAGAACACTATCAAATATACTTATACGCCTATTTCAACATTACACACCAGCACACATTGTATTCACTTATAAAGACATCCTTCTGACTTATGCAAACAATTGATTATACTTACATTTACTCACCTACACACTTATACAAACACCACTTCTTCTATTTATATAGATAGTAACTCACACTTAGTGTGTTATAAAATCACTATTACAAGTATACAGTTATCCATATAGTGACTCATACAAGCACTAAGTCTTAGGCACACTTAATTAGATATAAATGTCACATACACGTTTAATGGAGAGGTACCATTGAGAGAAATATTTCATCACCACCACACCCATAAACGTATACACTCACTGAAACAACTGTTATAACATGTAGTCTTAACCTCATATACCTACTGAATGAACTATTCACAAATTTTTTGGCAATCACACCCCCCCCCCGCCCACCAAACCACATATACATTAATTTACCCATACAAATACTCAGTTAAGAAACCAATAACAAATATAGTCTTTAACATAGCAACTAAGACAAAGCAATAAAGACTTTCACACAGTTTAGTAACTACACATTATATATAGTGAGACTCTACAAATTAGTCAAGGAAACAATCAAGGACACTGTTACTAAATCCACCATCCACACATTTATATTTATATATCCACTCATTCTTCAATGCAAAGTAGTGTATTTATAATACATATTTAAATATCAAAGCAAACCACATTCACTGGATGATGTCATCAGTGATGTAATTTGAGATGTCATCAGTGATGTCATCAGTGATGTCACTGACCATGTCATGAATGATGTAATATGTGACATCATCAGCAGTGGATTGCGGGCGCGCGAGTTATAGTGAGTACAACTAACTATAACGGGGGAAGTTCAATGGTTTTGTATGAGTAAAATTTCCAGCTAACTATAATATATATTAATTTATATATACGTGCGCGGACGTGCACGGTCCTCCGGGGCAAAGCAACACAGCCCCCTGGCGCATACTGGAGGCTCCTGGTGGGCTAGTTGGCCCCGAGGGACCCCCAGTATGCAGGGGAATTAGTTCCCCCTCTGCAAACGCGCCAGTTAGCTGCGTTGCAGAGAGGTCTAAAAAGGGGCATAACCTCATTACACCTCTGTGCAATGCAGCCCCCTGGCGCATACTGGAGGTTCCAGGTGGGCTAGTTGGCTCCCAGGATGCAAGGGGAATTAGTTTCCTCTCTGCAAACACGTTTGTAAAAAAGGGTGTGGTCTCATTACACCTCTCTGCAATGCAGCCCACTGGCTTATACTGGAGGTTCCAGGTGGGCTAGTTGGCCCACAGGGACCCCCAGTATGCAAGGGGAATTAGTTCCCCCTCTGCAAATGCGCCAGGGGATGCGTAGCAGAGAGGTGTAAAAAAGGGTGTGGTCTCATTACACCTCTCTACAATGCAGCCCCCTGGCGCATACTTCTGGTTCAAGGTGGGCTAGTTGGCCCCAGGGGCCCCCAGTATGCAAGGGGAATTAGTTCCCCCTCAGCAAACACGCCCGGGGGCTGCGTTGCAGAGAGGTGTAAAAAGGGGCGTGGCTTCATTACACCTCTCTGCAATGCAGTCCCCTGGCGCATACTGGAGATTCCTGGTGGGCTTTCAGGCCTTATAAAGTTAGGAATTAGCATTAAAAAAAACTTTTAAATTCACTGAAAAACCCATAGGTTTCAGGTCTTATATAGTTAGGAATTAGCATTTAAAAAACCTTGCAAATTCACTCAAAAAACCATAGGTTTCAGGCCTTATATAGTTAGGAATTAGCATTTACAAAACCTTTGAAATTCACTGAAAAAAACATAGGTTTCAGGCCTTATATAGTTACGAATTAGCATTTAAAAAACCTTTGAAATTCACTCAAAAAACTATAAGTTTTAGGGGTGTTATAGTTAGCCGGACATTTCACTCATACAAAACCATTGAAATTGCTCCTATATAGTTAGTTGTACTAACTATATTTCGCGCACCCGCAATCCCCTGCTGATGATGTCACATATTACATCATTCATGACATGGTCAGTGACATCACTGATGACATCTCAAATGACATCACTGATGACATCATCCACGTGACACTCGCATATACCTTTTCATACACTAGTAACATCTTTCATCACTCTTTGTAAAATACAGAGTATCATATTTAAATCCATTGTCACAGCAATACAAGTATCTAAAAACCCACTCAGTGATTCATAGATGTATACACACATCTAATCACTTACCTGTAGATTCACTCATACATGCTGTCAATGAACAATAGAACACTATCAAAAATACTTATACACCTATATCGACATTACACACCAGCACACATCCTATTCACATATAAAGTCATCCTACTCACTTTTGCAAACAATGGATCATACTTACATATTTACTTAGCTACACACTCATACAAACACCACTTCATCTATTCATTTAGATAGTAAGTCATAATTAGTGTATTATAAAATCATTATTACAAGTATACAGTTATCCATAGTCACTCACACAATCATTGAGTCTTATGTATACTTATTTATATACAACTGACACATACACTGCCTTTTATTTTTCTAGTTTGTTGGACATGTACCATTGAGAAATATATTTGCTCATCACCACACCCATAAAGATATTCACTCACCCAAACAACTGTTAGAACATGTAGTTTTAACTTCATATATCTAGTGAATCAACTATTCACACATCTTTGGGCAGTCACACACCCCCCACCGAACCACACACACATTCACTCTCCCATACAAATACTCAGTTAACTAATCAATAACTAATATAGACTTTCACATAGCTAGTAACCAACTGGAGAACCAGTTTACACAACAACTGACAAAGTGATACAGATATTAACACAGTTTAGTCACTATCCACTGTATTTAGTGAGACACTATAAATTGGTCAAGTAAACAGTCAATTACGCTGCTACTAAATCCTCCATCCAAATATTTATTTTTATATATCCACTCATTCTTCAATGCAAATTGCTATATATATAATGCATATTTAAATAACGAAGCAAACCACATTCACTGGATGATGTCTTCAGTGATGTCATTTGAGATGTCATCAGTGATGTCACTGACCATGTCATGAATGATGTAATATGTGACATTGATGGAGCGAGATTCAGAAATGTTTTTCATTTCAACTCGCGAAGTCACATTTCCATGAGAAATAATAAAGCTAACAATTGTGCTGTATGTGTATTAATTCAACCTAGTTTAAAGTTGCATCTTCACAGAACACGCGGGAAACTAACGTGTGCTTATAAATGTGCAATATGTTGCATTTCTTTGTATGTGAAAAAGAATAAATTAATCGTGTCTATTGTCATGTCAAAAATTAACTGCAGCTGTTTAGAATAAATGGCATGTGCTTATTTTGCTCTCCTGTCTATGTGGTGTCACTCTATTCTCTATAGGTGCATAAAGAACCCTGCTGGATTAAATGAAGAATGGTAGATATAAAATGCTGCTTTATTTGTGCATTTTCAGCTAGGTAATTTAGACTAATGGGTTAATCATTAGCAATGGAGGGTGGCAACAGAACGAACTATATTACTCGTATTAATTATTCTTTTGTGTTTGTTTATATGATAGTTTATGAAAAAGGCTTTGGGCCTAGTGAATTTTCGCGTTTACAAAAAATCTGCTTGGAGCCAGAGAGAGTCCATGTTGGCAGCGACTTCCTCCTGTCCTGAAACAAATTTGTCGTGCTGAGCTGACAAACCTTTAGTCGAGCAAGGCCAAGGCCAGGAACCGGCAAGAAGGCCTGTAACAACTGCGTGTCTGAGGAAGCCAAAACTTTTCTTGTATCAACTGTTGCAAACTGGAGGAAGCTGCGTTGTTCGAAAACTAGAGACAATGGTTTCTAAGAACGTGACGGAACTGTGATTCTAAAAACGTGGTGACACGTCGCCTGTCACTTTTTGACCAATGGGACTCCGATTTCAGCAGAAAAATATGCTTTTTCATAGATTAGCTTAGCGTAAAAAGGTATAAAACTCTTGCCCCGTGGAAGAGTTATACTTCTCCTTGCAGACCTTTTGATGAGGGCGTTGTGCTGCTGAACTTTCCTTGGAGCACGTAAGGGCCTTCAAAGACTTTATTCTTTAAATTTTCATTATAGTTAGCATTAGTTAGGGACTTAGGTTTTGAAAATGCCAAACTGATAATTTCCATTTTGCAATAATATTTTGATTCACAGTAAAACTGTCATAACCATTTGCAATGATTCAAATAAAATTGCTTTAATAAAATTTCTAATACCTTTTCCAAATGAGTAGCTAATAAAAATCTTACTTTGGAAAACAAGCTGGTCTTGTTATTTTCATGAGTTTAGGTTACCATTAGCTAGATTTATCGCCACAGTGGCTTAATTAATTTGTAGGGTTTGTAGTGTATGATGAATTCATTTACAGCGGTTGTATATAAATGTATATAATTTGTGAATAGGTTAATTAAGTCACATGTTTCAGTTGGTCAAAATATCTCATGTTGGATTAATGGGCCTTGTGATTGATTAGTGATTTATAGTGTATATTGTGGAGTTGGGTAGCGTAGTTTATGACATATTTCCTATAACCCGCTGGATCAATTTCCTGGTAGCAGACTTGATGGTTGCTATGGTAACCGACATGCTACAAGGTATTTGCATAGGATTGATTATTAACATATGTTGAGTTCGTTTAATTGCGTTATGTGTAGTCGAAAGGTTTTTTCCTGCAGTGTGAAAAATCCTAGTTGTACCGGTACAGAGTAGTGTGGCAAGTGTGAAGTCACACAGTGCATTTGATCTGTTTCAGAGTTGTGGTATCGTCTTGTATCACAAGTGTTGTCGTCGTGCAGCACGTGTTAGGGATATAGGTGTGTTAGATGGAGTGTATGCATAGTGAGGATTGTCTATGAAAATCAAAGCTTTGAGTATAGGGACAATGAGCCCGTTCTAAAACTCACTGTGAGAAAAGTAATAGAATATATTCGAACTTGAGTGAAGGGTAAATTAACGTCGTTTATTTTACTGACGATTCATGGTATCTATGGTGGGTTAGAGTCCTGCCAAGATTTCATGTGTGTATGGTTAGGGATACTTTCTGTTTGAAAGTGCGTAAATGATTCTGTAATTTCGTTAGAGTCAAACTTTGAATTGCTACTTTATGTGCATTCAGAGGGAAGCGAGTTCGCTATTACCTGTTTGAAGGGTAGAGTAAAAGTTTACTTTATCGGCAAATGTATATTCTGTGAGAATAGCGTCGTCTATTCCACGTAAAGAATTTCTTGTGTGTCTGTAAAAACTATCACCTTATTTAGAGAAACAGACAAATGATTTGTTCTTTTTGTTGTTGTTAATCGAGTTTCATTAAAAAAGTGTCTTTAAAATGGCACTGTGAAAAGTTTTTGTGAAGGAGGGGTGAGCGCTGAGAGTGAGACGCGAGAAACCGCAGCGGCTGTGTACGTCACACGGTCCGCGCAGTGATTGGGTACTATACGTCACAAGCTGTACTCTGATTGGCTCACGTGACTTTGTCGAGCTGAACACTGAATGGCTTTTGTGGGAAGCTCTGTTTTTACTGGTCGAGCAAGGTGGTGACGTAGCTCGAACTTGATTGGCGTGTCGGTGTGTTTCGCGCACGGATTGGTTGGTGTTACGGAACAACCAGGAAACATTTACGATCAATTCTGATTAAGCGGATTTGATTTAAAAATGACATTATTATAAGCATGTTGAGAAAAAGACTTCGATGCTTCAAAAATTTTAAATTTTTATTTCACCCGACAAGAAAATACAGACGCGAGGTGGTAAATTACTTCATAAGTACAAGACACCTGCAGCGTATATGGAAGGTGAATATGGTTACCATACTGTTCTGTGGTTTGATGTTTGGAAGCATTACACAAAGGATGACGGCGTATTGGTTTGGCCGGATGATGGTTCTTTTAACATAAAAATTTTAAGAAATTTAAGAGAAAAGATGTCAGCTCTTGTGCCAAAGCCTAGACCAACACAATTTGAAGCTTTAGTTGAATGGGAGGATGAAATGTTTCAGCTTCAGAAAGAAGCAAGTGGGATAAAAAGACCTCCAAAAACACAGAGTTACAGACAGGAAACGCATGAAGATAGAATGCGTATGTGGAGACAGGGAGACATGTGAGATGGTCTCTATTTAATTAGAGAAATGGATTTAGGGTCTCCAGGTGAGAAGAGAACTGAGAAGAAAAATAATACTGTTGCAGAAAACTAATCTGAAGAGGCAGTCTTAGAAGAAATTTTCACTACAAATAATAAGAATGCCCCATTAAGACAGCCTCCTTCATGGTCTACTCCGATGGTTTCTACTGGAACCACTCCAAGTGCACCTCTTTTAAATGACACACCAAAATTGTACCCAAATAATTCTGAATCTTTTGGAACTCCAGAACAGTTTGAGACAAGAACTAATTCTAGTGCTTTTATTGAAAATAGAAGTTTTCCAATGGAAAGGGAAGCCCCTAGAAATTTAATGAGAACTGACAGAAATGAGGAAGTTGCAAATACTTCAGAATACTTGCGATCAAAAGAAGAATTAATTCGGCAAATAACTAAAAGCATAGAAACAGTGACAGTTCCAGTAACGATTGGTCCTGTTCAGCCTGTTTTCGATCAAAAGGAAATTAAACAGCCAGGTTTAACAATTCCATTAAATGCAGAAATTCAAAAAGTAGCTGAAAAATGTTATTCAGATTTATCTGAAATTAATCGTGAAAAATCAAGGATGCCTGATTTGGCTTTTAATCGAGGTTCTTTTAACCAGACACCAATGGGTGCAGAATCAGATGCTGAGACTCCTGAGAAAAGAGAATCAAATCCAAAACTTGATGTTGCAAAATTAAAAGCAGATTTGGAAGAATTAATAATTGGCACTATTGGTCCTGACAGTTTAAAATTCTATCGAGATCATGAACTCCTGTTCATCAGTAAAAGCATTCAATGGAAAACAAAGAATAAATACGATCAATTGGAAGAACTGGCAGCAGAATTAGAAATCGATTTGAGCAAACAGAAAAACCTGGGAAAGCACTACAGACTAGATTTTACGGAGAAGGACATTGGGAACTTCAATACAGGAGGGAGAATTACTCACATAAAAGAATTAATTGTTTACATCAAGAAATTGGGTGACGTGAGTAAATGGAGAGTGAAATGGACCAAAAAGAGGGAAGATGAAAGGTTGGATAAGTTGGATCAACTGTCTAAACAGTTTCCAATGAGGGAAATTGCAGATGGAGGATATGTACATGTCCCATGGACAAGACAGGATATTTTGCTCTTTACTAATGACTTTCCTCGTCTGAGAGAGAAGCCTGTGGAATGGTACCGACAGGTGGACAGGTTTATTAAGGTTTCAAAAGTTTTGTGAATTGATCTGGATGGATTTTTCGACATTGTCGTCCCATCAGATCTTTGGACAGAATGCAAAATTGCTGTGAGCTGGCCAAAAGTTGAGCCAGATCGAATCAAAGAGACAGGTGCTCCCACACCAGAGGTCATGGATTTCTATAACAAAGTGATTTACTGGTTGAAAAAGAAAATTGCCCCGAAGGAAGTTGATTGGGTTAAAATAGATAGAACAAATCAGGAACCAAAAGAATCAGTTCATTCATTTTATGAAAGGTTATTACTGGTTTTTAAACAATACAGTGGCTATGAAAAGCTAGATGAAAAGGACATGAGTCACTTTATTTACCGATTCGTTTATGGTCTTAGACCAGAAATTGGAGAAATTATCAGGAATAATATTGTCGGATGGCAATCTAACTCAGTTGATGATATTTTGAGGAAGGCAAAATACTGCAGTGATGAGTTAGAGGCTAAACAAAAGAAGTTAAAGGAGAAGGCAATGTGGGCACAGGTGAAGGTGGCTGAGCAACAGATTGCAAGCCTTGATAATAAAAATGGAAACTTCGTACAGAGCCAGAATCAGGGTCAGGGAAAGTTTAAAAATAATTTCAACAAGCCAAAGTTTAATGCAAAAATTGAGGAGTTAAAACAAAAGTTACCTTGTTTTAATTGCGGGGAGATTGGACATTGGAAGAACGAGTGTAAAAATCCACCCAGAAATTTTAAAATACATCATTAAACCCACAGATGCAGAATGATGATGATCTGCAGCAACAGCTACGGCTACAGCGTCAGCTAAATGACCCGAGTCTTCAGCGACAGCTACAGCAGCAGTTAACACAACAGCAGAATCAGATTCCACTGCCTCCATTTCCTAATTGTGGGGGAGGTCAGAAATTCAATCCAGATATTGGATTCAGCGGACGTGATCAGGTAATAAGAGCACAAAGGCAAAATTTGCAAAATACAACAGGGCATTTTTTGTTAACAGGAAACCCAGGAAGCTATTCTGATGACTGCTTCTGACGGTGCCCGAGAGAGGGGGAAGAGTGTGTGATTGGAGCCACTCTTGAGGTTGACCAGTCTGGTCCATTTGTAAATAGAAAAGTGAATGATGTAGAAATCACTTTTCTTGTGGACACTGGTGCTACCCGTTCTACTGTTAGATCAGTGGAAATTGAAAACCTACCTCTCTCTGGGGATACCATCCAAGTAGTCGGAGTAAGTAATCAGCAGATGAGAACTGACCTTATAGAGCCTGTGAATGTGGAAATCGGCGGTTTTAGAGACAAACACAGATTTGTAGTTTGCAACAGCAGCCCTGTTAATTTGCTAGGGAGAGATATATTGTGCAAAATGAATTGCAGAATATACTGTTCACCTGATGGAATTGAATTACAAACCATGGAGGAAGATGGGTTGTACAGAATGACCATGTTAATGGTTGAAGCAGAAGAAACAAAATTGTTTCCTTCCTTTGATAAAGAAAATTTACCAGAGGAATTGAAAAAGACAGTCAAAACTGAAATTTGGGATTTGACTGGAAACGAAATGGGTCTGAAGAAACATGTCGATCCAGTCAAAATTACAGTGAAGCAGGGAATCGAATTTCCAAACATTCCTCAATATAAAATGAAAGCGGAAACAATTGAGGGTGTTATTCCTGTAATTGAAAAATTCATTAAGCAAGGTGTATTAAAAGAAATTGTGAGCAGCCCTTGTAACTCACCGATAATGGGGATCAAAAAGCCAAACGGAACATATAGGATTGTTCAGGATTTGAGGAAAATTAACCAAATTTTGTTCCTTGTTGCCCAGTTGTTCCAAACCCAGCATTCATTCTTTACCAGATTCCGCATGATGCAGAATGGTATACTGTCATTGATCTTTGCAATGCGTTCTTTACTGTTCCATTGCATCCAGAGAGCCAGGAAATCTTTGCTTTCCGGTTCCAGAGTAGGACCCTGGCATGGTGCAGAATTCCTCAAGGGTATACAGAGAGTCCTTCTATCTTTAATGAACTGTTAAAGAGATCTTTGGAAGATTTGAATCTATCTGGCAGATCAACATTAGTTCAATATATTGACGATCTGTTGGTTGCAGCAAAAACAAGAGAAAACTGTGTAACAGATACAATAACTCTTTTGAATCATCTGGCAGATGAGGGACATAAAGTGTCTCCTGCAAAGGTGCAGTTTTGTAAACAGGAAGTAAAATACCTTGGGCATAGAATTGCAAAGGAATGAGACAAGTAACAATCGAGAGAATAAAAATGATTCAGGGAATGCTTCCTCCAAAAACACAAAGACAGGTCAGAATGTTTCTGGGAATGGTTGGTTACTGTCGTCAATGGATTAGTGGATTTTCAGTAATTGCGAAACCACTGCAAAGATTGACAAAATCAGATGTAAAAGATCCAATTGTCCTTACTGAATCTGAATTGGAAGCTTTTAAAAAACTAAAAAGAAGTCTGTGTGAAGCTCCAGCTCTGGGCATGCCAGATTATGAAAAAGGTTTTGAGCTGTATTGCAGCGAGAGAGAAGGGTGTGCCTTGTCTGTGTTAATTCAGAGACATGGAAACATGAGAAAGCCTATTGCTTACTTCTCAGCAGTTCTTGATCCAGTTGTGACAGCTCTACCAGGTTGCTTAAAAGCAGTTGCAGCAACAAGTGTTAGCCTTGAGGAGACTGAAGGAATCATAATGGGATTTCCTGTAAAAGTCTACGTTCCCCATTCAGTTGAAATTCTTCTTACAAGAAGTAAAACGCAACACCTTACAAGCAACAGGTTGACAAAATACGATAAGATTATTCTGGGATCAGACAATGTGTCAATAGCAAGGTGTGTGAATTTAAATCCTTCCACACTGTTACCTGACACTGAAAATATTGATGAAAATGACGTGGAGCATGAGTGCTTGGATGTCATGGAATACTGTACCAAGCCAAGGCAGGACATTAAAGATGTACCATTGCCTGAGTCAGATTTTGTCTACTTTGTAGATGGCTCCTGTCTAAGATCAGAAGGAGGTGTTTTGAGAGCAGCATACTCAGTCTGCACAGTAGCAGATGTTGAAGAAGCATCATGTCTTGAAGGGATTCGTTCAGCACAGGTGGCTGAATTGATTGCTTTAATTCGTGCATGTGAATTGGCAAAAGATTTGAGAATTACCATAATTACGGATAGCCAGTATGGGTACGGAGTTGTGCATGATTATGGACAACTCTGGTCTCAGAGAGGCTACATGACATCAGCAGGTTCACCAATCAGAAATGCAGTGTTTATCAAAAGACTAATTGATGGCATACAGCTGCCAAAAGAGATTGCTGTAGTAAAGTGTGCAGCTCACAGAAAGGGTGAAGATTTTATCACCAGAGGCAATGCTTATGCGGAGGAAATCGCAAAGTATTGTGCAAGGAATAATTATGCACTTAATCGGGAGAAAAACAAAGAATTTGGTTCAAATTCACTGATGCTAACATCTGTTGTTGAGACATGGCAGGAAATCAGGGATTTGCAAAATGAAGCTGATGAAGAGGAGAAAAACACATGGTTGAAGGCAGAATGTAGACAGCGAGATGAGGATGGAGTTTGGACTTACAAAGATGGCAGGGTAGTGTTACCAAATTGCATCATTGCTGACATGGCCAGGATGTATCATGGACCTGGTCATATTGGAAGAGATTCTATGATTAGGCTTTTCAAAGAGACATGGTGTAATACCAAGTTTAGAACAATTGCAGAGTCTCTTTGCCAAAGGTGTTTGACTTGCCAGCAAATTAACCCAAACAGGAAATCAGTTGTGGGAACGGGAATCATAGGTCGAGAGGGTGGTCCTTTCACCAGATTACAGATGGATTTCATTGAGATGCCGAGACATAACTGTTTGAAATATGTTCTGGTGGTTGTGTGTTTGTTTTCAAGGTGGGTAGAAGCATTTCCCACACGTCACAGTGATTCAATTACGGTGGCAAAGTTGCTTCTACGTGAGATTATACCTAGATACGGTTTCCCTGTCACTATTGAGAGTGATGGAGGGGGACATTTTGATAACAAACTTATGAAGTTGATTTGTGAAGCATTACACATTGAGCAGAAAATACATTGTGCATACAGACCAGAGGCATCTGGGGTAGTTGAGCAGATTAATGGAACGATAAAAAACAGAATTGGAAAAATGTGTCTTGATACTGGCGTAAAGTGGACAGATGCTCTTCCACTTGTTCTGATGACTCTAAGAAGTACACCAGATAAAAAGACAGGTCTGAGTCCTCATGAAATTCTTATGGGCAGAGTCATGAGACAAGCTTTTGTACCAGTAGGAAAACTGTTAAGCATTAATGACAGTGCGATTTTGGAGTATTGCAAACGGCTGTCTGACGTAGTGACTTCTGTGTCTAATCAGGTGGGAACTGAAGTACAATCGAAAGACAAAGTGCAGACACATGATCTGAGACCTGGAGACTGGGTCAGAACAAAAGTTCATCGAAGAAGAAACTGCTTGGTCCCGAGGTGGCAGAAACCAAGGCAGGTAATTCTTGTGACAACAAATGCAGTGAAGTGTAGAGGATTAAAAAGGTGGATTCATCCCAGTCACACTATTCCGATACCTACACCTGAAAACTCTGACGAAGAAAGTGAGACAACAGATGATTCAGATTCTGAGGAAGAAGCTGAAGGAAATCCAGATTCTGAAGATCGACAGAGGGGTCGACATCTGGAAAAACCGTCTGTGAATGGAGATTTGATTGGAAAAGATTTGAAAATTATTGAAATAGATTCTGAAGATGAAGAGAATCTGTTAAACAAGGAATCAGCGGAAGAAGCTGACAAAGAAGTGGGAGAGGCAAAAGAACCTGATCAAGATAAAAGAAAAGAAACAGAAAAATTAGAAGAATCTGATCAAGTTCAGAAGCAAGACCAGGAGAGTATCGAAAAGCAGAAAATAAGCTCTGAAAGCAGGAACGAAAAGCCCGGAACTGGGAAGTTAAAGGTGATTGAAGAAGTGGAGGAAGACGAATTACCGAGTACCAGTGATGGAAGAAAGAGTGCTGTTCCTAACGGAGTGAAACTGCCGATTAGAAAAGATCCTGAGTCAAGAATCGAAATTTCCGACAGTGACTCTGGAGAGAGTGATGAAGAATGTCAGAGGGAAAGAGTAAAGAAAAGATCATGGAAAACAGAATCTAATGTGACTGAGCCAGAAAGAAAAATCTTGAGAAAAGGAGAGACCTGGCCAACTGAAAACGGAGGGTTGAGACTAAGGTTAGTAAAGAGATCGAAAGAGCAGGTGAATGAAATCACAAGTCAGGAGGATCCTGAAAAGAAAGCAGAAAAAGGAAAGAAAATAGAAGTAGTTTCTAGACAGACAAAGAGAGTTTTGAGACCGAATCAAAAATACAAGTCTCCTGAGTGGGCTTATATTATAATCCCACCTGTAATTGAGATAAATAGTAGCAGTCAGGAAGAAATTGAGGACAATAGTGACAACGATTGAAGTACTAACATGTTAGAATTTAGGATTAAGTTTAGGTTTCTGTTCTTGGCATAAGGCTGAAGAAATTGTGTTAGGTGACAAGGTCGAAGAAATTGTATTTAGGGAGAATAACTTGTGACGCAAGGTCGAAGAAAGTTTGTTAGAGGGTTTTAAAAAAAAATAATAATAATTTTAAAAGGGGGGTGTTTATAAATTTTAGGTATTTTGAAAATTTTTGTTTTCTCTTTTTGCAAATAAGGTTTATTAAAAAAAAAATGCCTTTTGTTATGATGCGTGGTACTTCAAAATGTTCCATTTTCAAGAAATGCTGCAGGATGACTCTGGTGTGTGTGCTCATATTAATTCTGCTCTGGTTAGTTTTAGCTGTCATCTTTCCTTTCGGGATCGATAAGGAGAGGTACAAGGTCAATATGACAAGCAAAGCTTTAGTTAGTCAAGACAAACATAGTGCAACACATAAAGCTAACAAGGTTATTAATCACAGACCAGATATTCATCAGGATAGGTCTGTTGGTGATTTTTCAAGCAACACATTTTCAAGGCTTTTGGAAGAGTATGTTAAGGTCATGAGTGTCAAAGATGGCTATATTTGCGTAAAGTTACCTGCTTCTGTTTCTGAGGGAGTGACATACAATATGCTTCCTCTTACTTATGGCATAACCTGCAGTGTGATAGCTAGCTTATTTTACCAAACTGGTCGTTTAGAGTACTATTATTCAAACTATGACGACATTTTTGCTAATTTGAAGATTGAGGATGCTTTAAATAAACACAAGAAAGCCAAACAGATGAGAGAATTCTTTTTAGTAACTAATGAGCTTACTTATGAGTACGCATACAGAAATAACTTAACCTGCAAATTGAGAGCTGAGAAAAAGACTTTCCTGAATCTTGTTGAGGAGAGAAGGGCGATTTATAAAAGAAACGAGATGGTCAAACAGACCAAATCGAAGTTCTGGCAGGAGGAGGATGAAAAGCTTAATGGCAAATCTTTTGATAATGTTGCAATTCACATAGACAAACCAATTAGTGGCAAGCTTTGCATTAGGAGAGATAATACTCTTTTTGATAATTACTTTGTAGGAGCTAGCAATTGTGAGGATACTTACCAAATCATGGGGGGTTGGGGATTCAAAGGTGGCAGAGATCCAATTTTTCCTGGGATCTATTTTGTCTGTGGAGATAAAGCTTATTATAATCTCCCAGATCATTGGTACGGGACATGTTTTGTTGGTCTTGTTTTTCCAAAATTTTTTCATGTTGACAGAAATGCAGAAGGTTCTTTTGAAATCAGTAATCATTTAAAGAGGTTTAAAAGAGAAAGTTTCTCAGAAAGTTTGGGAGACATCTTTGAGGCAGTGATACCTTTAGTAGGTATAACCCTGAATGCAGGAAGAATCAGAAAATTGTCCACAATTGTTGACAGATTGTCCACTGACACAGCGGGTGGTTTTCAGTTAGTGGATGTGGAGGTCATTGCGGTTAGATCGATGGTGATGCAAAATCGCCTTGCCCTGGACATACTCCTAGCAAAAGAGGGAGGAGTCTGTGGCATTTTACATGTGCAGCATTGCTGTACTTACAAACCTGACGAGAGTAAGAATATTGAAATGTACATTAGAAACATTACAGAGATGCACTCAGAAATAGTCCCTTTAGAAGAGGATGATTTTTCAGAACGTCTTTCAAAAAGATTCCAAGCTATCAAAACCTGGTTTCAAGAAATTGGTGGTTCAGTTCTTGGCAAGATTCTAACACCTTTGTTTGTGATAATTTTTGTGATAGTTTTGACAAAGATCAGTTGCATGTTACACAAGAGAAAGAAGCACATGAAGGAAAAGAAAAGAATTTACAAAATCAAAAAGGAGCAGGAGAGGGAGGTAGAGCTTGAGGAGTTACGTAGAGCTCAATATGACAGTTGCAAGGATTTTGCTGAAACAAGTCTTTAGAAATACTAACAGTGAAATTGAACCATTTTCGTTTGAGATCAAATTTACTACATTTTGGGTGTAGTGTGGTGATTTGGGAATCACCAGATGAGGGAGTTGATGGAGCGAGATTCAGAAATGTTTTTCATTTCAACTCGCGAAGTCACATTTCCATAATAAGAAATAATAAAGCTAACAATTGTGCTGTATGTGTATTAATTCAACCTAGTTTAAAGTTGCATCGTCACAGAACACGCGGAAAACTAACATGTGTGCTTATAAATGTGCAATATGTTGCATTTCTTTGTATGTGAAAAAGAATAAATTAATCGTGTCTATTGTCATGTCAAAAATTAACTGCAGCTGTTTAGAATAAATGGCATGTGCTTATTTTGCTCTCCTGTCTATGTGGTGTCACTCTATAGGTGCATAAAGAACCCTGCTGGATTAAATGAAGAATGGTAGATATAAAATGCTGCTTTATTTGTGCATTTTCAGCTAGGTAATTTAGACTAATGGGTTAATCATTAGCAATGGAGGGTGGCAACAGAACGAACTATATTACTCGCATTAATTATTCTTTTGTGTTTGTTTATATGATAGTTTATGAAAAAGGCTTTGGGCCTAGTGAATTTTCGCGTTTACAAAAAATCTGTTTGGAGCCAGAGAGAGTCCATGTTGGCAGCGACTTCCTCCAGTCCTGAAACAAATTTGTCGTGCTGAGCTGACAAACCTTTAGTCGAGCAAGGCCAAGGCCAGGAACCGGCAAGAAGGCCTGTAACAACTGCGTGTCTGAGGAAGCCAAAACTTTTCTTGTATCAACTGTTGCAAACTGAAGGAAGCTGCGTTGTTCGAAAACTAGAGACAATGGTTTCTAAGAACGTGACGGAACTGTGATTCTAAAAACGTGGTGACACGTCGCCTGTCACTTTTTGACCAATGGGACTCCGATTTCAGCAGAAAAATATGCTTTTTCATAGATTAGCTTAGCGTAGAAAGGTATACAAACTCTTGCCCCGTGGAAGAGTTATACTTCTCCTTGGAGACCTTTTGATGAGGGCGTTGTGCTGCTGAACTTTCCTTGGAGCACGTAAGGGCCTTCAAAGACTTTATTCTTTAAATGTTCATTATAGTTAGCATTAGTTAGGGACTTAGGTTTTGAAAATGCCAAACTGATAATTTCCATTTTGCAATAATATTTTGATTCACATTAAAACTGTCATAACCATTTGCAATGATTCAAATAAAATTGCTTTAATAAAATTTCTAATACCTTTTCCAAATGAGTAGCTAATAAAAATCTTACTTTGGAAAACAAGCTGGTCTTGTTATTTTCATGAGTTTAGGTTACCATTAGCTAGATTTATCGCCACAGTGGCTTAATTAATTTGTAGGGTTTGTAGTGTATGATGAATTCATTTACCGCGGTTGTATATAAATGTATATATTTTGTGAATAGGTTAATTAGGTCACATGATTCAGTTGGTCAAAATATGTCATGTTGGATTAATGGGCCTCGTGATTGATTAGTGATTTATAGTGTATATTGTGGAGTTGGGTAGCGTAGTTTATGACATATTTCCTATAACCCGCTGGATCAACATCATCAGCAGTGGATTGCGGGTGCGCGAAATATAGTTAGTACAACTAACTATATAGGAGCAAATTCAATGGTTTTGTATGAGTGAAATGTCCAGCTAACTATAAAACCCCTAAAACTTATAGTTTGAGTGAATTTCAAAGGTTTTTTAAATGCTAATTCGTAACTATATAAGGCCTGAAACCTATGGTTCTTTCAGTGAATATATATATATATATATATATATATATATATATATATATATATATATATATATATATATATATATATATTTTTTTTTTTAAATAATGCTTATTTATTTTTCTTACAAAATAAGGTAGCACTTTCATCATAGGTACAATAGGAGTTGGGGTTCAACAGCCCGTTGTGTACAAAGGACTACTTTGAATGCTACAATCAATGAAATCGAATGACAGTCCGCGAAATAGGTATGAACAGGTGGTGTGCAGTTAGCCACAGAGCATTCATACACTGTAAATGAACGATGAATAAACAAACCAGTGAACACAACTATTGAGATTCCACATCATTTAGGCGTGTAGAGTTAGTGCCTAGTTAAGGATCCATCGCACCCCGGCGCAAAATAATGAGGGAGGTAAAACAAAAGCCCTCATGCGCGTATCTACATTTCCAGACAGGAACTCTTTTTGTTTGTGATAGCAGCGTTAAAATTAGAACGGATTTTGTCCCACATGCGAGCTAATGGGTTGTTACATGTGTCCCTCTTTTTACCTAAATGCAGTGCCCAGCTCTCAGATCTACTGACATCATGACACAACTTAATCACTGGGGCAGGGGATGCTGCTCTTCAGTGCAGAACTAGACATCTCTTTAGCAAAATCAGCACCAGGTCTATGAATCTGTTTCCAGCTCTCTCGGCCTTTGTTTTTATATAGGCCCAGGAGGCATGCTTTCGCTGGTTGCAATCCCTCCATGGCTAACAGTCTCAAGTTGCACAATCACCTCCCTCCAAAATACCTGCACCGCTAAACAACTCCAGACCATTTGGTTATAATCTGAGCCAGCCCTACGCCATCTAGGACAGGCAATGTCGTCTCCCGCCCCTCCTTCCAAGACTAAGGCCCAGATTAACTAACAGTTTTGGTGTGGTTGTGTAACTTTTTTGACATACCCACAATGCAGAATGCTAGTCAAGATTTATAGAGTCTTGAGAGTGCTGATTTGGATAGCCTTGCATGGCTTTGGAAAAAACGCATTGCCTTCTGCTGTGTTACGTTACATTGCTTTGGGTAGGCGGTACATGAGTTGAGCATTGGCGTTCCTAAGCATTTACTGATGTGGTTAGATGCAAAACCAGATTATCTAAAGGTAGTAAGCCTGGGTTTTTGACAAAATGGTGTGCTTACCAGAGCGAGGCGTAACAAGACGAAATCTCTTCATGTCTTCCCCTTATTTCCTCTTTGCATGTGTGCTGCATTCTACAGCAGACATACAAAGAAGAATATGCCTCTAACTGTAGTTATTGTGCAGGAAGGTATCACTGGCTGTTCAAACAAAAATTCTACCCGTAAAGCAAGCATCCTTGCACCAAGGCACAAGGGTGCCTGCGTTGGCGCTAGGCTGACGGATGTGCTCTTGAGCAATTAGAGCAGAAATGTGCCATATCTTAGTTGATATGGTGCCTTTCTGCTCTCTCTTTTATAAGCAACACAGCACAGCACGTTGCCATGCTGCGCTGCGTGAAAGGCCTGGATTTACTTCACCTAAGTCGTTTAGGTGTCAAGTAGATCACTTGTACCTAATGGAACTGGGTATTTTTGAGCCTGACATTCACAGGGACAGAGGCCCAGATTTCCTAATGCTTTGCTCTAAGATTAGGTTACTTTTGTATCAAACCAGACGGAAAGTATTTCATTGAGATTTACTATCTATAGTTTCCCGAAGTAATGCTTTGCTTTACTTTTCGTCCAAGGGGGCATTCCATCCTTTAACATATTATAGGAAAAGGAATATGGGTAGAGCAGATCAAAAATAGGGACTACATCTCCCAGTATTTCTATATGAGTAAAGTCATAAATTTGCTTAGACCCATTAAGAAAGCCACCCTAAGTATGCCTCTTACAACCTCCTAGGATAACTACTAAAACGAACAATAGATTTTCTTTTAGTTTGAACGCTGACAGTACACTTGTGCATTCTACTTCAACAGCCGTGGGAAACCGATATTTGCTCTAAAGTGGCGTTTTCTCTCAGAATACATTTTTATAAACAAATCAGACACTAAGAAACTGGAGCTGGGCCTCAGTTATTAATGCAAGACAATACAAATCTGTTTTCAAGCACTGTTTATTTCACTCACCTTTGTAAGTTATAGCGGAAAGTGACAATTTTGATTAAAAACATTCATATAAAACTTTTAGAATACAAATGTTATATATATATTTGATTCATTTAGTAATAGCTATCTGCAGCATTTACATAGTTTTTTCTAAAGATCGATACCAGGAATGTATCATATTTATTTATGTTTGCATAGGAATGTTGTTTGAATCTTAGGTCCACAGAACATGATTGCTTGTCAGTGTAATTAATGCCATGGTCTCCGTTCCCTGCATCTGGCTTCTACAGGAGCATACAAACAAGTCTCAAGATCATGAAGAGGCTGCAAAAAAAAACAAGAAAAAAGAAACACGATTTAAAGATAATTTTCACCACCAAGATATGGAAGCTAAGCTTTTTGCAGGAACTATTCATAATTAGCATTATTATAATAGTTTGCTACTTGTTAGAAATTGAGTTTTTGATTCAGGAGGGTGAAAACCTTTCACAAGCAACAACCAAAACCCTTGTCAGGGTGAACCTCAAAAGTCACTGAATTAGCCTGTGCTTAACTTTCTGGAAACTTGGCACAAAAGCATCAGGTTTAACAGAGAGGCAATGTAAGAAGTGAAAACAACACACGATAAATACCAACCAATTTATAAAATAGAGTAAAATGTAATAAATAATTTGGCACAAAAACAATAAAAGTCAAATCAGTAGAAGCAGAGTTAGGATTTTTTTTAAGTTCTTAGTAAAAACTGGCACCTAAAAGATCAAAGCGCCAATCCACGAACATTTAGCCTCAAGACCAAGGCAAAGTAAAAACGTATGGCCGACCGCGACAGAGAGCGGTTAAGATGCACAAAGTGAATTGGGCTTGGTCTCGGCTTACCTTCAGACTTGGAAGAGATTTTGAGTAAAAATGTTTGAGAAGGTAAAGTTCAGTGGGTATGGCAGCTGGTGGTGTCTGAGGAGGCAGCCTCATCAGGTGGGCCACTGGATGTAGTCACGGTGAAGATTTCTATATATTCGGACGTAGTCACTTTTTTGGAAGTCACAAATCTCCAGTGGGACTAATCTGCTGGCTGCAGCCGAGGAGGGCTCCACTAGGCCGGATACCCCTCTGTGAGGAGCCACTAAATAGATGTTGCTGTTGCGGAGAAGAATATAGAGGAAACTACTACGTCAGGCCGACCGGCAATGCACCCTGGATGGATCGGCGAGCAGGTAGGTCCTGGTCTCCTCTAGTTTCTTAAAGCACTTTTTGGCTGAAATTGTTTTTAAGTCCAAAGTTTTGGATTTTGGGCACATTTGGCACCCCTACCAAGGGTCCAGAACTGGGTGGGCACTACTTGGAGGGTAAGACTCACTTCACGCAGGGTCTAGGTGTCGGGTTCAAGTTGTTGGAGCTTTCTGCTTCTCTGTAGATCAGAACAGGAGGGAGGCCAGTCAACTAGCCCTTGTAGTCACTCTGGGAGACCTGAGTTCAAGCAGCAAGGCAGTCCTCCGAGGATACACAACACAGCAGGTGTCAAGCAGCAGGGCAATCCTCTGGGAACAGTAGGGCAGTCCTCCGAAGTGCAATGCAGACCTTATGAGTGTCCTACGCAGGTCCAGGAATGAATCGAAGAATGGGTTTGAGGGTCCTATTTTCATACCTGGTGTAAGCATTAAAGTTAAAGAAACTTCTAGAGTTTTCCCGCAACAGTTGGATCTGTAGTTTTCTTTCTCCCGAAAGGCTCCAATAGGACTAAGCTGACAAAGGGCTAGGGTAAAATTCTTTGTGAGAGTGCTGAGGCAGCTCCTTTGAAATGTAGGTGGGACAGGGAACAGCCCTGCTCCACACATCCTGGCGCAATGGTCCATCCTGCCAAAACCTAGTCCCTCTTTGTCTCACTGTCTGTGAGGAATATACAAATGCCAACTGCCACTCCAATCACAGTTGTGCGACTCAGGACACAAGCTGTGAGTTCCAAATAGTTAGGACAAGAAAATAAATTTTTCTAAAAATGGCATTTTCAGAAATGTGACTTAAAATCCGACTTTACCAATAAATAGGATTTTAAATTGCAATTCTTTAGAAAATCAACATGACATGTCTACCTGCTCTCAAACAAACATTCTCACTTAGTAAATGTATTAAGGTAACCCAATGTTAGCTGATGGAAGAGGTAGGCCTCTCAGTAGGGAAAAACAAATGTAGGAGTTTTTCACTACCAGGACATGTAAAACTTAAAAATACATTTCCAATTTTTTTTAAATACAATGCTCCCTGCCCTATGGGCTGTTTAGGGTCTACCTTATGGGTGACATATGTATTAAAAAGAGAGGTTTTAGGCCTGGCAAAAGGGTTATTTTGCCTGGTTGGATTGGCAGTTTAAAACTGCACTGAGGAAGCAATGACAGGCCTGATACACATTTTAAAGGGCTACTTAATTGGGTGGCACAATAGGTGCTGCAGGCCCCATGCTAACATTTAATTTACAGGCCCTGGGTACGTTATACCACTTTCCTATGGACACTTAAGTAAATTAAATGTGCCACTCGGATGTAGGTCAATTGTACCCTGCTTCAAAATGTGAGCGCAACAATTTAGCACTGGTTAGCAGTGGTAAAGTGCACAAAGTCCTAGAGCTAACAAAAACAAATTTCAGCAAAAACAGGAGGGGGGGATGGCAAAGTATTTGGGGGAAGGGACAGGTCAAACACTACATAGAAAAAAAAGTATGGGTCACCATCGCTATGGGGCTCAGCTGATTTTTCCAAAACAAGCAGTGTAGGAGAGTAGGGTCTGCAATCCTATGGTCACCCCAGATTTTAGCTTTTTGCTTCACTGGTTTACGAATTTCCCTGGCTGTGGGCCTGCTAATCAGACCCACAGCCTAGCTGTTCTCTCTCTAAATTGACATCCATGTACTTTAGGTGCATTTACCAATTGGTACTGGGCCACCTTATCAGTCCCTGTACAGTGTACCTTAGGTACCCAGGGCATAGGTTTACCCAGGGCCTACCAGGGGCTGAAGCATGTATTATGCCAACCCTGG
Source organism: Lissotriton helveticus (assembly GCF_964261635.1). Classification (NCBI taxonomy): domain Eukaryota; kingdom Metazoa; phylum Chordata; class Amphibia; order Caudata; family Salamandridae; genus Lissotriton; species Lissotriton helveticus. The sequence continues at coordinate 488,480,841 of NC_136067.1, read as the reverse complement.
CTGGCCATCTAAACAGACACAACTGGCTGGTAAGACAGCTGGGGCAAGGTGGTGTAATCACCCTTTGCTATAGATATAGTATACCTATATCTAACCCTAAAATGGGCACATATATTCCTATCATTCACTCCTATGGCAGGCTTTATCAATCCTGAAGGCAGAGTGCTTGGAATTATGTGAGATGGTGCTCTAGCATGAGCTGAGCCTGTCTGCAGCTTGCGGAATCAAGTCCTAATAGCTGTTCCATTATAACGCTATACCATATACTCTTAAGTGCATTATAATCCTTGCGGTTGAATGCTAACTTTGGTATAGCATTATCAAAACATGTCGAGTAAGGTGTCATACGAATTGGAATACTACCCCCTCACCAATTCTGGCGACGGGGGTAGCATTCCACCCTTTTAGAGGGACACGACATGTATGTAACTGTGAACCCCGGTTAAAGTTATACGAAGCCTCAGCATCACAAAATGGATGCTTCCACCACAGACACAAGTCTGACCTCCTGCTGCTGTGAGTCCTTCCAGCGAGGGAGGCCTGGACAAAGGGTTTCCTGCCTTGGGAGGTGCTAGCACCACCCCAGACAGGATTTTGTGTATTGAGGTAGGGAGGGCTGAAAGGAATGAGACATGCCTGGGGCACGCAAGGTGTCCCTGTGCATACCCCGGTTCAAACCAGTTGCTGGGGCACTCCAGCCCCAGCTCTGGTGCGAAACCGGACAAAGGATACCTTCCTGGTCCCACCCATGGGAGGGACCTAGTCAGCAGTACAGCCCCCTTTAGCAGGATAAAGGTAGGAGCTGGTCACATTCCAAATTAGATTTATCCTGAACTACTCTACAAGAAGAAACTCTGGACTTCGACGTTCTGCTCCACAGAAGACTGAAGAATCTCCCTTGTGGGCAAGGAGTGTCCACCCTGCAACTGCAGGCACCATCAAGCGTCCTAGCGGTTCTCTTTGTCGTCCTTCTTGCCGGAACCAGACTTCAGAGCCTGATGAGACCCGGACTCCCAGACCTCTCCGACCTCTACCCGCATCTGCAGCACAGCTGAGACCCGTGGGTGCGACGAGACACGTGGGACCGGCCCATCTTGAAGAAACTGCACTTCGCTTCCAGCACGACTTCTGAGGCATCCTCAAGTAAGTGCTTTGGGGATTGAGAATCCCCAGCCCCGAGCAGCTCCTGCACCGAAGACCAGCCCTCCAGCATCCATGAGATCTGCGTGGGGCCCTTTTGCTCGACTGCTGCTCGACGCGTTGTCTGGTCACTTGCCGGCTGGCTAGTGGCCTCCTAGACGAAGATCCTTGAAATCTACACTGCTGGTCTGGTTGCTCCAAACTGGCCCTTGCTCCCTTCCAAAAGAGGAGCACCCCGGACCCTCCTGGTCCGCACCAGACGCCGTTTCTACTCACCGCGTGGGTTGCCTTTGCCAAGGCCTGTTGACTCCAAATCCGGATCCGACACTGCTGACAGCGAGAGCCTGCGTGGGACAGCTCGTGCCTCCATCCTGGTCGTCGAAGACACCTCCTGGTCCACGTGGCTACAGAGTCAAGCGTCCACTCTTTACCTGATCGCGACGACAGCACCTGGTTCCTTCCTGGTTCCACACCGGTCACTGGCTAGTGACTTGAACACCGTCCCCTCTGCTTTCAGGTCCTCTTCTTCCTCGATCCACCCTTGGATCGCACCGGACATCTTCCTCCTGGTCACCTGCAGCATCTTTCTTCAAGGCTCCATAGACTTCTACGCGGAAACCCAACACACTTTCACACCTATGCACCCGCAGCCCGTGGGTGAGGTAACGAGAGCATTTCGGTGCTCATAGGTAGATGGACTCTCCTAGTGTCCAGGTATCCAGTCGTTTTAGTCCTAACTAGTCGGAACTGTCTGTTACTTACCTTTTCGTAATTTGTTCTGCCCATTGACTTTGTTCCGCATCTCGCGTGTGAGTTCACACTCTGCACACGCGTCCCGTGGGCCTCCTGCTACTTACCTAAGGTGAGGGTAGTGTTGTTCCTGCGATCCTACAGCCTCTGGGCATCTTCATTTCCTCTATCGATTTCCTTATACCATTTACTTAGTATATGGTTTGTCGTGCCCCTAGGGCACCATTGTAATTTTGTGCAACTTATCGTATTTTTCTTAAGAGATTGTCATGTGCTTAGCCCTCTGATCTCATAAAGAGTTCAGAGGTGTTTGTTATTAATAAATATACTGTTTATTTTCATAACAACCTGTGTGGTGTCCTTTCATTTGGTATTCAAGGGGTTATATGTGGTAAAACAGCTGGCTTCACATGCCAAAAGAGTTTAGCCTAAGACTGCTTTGTCCATGCTACCATTAGGATAGCTGGTCTATAAGGTTGACTTACAACCAATCACCATAAGGGTTGTTTGGACTGATACAAGGTGATCACTAGAACTAGTGAACATCATATATCAGGCCAACTTCTCACATTGGTGTGCAGCGGTTGGGATTTGAGCTTGCTGTTGTTTTTACCAAATATAATCTTAAAATATCATTTGAAAGATCACATAAGGTACCATAGGTACATATAACAAGCTTAGAAATACTCTGAGTTCTACTGAACCAGCTGTTGTAGTAGAAAGGGCCTAGCACACCCTGACTACAACTCTTAGCAAGGGATCAGTAGGAAAACCCATAGTGTAGGTAAGTGCATCACTTACACCTCACTAGAAAGCATGTCTACCCATGGAGAGACCTCAGTGACTCCCCTAGTGGTTAGTGACCCTCCACAGGTCCTTTCCAGATATGCAGCACTCAGCTTCCAGGAGATGAGACAATTGTGTACCTCCAGGAAACTGAAACAGGGTTCTAACCCTACCACTCCTTTTCTGTTAGGTCTCTTAGAGACATATGATGCTAGAAGGGCTTCTAACCCAGGCCCCTCTGATCCTGCAGATGGGAGCCTGCCCCCCTTAGAAGGTGATCCAGACTCTAACCTCCCTGAAACAGAGAATGTAGATAGTAGGGAAGAAGGGGACTTATCTGAGGATGAGGCAGACAATGGCCAACCTTTTGTCAGCAGACTTACTAGGGCCAACTTAGGCCTACATAGGGAAGGGTCTGGGGGAGCCCCAGACCTTACCTCAGGCAGGCCTAACTTTGGGATTAGAAGAGATAGGTCTCACTCCAGGGACTCCAATAGATCTGTTCACTCCCATGCCTCTCATGCCTCTGCTCAGAGGAGGATGACTTCCCCTCAGAGGAGAGAGCATGAAGCAAAGATGAAGGAAGTTAATCTGATGATTCAAAGGGAAGAACTTGCCCTTGCCAAAGAGAAACTTGCTTTTGCCAGAGAGCAACAGTTGAGTGGGGTAGCACCCACTGGTGGCAGCAATATCCCCAGGGATAAAGACAGGAGTTTTGATAATAGACACCTGAGTAAAAAAAGTGCCCTCCTATAAAGCAGGAGATGATATCCACAAATGGATAACTGCTCTGGAGAGAGCCTGCAAAGTACAGCAGGTACCCCAGTCAGTGGGCAGCAATATTGTGGCTCTCCTTTGAAGGTAAAGGTAGAGATAAGCTCCTCACTGTTAGAGATGAGGATGCTAATGATTACCAAGTCCTGAAAACGGCACTGATTGATCGGTTTGGCTTAACAACTGAACAGTACAGGTTGATGTTCAGAGACACTCAGAAAACTCAGGCTCAGGATTGGACTGACTTTGTTGATTGTGCCACTAAGGCTTTGGAAGGCTGGTTACTGGGAAGTAAAGTTACTGATTACACAGGATTGTATAATCTTATTATGAGAGAGCAAATCTTAAATAATTGTCAGAACCAGTTGTTGCATCATTGATTCAGATCTGACCTCTCCCCAAGAATTGGGAAAGAAGGCAGACAGATGGGTCAGAACCAGGGTCAAGCAGCAGAACCAGAACCAGGGTGCTGGCCAAAAGAAAGCAGACCAAAAGAGTAGTAATCAGAATCCACAAAATGACCAGAAGTTTTCAACAGGGCCCCAACAATCCAAGGAGGGTGGGTCCCAGAATTCCCAAAAGAAGAAGACTGATGTTCCAAAGAAAGCATGGTGGCAATACTTTAAAAGTAAAACTCACTGGTTTAGTGAGTGCACCAAGAAAGGCCAAACTCCTACCACTACTGTCCCTAAGACACCTGCACCCCCTAGTACAGTTAGTAGTGGTAGTGTACCACCCAAGGCTATAGTAGGGTTAACCCTGGGAACTGAGGTGGGTTCTGACTTAGTCAGAATACCTACTCAGGCTGTTCTCGTTTGTACTGGGGACATGGATATGACCCCTACTGTAAGTCCCAGTACTCTGGGCAAATACAGGCAAACACCTTTAATCAATGGAAAAATGTCTCAGGCCTACAGGGCCACATGTGCCAGTGTCACTATGGTGACACCAGCCTTTGTGGACCCTGATCAGATAATGCTAGGTTCAGACTACCTAGTGACCAATGCTAGCAACGTCACTACCAATCACAGTATGGCAGTTGTTAACTTCTCCTGGGGAGCGGTAACTGGCCTCAAAAGGGTTGTAGTTAGTTCAGACCTCCCAGTAGATTGTCTCTTGGGCAATGATTTGGAATCCTCCATGTGGTCAGATGTGGAGTACAGGACTCATGTAGAAATGTTAGGTCTCTCCTCACATGTCCTTGCTGTGACCAGGTCACAGGCCAAGAAATGCCCAGCTGAACAAGTGCTGGATCCTGGAACAATGGACCAGACACTACCCAAGAGGAAGAGCAGTGGGGTTAAGGCAGTGCCTTCCCCCCTGCCTCAGGTTGAGGATCAGCCCTCTCAGGAGGCTGACCCAAAGACCCCAGAAGGAACTGTCCTAGAAGAGCTTGAACCTGAACAGGTTGAGTTTCTTGGGACAGGGGGACCTTCCAGGGCAGACTTAAGACAGGCACAGTTAGACTGTTCCTCCCTTGAACCCCTCGGGCAGCAGACTGCTGCTGAGGCTGCAGGGAATGCTACAGGTGCCCACAAGGTGTACTGGGATGAAGGACTCCTATACTCTGAGGCAAGAGACCCCAAGCCTGGTGCTACCAGGAGGCTGGTCATCCCCTTGTCTCTTAGAGGTTTCCTTCTCACCTTAGCCCATGAAATTCCCCTTGCAGGACACTTAGGCCAGAACAAGACTTGGGACAGGCTTGCCCCTCACTTTCACTGGCCTCATATGTCTGAAGACACCAAAGAGTTTTGTCGCTCTTGTGTCACCTGTCAAGCCAGTGGCAAATCAGGTGGCACAACAAAGGGCCCTCTTATACCACTACCTGTGGTGGGGGTGCCCTTTGAAAGAGTGGGGATAGACATTGTTGGACCAATGGACCCCCCAACAGCATCTGGGCACAGATTTATACTGGTGGTAGTGGATCATGCCACCAGGTATCCAGAAGCTATTCCCCTTAGGACCACTACAGCTCCTGTTGTGGCCAGGGCCCTACTTGAAGTTTTCTCCAGAGTGGGGTTTCCTAAGGAGGTTGTCTCTGACAGAGGTGCAAACTTCATGTCAAGATACTTGACTGCAATGTGGAAGGAGTGTGGTGTAAATTACAAATGTACCACACCCTATCACCCACAGTGCAATGGGCTTGTGGAGAGATTTAACAAGACCCTAAAAGGGATGATAAAAGGGTTACCTGGAAAGCTTAGGCGAAGATGGGACATCCCTTTACCCTGCCTCCTGTTAGCTTACAGAGAGGTCCCACAGAAGGGGGTTGGCTACAGCCCTTTTGAGCTTCTGTTTGGGCATCCTGTAAGAGGACCCCTATGTCTTGTGAAGGAAGGATGGGAGTTACCTCTCAAAAAGCCTAAGCTTGACATAGTGGACTATGTACTTGGTCTCCGGTCCAGGATGGCAGAGTACATGGAGAAGGCATCCAAAAACCTTGAGGCCAGCCAAGAACTTCAAAAAGCTTGGCATGACCAAAAGGCTGTCCTGACTGTTTATCATGCAGGACAGAAGGTGTGGGTGTTGGGAGCCAGTGGCCCCAGCAGCTCTCCAAGACAAATGGTCTGGACCCCATACCATCATTGAGCAAAAGGGAGAGGTCACCTACCTGGTGGACCTTGGAACTCCCAGGAGCCCCCACAGGGTGCTTCATGTAAACAGGCTCAAGGCATGTGTCGACAGGGAGGACATGGGCTTGCTCATGGCCACAGATGAGGGACAGGAGGAAGAGAGCAACCCTCTCCCAGACCTGCTCACTCAGAACCCTGATGATGGGTCAGTAGATGGTGTGGTCTTTTCTGACAGCCTCTCTGAGAATCAACAAAAGGATTGCAAACAGGTTCTTCAATCCTTTAGATAAATGTTCTCACTGACACCCAGTCAGACAAACTGGTGCACCCATGAGGTGGACACTGGTGACAGTCTGCCTGTCAAGAGTAAAATCTACAGGCAACCTGACCACGTCAGGGACTGCATAAAGAAAGAAGTACAAAAGATGTTTGAGTTGGGAGTCATTGAACCCTCAGAGAGCCCTTGGGCTAGTCCTGTAGTTCTAGTACCAAAACCTCACACCCAGGATGGTAAGAGAGAGATGAAGTTTTGTGAAGACTACAGGGGTCTCAATGCTGTCACTAGGGCAGATGCCCACCCAATACCTAGGGCTGATGAACTCCGATACATTGGCTTCTGCCAAATTCTTGAGTACATTTGACCTAACAGCTGGTTATTGGCAAATCAAGTTTATTTATATTTATTTATTTACTTATTAAGCGCGAACTGTCACCCCAAGGGTATCCTGGCGCTGAGACTGCAACTATCCTGCTGGCGAACTGTCACTACCTAAGTTTAGGGAACAGAAAAGTTTTGAGGTTCTTTTTAAAAGGGGTAAAATCTTTTGAACACCTCAGCGGAAGAGTGTTCCAGAGTGTGGCAGCCGCGAAACTAAACGCACGGCCGCCCATCCTCACTCTATTGACCCTAGGCACTGTAACTAGGAAAGCAGAGGCAGATCTTAAAGGTCTGGCAGCGCAATACCAAGAGAAGAGGTTTTGAAGCGAGGTCGGCCCCTGTCCATGCAAAGCTTTAAAGACAAGACAGAGAGCCTTGAAACAAATTCTCTCTTGGATGGGCAACCAGTGAAGGTCTGCTAGAGCACCCGAAGAAGAGGCAGAGCGAGGGCGGGATAGGGCCAGTTTTGCTGCCATATTTTGAACCCTCTGCAGCTTTAGGATCAGTGTTTTTGGGGCTCCCAAAAGTAGTGCATTGCAGTAATCTAATCGACTGAGAATAGAACTGCGCACTACTTCTGCCCTTACCTCCTCAGGAAGAAGCGGTAGGATTTTGCGAAGGGCACGAAGTAAGCCCATACAGCCCGCTATAGTTCTATTCACCGAGGCATCAAGCTGCAGATTGGGTTCAAATAGGACTCCCAGATTTCGGGCCGAAGCGGGCGGGGAGTTCGGTCTAAAGAGCAATGAAGGACCTCTGTTTTGGAGCCGTTAAATTGGAGCGAGTTGGCTCGTAGCCATTCCGCAGTGGCCGACATGCAGCAATGGAAAGTGTCACGCGATATTGCCCTGGTACCCTCAAATGAAAATATCAATTGGGTGTCATCGGCATAATTGATGACAGATATGCCGAATGACTTTACCAGGGCAACCAGGGGGCGTAAGTATAGATTAAACAAGATCGGGCTGATCGCCGATCCCTGGGGAACACCCTGAGTCACAAGCTGCATGGCGGAGCGAAAAGGTGGTAATGCCACAGCCTGCTGTCTGTCACGGAGATAAGATGTTATCCATCTCAGAGCCAGATCAGTGACTCCTGCACTCCGGAGGCGGTCCAGTAATACTGCATGGTTTACCGTGTCGAACGCGGCCGACATGTCAAGCAGCACTAGAAATGCGGACTTTCCCATGTCGACACGCATTCGAAGATCGTCCAACACGGTAACCAGCGCAGTCTCCGTGCCGTGAGCTGGCCTAAAGCCGAACTGTGATGTATCCAAGCCGGAGTTGCTTTCCAGAAAGTTGGACAGTATTTTTGTGACCCACTTCTCTACCACCTTTATAATAAAAGGAAGGAGCGAGATAGGTCTATAGTTGGCCGGGCTTAAAGGGTCCAGAGAGGCCTTTTTAAGCAGTGGTGTAACAATTGCCATCTTCCAACTATCTGGCACTGTTGCTGTGTTCAGTGACTGGCAGCAGATGGCATGGAGCGGAGGAAACCGCTCTGTTTGGAATGCCTTCCAGATCTTATGAGGCATAGGATTCGATGGCGATCCTGAGGACACACCATTTGCCAGGACACCAAACTCCTCCAAGGAAGGACAAGGAAAGCAGGACAGCTGAGTCTCCGTAGGAGGGGGTTCTGCAGAAGGAGGCAGGGTAGATGTAGGCAGGCCACCCGTCTGCAGTCCACTCAAGATTTTCTTAATCTTATCCTCAAACGCAGAGGCCACGGCATCATCTAGATATAAGTTAGCTGAGGATGCCAAGGCCAACACAGCATTTTCTACCCCAGGAGGTCATTACCAATTTGTGATGATGCCCTTTGGTTTGAAAAATGCACCTGCCACTTTTCAAAGGTTGGTGAACCAAGTTCTCACTGGGTTGGATTACTTTTGTGCAGCATATCTAGATGATATTGCTGTCTTCAGCTCCACCTGGGAGGATCACCTGATCCACCTGAGGAAAGTTTTGGAGGCCCTGCAGAAGGCAGGCCTCACTATCAAGGCCACCAAGTGCCAGATAGGGTAGAGTCAGGTTGTGTACCTGGGCCACCTTGTAGGTGGAGGCCAGGTTCAACCATTGGAGAGCAAGATACAGGCCATAAAGGACTGGGCTCCTCCAACCACCCAGACACAGGTCAGAGCTTTCTTGGGCCTGTCTGGTTACTATAGGAAGTTTGTCACAAATTATGGGTCCATTGTGACACCACTTAATGACTTGACAAGCAAGAAAATGCCAAAGAAAGTTCAGTGGACAGTTAGCTGTCAGAAGGCATTCGATGACCTGAAGCAGGCCATGTGTACTGCACCTATTCTCAAGAGTCCTGACTACTCCAAAACAGTTCATTGTCCAAACAGATGCATCTGAGTTGGGTGTGGGAGCTGTTCTATCTCAACTGAATATTGATGGTCATGACCAGCCCATTGCTTTTATAAGTAGAAAGCTGACCCCTAGAGAGAAACGTTGGTCAGCTAATGAGGGAGGCCTTTGCTGTGGTTTGGGCCCTGAAGAAGTTGAGACCATACTTGTTTGGAACTCACTTCAAGATTCAGACCGACCATAAGCCCCTCTTATGGCTAAATCAAATGAAGGGTGAAAACCCCAAACTTCTTAGGTGGTCCATTTCCCTACAGGGGATGGACTTTACAGTGGAGCACAGACCAGGGACTGACCATGGCAATGCAGATGGTCTCTCCAGGTATTTCCACTTAGAACAGGAAGACTCACCTGGTCAAGGTTAGTTTAATGTCCCTAAGTTTGGGGGGGGGGGGTTATGTAGGAGAGTAGGGTCTGCAATCCTATGGTCACCCCAGATTTTTGCTTCACTGGTTTACGACTTTCCCTGGCTGTGGGCCTGCTAATCAGACCCACAGCCTAGCTGTTCTCTCTCTAAATTGACATCCATGTACTTTAGGTGCATTTACCAATTGGTACTGGGCCACCTTATCAGTCCCTGTACAGGGTACCTTAGGTACCCAGGGCATAGGTGTACCCAGGGCCTACCAGGGGCTGAAGCATGTGTTATACCACCCCTGGCTGGCCATCTAAACAGACACAACTGGCTGGTAAGACGGCTGGGGCAAGGTGGTGTAATCACCCTTTGCTATAGATATAGTATACCTATATCTAACCCTAAAATGGACACATATATTCCTATCAGTCACTCCTATGGCAGGCCTTATCAATCCTGAAGGCAGAGTGCTTGGAATTATGTGAGATAGTGCTCTAGCATGAGCTGAACCTGTCTGCAGCTTGCGGAATCAAGTCCTAATAGCTGTTCCATGATAACGCTATACCATATACTCTTAAGTGCATTATAATCCTCGCGGTTGAATGCTAACTTTGGTATAGCATTATCAAAACATGTCGAGTAAGGTGTCATACGAATTGGAATACTACCCCCTCGCCAATTCTGGTGACGGGGGTAGCATTCCACCCTTTTAGAGGGACACGACATGTATTTAACTGTGAACCCCGGTTAAAGTTATACGAAGGCTCAGCATCACAAAATGGATGCTGCCACCACAGACACAAGTCTGACCTCCTGCTGCTGGGAGTCCTTCCAGCGAGGGAGGCCTGGACAAAGGGTTTCCTGCCTTGGGAGGTGCTAGCACCACCCCAGACAGGATTTTGTGTATTGAGGTAGGGAGGGCTGAAAGGAATGAGACATGCCTGGGGCACACAAGGTGTCCCTGTGCATACCCCGGTTCAAACCAGTTGCTGGGGCACTCCAGCCCCAGCTCTGGTGCGAAACCGGACAAAGGATACCTTCCTGGTCCCACCCATGGGAGGGACCTAGTCAGCAGTACAGCCCCCTTTAGCAGGATAAAGGTAGGAGCTGGTCACATTCCAAATTAGATTTATCCTGAACTACTCTACAAGAAGAAACTCTGGACTTCGACGTTCTGCTCCACAGAAGACTGAAGAATCTCCCTTGTGGGCAAGGAGTGTCCACCCTGCAACTGCAGGCACCATCAAGCGTCCTAGCGGTTCTCTTTGTCGTCCTTCTTGCCGGAACCAGACTTCAGAGCCTGATGAGACCCGGACTCCCAGACCTCTCCGACCTCTACCCGCATCTGCAGCACAGCTGAGACCCGTGGGTGCGACGAGACACGTGGGACCGGCCCATCTTGAAGAAACTGCACTTCGCTTCCAGCACGACTTCTGAGGCATCCTCAAGTAAGTGCTTTGGGGATTGAGAATCCCCAGCCCCGAGCAGCTCCTGCACCGAAGACCAGCCCTCCAGCATCCATGAGATCTGCGTGGGGCCCTTTTGCTCGACTGCTGCTCGACGCGTTGTCTGGTCACTTGCCGGCTGGCTAGTGGCCTCCTAGACGAAGATCCTTGAAATCTACACTGCTGGTCTGGTTGCTCCAAACTGGCCCTTGCTCCCTTCCAAAAGAGGAGCACCCCGGACCCTTCTGGTCCGCACCAGACGCCGTTTCTACTCACCGCGTGGGTTGCCTTTGCCAAGGCCTGTTGACTCCAAATCCGGATCCGACACCGCTGACAGCGAGAGCCTGCGTGGGACAGCTCGTGCCTCCATCCTGGTCGTCGAAGACACCGCCTGGTCCACGTGGCTGCAGAGTCAAGCGTCCACTCTTTACCTGATCGCGACGACAGCACCTGGTTCCTTCCTGGTTCCACACCGGTCACTGGCTAGTGACTTGAACACCGTCCCCTCTGCTTTCAGGTCCTCTTCTTCCTCGATCCACCCTTGGATCGCACCGGACATCTTCCTCCTGGTCAACTGCAGCATCTTTCTTCAAGGCTCCATAGACTTCTACGCGGAAACCCAACACACTTTCACACCTATGCACCCGCAGCCCGTGGGTGAGGTAACGAGAGCATTTCGGTGCTCATAGGTAGATGGACTCTCCTAGTGTCCAGGTATCCAGTCGTTTTAGTCCTAACTAGTCGGAACTGTCTGTTACTTACCTTTTCGTAATTTGTTCTGCCCATTGACTTTGTTCCGCATCTCGCGTGTGAGTTCACACTCTGCACACGCGTCCCGTGGGCCTCCTGCTACTTACCTAAGGTTAGGGTAGTGTCGTTCCAGCGATCCTACAGCCTCTGGGCATCTTCATTTCCTCTATCGATTTCCTTAGTATATGGTTTGTCGTGCCCCTAGGGCACCATTGTAATTTTGTGCAACTTATCGTATTTTTCTTAAGAGATTGTCATGTGCTTAGCCCTCTGATCTCAAAGAGTTCAGAGGTGTTTATTATTAATAAATATACTGTTTATTTTCATAACAACCTATGTGGTGTCCTTTCATCTGGTATTCAAGGGGTTATATGTGGTAAAACAGCTGGCTTCACATGCCAAAAGAGTTTAGCCTAAGACTGCTTTGTCCATGCTACCATTAGGATAGCTGGTCAATAAGGTTGACTTACAACCAATCACCATAAGGGTTGTTTGGACTGATACAAGGTGATCACTAGAACTAGTGAACATCATATATCAGGCCAACTTCTCACAAGCAGGTTAATCCATATGATCGTCTTCCATTATATCTACTACGATAAATACCCAGCTGCATGCATCTATGTCTGGGCAGCTTTTAGAAGGGATTGCTTTTCTCTTTCCAGGCCAGCATTAACCTTTTGAATTTGTCCTTTCATTGGAAGGCATTTAGAGGGTAAAGATCCAAAATAGGACAAAGACCTCTGTCCTTTTTCGGTGCAAGTAAGTAGCGGGAATAACATCCGGTGCCCACTTCAGAGTCCGACACCGACCTTATGGTCGATAAGCAATGGCAGGGCAGAGCCCTACTGGACAATCCGAAGGACCCATTTGTCAGACGTGAAGTTCTGCCACCTCTGTAAGGAGTGGCAGATCCTACCTCATATAGGGTCATTGTGGGTAACTAAGGGCATACTAAAGAGGGTTACAGGTTATTGCTGGCACTGAATAAATGCACTGTCTCGGGTGGCCTGGGCTTGTTCTGCCTGGCCCACAGGCCCAGTCTTAAAAGGGTTGATACTCCTATGTGTGGGCAGCAGAGTTTAGTGCTGTCAATATGCCAAGCCTTTGGCATATCCCTGAAAAGGGAAAAACGGTTGTGAAGATTGCCAACTGGTGCAGAGACCCAAGGAGCATGCCATGGCTCAACTCTTCTAAAAAAAGCTCCAATGCCAAGTCCCCATGTTCACCAAAAATATCCATTTGGGATGCCTGGACGTCCCCAGGGAAGCCTGTAGACCTAATTCAAGTAGTGCTGAAGCACTGCATTTATACCAGTTTCCCACCCTAAACAATTAGTGTTTAGGCCTGTTGAATGACATATTTGGCCACATCCAGGGAATATTGAATGGTTTGGGCCAAGGAAGCCCTAAATCTTCTGGCATCACTAGTAAGATCTTACCAACCATGTCCCAGAGTGTAAGGGTCCCAAGAGACAAGTGGTATTGACCAACCTCAAAGCAAGGCTGGCTGTCAAAAAACATTTTCAAAACCGTCTCCTTATGTGTGATATCTCTGTCTGGAGGACTATATGGAAAGGTGTTCGGATTCACTCTAGCTAGTGGATGCTTGGACCATCACACACTCCGGGGTTGGATGCGGAGTTAAATAAATCAGGGTCGCCTGGAGCTGGTCTATGGTGAAGTTTGACTTAGCAATTGACAGGAGGGCCAGACCACTGTTTCGCCCAACTAGCCAATAGCATGTCAGTGAGGGCCACATTGAAAACCAGAAGAGTTTCAGTTGGTGCCTGACCAGGCTGAAGGACATCAGCAAGGATATTTTATCAAGAACTTTAGCAGCTCTCCTAATGGCCGTGCGCTTTCCTCAGTTGCTGGACCAGGGGAGAAACCCACACAGTATTGGGTGAGGCACTTCCAAGTCCTCTTAGCAGATGACCCCTTCAAAGTGTGGGGTAAACTCATTGCCATCTCCCCCATCATCGTCTCAATATGGCAGACTCTAATCAGAGTATTGAGTATTGGCTGCACCACATCAGAATTGGGGCGCAACCTAACTCGGGGTCAAGAGAAAGTCTTCTAGGAGACAGACACCACAATATATTGCGGCTCCTCTTATCACACTGGCAGCAGTACCTGTGTCGACATTGAAAGTACTAGTGCAGATTTTGCTGCCAGATCTGAAGTCCGCAACAACGCCAGTGCAGAACCCAAAGCAGGTTCAAGGGGCGCACAGATGGTGTTGAGGAAAGATCTGCTCACAGTAGCCCAATTGAAGATCCCTGCATATGCTTGGGGCTCCAAGACATGCCTGAGAGAGACTAAAGCATACTGAAGATACACAGCATAGCCTACCTAAAGGCTTCTATGTGCTGCACTGTTGCTCATGGACCCAAAAAGTCGGGTGCATCAGTATCGGTTCTGTAATCGGCTCCTAGGTGGACCAGGAGCAAGACCAAGAGGCTCTGGTGATGACGAACGCTGGGAAGGCAACAAGTCCTGCTCGGACCTTTTGGTTTTTTTTGGACCAGGATTCTCCTAAAGACTACGACGCGATGAAGACCTGTTGCGGGAATGACTTCAGGGGCGAGCCTGCATTTGACTTCAACTGGGAGCACGACCTGCATGGAATCCTGTGGCATTTCACCATGTAGAGCTTAACCTCACGTTCCCAGATTGCCTTTAGGTGCATTAGGGCGCAGTTCTCGCAGGTCTTGCAGTAGTGCATCAAACATCAGGGGAAAAACCTCTTTGGGATTGGTCACCTACATCGATGTGTGAAAGTTAAAACCCTGTAGTTTTTTGAAGTGACATGTACTTTTGCACACGAGAAGAATATTTTAGAGAAAAATGCCAAGAAAAAATAGCTTCAAAAGAAGAGGGAAGCTGCGGATCCATACTTGAAGCTACAGAAAACAAGCACTGGCAAAACCAATAGCTCGCCCCAACGCAAGAGGTATTGGCTTTGCCAATGTCTTTTAGCCATGTTGTACAGCAGCGTGGATGTGAAGCATGGCTAAAAGTAAAGTTAGAAAAAAGTGTGATGATGCGGCCAGCACAGGCACATCATATTGTGCTTTTTTTTCTTCTGATGGGTGGGGGTGTGCAAGATGGATAACAGAAGAAAGAGAACGGGCAAGATGGCCAATGGTAAGGCAAATGGGAAGGAGGAAAGGAAAAGGAAAAAATGGAATATGAGCGCTAGCGTCAGATTTGTGCATGTTATGGCAGGTGGATGGTGGGGGGGAGAGCAACACAGAAAACAGGAGGGTTCGGTTGGGAAAGGCAACAGGGGTGGGGGTATCAGAGGGGAAGATACAACAGGAGCATGAGGCAGGAGGGGAAGAAGCAACAGTAGCATTGTGGTGGGAAGGGAAAAAGCAACAGGAATTGGGGTAGTAGAGGAAGAAGTAACAGTAGCACGGGATAGGAGGGGGAAGAAGGAATAGTAACACAATGACTGGAAGGGGGAAAAGCAATAGGAGCACAGACGGTGGGGAAGAAGAAGCAACAGATAAGAGAGGGATGAGAGGGGAAGAAGCAAATAAAGAAAATAGTAACTGTAAAATAATTCAATCGGGTGTTTGTTAAGCGAGACTACTCACCCGTAAGGGTCTCAAGGTGATGGGGGTGGGGGGGGGGGTGAGGGAGGTCACATGTTTCAGTCCATCAAGGAGGGGGGTCTGTCGAACTGGAAGAACTTAGAAGAACACAAATAAAGACCGCCATCCATGGCCTACTGATGACTGAGTATCTCCAGGCCAACACAGCCCCAGCAGGCCTTGTAGTCCGGAATGAACCCTTCATCTTCTTACATGATAAGACATTCAAAATTGACTGGTCCAAAATCTCATGGAGATGTACCCGAGATTGGATTGTGTTAATTATCAAGACTGCTAGCAGGTTGGCAAGCGAACTGAAAGTAGAAATACAAACCATTGAAGTTCGCCTAAAAAGCTACGAATCCCCGGCTGATCTGATAAAATATCTTGATGAAATGAACAAATCCCTCAATGAGTTCGAAACCACCCTGAAGGACAGTAAATATGAGAAACTAAAAAAAGACAACAGCAGGTGGACAAAAGAGAGAGTGTACCCTTATATAAAAGACGACTTCAGATCAGCAAACGCAAATACAGACGATGAATCATCGGACACTGGGTCA
The DNA here is from genome assembly GCF_964261635.1 of Lissotriton helveticus. NCBI lineage: Eukaryota > Metazoa > Chordata > Amphibia > Caudata > Salamandridae > Lissotriton > Lissotriton helveticus. The sequence goes on along the minus strand of NC_136067.1, from coordinate 488,465,068 downwards.
AACGGATCTAGCTCGAGTCGTAATAAGAGCCCAAGGTCTCACGGGGGAAGGAGAAATTTCCGCAGACCAAACTACCGTGGTCCTAGAGGGTGGAATAACTTCCAACCCCATATGGGATACCCGCAACAACAACAGTTTGGTCCACAACCCCCCTTTCAACACCCACAGGGCCCATTTCCCGTGTGGGGATATCAACAACAAGACTATGGCTATTTTGACAACTCGGCGCCTTTTTTAGGGGCGCGCCAGGGACCAACAAGGGGAAGGAACCGGAGGGGCACCTCGGTACATTGGAACACAGGAGAGGAAGAGACCCCACGGGTAGCCACAAGAAGCATGACAGGCGCCAAGAAAAACCAGAAGTGAGTCTGGTGGTTAATCTCTCAGACTGTGAACTCACAGAAGCACAGCACGCAGTACTGGAGAAAGGCCTGGGTTATGTCCCCACTGCTAAGATGGACAAGTTTCACCTATGTAAGGAAGTCCAAGAATTCATACGACGTCTAAAGTTGCAAGTCTTCTTTAAAGACAAAAGAGATGAGACTGAACCTGGTGACACGAATCTCAGACCAAAATCCACGTTCACACCAATGAACAATACCCTACCGATCGAACTACTAGCGTTCGAGAAGTCGGTCATGAAGGAACTCGAAGACATCAACCCACGGGAAAGAAGTACCTTTCAGAACACGACCGATGCAGAAAGACAAGCACTACGGGAGTTGAGCAATAACAAACGTATAGTTATTAAACCGGCAGACAAGGGCGGTGCGACTGTCATACAGAATGCAAGTCAATATGACACTGAATGCATGAGACTGCTCCAAGATGAAAGGAACTATGAAATCCTCCACACGGATCCAACGAATAGGATAGCAACGAAAATCCGCACGATGGTAGAGGAAGCCGTGACCCATGGCTGGATTACTAAGAAGGAAGGAGAGTTCCTGTGCCAGAAGAATCCAAGGACCCCCTACCTGTATACACTTCCTAAAATACACAAAGATTTACAAAACCCTCCGGGACGACCCATCGTATCCGGTATTGGGTCAATATTGGAACCCCTGTCGAGGTTTGCAGACGCTTTCCTCAGACCTATTGTTCAAAAAACATCAACATACCTAAGGGACACTAAGGATGTATTGAATCTGTTAGAAAGCATCACCTTTGACCCCAACAACCAGCTATTAATCAGCTGTGATGTGGAGAGCCTCTATACTAGCTTGCCACATCATGCTACTTTGGAGATTGTGGAGGATGTCCTTTTCGAAGACTTCTGGGAGTACCAGACACCACGTAATGTGGTGATGGAATGTTGTTCCCTAGCCCTTAGAGAGAACTTCTTTGAGCATAAAGGGACACTCTATCTACAAAAACACGGCTGTAGCATGGGAAGCACATTTGCTCCCAGCATAGCAGGTCTATATGTGCACCACCTGGAAGTGACCAAGATACTCCATCCGAATAACCCTTTCAGAGACAATATCAAGGTATGGAAACGATACATCGATGATATCCTGATCATCTGGGATGGAGATGAGAGGACCTCCAAACAATTCCTGAGCTGGTTGAACTTGCAAGATAACTATTTGAAATTCACCAGCACTACCTCCAACTGTAATTTGGTATTCTTGGATCTGAACATCTTCCCCAAGGAAGGCAGACTAATGACCACAACGCATTTCAAGAACTGTTTACTGCTGTACAACAGCTTTCACCCGAGACATCTGCGGGACAATCTCCCATATGGTCAGTTCCTGCGTCTCCGCAGGAATTGCACAGAGATTGATGACTACAAACTACAGTCTAAAGACCTGAGAAAGAAGCTGGAGGCCCGATTGTACCCAGATAAAATCATCGACCAAGCATACAAACGGGCGAAAAACAATTGCCGAGAGAGTCTTCTGGAAGACAGAATACCTAAAGACGAGGACAAGAGACCCATCTGTGTAACCACCTATAACACCTGCTCCAACCAAGTGACCAAGATTATCAACAGAAACTGGAAGATCCTGAATAGTGGAGGATTGCAAATACCAAAACCGATGTTCTCCCACAAAAAAGCACAGAGTATAAGGGATGTCTTGGTCCACACTAGACCCAAAACAAATAGCAACACCGTACTAAATAACCCAAACTTTGTACATGGTCACCATCCTTGTGGAAACTGCAAAGTGTGTTGTCTCACGAGGAAAAGCAACAACATAACTTTTGGTGACGGGACAACTTGGGAGCAAAGAGGCTTCAGCAACTGCAATAGTACCAATGTGGTTTACTTAATCACATGCCCCTGCAATTTGGAGTATGTAGGCATGACAAGTAGGGCAGTGAAGATCCGAATAGGTGAGCACAAAAGTACTATAAAATGCAGAAAAACCAGCACAAAACTGACGAATCACTTCCTGGAATTGAACCACAAACCTGAAGACATATCTTGGACTGTGATAGAGCAAGTGACTAACGAGAGGTTCCTCTTAGAAAAAGAACAGAGATGGGTGTTCCGCATCCAATCACATAAAAGGGGACTGAACGATGACATACCGTGGGGACAGCTGTGATCCCCCACTCTCTGGATGCCTTCCTCATGTAATCAATATACATTGAACGTATCCATTTTTAGTTTAGTCTGCAGGGCTTGTTCTGGCAACCCCCGGGCTGTACTAACCCTGAGGGAATGATGCGCAACTATTCCTGGCTGAGGTAACCCACTAGTGACTGGCGGGATTGACCCATGGACTCTCCTTACAACAACAGCACTGCGTTGTCTCTATATATAATTATAAACATCTATCTTTGATGGTGAGACCTTTTCCATATTTTGCACCTTTGCCCTCGTTTTTCTAACTACAATTCGTTTTCAAAAAAATACCACTGTAATAAATTTTGCCCCTCGAGCACAACCAGGGAACATTTATTTTAAAATAGGCAGAACCACATCACATTCTGCACCAATCTCCCGAGCCTCGAGACTCTACGTGCTCTCTCAGTAATGAAAAGCGAAAAAAGACTACCGCTTACAGTCCTCACGCTGTGCCGAATAACGGCGGCCATCTTAGGTACTGCGCGCTCTAGTCCTTCTCCAGGGCGTTTCCCGCTAAGCTGAAAGGGATAGATAGACTATATCTACCCGGCAGACGAGTGATCACACAACCTCGGAGCTGCGCGGTAGGAATGACAGGCGAATTGCTGAGCCGGTAACGTGAGTAATAGACTCGGACCCCGAGTCTCTAATAAATGGGTCACAGGGCCACATTTTGTTGTAAGAAAACGATCGAACCACATCTAACTGCGGGGGCGGCAACATTTATTTATTTTTTCAGTAGACCGAGCCAATCCTCCTCCGCCTGCCAGCTCATGGGGCACTAAGAAATTACGGAAAAGTATGTATATAACGAATGTACTAATCATCACCACCATTGGTACTACTTCTGTAAACAACAATCTTGATAAATATAATATATAGGTCCTTTTTGATACCTGTGTGATTGGATGAGTGAGTGTGTTGAGCCACTAATGTATGGGTGATGAGTGGATAAGGAACCATGTCCAGTCGGATGGGTTTGGATGAAATGTTGGACATAGTGTCTAATAATACGAGGTGCATACTGATTAATACACTAAAATATGTGGCGATAGAAATGGCACTTTGCGTAACGATATTTTATCAGATTAGCTGATGTTGAGTACGCAAGCTGGAATTAATGATGTATAATCCACGATCAAACGTGAATACATGAATATGTTTGTGCTTTTTCCTTCTCTTCTTTTACAGGGACCACTGGTCACTTGTTTGGCACTGATTTTTGGTGCTTTGCTTCACCTGGGCCAGCTCATGCCCCGAAGCACAAATATCCAGCCTATTTTTGCTGGCTTATTTGTAGGACATTAGGCTTACTTTTATATAACTGAGCTATTCATAGCAGGGATCTCTACATGGTCCTGATGAGTAGGCAGGAGGGGACTGCCTATGAAACATGTCGACTTGGTAGTCAGTAATTGCTCTACCTACATCCCCTTTTTAACTTTCCCAGCCAGAGAAACCAATAAAATACATTTGTTCTACTAGCCAGGGAATTTTTAATTTTTGTATTTTTTTGCATTCACTAGCTAGATCCCTACACTTCACTGATCACCCCTGCACCCACACATAGCTCTGTCCCATTGAAAGTGCTCCCGCGTAGTCCGTCTGGTCGTAGCACGCCCCGCCCCGTTATAGGGACGGGAAGACCCCTATGATGAAGCATGACACTAACGGATTTTTTTAGTGTGTGAGGGGTATTTTAAACAAGCACACGTGCTCCCATCTTTCCATCGTTAAGGGGGAGCCCTCATTTCACTATAATCAAAAATTCTCTAAAAAATAATTTGCACCACTACACATTGATAGAATCTCTATGTTTATATGAACTGTCCAGGAGGGTGATTCTATCTCAACCTCTACGCTTCCCCCTTTGTTTTTTGTGGGTCTGTCGAAGAACCAGGTTTTGAGGTTGCTTGCGAAGATGGGGAGCGATGTTGTCTGTCCGAGGTGGAGCGGAAGGTCGTTCCAGGCTCTGGCCATGCGGAAGAAGGAGCAGCCTCCCGATCTGGTCTTTCTGGTGCAGGGGACCACGGCGTAGGAGAGCTGGGCTGATTGTAGGGTCCTTTGGGGTGCGTGGAATTTGAGTCGGCTGTTCAGGTATGTTGGACCGGTGTCGTGGAGGGTCTTGTGAGCGTGGGTTAGCATCTTTAAGGTGACTCTAGCTTCGATGGGGAGCCAATGGAGTGTGCACAGGTGCTGGGAGATGTGGAAGTGTCTTGGCAGGTTGAGGACCAGTCTTGAGGCGGCATTTTGGATGTTCTGTAGCTCGCAGGTGAGGTTTTTGTTTATTCCGGCATAGAGTACGTTGCCGTAGTCGAGCCTGCTGGTGACCAGTGAGTGAGTGACGGTATTTCTATGTTCGAGGGGGATCCATTTGAAGGTCTTACGTAGGAGGCGGAGGCAGGAGGACGAGACGGAGTTGATCTGGCGGTCCATTTTGAGCTCTGAGTCCAGGATAATTCCCAGGTTGTGTGCGTGGTCCGTGGGGGTGGGCGGGCTTCCGAGGGCGGGGGGCCAGCAGGCGTCGTTCCTGGCATCGGGGTTTGGGCCCATGATGAGTACTTCTGTTTTGTTGGTGTTTAGTTCTAGGCAGCTGTTTTTCATCCATTTGGCGACGGCTTCCATGCTTTCTCGAAAGTTGTGTCTGGCGGTGTTGGGTTAGTTGGATAGGGAGAGGATGTGTTGTGTGTCGTCTGCGTATAACAATGTTGAGTCCGTAGGTTCTGACGATGGGGGCAAGCGGAGCCATGTAGACGTTGAAGAGCGTAGGGCTGAGGGAGGACCCCTGGGGGACACCGCAGGTGGTAGGTGTGGGTTACGAGAGGAAAGGGGGGGGGGTGGAGTCTGACCCGCTGCGTTCTGCCGGAGAGGAAGGAGCGGATCCAGTTGAGGGCCTTGCCTTGGATCCCTGCGTCGTGGAGTCTGCGTATTAGGGTGCGGTGAGAGACTTTGCCGAACGCCGCTGAGAGGTCGAGGAGGAGGAGGGTTGCTGTTTCTCCTTTGTCCAGTAAGGTGCAGATGTCGTCTGTTGCAGTGAGGAGGGCGGTTTCCGTACTGTGGTTTTTTCTGAAGCCGGATTAGGAGGAGTAGAGGATGTTGTGCTCTTCGATAAATGTGGCGAGTTGGCTGTTGATGGGTTTCTCGACGACTTTCGCTAGGAACGGGAGCAGGGAGATGGGTCTGTAGTTTTTGAGGTTGGTGGGGTCCGCCAAGGGTTTCTTCAGGGTGGGGGGGGGGGATTGATCTCCGCGTGTTTCCAGTCATCGAGGAACGAGGTGGTTGTTAGGGAGCGGTTGATGGTGTGGCAGAGCATGGGTGCGATGGTGTTGGCGGCTCTGTTGAAAATGTGGTGGGGGCAGGGGTCCGTGGGGGCCCCAGAATGGATTGACTTCATCGTCTTCAGTGTGTCTTCGCTGGTGAGGGCTGTCCAGTTGTCGATCCCTGGCTTCAGGGTGACAGGGGTGGTTGATGAGGGTTCAGTGTGTTGGTTGTCTTCTTCAAAGTTGTCGTAGATGCTCTTGATTTTGTGGTGGAAAAAGGTGCAGAGTTTGTCGCAGAGGTCTTGTGAGGGAGGGATGTCGGTGGACTCACTGGTGGGTTGGGCGAGTTTTTTGCTGTTGTGTGCATGAGTGGAGATTCTGTGTTCAATCGCTTTTTTCCTTGTTTTTTAATGAATTGGTAGTGGGCGGCTCTGAAGTTGTTGTGGGCTTCTGTGGATTTGGTGTTCCTCCAGGCCTTTTCGAAATGGCAGCAAGTGCGTCTGGACTCTCGAAGTTCAGTGGTGAACCATATAGCTTTCTTGGTGTGGGTGTTGTTTTTCTCAAGTGTGTTGGCGCTGTCGGAGATCCATCTGTGCAGGGTTTGGGCTGCAGTATTGGGGTAGTCGTTTCCGCGATGGTTGGGGTGGAGTTGCTGAGTGATGAGGTTAGCTGGTCATCGGTGATTCTGGTCTAGTTTCTTCGTGGGAGCAGGTGCTGTTATCTGGGTATGGCGATGTTCACAAGGTGAAGTGGACGCATCGATGTCCAGTCCATGGGAGTTCGGTGGTATGGTTGAAGGTGATTGAGTTTCCTGTTGGGAAGAGGGGGGGGTCGAGGGTGTGTCCTGCTGAGTGTGTGGGTTCGGTCACGATCTGGCGGAGTCCAATGTTGTGGAGGTTATCCAGGAGGGATATGGTGCTGGGATCCAGTTGGTTGTCGAGGTGGACTTTGAGGTCTCCCAGTAGGGTGTAGTTGGTGGACACGAAGGCATGCCGGGAGATGATGTCTGTGATGGAGTTGGCGAAAAGTCCGCGGTGTCCAGGGGGTCGGTAGTTGAGGGTTCCTCGGAGGGTGGAGGTAGGGCTGGCCAGTTTCTTGAAGTGAAGGTGTTCCATCAGGGAGTGTGCTCAGACAGAGGGTGGGTTTGTGGACAATGGCGATTCCTCCCCCCGGGCGGGTGGGCAGTCCTTCCTGGAGATCTTGCATCCTTGGGAATGACGATGGTGATGTTCGGTCCCGAGGTGGTGTTGGTCCAGGTTTCGGTAAAGAATGCTACATCTGGGGTGGTGCTGTCGAGGAGGTCCCAGATTTTAGCGGCTGTGTTTGTGGAGGTATTGGACATTGAGGAGGATGCATGGCAGGGTCTTCGGTTCGGTTGTGTTCTTGCGGGCGGGTTGCGCTGGGTCCTTGGTCTTGGCGGTGCTGTAAGTGTGCCGGGTGCGGTGACAGCTGAAGGGTCCGTGGGTGTCGGCTGGTGATGCTAGCTTGCAGTTGCTGTTGCGGCCTGGGTTGAGAGCGTGGAGTGCCGCTGGGTTGTAGTGTTGGCGGTGCAGAGATCCAGGGTCCCTGGCGCTGGTCGCAGTTCTTTCATGAATTCAACACACAGCCACCTCTCGAGTTCACATCAATGACAACAGCAGCAAAACGCATGTCCAAAGGTAATCCAGAAAGAGGACCTATAAAATCCAAACATATATTGAACCATGGTTTCCCTGGATCTGTGATGTGCCCCATACTACTTTGAAGACCGATTTTCAACCTTTTCTCACTTTCCTTACAGCAAAACAACCTTCCACCCAACCTTTAATTTGGTCATCCATCCCTGGCCACCAAAACTCCTGTTTTATCCTCCTAATGGTCATACCTCGGCCAAGGTGACCTTCATGAGCCAATTTGAAGATGTGTAGTCTCAAACCAAAAGGTGGTACAAAACGGTCTCCTCTCATTACTACTCCTGAGCCTGAAACAGACAATTTGTCCAACAGTTTCCAAAATGGTCTGACTGGGAAAGGCACCATACTTTCTCTAGGGGCACCCTTCCTTATCAAAAGTATTACCTCTTGCAAAATTGAATCCTTTTGCGCTGACGGCACTCGATAGTTGGCAGTTGTACTGGACTGTCGAGGTGGTTGGATGCCAGTCTCGAGAACGTTTCCTTCACGAAACCACGAAGCGACAACATTTTTGGCGACGAGAATAGGATTCAAACAGGAGCACAGCAAATCACGGTCAGAGGCGATCGCCGATCACCAGGTTGCGAGACAGATCCAACCAAAATGCAGCACGAAGAAGGATCGTCGCTAAAAATGTTGTGTTGCTTCGTGGTTTCGTGAAGGAAACAATATCGAGACTGGAGCAATTCAGGTAAGTTTAATGGAAGTAAGCAACCTGGCATCCGACCACCTCGACAGTCCAGTACAACTGCCAACTATCGAGTGCCGTCAGCCCAACATTCGGATAAAAGGAACTTAGAACTGCAAGCGCATGCAGAGAATGCAATGACAGGTAAGATAACATCTTAACACCTCACTTATTGGTGGAGCTGCGAGAGAGGGAAGGCAATTTCACTGACAATGAGTCTGTGGTCTTGCTTGCCTGTCCCCGCAGCAGCCGCCATTAAGTAGGGGTCGCACTGGTCGCTCTGGTGGGGTGGGAGGGGGGGGGGATTAGGGCCGCGGCGCTGAAAACGGGCTGAAAAAGGAAAAAGGCAAAAGAAGAGAGAAAAGTGAAAATAAGGCAGCAAAAGTACAAGGAAGAGTGGAGGAAAGACGCAGGAGAGTGAAGGGGGGGAGATAGAAGGGAGGGGAAAAAAACAAGTGAAAAAGGACAGAAAAAGCGGAGCGAGAGAATGGAGACAGAGGTCCACTGGACCACCAGGGATGAGGTGCAGGTGAAACCTGCAGGTGGAGGAGGGCCTCGAACACCAACACTTGTGAGTCCAGGGGCTCGGGGGAAGGCCTGGTGGACCTGCGAGGGAGGAAGATCAATTTCACTGACAATGAGTTAGAGTAGAACATGTATGTATATAATGCTTACTACCCCTGACCGGGGGGAGTAGGGGGAAGACTACTTTAAGGAGGGGTACTCCATTTGGGAAGAGGGATTTGCAGTGTCAAATTCAGTAGGGAAGTTCTTGTGATTGGGTGTCTCCTCTTCAGCGAAAGCATTGGATAAAATGTGTGCCATTGAACTTGCTAGTTGCTGGGCACAAACAAGCTGTTGCGCATGAGCACCAAAAACAGGTCAATTCGGAATCAGAATGAAGAACCTTTATTCGATTTCAGGAGCAGCCGTATAAGTCCATAAATAGAATAAAAACAGGCGTACATATCCAGCGTCTCCTTAGCATTTACCAGCACTAATGATGTAGCATAAAAGTTCATAAATACAATAAAAACAAACAGGCACGACCAGCTTATCTTTAAGCGGTTTACATACAGTGATCATTTATCACAAAGTGTTAGAGTGCAGCAAAAACAGGCAACATATCTTAGATCTCCTACTGTCTTAAACAAGTTAAAGCCATTCAGACCTAATGACACATACATCGTCAGTATAAAAACATATAAAAGGTCAGGCAAAAAAGCAAGTTTTGTCAAAGCGAATTGTGCTACTGGAAATCACTTAAGCATGCAGGAAGAAAATTACACAAAAGAAATTCTATTGGTGATTTGCTTGAGGACATTGTCTAAAATTTCTATATTTCATAAGACTGAAAACATTTTAGTGAATCTTGAAAAAATAAAAAAAATTACATTTAGCATGGATTGAGGGAAGCCATCATTGCAGGGGCATATTCTAGATTTGAGGTTATGCTGGTAGCCTGGCTGGAAACAGAGAAGGTATTTAATCGTGATGGCCCTTACACGAAACAATAACCAGAGTTCCCATCTCCCTCCAACATTCCACAAATAGCTAGTAGGGGAGTTCTCTGTGCTTAAGTGTAAATAGGCCGCAACAGTCTGTTTAGATGTCTCAGTTTGTAGCCTTTGAGCTTGTGCCTGCGCTAACAGTAATGCTTGTACTTGTTTCTTTCCATGAGAGGCGTGTAATGCAGTATTGGAAAAGGCATTGCTGAGGCCAATGTCTTCAAATGATATCTTTACGTACACCAGCCATGGGATAGTGAGTGCTCTGTCACAAGCTAAGCAGTCAATTATATCTCTTGTAAGAGAGGCTTCTGCTTTTCCGATGGGCAACCACAATAGGGGTGGTAGGATATGGTCAATCAGATAACCTGACCCTGGGTGACAAATGAAATGCGTGGGGGGTCTGGGACCGACAGAATCTTTCTAAGAATTTTTTTCCCCTCTATTGGAAGGTCCGTAGAATCTGCAGTGCTCCAAATTTCTGCCTCATAAGATGCCACCGGGACACATTGAGAAGTGTATATATGGATCAGTGGGGCGAGTGCTCTGCCACCTGGTGGGGATGGGATACTAAGGAATGAGCCTACTGCCCTGGATATCTTTGCACCACACTACATTATGCTTGGAACCCATGAGCCAGCTGCACTTAAAGTTACCCCCAAACACGGAAAAGTGTTAGTAACGATTAGAGCCAACTAGAACACTTGGAAGGCGAGTGCCCTTAGGGCCACACGCCATTATGAGTGATTTTGTGAAAGATCAAGAGTGGTCTTAAATTCCACAAAGGAGTGAACTAACAAGAGCAGGGCTTTGGGTGTGCGGGCAAAACCGGTCAATTCATTATAGATTAAAAGCACAAATTAGATAACTGCTCATTTAAAAACACAGAATTGTGCATTTTACAAGTTACAAAAACACAATTTGAAAACAATCAGCTATACATGTAGAATATGATGCTCGTCCTAAGTCAGAATTGAATTACTATTTTGTTAACAGGGGCCACAAAATGCGATACAGCGGAGCAGCAGGCAATCTCACATTGAGCATCCACAGAATGGCGCAACGCAGTGGACCTCTGGGTAAAGACAATATTTAAGTGGAAACTGAAGGGGGATGAAGACCAGCTTCTTAGACTTAAATAAATGTATGATTCCTATCAAAGTGCCCTTTGAAACAGGCTACACAAGCAGTTGTAATATTAACCGCTACACAAACTGTACTGGAAGGGAGCGGGAGTAATAGAAACTTGATTACCGTGCAAGAGATAGAAAAAAACTAAACAACAATGCCGGCAGTAATGCAGTACCCTGAGGACATTCAAAATTGATAGTTAAGCAGAACATGCACAAATTGCTTACCAATTATCCATTTCCCTGGGGCCTGAGTCACTGCCATTCTGTCCAAGGAGTATCCAAAGATACGGTGCATACATCCGCACTATAGCTCTTCTGCTACATAAACAATACCTTTAACAGAGCCTGCACACGTTGTAAACAAAGTATCCTCTAATACAGTTGTAAGTAAAGGTGGAAGTGAAGACAGCACGCTATGGACAATTAGGAACCAGCAAAGGAAAATAACAATGAAATCAATGAATGGTAATAAATGGGCAGGCTACAAGCCTCTTATAGTAAGCAATACCCTTCATAGTGATAGATCAGGCGCTGTTGCAGGCGAGACCTAAAAAGGAACGGACATCAGCACACATGGATTGCACTTATAAGCAGCTCTCTCATCTCTCCCTGGACGGAAAGTCGTCGTTGAGGAGTTGCACACCACTACCTACAGGCGCATAGGAGCACTGCTTTTTGAGGTTGCAGATTCAGTCTGGCACCTGGGGAATATTCACAAGGCAAGGGACTCTGCAGGTAGAAGTATCCATTAGAAATAGTGGTGCTCGTTTTTGGAACACCAGTCTTCCCAAGATACTGGGGATGGTAAGGACTGGGAAAGGTGGGGTGAGCACACAGGCCTGGAACAGTGACTAATGTCAACCCCTAACCCCACCCCCTCATGCCCTTGGTGGTTGGGTTAGGAAGAGTGAGGAGGCCGCCTCCTTTGCCTCCCATCGTATGTGGACACACGCAGTACAAATGCCATCCATCACTATGACCGAGAGTCCAATCAGAAAATAGATATTGCATGGGTTGATCAAAATGTGGTGACACTTCAAACACATTCTTTTTATATTTGAGGTTTTGTATGCTATTTCTGTTCAAACCTGCCGTATCCCAGTTGCCCTAACCTGAGTAATCCAAAGAATGAAGGAAGAATTGATGGAAGCTTATTGGATCAAAATGCGTCGACACATCCTCAAACAGGAGGCCCATGTGGGCCAAGATGGAAAATGGGCAGTAACTTCTCTTACATACAGAGGATCTTTAACAAGGGCACAGAAGGACATAGTCAACATGTTCCTCGAAGGAAGTCTCACAGTTAACGAGAAACGTATATGTCCCACAGATCTTACCTCCTATACTGCCTTCATCGCCACCTATTAATTGCCCTTGTTCTTTGGACATGCATAATAAGAACACCTTTCCAATAAGTGAAGTACAACTAAAACAGGACCAAGATTGAATTAATGAATTTATAAAGTGTGAAAAACTGCCTCCAGGAGAATTCAGGTGCTTAGAGAACAGTGCTCGATACTGGACCGGAAGGACTAGGTCAGATTTCTGTAATGTTAGTACTCTGTGAAGAATCAGGTTTTCAACTTTTTGCGAAGGAACTCTTCTTATGGCACGTAGGAAAGATCAGGTGGGAGTTTGTTTCACAGGTGTGCTGTGTTCAATGCAAAGGATCGTCCTCCTTTCCTAATTTAGGCAATGTTATAAAACCCCTGCTCGGTGAAGGATTGCTACGGGACTTGCAGGTCCTATGCAAGCAAGGCACTAGAAAGCCTGTGGCTAGCAATAAGTGCTTGGACGCTCTTCGTTCATTTTATTTGTCTGGCTATAATCCAAGTAGATCACAGTTTCCAGAGTCTCCACACAATAGACAAATAGCAAAACAAGGAAACAAAGGAAAAATCTCTGGGGTCCAGCTTCTGTGGGTTTGAGCCTTCTCGTAAGGTCTTCGTCAGGTAGAAAACCTTCTAGGACTCATCCGTCCCCATAAAGCATTCAGGTGGCCCAGAAATAAAAAAAGACAAAGATCAAGAACTGGTCAGTCCTCCTGTTTAGAGCGCAACTTTTACACCCTTCACCTGTGCAGGCCGTCACCAGTGTGCGAGGGAAAACGGGGTGAGTAATTACTCATTGACCGTGCCCTCAGTCATGCCGTATCCCCCTTCAAACCCCTGTCTGTTAATTTCCTCCAATATCTTAACAAAGGCACTTGTCTGGGGCTACGGTCCTCCAGGATCGTAGCAAGGGATGTCACGGCGTCCTGGCTTCCTCTTGGACATCTGGATACACAGGTATCTTGGGTTGGGGAAGTCGCGGTCTCCCTGTTTGTTTCTTCGTCCTCAGGGCTCCTTGGTGTGTTCTCCTGGGCTCCTCCCTCGGATGGTTCTCCTCTCCGGGAGTATTCCGTCCGTCGCCCTTCCTGGCGTTCTTGTCCCCCGAGCTCGTGGTCACAGCAGCTCCTTGCTCTAACAGACCACCCCTCAGCCCATAGCGTCTTCTTTTTTTCCTCGCTCGCCGGCTCTCTGGGTGACATCTCGTAGCGGACAGGCGTCTCTCGACCGCCACTAGGCGTTTATAAAACGAAGGAAATAACTAGATCGGGCACACCTTTAAATTAAGAATAATACATTTAGCTATAATACTGGCATTATTTATTTGGATAATTGCTTTCAATTTACACTTCTAAAAACGGGGACACTTCAATTTATAAGCAATTTAGATAATTGTGGTGGTACACATCAACTAAATGCACGACCACCTAAATCAATATAATGCTCACTGTTTTGTTGTGAGGCTTTTGGCTTTCAACCAATCGGAGCCTAGCTTTACTGTGACGCTCCGGACGCCTTACCCAATCAGAGCGCGGCCACTCTGACGTAGGGAGCTGCTGCAGCTTCAGTCTCTCCCCACACGGTTTCACTCGCAAAACCAGCCCCTCCCTTACAATTTTCGATCGGGGCACATTTTAATGTTTTTAAACTACGGAGAACAATTTATAAGGTATAAAAAGTCATGCCCCTAGGGATGGGCTGGCTGCTGCTTTCTGACTTTCCGATGAGGGTGAAGTGCTGTCGGACATTGCGTGGAGCACGTAAGAATCCTCAAAGAACTTTACTTTAATTTCTATCTATTTAGCTCAGTTAGGGACTTAGGTTTTAGAAATGCTAAACTTTATATATTCACTTTAATTTTGATTCACTTGCTTAAATTGTATTTTTCTCACGTTTCTTTACAATCATACTTGCTTCAATGCTAATAAAATTCATTTATAAAACTATCAACTTATATACCATAATTTAGTAAATAAAATCTTACTTTTGACAAACAAGCTGGTCTTGGTTATTCAGAAGTGTAGGTTACTATTAGCTAGATCACGTCGCCAATGGTGGTCGTTTAAATGGTTAAGTTTTATTCTAATGACAACATTCTTTCCGCAGATGTATAAATTTGGCTTATTCCTGCTAATGAATAATAATTCTTGATTTATGCTCTTTTTATTAATACTGAATAAATCTTTCTTTATGACATTTTCTAATGCTTGTTTAATAAAATACCAAAACCTAAGTTTTTCTAGATGTGTTAAAATAAACTTTCTAAAATGACAAGCTGGTCTTGATTATTGCAGATGGTTTAAACAACTATATTTAGATCTTATCGCCTCATGATTCAAGCGCTCTATTGTTGTTATGGGCCTAGTGTTGTAGTGTAAGTTTTGTGGTAGTAGATAGTGTCATTTGTGCAATATTTTGGTGAGAGCGCTGGATCAATTTCACATCTGCGGAAAGAATGTTGTCATTAGAATAAAACCATTTAAACGACCACCATTGGCGACGTGATCTAGCTAATAGTAACCTACACTCCTGAATAACCAAGACCAGCTTGTTTGTCAAAAGTAAGATTTTATTTACTAAATTATGGTATATAAGTTGATAGTTTTATAAATGAATTTTATTAACATTGAAGCAAGCATAATTGTAAAGAAAAGTGAGAAAAATAAAATTTAAGCAAGTGAATCAAAATTAAAGTGAATATATAAAGTTTAGCATTTCTAAAACCTAAGTCCCTAACTAAGCTAAATAGATAGAAATTAAAGTAAAGTTCTTTGAGGATTCTTACGTGCTCCACGCAATGTCCGACAGCACTTCACCCTCATCGGAAAGTCAGAAAGCAGCAGCCAGCCCATCCCTAGGGGCATGACTTTTTATACCTTTCTACGCTAACTAAACTACGCAAAGGAAAGTTTTCAGAAATCTTCGACGTCCCATTGGCTGAGAGTGACAAGTGACATGTCACCCACATTTCAAAAGTTCCGTTAGGTCACTTTTCTTAAGGACCATTGTCTTTTCTGTATGCAACCAGGAGCTTCCTAGGTTTGCTACAAATGTCTCATTGCTTCCAATTGACTTCCGCGGATGCCAAGTTAAAGGCTGACAAAATATTCTTTTTCGACCTTGGCCATGTCCGACAGAATGATGATAGCACGTCAGTTTTTGCTTTGTGAACGCAGCTTTTGACGAACATTTTATTTCAGAATGGGCGTCTCGTGACTTTTGCAGAAGTAAAATTCAGCTTTTTGTAGCTTGAGTAAATTAGGCCCAAAAGCAGGCAACTTATGCTTTCTAGTATAAAACAAACACAAGAAAAGTATTAATGTAAGAAATAATGTAGATTCTGTATCCACCCCAAGATTTACTAATTAATTAACCCACCCGATTAATCAAATGTTACCTAGCCAATGTAAACAAATAAAGCAGCGTTTATATCTACCAGTCTTCGTTAATCCATGAGACTTATATGCACCTAGAATAGTAGAAATGGGGGGACTAACATGTGTGCTCATAAACGTGCATAATTGTTGCATCTTTTTGTTCGTGCAAAATAATAAAATAATTTATTGTTTTCGTTTTTGTCATTACTAACTGCTGCAAACTTAAAAGAAGCATGTGCTTGTTTTGCTTTTCCTTGTCTGTGTGATGTCATTTCTACTATTCTAGGTGCATATAAGTCTCATGGATTAACGAAGACTGGTAGATATAAACGCTGCTTTATTTGTTTACATTGGCTAGGTAACATTTGATTAATCGGGTGGGTTAATTAATTAGTAAATCTTGGGGTGGATACAGAATCTACATTATTTCTTACATTAATACTTTTCTTGTGTTTGTTTTATACTAGAAAGCATAAGTTGCCTGCTTTTGGGCCTAATTTACTCAAGCTACAAAAAGCTGAATTTTACTTCTGCAAAAGTCACGAGACGCCCATTCTGAAATAAAATCGGACGGTTTATATACGTTGTTTTTGACATACATGTTACATGCATGATACATATATGTTGGTAAATTCATAGGATTAAGTTTTAACACATGTTGAGTTTGTTTATTTTGTGCTATGTGTGTACCGGTACAAAAACTGTGTGATGAGAAGGTAGTCATGCAGAATATCTGATCTGTTTCTGTGATATCGCCGAGTATCACTGTTGGTATCGCCGTGTACCAGAAGTATTGTCGCCGTGCAATACAGTGTTGTCGCCGTGCAACACAGTTTTAGGGCTAGGTGTGAATCTTGTAATAGTGAGGGTTTTCTAAGAAATTAGAGCAGCATGAGAATAGGGACAAAGCGCCTTCCATAAAACTCACTGTGATAAGAGTATTAGTTATATTCAAGCTTGAGTGAAGGGCAGGGTAATGTCGGTGCATGATTATCTATAAACAGGTTAGAGTCCTGTACGGGTACATGTTTTATATCTATAAACAGGTGAGAGTCCTGTACGGATAACGGTGTTATTTTGCTAACGGTGCATGATTTCTATAAACAGGTGAGAGTCCTGTACGGATTTCATGTGTGTCTGAAGTTAGGGAATTTTCAGTGTGAAAGTGCGTGATTGTTTTGTAAGGTATGTTCAAGTGGAACTCTTAGATACTGTCACTTCGCGGTGCGTTCAGAGGAAAATGAGTTCATATTCTTACGTGTTAGAAGGGTAGGGTAAGAGTTGCTCTACTGGCAAATGGAAATTATCCTTAGTGTGAATAGCGCCGACTATTCCGAAGTGTGGATACTTGAATGTATGTAAACTATCCTAATTAGAGAAGCAGACAGATGAGTTTCGTTTTATGTATTCACTAAAATGTACCAAAAGTAATTCTAAGGTACTTAGGAATGTTCTAGGTAAAGTCTGTACCATTCTAAGACTTTCTAAAAAGTTGTGCGTTATTTAAATGCACTTAAAAGCACTGCACGCTATTTAAAATCATTGAAAAGTGCCCCGATCGAAAATTGTAAGGGAGGGGCTGTTTTAGGAGTGAAAGCGTGTGAGGAGAGACAGAAGCTGCAGCAGCTGCCTACGTCAGAATTGCCGCGCTCGGATTGGCTAGAGCGTCAGCATTGTAAATGAAAAGCTGCTCTCTGATTGGTTGTTGCTCGATGTTAAATTAAAATAACCACTGTCTGCCGAGAAAGTGTCTCACTACTCCCAAATTTCCCTCAATACATTAGCTCTATGGTTTAAAACAGAGCTGATATGTGTGGCAAGAAATTATAATAATATTCTATAGAGGAAGGGCTGTTTACTGTATGAGAGCGCGAAAGGGGAGAGCCTGCAGCCACAGCTCCTGCATGCGTCAGAGCTTGCCGCGCTCTGATTGGTTTATATGCCTGGAAGTGTCAGAGTAAGCGCTCTTATTGGATAAAGCGCGATTACATTTTTGAAATATCATTTAGATTGTAAACATTTGATTTTACTGATTGCGCTATTTTAGAAGGCTTGAACCCCATCCCTACGAGCTTTCCGCTATTTGTGCTCTCTTGGCAGGCTTCTTAAATAAGTGAGCCCTTAAACATTGTGCTTGGTTGTTCACGTTAACAAATCGTTTTCCGCCGAGTAATTAGTGAAGGAAGGGGGAGCTATCAAGAAGCGAGGGAGAGGGGAGAGAGAACAGCTACAGCGCCTACCACCGCGCTGCCATTGATTAGAAAGCCGACGCGTCATGCACGGAGCCGCGCTCTGATTGGGCAGAGCTCCGTGTATTGAATGGGGACTGGCCGTCTAATGTGGGTTATATAGGAGAGCCGCGCTCTCATTAAGCAAGGTACTGGTGAGGTCTTTGCGTATAAAAACGCTGTGTTTCTATGACCTGCTGGCATCCCTCAATATCAAAGTAGTTACGAAGGGACCGCACTGTGACTGGTGGAAGTCCCGTCACGTCACAGAAAAGGCCGCGCACCCATTGGATATTGACGCGCAGCGTCATAGCAGGGCCGCCCCCTGATTGGTCTAGACGCCGCGAGGCTCCGTGAGCCCCGCTCTGATTGGGCGAGGCTCTACTATTTGTTAAATAAGCTATGGCTTACGTATTACATGCCCAGAGATTGCTTGCTATTTAAAAATACTTCCCAAAGCGAAGCGCGAGGGGAGAGAGACTGCAGTAGCAGCAACATACACATTGGCAGAGCTGTTATGTTGTGTGTAATTTGTCAACAGCGCTGGAGCTGGCTGTGACGTGTCCTATTACGAATTACGACCTGATTGGTCAGAGCTTCGTGCATTAATGACTTGCTGCCAAGTGCTGAATCTGAGATAATAAACAAATCGTGCTACACTCTGAGGGTTTCTAATGTCTGACTAAGAGTTGCTGGCTTGGTTAAAAATTTAATTTGTCTAAAATTCATTAAGAACAAGCTTGATGTGTCTTGATTAGCTAGGAACACTGTAGTATTATACAAAAGCTGCGACTGGATTGGTTAAAACTCTGGCAGGCACTAGGATTAGTAGAGCATTGGGTAGCAACACGTTGATTAGCTGAAACACTTGTGCTAAATGCACATTGTTTACTTTTTGCTGGAGATTTAGTTTTTCCACAATATAAATGCCCAAAGCTTCATTTTAAGCTTCATTTTATTAATAGTTTTTTTTGAAATTTAAAACAACACATTTTGTTAATTAGTGAATAAAAATAGTAGATATATTAGGCTAATTACATCAAAGGTGATTAAAGTGATGACATTAATTATTAATTAATACAATATTAAGTAGTAGTACAACATAATTAAATAAATAAATATTTCCAAGCATTTTTGCTAGTTACTGTCATTACTGGTGTAATTAGGAAAGTTGCACTGTGTTCAAAGTGGCAACAAGAAATTATATGTAAATTAAGGCAAAACAGATTAGGTTTTCTTTTTCCACAGGTATATGTTGCAGAAGGTGTGTAAGTGAAAAATAAGTACATTTTAAACACATGTGATTATATGTTGGTATTGTTATAAATAAAATTTTTGCGTTGCTATTGTTTTTGCAAATTCATATTTTTCTTTACAGGTTAATTATAATTAGTGATACAGGTAAATTAGGAGATATATTAAATTGATCAAATTATAAAGTTTTATACACCTGATAGTATTAAATTAATTAATTAATTGATCAGCAAGCACTGCAAGGCAAATTTAGAGAGTACATTTACCAAATTAATTAAAGAAAATGTCTTCCTTATATAAGAAAATGAAAAAGGTTGTAGCCAAATGCGAAAGTAAATTAAAAATTCCCAAATTAGTGAAAATAAATAATAAAGATGTCAGAGTAGAAAATATTGATCAATGTAAAATTGATATTGTAAATATGGATCAGAACAGAAATCCAAAAAGACCCCCAGAGCAGATTAATGTAACATCAAAAGTCCAAGATCAGATTGACATAATGTCAGCTCAAACTTCTTCTAAAATTAATGCAATTGAAAAACATGATGAAATTAATTCCGCAGTTTTAAAGGTCCCATTAACTGAAAAGGTTTATTCTATTGTACTTGAGATTGAATTAGTAGGGATTGCAACTCAGCAAGAAACAGAGATAACTTCAGTTCTAGCAAATGAGAAGTCTGATACTGATCTGATTAAATTGATACAGCCTGATGAGTCAAAATTATGGTCAAATGAAAAGGAGATTGAGATAAATGAGCTAAATGAACAGTTACAAATACAGCGACAGGTAATGACTCAACAGATTGAGATGGCTTCATTGCCATTACAAATTTTTGTTAATAAACAGACAGAGAAAACAGATACAGGATTAAATAAAGAACAGGAAAACAGTCCAAAAGGATTAAATACACTTCCAGAATGTTGGAATGAAAATGATGGTCTTTTAAGTGAAGACATCAAAGTAAAGGACGCAATTGATCAACAGATTAAAACATTGACTTCTGCAGGTTCGCTTTTCAGAAATGCAAATTTAATTAAAAGATTGATTGATGATATTCAATTGGCAGAAAGGTTTGCTGTCGTGATATGTGCAGCACACAAAATGAATGATGAACATGCTTTGAGTTCACTAATACTAACATCTGTAGTTGAAACATGGCAGGTGGTCAAAGGCTTACAAGATGATGCAACTCATGAGGAGAATAACACATGGTTGAGAACAGATTTTAGACAGCGAGATGAGAATGATATTTGGATATACAGAGATGACAGAATAGTTTTGTTAAATAACATGATTACTGATATGGACAGAATGTACCATAAAATTGCAGAATTTCTTTACCAGAGGTGTCTGACATATCAGCAAGTGAACACAATTAAGAGAACAATTGTGAGATTGGAAACAGAATTACAAGAGAGTGGTTCATTGAACAGATTACAAATGGATTTCTGTAAGATGTCACTGCATTACAAACTGTGCTTCATTTTTGTGATTTACTGTTTGTTTTCAAAATGGTTTGAAACATTTCAGATGCGACATGATGATGAAATTACTGTTGCAAAGTTATCAGATAACAGAAAACATATTGAAAACAGATTGCTCCATTGTACAGATAGACTAGAAATTTCAGATGTTGAGGAGCATGAGAATGTTACTATAAAAGATAGAGATGTAAAATTGTGCCTAGCTGCAGGTACAAAGTGGACAGATGTTCTTCCACTTGTTTTGATGTTTCTGAGAAACACTACTGATAAAAAGACAGATTTAAGTCCACGTGATATTATGATGGACAAGGTCATGAGACAAACAATTATACCAGAGAAAAGAATGATGCCTATCAATGATAGCATCAATTTGGAGAATTTCAGGAATTTATCAGATGAAATGATTACTGTGTTTGATGAAGATGAAACTGAAGTGCAAACAAGAGAAAAAGAGCAAGCACTTGATCTGTTACCAGGAAAAAGAATCAGGAAAAAGGTTCGTCTAAAAGGGAATTCTCTAGTGCCAAGGTGGCAGAAAAGGAGGCTAGTCAGTCTTGTCACGATAAATGCAGAGAAGTGCAAAAGACTGAAGAGGTGGATTGACACTGGCCATACTTTTCGTGTAACTACACCTGAAAATCCTGATGAGGATAGTGTCACAATTGATGATTCAGATTCTGAAGAAGAGCCTGAAGAGAATCCAGATCTTGAAGATCGACAAGTTGGTCGACATCTGGAGAACATGAATAGAAAACAAGCCTTGATTGAAGAAGACTTGAAAGTTGTGACTGAAGACTCAGAAAATAATGGAAATCTGCCAGAAAAAGAAGCAGAAGAAGAATGTGATCAGATTGTGATTCAAGACCAGGAGAGTATTGAAAAGCAGAAAAGTAGCTCTGAAAGCAGGAACAAGAATTCTGAAACTGGGAAGTTGAAGGTAATTGAAGAAGAAGATGAATTGC
This sequence comes from Lissotriton helveticus, assembly GCF_964261635.1. Lineage (NCBI taxonomy): Eukaryota > Metazoa > Chordata > Amphibia > Caudata > Salamandridae > Lissotriton > Lissotriton helveticus. The sequence continues at coordinate 488,443,591 of NC_136067.1, read as the reverse complement.
CAAGTACCAGCTACAAAGATGACGTTCCTAACGGAGTGAAGTTGCTGAGTAAAGAAGTACCTGAGTCCAGAATGAAAATTTCTGACACTGAAACTGATGAGAATGATGAAGATTCTCAAATAAGAAAATTCAGAAAAGGAGCTTGGAGAACAGAATGTAATGTGACCAAGCAAAAGAAGAAATTACTAAGAAAAAGTGATAACTGGCCAGAAGAAAATGAAGGCCTAATATTCAAATTGAGACACAGATCAAAGAAACAGATTGATGAAAAATCAAGTCAAAAAGATTCTGTAAAGAAAAGTGAGGCAGGAAAGAAAATAGAAGTGATACCTGTAGTGGAGGTAAATGATGAGAGTCAAAAAGAGATTGAAAACAAAAGTGACAATGATTGAAGTATATACCTGTTAAATTTTAGGTATTCTGTTTTTGGCATAAGGCTGAAGAAATCTTGTTAGATGACACAAGGTCGAAGAAATTCTGTTAGCTGAAAAATTAATTTGTGACATTAGGTCGAAGAAAAACTGTTAGAAGGTTTAAAGAAAAAAAAAAATTGAAAAAAGGGGGTGTTAGAAATTTTTAGAAAATTTAGGTAAAATTTTTAAAATTTTTGTTTTATTTTTCTTTGCAAGCTTAATGAAAACATAATTCTGCTTTGGTTAATTTAGGTTATTGTTCTTTTAGAAATTAACAAGGAGAAGTTTAAGGTTAATATGACAAGCAAGATACTGACATTTTATTAGTTATAGTTTTTGCAACACTTTTGCTGAAGCTTAGTTGTATGTTACACAAGAGAAAGAAATAGAACTGGAGGGGTTTCTTAAAACTCAATATGAGAATTGTAGATAAACTGATGAGATAAGTCTTTAGAAATACTAACACAGGTGAAATTGAATCATGTTCATCTTAGATAAAATCTTTGCTAAAATATTGGGTGGTGGTGTGGTGATTTGTTAATCACCAGATGAGGGAGTTGATGGAGCGGGATAGAAAACAGAAATCTGTTTAAACCCGTGAAGTCACACTTCCATAAATAAATTAATAATGCTAACAATTTGTGCTGTGTGTATAATAATTCAACCTAGTTTTAAGTTGCATTTTCACAAAACACGCGGGAAACTAATATGTGTGCTCATAAATGTGCATTATGTTGCATTTTCATGTATGTAGAAAATAATAAATTAATCTTGTCTATTGTCATGTCATAACTAATAGCAGCTGTTTTTGAAATAATGGCATGTGCTTATTTTGCTTTCCTTGTCTATGTAATGTCATTTCTACTATTCTAGGTGCACATAAGGTTTTATGGAATTTTGAAGACTGGTAGATATAAAATGCTGCTTTATTTGTGCTTTACTGCTAGGTAATTTAGACTAATGGGTTAATTATTAGCAATGATGGGAGGCAACAGAACAAACTGTATTTCTTTCATTAATTATTCTTTGTGTTTGTTTATATAATAGTTTTACAAGTGAAGCTTAGAGATGGCTGCAGAAAAATAGTACCCTTTTAAAAGTGGCGCAGGGACAGTGGCGCAGAAAATTGACGCTTTCTGAAAGAGGCCTAATGATGAAAATGGCTCAAGTGAAAATAATTCTAAAAGGATGGAAAAGGCCTCTGAGCTTTTATTTTGAAAGGTTTTGGATTGAACTGCTAAAAAGATGACTCTTTGGAGAAATTTGCTAACGTTTGCTAACGTGCCACGGGAGTTTAGAGCTGACTAGCTCAAGGTTAAAAGGAAGCTGTCGCTACAAAATGTAGCAGACTAAGGAAGAACTGCCAAGACTTCTAAATGAACAATGGACTAGTGAATTTGCCCGGGCATGTAAGAAGGAGGTGTCACAGTTTACTGTGGTACGAGGTGGCTCAGCCAATGGAGAACTAGAATTCGTCTGCTGGAATATGAAAAATAGTTAACTCAGCTAAAATTAGGGTATAAGAATAGGTTCAGAGAACACATAGTTGGCTTACGCTCGAGAAAATTCTGGAGGACGATGTTATGCTGATGGACTTTACACGTGAGGACAGGAGTTTTTATTAATTACTTTATTACTAGGTGATGAGGGTAGAGACAGAAATATAGTTAGGATTTTGGAAATGCTTAATTTTACATATTCTGCTAATGAATAATAATTCTTGATTTATGCTCTTTTTATTAATACTGAATAAATCTTTCTTTATGACATTTTCTAATGCTTGTTTAATAAAATACCAAAATTGATGGTTGCTAAGGGTAACCAAGGTAATATGTTGGTTGCTAAGGGTTACTAAAGTGTTATGGTATGGAAATAGGATCGATGTTTTAACACATGTTGAGTTCGTTTTTCGTGCTATCTGTAAGCTATACCGGTATAGATTGTGTGGCGAGAAATTAGTCACGCAAGCCATCTGTTCTGTTTGTAGTGATATCGCCGAGTATCACAAGAGGTATCGCCGTGTACCATAGTGTTGTCGCCGAGCAGCACAGTTTTAGGGCTAGGTGTGAATCTTGTATAGTGAGGGTTTTCTAAGAAACTAAAGCAGCATGAGAATAGGGACAAAGCGCCTTCCATAAAACTCACTGTGATAAGAGTATTAGTTATATCCGAGCTTGAGTGAAGGGTAAATTGGCGTCGGTGCATGATTATCTATAAACAGGTTAGAGTCCTGTACGGGTACATGTTTCATATCTATAAACAGGTGAGAGCCCTGTACGGATAACGTCGTTATTTTGCTAACGGTGCATGATCTCTATAAACAGGTGAGAGTCCTGTACGGATTTCATGTGTGTTTGAAATTAGGGAATTTTCAGTGTGAAAGTGCGAGTTTGATTTGTATTTTATGTTCAAGTGGAACTCTTAGAACTGTCACTTCGCGGTGGGTTCAGAGCAAAGCGAGTTCATAATTATACGTGTTAGAAGGGTGGGGTAAGGGTTACTCTACTGACAATTGAATATTATCCTTAGTGTGAATAGCGCCGTCTATTCCGAAGTGTGGATACTTGAATGTATGTAAACTATCCTAAATAGTGAAACGAACAGATGTTGTCCTTATAGTCATTGTTAAGAATTAATTTACACTGAAAAGTGTTCTTAAAATGGCGCTGTGAAAAAAAAAAAAAAAAATTGTGAAGGAGGGGTAAGCGCCAGGAGTGAGAAACGAGAAACCGCAGCTGCTGTGTACGTCACAGAGCCGCGCTGGGATTGGGTGACCTACGTCACAAGCTATATTCTGATTGGCTCTTGAGTCTCTGACGACCTGTGAGCTGATTGGTCCTTCAGAAAAACTCCAAATTTATTGGTTGAGCAGAAAAGTGACGTAGCTCAACTGTCATTGGCTTGTTGGTGTGTTTCGCGCACGGATTGGTTGTTTTGCGGAACATCCCGGAAATATTTTACGAACGATTTTGTGAATTAGATTTAACTCTTAAAAATGAGTTATCATTTTAAACATGTTGAGAAAAAGCCAACATTATTTCAGAAGTTTAAGAATTTATTTTCACCTGACAAGAAAATCGAAACGCGAGGTGGTAAACTACTTCATAAGTATAAAACACCTGCAGCGTATATGGAAGGTGAATATGGATATCATACTGTCTTATGGTTCGATAGTTGGAAACGCTATACTAAGAACGACGGTGTTTTAACTTGGCCTGATGATGGTTCATTTAACGTAAAAGTCTTGAGAAATTTACGAGAGAAAATGAACGCTCTTGTTCCGAAACCGAGACCAACTCAATTTGAAGCTTTAGTTGAGTGGGAAGACGAGATGTATCAATTACAAAGAGAAGCTAGTGGAATTAAAAGACCTTCTAAAAATCCTCCTTGGAGAAGAGAAACTCATGAAGATAGATTGCGAATGTGGAGACAGGGAAACATGAGTGAAGGATTGTATTTAATTCAGGAAATGGTAATGGGTACTCCTACAGGGAAATCTATGGAAAGTGAATCTGAGGATGCAGTTATGGAAGAAATATATACAACTGCTAGAAAGAATCAGCCTTTGAGACCTCCTAGATCATGGTCTACTCCGGTGGTTTCTACTGAAACTTCACCGAGTGCACCTCCAATTAATGAAGCTCCTAAACTTTATCCAAATAATTGTGAAATCATTGAAACTCCTAGAAGACCAGAATTTGATAATGCTCGAAATGAAGGTAGACATTTTACAATGGCTCCAAGAGCAAGAGAAGCTCCAAAAGATTTTACAAGAGAGGCAAGAAATGTTGAAGATGTTGATTATAATGAATATTTAAGATCTAAAGAAGAATTAATAAAAAGAATGACAAAAGGCATGGAAGCTGTAACAGTTCCAGTAACGATTGGTCCTGTTCAGCCTGTATTTGACCAAAAGGAAACAAACAAAACAAGATTAACTATTCCTTTAAATACAGAAATTCAAAAGGCTGCTGAAAAATTTTATTCAGACTTATCTGAAATAAACTCTTCTAAATCGAGAATGCCTGATTTAACCTTTAATGAGGATTTATCTCCAAAAACACCAATGGGTGCTATATCAGATATAGGGAGTCCTGAAGTCAGGGTAACCACACCAAAACTTGATGTGGCCAAATTAAAAGCAAATATCGAAGAATTAATAATTGGAACAATTGGTCCAGATAGTTTAAATTACTATCGAGATGATGAACTACTGTTCATTTGCAAAAGCATACAATGGAAAACAAAAAATAAATATGATCAACTAGAGGATCTAGCAGCAGAACTTGAAATTGATGTGAGCAAACAAAAGAATTTTGCGAAACATTACAGATTAGACTTTTCAGAAAGTGACATTGAGAGTTTGAACTCAATGGGAAGAATAGTTCATATAAAAGATTTGATCGTCTATATCAAAAAGTTAGGAGAACTGAATAAATGGAGAGTAAAATGGACGAAAAAGAAGGAAGATGAAAGATTGGAAAAATTGTCAAAACAATTTCCAATGAGAGAAATTGCAGGTGGAGGATATGTTCATGTCCCTTGGTCGAGACAGGACATTCTGTTATTTACAAATGACTTTCCGAAATTGAGGGAAAAACCAGTTGAGTGGTACAGGCAAGTCGATAGATTTATCAAAGTGTCAAAAGTTCTGTGGATTGATTTAGATGGATTTTTTGATATTGTTGTTCCATCAGATCTTTGGACAGAATGCAAGATATCGATTAGTTGGCCAAAAACAGAACCTGAGCGAATCAAAGAAACAGGTGCTCCAAATCCACTTGTAATGGATTTTTATGAAAAAGTAATTGTTTGGATGAAAAACAAAATTCCACCCAAAGAAGTCGATTGGGTTAAAATAGAAAGGACAGAACAGGAAACAAAAGAATCAGTTCATTCTTTTTATGAAAGACTACTGTTAATCTTTAAACAATACAGTGGTTATGAAAAACTAGACGAAAAAGACATGAGCCATTTTGTCTATAGATTTGTTTATGGACTAAAACCTGAAATTGGAGAAATGATCAGAAATAGCATTGTCGGATGGCAATCACTATCTGTAGATGATATTCTAAGAAAGGCTAAATATTGTAGCGATGAAATAGAAGTAAAACAGAAAAAGCTCAAGGAGAAAGCCATGTGGGCTCAGGTAAAGGTGGCTGAGCAACAGATTGCCAACATGGGTAATAAGAACACTAATTTTGTTCAAACTGGAAATACAAACCAGATACAAGGAAAGTTTAAAAATAATAATTTCCCAAAGAAATTTAGCCCAAAGATTGAGGAGTTGAAACAAAGATTACCTTGTTTTAATTGTGGCGAAATTGGACATTGGAGAGACGAGTGTCCTCATCCTCCTAAAAACTTAAAGAATCCCTTATTGAATCCACAGATGCAGAATGGTGTTGACCTGCAGCGACAGCTACAGATGCAACAGGGGTTAAACGAATTTAATATTCAGCAACAGTTACAGCAACAGCAACAACAACAGGTGAATAATCGTCAAGACCAATTGCCACAACCACCTTTTCCGAATTGTGGGGGAGTTCAAAAATATAATCCAAACGTGGGATTTCAGGGAAGTGAACAGGTAATAAAACCACAAAAACAGCAAAAGCAGCAAAGAGTTCAAATGCAAAATGCTTCACAACAGTTTTTATTAACAGAAAGTCAAGACAGCGATTCTGATGATTATTGCTGACGGTGCCCGAGAGAGGAGGAAGAGTGTGTTGTTGGAGCCACTCTTGAGGTTGACCAGTCAGGTCCTTTTGTAAACGGGAAAGTTAATGATGTAGACATCACTTTTCTAGTGGACACTGGTGCTACCCGTTCTACTGTTAGATCAGTGGAAATTGAAAACCTACCTCTCTCTGGGGATACCATCCAAGTTGTCGGAGTAAGTAATCAACAAATTAAAACTGACTTAACTGATCCAGTACCAGTTGAAATTGGAAATTACAGAGACAAACACAGATTTGTGGTTTGTAATAGTAGTCCAGTGAATCTATTGGGCAGAGACATCCTATGTAAAATGAATTGTAGAATATATTGTTCTCCTGATGGAGTTGAGTTACAAACAATGGAGGAAGATGGTTTATACAGAATGACAATGATGATGATGGAAGCAGAAGAAACAAAATTGTTTCCTGCATTTGAAGAAAAGGATTTACCTGAAGAACTCAAGGAAAAAGTGAAATCTGAAATATGGGATTTTACTGGAAATGAGATGGGTCTGATGAAAAACGTAGATCCAGTAAAGATTACATTAAAACAGGGAATAGAATTTCCAAACATTCCACAATATAAAATGAAAACAGAAACAATTGAAGGTATTACACCTATAATTGAAAAATTAATCAAGCAAGGTGTATTAAAAGAAATGGAGAGTAGTCCTTGTAATTCACCAATTATGGGAGTTAAAAAGTCTAACGGAACATTTAGAATAGTACAAGATTTGAGAAAGGTTAATCAAATTGTCGTTCCATGTTGTCCTGTGGTTCCAAATCCAGCAGTAATTCTATTCCAGATTCCACATGATGCTGAATGGTATACAGTCATTGACCTTTGCAATGCATTCTTTACTGTTCCCTTACATCCAGACAGTTATGAAATCTTTGCTTTCAGATTCCAAGGTAAGACCCTCGGATGGTCAAGAATCCCTCAGGGCTATACAGAAAGTCCTTCAATCTTTAATGAATTATTAAAAAGATCATTAGAAGACCTAAACTTACCTGGTAGGTCTACGCTAGTGCAGTATATTGATGATTTGTTAATAGCTGCAAAGACAAGAGAAAATTGTGTAACAGACACAATAATTCTGTTAAATCGCCTTGCAGAAGAAGGACATAAAGTGTCCCCAGCAAAACTACAGTTTTGCAAACAAGAAGTAAAATATCTTGGTCACAGAATTGCAAAGGGAAAAAGACAAGTAACAATAGAGAGAATAAAAATGATTCAAGCAATGTTACCACCAAGAACACAAAGACAGGTCAGAATGTTCTTGGGAATGGTTGGTTATTGTCGACAATGGATAAGTGGATTTTCAGTAATTGCAAAACCATTACAAAGACTGACAAAGTCAGATGTAAAAGATCCAATTATTCTCAGTGATGCTGAGATGGATTCTTTTGAGAACCTGAAAAAGAGCTTATGTCAAGCTCCTGCTTTAGGTATGCCAAATTATGAGAAAGATTTCGAACTATATTGTAGTAAGAGAGAAGGATGTGCATTATCTGTGTTAATTCAGAGACATGGAAATTTAAAGAAACCTATTGCATACTTCTCTGCAGTTCTTGATCCAATTGCAAAAGCATTACCAGGTTGCTTGAAAGCAGTTGCAGCTACAAGTATCAGCCTCGAACAAAGTGAGGGGATCATTATGGGATTTCCTGTGAAAGTTTTTGTGCCTCATTCAGTAGAAATATTACTGACAAGAGGTAAGACTCAGCATTTAACAAGTAGCAGATTGACAAAGTATGAGAAAATCATACTAGGAGCAGATAATGTTTCGATTTCAAGATGTTTAAATCTGAATCCTTCTACATTACTGCCTGATTCTGAAATTGTTGATGACATTGAAACAGAACATGAATGTTTAGATGTTATGGAATTCTGCACTAAACCAAGAAAAGACATCAAAGACAGACCTTTGTCTGAATCGGATTTTGTCTACTTTGTAGATGGGTCATGCTTAAGATCCGAAGGAGGTGTCTTAAAAGCTTCATATTCAGTTTGTACAGTCGCAGATGTTGAAGAAGCATCATGTCTTGAAGGAGTTCGTTCAGCACAAGTGGCTGAATTAATTGCTTTAATTCGTGCATGTGAGTTACCATCATTACTGATAGTCAGTATGGATACGGAGTTGTACATGATTATGGACAACTTTGGTCACAGAGAGGATACATGACATCAGCAGGATCACCAATTAAAAACGCAGTTTTCATTAGGAGATTAATTGAAGCAATACAATTGCCAAAAGAAATCGCCATTGTTAAGTGTGCAGCGCACACTAGAGGAATTGATTATATTTCCAAGGGAAATGCCTTCGCAGATGAAACAGCTAAATACTGCGCAAGGAAAAATTATTCTTACAATCGGGAGAGGAGTAAAGAAACTGATTCAAATTCATTAATGCTAACAACAGTTGTAGAAACATGGCATGAGATTAGAGATTTACAGAATGAAGCAGAAGATGAAGAAAAAGACTTGTGGTTAAGATCAGATTGTAGACCACGTGAAGAAGATGGAGTGTGGGTTTACAAAGATGGTAGAGTAGTCTTACCAAATTGCTTGATTGCTGACATGGCCAGATTATATCATGGTCCAGCACATCTGGGAAGAGATTCTATGGTTAGACTTTTCAGAGAAACATGGTTCAATACTAAGTTTAGAACTATTGCAGAATCTTTTTGTCAAAGGTGTTTGTCATGCCAACAAATGAATCCAAACAGAAAATCAGTGGTGGGGACAGGAATAATTGGTCGAGAGGGTGGTCCCTTTACCAGGTTACAAATGGATTTCATTGAAATGCCCTTACACAATTGTTTGAAATATGTGCTTGTAATTGTTTGCTTATTTTCAAGATGGGTAGAGGCTTTCCCTACACGACATTGTGATTCAATTACAGTAGCAAAATTAATGCTCAGAGAAATAATCCCAAGGTACGGTTTTCCAGTCACTATTGAGAGTGATGGAGGAAGCCATTTTGATAACAAACTAATGAAGTTAATTTGCGAAGCTTTGAGCATTGAGCAGAAAATACACTGTGCATACAGACCAGAGGCATCAGGAGTGGTTGAACAAATAAATGGAACAATTAAAAACAGAATTGGAAAAATGTGTCTTGAAACAGGTGTAAAGTGGACTGATGCTCTTCCACTTGTTTTGATGTCATTAAGAAGTACACCAGATAAAAAGACAGGTTTGAGTCCTCATGAAATTTTAATGGGAAGAGTTATGAGGCAAGCTTTTGTACCTATAGGTAAACTGTTGAGCATAAATGACAGTGCTATTTTGGATTACTGTAAAAGGTTATCTGATATGGTAACTTCTGTGTCTAATCAGGTGGGAACTGAAGCACAATCAGATGAAAAGGTTTTGACACATGATCTGAGACCTGGCGATTGGGTCAGAACGAAAGTACATCGGAGAAGGAATTGTCTAGCTCCTAGATGGCAGAAACCTAGGCAGATAATTTTGATCACTACTAATGCTGTAAAGTGCAGAGGATTGAAACGCTGGATTCATCCTAGTCATACTATTCCAGTACCAACTCCTGAGAGTTCTGATGTTGAAAGTGATACCACAGATGATTCTGATTCTGAAGCAGAAGGCGAAACAGAAGGTGAAATAATTCCAGATTCTGAAGATCGACAAGAAAGTCGACATCTGGAAACTGTGCCAGTAAATGGAAGTTTGACAAGAAAAGACTTAGAAATCATTGAAATAGATTCTGAAGGTGAAGAGAATCTGTTAAAAGGAAAGATAACTGAGGATTCGGTTGTCTCTATCGAAGACAAAGAAGCAGAACAAAAAGAAGTTTCAGACCAGGAGAGTATCGAAAGGCAGAGAACAAACTCTGGAGTAAGGAACAGAAATCCGAAATCTGGGAAGTTGGGGGTAATTGAGGAAGAGGAGGAAGACGAATTACCGAGTACCAGTGATGGAAGACAAAGTGAAGTTCCTGAAGGAGTGAAATTGCCGAATAGATAAGTTCCTGAGTCAATTGAAATTTCAGACTACGAAACTGAAGAAAGTGACGTGGATGGTGAAAGTGAAAACAGAAAGAAAAGGACTTGGAAGTCAGAATCAAATAATTCTGAACCAAAGAAGAAGTACGTGAGAAAAGCAGACTACTGGCCTGGTGGAAGATTGAGAGTCAGATTGATCAAGAAACCAAAAGAACAAGTTGAAGAAATCAGTAGTCAAAAGAGTCCTGGAAAAGAAGTTGGAGTTGGAAGAAAAATTGAAGTAATATCGAGAAAAGGGAAGAGAATAGTAAGACCAAACCAAAAATACAAGTCTCCTGAGTGGACTTACTTAGTAATTCCACCTGTTATTGACATATATGATAGTAGTGAAGAAGAAAACGAAATCCAAGAAATTAGTGACAATGATTGAAGTACAGAAATATTAAATTGGCAAAAGGCTGAAGAAAATGTGTTAGTTGACACAAGGTCGAAGAAAAACTGTTTAGTTGAAGAAAACTTATGTATGACATAAGGTCGAAGAAATCTTGTTTAGGGTTTAAAAAAAAAAAAAAAAAAAAAAATATTTTAAAAGGGGGGTGTAAATATAAATTTAGAATTTTAAAATTTATTTTATTTTATTTTTATTTTGAGGCTAAAATTAACCAAAAATGCCTTATGTTAAGGAGAGCACTTCAAAGTGTTCTGTTTTTAAAAGATGCTGTAAGATGACTCTGGTGTGTCTGCTCATTTTAATTCTGCTCTGGTTGGTTTTAGCTGTGATTATCCCTTTGGAGATGAATAGAGAATTACACAAAGTTAACATAACAAGCAAAGCTCTGGTTAGCCAAACTAAACATAGTACGTCTGCAAAAGTTATTGATCATCAGCCTAACATTCATCAAGATAAATCAATTGGTGATTTTTCAAGTAATACATTCACAAAGCTATTGAGTGAATATGTTAAGGTAATGGATGCAAAAGACTGCTACGTCTGCGTTAAGTTACCTGCTTCTGTTTCTGAGGGAGTAACATATAATATGCTTCCTCTCACTTATGCTGTAACATGTAGTGTGTTAACTAGTTTATTTTATCAAACTGGACGTTTAGAATATTACTATTCAAATTATGATGAAATTTTTGCAAATATTAAGATTGATAATGCTTTAAATAAGCATAAGAAAGCAAAGCAAATGAGAGAATTTTTCCTTGTTACTAACGAACTTACTTATGAGTATGCTTATAAAAATAATCTAACTTGCAAATTAAGTGCTGAAGGAAAGAAATTTTTGAATATGGTTGAGGAGAGAAGAGCAATTTATAAGAGGAATGAATTAGTCAAGCAGACTAAGTCAAGTTTCTGGCAGAAAGAGGATGAGAAGTTAAATGGCAAAATGCTTGAAAATATTGCAATTCACATAGACAAACCAGTTAGTGGAAAGCTTTGCATTAGAAGAGATAATACACTTTTTGATAATTACTTTGTAGGTGCAAGTAACTGTGAAGATACTTATCAGATTTTGGGAGGTTGGGGATTCAAAGGTGGAAAGGATCCAATCTTTCCTGGGATTTATTTTGTTTGTGGTGACAAAGCCTACTACAACCTTCCAGACCACTGGTATGGAACTTGTTATGTGGGAATTGTTTTTCCTAAAGTGTTTCATGTTGACAGAGATTCAGAAGGATTGTTTAAAATTCATAATTATGTAAATAGAGTTAAAAGAGAAACTTTTACTGAAGTTCTGGGAGATATTTTTCAAGCAGTAATACCTTTTGTTGGTATAACCTTAAATGCAGGGAGAATTAGAAAATTATCCACTATAGTTGATAGATTATCAACTGACACAGCTGATGGGTTTCAATTAGTAAATGTTGAAGTTATTGCAATTAGATCCATGGTAATTCAAGATCGCCTTGCTTTAGACATACTCCTAGCAAAAGAGGGAGGAGTCTGTGGCATTTTACATGTACAACATTGTTGTACATATATACCTGACGAAAGTAAGAATATTGAAATGTAGATTAAGAATATTACACAAATGCATTCAGAGATAATTCCTTTAGAAGAAGATGATTTTACAGGGAAACTTTCAAAAAGGTTTCAAGCAATTAAAAACTGGTTTCATGATATCGGAAGTTCAATTCTTGGCAAGATTTTGGCACCTTTGATTATAATAGTATTCATTTTTATTTTGACCAAAATAGGTTGTTTGTTACATAAAAGAAAGAAACAGTTGAAAGAAAAGAAAAGAATCTATAAACTTAGAAAAGAAGAAGAAAGGGAGATCGAATTACAGGAGTTACATAGAGAGCGTTATGCTAATTCCAAAGATTATGCAGAAACAGACTTTTAGGTTTACTGATACAAATGAATTTGAATCGATTTCTTAGAAATTTAAATTATCAAAATTTTGAGTGCTGGTGTGGTGATTTGTTAATCACCAGATGAGGGAGTTGATGGAGCGAGATAGAAAACAAAATTTTGTTTAAACTCGTGAAGTCACATTTCCATAACATGAATAATAATATTAATGATTTGTGATTTGTTGTGCTAATACAACTTAGATTAAACTTTACACATGGGGGGACTAACATGTGTGCTCATAAACGTGCATAATTGTTGCATCTTTTTGTTCGTGCAAAATAATAAAATAATTTATTGTTTTCGTTTTTGTCATTACTAACTGCTGCAAACTTAAAAGAAGCATGTGCTTGTTTTGCTTTTCCTTGTCTGTGTGATGTCATTTCTACTATTCTAGGTGCATATAAGTCTCATGGATTAACGAAGACTGGTAGATATAAACGCTGCTTTATTTGTTTACATTGGCTAGGTAACATTTGATTAATCGGGTGGGTTAATTAATTAGTAAATCTTGGGGTGGATACAGAATCTACATTATTTCTTACATTAATACTTTTCTTGTGTTTGTTTTATACTAGAAAGCATAAGTTGCCTGCTTTTGGGCCTAATTTACTCAAGCTACAAAAAGCTGAATTTTACTTCTGCAAAAGTCACGAGACGCCCATTCTGAAATAAAATGTTCGTCAAAAGCTGCGTTCACAAAGCAAAAACTGACGTGCTATCATCATTCTGTCGGACATGGCCAAGGTCGAAAAAGAATATTTTGTCAGCCTTTAACTTGGCATCCGCGGAAGTCAATTGGAAGCAATGAGACATTTGTAGCAAACCTAGGAAGCTCCTGGTTGCATACAGAAAAGACAATGGTCCTTAAGAAAAGTGACCTAACGGAACTTTTGAAATGTGGGTGACATGTCACTTGTCACTCTCAGCCAATGGGACGTCGAAGATTTCTGAAAACTTTCCTTTGCGTAGTTTAGTTAGCGTAGAAAGGTATAAAAAGTCATGCCCCTAGGGATGGGCTGGCTGCTGCTTTCTGACTTTCCGATGAGGGTGAAGTGCTGTCGGACATTGCGTGGAGCACGTAAGAATCCTCAAAGAACTTTACTTTAATTTCTATCTATGTAGCTCAGTTAGGGACTTAGGTTTTAGAAATGCTAAACTTTATATATTCACTTTAATTTTGATTCACTTGCTTAAATTGTATTTTTCTCACGTTTCTTTACAATCATACTTGCTTCAATGCTAATAAAATTCATTTATAAAACTATCAACTTATATACCATAATTTAGTAAATAAAATCTTACTTTTGACAAACAAGCTGGTCTTGGTTATTCAGAAGTGTAGGTTACTATTAGCTAGATCACGTCGCCAATGGTGGTCGTTTAAATGGTTAAGTTTTATTCTAATGACAACATTCTTTCCGCAGATGTATAAATTTGTATATAATTTGTAGATAATGTGTATATAGATTTAATCTGACCACCTGATTCAGTAGGCCCAAAATATGTCAGGTTTATAAATGGGTCCATAATTTAGTATAGATTTTTGTTTATAGGTTATGAAGTTGGGTAGCGTTGTTTATGATATATTTTCTATAGGCCGCTGGATCACAACTTCCTCGTTTGGCGGTCGAGGGCTGGCGCCATCTTGGTGTTCCCGGCTACCGGGTGCTCCATTTCACAGGCAAGGTTGGGAATCTGAATGTAGTTAGCGGAGGAAGATTTAAGTGACTGTATGGGGCAATTCCTTCTACTCCGCTCCCTGATTTAAGAGGGTTCTCTCTTATGAGAAGCTCTACAAGTTATAACTAAGCTTTAAGGATTTCTTTCTTGACTGAAACCACTAAAGGTCCTTTAGATCTTTGGAAATAAACTGCCTAGTGGGGATAACGAGGATTAGTCTACTCACTGTATTCTGAATTAGTTGAAGGTGGTAGATCAAACCTTTGTGAGCCCTAGCTAAAAGGGAGATAGTATCATCAAGCCTAGTAGCGATGATCACAGACAATAAATATACCTGTTTTAATGGAAAGGATATCAATAATTTTTTGAGTGCTCAGAGAAGAGAAAAACAGCAGGCCACAACAGTGGAGATTTGGAATATAAGAGACCAATCGGCATCAAATTTCACTCCCACGTTTATGACAACATTTGATGGTGGTTGAGCCAGGCCTTGTTCCTATGGCCACCAAGCCTGAGACCAAACAGAATTCGGGGTTGTGAAAATCAGGATTTCAGTTTTATTGGTATTCAAATCAAGACAGCTGCCTTTTATCTAGATCACAATACAGAAAGACAAGCGTTGAAAAGTTTCTGAACCAGTGTAGAAATGTCTGCAATCAGGACGATCAGCTGTGTGTCATCTGTGTAATAATTCCCAGACAAAGGACAATCAAATCGGCAAGGGAAGCCATACACCAGTTTAATAGGGTGGGGCTCAGTGATGAGCCCTGAAGCATCCCATACTTCTGACCAGATGCAGAGGAGGAGAATGCGGAAAGACTGTTTGACAACGGTTAGAAAGAAATTAATGTAGCTATCGGAGTACCAGACAACAGACACCCAGCTGTTGTGATTGCTTTGTGTCCTCTTGCGGACACCGTTTGTATACTTTTACATTCTCTTGTTCTCCTCACCCGCTCTTCTCTCTTCTTCTCTTCTTTCCTCTTCTTCCTTCACCTTACCTCTCCCCTTGCTTTTCTTTCTTCCATAAGGAGGAGGATGTGTTGTCATTGCTTTGTGTCCTCTTGCGGACACCGTATTCTGTAGCCTACGTCATCAGCTGTCATCTGTGGAATGTTGACAGATGACAGCTGGCAGCAGGTGGTGTAAGATTGTACGCTCCGTCGTTACGGAGCCAGTGTTGGTGCTTATTGAATAAAGAGCTTACTTTCAACATGCCGACCTCGGATCATTCTTTACACCAGCTCCCTGCATCTGTGAAGCAATACAGTGTGTGATACTGTATCAGCTGGACTGAGAGGCATGTAGTGTAGTAAGGAGTGTGATTCCAAATAGACAGCGGAACATTAATGTGAGAAGTTGGCCTGATGTATGATGTCCACAATTCTGGGGGCACCTTGTATCAGTCCAATCAATCCCTTATGGTGGTGGTTGTAAGTCAACCTTATAGACAAGCTATCCTAATGGTAGCATGGACTAAGCAGTCTTAGGCTAAACTCAAGAGGGCATGTGAAGCCAGCTGTTTCACCATATGCAATCCTGTAATATCAAATGAAAGGACACCACACAAGTTATATATTATAAAAATATATGTATTTATTACTAGAATAATCATCTGTACTCTTTATGAGTGCGGAGGCGCAAGCGTTTAAACAAAAGCACAGTTAAACATATGAAAGTTGTACAATTAGGGATAGGCCCGGTGGCCACTCAAACCATATATTAAATAAGTGGTATAAGAACCGCTTTACGAACAGTAGTAAGGCCTAGGGCCTTGGGAATCGCTGGGACTACACTGGACTAACAGTAGTTAGGACGGGAGTAGCCCGCGGGATTCGGGTGCAGCGCTAAAATCACACGCATGCACCAATGCAAAGTCAATGGTGCGTAAAAGTTACAAAGTTACTGTTTTAGGAGTCTTCCGACTGGACAAGAACTTAGCCACTTAAAACTAGGACACTAGAGGTGTAAACCACTACAGGAGCACCAGTGTTCAATCGTTACCTCACCCACAGGAAGCGGGTGCATAGGTGCCAAAGTGTGTCGGGTTTCGTCGTGTAGATCTATGGAGCCTGGAGATGAAGATGCTGCAGGCGGCCAGGAGAGAAGGGTGGATCGAAGATGTGAAGTACCTGAAAGCAGAGGGGACAGAGTCTGGGTCACTAGCCAGTGACCAGGAAGGAACCAGGAAGGAACCAGGCGATGTCGGGCGCAATCAGGTGGTTGTCGTGAAGCTTGTCTCCGCTGCCACGTGAACTCTGGGGCACAGAGGATGACCAGGAGTGGATCACGAGCTGTCCCACGAAGGCTCTCGCTGTCGGCGGTGTCGGCTTCCGGATCGGAGTCAACAGGCCTTGGCAAATGCAACCCACGCAGGAACTGCAGATCGCTTCTTACTCAGACCAGCAAGGTCAGAGAGGTGGCTCCTTTTCAGGGGAGCGAGGGCCAGTCTGGAGCAACCAGACTAGCAGAGTAGTTTTCAAGATTCGTCGTCATAGAGGCCACTAGCCAACGGGCAAGTGACCAACAGACGCGTCGAGCAGCAAAAATGCAAAAGGGCCCCACGCAGCACTCGGTGAGTGTGGAGGGGTGAGCTTCGGTGCACGAGCTGCTCAGGGCTGGGGCTTCTCAAACCCCAATGCACAGCTTCGAGGATACCTCAGGAGCTGCACGGTCAGCACTTCGCAGTCTTTTCAAGATGGCCGGCCCCACGCTTCACGTCGCCTCCACGGGTCTCAGATTCGCTGGGACTGTGGATCGGGCTGTTGGAAGTCAGGGAAGCTGGGTCTTGTCGATCTCTGTCGCTCGAGTTGCGGCGGGAACTGCAACAAAGCAAACCGTTGGGCGCTGGATGGTGCCAGTTTGCACAGGGTGGTCACTCCTTGACCACAAGGGAGATTCTTCAGTCTTCCACGTCGAGTGGGATGTCGAAGGGTCCAGAGTTCTGTATCAAAGTTTCAGTCAGGATAAATCTAATGCTCATGGGCACAGCTCCTACCTTTATTCCAAATCAAGGGGCCGGATTACCTGCTAGGTCCCTCCTATGGGTGGGACCCAGGAAGGGGGTGGTTACACCCCTTTCCCTTTGTCCAGTTTCACGCCAGAGCTGGGGCTGGAGTGCCCCAGAACCGGTTTGACTGTATTTTGCATGGGACACCTTGTGTGCCCCAGGCAGTGTCTAGTTTCACTCGCCCTGCCTGCCCCAATCCACTATCTCCTGTCTGGGGTGGTGTAACACCTCCCTGTGACAGGAAACCCTTTGTCCAGGCCTCCCCTGCCAAGTTTCGGTCAGCAGCAGGAGGCCAGACTTGTGTCTGTGGCAGCAGCATCCATTTTGTGATGCTGAGGCTCTGGTTAGTATTAACAGCATTTACTGTTACCCACATGTCTTAGCCCTCTAGAAGGGTGGAATGCTACCCCCGTCGCCAGAACTGGCGAGGGGCTAGTATTCCAAAGTGTATGACACCTTACACGACATGTTTTGATAAAGCCAAACCAAAGTTAGCAATAACCGCGAGGATTATAATGCACTTAAGAGTATATGGTATGGCAATATCCCAGAACAGCTATAAGGACATGGTTCCGAAAGCTGCAGACAGGCTCGGCTCATGCTAGAGCACCATCTCACATAAAACCAAGCACTCTGCCTCCAGGATTGTTAAGGCCTGCCATAGGAGTGACTTATAGGTATATATGTGTCAAGATATAGGTTTAGATATAGGTATACTATATCCAAGCAACGGGTGATTACACGACCTTGCCCCAGCTGAGTGATCAGCCAGTTGTGTCAGTTTGGATGGCCAGCCAGGGGTGGCAAAAGATATGCTGCAGCCCCTGGTCGGCCTTGGATGCACCTATGCCCTGGGTACCTACAGTACACTGTACAGGGCCTTATAAGGTGATTCAATCCCAATTAGTTATGCACCTAGGGTACATGGAGTCCATTTTAAAGAGAGAGCAGATAGCCTGGGGCCCTGATTAGCAGTGTCCCAGGCCAACTAAGTCGAAAACCAGCTAAACACAAGGCAAAAAATCTGGGGTAACCATAGTCAGGTATCTACCTTCCTACAATTAATCAATGTTTCCATTATCTCAGAGGCTGTATGATGCCGGGAAATAGGCCTGAATTTAAAGACACCAGGGTCAACTGAAGGTCTCTTTAGCAATGGTCAGACCTGAGCCTATTCCCAGGACTGCTATACCATGGCTGTCCAAAGACAAGTGTTGAAAACTTCATTACGGACTAGGACTGGTTTAATCAAGTTGATTACCAATTTCAGGCTATCAAGGGGCATGGATAGGGGCATGGCTTGAGTGGTCAACATGGTGGACGGGCTTTGAGCTGGCTCCTTTGCTCATTTCGCTTATCCTGTTTTTATCTTACCTGGTACCCACCATCGCCATTTGTAGACTTGCCAACCGCACTCCCCGTCACTCCATGCCATCAAGGAGAGAGCAGACAAGGTACAGGTGTGGCAGGTTGCTGAGTCCTAGGGACCAAGTCCGCGACCCATGAGGTGTGGACACCGGAGTGGCGGCCCGGGTAGCCACAGATTGCTGTGGCAGACTGAGTGAGACTCTCTAAGGTAGATGCACCTGGCGATCCTGGGGAGTGGCTGAGTGCAGTGACCTGAGATGGCATGAAACCCAGAGAGTCCCCCCTATATGCACCAGTTCTAAAACTGGTGGGCCTCCCCCATGGAAAGCCGATCACATGTTTTGCCGCTGCCCAACTCTGAGTGGACAAGGCAGGGCTTACGACAGTGGGGGGGGGGTTTCTGCAGGGAGTCCTCATTCCCTCAGAGGAATTGGTTTAGGACTTTAAACATAGCCTACCTCTTTTCTGGCATTTGGTGAAGCACACCTTTGCTTAATGCTCCTATAACTTAAGGGTTTATCTGGGAGCACTGGCCTCTGGACTTTGAGATGTGCTTGGAACCTAAGCACCAAAAGCAGGCATCATGCAGATACGTGACCAACATCTGTTTCGGAAGTCGCCGCTTTGTTTAAAGCCTTTGTCGGGGAGTGTCGTAACTTTTCAGTAGTTTCTGAAAATCGATGAAAGGTTTTGGACCGGAGCTTTGGATCAGCGTCAAAGGGCACAAAAAAAAAGGAAATTACCCCAGCGTGTAGGGAGGGTGTCTATATCGGACTCCGTGTCAAAAATCTAGAGGGGAGATTAGGCTACTCCAGTGTCCAATGGCACACCTTCTAGTGAGTGGGAGCTGTTGTAGGAAATGTTTTCGTATTGAATCTGGTGCCATGCGGGGTAGGGGGGAGAATTCAAAAGTTGAGGAATCTGTGGTATCCCTCAGAATTAAAAAAGGTTTTTGTAATTTGTATAAAAAAAATACAAATGATCCCTGCGTGAAAACTCTCAAGAATGGTCATTAAGCTCAGTGTCTACAGAGGAGATATGAAATCCTTAACCCCAGGGGAGGGTAAGCAAGAAGTGCCTAGGGCATAAAATAATGAAAGACTATTGGTACTGGAAGAGATGGAAACACAACAAAGTGTGAAATAGTCCTAACCTCAACAAAAGGATATGTTACCCAACACGTTTTAGTAGAAGTAAGAACACAATCCAGAAGGGCAACAAGGAATGTAAAAAGTAAAAAACTAAAACTTAAAACACATATAACAATATTAATGATCAATTATCAAAACGACAAGTCAAGACATGCACAGAAGGGTCAAGAAACTGTTAGCAAGTGCTGCCACATCATCAATAAGTTTAGGGCCCGCCAAGTGCTCTGCAAGCGAACGCACACCTAGTAATCTAGAGATGATCTGAAAGTTACAACTGCTGAAAAGAGAAATACAGAACAACCCAGCTAGTCTATTCCCATCTAATATACAGGAAAACTATTTAGGTACCAAAATAGTTATGACAAAAAGAACAAGCAAAATGATGTCCTTTATGAAACTCATGGAGAGTGGAAATGAAGTCCTCGACAAAGGAATAGTGGAAACAAGCATTACAAAAGCAATAGGTCTCGATTTGTTGGGAGTTGGAGTTATTGGCATTATAAATGCCAATGTTTCTTACCAACCCATGTTACAGGGTGCAGTACTATATGTGGCGAAAAGAGGTCCAATGGGACCTATTCTAGCAACATGGGTAGGTAAAAAAACATTGACATTTAAAACTCCAATAAATATAACACTAACAAATGCAAGACCTATTGCAGTTGAAATGCTTGTTTATGTCTGAAAGAAGTGTGATTATTGTATGGATTAGGCAATACCTGCACTGGCTTAATTGAGGGCAGATTACAGTTCAAAACGTACTGAAATGGGTTTCTGAGCAAGGCACCTTGGAGCTGCACTGACACTGTAGAACGTAAGGAAGGACCTCGGGAGACAGAAGGAGCCACAGCAGAAATCAGTGCTCCTGTGAAGTATTTTAGGGGAGCGCCGATAACGAGAGGGTAGGAAGAGCGAGACGCCGCAGCGAACTCAGATAGATAGGGCACATGTTGGTGTGTGGGCAGAGGCACCCCCATTGCTTAAAATGGGAAAAAAATGTTGAGTTGGCTGAACCACACACAACAAGACGTGCGGCCGCTATTATTTAATATGGAAAGAAAAAACAGAGTTAGATGAGCCGCGCACAAGACGGGAGGCCGTCATTATTTAAGTTTCTTTTTTTAAACGAGTTGGGTGAGCCACCCACAGCAAGATGCACGGCCACCATTATTTAAGATCACGCGCAGCCTACAAACTGTAATGAGGTTAGAAAAGTACTTAGCTGATTAACAAAATAGTACCCAGTAACAGTAAATAAAACATACCGAGTAACAACACGAGTAGAAGGGCCAGTGCTCATGGGAGGTAACAACAGAAGTGAGGGAGGTACTAAGGAGGGACTAAAGTCTATTAAATCAAAAAACACCATTTACAAAGAACAGGGACTGAAGCCAATTAAAAAGACAGGCAGAAAGTGGGCGGAGCTTTATCTTCCTCTTGAATACTGCATGTCTCGAAGAGACAGCGCAAGCACTGCCAAGGCGAGACCGAAAAAGGCACAAAATAGGAGGAATAGACAATAAGCAGTAAGTATGTAACATAGGAGGGGTTTCGTTACAACTATAGTACTGCCTATCCCGTCAGACTAAGGGCAAATCAACAATCTGTAATCTAGACATGGACTTTCCAGGGCTGATGGTAAAATGGGTGACTTGTGTATTTGTGTTAATCCAAATTAACAGTTAAGAGAAAATGGTAGTACAACACAAGGCTTTCTACTTAAGTTGGTTTAGACAGCTGTACGTTTAAAACAGATTTGCTGCACTTTCCATTAAAAAGGCAATGCAGACATTAAAGAAGATCTGTCAGCTCTTTACCTGTGCTTGATCCATGGCAGCCAATGACACCTCCTGCATCTGTCTGTTCCACATGATTCACTTATAACTACTGAATGAGTTTAAAATGCAACATTTAAAACCGATAATTACACAAGAAACTGACCTTAAGCCAGCCACGATTCCAGCAGGCATCACTTTCCTTGACCTCCGGTACCTCACCCCCATCACAATGGCCATGATGAACGCAACAACTGTGACAGAGAATAACAGCCATCATCAATTACTGCAGTTTAGTCCTATTACATATGCACAGTACAACCTACAATGTTACTGAATGACATTTAATTCTCAAAATTAACTGCCAAAGTATGTGCCAATTGATGCAGGAAAACCTTTCCAAGTCACACTTCCCATTCAGTAATGCCAGCTAGTTTCCTGGGAATGAAAGGTGTGGTTTTGAATAAGTAAGAATCATACACATGCCACAACAGATTTGTCGTTCATATGACAAGGCCAATGTTGAAAATCTCTTTATGAAATACCTTCTAGCAGTTCCACAGAGCGTTTCAACATATGTTTGTCATGTAGAACTAGGGGAGCCTTACTTGGAAGATATTATAAAAACGGACCCAATTCTACTATGGCACAGAATATGGACAGTTGTCGAATGTGAATTAAACCGCACGATAATTAATAATGCGGTTGGGCTAGAGAAGAGTCACAAATTAAGATGGCTGTGTTATGTGAGGAAAGTCCTCACTGTATTGGGTATGGGGTATTATTTCACATAACCATCTTCTTTATGTAACATTCCTAGAAAATCCTTAAAAGAAAAGTGTATGACTTATCTGCACGAGAATAGAACTACGATCGAAATGAAGAAAATAACGGTAGTAGCCCACGAACAAATCGTGTTTTCTAGAAATGTACAACCTTATTTGAGCTTACCAATGAGTGACCATGAAAGGTTTTTATTAACCCGTTTTAGATTGAACTTGTTGTTTCGGTTACTCAGTTTCCCAGCAATGAACGATTGGTCAAAAACTTTGATAAAATGTCCCTGTGATGAATTGTCAGTACAAACAGATAAACATATATTATTCTTTTGTAAATTTTATTCTGTACCTAGACGAACGTGGGTTATTCCACTTCTGAAGACTATGGGAATTAATCGCTGTCGCCCTGCTTTTTTAGCTGTACAGAAGCTTGATAGTATTTTAAGTGTCGTATTTATTTCCTCATTCCTCAAAAATGTTTTTAAATCACGAAAATCAATTGCAATCTGAATTATGTGGAAGTAACCTTGGTGTATTGTAATCGACTGTATTGTAAATCTTTTTAATCATGATTTTCTTTTACTGTACTTTTATGGTTATTCTGTCTTAATAACCGAATAAAGTTTTGAAATGAAATGACAAGGCAAATATTTAGCATTCCAACCCAAAACATTATCAGGAGTATAAATATTAGCATAGTACTCCATGTCCTGTTGATGCTGGCTTATGCAGTCCTCTCCTAAAATGTCTGCTATAGTTTCCAGTCTTTAATCGCCTACCAAGTTTCAGAGAAAGTTCAAGGATGGCCATCAAGTTATTGTGAATAGGTTATTAGGTAGACCGATAACCGCTATAATAAGTCTATCTTCATGTCGAAGGTTGAATCCTATTCCAAACTAAAAAATACCATGGCATCTACTGGCAGGATCAAAAATGGCAGCCGTACCAAGGAGTAAGCATGCAGCATGGGGGCCACCACCGCTTGTTCCCTCAAAGCAGTACCCTCACCAGCACCCTCATGAAAAGTGCAATAATCTGACAGATGGCAGAGGGGATGGTGAACGGGTCTTGTGAATAGAAGAAAGCATTGGACTAGGATTACGAGCCGCCTATTTCCTGTTCCGCTAAACTTGCCATCCACTGGGGAGCTTCACTAACAAGGAGAACACAGCAGGGGAGGAGGAGAAAGGCGACATCACGAAACAAGCATTGAAAATGCAATAGGTCTCGCAATAGAAGAGTTTGACATTTTTCTTTTTGCAAATGGATGAGTGGCGTTGCGTGGATGAGTGGCGTTGCGTGGATGAGTGGCGTTGCGTGGGTGAGTGGCGTTGCGTGGGTGAGTGGCGTTGCGTGGGTGAGTGGCGTTGCGTGGGTGAGTGGCGTTGCGTGGGTGAGTGGCGTTGCGTGGGTGAGTGGCGTTGCGTGGGTGAGTGGCGTTGCGTGGGTGAGTGGCGTTGCGTGGGTGAGTGGCGTTGCGTGTGTGAGTGGCGTTGCGTGTGTGAGTGGCGTTGCGTGTGTGAGTGGCGTTGCGTGTGTGAGTGGCGTTGCGTGTGTGAGTGGCGTTGCGTGTGTGAGTGGCGTTGCGTGTGTGAGTGGCGTTGCGTGTGTGAGTGGCGTTGCGTGTGTGAGTGGCGTTGCGTGTGTGAGTGGCGTTGCGTGTGTGAGTGGCGTTGCGTGGATGAGTGGGGTTGGAATGCAATAGGTCTCGCATTAGAAAAGTTGTAGTTATTGGTCTTGTAAATGACATATTTAATTTATTTTTTCGTTGTTAAAATTGCTAAATTGATGGCTTTGTCATTTACAATCCCAATAGTTATAACTTTTGCGAATGTGACACCGATAGCATTTGGAATGCAACATGTTTTGTATTTACGTGACTTATATGGCAGCTCTCGTCGTTATGCTACATCTCTAGAGAGCAGGAGAGTGCAGCAGGGGAGAGAAGCACAGCAATGCAATATGGCAGCTTGAGTCAAATGTGCATGTGGTTTCTCCCTACGGTTAATCTCACTCGCATTTAAAAGTACGGACCAGTCTGTTCTTTGTGCAGCACATTAAAGATCAAATGTGAGCCCCACAAGAATGTACTTTAACAGTGAAGAACATGCCCTCCTCCTGTTATACCGGGCCCAGAGAACGCAAACTCTAACACTATGACCCTCGCAAAGTTGATACGCAGGAGTAGCCAGTGTTCAACAGTAGCTTAATATAATGCCACAGCATGTGATAGCATGTAAGGCCACTGAACGCGATAACATAAGGGCCCTGGTAGAAGTTTTCTGTTGAATTGAAAGTACTTTTTAACAACAGATGGGCCCTGCGCGCCCATAAAAGTTGCCCTAAAAGCATGGCGGCGAAAGAGCGCACACTGCAGTCGTACGACCGTCCCCCCTGGCAAAGTTGTTAACTGCTCGGTTAAGTGCGTGTAAACATTGTGACAGCGGCTTAATGTAAGCCTACTGTAGACAATAACATTACATCCTAGTTTAAGCGAATCTCAACAGTTTTAATGGTAACCCCGTCCCACCTCGCAAAGTTGTTCAGTGCTCTGTTACATATACATTGTAAGCGTAAATGGAAGCCAGGAACGCAAGGTCTGTTAAGTGCGTGTAAACATCGTGACAGCGCCTTTATGTAAGCCTCCTGTACACAATAACATTACATCCCAGTTTAAAGCGAATTCCAACAAAAGCACGGCGGTGAAGGAGCGCACACTGTAGTCGTAACACTGTCCCCCCTCGCAAAATTAATACGCAGGAGTAGGCACTGTTGATCAGTAGCTTAATATAATGCTACAGCACGTGATAACATGTAAGGCCCCTGAACGCAATTACATTACGGCCCTGGTAGAAGTTTTCTGTTGCACTTAAAGCATTTTTTAATAACAGATGGGCCCTGCGCGCCCAGAAAAGTTGCCCTGAACGCATGGCTGCGAAGAAGCGCACACTGAAGTTGTAACCTCGTTCCTCCTCACAAAGTTGGGGAGATGTGTTGTGGCTGCCTGCTGTTCATATGGCATCGCTGCTGTGGTTCCTCTGAAGCTTTGTCACAGCAACTTGTTAATTTATGTTAGTTAGAGCGCCCCAGGCCGTGACTGCATCTGTGGTAAACTTTGGCGTTAGGTGAACTTAATTTTATTGCAAGTGGGGGAAATGTGCTGCCTATGACTGCAGGAAATGTAAAGGAACTGGGTCGTAATTTTAAAGGCAGGACGCTTAGTATATTTATAATGGTGGTAAAGGGAGAGAAAAAGAGGGTAGAAAACAGAGATGGTGCCTAAAAGCAATGTGTAAGAGGATGAAAACTGTGCATACCGTTCGTGGTTTCGTTGGACGGCGGGAGAGAAAGGACCGGGCGTGTGAGAAGCAACGGTGCTTAACAGAACACGAGGAATTGCTGTGTCACATGCTTGTCCAGCCTAGGCTGCATGGAGGAGTATATACAATAAGGATCGGGGTGTGCCTAAAGAGGTAAGGCACAAGCGGAAAATATAGGTTCAATAGGCCAGGGCAAGGAAGAGTGAGAACCGCGGGCCAGATCGGTCAAGCGTGAGAGGACAAGGACGGAATGGTTGCCGGCTTGAAAGTAGATAAACAAGCTTCTGTGATCTGCGACACGGCGGGCAGGGGAGGGGGCGGAGCGGGGAGAGGTGCGACACGGCAGGCAGGGGAGGAGAGTAGGAGGAGGAGGGGGGAGGAGAGTAGGGGAGGCACGGCCTAGCGGCCGTGCGCTTGAAAGTAGATAAACAAGCTTCTGTGATCTGCGACACGGCGGGCAGGGGAGGGGGCGGAGCGGGGAGAGGGTGTGAAAACAGCAGGGGCCTGGAGTGCGGCTGAGGGAATTGATGTGCACGCGCTTTTAAGCTCAATGCACATGCGCATTGAGCTTAAAAGTCACGGGCACTGCAAGGAATCGCCACGATTCCTTGCAAGTTAGTTAAAGAGTGGTTAAGCCCCAATAGTCTCGCAAGCTCGATGCGCATGCGCATCGACAGGCGAGACCTAAAAATGCTTACAAGTAACCACATTACTCTAGAATTCTTTATCTAATTGTTCCCGGTAAAGAAGTATCAAAGGAATAGGGCCTGCTGAAGGTGTGCGCAGTAAATGACGGAGCCACCCTGCAGACGTTTCTGACAACCAAATGGCAGGAGATCACACATGAAGCTGCCTTTGCATTTAGAGGAAGTAAAAACCCATGCATGGAGCAGCCTCCTAACTGTGGTAACATATGGAGAGTACCAGTTAGAAAAATCATGATTTTTCACTGGGGGTAGAAAAAGACTTCCCTCAGTTTGTACAATTAAGCATCTCCTGACTCCAAATCTCTCTTTCATACGTTGCTTTGGACTCTTGATTCAGCCATGTCTTTTGAAATAAGCATTGGCAAAGCCAGTAGGTCTCACTTATTCAAGAGCTGTTGGCTTTGCCAAAGTGTTTAGCTATGTTGTACACCAGCGTGGCTGCTGTTCAGCATGGCTAAAAGTTGGTGGAGTGGAGTAACGTATAGTGGCATAGAATAGAGTGTCGCAGAGCGAGTGTCAGAGCGGAGCAGATTTTTTTCAAGTGGGATGGCACAGAGTTAAGTGGCATAGAGTAGTGTCGTTGAGTGGCTTGGAGTAGAGTGTTGTAGAATGGAGTAGAGTATCAGAGTGGAATGACAGAGTCGTGTTTTGGAATAGTGTGTCAGAGTAGAGTGGAGTCAAGTAGCGTGGATTCAAGTAGCATGGAGTGGCGTAGGAGGAGTTGAATAGAGTAGTGTGTTGCAGAGTGGCATAAAGTAGAATACAGTGTGGCTGATTAGAGTGTCGTAGAATGGAGGAGAGTACAGTGGCGTGGAGTGTAATGGAGTGGTGTAGAGCCGAGTAAAGGGCCGTGGAGTAGAGTGGATAGAGTGGAGTGGCATTGAGGGGTGTAGAGTGGAGGGACATGGTATAGAGTGGCATTGTGTGGAATGGCATGGAATGGCGTAGAGTGGAGTTGTGTGGTATGTCGTAGAGTGGAGTGTCATGGTGAGTCTTAGAGTGAACTGGAGTAGAGTGGACTGGAGTGGTGTGTCAGAGTGACGGGTCGTAGAGTGGATTGTTGTAGAGCTAGGTGGCATAGAGTGGAGCAGAGTGTTGTAGTGTAGAGTGTCGGAGTGGAACAGTGTTGTATAGTGGAGCACATTGTTGTGGAGTGGTGTAGACTGGAGTGGCATAGCATACAGGACTTCCTGGCAGCCGCTAGAGCATCAAGACAGCCTGATTAAAGTCTAGTGATTCAAAAGGAATTAAAACATTGGGCGCCTTTCTAAAATAGGTGTGGCCATGAATCCTAAATAGGAATCCTTCACAGGACAAGGCCTAAAACATGTGAACTAAATCATGTGCTTGACAAACTGTGCCCCCTGACCAGTATTTGGTTGCCTCTATGTGCCTCAGATAGTGCATCCAAACAAATGACAAAACAATGAATACCTAGAACAAGCCTGATCTATGCCTCTATCGATGCTTATCAGATAAATGAGTACCAATAATGATATTGTTGTGAATAATGTGTAAATTAAACAATACAAAGGTTTGTTCAAGGGGGAGTATCCTGAATGCGTCAATGACTCCAATTCTACTCTTCACATCACTTTCTTCTGCAAACAATTCATCTGTGTTGGTCACTTGTGCTCCTTTTCTCCCCACACCTCTTTCTGGAGTCCTTTCATCTGGAAATCTCACACTTACTCACCACACTGAGATGGCGGTCACTTTTTTTCAGGAGGGAAGTCTCAAAGGTAAGGGGAGTAGGTTTCTACGCACACTAAGGTCCTTTGAATGGAACCAAAGAGAGTTCTTAAAGTTCAAAGAGTACCACGTGTAAGGAAGAATCAGAGCTGACAACATCCTTTGCTTCGTCACCAACACTGCAACATCACTTCCTGCCCTCATTTGGAATTGGAAAGATTTTCTAACTTCAGGGATTAAAATTAATTATAAAATAAGGGACACTGGGTATTCAACATATGTAAGAAAGTTGGGCTAAGTTGATGGGCATGCTGGATTTCGCAGATGCTGCAGAACATTTGGAATATCTGGTAGCCAAAATTAAAGCACAGCTAAATATATTGTATGAGGCTAACATTCCCCGCTTGTAGACGTTCTTCTCAAGGGTCTGTCTTTACAGATGGGGGAAAACTTGAAATCTAGTTTGATAGAATTGCTTGCATTAAGAGGAATTTCATTACCCGAGTCCCTCTATGGGACTCACACTTCGCCCCGCACATTTCCAAAAGGAATGGTACAACATTTACAGGAGAAATTGTTGGCTTTCACCTGGAAAGGTAAATCCAAGCTTGTGTCCAAAAAAGCTCTCCAACGGGAAAAGTATGATGGGAGGAGGGGGAGGGTTGTTATTTGTATACATTTAATGATATGTACGTGCTAAACAACTGTGAGCCATGACAGAGTTAGTGACACCCAGCAGTCTTAAATTACGGGTACATCTAGAAGCTGCGTATTCATGCAACCCAATATGCGCCTACCATGGCTTCGTTTCCCTGAGATCATAAGAGATTTTAATAGTTCAATGACTTCCATATTTCATAATTCAGAGTTCCATCCAGCAACAAGTGATATGGGCTTTGGTAATTGGTTTAAGTATGATACGTTCACACTGAACAGTTTGCTTGAACCCGGTAAACCCATATTGCTGGGCATATGCTGTCAATGACAGATGAAGATAAGACACAATTTTCTCTATGAACAATTACTACATTGGCTCAATGCAGGTTATCTCAAGGCGTTAGCCACATGGGATCTCACACCTACAGAAGCCATGTTTACAGAACATGAAACAAAAAAGGTACCTCCTGATTATATCAGGAGGTAGAGTTGGGCTGCGAATTAGATTAGAACTCATTTTCATATCTGGGAACAAGCTGCTTCCTCTTCTACCTGCACCCAATATAAAGAAAATATTACAAGGTCGGTATGCTCAGTACTGGACTACAACCAGCCTCGGCGTGATATCTGGTTCCCCAACGGAATGATGGTGATGTGAAATGGAGAGGCACAATGTACCACAAGTGGTGGGGGTGCACGTTCATTCGGTCCTGTTGAAGGTTTATAATCTCAAAATTAGAGTAATCACTGCAATAGAACTGCAAATAAAACACTCAGCCATAGTCCCGGGGATACAAGAGAGGACTCCGAATCACCAGTCACAATTTTGAGTTGTTAATTACCCACGGACTCATTGCAGCCCACCTACACCAGCAAAATCTGGAGTACAAACGTTCGATAAAAATTGAGACACTATTTCGCAGTTACATTAAACAGGGCAGATCCGCCTGGTGCCTAGGTCAACTACTCAATTTATTACATGCACTTAGATTATGTGACCCTAGTTCTACCAATAGCTCCACCTCATAATACACTGGGGACTCGAAGGACCATATTTACCAATCGGCATACATATTATACATTGGGTTCCGCAAGTTATTATGTAAAGCAGAGGCGCAAGGTCCCGAGACAAAAAGCATGAAGGCGAAAGGGAGATAATGGGATTGGGAACGATTCTTTTATCTGCTGTAATTTCTTTATTTGCTGTTTGCATATGTTTATTATTTAATTTCTTTATTGTATTGCATTTGCACTCGCTTCAATTTGGTTGATATTGATGATGTTGTATCCTGTGAATCCACAAGGGTAAATGGACGTTTTATGTGATCCTACTTGTTTGTTGATAAAGATTTTGCATGTAAAGTTTCTAAACACCAATAAAAACACTGCGCAAAAAAAAAAAAATCCACAGCTTGGCTGAACTTGAAAATGCCATTTCTTTTGATTGTGCTCTAGTATGGCTGACCCTCAGATAAGGGTAGCAATGTTCCTTTCGGAACTGCAAACATTTCCAGTAAGGCAAGACGTTAGGGTGAACACAGCTGGCTCTGTGCTAAGAATAGTGGGCACTGTAAACTCAACTGCCAACAAAAGAGATAGGTGTGAACAAGAGCGCAATCCATATGAGACAGGCAACAATGGGAGAAGTTGGCCTCAGCTCCTTCATGAAACAACTCAAAGTCATCATAACACGGAGAGACCTGGTCTTATGCAGCAGTTGCAGATCCCCACAATGAAACAATTTCTTGGGGCACCCCACACGGACTGCAACTTGATCAAACAGTGCAACTGGCACTGCAGTTGAAAATGCGGTCTCCCCAAAAGCTGACTGGGTCTGGAAAAAGCTAGTAGTCTTTTGAAGTGGAAAGAATAGTCGTGCTACAAGATGCTTGATCCCTGAAAGCATCACAGATGGTGATCACATGACATCACACAAAGGGATAGCCTTGAGGACTGTTTTGGTGGGAAACCTAAAGTAAGACCGCCAGACAGGTCCTCTGGAACAAGTGAGGTGTCTATCCTTGCAATTTCTGTGGTCAGTATTGTCTCCATCTTGCACATACCATTGGCACACTGGATGATGGCACTACTTCTCCTGAGGCACAGCCGGGAGCGACGTTCTTTACTTCTGTTTTAAAACTGTATTGTTTGCGTGTTTTTAAACACTGTATACTTGCCTGCTCCTAACTTAGGATTTCCCTTGGCTATTCAACACCCCTGAACAGCGGATTCAGCGCTGCAGCGGGCGAGGCTGGCTTTGATTACAATTGCCGCCATTCTTGCGTTGTGCAGGCCACGCCCACCTACTTAGGCCACGCCCCTTTCGCCAAACATATTTAAAGCGCTGAGAACTAGCGCCGCCTGATTCACTACTTCTCCTGAGGCACAGCCGGGAGCCACGTTCTTTACTTCTGTTTTAAAACTGTATTGTTTGCGTGTTTTTAAACACTGTATACTTGCCTGTTCCTAATTTAGGATTTTCCTTGGCTATTCAACACCCCTGAACAGCAGATTCAGCGCTGCAGCGGGCGAGGCTGGCTTTGATTACAATTGCCGCCATTCTTGCGTTGTGCAGGCCACGCCCACCTACTTAGGCCACGCCCCTTTCGCCAAACTTATTTAAAGCGCTGAGAACTAGCGCCGCCTGATTCACTACTTCTCCTGAGGCACAGCCGGGAGCCACGTTCTTTACTTCTGTTTTAAAACTGTATTGTTTGCGTGTTTTTAAACACTGTATACTTGCCTGCTCCTAACTTAGGATTTCCCTTGGCTATTCAACACCCCTGAACAGCGGATTCAGCGCTGCAGCGGGCGAGGCTGGCTTTGATTACAATTGCCGCCATTCTTGCGTTGTGCAGGCCACGCCCACCTACTTAGGCCACGCCCCTTTCGCCAAGCGTATTTAAAGCGCTGAGAACTAGCGCCGCCTGATTCACTACTTCTCCTGAGGCACAGCCGGGAGCCACGTTCTTTACTTCTGTTTTAAAGCTGTATTGTTTGCGTGTTTTTAAACACTGTATACTTGCCTGCTCCTAACTTAGGATTTCCCTTGGCTATTCAACACCCCTGAACAGCGGATTCAGCGCTGCAGCGGGCGAGGCTGGCTTTGATTACAATTGCCGCCATTCTTGCGTTGTGCAGGCCACGCCCACCTACTTAGGCCACGCCCCTTTCGCCAAACGTATTTAAAGCGCTGAGAACTAGCGCCGCCTGATTCACTACTTCTCCTGAGGCACAGCCGGGAGCCACGTTCTTTACTTCTGTTTTAAAACTGTATTGTTTGCGTGTTTTTAAACACTGTATACTTGCCTGCTCCTAACTTAGGATTTCCCTTAGCTATTCAACACCCCTGAACAGCGGATTCAGCGCTGCAGCGGGCGAGGCTGGCTTTGATTACAATTGCCGCCATTCTTGCGTTGTGCAGGCCACGCCCACCTACTTAGGCCACGCCCCTTTCGCCAAACATATTTAAAGCGCTGAGAACTAGCGCCGCCTGATTCACTACTTCTCCTGAGGCACAGCCGGGAGCCACGTTCTTTACTTCTGTTTTAAAACTGTATTGTTTGCGTGTTTTTAAACACTGTATACTTGCCTGTTCCTAATTTAGGATTTTCCTTGGCTATTCAGCACCCCTGAACAGCAGATTCAGCGCTGCAGCGGGCGAGGCTGGCTTTGATTACAATTGCCGCCATTCTTGCGTTGTGCAGGCCACGCCCACCTACTTAGGCCACGCCCCTTTCGCCAAACTTATTTAAAGCGCTGAGAACTAGCGCCGCCTGATTCACTACTTCTCCTGAGGCACAGCCGGGAGCCACGTTCTTTACTTCTGTTTTAAAACTGTATTGTTTGCGTGTTTTTAAACACTGTATACTTGCCAGCCCCTAACTTAGGATTTCCCTTGGCTATTCAACACCCCTGAACAGCGGATTCAGCGCTGCAGCGGGCGAGGCTGGCTTTGATTACAATTGCCGCCATTCTTGCGTTGTGCAGGCCACGCCCACCTACTTAGGCCACGCCCCTTTCGCCAAGCGTATTTAAAGCGCTGAGAACTAGCGCCGCCTGATTCACTACTTCTCCTGAGGCACAGCCGGGAGCCACGTTCTTTACTTCTGTTTTAAAGCTGTATTGTTTGCGTGTTTTTAAACACTGTATACTTGCCTGCTCCTAACTTAGGATTTCCCTTGGCTATTCAACACCCCTGAACAGCGGATTCAGCGCTGCAGCGGGCGAGGCTGGCTTTGATTACAATTGCCGCCATTCTTGCGTTGTGCAGGCCACGCCCACCTACTTAGGCCACGCCCCTTCCCAACCCCCTCCCTCACTCGTATATAGGATGTGTCCCTACCGGAAGCGCAGCGGACGCGCCGATTGCGCGCCGAAGGCGCGCCTAAGGCAAGCCCGTCTGCGCCCGTCCGCGGCCGGTCGGGCCTGGGGCTTGTCATTCTGCCCAACTCACCTCCTTCGCTCCTGGGGACCTGATTGCTCTACACTCACTTCGGTCACTGGACACTTCCAGCCATTTAAGACTGCAACAACTAGGTATTTATCAAGCTCGCAGTATCTTTCCTGAGCTACTGACCCTCCCGTCTCTCCTCACTTCTCAACCCACAGTCCCCTTCCCTCCTTATAATCCCCTGCCCGCTCAGGCACCCGCTAATATGGAATTAGCAATTATATACCTTAATACTCGATCACTAGTCAGTCACCAACTTGACATTTACCACCTCCTGGACTCAGACCGACCTGACATTCTTCTCCTAACAGAGACCTGGCTGAATGAGGATTCCTCCCCCGACATCTTGACAGCCATCCCTCCGGGGTATTACATACTTCAAGCCAATCGGCCAGCTGGTAAACCAGGAGGCGGCGTAGCCGCCATTATCAAACTCTCCCTCAGGTTCACTTCCCTTTCTCTATCCACCATCCCCCAGGTGGACTGCCTGGCAATAAGATTCGAATCCTCGGTGTCCCCCCTTTCCTGTGTCCTGGTATACCGTCCCCCCAATCTATGCCTAAGTTCCCTTCTCACTTTGGTGATTTGCTTTCTCAGCTCACAATTAATAATTCCAAACTCCTGGCCCTGGGAGATTTCAACTACTGGCCGTTAGACGCCCATGAAAGCTCCCAATCCTTGGCTTTTACTGATCTATTAACTGGGCTTAATGGTCTTCAACACGTTCATTTACCCACTCACTCTAAGGGCCATATCCTAGACCAGGTGTGGACCTACAATCTTGAAATCAAGTCACTTACGATTTTACCCTGCCACTGGTCAGACCATCATTTAATTTCCTTTCTCCTCCTGGTCCCTCCTCCGCCCCCTCGTAGCCGAGGCCCCAGCCTTTTGGCTCGCAATTGGAACAAAGCCGACCTGGACCTATTCCTTACCTCTTTAACATCTTCAGTTCTGCCCAGCTCTGGCCCTATTGACTCCCAAGAAGCCGCACTTGTCAAATGGCTAGAATCCGCCAGCGACAAGGTTGCCCCCCTTAAGTTAATTAGAACTAAGCGCCCTCACGACGCACATCGATGGTTCTCTGACAGCCTTAAATCCTTAAAATTAGGACTCCGCCAAGCCGAGCACCGTTGGCGTAGAAGCTATGATCCCTCAGAGAAACCACACTTTCTAAAATTACTGGGAGAATACAAACTGGCAATTTCAGCTGCCAAAACTGCCTACTTCTCCACAAAAATTCTTAATTCCGCGCAAAAATCTAAAGATATTTTCGCCATTGTGGAGGAGCTCTCACATCCGGATAGGGTGACCATCAAACCCCCACCATCTCAGACACTTTGTGATTCCCTTAACTGCTTTTTCATAGAAAAAATTAGCAAAATCAAAAATAGTATTTCCTCTAGACCCCCGGCTATACCCCTCGTTGAGGCTGCTCCCTCTTTTAACCCTCATTCCCTGACTCAGTTCCCCCCCATATCAGAAGATGTTTTCCTCGCCCTGCCTAACAAAGTCTCCTCTGGCTCCCCCACAGACTGCTGCCCTCCTGCGATTCTCCGGGCTGCTTTTTCAGCTTGCCCCGCCCTTCCGCTGGCCCTCCTGAATAGCTCCCTTCTGCTCGGTGAAGTTCCCAGCCAGTTTAAGAACGCGGAGGTAGTACCCATATTAAAGAAACCCAACGCCGACCCCACGGTTATGGGCAACTTCCGTCCCATCTCCCTCCTTCCTTACCTAAGCAAAGTACTTGAGACATATGTAACCAGCATCCTCAGTTCCTTTATTGAAGATTCCAACTTCCTAGACCCTCAGCAAGCCGGGTTTAGACCCGCCCATTCGACAGAGGCGGTCATTCTCTCCGTAATGGAGGAACTTCGTAGAGGCGCTGATTCCAACATCAGCCAAGCCTTGATTCTCTTGGATCTGTCGGCGGCCATTGACACGGTCGACCATACCATCCTGGTCGACCGTGTCAAAGAGGCTGGTATCAGAGGGACGGCCCTTAATTGGGTCCGTTCCTTTCTGACGAACCGCCACCAATCTATCCGACTTTCCCAATTTTCGGCGGACAGGATGAAACTCACCTGCGGTGTGCCGCAGGGGTCGTCCTTGTCCCCACTCCTTTTTAACCTGTACCTTACCCCCCTGATCCGCTTCCTCCGGGGAAGGAATGTCACTGCATTTAATTATGCAGATGACATTCAGCTCATTTTCAATCTTGACTCCTCGATTGAAGCGGCTCAGGACTTTCAGTCTACCCTCTGCCATATTAGTAACTGGATGGGCGCTCACCATCTCAAACTTAATCCCGACAAGACGGAGCATGTTCTTGTCGGAGGCTCATCCAACCCCTGGAATTCTACCTTCTGGCCCCTTTCCCTTGGCCCCTCTCCTTGTCCTGCTGACAAGGTAAAAAGCCTGGGGGTCTACATTTCACATGATGTTTCCATGAAACATCAGGTCAGTGCTACAGTGTCCTCCTGCTTCCACCAGCTTAGGAAAATTCGTAAAATAGCCCACTTCTTGACCACTGAAGCTCTCACCCTGGTGTTGCTGGCATTAGTCATCTCTCGGATCGACTATGCCAACGCCCTGTACGCAGGTATCCCACAGTATCAAATCAAAAGACTACAGCTGATACAGAATTTACCATCAACCAAAACATCATCACGTCCGTCCTCTGCTCAAAGCCCTTCATTGGCTTCCTGTATCGGAGCGCTGTAAGTTCAAACTAGGCTGTCTGACCCATAAATCCTTGGCCGGTATCGGTCCCTCCTTCATTTCTTCTCTTCTGCACCCGTATGCCCCTTCCAGACACCTCCGATCTTCCCATCATGCGCTCCTTCAGACACCTAGGTTTAGGCGCAAAAAGCACGGAGGTCTCAGATTCTCTCTTTTGGCCCCCTCACTTTGGAACTCTCTTCCGCTGGAACTTAGACTTTCCTCCTCTTACCCTCATTTTAGGTCTCGCCTTAAAACTCACCTTTTCCGCAGTGTTTACATATAAGCTTCTTTCTCCTCCCTCCTTTGTCTCCTAATGAATTAGTGAACAGCGCCAAGAAACCGTCCGGTGTAAGTTTCGCTCTATAAATCTTTTTTACATTACATTACAATAAGCAACAAGTAACCCTACCAACAGCAATAAGCAACAAGTAACCCTAACAACATGTGTACGGGAGTAAATAATTACCTTTTTAACTATTCTGCAATCTTGCAGCACTCGCAAAATAAGTGGGATTCCTTTTATCAAGGCTCTGTGAATCTGATTTATATGTTTGCCAGTAGGCATCACTGCTGATTCACCTATTGCACCCCAAAATTAAATGATTGCTGACAGAGTAAACGATCACGAGGTCTTACAGCCTGATCATTTGCATAGGAGGATCCAGTTTAGGATTTCTCCAGCCCTACGATACACTATGGATATCCCCAAAGGTAACTAGGTTTGCAGTTTTGGGAGGGGGTTGGTTGCGAATAAGAAACCTTTCAAAATGGAGTCAATAGGGAAAATACAGGGGATATTCAGAGGGAAATGAAAAATAGAGAAGATCAAACAACTGGTGCAGTCAGCAGAGGAGTTTGGTACATACATGCATCCATTCAAGATGTGAACTCAAAATGACTTTTACTATTAAGTAATCAGGGCATTATCACATGATCCCTCTTCTTCGCCCAGTTCATAGTAATGAGGACCCATGAACCATTAACAAAGGTCACAAAAGTACCAAAGAGTGACAGAAACAATCTGCTCTACACAAATAGGTAGTCAGCGCCCTTGCGATATTCAGAAGGTGTTGCAGATCCCCACTCTCTAAGTAAGGGGAATGGCCAAGCACTGTAAGCTTTATTTCAGGAAGAAAATGGACATCTAAAATGGTAAAAAAAATACAATATATGCCCTTCCTTGGCTAACGATCATGGGACTGTCATTGACATTTTCCAGCACTAACATGCTTGCACTCACCTAATGGTTTCTGCTCAACAATTCTGTTAGAAAGGGGGCTCTCTATTTGACAGAGGTATGCATTTTTGTCAAAGTAGGGACGCTTCCTTCTAGTCAGAATACGGGAGTTACACACTTTAGATATCCCTTGCTAACCCCCTTGGTAGTTTGGCACGAGCAGACAGGCTTAACCCAATGTCAATGTGTAAAGTATTTGCACCTAGACACCCAGTAACAGTGAAAACACTACAAATGGACACCACACCAGTTTAGAAAAATATAGTATCTTTATCTAAAACAAACAAGGCCAAACAACATAAATCCCACATACACAATTCAATATAGGACTTTTAAAAGGTTTCAAGCAAACTTGTACATAGAAATCTATGAATGCATGACTTTTGCACAAAGTACTTAAAATGTGTCAAAACCCAACAGGCAAAACAACCACAGAGAGGGGGAGCGTTGAAAAACAAAGTGCAAACGTCAATTCCCGAGTCCTTGGAGAATTAATTTGTTATATCCGGTTTGTATTTATTTATTCTATCCAGCCTACCTGCCTCCTAACTGCTCAGCCAGAGTGACAGTGGGTATTGGAATGTTGATGTGACTGTGATGAATGGAACGCAAGGGTGCCTGTGTGGATGAGTGGTGACAGTTGGAGATGGGCTGAGAAGTAGACAGGCTGCTCCTGGTGTGGCTGGCGCAATGGATTCGATTCACCTGGCGTTAAGACTGATGTATATAGCAACTTGCAACCAATAAAGAACCCTACAAAACTCTTCATGGCTACCGGTCTTAAGATTCAACCTATTTTGGCGACGACCTGGACCGAAGTGTACTGCAAGTTTTAAAACGGTCTATAAATGGAGAAGGATAAACTTCAGAAACCAAGAGTAATTACAGGGAGCAAGAGATACTACAGTATTCAACTGTAACAAAGTTAAAAGCGTCAAGTTAGAGCTACAGGCAAGCAGCTCCACCAGTGTCCGTGTCATCGGACGGTCCCACCCACCAGTGTCCTTCACATCGGACAGCCCCAGCCTGGACATGCTCCATTGGACTCGTTGAAATGGCATTTATCCTTGTGGGTAAGTGGTGCGAGTCACACTACTTCCACATCTCTATTTGGGTATTTTCTACATCCAAATGGACTTACACGTTTTGGTGGTACTTAGTATCATACAAGTTGCACATCTGTGGCGTTTACAAGAAACATGGGTTTATGGACGTGTGCACTGCAAGGGAGAATACTGCGTCTTTCTGCCTTTTGAATTGGTCATTGACAGCGTTATTTTGTCTTGCTGTACAGGGCCGTTTTCTCTGCATGAGTCTTGTTGCTGTGTATGCACACTACTTTGTCGGGAGAAATGCCTTGTTGCAAGTGGTTTGTCTGTGTTTCTATGCGTGCGGCAAAGTTGACAGGTTAACTCTTTCAAACGGAGGCATGATTCCTGTAATGCATGCGCATTACCTTCTTCTTGGAGCTGCACTGTTGTCTCCATGGCAACAAGGTTACGTCTCTGCATCTACGCCGAACAGATAGCTGCTTTTCTAATTTTAGCAGCATGACGCAACAGGCAGCCACCCGGCACTACCGTAACAGCGTGCCGTCATTTCGGGAAAATTGACGACTCACAAGCTGCGGGTTTGATTACATTGGTGTTGGCCTTCCGGTGCAGTGCTATGCACGAGCGGAGTTATTTCTTCTCTTGTGGTTGTGGATGAGCGTCTGTGTTTTCACAAGTTCACGGATGAGAGTCTCCTTCTCTGCAAGTCTGGACATCTGCATGTGTACTTCACTTTTACCGGAATTTTATGAAGTCTGGGTACGTTACATGTTCAAAATGTTCGGCAGTTTCACTCAAGAAAAGGAGCAATTTTGTATAGCACCTGCATCTGGGCCTATATTGACTATTTTGAAAGTGGTATGGCTTGTGTTTTCTCACAACGTTGTTACACGCATGGCAGTAACAGTACATTTATGTGCTTGTGTTTTTCATGTATGGGTCACAGACACTTTCATTCTTTCCAGATTTGTGTTATGCAAGATTTACATATTCATGTTTAGGTTTTGTCCATTAAGATGTACTCGGGTGAGAGGTCGCTCACCGGGGTTGATTTACAAGTTTAAAATGTTCATGTATATGGGCAATGAGTTTTTCCTTTGTTAAGAGTTTAGCGTGGACATATGTTCATCTTTTCTTTATTGCTTTGTTATATCACATGCTCACCGGCGAGGGTTATAGGTTTTAAAAATTACAAGAGGTATTCAAGATGAATTTGTATGACAAAGTTGTATTTCTAGTAAAGTTGTGTGATGCCACAGTTTATGCTTCATTACACATGGGTGGCACTTGAATTAGAGTGGGTGGGAGTCACTTTTTACTCCCTTACATGAGGGATGGTCTTGGAGATTGGATGAATTTTTTCTGCACTCCCTTACTCGAGGGTGGTTCTAGTCTGGGTGGGTGGTTCCCCACTTCTCTGTGTTGTTCTCCACTACATACAATTTGTGTCAAGTTTAATGTGTGTAAGTCGCCCTGCGCCTCACATGTTGTAGTTTTGTGTGCAAGTCACGTTTTGTTGTCTTGTGTATAAGTCGCCCCACGCCTCACTTATTGTTGTGTGTGGAAC
Organism: Lissotriton helveticus; assembly: GCF_964261635.1. Classification (NCBI taxonomy): domain Eukaryota; kingdom Metazoa; phylum Chordata; class Amphibia; order Caudata; family Salamandridae; genus Lissotriton; species Lissotriton helveticus. The sequence goes on along the minus strand of NC_136067.1, from coordinate 488,403,958 downwards.
TCGCCCCGGGCCTCACTTCTTCTTGTTGTGTGTGTAAGTCACCCTGCGCATCACATTTTGTTCAGTGTAAGTCACCCTGTGCCTCACGTTGTTGTTGCTATAAGTTGCCTCGCCTCACCGAGTGTACACTCTGTGTGGTCCACCTTGTGGTCCACGTGTGCTTCGTCTTTCCCTACACGGGTTTGGTCTTTTGGGTTTTGTCCCTTACATGTTGGTTTCACCCTTTGTGCCTGTTGTGGTCTTTGGTGTTTGTCCTTGGGTGTGACCCGCCCTTCACTACATTTTTTTAACAATTCTTTATTGGGAAGGATGGCTATATTGCTTGCCAATGTTTTATTCTTGCTTGCCAATAATTTCCTTTTTCTTCAGGTTACGCAGTGTTCTGACTCATGTGAAGTTGTATTTAGCTTTGCTTCCCTGAGTTTAAATTTTTTCTGTGTCTGTATATTTCCTTGTCTTGTTTATAGTAATTCCCATGTTTTTTCACACTTTTTTTTTCATTTAAAAGGAGGGGGATAATGTTATATCCTGTTTGTATTTATTTGTTCTTCCCAGCCTAGCTGCCTCCTAGCTGATCAGCCAGAGTGACAGTTGGTATTGGAATGGTGGTATGACTGCGATGAATGGAATGCCTGGGTGCCTGTGTGGATGAGTGGTGACAGGTGGAGATGGGCTGAGCAGCCGGTAGGCTGCTCCTGGTGGGGCTGGCGCAATGGATTCACCTGGCTTTAAGACTGATGTATGTAGCAACATGGAACTATTAAAGAAACCTACAAAGGGGGTGAGAGGAAAGCTGCATGGGTAAACTGCTTAACTCTGCACAAAACCGCCAGGGTTTTAAGTGATCCCTGCTTCTCCCAGCCAGGGCCAGGTGAGCGTCTAATGTGGCAGCACGTATTCCTGCAGAGTGGAAAGCCCTTCACAAAGGTTGACTAGAAATCTTTCTGATATTAATTGCTGTATTTTGGTTATAAACTGGTACGGATTGGTGAAATCTTTCCTCAGTGTTAAAGTGAATAAAAAATTTCAAAATAATGAAGCAATGCTATTCCAAAATACGCAGCATAACATAAAATCATTCACATTTTATTCCCACACAATTTAGTCAAACCGGTCACGTAATTTGGTCCTCACCTGCCTTATAATTCCAGTAGCCCTGCCTACAAGTTTAGAATTTTTTTGTCAGGAGGGGGTCCTTACCCCTCAAAAAGTTGACAGGGGGGTCTCGGCATCCAAAAATTTGAAGACCACTGCCCTAGATTGTCAGTATTGGATGACGTTTCACAGCAGCCACAAAGTTCATGTTTATTCTAAGTAATTACTTAGAATAAACCTAGAACGCTTGAACTGCTGTTAGCTCAATCCTTGGTTGTCTACAGATTCAAAATCGCTCTAAACAGAGCTGGAAAATTAGGATCATAACGTTGCTTGGGAACAAATATCACAGAGCCATGGAAACTACAGTAGAACACGGTCAGACGTCCAGTCTGAAATTCCGTTTGTCTCGCTTTTTGGAGTTTTGGCACACCAGTTAAATTTCGGAATCTCTATTTTATTTGTCTCCTCGAAAAAGACTACTGTATACTCTCCACTCGCTCACCTTCAATTTTGTACATCGCTCATTCCCACTGAAAAATGCAAAACTGTGTAAAGTATTTTTTAACCCCACACACCCATTTCTTACTCTGAGGTTTCTACATACAAATGCTTTGAATAAAACTGCAACCACAGATTTAAATCTTTACATTCTTTTCAAGTTCAATAGTAACACCAACATTCTCTCAATATTCCCTGTTTCCGGTTAATACCTTCAAGTCCATACTACGGCCCAACCGCCGCATGAATACTGACAATAGGCATTACCCGCCTTTTGCCGATTAACACCCTTGGTCCACGCACCTTATCTCAGTGCAGACTTTTGCACTGTAAGAACTGACACCCGGACCAGGAGCGGTTTGGAATTATCACCGTTCCCCCGATAACGTATTTATATACAATAGTGCAGCCCTGAAGAGTCATTGGGTTAACACCCTTACTGACGAAACACGTGTCGGCTGGTTTCTGTTTTTTTTTGGATCTCCTCTGAATAGGAGTAACATTCATACACCAAATAAAAAAACAAGAATAAGAATTGGACACTATTGTGTGATCTTATCCATTCAGGACATTTAATTTGATTACCTATATCATTGAATTTGTTGTGTGCGCTTGATTTGACATTTACTGTACATAAGGGTAGTGTTCTCACCCTTGGGTTTCAGAGTTATAGGGTTTTCTCTGAACAAGCTGCACCAAACTACCGTACCCTTTTCACAATTACTACACCACTACATGTTGTGCGCCATTCCTTCTGAATATTGATAACCCTTCGCGGAATTGTTAATAAATATTCCCTGTTATGTTCAGTTTAAAACAAAAAATCATCTACAGTACAAAAGATAGGAGAGACAATGAACCCCATGAAAAGTTTCATCCACAATGCGCAGGAGCGTTAAGTCTCTTGTACATTTCTGCCTCGGAGGACTAAGTGCCCTGAGGTATCCAGGCTGTTTCAAGCTGCACTTTACTATGAATGTGTGTTACTTTAACACACCTCAGCGTTCACAAAGTAGTCCAGTTCTCAAACCCACCTTAAGCAATGACTGACTAATTTTAACGTTTGGCTTGGCAGAAGAGCTTTGTGCAAGCCTATTGCTTCCAATACTTTGAACCAGGGCACAAGTCCTAAAAAAAGAAGTGGGGGGACTCTCCAAGGTAGGCGTGGTCACAGGAAGTGACATCACGACAGGAAGTGACATCACGACAGGAAGTGGCATCACAACAGGAAGTGGCATCACAGCAGGAAGTGACATCACATGTAAGGCAGATCTATCATTTGCATATAATGCAAGATTTAACAATTGAAGCTGCTTGGTACTTAAGCCTGTGACTTAAGGTCCCTGCATGGAGGAATTAGCAGCCCAAATGTGGATGAAGTTTGGCGAAGGTGACATGAACACATTTTCAAAACGCTACAGGAAAGTTTGACTGCAAGATTTAGTATACATTACAGGTTCCCAGAGAGGCTGCTTCCCACACTCGATAATGACTATTACACACAGTAGGGCTCCATATTCACGTTATTCTATTGATGAGTGTTATATGTTATCTCCCCACCTATTGTAAACTAGCGACTCTGTATTAAATAGTTTTGTCCCAGCTGCCTCTCTCTAGCTGTGGCTAGATTTATTTATTTTATTTATAAAGTTTTATATAGCGCGAACTTGATCCCGAAGGATATCAGAACGCTTTACAATTTGCAGCAAAGGTAACAAATCAGAACATTAGTCTAACATTGGGAATCTTGGCTGAAGACAATGGAGCTGCCGGGGCATTAGCTTGGGTCAATGCCTAAATTTTAGATATATTAACTGGCCATTGTATTTATTTTAGCAGATTTATTTATTTCTATTTATTTTAGGAAATGTATTTAGTTTTGGTATATTTTAGTTTGACTTATTTGCCTTAATTTACTTCAGTGCAACAAAATATAAACATTGCTTTACTTTGTATTAATACTGTTTATTTTTGTGATAGTTCCTAAAAAAAGGGCCGATTATGACTCATGCATTGTAATGGTTGTTTCCCCCTTTACAGAGACTACTTACTATAAAATCGGGGTGGGCCTAGCTCATGATGTCATTTTGTGGGGACCCCTTGAAGAAAGCGGGCAGAACCTTTGCAAAACTTTGTGCCCCCCTATCCAGTAGTGCAATTATCCAAACACTGACAGGATTGAGCCTAAATTAAAAATATACTGACATACGTAATGCCAAGTCAGACGTCATCATGGAGTCATATTTAAATGAACAATCCAGCACCATCCTACACCTCCCCATTCCACAAAATTATACAATTCAGACCAACAACACAAACTAGAAGGGGGCGTTGCTGTCATCATTAAACATTCCATGTGGAAACAGCGACACACGGAAGAACACACAAGGGTACACCATCATACTACTTACATTTTGTAGCCTGGTGTCAATTGTTCAATGCAGGGCGTAATTTGTGCCAGTGCTTAGCGCCGGCACTTAATTGGCAGGGCCGGGTCTAGTGGGACTCTGATTCTACACGCACGAGGCGCACAGTGCATGTAAAATGTTTTCATTTAACTTACAGCACACTTGCTAGTACTAATACTTAATTAACTCCTCAAGTCTTGTGCAGCCGCATCGCATTGTGTTTAGTTTTTCACATCTCAGTTTACCCTTAATTGTTCACGATCACTTGAATAATGAAATATTCTGAGTGGGAGAGCTCTTTGGCAGCACTCTGCCAGGTTTCTCTCTCGTCACTCTCATGCTGCTGTGTTAAAGAGCCTTGGTTCTACCGCACAAAGAATTAGGGTGACCAACTGGCATTGGTGCAAATTCAGGACGGTGAGTGTAAAAATTCAGGACAAAGGGTCAAAATTCAGGACACAAATTCAGGACAGGAGGTCAAAATTCAGGACAAAACTTTAGGACAATAGGTACGTTTTACAGACACATCAGAGGTTGTGCAATAGTATATAAGTAAGCCCAGCCATTTCCAAAAGTATTCAACCATTTGCAAACCTATCCATCATGTATCCTTCCATCTATCATTTCACTCATCCATCCCTTCATCCATCCTTTCACTCATCCTCCATTATCCATCCACCCTTTCACCCTATCCATCTGTACACTTATCCATCCACTCTTCATCCCATCCATCCATTCACTCATCCATTCAGCCATTTACCCTTTCACCAATCCAGCCATCCTTTCACTTACTAATCCTTCCACCCATCCACTCTTTTAGTCATCCATCCATCCTCCCTTTCTCTCTCCATCGACCCTTTCACTTAGCCTTCCTTCCTTCCATCCATCCATCCACCCACCCATCCATCCATCTACTCATCCACTCATGAATCCATCCATTGCCCCTATCACTCATCCATCTATCATTTCACTCCTTCACACATCTATTCATCCTTTTGTCCATCTACTCTCCCTTTCACTCACTCATCCATACTTACACCCACCCTTTCACTCATATGTCCATTCATTTACCCTTGCACTTATCAATCCATCCATCCATCATTTCACACATCCACCTACCCCCCATCATCCACCCACCATCCACACACCCACTCATCCATCCTTTCACCCACCCACCATCCAATCCACTGATCCATCCTTTCACCCATCCACCATCCACCCACCCACTCATCCATCCATCCTTTCACCCACCCACTCATCATCCATCCATCCATCCTTTCACCCACCCACTCATCATCCATCCATCCATCCTTTCACCCACCCACGTATCCATCCATCCATCCCTTCACCCACTCTCCATCCATCCATCCTTTCACCCACCCATCCATCCATCCCTTCACCCACTCTCCATCCATCCATCCTTTCACACACCCATCATCCATCCATCCATCCATCCGTCCTTCCCCTCATCATCCATCCATCCATCCCCTCATCATCCATCCATCCTTCCCCTCATCATCCGTCCATCCTTTTCCCTCATCATCCATCCATCCTTTTCCCTCATCATCCATCCTTCCCCTCATCATCCATCCATCCTTTTCCCTCATCATCTATCCATCCATCCATCTGTCCTTCCCCCTCATCATCCATCCATCCTTCCCCTCATCATCCATCCATCCATCCATCCTTCCCCTCATCATCCATCCATCCTTTCCCCTCATCATCCATCCATCCATCCATCCTTCCCCTCATCATCCATCCATCCTTCCCCTCATCATCCATCCATCCTTCCCCTCATCATCCATCCATCCTTCCCCTCATCATCCATCCATCCTTTCACCCACCCCCTCATCATCCATCCATTCCCTCATCATCAATCCATCCATCCCCTCATCATCCATCCATCCACCCTTCCCCTCATCATCCATCCTTTCACCCACCCCATCATCCATCCATCCATCCTTCCCCTCATCATCCATCCATATATCCATCCTTCCCCTCATCATCCATCCATCCATCCATCCACCCTTCCCCTCATCATCCATCCTTTCCCGTCATCCATCCATCCTTCCCCTCATCCATCCTTCCTTTCATCCATCCTTCCCCTCACCCATCCATCCATCCTTCCCCTCATCATCCATCCTTTCCCGTCATCCATCCATCCATCCCCTCATCCATCCTTCCTGTCATCCATCCATCCTTTCCCCTCACCCATCCTTCCATCCCATCCATTTATCCTGCCCTTCATCCATCCATCCTTCCCCTTACCCATCCATCCATCCCATCCATTTATCCTGCCCCTCATCCATCCATCCTTCCCCTCCATCCATCCATCCATCCATCTCCTCATCCATCATCCTTCCCCTCACCCATCCATCCATCCCATCCATTTATCCTGCCCCTCATCCATCCATCCTTCATCCTTCCCTTCATCCATCCTTCCTTTCATCCATCCTTCCCCTCACCCATCCACCCATCCCATCCATCTATCCTGCCCTTCATCCATCCATCCTTCCCCTCCATCCATCCATCCTTCCCCTCATCCATTTATCCTTCCCCTCATCCATTTATCCTTCCTCTCATCCATCCTTCCCCTCCATCCCTCATCCTTCCCCTCATCCATCTTTCCCCTCATCAATCATCCAGCTACCCTTCCACCCATACATCCAGCTATTTACATTTTCTCTCCATCCTTCCCCTCACTCATCAATCCATCTATCCTCTCTCATTATCCATTTATTCAATCTTTCATTCATCCATTCACCCTTTCACTAATTCATCCAGCCATTCTCACATCCCTTCACTTACTCACTCGCCCACCTTTCCATATTAATTTTGAGCTGAGCCCTTTTGAGAAGAGGCCCATCAAGAACTTCACCCTCGCTGCAGGGGCCGTTCCAGGACTGGGACAGAAGCCACCCAGGGCGGAGACAGGATCCACCACAGGGGGGGACAAGAGCCATCACAGGCGGGGGTGGACTGGAGCCACAACATGCGGGACAGGAGCCATCACAGGCGGGGGTGGACTGGAGCCACCACATGGGGGACAGGAGCCATCACAGGCGGGGGTGGACTGGAGCCACAACATGGGGGGACAGGAGCAGGAGTCATCACAGGAGAGGGAAGGTGATCCACCAGGGTGGGCATGCAGTATTCTAGTATCATCTTGGGCTTCTCGCTCCCTCCTGCACAAGACAACGAGAAGACAGGCTCTATGTCCAAAATGCCACCCCCCACTGTGATATACAGTACTTACAGAAGATACTCTAAGAGAACTGATTGAACTGATTGTCCTCCATACTTTGTTCATCAGTGTGGGTGCGATTGTGCCATTTCTTTATTGTATTACATTATGCATGTTTGAAGAACCGAGGTTTGCTTACAAATTAGGGACAGTAATTAAGCTCGGTGAAGAGAAGCAGGTGCTGCCTCGGTGTAATCAGGGGTGTAATCTGGCCGAGTCTAGGATGTTTGGGGCCCTGGGTAGAAATGGATGTGTGAGCCCCCCTCTAAATAGCAGATACAAGACGCATTCAGGGCTGTTTGCATGCGAATGGATGCCCTGCTCCTGAACCTGCAGCACCTCCCTCTGTCACCTTCACGCACCTCTTAACAGCTCATCAAGGGCTGGAGGTGTGAGGGCTGCCATCCCGCTGTGCCTCTACAGTGCTGCTGCTGCTGGGGGTCGGAGCTTTCATACAGCCTCGGAGTCAAGAAGGGAGGTGGGGGCAAGCTGTGCCCGGTTCAAATTACGGAAATGCTTTATTTACTTTGTGCGCGCCGCGCTCCCGTTTTTTTAATGGTGGACGCGGTTTTGATTTAGCAGGGTGGACGGCGTCCACCCTGAAAAACCCTCGGAAATAAGTGGGGGGATGCCGTCCACCCGCGTGGTACCCCGACTCGTGCCCTGCTTTGAACTATACATAGAGTGGGCTTTGACACTACGCAAAGGAGTATTTCTCTCTTCCCTCATGCTGCTGGCTGTTTGGTGCATTATTCCACCTCCTGCGAATAGCTTGCATTGAAATGAACGAGAGACTATTTTGCATCTCAAAACTACACAGAATCATAACACACTCAATTAATGTTTAGTTTTATTCCCCATTGAGTTTCGCTGTAGCAGGCATATTTTTAATAAGTTAATTTTAATAAAGGTAGCCAGGACTCAAAATGCAAGCCAGACGCATTTGCTTTACCAAGATTATTTCGTTACGTTGCTGTGATAATGTGAAGTACAAAAAACGTGTTCACTGTTGCAATAAATATGTCAGAAGTCTCTCCTGCTATGCCAGACTCCACTCATGGGTCACAGCCTGGGTGTAAGTCGACTTTGAACTTCATGTTTACCAATGAATATCGACTTTTCTGGATACCTCCGGTGTTGGTATAGGCAGTTTCAGAGGGGCAACTAGAGCCAAATTCCGGGGGGGGGGGGGGGGGGGGGGGGAGAAAAACTTTCCGGGGGGGGGGGGGGGCTGAACTTTTAATCAGTGGGCAGAGTGGAGCTGCAGGGCCTCCAAAAAGGGGTGAAACAACAGCAAGGCCTAATTAACATTCAAATGGTCTTTTAAAGACCTGTGAAACGTTCGGGTGCGGCTGTGTGTGCGCCCGGGATCTGTCTCATCCCGGGCTGTCACACACGACGGGGGGGGGGGGCTGAAGCCCGGTGAGTCCAATGGGTGTTGCGCGCCTGGGCAGTTTTCGTACTGCACGCATGGTGCCAACAGTAAATTCACCACTGGCTGAACACCCCCGCCTCTCGCTACATCACACACAAAAACAAGCCGAGTATCGAAGGACGTAAAAATGTTTTAAGGGTTTGACGCATAGATACAGTTGTCAACGTCCTGCAGTGGATGGTCCTAGAACCCTGATGATACTCTCTCTGTCTACATCGGTTTATGGTATCAGGTTAAAAGCGACCTCAAAGTAAATTATTTTTTACAAGGTTATGGCTGTCCTTAATGTGATTCCCATAAGTGTTTAAAGTGTTCCCATCCTAGTTAAGATAAAGACAATAATGGAATTACTCCACATTAAGAAGATGGATGTGGATTTGCTACATCTACATTTTGCTAATTGATGATACAAATCAGGTTCAATTCTAGATCTAAACTTCAATTAATTAGACTGCACCAAAGATGGCAATACCCATTAAATCTTCTGCATGGAAGAGAAACATGCCTGTACAGGGGGATGCATACCTGGGTGACAGTGCACATTAAGAGAAAGACTCTTTATTTTACTTTCTGTTTATGGTCTGGAGAGTGATACGACACGGTTATTTTCTCATTTGTTCCATATGGTAGCTAACATTTTCTGAAGTTACTTGGTTGTGACAGAGGATCTTAATATAACAACAAATCAAGACCTGGATAGCAGTTCTCCAAACACAATCTTTTTAGGCCTCCATCCATGCAGAACAGCATAGAGGACCTTGGTTTAACTAATGTCTGGTGGGTGCAACATAACCAGGAAAGACGCTATAAAAGCATATGTAAAATGCAATTGAGAAAACCTTTTCGTTTTTAACAAAATACATGAAAATTAACTGGTCTCATCCTCCATAAGGTTTCCAAGCTCTTTCCGCAAACGCATCCGTCTTGGCAGCTCTCAATCCAATTCCACAGACGCCCTCACATACCTCACTGAAAACCAATGAAGTAGTATTCAGAGACCCAGTGTTGAGGCACATCATCAGGGAAGCCTGGTCACAAAAATTCACAGAAGGCATATCTTGAAATGTGATCCGAGATGTAAATGTAAATGTAAATGTGGGATTCTTGTAAAGCGCACTGTTACTCTACCCGAGTGTCCTGGCGCTGTAGACCGCTGGGGCACACCGTCCTGGTTTTCCCTGTGAGATGGTCCCTTTTCTGGGTATCTCCAGGGTGAAACCAGGCATCCCCGGCGTCTGTGGGGGGCCGTTGTAGAGACGAGGCAAGCTTAATGCCCAGAGTTACCGAGTGTGTTCCCTGGTTAGAGTAGGCACTGAGGCGAGAATTATCGAGTCCGTTGACCCTGGTCCAAGATTCTGCCGTGTCGGGAATTGAACCCTGGTCCCGGGCCGTTCTCTGCTCACAGGTCTGCCGCCTCTAACCAGTGAGCCACAACTCTCCACGGATGCGGCCGAAGATGATGTCAGGGGAAACTACTAAAACACACTCCAGCTTTTGTTAGATTAGCAAAGCAGAGAAAACAGACCTTGAATGGTCACATCAAGAAATACAACTTAAAGCAACCTGTGCCTTAAAGTTGACAGAGATGAAAAAAGTACGGGCAAAACAAAACCTTATTAGAATTTTGAGAGCTCCCTTGAAGACAGTGGAGTAGCTCTAGGCTTACATTGTCTTGTATAAGCCCAGAGCACCAAGATTCCAATATTTGTCTTCATGTTTCTCCATTTTTTATTTAGAACATTTTACCCTTAGGGGGTGGAATGTTCTAATATAGCCTTATAGCCTGCCTTGGCTCAGGGCTTTAACAAGGGAAGCAGGCCTTTAATGGCCTGTATAGCCCAGCCACAGCAGGCTATATGGCTATTAGAACACTCCACCATTAGAGGGCAGAATGTTCTAACAAAACAAAGGCATAAGGGAGCCCAAAGGGGTTTAACCCCTTAAGTGCTGCGCACGTTCAGTGGACGTCGCGTGCACTACCTCTGTAGTGCTGCGCACGTCCGCTGAACGTCGCGGCCCCGCCCGTGCAATAGAACGTTCCGCACCATCGCGGAACGTTAAGCGCAGCGGAGGGGTTAAATTGCCTCAAGCTCCCTGAGGCCTTAGCTACCAGCAGCAGCTGTGAATGACAAAGATTGGAATGTCGGAGGTCCGGGCTTTTACCAGCCATTAGAAGCACAGAGCACTCCGTTGTCTTTAATGGACATCCCAACATTCCAATGTTCTAAACGCTCTATAGCCATTATGCCACGGGGTATACCTGGTTGTTAAAGGCCCTCTTCCCTTGTAGTAACTCCGATTCAGGGCCTTTAACAAACGAAATAGCCTTCCACATCAGGCTATAAATGAGAGATGCAGCACATATGGTGCTTTACACACAAAAGCTTAACTCCGAAATGAAACCAGAGCCTGAAACCACATACACAAAATCAAAGACCACAATTGGAAAATGCAATCATCCATGAATACTATAGCAGTCTCTTTAGTGATTATCACTTCGAACTATATAAAGACCAACTGTGAAATTCTGTGAAACAAGACGTCTATCTCAGTATGTAGTTTCCCTGGTTTAGATGCACATTTGTTGGGGTCTGCCAAAAAGCCCATTACAGAAGATGAGGCACACTGCGATTTCACATTTACATGCAAAAAAGCCCCAAATCCAAATGGCTTCACAGCTGTTTTTTCCTTATTGAACAATCCTTACTTGGAGGGGCGCTAACAAATGTTTATAGTACATTAGAGCAAACAGGCTCAGTCACAGACGGAATGATGGAATCCACATTGTCACTATTATTGAAACCATACAGAGCCCTGAAAATTAAGGCTTTTATCATCCTATGACGCTTTTAAAAACTGTGGTACTAAAATGTTTACTAAGGTTCTTAATGCACAACTGGAAAATATTTGGGTAACTCATATCTCAATTAAGAACAGGCAAACTGAGGAAAACGTCCGAAGCCTGATCCAACAAGAACCAAATAATTCTTACTTCATGCCGGGGTGGAGGGGGGGCATAATAGAGCCGACTGGAAGTGTTTAAGACATTACAGAAAATTGGTGCAAGTCCAATAATGCAAATATAACCATGCATCAACTTGATTCGTTTCTCCACAGAGTTTAATATTAATGCACATTTCACAAAATCTTTTGTACTGCTGAGGGGAACAAGACAGGGATACCCAATCTCACCACTCCTATTCCTCCTCAGGATGGAACGCTTAGTGAAATAATTTAGTTAGAGTCTTCTAAACTTTGCAAAACATTGGCATTAATCAACAATGATACTTAGTGCTTTCCAACTGCCCTAACCATTTCTCGTCTGGCACTCGGGGAAGAGTTCAGGCTTCTCCAAGAAGCATCTGGTTTCAAGCTCAACTACTAGAATTCTAAGGGCATGGGAAATGGGTCGAGAAAAATGATATTGGAAAGATGCTTAATTGGTTCTCGTGGTCCACAGAAAACATTTTACATTGTTGTTGATCTTCCCTACAACCAACAGAACCTAAAAGTACTAGCCTTTCAATCATCAATATTTTTTTGTTGCTGTTTTGGTTTTAAATATCGTACATCGCACATGTGCAATGACAGACGGGTGCTTGGTGTCGAACTTGCTCTCACACAAAACAAATATTAACTACAGTGACTAAAATTGTGTATACACAAAAGACAAACAATCAAAAATTCAATAGTCGAACCTGTGTATCACATTAAATCTGTTTCCACAGCATCTTTTTCATTTAATGTAAAAGGGACTCCGTCGGTTTGCTGCGATGTCAACGAGCATGTGGTTGTTACAGTTTAAAATTGTAGTTTTGACCTGCCTGTGATTGTATATGTTATCACCTGTTTTGTGTTTTAAACTTGTGGTTTTCCCTGCCCATGATTGCTTGCATTTAACGTGTTGAATTGTGGGATTTGCAGTCCAACCTCTGTAGTTTGTCCCCCTCATTCCTTGGTGACAAATCTGTTTTCCCTCCAAATTTCGCCTTTGCTCTGTGCTAAGACCTGTGTGTTAAAACAGTGCACCCCCAGCCACCATTTTTGTGTTCACAAACCCTATTTCTCATCCTGTGCCTCTATCAATATATTTAATCTTAAATATACTTACTTCATTTATGTATCTATATACTTTTAATGTACTTATGGATCTATATATTTATCACTTTCTTCAAATTTAGCATTTCCAATGCACTAGCCTATTTCTCAGCCTATACTTCGCTCAGTATATCTTCTAGCCCAACCTTATGACTCATCTCAAACTTCTTTCTACTACTCCTTCCAATGCACTACCCTATCTCTCATCCTATACAGCTATCAATATATCCTCTACATCCACTCATTTATCCCAAACCCCATACCACTACTATGATCGCCAAAATAAAGCTTTCTAGACTCTCTCCTGTTCTACCCCTCCTTGCATCATCTTCACCCTTTTACTACACCGATCCCCTAAAACAAACCTTTCTAAACTCCCCCCTCTGACTCCTCCCCTCCCAAACTCCTTTTTACTCATCCAAAAGCCTCTTCCTACTGTTAAGACCTAAAAAAAAAAAAAAAATCCTTCACTCTTCTATCCCTCCACTATCCTTTTCAATAAAAATTAACAGACTAACATGTTCACTTCTCAAATTCCATATTCAACTATACTAATATACTGCCAAATAACTGAATAACAAATCTACTAAAATTACTTCATATTTATACTATACTAATTTTCAACACTAACCCTTTATGGGTTCCGGAGTGGCATGCTACTCGTCAGAAAAGCGCTTCAACACCCATCAGGGGTAACAAGTGCTATATGAATGCAAATCTTTCTTCCCCTTTTATCCCTCAGATATCCTTCTCAGTCCAAGTAACAGACTAATATCCACCACTGAAATTACCTCATATTTCACCATATTAATTCACCACTAATCCTTTATAGGCTTCCTGAATGCGTCAACAAGTGATAAATAAATACAAACCTTTGTCCTCCTCTATCCTTCTGCTATCATTCCAAATCCAAATAACCGACTAACCTATCCAACACTTAAAATGTACTTGCATGTTTCACTATACTAATTCAACACTAATCCTCTATGGGTCCCGGAGTAGCGTGCTACCCGCCGAAAAAGCGCTTTGACGCCTCGTCAGGGGTAGTAAGCCCTATATAAATGCAATTACAATACAATACAATAAATCTACTTAGGCAAATGACAGATAGGCCACTCAAAAAATAAATAAATCACTCGAAGAGCTAGCCAAGGTTATCCAGGAGGAAGTTTATATCCAAGACCCGAGATCGGGTTGCATAATACACAAAGGTGCACAGGAGTGTTACTGAAGGCAATAGCAGTTGCAGCAGTCATTGGTGTGGCAGTCAAACTGTATACCAGAACACACACACATAATATATGCATGAAACAGCTCACGGCTCTCAGCACTAGCTAATGCTACCGGCACAGACCAAGGTTTAAAAGTAGGAGGGAAAAAACAGCCGTCCCTCACAGTCGGAGCGTGAAGCAGCTCATCGCTCCAACAAACAATATTTGTCTGCCTGAGGAATAAAATGGAGAATAATCATGGTTTCAGACACGCGTCTGGTTAGTGCCACCAATCAGTGTCTGATTTCCACCTCAGTGAGATTGTTTTGGAAGCAGGAGAAAGAAGCCAGGATTCTGTTGAAAGGTGCAGGCGTGCCTGTGAGGTTAGATGCCCAGTACTCAGTGGGGTGTATTGCTTGGTAAGAGCTCTGGCCTGGGAAGCGTTCCTCCAGGATGGAACTGGATCTAAGGAGGATCCCAAGAGTAGGAGCATGCACTAGACCTATGATGAGCAGCATGTGTTGATACCGCAGGATAACCATAAACTCATGAGAGGGAAGAGGTACTTCAGATCTAGTCTTCGGTCCTCTCGGTTAACAAATAAAACACACAGCAAAAGATCTGCTACATGGCCTGAACTGTAAACAGCACATTTCAGTAGCTACCCACACTAAAGGTCACATTCTCGACCGAGTATGGACGGCCAACCTTGACATCTCCCCTCCCCTAGTCTATCCTTGTACCTGGTCGGATCATTCTTTTATTTCCTTCTCACTGAAACTTACTTTATTCACCCGTCCCCCACCCACTACTAACTTCATGGCACGTAACTGGAAGCGAGCTGATATTTCTCATTTTCACTCTATTTTGCTCACTACAATCCCCAGTGACATGACCTTGATTAACACGCAAACAGCCATCCTCGATCAATCGTTAATACATGCGAGTGATGTGGTCATCCCGATGAGAACCATCAAATCCAAACGCCCGCATGAGGCTCAGCGCTGGTTTACTGACCAACTTAAACTGGACAAATTAGCTCTTAGACAAGCTGAGCGCCGGTGGAGACGTAATTATGATCCTCTACTAAAAACGGCCTACATTGACCTATTAAAACTGTATAAAAAAATCGATTCTATTGGCCAAATCCTTTTATTTCTCCCAGAATTTTTTTAGCTCTGCTTCCAAAACTAAGGACATTTTTTCCAATCGTAGAAGAACTTTCCCTGCCCGACCGTGTTACTGCACAACCCCAACCCTCACAGGCTCTCTGTGATTCCCTCAATTCGTTTTTTATCGATAAGATCACCACCATCAAAAATAACATTCCTTCCCCCTCCTCAGCCAATGCTTGCTCCCTACCTCCAATGAACCCCTGCCGTTTGTACGAATTCCCCCCCATCTCCCAGTCTGAATTCACCTCCCTATTACACGCGGTCAGTTCTGGCTCCCCCAATGACTGTTGTCCCCCTCAAATTTTGAAAGCTGCCTTCTTGGCCTGTCCGGGTCCCCCGCTAGCTCTTTTTAATCACTCACTCGCCACAGGCTCTGTCCCCGATGCTTTCAAACAAGCAGTTGTTGTACCTATACTCAAAAAGCCTGGTGCTGATCCATCTGTTTTAAGTAACTACCGGCCGATCTCCCTCCTACCCTATTTGGGGAAGGTTTTGGAGACCCATGTAACCCGTTGCCTCAGCGCTTTCATTGAAAAATCCCACTTTCTTGACGACCAGCAGGCTGGATTTAGACCGGCCCACTCAACGGAAGCAGTCATCGTGGCTGTAATGGATGCGCTGAGACAAGGTGCCGACATGAACCTGGCCAAGCCCTTGTTCTATTAGATCTGTCGGCTGCTTTCGACACGGTCGATCACGCCATCTTGATCAACCGTGTCGGAAACGCTGGCATTCAGGGCTTGGCCTTAACATGGATCAGCTCCTTCCTGCACCAGCGCTCCCAATCGGTTCATCTATCCACCTTCTCTGCCCCCTACTCTTCACTCTCCTGTGGTGTTCCCCAGGGTTCTGCTCTTTCGCCCCTCTTGTTCAATCTTTATATGCAACCCCTCTTAGCCTCCCTCAGTCACACCCCTGTCACCATTTTCAACTATGCGGATGACTTACAGTTAATTTTCCCCATTGACTCCTCCCTCTCTTCCTGTACCAACTTCCAATCCACTATGCTTACCATTTCTGAGTGGATGTATTTCAGCCAGCTGAAGCTCAATCCCAGCAAGACGGAGTTGGTACTGACAGGAGGGTCTTCCAACCCCTGGAGCTCCAGTTTCTGGCCCCAATCTCTCGGCCCCCCACCCTGTCCCGTCAATACTGTGAGGAGCCTTGGCGTTACTATCTCTAGTGACTTATCCATGAGACCTCAAATTAACACCGTCACTTCCGCTTGCTTTTACCATCTGCGTAGAATTTGTAAAATTCGAAGGTTCCTCACTACAGAGGCTCTCACACTTGTCATCATGGCCCTTGTCACCTCCCGTATTGACTATGCCAACTCCCTGTATGTGGGGATCCCCGCCTACCACCTTCATCGGCTCCAGCTGGTGCAAAATCAGGCGGCCAGACTGGTCTTTCAACAGCCTAAGCACCAACATGTCTCGCCCCTGCTGAGGAGACTGCACTGGCTCCCGGTTGCCTCTCGTATTTTCAAAATGGGCTGTACTGTTTTTAAGTCACTCCTCGCTCTTGCCCCTGCCTTCACGTCCCTCGGCCTTAAGCGTCACATTCCCCTGAGAAATCTTCGGTCTTCTGCTCACAACCTCCTAATTGTCCCCAGGTTCAAACGGAACAAACATGGTGGTTCCTGTTTTTCCTTTCTTGCCCCTTCAACCTGGAATTCCCTTCCCTCTACTATACGACTTTGTCCCGATTACACCTGTTTTCGCAAACTTCTTAAAACTCACCTCTTCCAGCTAGCCTACGAATAAACCTCACTGCCTACCCTCCCTGCTTTGTCTATGAGCGCCATGAAACCGACTGGTGTCCGTGCGCAGTAAAAATCCTTTTAACATAACATAACATAACAAAGAATAATAGGGCTTTGTATATCTGTCAGTACCGATTTGGGACAGATATGCCACTGGGAAGGGCAAGACTCACACCATTGTGGCATTCCCACACTTGAATTCACCTGGGCTCAAGTAGGCTACAACCAACAGTTTGTGAAAGATGGATTCTTTCTGTTAGTTTGAAGGAAGAGAAAATCTCCCAGTGCCAGAGAGAGGAAACGTTCAAATAGTCTTCAGTATCCTTAAGTATTATTTCATTTGTGCATACTTTGATTGGATTAAAAAGATTACTAGAGATGGATTGAGGCTATTAGTCCCCTGAATAGAAAGTTGCTGCCGACATTTTACTGATCGGGAACGGTTCCGGGGGCTGAAAATGTCTGCGAAAGCCAACATAAGGGGTCAGGGTGGAGGTATTCGGTCCTCATGTTTGAGAAATGGGGGTGCTAGTGACACAAGTTGTGTCTCCAAAATTGCTTTTTTTTGTAAATACGCGATATTTGCAACGACGGCGCGACCGCCATCACGGCCCCCTGTATACCATCACAACGTCTATGCAAATATTGGTGGAAATATAAAATATATATATGTTTGTAAGCACACGCCGGTCACTGTCGCATACTTAAGTACACACACTCAAACTCAGACACTTATACACCCATTCACATACCCACTCCTATATCCAGTCAGATATTCATGCACCCACTCACATACCCACTCAGATACTCATACACCCACTTACAGACTCACTCATGAATGTACTCACAGAGACACACACACTCCCTGACAGACCCACTGATGCACTCATAAATCCACTCAGACACTCCTACACCCAGTCACTCACACAGTCACAGACCCTCTTGGAGACTTATGCACTCAGTCACTCACTCATACACTCAGACTCACACACCCACCCGATAGACTCACTCAGATATACACATACCCAATCACCCACTTGAAGACTCATGCATCCACCCACAGACCCGCCCAGATACTCGCCCTTCCAGTCAGACCCACTCACTCATGCATGCACCCATTAACTAACCCACTCAGAGAGTTATGCTCTCACTCACAGAGCCATTGACGCACTCATACACCTACTCACAAATCCACTCAAATACTTATACATCCACTCACAGATCAACTCACACACCCATACAGTCACACAAATTCACTCACAGACCCAATCAGAGACTTATTTACCCAGTCACTGATACACTCAGAGTCTCATGCACCCACTCACAGTCCCACTCAGACACTCATGCTCCCAATCATTGCCCCACTGAGGGACTCCTGCACTCACCCACTCAGAGACCCACATAGACACTCATGTATTCACTCAGACAGCCATATACTTACTTTCAAAGGCACTCATGCACCTACTCACAGATCGACAGAGACTCATGCAACCAGTCACAGACCCAATGAGACACCGATGCACCAAGTAATAGATGCACTGATGCAGTCACGCAGTTTGTTACAGAACCCTTGATAGACTGATGCACCGTTTCACAGATCGACGGAAATACTTATACAGCGAATGAGAGACTTACTGATACAGTGATGTATGCAGTCACAGGTTCCACTAAAAGAGTTATAAACGGTGTTATAGACATATTAAGGGAGTTATACATGCTATTATAGAGTCTTTTAGATAGTAATGTGTTTAGTGTGTTATAATCTATTTTGCAGTTATAGGTTTTGTATATGGTGGAGGCTATTAAATGTCTGCTTTTGTCTGGTCATTTAACAATGTCTTCGCTGTGATCACGGCTACCGATATCATTGCGGCGTACAGCATTGTGAAAACAGAATATCAGTTTAAAAGATTGTTTTTATACAAACTCCCAACAAAAATAGGACTTTAAACAGTGCAGTAATAAACCCCCAGTGTCTAAAATACTGTAAAATGTGTGTATATTATGTGTTTTACACCTCTTAAAAAGGCGCTATTGTTGCGGTTATCAAAGTCATCAAGAAGATGGAAAGTAGGGTTCAAACAGTTTTAAAAAAAAACTTACTAGAAAAATGTGTACAAAAGTTTAAACAATGATATAGTTAGTAATGTGTGTATTGTAATACTTAGAATGCACTTTTTAAGTAATTTTTTTAAAATGTGGCGGTAGTTGAATGTGTGAATTTGTTTTGCGATTACGCAACATGATCGCGATCGTGATGTGGTAAATTTCAAAAATTCAAGAAAAAAGAATTCTTTAACAAGAAAAGGAACATAATTGCGGCCCCTTGGGTGGCTCTGACAAGAGCTTTTGTGTTGATTGGGTGTATAAAACAGCAACAGATAAGACTGTTTGCAGAGTTTCAGAATGCTTAGAAACACCCTATTCCCTTTGTCTGTAAAGTGAACTCCATCACTTCTATATATTCTGTGCATGTTAAAACGCAGTTTGTTGTTGCGGATAGAGCCCATGTTATGGTCTCTGAGGAAAACAAACAGTTTTATTAACATGTTTCCTGGCTTTATCAATCAGTGGACAGAATCGATTAGGCCACTTCAATTTCTGTCTTTTGCATATGTTAGAGTACACCAAGACAGTGTGAGGGAAAAGCATCATCAAATCAGCAAAGGTATCCTTCAATGGGATTTCAAGTCCTACTCCAGTTAATATGTCTGAGTCACAGCCACCACAGTGCACAATCATGTGGAAGGTTAAAGGGACGTTATAGTTAGGAAATAGAATTTGAAAAAACCTTAGAAATTCACTGAAAAAAACAAAGATTACTGGGACGTTATAGTTAGGTTGACATTTCACTCGTACAAAACCAGACAAAATTCAGCAGTTATAGGTACCTGAGCTAACTATAACTCACGCCCCTGCAATGCACTGCTTATGACCTCACATATTACATCACTCATGGCCTAGTCAGTCACATTAGTGAAGACATCTCAGCATCACCGATGACATCATCCAGAGAAACACTGACACACCCACCTACACCCCATAAATCCCACACAAACATATTCACAGAACCCATACAAACCGTCACACATCCATACAGCCAGTAACACCCTTAGAGCCAGTAACGGAACCACTAACTCGCATATAAAGCCACTCATGCACCTACTCACTTACTAATACATGGAGACAGACACACTTACACATCCACTCATACACCCATACAGCTACTGACACAGTAAATGAGCTAACCATACACCTACTCACACACCTGCTCACTCACCCATACAATCAGTCACACAGCCACTAACTCACCTATACAATTACTCATACAGCCACTCAGTTGAATATAGTACTACATATACTCACTCACCTATGCAGTGCCTGAGGGAACCACATACTCTCCCATACAACCTCTCAGTCACTTACACATACAACCATTCAAAGACCCATTCACTCACACATACAGTCACTCATACACCCAGTCACTCACCCATGCACCCACTGACACCCATTGATGCACCGAGACAGCCACTCAAGTGTCCGGTCACTCGCCCATACAGACACTTGTGTATCTGCTCAAACATCCATTCAGCCACTGATGCACCCTCTGATTCACCATTTACAACCACTGATACACAGACTCAGTCAACTATACAGATACTCACACATCCCCTCACTTGCTCTCCTATACAAAAACTCACACCACACCCACTATCTCATGCATACAGTCTCTTATATACTCAATCACTCTTCTATACACCACTTACACACCCACTCACTTACCCATACCCACAGCAGGTTACCTTAGTATAAATGTTGTTAACACTCAGTCATTTTTAGAAAACACTCACAATCCATGGATGAGGTCATCGGTGAAGACCTCTCAAATGACAACACTGATATCATCAGTGATGCCACTGACCAGGTCATGAGTGATGATATGTGCAGTCATAAGCAGTGCATGGCAGGGGGCGTGAGTTATACTTACTGTAACTGCTGAATTTCCCTGGGTTTGAACGAGTGAAATGTCAGCCTAAATTTAACATCCCTTTAACCTTCGGTTTTTTCAATGAATTTCTAGTGTTTTTCTTTATTCTATTTCCCAAACTCTAAATCTGGCCCTTAATCTTGACTCAAGGGGCCTCCTTTCCATACAGTCCTAGCTGCTGCTTTCATTTTTACAAGGAGATGCAAACTGAGCTTGGATAAAGCCGTCAATAGACCACTTATCTTAATAGAAATTTATAAAGCGCACGGTCACCCAGAGGTTTCATGGGGCTGATCAGGCAGAAGTCACATCAAAGGGAGGTTACCCAAGAGCTTGCTAATACAGCCAGGTTTTAGGCATTCTTCTGAATGCCAGGAGATTGGTACTCGTCCGGAATGCTAGTGGCAGGGAATTCCAGAAATTTGGGGCGAGGTAAGAGAACCTACACCCTCCCTGACGTCTGAGTTTGAAGGTAGGAATAGACAGGAACTGAAGGTGGGCGGACCGTAGGTTGCGAATAGGTACATGCCTAACTAGTCGGCAGCTAATAAATTTGGGGCTACTGCCACGCAGGGCTTTAAAATTTAAACACCCTGACTTGAAGGCGATAAGTTGGGAAAGAGGAAGCCAATGAAGTTTGTCCAACAGAGGTCTAGCGGATAGCCATCTGGGATCCTTGTGAATTAGCCTGGCGGCCTGGTTTGTACCGGGTGGAGGCGCTTGAGTAGGCCCAAAGGGAGGCCAAGATAAATAGAATTGGAAAAGTCCAACCGAGACAGGACCAGGGCAATCACGACCTGTATCAGAGCAGAGTGGGTGAGCAAGTGGGCAATCTTCCTAATCCTGCGAGGCTGAAATAGGCTGGACGAAACCACTGCCCCCACTTGGCCTCTAAGAGAGAGATCGACATTAATGATGACCCCAAGACTTTTTACCGATTATCAGGGGACGGGAGAGGGACCCAATTCCACCGACCAATAGTGAGGGCCCCAAGAAAGTTCACTCTTCCCAGGCAGGATTAATTCAGTCTTGCCCGGGTTAAGTTTCAGGTGATTTAGGTTCATCCAGCTCTGAATGTGAAGCATCGTAGTTTGGAATTGGAGAATGGAGTCAGAGGAACTATCCAGGGTAAAGACCAGCTGGAGAGCATCCGCATAGTTAAACGTAGTGACCATCATATTTTTTAAGGAGTGAATCAGAGGCCGAAGATACAGATTAAAAAAGAAAGGAGAAAGAGACGAGCACTGAGGAACTCCGCATGAAGTAGCAAGTTCAGGAGCGGTGAAAGGGGCGAGGCGAGCAGCCTGGGTTCTACCCTCGAGGAAGGATTTGATCCAGCTGTAGGCAACGCCAGAGATGCAGCCTCTTTGACACGGTCCAGCAAGATGTTATGATCGACCGTGTCAAAAGCGGCCGACAAATCTAATTACACTAACGCTTGGGCGCTGCCTTTATCGGCATTGGCTCTCATAGTATCAAGCATAGCCAGGATTACGGCCTCCGTAGAATGCGCAGGCCTAAATCCTGCCTGATGCGGCTCTAAGTATTCTGTCTGTTCTATGAAATTAGAGAGACTCCTGGTCACATGAGTCTCTAAGATATTAGCCAAGAAAGGGAGAAGAGAAATGGGCCGATAATTGGAGAGATTCACAGGGTCAGCCCCCGTTTTTTTGAGTAGGGGGATGACTATACCATTCTTAAAGGCATAAGGGACCCTACCCTGCGTGAGTGACTCATTAAGGAAGGGTAGCACACTATGAGGAAGGTAGGAAAGAATGTCTCATGATATAGGGGGGCAACAATCGTTAGGTGATCTGGATTTAACACGGATCAATAGATCTGAGAGAATCGACGGGCAGATGATAGGAAAATGATACAAAGTGGATGCATTGATTATCGGATTGTCCAAAGATTCCCTAGGCAGTGTGATGGAAATACTGGCTTTGATGGTAAAGATCTTCTCCAGGAATAAGTTGTTCAGGGAGTCACATAGATCTTGAGTGAGAGTTTGTTTGGGAAGGATCCTTTCCGAGTTACAGAGGTCATTAACTATAGAAAAGATTTCCTTCGACTTGTTCTGGGACCACTGCAACAGGATACGCTGCAACAGCTGGCACAATGTTTCTGGCAGCTTGCTCAAAACATCCTAGAGAGGCATATGAATTCTCCAATGAGTAATTATTATTCCCCACGTGACAGACTGATCTCTAAGATGTAGTTCAAAAGTAGATTATTTGTTCTAGTTACAGATCATAAGATACTAGTAAGTACCATTAGCAAAAGCATATTCTCACTCCAGTCGTCCCATGCAAGTTACTGCAAATAGATACACACACATAACAGTCTGGAGTACTACAGTCTACAACATACATCATCACTTAATAAGCTATCATATATATAGGCACACATTCACACACACAAAGTTACAGCACAATGACCAAGCTCAATGCTTATATCTCAGATAAAAATCTGTACTAGGTTTCTCAAAAGAGTAAAATGATTCCAGTTCTTCCCCTCCCAACGTTAGTTTCTAAAGAGCTCCACCCTCTTAGTCTACAATATAATATAAAGAATTATGGAAGGTGAAACTTTGTGGACGGTGTTCTTCAAATATGGAATTGGAGAATTATATTCCAAGAAAAGAGAAGTAAAAAACAATTGCCTTGTTACGACTCAAGACAAAAAAGAAGGAAACCAAAATCTGTGGTAACTTTACAAGTCCATGAACTGTTACCCTAGGATAGTCTCCCTTGTAGGGTTAAGGAAAACACTGCAAAGGTGAACAGGAGCCCGGAGATTCCTCCAGTAAACAAATACATATTTGTAGTATCTAATCTTCACTGTATCTTCTTTACATTACCCATCTAACTACAACAGTAGGTGCACATTTGTTGTAATTAAACAGCGATTAGATTGAGCATTAGCAAAAGACATCTTAGTTCTAGCCGTTATCTTGACATTTAACGGACTCCATTTTGTATTCATGGCAGCCATTTTGTCTGCCACATGCTACCTCGTGCCGACCATGTGCTCTGTCCTATCTTCCTGTCCATGACACTTGAATCTGCCCAGCAACAGGCTATTATTAGCGTCCCCTTGTTTTGCCGCTGACCGTTAGGGTTCGCATCTGTTAGTGATTAGCCTTAGATTGGAATGTGTTAGCCGATACCCCCAAGACTGTTAGCTCCTCCCACTGATCGATTGTGCTTCTCGATATTCCCTTATATGTACATAAAATGTGCTCTTGTGCTTTGTACCGCCTTTTTTGAGTCCCTGTGTGGGTATAAATAAACCATGCATCCCTAGCTTCGGGGTGCTACTTCTTGCAATGCCGAAGGGTACTGTTTGAACCGTAGCACCACCTCATGAGGTGTAATAAATGTTACGTTTTCTATTTCCAGTTTCTGTGCCAACTTCTTTCAATCGGGTCTGAGGACTTCATGCAGAGAAGGGCGAACCCCTTGCACTAGCAGGTCTGGCTGAGGCCTGCACGACAAATTGGCGCCCGACACGTGGGGCTCATCGGCGACTCGGATGCCCGAAGGATTGGTCGTGACGAAGGTTTGGAACTTCGGTGAGGACGCGATCGCTGCCAGAGAAGACCAGAGTCTTGGCACCCGAGGCGTTTCTTCCCTTCTTTCCGATCTGACCATCCAGGCGGCGCCGGTCCTCGACTGAGATCTCTTCTGTTGGTTCGCCGTGCAGTGACGTTTGGTCGAATTTAGAACTTGGCAGTTGGAATCTGGACTCCTTATGATTGGTAAGAGCCGTTTTGCGGCACCTATTGTAGGTTTTGGATGCCCTTGTATGGTAAGGTAGTTTTAGGAACACTTACTGTGGCATATTTGTATTTGGAAATGCAATATATATATATATATATATATATATATATATATATCTGAAAGGGTTCCCCTCTCGATAGATCCAAGGAAACACAAAAGACTCGCACTCCAGGGTCCCTGTGAAAATCGTTTATTGGCGACGCGTTTCGACCAGGCGGTCTTCTTCGTTAGCCAGCCACAAACACACAATCACCATTTTAAAGTGCACCAAGGAAGTAGTGGAAATTGACATAGGACCACATCCCAAAGCAAACTACAAAAGTAGTAAAAACTACAAATGGGGTAGAAGAAAGACCCTGTAGTGCAATAGGTAATATGAACTAGTGCTTAAGACATAACTGAAAACCACATTTCATTATTTTAAATACATTAAACGTATGTACACCATACTGGTACAGTAGAATTGATTAAATTAATACAATTACGATCTGGCCAAGTGGCCTATGTAAATAAATAAATCTGAAGCACTGGAAGTATAGTTTCATGCATTTGCACAAAATCGAGTCCAAAAACAACATAAGTGTAGGCCAAGTGGCCTCGTATCTCCTCTAGGCAGAGAAAGATATATTGCATGTTTGAAAATAGGAAATACATTTCTCAGGGAGAAAAAAGAAAAGGAGGAAAGACAATGTATTCGTCCCGGCCAAGTGGCCAAATGATCTAAATATTAGGGGTTTTCATAGCTTATACACTAGTGTTATAACGCTACCTATTTACATGTTATCAAACTGCCGAGAGACATATTCTGAAACTACATGGGTTCTGGAAGGTGGAGCTTAGTCAAGGGGAGTGAGGGGGTTGCAAAAGAAGGCAATCATTAGATATGGCTTGATAATAAAACAGGTAGTGCTAAAATAAATCTTTTAGCGCTGTGGTTAGTGCAAGAGGTGAACCCTATACTATCTGTTGACAGCCTATTCAGACCTACATCAAAGAGTATAGTTGTGGGTGTGATTGTGCAGTTAAAAGGTGGGGTTCTGGTAGTGTGCAAAAAAGGGAATGGGGAAATATAACCGAAAGTGAGGTGGTGGTGGGTTATTCGCAGAGTGCGAGCTTCCCCATGTGCAGGCCCAGGTGGGTCGTCACGAGGTCGTCTTGTCTAAGCTATACTGTGAAGCTCCTAACTCCACAGCTATCATCAGAGAGGGTCCTCTCCGATGGGATAGTGTGTGTTGGACGTTGCAAACACAACAGCTGGGGATGGAATATATTATATATATATATTTGTAGCAAATAAAGTTCTTGAATTCAGTAAGTAAAAGTAGGTTTGATTTATTGTAAATAAATCCAAGTTAAGTTAACAATAAAATGATCCATAGATGTAATAATAAAAACCCCACCAGGAGCAGTTCTTCTCTCGCTCAGCCTGCCTGCCATCAACTGCCTCTACTAAGAGCAGTCAGGTACCAAACATTCTAAGGTGTCATCAAACATTCTACCAAACATTCTAAGGTGTCATCAAACATTCTACCAGATGCAGTGGCTAAGCAATGGGGAAATCTAAGCAAGGGAAATGCACAGGATAAGTAAGATGTAACACATCCCCCTTCCTTAGAAAACAACAAACAAAGATAAGAGAATACATTACATTCTTAAATATAACAGTTGAAATATACATTTTCAAATATAATGACCAAAGGAACACATTACATTGCATTCTTAAATAACAGTTGAAATATAATAAGGATTGCATTTTCTAATATAATGACCCTTCAATTATAATGACCCCATCCCCTTCCTAAGAAAAATTAAACAGATGTTCCTATAATCCACCACTTGGACACAAAGGTCCTTAAACTTAAAAAAATTTGAATTGGAGTACACAGCTCACACAACTTCCATATCAAATATAAATACAATATGTTATATTATATAATATAATAGAATTCACTAGAATGGAAAATTATGGATTTGATACATAACATCAACAACAGAATCCACTAGAATGGAAAATTTGGATTTGATGCATAATTTAATAAAATCCACTAGAATGGAAAATTTGGATTTGATACATATTAACATCCACAAGAATGAAATTGGATGGTTTAGATAAATAAATACATTTGTAAATAGAGCAACCAACGGCTCCTTTAAACTTAACAAACTGAACGCCTCTAGAACATTAGAGCATTTGTGTGGTTCATATAAGCCAAATAGAGTGACCTGCGGCTCTTCATAACATAAAACAATTGAACTTCTCAGAGTACATATCAAGAAAATTGATCAACCTAACAATTGAACTCCTCAGAGTACATATCAAGAGAATTGAGCAACCTACGGCTCTTCATACTTTAAACAATTGAACTCCTCAGAGTTTATATCAAGCAATGGAGCGCCTCAAATTGAGCACAGATGTGGCTCCGCAAAATACACATCCAATAAATTCAACACTAGGACAACTTATCCTCTGAAAAGAACACCTCAACATATATTCGTGGTTCATATCAGCATATCAGTATCAACACCTCAAAAACAATTGAGCACACTTGTGGTTCAAATCAGCATATCAGTATCAAACATAAAATGAGCACCCCAACAAAAGTTGAGCACATAAATAGCATATTCCTTTAAACGTAAAACAAAGAAATTAGAGGATACACATGAGATTCAAGAAGTATAAACTCCACACTAGTCATTGTTCAACTAGCCAAAATAACAAGGCACACCACGACATCACGGGTGTAAACCTGAAGAATGTAAGCAAACCATTCAACAACACAATAAGCTCCATGAAATGTCTTTTAACAACCAAAATATAGAGTGACAAATACCGCTCAGGCGTAAGCTACGCCACAAAATAAAACATGCCACCCATTGAATACCGTACCCAAGGTACCCAAACTAAAGGACATTAAAATCGAACCAATTCCAAAACACAACAAACAAACTACACCACAAAAAAAAAACACGCTGCCTTATAAAACCATGAAGACAAATATCCCTGCAAAGAAAACAAGTTAATGTTACGCCGGTGAGCGAACTCTCTAACCCGAGAAGTGCAGAACTCATCCAACGCTGATCGACAAGAGCTCTTTTCCAGTATCCACTTAGATTATCACAACAGTCACTTGCTGAAGTCCAGTCACTCGTGTGAAAAAGAACGATGTAAACGCTGCACATAGCACTAATAATGTAGACAAATGACATCATCTAAGTGCCAAGATGCGAAGTTGTTCATGAAAAACCAGTGATAATAAAGTTCCTGGACTCTGTAATATTTCTCAGATAACGCTGCACACACCGCACCAGATGAAAAGATCCGCAAGAATGTCACAGAAATGTGACATGACATACAGTTTCCTGCACAACAAGACAAGTAGATTGTTCGGATTGCCGTGGGAAGAGTAGAGATTCCAGATCGGCCAGAGTGTCTGACGTACGCTCACACACTTGCGACGTTCTTCACTAACTCCCCATGCGCATTCGACGACGTCACCAGAAGATCACAGATAGTAGTCAGGAAGGATCGCTCTGCTCCAATTAACCAACTGCCACAATGCCAGCGAAGACAGCAGGGCACACACGAGGTGATTACTACGTTTTTTATTGTTTTAAAATTCGCCTCAAGAGTTGAAAAGTAGAAAGCATCAAAACTGTGCCAGAAAACTTCGGTTTCAAAACACCATAACAGTCGCATTTCCGATGTTCCCGCAGACACCGCATTCAGTGCTCTGTTCAATAATAACAGAATTTCTCCTCCAGGGGCCATGGCAAAACTAAATGTCATTTTCCAATTTCTCACACACTTGAAGCGTCGAATACTAATGAATGTTGCACAGCTGATGACAGAAGCATGTCTCTCTTCAAACATGACAGACATCATCATAAGCAAATAGTTAGCAGTTATAACAGGTCTTCTTAAATCCAAAAGGAAACTGTGGGAGACTCTCTCCTTAAAACACAGAAGCCTTAACGTAGTAGTTCACTCCAAGTTCTCTTCAGATTCAGATCAAATCATGCAGTTATAATTCCTTCAGCTTCAATCCAAATCACGCAGTCAGAATTCAAACACCCTGGGATAGTAGGCTGTCCAGATGACTGGGGACACTGGTGGAGTGAACTAGGGCGTTTCTGTAATTTTACCTTTTCTGTTCCGGCTTAAGTAGTTCCTTAGTTGCAGTAGTAATTCATTAAAACAGTCCTCTTTCCACACATAGGTTCTGTTCTGTTCTGTACCTCGTCGCCAATTTGTAGCAAATAAAGTTCTTGAATTCAGTAAGTAAAAGTAGGTTTGATTTATTGTAAATAAATCCAAGTTAAGTTAACAATAAAATGATCCATAGATGTAACAATAAAAACCCCACCAGGAGCAGTTCTTCTCTTGCTCAGCCTGCCTGCCATCAACTGCCTCTACTAAGAGCAGTCAGGTACCAAACATTCTAAGGTGTCATCAAACATTCTACCAGATGCAGGCAATGGGGAAATCTAAGCAAGGGAAATGCACAGGATAAGTAAGATGTAACATATATATACATATACATATATATACATATACATATATATATATATATATATACATATATATATATATATATATATATATATATACATATATATATACATATATATATACATATATACATATATATAGCAACCCATATAGGCAGGCAATGTGAAGATTTTTCTTCAACTATTTGATTTGAACGGCGCAACGTACTACAGCTACTTTAAGCGCTACTTTGTGTATAATATTGCATATTTTGCATTATTTTTGGCATGCCTGTTTTTAGCGCACTTTGAAGGTTGTGCTGCTTTTGTAATGGTACCAGTTTACGACTTGAGGAATCGCAGCTGGCTCGCCCAGAGGGGACACCTAATAGAACTATGTATGTAAAATTTGGTCTTTCTGCCATAATGTACAGCACCTTGTGGCATAAATATACCAAAAATGATCCTGAGTTACGGTGGCCACTAAATGGGTCATTTGATGCACGAAAGATGTATGTATGTGGAACGATGTATGTTTGAGCGAAGGTCTAGACGTGACATGTTTGAATGTGTGCGTATGTGGGAAAAAGAAGTGCGGCAGCAAGAGAAGCGTGAGCAAGCGTTGATTGACAAGGAACAGCGAAAGAATGTGTATGAGAAAGCGCTGGAGTTGA
This sequence comes from Lissotriton helveticus, assembly GCF_964261635.1. Taxonomy (NCBI): domain Eukaryota; kingdom Metazoa; phylum Chordata; class Amphibia; order Caudata; family Salamandridae; genus Lissotriton; species Lissotriton helveticus. Next base: position 488,374,094 of record NC_136067.1, on the reverse strand, counting down.
GAAAGAAAGAAGTGAAAGAGAGAGAGGAGAAAGAACATAGGTTGCAGGTATCTGGCCAATATCCTGTCCGACAGCCTCTCTATCCTGTCCTTAATAAACCGCAAGATGATTTTTTTGGTATTAGATCGACCTCCACCTCCGTATGCCATTCCCTCCGCTCCGGGCGATGGGGATTCTGTTACAGAGCAACAAAAGGCGCGGGACACTCGATCCATGCTGACTACTGCGCGTTCGTCAGAAATTAGACAAGCTGCTCGTATAGCATTTCGTAATGCCGATTCTGCTCCCAATCTTTTAGTTATTATGAAGGACTGGTCGGAAAAGGAGCAGTTATGTTTTGTTGAGACATTTGCTGATGAAGTCGTAGAAATGTTTCGAAAACACTCCCCAGTATTAGAACATAATGATACAGCAGATGATCGTAAACAGCTACATGATGGTACTTTTGTTTCTTCTCAGGTGGACGACGCGATTAGACGATTGGTTAAATTACGAAACGAGGCGGTTCACCTGAAGGAGCAGAAAAAGCGTACGGACGAAGCTGCACAGCCCAATTTGTCCGGAGTGTCGCAGTCTCCTATCTTCGTAACAGATAAGATAATACCAGTCGAAATGAGACTTATGCGGGAAGCCGCGCCCTTGTATGTTCCTCCTAAAGGAGCGGGTGATAGTGATGATAAAAACTCTACTGATGCTAAAGGATATTTTATTTATAATTGGGTGTACACTCCTTGGAATAGAGCAGATGTAATGGCGCTTAAAGCAGCGTTACCTGATCCGCGTAAAAATCCGGCCGCTTTCTATGAAGAAGTTGAAGGCGCTTTAAATTCCTGTACTATGACCTTATGCGATATAGACTTGTTTTTCGGGTTAATTCTGCCACCAGATATGTGGCGGACTGTTCGGAAAATTGATGACAGTGTTACCTTTGGTGCTGACTGGAAGGACTTAGAACAAATGGATGTGGATAGGGAGCCCGCTAAAAAGCCACATCGGTTGATACTAGATCTCCCCGCAGCCATTTTAACTAAGCTTAAAACAGTTATCCCCCCTAAAAAGATCGATTGGACTGTCTTAGCATCGTGTAAACAAAAGGCTGATGAATCAGTTTCTGATTTCTTTACACGCTTTGAGGAAACATTTCATGATTTTAGCGGTCAGTCTTTGACGGATGATACTGGCAGACATCTGTTTGTCGACAAATATGTCACAAATCTGTTGCCAGGGATAGCTAGCCGCTTAAAAGCCAGTGAAAGTTCTTGGACTACCTCTTCTCCGGCATCCGTTTTGACGATGGCCCAATACTATGACCGTCAAGAATTAGAAGCGAAAGGTAGCGAGGAAAAGAAATCCAAAGATTTAAAAACGAAAATTATGTTAGCTCAAGTCTATGGTCCGCCCTCTAGAGGTTATGATAGAGGCTACGATAGAGGTTACAATAGAGGCGGACGTGGATCTTTCAATACCCCCTATACTCGTACAAATTTGTCTATCAATCAATGTGCGTATTGTAAGCAGTTTGGTCATTGGATGGCGGATTGTCCAGTGTTGCGTGCCCAACAGAATTCACGGGGGCGGGGACAAAGGAGAAATGGTTCAGGTTTTTCAGGGCCTAGGGGAAATACGAATGATCGTGCTCGATTTGATACTAATGTACGAAAGCAAAATGGTCAAAACACTTTTGATAGACGAAACCAATATCAAGTGTCTGATTATGTTCAGCCTGACCTTTACGATTCTGTTCATGCATAGGATTGCCTAGGATGGGGTAAGGAATCAGTTGAAGTTCCAGTAGATCAGACGGGTCCCTATGTTACAGCACATGTTTTGGGTTCCAATGATCGATTTCTGGTTGATACAGGAGCTACTCGTAGCGCTTTGTCTAAACAATTGGTTCCAAGGGCTCCCCTGTCTGGCGTAAGTATTACTTAGATAGGTTTCGACGGAACACCTTCCCTTAGCCCATTGTCACAACCACTTGCATTCCACGTTGATAGATTTAGTGCTCCATGTCCATTTTTGCTTTCTCCAAATACACCAGATATTATTGTGGGTCTTGATATGTTGAAATATTTCAGAGCCACAATACGATGTTCCCCTGAAGGAGTGCGTGTCATTTTGAACGATAATCACTCCGAGCCTGAAAGAATTTGCTTTATTAAAGGAGGATATTGCATTGGCTTCGCTTCCTGAAAGTTTGTGGGCTACCTCAGACACTGATGTGGGTCAAATGGTTATCCCACCGGTTCAGATTAGTGTCAAGGAGGGAGCTGTGTTACCTCGTTTGCCACAATATAGGATTTCACAGGAGGGTGAAGAGGCACTCACACAAATTGTACATGATCTTATCCAAGTTGGGGTTATTGAGGAAGTCCCATTTAATGTTTGCAACAGCCCGATTCTCCCGATTTTGAAGAGAGATACTGATACAAGAGTCTACAGATTCATCATAAACTTGAGGGAAGTTAACAAGATTGTCGTGCCGCAGTATCCTGTGGTTTCTGACATTACCACACTTCTTACTTTGGTTCCTCCGACTGCTACTACATTTTCTGTGATAGACTTGAAGAATGCTTTCTTTTCGATCCCTATTCATCCTGATAGCCGATACTTGTTCGGTTTCACTTTGAATAATCGATCGTATAGATTTTGTAGAGTACCTCAAGGCTATACTGAGAGTCCGAGTATTTACAGTCAAGCATTGAAAAGAGAACTTGATTCTTTTGCATTACCCGAAGGTGTAGCTCTCATACAATATGTCGATGACATCTTGCTGGCAGCCGACACTCTAGAACAGTGCGAAAAGTGTACTCTGTCTTGGCTTTCTTTTCTTGCTTCCCATCATCACAAAGTGTCTCGAAAGAAGCTGCAATATTGTAGACCAAAGGTAACCTACTTAGGTCACCTTTTGTCTAAGGAGGGACGTGCATTGACATCAGATCGTATACAAGCAATTTTAGACACGCCCGTTTCTACTACACAGAAAGGAGTACGCGCATTTCTGGGTCTTACTTCCTTTTGCAGACAGTGGATTTGGGGGTTTCATATATTGTTAAGCCTTTGTTAGCACTTTTGACAAAAGATACTCCCGTACCCCTTCCATGGACAGATAAATGTGAAAAAGCTTTTCGACAGTTACGACAAGCTCTTTGTTCAGCACCAGTGTTAGGCTCACCAGATTATACGAAGCTTTTTACACTTTACGTGCATGAGAAAGATGGATGTGCATTGTCAGTTTTAGTCCAGTTACATGGCGATAAGCAATGTCCTTGTGCTTATTTTTCAGCAGTTCTTGATCCTGTTGCTAGAGCATTACCTGGGTGTTTTCGCTCAGTTGCAGCAACAGCTGTGTCAATACGACAGAGTGAGGGAATAGTGTTGTCACATAAGCTGTTAGTGTTGGTATCGCATGCTGTTGATGCCCTTTTGAATCAGACAAAGATGCAGCACTTAACTAGTGCTCGTCTTACAGGATATGAACTGACATTGCTAGCTCCTCACATTACATTGAAGAGATGTGCAACTTTGAACCCTGCTACTTTGTTGCCGTATCCAGTGGCTCAGCCTCAGTCACAAGAAACGCATGATTGTATATTCTTGACTGAGGAACAGACAAAGGGTCGCATTGATCTGCAAGATACGCCCCTTCCAGATGTGGATGGTGAACTATGGGTTGACGGGTCTTGTTTGAAATTACCAGATGGCACAACCTCAGCCGCATATGCAATCACCACGCTTGAAACAATAGTGGAGACAGCTCGCATACTGCAGAAATCGGCCCAAGCAGCTGAATTGATAGCTTTGACACGAGCATGTGAGCTTAGTGTTGATTTATGTGTGAACATTTACACAGATAGCTGCTATGCTTTTGGAGTAGCGCATGATTTTGGCCTACTCTGGCAGGAAAGAGGCTTTCTTACATCTCACGGAATGCAAATAATGCATGGAGAATTAGTGCATAATCTTTTGATTGCATTGACATGCCCAAAGAAAGTAGCCATAGTGAAATGTAGCGCACACAAGAAAGTGACAGACAAGATTGGACAAGGAAATGCCTTTGCAGACCATGTGATATGGAAAAATGGTCCAAGACCTCTATATTTTATGATGACTCAATTAATCAGTAACTCTTTTGAATCAACAAAGTTGGGAGCATGTCACTCAGGATCTGCTCGATTCAATTAAATGTTTTTCATTATTCACAACAACAAGTTGTAGAGACAAGGGCAGCAGCAACACATAATATCTAGCCTTGAGAATTATTTAATAAACCAAGGACCACATATTAATCATTTCATACATTAATTTGAGTTATATATCAAAAGGTTACCCCAATGGAGCGTGCAGATAGAAAAGGAAGTAGAAAAAGGCGTGTGCAATTTAAGAGGGAAAGGAATTCACAGAAAATTATTGTGACAAAATATATTCATTGATAATTAACCTAACAACAAGCGACAAATCAATTGACCATGCTGTTCAACCTGGCCAAAATGGAATACCATTTCATTTGCAAGTTTTAATAAATGTTCATTACTCCTCAGTGTCAAAGATCTCCGCACATTAGTATACAGAAACACAGAAAAAAGGGAGTCCAGGTCTTTATAATTATATACGTCGACGTTTCGACTCGTCTTTACGACCTGACGGTTATTTGAGCCTGAGTCATGAGAGTCTTCTTCAGGACGAAAGAAATAGAAGGTTAACTTGGGATCATAGGTGACCCCTTCCACAAAGATGGGGGTGGTGCTTATTCCCACATACCCAAGGATTATTCTTTAATCCAATACGTCACTCCGTGAGGAGTTGATAGTAGACGTGGGATAGCGAGCAATGGCTAAAAACGAGGAGATGCACTTAGTTCAATACGGGCACAATCTTCCACAAAAAGGTGAGGGGGGTTCTCTGTATTGTGGAGGGACTGCTGATACTCATTCGGGTCGCTTTATTTATTGTAGACTACTGTATTTTAAGTCTCAATTCGGGTAGGTCACCTCCTCACTCTGTAATCACCAACCGAAAGTTGAGCCTTCCGTGCCAATTCCTAATTCTAATGTTAAGGTTGTGCTCTCCTCAAATTTCTCAATATGGCATAAGCCTATGCATAATATCCTCAAAAAACCTCCTTACTTAGGTCTCCATGTTCCGAGATGTGGACAAACAGTCCCACATGGTTGCTCGGGTATTTTCAATTAACTCGAGCGTCTCGGTGTCGTTGTTAGCTAACACCGACACCGAGACGCTCAAGTTAATTTTGAGGATATTATACATGGGCTTACTATCAACTCCTCACGGAGTGACGTATTGGATTAAAGAATAATCCTTGGGTATGTGGGAATAAGCACCACCCCCATCTTTGTGGAAGGGGTCACCTATGATCCCAAGTTACCCTTCTATTTCTTTCGTCCTAAAGAAGACCCGCATGGCTCAGGCTCAAATAACCGTCAGGCCGTAAAGACGAGTCGAAACGCGACGTATCTAATCATAAAGACCTGAACCCCCTTTTTTCTGTGTCTCTGTATACTAATGTGCGGAGATCTTTGACACTGAGGAGTTATGAACATTTATTAAAACTTGCAAATGAAATGGTATTCCATTTTGGCCAGGTTGAACAGCATGGTCAATTGATTTGTCGCTTGTTGTTAGGTTAATTATCACTGAATATATTTTGTCACAATAATTTTCTGTGAATTCCTTTCCCTCTTAAATTGCACACGCCTTTTTCTACTTCCTTTTCTATCTGCACGCTCCATTGGGGTAACTTTTTGATATATAACTCAAATTAATGTATGAAATGATTAATATGTGGTCCTTGTTTTATTAAATGATTCTCAAGGCTAGATATTATGTGTTGCTGCTGCCCTTGTCTCTACAACTTGTTGTGAATAATGAAAAACATTTAATTGAATAGAGCAGATCCTGAGTGACATGCTCCCAACTTTGTTGATTCAAAAGAGTTACTGATTAATTGAGTCATCATAAAATATAGAGGTCTTGGACCATTTTTCCATATCGCAAGAAACCCAGGTCCAGTACCTTTTGGGTCACCCCATTACTTTAATGGATTTGCAGACCATGTGACACGTGAATCTGCGATGAGAAGAAACACTACTCCTATGTATGTAGTGAAGTCACAAGCTGAGAGATGGCATGATGCTAGGCAAGAAGTACAAGAGATACAGAGGACAGCCTCTGACAAAGAACGTGAACAATGGTCTAAAGAAGGAGAGTTAGTTGACGAAGGTTGTTGGAGAAATAAACAGATGGATAGGTGGAAGCTGCCTATAGCTTTCGTACAACCAATGGTTCAGATGGCACATGGGCTAGCACATGTTGGAGCTTCCGCAATAACGAAAATGCTTACGCAAGTTTGGGAGCATCCAGAAATTGCTAGCACAGCTAAGAGAGTAGTACAGTCTTGCATGATCTGTTTACAATACAATTCTGGAAAGGGAACGCGAGTTCCATCTGGAGGCTTTGCTACACCGACCGCACCTTTCGAAGTCTTGCAAATGGACTACATCCAACTTGAGCGCTGTAATAACTTAAAGTATGTTCTAGTGGTGGTTTGTGCTTTCAGTAAATGGATTGAGGCGTACCCCACGAAGGACAATACTGCTATTACTACCGCTAAGGTGCTGCTGAAGGAATTCTTCCAGAGGTTCGGTGTTTGCAGGCTTTTATGGAATGATAACGGACCTCATTTCGTTGGGGAAGTTATCAAATATGTCTTGAAGGGATTGGGAATTAAACAGAAGTTCCATGCAGTGTTCCATCCACAATCTGCAGGATTGGTGGAAAGGTATAATGCTACTTTGAAGCTGAAAATTGCGAAGATTCAAGCTTCTACGCACTTGACCTGGCCAGATGCGTTGCCATTGGCATTGTTGCCCATCAGATCAGTACCACATTCTAGGACGGGTCTCACCCCGTACGAGGTGGTATTTGGACGACCTATGAACATTTGGGGAGTTCCAAAACAGAGTTCTGTGTATGATGTACCTTGTGTCTTGATGAGTGACTATTTGGCACAGTTAACCGACAGTTTGGTTTCTATTCATCAACAGGTTCGTGAAGCACTTCCTGACAGATCTACAGGTGAAGGCCATGAGCTCCGTCCTGGTGACCTTGTGATGGTTAAGGCGTTTGAGAGGTCAAGCAGCTTGGAGCCAAGATGGCGTGGACCAGAACAAGTGCTACTTGCTACGAGAACGGTACAAAAGGGGGTGGTGATGGACGGAGCATCTGAACCAATCAAACACTCACACCCAGTCAAAAGATCTGGGTTTGATCCATCACCGTTCTTTAGCCCACTCTGCCACCCCAGTTCAGACATGGCTTATATGCAAATCAGTCTGACCCTGTGCCTCATGGGAACAGTCCAGCCCGAACTGCCAAGCCATGCCTTCCCTGGACCGGAAACAAGCTTCCGAGGACCGGTTTCTTGCCACGAGAACAGCGGTTCAAGTCACCAACAAGAAAAATTGGGTGCATAGCACTCATGGTGGGAAGGTATTGTCGACCTTGGTGGAACCTGCTGTGCTGACCGATCACCGAGAGATCTTGACCACGGAGAAAGGCCCTGCTGTATCACCTGGCGAATCTGCGGAGTTCTTCCCGGACCAGAAGACTCTTGGAGCAACGCGATACAACTTGAGGCCGAGGAAAGAGTCTACAGTTTTTTGAGAGAGACAGGTTGAGCAACCCCCCTGGGTAGTGGAAACGGAATGCCGATATGACAAGGGAGGGGGATCAGCCCTGCGTAGTGTAGTGACACCTGTCTTGATCTGCGGTGAAGAAAACAACGTCTACCCACAGGAGAAGAGCTCCTACGATTATTTTGTTTTTGAGAAAGCTGATTTTGCTGCTATGATAACCTCTAAGAAAAAGGCATTAGGAGTTATAGGTGTTTTTGCTGTTTTGACAATTATAGCAGTGATCACTTGGTCTGTTGAGATGATGATTCCTGCTCGCAAGTTTTTTATGGTTCCTACTACTCCAGTCCCAGAAGAGCATCAGCATTTCACTCTTCCGTATCATGAGCAAAAGCATCAAGAATCTTATCTCAATAATACGTTTGTCCAGATGCTCCATCATACACACAACGCCACGAATGCTACAAATTGTTGGATATGTGGTATGCTTCCAGCACATCAAAAGAAAGGTGGAACACCGTTTATTCCACTTCCTTTTTCGCATAATGGTTCTTGTCGAGCCTGGTACACTCTTCTATTTTCAACTAAGAAACCTGCAGTAGGTGGACTTCTTTTTCGTCTGAATAAAGAGTGTTATCAAGATGAACATGGGTATCCTCAAGCAAATGGAACTATATGGGAATGGGAGGAATACCGACCGGACAATGCTTCCACACCATATGTTTTCACCCATACGAGAGACTCTACCACAAGTAACCAGTCTGTAATCACTGTTACAAGGACTGTTACAAGGACTAAAGCCGACTTATGTGTACAAAGTACTGGACGAATTCCAGTTGGAACTAGTGATTGTGTTACTGTATTAAATATAGATGGGCAAAATGACAGTTCGTTTCTGGCCTCACACAACACGTATTTAGTGTGTGGGAACCATGGATATCATAGACTACCAGTATGGTGGTCTGGCACATGCTATGTATCTTTTCTATTGCCTCCTGTTTTCCTGGCACCTGCTTCATACCATCGAGATTTTAAACTGTTTAGAAATATTTCAATGAATCGTTATAAAAGGAGTGTAAAAATAGATGATGCAGACCAGACAGACACTAGTCTGCAACAATATGTTGATTTTAATTTGGGTTTGTTTCCTTTCGTGGGTGCTGCATTAAATAGCAGGAAAGTACGACGATTGACTAGAGTTGTGGAAACTGTCACTAATCAAACTGCTATAGCTCTTGGTAATATTACTGAAGAGTTGCAAATTGCTAGAATTGTAACTCTCCAAAACAGGATGGTGTTAGATGTTATGTTAACAGATAGAGGAGGTGCATGTAAAGTTATCGGTAGTAGTTGCTGCTGGGGGTTGGAAATTATTAACTATTCTCTGTATTGTAATTGCAGTGATTTTCACCTGTTGTATGTGTATCCACTGTGGCCCAATGCTATGTTCTATGTGCATAACTGCTTGTATACCATCCAAAAGAAATACTGTGAAAGCACAACACACGTTGGATAAAGAAGTAGCTAATATGATGCGTATCGATATACGAGATGAATGTTTTGATTACCCCAGGAGAGCGTATGTCTTTAGCTAATGCTAAAAGGGTCGTCTGTTGTAATTTAACAGCGATTAGATTGAGCATTAGCGAATGACATCTTAGTTCAAGCCGTTATCTTGACATTTAACGGACTCCATTTTGTATTCATGGCAGCCATTTTGTCTGCCACATGCTACCTCGTGCCGACCATGTGCTCTGTCCTATCTTCCTGTCCATGACTCTTGAATCTGCCCAGCAACAGGCTATTATTAGCATCCCCTTGTTTTGCCGCTGACAGTTAGGGTTCGCATCTGTTAGTGATTAGCCTTAAATTGGAATGTGTTAGCCGATACCCCCAAGACTGTTAGCTCCTCCCACTGATCGATTGTGCTTCTCGATATTACCTTATATGTATATAAAATGTGCTCTTGTGCTTTGTACCGCCTTCTTTTGAGCCCCTGTGTGGGTATAAATAAACCATGCATCCCTAGCTTCGGGGTGCTACTTCTTGCAATGCCGAAGGGTACTGTTTGAACCGTAGCACCACCTCATGAGGTGTAATAAATGTTACGTTTTCTATTTCCAGTTTCTGTGCCAACTTCTTTCAATCGGGTCTGAGGACTTCGTACAGAGAAGGGCGAACCCCTTGCACTAGCGGGTCTGGCTGAGGCCTGCACGACACATTCATGCGCTCTTATCATCGGAGTGGCAGCAGTGCCTGCATCTGTTCAGCCGAGAACCTAGGTCAAGGGGACCCTACTCATACGGAACCAGGATAGTTAAATAATTGACGAAAACAATGGTTCCTGTGGAATAATATCAAAGTGATATTGATATACTTATGCACAATGGCAATGAAGAGGATTAGAGTGATGTGAAAAGGAAAAAAGACCTCATACACCTTACTTATTGTATTTCACAATCAAGTGTATATAGTTCGTGAAAGAAATCAAGATATGTAAAAGGTAATAATATCACAGTAGTGCGTAGTGTCCCCAGTGAGAAAAAAAAGGAACCTAAAATATTGGTGACAAATATTTGTGACATATGTACAAGGTTTCCAATTAATCATAGAGTCGACCATTTTTATGTATACAAAATGTACAACGCATTTCTTATGCAATGATAAGCGCTGGTTTAATGGTTCGCTTCTGTTATCTGCCGACAACGTTTCGACCCTTTGTGCATTGTAGGGTCTCTTCAGGACCTAGAAATGTAGGGACATCTGAAGGGTGGTTTGCGCAGCCGTGTAGTAGATGTGTGCCACAAGTGAGTATAGGAAAGAGACACAGAAGAAGATACTAACAAGTGTCCCAGCTGGGCGCCCATGTGAGGGTAGAGTAGAGGGTATAGTAGGGCCTGATTCTAACAGCACGACAGAGCGTGCGTTCCTGGTACGATCTCCAGTTGCTATGAATGACGTGCACACAGAAGGGGCGTCTGCTCTGTCCTGGGGGTTATGGATAACTTCCTCCGAATAAGGCTGGATTAGCATTACTTGTTAAAAACGGGTGGATGAGTGCCGGAGGTGCAGTCACTCCGTGTTGGGGTTAGAAGATACCACCTGACCGTCAATCAGTCATTTAAGTGGTCGACCTCTAAAGTATTTTGAAAGGAGATCAGCCCAGCCTGCTGATGCAGCCCGTGGGAGCAGGACAGCGTGTGTCTGTCTGCTTGGCCTAATAACGCATTCAGCAGCAGCTCTGGATGCTCAACCATTGCATGTCTCACCAACACCCGCACTGCTTATGAGCATGCGGGGTCTGGCTTAGCCATTCCAATTGGTCCTGCAAAGATGACCAACATATTTTGGTGAGGTAAAGAAGCTACTGTTTTGCACACAGAGAGGGGCCATCTTTATTATATTAGTGGTAAGTGCTTTTAAGTCTCCAGCTACAGTATGTACAAATGCACAACATCCTTAGCACAACTAGTTTGATCATGATGAAGTGAAACTTTCCAAATCCTTCTCCACACTCAGTTCCACAGCTTTCCTTGAGGCATACTAAACTCATAGGTCTTTCTCACTATTACAAACCAATCACTTTACAAATCACAAAGGCAACAACTGTTACATATGTTCAACACAAGCCTGCCGCTGTACACCTATAACAGCAGTGTAAAAAATCTAACCAATTCCAAAAATTCTTTATTTCGGCCACATAGGCCATAAAAGATACAATAAAATACAATACAAATATTTAAAAAACAATACAATATTTACATATAAAAGATCTACTGGACCTGCATGGGGTGAGGAATACAAGGTAGTACAAGTTCAAGAAGACATTTTCTTCCTTATTATCCATGCTGCCATCAAAAATGTTGACACCGCAAAGACAATGTGGCCCAGAGTGTTGGTCTTCATGACCCTGTAAGCCTGTAGGTACTTCCTGAAGCCTAGGTTCCGACACAACGGTGCTATCCAACGCCTCCTCGCGCTTTGGTAAGCGCGGCAGCCAAACATTATGCGTAAATCATCTTCATCATGGGTTTTACAGCATGGGCAGAGTTTGTCACCCCCTGTGGACCATTTGTAAATGAATACTTTGGTGGGGAGTGTACCAAACCTCCATTGCAGGAACAGTTTCCTCGCCAAGAGAGGAAAAATAAAATCCATAAAAGGTTCAAACACATAAGAATTTTTGCATTCCATAAAACGTCCCGTCAAGGTGCCACTATTATGAACATTATCCACGTCAACAAGGTTTTTGTTTTTGTACAGCTGGGCAAGAGTTTTACGCGTAATCCTTTGACAGCCCTGAGCTGGGTCATCCCATAGGTCTTGCAAATTCAGGGTGAGCAGTTCCGACTTGATAAAGGCCAACCAGGGAATTTTGCAGTTGGCATCCAGCCTCATAACATGAATGAGGTCCTGTCTATAATGATGCAGTTCCTCGGTGGTCCATATCCGGTGCCAAAACTTCACGGGTTTTGACAGGAGATCCTCAGCAATAGAGGGAAGGCCCAAGTCTAGTCTTAGGGGAAGGAGTGGCGTACCTTGTGGGAGAGCAAGTAGGCGTCTCAAAAAGCTATTTTCCACACCTGCCAGAACCTTCCCTGCTTTATGTCCCCACAACTCACTACCATACATGGCAGCTGCCTTCGCTTGGGACCTGTATGTTTCCAGGGCCGGGCTAACGGGCTTAAAGGTGGACTTGTTAGCCACCTTCAAGAGTGCGCCCGATAGCTGGGAAAGTTTCAGCCTAGATCTCGCTATTTGGCAGTCCCATGATAAGTTTTCTTGAAGTGTTACCCCCAAGTAAATAAAGGTCGAGACCCTCTCAAGGCTAATTTCCCCCAGTTTAGGATTGGGTCTGGTTTTGGTAGGAGGGTTGAAGATCATAAACTTAGTTTTTTCCGTGTTCACCTCCAGCCCATGTTGACGACAAAAGAGGCCAAAACCATTCACAATCCTCTGGATCCCCATGGGGGATTTGGAAAGCAGGAGGGTATCGTCAGCAAACATTATTGCCGGGACCCTCCTGCCTGCCAAAAGCGGGGCGTCATTGTCCTCCACAGCGTCAAGATGTTGAATGACGCTGTTAATGAAAAGACAGAACAGGGTCGGGGCCAGGACACAGCTCTGTCTGACGCCTCGACGGATCGGGAATTTGCCCGAGAGCTTACCATCCCTCCCACACCTTACTTGTGCATAGTTGTTCTCATGCAACCTAATGATGATACTAAGGAGGTGGGGGGGCACTCCTAGCTTCTGCAAAACCTCCCATAGTTTCCCTCTGGGGACTAGGTCAAAGGCTGACCTCAGGTCCACGAAGACCATGTACAATCTTCCTCCCTCTAACGTTACCGTCTTCCAATATAGGAGAAGGAGGCGGAAGATTTGGTCCATGGTCGACGTGTTCTTCCTGAAGCCAGCCTGGAGGGGGCTCAAGATGTCATTGTCCTCCACCCAGTCTAGGAGATGGTTAAGGATAAGGCGCGCAAAAAGCTTTTGGGGTACATCTATTAGGCTAATAGGCCTGTAGTTGGCGGGGAGCAGAGTGGATCCCTTCTTGTGGATTGGAACAATCTCTGCCCCCAGCCAGGACCCGGGGATTGCCATACCTCCTAAAATGGCATTGAAAAGGATGAGAAGGTATGGACCCCATATGTCCGGGTGATGCCTGAAGAGATCCCCGGGTAACCTATCCAGGCCTGGCGCCTTCCCCATCGGCAAATGTTCCAGGGCCGCCTCCACTTCCCCCAGTGATAGTTCCATAACAAGATCTTGGGAGCCTGGGGGTGCTAGCAGGGCTGTATCAGGGCAGGAATTAATATCTTGGTAGAGTGCCCCAAAGTGGGCCTCCCAAACCACGAGGGCAATGTTGGGTTCAATTGCCTTTTCGAGTTCCCCTATCCCATTATTTACAAGGGCCCAAAATTTCCGGGAGTCCCTAACTTTTAGGGCGTCATGAAGGTCCTGCCAGTGGTTCCAGTCCCACTCGGTCCTAGCGGTCGCCATCACTGATTTATAACACTTCCTAAGGTCACGTACCTTGGCCTTATTTGACCCCTCTTTTATTGCAGCGATGAGCTCAGATTTTGCTACCCTACAAGAGGAGGTATACCAGGTGGGAACATAGGTCTTTTTCTTTCGGAGTGGCACCACCGGGTGGAATACCTCAGCCAGATCCCTCACTAGGTCCTGATGTATGTTACCCAGTTTCTCATTGTATTCTGGGATTCTTGGTTCATTTAAAAGTACGTCCACCTCCATGAGCCTTGGGAGTGCCAACTCGTATAGTTTATTGATAGCCTCTTCTGAACTCACAAGCTTTCCCCACTTAACCCGGCGCCTATTTGTTGTAAGGAGCAGTTCCCCCGAGTCTTCCCCTCGATTTACTGCGGCTGTGCCCGCTGGAAGCAGAGGGCACTGGATGTTTAATAAAAGGGCATTGTGGTCGCTGTCTGACCTATTTATTACCTTAAAGTCGAGGACTTTAGGCCAGAGTGTAATATCTACCATGATATAGTCTAACCTCGACTCATGGCCCCTTCTGTTGAAAGTACACACTGAGGGGGTATCGGATGGAGTACGACCATTACAAGCCCTCAGTGTGTAGTTCAGGGTAAGGGACATGAGTTGTGTTGCTAGGGGGGGACCAGGCTTTGGGGTGAGGGGAAGACGAGGGAGGGACCCCCCAATGGTCATCCTCGGCCGTAAGGGCACCATCCAGTAGGCCCTCCAGGGGTTCAAAGTGGCAATTGAAGTCTCCTCCAAGTACCACCTTGAAATCTCCCGGAAGTTGACCCAAGAAGGTGGACAGATCGTTTAGGGTCGGTGATTCCTTTGGCGTGGCAACTGGTCGCGAGTAGACATTAACAATAGCCCACGATGGTTTGCCAGGCCATGTGAGCCGGACACACTGAATGTCCTACGAGAACGTATTTATCTGTTCCGCCTGGCACCCAGTGTGACTCGCAATCCAGATTGCCAAGCCACCTGACGGCCTCCCCCTCCCGCTCCATTTGGCAGGGATTTCAAATATTTCAAACCCTCTCCTAGTTTGGGTATCCCTCGCCCATGTTTCCTGAAAAAGGAGGATGTCACTGCCACCCACTAGGTGATCCCACTCCGGTGAGCCTTCCTTGTTTGCAATTCCTGCCACATTCCAGGAGAGGATTCTCAACCCCGGATCTGTTGGTAGGATACCTTGGCCTCCAGTAGGGGGTTGCACCCTGACTATGGATGGGTAAGTGTCTGGCGGAGCAATATCGCAAACCGCGATGGCGGATGGCCCAGCCAACTCCGCCACCCCAGGTTGCAAGATATGGACAGACCCGGTGTTAAGTGGGGGCCCCAGTTGACCCAAACTATCGTCCGTGATATCCGTTCGATCTTTTACGGTATCCTGTGGAGCGTGTTCAGTTACAGGGGCTGTACTCAAACCCACCCGAGTTTGCAACTCATCCCTCGTCTTCCCAGAGCCAAGAAAAGTCTCCCCGGTTTGTGGTCAATCGACCTGATCCAAACAGGAAAATCTATTATGGTGTATAAAATTGGCCTGGGCAGGTGGTAGGTAATGCCTTGATCTATAACGTGAGCCATCTACAGCAAAGCCTACTCTGGTCCACCCCTTCTCCCTCCCTACCTCCGTGTTGCTAGCAATCGGATAGAAGTATGAAAGGGGTACTAGTTCTATGTTGGACTTATCAGGTCTTGCAAGCCAATTGCAGATGTAGTTGGCAACGTGTGGGCTTTTAAAACTTACAACGATACAGTCCCCTACCCTATTCTTTAGAGTAGGGCCAATCCATGGGATCCTCCTGAGCATCAAAACCTCGCCTTTCAGATTTGGGGGCAGCGGCCTATTGATACTAAGCCAGCTTATAACCTTGTTACGTAGAGAGTCTTGGGGCTCCCTTATGTCACCAGTTAACTCAGGTACTCCCACCATAATTGCCGTGTGTGGAACTGCTTCTGGGGGCAAATTAACCACCCTGCGCCTATCACGGGGGGGAGTGATACCACCAGTGGGACCATGGGAGGAACTCACTACCCTCCCCGATTGCGGCGCAGGAGGTGGCTTAGATCTCCTGGGGGCCGGGACAGGGGGCCTAGACGCTGAGGGTAGCAGAGGGCGCGTCTGGGACACAGACACACCGTTTGTGCTCAGCGGTACCCGATTAGAAGCCTGGGATGGTGCAGAGGACTGCGGTCTGTTCCCAGATTGATCCCGGGGAGCTACAGGAGCATTAGTAGCTGACACAGGGCTTTCCCTTATGTGGCTGTTTTCCAGGGCCTGGAGTCTACTCTCTATGGCGTCCAATTTGACTGAAATGGGGGTTAACAAATTCTTAATGATGACTGTAAGTGAATTAATTATTGTGTCAGTACTATTAGAAGTTACCCCACCAAAGATAAATGGGCCCGAGGGCAATGGAAGGGACGCAGGAGCTGGAGAGCCCATGTGATCCGACCTAGACCCTGATAAAATGAGCTCAGGGGAGGCCGAAATGTCTGAACTATCAACCTGGTTTGCTTCAGCTATATCAACTTTGGCCCTTTTTGCCTTCTTTGGTTCCCTGGACCTTTTCCTTTTTGGCGGTTGTTCCACTCTGCTGCCTACAGACTCTGTAAGCAGGGCAGCCTGTCCCGCTTCGTGCGAGACTATTCCCGTGTTATCCGGAATGGCAGAGTGGTCAGAGATCCCAGATGGCCGGGGAGAGTTCCTGTCCCTCTGTGATAAAGGAGTTCTTAACTGCTGGAGGACCGACTCAATAGTCTGATCAATACTGTCCAATAGTGACATATGGGTGGCGTCCAAAGGAATAGGTGTACTTGCATCTGTTGAAAAAGTATCCCCATGGTCCAGAAACACACTTTCGGGACCCATCTCGAGGTGCGCTTCTGTGACTGAGTGGCATTTGCTAGTTAAAATACTCGCCTTAGGGAAAAAAAATTCCAGAGTACTTATACCTTGTTGGGCAGACTTACTCCGTGAAGTTCTAGTCGCCATTATGGAGTAAGCGGAGGGGGCTGAGGGGCAGGGAGCGTCAGAGGGGGGGCCCGGTCCGGTCTCTGCCGGCCTCTAACGGCCTAAAACGGCCCGCTCTTTGCCCGGTCTTCGCCCCGGGGATCGCCCCGCGCGCGTCCCGCGATGCGCGTACCCAAGAGCTCCTAAGTATAGCAAGGGGGCGTGGCACTGGGAGGGGGCGCGGCGCGGCGGGAAGAGGAACCAGCTGGCGGTGTTGTGAAGAATGCTGGTCCTCGCAGTCCCGCTCGCCGCGCCTCTCACCTCCACTGCGGCCGGATTTCAGCAGGAAATGCCCCAAACAGCGCGTTGGCTCCCAGCTACTCCAGTAGCGAGCTTGGCTTCACTATGGTCAAGATTTCTGGCTCGAGCGGCACCCCGCTCTAACTGTACAACACTACACAGCAGAGACACTAATCAATCCCATTCCAACATCAGCTCCACCCTTCATGAACACTTAATACAAACCCAAACTCCCACCATACTGAATAACTGAAGAACCTGGTCCTGATCATAGAACTTTCTGTAAAACAACCCAAATAGGAAAAGATCACCACATCATGCATTGCAATGTACAACTCCCAGTTCCTACTGTGCAATGACTCTACTCTCAGTAGCGGTCCAATCACTTTAGGTAAATCTAGACTGCAGCCCTCCTTAGGACATGATAGCCAGACCTACAAAGCCCACTTGGCATTCCTCAAAACTTCATCCACAAAAACACTGACTCAGCTAGCACAACTCAAAAAACCCTCCCAAAGCATACTGCACAACATCAGAACCCTTGTATCCAAAGCAGCCAATATGTCAGGACTTCTGCTCAACCAAAACTCAGACATCTTCTACCTGATCGACACCTGGCTTTCCTAATCCTCTATTCAATTCATGGATATCCTACATCCAGAACACTATGAAATAATATGTTGTGACCAGAAATAAACAGAAGCAGTGGAGGGATATAATTCACAAAAAATGTACATCTATTGCAACAGAACACAGTAAGTATACTACTCCTTCCTCAAATGTCCTGGCACTGGAAACCTAACCATCTGTTTGATTTACCACTTGCAGAGCAACAGTGTCCCATTTTGCCCGGAGATCATCAAATACTCAACCAAGCTGCTACTTTGATCCAATCATCTTTTGTTCCACTTTAAACTTTCAAGGAAAAAAGTTAGGGTCAAAAAGTAATCACACTGACATCCTTCCTCAAACTAAATGTCCACAACAACACTACCAAAAGCCTACATCTAGCAAAAGGTCCATCTTAGATAGCATCATCGTCTCATCACTCCTATTAGTGACAACCTCTAATCACGGAGTAAATCAACAACCACCAAATCCCTCTTTTTCTAGATCGTTCATATGCTATTACCAGTAACGAGGTAAAGCCTTGGACATATGGGATACCAGATGCTGTTAGGCACAATACCCACTCTCATTATGCTAATAACATAAGCTTAGCAGACATCTTGTGCACAGTGGAACATAACTCCAGTCTAGCCAAACTAACAACTTACACTCTTGCCTGAAACAAAGGTAAATTCCTACAGTCTCTCCCACCAATCCCAAACTCCTTCCTTAAATACTGGAGAAAATCTCACACAGCCAACATACTCAATCCAAAGCTACTTTCTTTGTAAAACAACTGAAAGAGCCAAACAAAATGAAAAAAAGAATTTGCCAAAAGAACTTGAGCTATTCAGACTCCGTAAACACTCCAACTCTACAATAAAGCCCTCAACTCTGATCAGTGCTCAGACGTAGCTAATATTTCTACATAAGATCTTGAAGATTAGCGAATAAAGATTAAGCTCCACATCACACGCTTTTCTCAAATATTCTCAAATAAAATTCAGAAAAGTAAATCGTCTTCTTTCCCCACTATTGATAGCACCATTGTAGGGTACATCACCTCCCACACTGAGCAATACAGCTAGTCTGAAGATCATCTGCCTCTTTACGTATCTAAAGCCCCTACACAAACCCTATGCCCCGCTGGCACACCTAAAACTCTTCCATGTTTCAAAGCATTATATTCAATGCAATAAATAAAGGTATAATTTCCACATCCATAAAACCAAAAGCCATTCCCAGCAAAAATACAATTGTAGCCCCATCTCTGGCATCCTTTCATTGATCAAAATCCTCAACAGCCGTGCCTGATGATGTCTTGCAAGTGCCGGATAACTGAAATGTCTGGCTGCTGTGATGCAGGATCTCTCGGAGGCATTCAACTCTGTGGTCCATGAAATTCTGGGGAAACCACTTAAATAACTGTCTGGGATGAATGTTCTAGCGGTTCAACTCTTGCCTCAGTGACCACTTACAAATCAAATGATTATAAGCAGCATCTTCACCCTCTCACCAACACTTTTTGGTGTGGTCTCTGTACTATTTAACCTCTACCTAGAGCCACTGGGAGACCTCCTGAACTTTATAAACCTTAACCAATATTGTATATACCAATACAACTAATAAGAAAAAGCTGGATAATTCAATAAATGCATAGACCCCATAAAAAACAGAATGGCTACGGAAAAAGTAAAAAGAAACCTCACAGAGACCTTCTGAATGTCCTCATAATTTAAAATAGAAACAGCAAATAAATAGCTTGAAAACCTAATAAACACAGGTTTCACTTCCATAAGTCTAACAAAATGGGAGTCCCTCAGGATCTATTGCGGCAATAAATTGGATATGGACATGCACATTGGGGCGTGATCCAACACCTACTTTAAAAGCACTTTTCTGGCTCCTACTAGATGCTTAATCTACTTAGAAACCTGCGCACATCACCATCATGGCTCTAAAACTAACACCCCAGAACGCTATTCGTCAAACAAACACTGTTAGATCCAAATCCGATCTCGGACTTAAAAACATCCAGTTTTCAGAAAAGCTCAAATTAATCTCACTTTTTACATATGCCCCCAAGATCAAGAATGAATTCCCGCTGAAATCAGGGAAGCAAAATCCTATCTGTTCTTCCAAACCTCAGGAACACCTGCTTGCCAAGCAACAAATCTCTCTGCGATACTCTCCAGCCATTTCTTCCTCTCCATTCCTAACCATTTTATCTACATGTGGTACAAGTAGCTCCCCACTCTCTATTTGCTCAGATACTACCTTTTTAGGAAACCCTTACTTCCATTCAGTATACTCAGTCTGCCTCACCCCCACTTTGTTATATCCCACTCCCTTACCTTTAGGCTACTACATCAATATATGGCATGCATTCCCTTCACCCTACTATGCATCAAGTTGACTTGAAGGACCTTCATGCTATGCCCAGCTTATATTCCTACATATACTTGATATCTCTCTGAAACTATGTATGTATGCATGTATTTTGCATTGGTTTCCACCGCCTTCCCTTCTAAAGGTTCTGATGTATTTTGGGACAATCTGCGATTCACAAAAAGGTGAAATAAATTAAATATTTAACTAAGTAAATTTATATTACAGTGTTAATTTACAAATAACATTAATAATCTGATTTGAACAATGTACATTTAATTAAAGTGTCTCACATGGTACAGGACATTAACATAACAAGGTGGTGAACAAGTCCTAAACTGACTACAACCGATCTGAAAAACTTCTTTAGAGAGGTTTGTGAGCAATACATTTATCAATTGGGCTAGCTCACAGGACCTATTTCAGAAATCCTGCTTCCTTGTAGGCTACAGTAAATATCAATTGCCGAAACGTTTATACAGTTCTATGAGTTAGGGAATCAAGCCTAGGAGTGGTAAGAATGTATTTCAATGATGACTCTTTATGACTGCAATACAAAGCAGGAATTAAACATCTGTTGTTATGTGATAGGTCACACATTCAGGACACAATTATGCCCTAGCTGCTTGGAGAAGATCAACCTTCACATACTGAAGGACGAAGAAAAATAGGTCCATCCAGTCTGCCCCTTTTCCATCTTTCTCAAACTATGAACGTTAATTAAAGGCTCTAGAATAGTTTCCTTCAGATAAAGAAAGCATATTTATTTGTGTTACTTTTTATTGGTTTTATCTCATTATGACAACAACAACAAAATAGTTTGAGTGTCTTGGGCTACCACCATCATTATCCCATAATGTTTTGAGAAAGTTTTCCCATATACTTTGAAATCTAAGTACTTCTAACACCACTTATTTGCATTCATGTCCTCATATTTCACAGTGCTATACTTCATTCACTGCCCCCAAGCAAATAGTTACACTATCTGTCCCAAATCTTCACATATTTTTATAGGCAGCCTCAGGCTCTATAAACCAGCTGTTTAGTTTTGGCACATAAGTTCATGTCTCGCATCTATTCGCCACTCGTGGGTGCTTTATCTGAGCGCCATTGTTCAGCGATGTTCCCCTTGGCTATTAGTACACCCAATCTGACCAGAGTTCTAATATAACATGGACCACCCCATCCTACCACGAGGCCCAGGAGCATCATCTTGGGATCAAAGATCATTCCCCTACATAACACTTCGCCCAGTAGCCATGCTTACTCTGCCAAAGGAGTGATATTACTGGACATTATCATAGTACATTAAGATATGTATTCGATTTGATGACCCTGAAAACTAACAAATATCCTCCCGTTCAAATATCTATGTGTGTAACTAACTAGAAAGGTGTGACTAAGTATTCGTCTCACAATTTATTCTGTGGATTTTAAATGTTCCTCGTATTTGTGCTCCATGTTTTGGGCTTTTTCCTTAAAGGTTAACCGGACCCTCTGCGTAACTATAAAGCAAATGCAAAGAAATTATTGTTAAAAGAGAAACTTTGTGCTCAAGTCCCTATTTTTAAACGGAGTGATATCACTGAAGAGAATACAAAAGTAAATTCCATTTATATAATTTCTTTACAAACCGTTACGGGTTGAGTGATGATAGCCTTTAAAAAAAAAGTGCCTGTTCAGGAACTTAAAAAAACAAAAAAACGAAATCACTGCCATGTGGCATCATCTAAATTGCTCCTCGAAGCAGCTGCTCCAAACTGCCCACCATCTGCACTACAACGCACTCTTTAATCACGGTGTCCTAAAGCAAAAGTACTTACAGAAAGATGGTGTCACGTTTCTGGAATTATACGTGATGCATAAAGCTCCATAAGCAGCCACAAAACCGAAGAAGAGACCAGCAGCCAGGGAGACTAAGCTTCCTACAACAAGTAAACAGAGAATTAGAGATCAGGAAAACTTAAATAATCAACATAAAAAAAAACATTTACAAGAACCCGGCCATGCTTCCCGAAAACATACCTCTTTAGAACCACGCATTATGCTTAAAACATGTTTGATCTTGCCAATGTTTGCATGGTGGGTGCCACGGTAAAGGGGGATAGCTAGTGTCCCATTGACATGCCTTTACCATGCAACAAGTCAGTGACCAATACCTGGCTGGTTCGGCTTTAATTATAAAAGTTGGCTGAGGTGCTGACAAACCCAATCAATCTAACTTTTAGTTATATAAAATACAGGTGTCTCCCCGAAACCTATCCAGTCCCTGCTCCGAGCCCAATGTTGGATTCAACTTAGAACGGATTGGTACTGATCAGACATGGTTTCTTGTTAGCCAAATCAAACCTTAAGACAGTAATGGTCTGGATTAGACAATCAAAACAGTGTTCAGGTGTTCAAGCTCTGTCAAGTGCTAAAGAAATGACACTATAAAAAGAAAAACATTTTCTGCAACCAAATTCAGATTATGCATACATTCGCCTGAATATGTGTAGAACTAAACAAGGAACAGCTTATAACAAACAATGTCTTGTACATCCCTACTCACATTGTCCACTAAACAAGTCACACAATATAATTACACATCTCACTTTGTTTTTTGGGAACAAGTTGGCTCAAAATAAACCCTTATGCGATTTTAGCTCGCATCTTAAGTTTCGTGGTTTTCATCAGGACATTAATTTAGACTGCATGCACACTATTTGCAGAAATCATTGAACACAATTATTCAAAGTGATGTTGTAAGATATCTTCTGTTTCTACAATATAAAACATAACTAAATCATTAACTTCTCAAGATTGAAAGGAAATGCGATAAAAAAAATATACTAATACCGGTGTAATACCTTAAATACTAATGCAAGGTGTTTGTCACAGTCACTTCTGTTTCCCTCAGCTTGGAAGCTGGCATTTATTCTTCCCTTAATAAGAAACCTAAGGCGGCCCGGCTATACTAAACAATTTTAGACCAATTTCTTTTACTGGCCAAATCTAATACATTTTGGAGAACTGGACCATGCGAATAGGGTTTACTTGGGCCTTCCTGCTTCCCTGACGCAAAACTCCATCCAGTCTGTACAAAATGGTGTAGCAAGATTGATTCCGAGTATTTCTGATTGGTAACCCATCTTGCTGCATTTGAAATGTCTACCCTGGCTGTCAATAGCCAATCATATTAAATGTAAAGCACTTACCATCGCTTTTAGAGTGTTTTCGGGATACGGACCCCTCCCCCTACCTAAGAGAATGATTCCGGGCTTGCAGCAATGTAAATCTCTAAGATTGAACAGCCTCAGACTTCTGCAGGTGCCAAAGATCTTGACGGCCAGAAAAGGGGTCAGATCGTTTTCATTCCTGCCGTCCAAACTGTAGAATGCAATTGCCAATCAGCCTTCGTATGTCTCCCTCTGAGCTTATGTTCAAAAGGAGACTAAAACCCTTTCTTTTTGATAAAGCCTAGATCTTTTTGTACTTTTACCTTTGGGTCAGCCTCTCTTGTTGATAGCGCAGGGACAACTCTCATGAGGCAGCCATGCGTGGTTTAAATGCCATTTAATTGATTGTGGGACTAAACCAAAAGTAAGAAGAATATTTTAAGGGTATTCATCTTGCCTAATTACCAAAAGAAAATGGTAGGATAGGATAGAAGAATAATTTCCAGAAAGAAAAATAAAAAAAATAAAAAGAATATATGTCAATGGATGGGGAACCTCCAAAACACAGATCCTATCGACACCCCAGGCCAGCATAGACACAGGAGTGGTACCAAATGAAAAAGATGATCTTTTTTCTTCACTGCTTATCTCTACTGAAGAAAAATCTAACATGGGGTAAAACTGCTTGAGCGGTTCCATCACCCCCAAAGAATTAAGTGTGAAATTTACAAGACATTGCTCAATGATAGTCTAGTTTTTCCCCATTCTCCTCTTTATATGCACATCCTCAATAGAAGATCGAATGAAAGTTCTTTTTTGATTCCTTGGGACTTGGAAGACTTCTAGGCCACCACAGATTTAAGTTATAACTCGGAGAAGAATGTTATTTCAACTACCACGAGTCATGATGCTATCATCTGTACCAATACCAAATTGCCTGGGGAGATGGAGAAACAAAAAACAACACCATAGGACACAAATGAAAAAGAGGTCTACATTTTAAAATGGAGACTTGGAGTATCAAAAATGTTCTGCTATACGATAAGTAATAAAAGGAAGTATTCCAGGGTCCTGCAATGAGGCAGTAGAAGATACATTCATGGGACTCCATAAAAATCCCATGAAGCAGAACATTTAATTCCACAAAACTACTACTGTAGAATGGTTTGCTTATTCCTGCATTTACTACAGGAAAAGAGGAAGGGCAAAATATATAGGGAGTTAGAAAACTATGGGTCTGATCTTAAATTCCACTGCAAAACATACTACAAACTACAATTCGCAAGTTATGTGCAGAGTTTTAGGACTCCGCACTGCCTATACTTATTTGTTCAGAGTTCTCGGCCCGAATGTGGAGTCTTTGCATAGGTAAGTTTACATATTAGTACTAAACGTAGTAGGAACTGGAAGGAGTGGGTGGGGAAAGGGCAGTTATACTACTAAAAAGGATGGGATTAGGGAGAAGTAAGAGGGGTTTATGGAGGGGACCAAGAAAGGGTTTATGGAGGGACATCACCCACCACACAACAGTGATCCAATTGCATAATTCTGGGGGTGTAGACATGTAAATTACACTTTTGTTGTAAGTTTACACTGGAGTTTGTGAATACCGAAAGCACTAAACTTACTAAAAAGTGTAACTAACCTTTATGGATCAGAAACTCCGAGACTCAAAAACTAAATTTCTCATTTCCCTTCTCAATAGCCAGTAACTATAAAGAACACACCAGAATGTGCCAGACTAATGCTCCAATTTCCTTTTCTACTTCCGGATTTCTTAAATTTGTAACCAGACTTCCATATGAGAAGGAGAGCTCTAGAGACCTACTGCCACTATGTTCATCACATTCACGGACCAAAGGAAGTCCTAAAATACATTGCTGAAAATGATTTTAGTGAGTTCAGAAGTTTTCTTCAACTTCACTTCCAAGAGTGCCCCTAACCACCCCATCTCCAAGCAAGGGAACAGATGGTGGGGTGAGCCTTGCTGGCAGCGGGACATTTAGACTCCTCCTGCATGCTTGCCAGCAGGGTCAGGCCGTGGTGATGGAGAGGATCAGCGGACCAGGGCCTCCATCACTGGAGGGCCTCAGAGTCAGGTGGCTGTGAGCTGCTCCTGGAAGGTTGAGGACTACTCACCTCACAAGCACCTCGGACAACTCTGGCAGGCCGGGGGGGGTGTCTGGTTTCTCGTGCCCACCCTCGCATCTGCAGCAACCGGATCAGGCGAGGAGGAAAGCCATACCACAGATTGACCAGCGGGGCCAGGCAGGCCTCCATCACTGGGAGGGCCTCAGGGTTAAGCAGCCGCAAGCTGCCCCTACTGCTGGGGGGTAGAGGACTACCCTTCCCACTACCCTTCGGTCAAATCAGAAGGCAGGGCAGCGTCTATTCTCTCGGGGTCCGCCCTTGCATTTTAAACTGCTTGGTCGGGCTACGGTGAGGAAGGGACTGTGCCGCAGAGGGTCCCAAATCACCCGACGGCTGTCCCTTATAATCGGCAGACCCGGGGTCCCCACTGAATAGACCTGCTGTTAAGGGTGCCGGGCTCGACCTCCGTTGATGGTGCCTCCTGACCCCTGGAGACAAAGAGGATTACCTTCTACACTACCAGGCGCTGCTCCTCTTGGCCATGGGGTGCCAGCGACCAGACTCTGCACCTGGTCCTCCACCTGACGGCAGACCATCGACCAACCCTCCCCCGCACAGCTGCACTACCGTGAACAGGAATGCTGAAACACAGGGTCCCGGACAGGCGAGTACTGGGGAATTGCCCAAGGAGACCTGGTGTCATACTGTAGCCGCATGGCAGGGTCAACATGGGGGAAGGACAAACATCCCCCTCCTTCCGCCTAACAAGGTGAAATTGATAAATTTACTAAGCCAATGCTTGCTCCAGGTGAGGCTTCTTCAGGCCTGCCGTTGCCCAAGGCCTCTGTCGCCCACACTTTGTCCATTTTGCAAGCAATCCAACACTCCCGGACATCACTAAAGGGCAATATTGGTGAACTCTAATAACACTCATCACTGCTTCATCAGGATCTCCTCAACAGGACAGAATATCAGAGGCTGAGGACTCGCTCCGTACAGATCAATCCTAAAACGCCACTCTTCAAAACATGTTTATCTGCTAGAGGCATGTGCAGAGGGGAGCTCTAGATGTAATAACCTTCGTATCATGGAGATCCAGGAAAGGTTGGAGGGCCCTCCTCCCACCCGGTTTTTAACAGACTATTTGAAAAACGCGGTGCCGGCTCAGAATGTATTGGGGTGCTTCACAGCGGAGTGAGCGCACAGGCCCCTTGCCCCCCAAGCCACCTCGCCCAATTATTGTCCCCATATTAAACTTTTCTGAAAGAGACGCTGTGTGACTTCCTGCCGAATGGAGAATGTGATGTGTGACTCGTACAGGTGATGTTCTTTCCAGACTAAAACCTCAGGGTTCAACAACAGCGACACTCCTTCACAGCAGTCAAACAAAAAATGAAGGCAGTGAAACTTTAATTCATGCTGCTGTTCCCGGCTCACATTAAGGTCCTTTTTGAGTACAAAATGCTCTTTTCGATGGCCCAGAGAGTGGACGCGACAAGGTGGAAGAACGACCAGACAGCGGACGAAGACGCCTCGTGCATTGAGACCGCCCTAACAGCCAAGGGTTCTCAGACACTTAGCAACACCTGCTGCGCAGGAGATGGAGAAGCAAGTGCGGGATTTGATCAGCGGAGGTAACCGAAAACTGTTGTACGAGACATCAACCTTCCTCAAAGGGGGATAAGCCGGCATCTTCCGACAGACTGGTGTCATGATTGTTGGATTGCTTGGGTTTCTGCTCATGGGTTCCTGCTGTGACCACCAGTCTGCCAATAGGTCAGTCTTTTGGTGTGGGTGGGTCGATGGGTGGCTGGGCTCTGCTGGGATTATCCCACTCCAAGGCCTGCCTTTGAGTTTGGGGTTGTGTTATGCGGATTGCTTCTATCAGTTGGGGTTTGTTTTTTGGGGAGTTTTTCTAGCTCATTGGTGTAAAGGAATAAGGCTGGGGACTACATCCCCTGTTGGCAGATAATCCTAGTTGATTCCACGACAGACGCTTCTGGTTGGAAAAGTATTGGTGTGGAGGTCGATTCTTATCTCTGTTCTTTTCTTTACCTTTTAGGATGAGGAGTATGAGAACAAACAAGAGGCACACACACAGACTTAGGATTTGGCCTTCGACAACGCTCACACTGTTGTCACGTCATGTGCTCCGCTGTCTCCAGACATGACTGACAACGCTATTACTAAATACCAATACCAGAGACACATCCTGACCTGGAATGTGAATGAGCTCCTGGACCGGGTCAAGAGAGGGGCTGTGCTTAAAAAGGCTAAACATCTAGAGGCGGATGTGCTCCTTCTACAGGCGACTCATTTACTGAGTAATAAATGCCTCTTACAGGACCATATTAATGCCCTCTCCACTCACAAAAGATTTCTTGACAACCCGCAGTGCACTAGTAGCATTGTTTTTGCCAAATGCTGGGTAAAGGGGGATGATTTCAAGAGGGTGGTTGACTGGAAGGTGGAAACGAGTGGGAATGACCCACATGGGCCCTCCCAATTAACGTGATTCATGGAGGCACAGGGCCGGTCAGACACCTGGAGAGTTCTGCACTCTCAGAAAACGTTACACACTATATTCAGGCACCAAGGAGATGTTATCTCATCTGGACATAATCCAATGCTGCGGTTGACAGAGTGGGGGTTGCACATATACATGCTCAAGGCCTCTCAGAGCACTCCTCAGTGGAAATGCAGCTGCGGATAAACCCAAGAAGTGCAAGATGGGGATGGAGGCTGGGAGTGTGGTGACTGCAGGACCCAGAGACAAGAGCGTGTGTGGCAACCATGCTAACCCACTACTTGGCTTACAACACAGGCTCAGTTACCTCACAGGGAAAACTTTGGGAGGCACTCAAGGCCTCCCCTAAGGGAGGACATTAGCAGCCTTATAGTAGATCAGACCAAACGACAACAGCTTTAAGTGACACTGGAGCTGGAGAGGATGGTGGTGGCCACCAACTCTGCTGTAGTGCTCACAGGCTTGCTACATGCCCAGACAGTGCTACAACAGAATATCCTGACTGAAGCCAGACGGTGTAGCTGGCGATGCACGTTCGCATTAACCAGCGGATCCACAAATCTACTAAAATGCTACATTAGCTCTGCACTAATTATATCAGCAGGGAACCAATAGTGTATGTCTTAGACATGGAAAGGAACAAGGGGTGCAGGGACATTGAAGTAGTCCACTGTTTTGCATCTTACTATGCTGACCTCTAGTCTCCCACAGAGAGCTCTGACATAGCTGAGCTCTGGCGGTTTGTAGAGGATCTTCCGACTAGACCTTTTTCGCCTGAGAACAGGGCATAATCTAGCAAGTGGAGGTCCTGGGCGAGATGCAGCCAGGCAAAACACCTGGCCCGGGGGATTCCCAGTGGAATTCTTTAAAACCTACAGGATCAAACTAATTGACCCATTGCTTGATTTCTTCATAGAAGCCCAGGGTTAGGACAAATCCCCCTCGATTGACGGCTAGCAGAAATAGTGGTCCTACACAGGCCAGATGGTTCTACTGAATGTAGCGCCTCTTATTGTTCCATTTTGCTTCTAAACGTCGAGGCTAAGATATGGGTAGTTGCAGCATTTGCCACCCACCTTATGATGGTGATACCTGAACTAATGCATTCAGACCAAGCCACCTTTATGCCAAGGCAAGATACCCTGGAAAACATACGCAAGGTACATAATGCGTTATCACTGTTCCACAACTTGCCTGGAACCCACGGACTGTTGTATGTTGACTTCCATAAAGCCTTGGACTCTGTGAACTGGACCTACATGTTCCTTCTTTTGTCCAAGTTAAACTTTGAGCTCAAACTTAGAAGACAAGTGTGTCTACTCTATAAAGATTTGAGGGCTCGCTACTGATTGGGACTACATTTTGACTCCTTCCTGGTGCTCAGAGGCATAAGGCAGGGATGCCCCATACCGCCTCTGCTGTTCACTACCGCCATTGAACCCCTGGCTGTGTGGGTGAGGACTGATGCACAACTCTGGGGATTTGGGTGGTCTCCGTGGGTGGCAGACAGTATGTGGATGTTGTTCTGTTCTTTGTGGTAGACCCCCGGGGTCCAGCCCCAAGGCTCTCAAGATACTTAAGGTATTTGGCAGGTTTTCGGGGCTCCATGTGAACATGGCCAAATTGTTAATATACCAAATAAAGTGCACATACCCTGACTTGGAGTAGGCAGCCGGCTTGCAGATTTGTCCTAGAGGCTTTAAATACTTAGGAATATATATGACAGATGACCTGTCATATATATTCCAGGTACAAGAACATACAGCCCCAAATAGACTGCCTGACACGAAATTTAGAGTTTTGGTCGAGCCTCCCATTATCGATCTTGGGCAGGTCTGCAATATACAAGATGGGGGTCCTACCTCACTTCCTCTACCAACAAAACTAACCCTTCCCCTTACTGTGAAAGGCAAGACACAATCTTGCAGAGCTATAAATTGAACTACCAATGCCCACGCATTGCTCTATACAATTGTTTTTAAATCGCCCTCCAAAAGTGGGATTGCAGCACTGGACCTTCAATCTTATTACAGGGCCTCCCACTTAAATATTGTAAACGTGCGGTGGTTTGACTCGTCAAGAAACTCAGCGCTCGCATCCAAAAAATGGCCAAATGGTGAAACTCCCCTGCTGCACCTACTTTATGGAGGCCCTGACCCGGGCTTTCTTCCTCCAACCTAGAAAGTGGTACGGCAAGTCTGGCGAGAGACCAATAGGGCCGTGGGATGGTGGAGGCAGCTAACCGAGTAACCACCCGTCTGGGTGTGGACCTTACAACTACAGGTGACAGCCTTACAGGGATTCAAATGCTGGGATACCATAAGACATCACTAATTTGGCGACTTGGTGACAGGGGCAACAATCAAAACCTTCACAGACCTTCAGATTTAATAGGAGCTGCATTGCAGCCAATTTTACAGATACTTACAACTCCGCCACACTTTATTTCCCTACATAAAAGATTTGGAAGAGCTACCCGACTTTAGACCCATTGAGGCAAAGATATTTCTGGATGAATTGATGACATTAAATCTCGATAATCTACCTCTCTTCGATGAATACCTTGGCAGACACATCTGACCATCTGAGTGAGGCTTGGACTGAGAATTTGGCCCCGCTGACAGACAATGACTGGAGAGAGGAAAGAGCTTCCCCTCGGGAGGTAGTGTTAGCCTCACAATAGCAATCTATACAATTAAAATATCTACACAAAATCCATTACACAAGAGAGAAACTGTGGAAAATGGGGAAGATAGACACACCAACATGCCTGTGCTAGAGAACATCAAGGGGTGACTGGCTACACAGTGTTTGGACATGTGAAAGGCTAGAGTCCTTCTAGGAAGGTATCCTGTCATGTCTGGGGAGAATCCTGGGATGAATCAGAAGCTAGTAATGAAGTGTGCTACTGGAGTGTAGGCACATCCCTGTATAGGGCACACTGATTCGGTTCTAGGCACCAGAGCAAGCTGTGCCGTAGAATTCCAATTGAAGTTCAGAAAGCAAAGGATAGTCTTTCACAAAAATGTATTCCATATAGTTCATATTTTGCTCATATGAGTGAAGGAATTGTCGATGATATCATGAAATTACACGGTGCTCCGATGCATTTCGGACAAGTAGTCCTTTATCAAGGAGCTCTACAAAGGATGCAACAGGAAAAATAATCAGTAAAGAACCTTCATGGTGAATATACAGCCATTTAAATGACGGGGTAAGTGAGGCAACCGCGTGCAGCCCAAATGTAGTGAAAAGTATAAAAGGGTCGGGTTCAGTAAAAAGTTAACGGTTGTGGGTGAAAAACGAAAATAGCCCATTAACGTGTTATGCTCAAGGGAGTGAAAATCCAATAAGGTAAAAAGCGTGCCTTTTTAACAAAAACGGGAGACGTGCATATATTAACATACCGTCTGTGAGAAAACGAGATAAGCAAATTCCTGCGTGGTATTAACTACCGCGCGTCTCAAAAAGCTGGAAAGGGTGGAAAGCAGTACTTACTAGGTTACCGGGTCGTGCAGCATGCAACGAGTCGGTGTCGGCTGTGGTGGCTCGGCAAAAGTGATGTGAAGTTAAACTAGAGGGTGGTGATGGAAATCAAAAAAGGACTGTGGCCGGTAAAAAAGGCTGGAAACATACTATGATGACGGCGGCCATCTTAAGAAGACTAAAGAGGTGAACATATCAATGGGAAATTAGGTTAAGCAGCAGCAGAATTACAGTGCAAAGCGACAATGAAATATTTAATTACAAATAACAACTGAGTTCAGTGCGGTCGTTAAGACCAAATGGCTTTTGTGACTGAAGTCTATAAATCCAAGACGTTTCGCGTTGTAAAAGGATCTTGTTGTTGTCTCTCCCTTCTGTTTTTGGGACCAACTCAAGGACCAAGTATTTGAGTTGAGCCACATTGTGGTTTGCCTCGTTGAAATGGGTGGCTACATTGGATTTAGAGTTTTTGGTAAGGATATTGGACTTATGTTCATTAAGTCGGGTTTTAATCTTTCGGCTGGTCTTGCCCACGTAGATCTTACCGCAAGGGCACTTCAAAAGATAAATCAAATTGGAAGAGTCACAAGTGGCATCCACATTCAGTTTAATGTTGAATCCTCGCATTGGGTGGTTGATGTTATTGCCTTTGATTATGTTGTTGCAATTGTTGCAATGATAGCAAGGACGTGTACCTGTATGTTGTGTGGTTCCCCCTGTCATGATCGGTCTAGATAGAATTTCCTTGAGATTCCTTGGTCTGGTGTATGCAAAGATGGGTGGTTCTTTAAACAAGTTTTTGAAATCAGGCTCTGAAGAGAGAATTCGCCAATGTTTAAGGATGATGTTTTTATAACATTTGCTTGAGGTGGAATACCTCGAAACAAGGACCAATCTTTGGTCTGCTGGTTTCACTGTTCGTTGTAGGGTTTTCTCTCGAGGTATTACAGCAGTTCGTTGGACTGCATCTTGTAGAATATCGTCGGGATATCCTCTGTTTTTGAATCTAGCTTTCATAGATTCAATTTGGGTCATCCTTATTTCAGGGTCAGAAACGATGCGTGTGACTCTGAGTAATTGGCTGTATGGTAAATGTCGTTTCAACGAATCCTGGTGAAAGCTGCTGAAGAGTAGAGAATTGTTACGGTCAGTTGGCTTGCGAAAAAGATCAGTTTCAATGCCTTGGGGAGTGAGTTTGATAAGAACGTCCAGATAAGTTATCTCCTGATCACTGATGTTCCAAGTGAACTCAATGCGATCATCTTTAGTGTTGAGTTCAATAAGGGCCAGTTCCAGATTTTCTTTTGAGTCTTTCCAAATAAAAAACAGATCGTCAATATACCGTACATAGAGTTTTAAGTTGCTCATCCAGTTGGCATTCTTGTAGATGTGACTGAGTTCAAAGTTGCCCATGTAAAGATTTGCGTACGTCGGTGCCGCACAATTGCCCATGGCCATGCCGGACATTTGGAGGTACCACTTGTCGTCAAACTTGAAGTAACTGTGATATAAAGTGTATATCATCAGCTCCAGTATGAAGGGTTTCAAAGAGTCGTCCATTTCTGCTGAAAGTAGAGCTTGTTCTATAGCATTAATTCCTCCGTCATGGGGAATCGAGGTGTATAGGCTTTTAACGTCAGCTGTGCAAAGATATAGTGTTTCATTCTCACCAATTTGTATTGTGGTTAATTTATTCAAAAATTCGGTGGTGTCTTTTATATGACTTTGTAGATTCAGGACCATAGGTTGTAGATAACGGTCTATTAGTTTTCCTGTCGGTTCATGGATCGAGCCTCTAGTAGAAACAATAGGGCGAAATGGAGGGTCCATCAGGTTTTTATGAATTTTGGGTAGCATGGTGATAGACGGGCTTCTTGGATGTTCTACCGTAAGGTATCTCTTGGTTTTGTCGTCAATAATGCCATCGGATGTGGCTTTGTCAATAATTAACTGTAGTTCATTACGGTAATCATTGGTGGGATTACCTTCCAGAGGTAGATATACATCAGGGTCCATCACGTGTTCACGGGTTCTTTGGTCGTAGAGCTGAGTGTTAAGAATGACAAGAGCGCCGCCCTTGTCAGCCTTGATGCATTGAGTTCACTTGGAACATCAGTGATCAGGAGATAACTTATCTGGACGTTCTTATCAAACTCACTCCCCAAGGCATTGAAACTGATCTTTTTCGCAAGCCAACTGACCGTAACAATTCTCTACTCTTCAGCAGCTTTCAGCAGGATTCGTTGAAACGACATTTACCATACAGCCAATTACTCAGAGTCACACGCATCGTTTCTGACCCTGAAATAAGGATGACCCAAATTGAATCTATGAAAGCTAGATTCAAAAACAGAGGATATCCCGACGATATTCTACAAGATGCAGTCCAACGAACTGCTGTAATACCTCGAGAGAAAACCCTACAACGAACAATGAAACCAGCAGACCAAAGATTGGTCCTTGTTTCGAGGTATTCCACCTCAAGCAAATGTTATAAAAACATCATCCTTAAACATTGGCGAATTCTCTCTTCAGAGCCTGATTTCAAAAACTTGTTTAAAGAACCACCCATCTTTGCATACACCAGACCAAGGAATCTCAAGGAAATTCTATCTAGACCGATCATAACAGGGGGAACCACACAACATACAGGTACACGTCCTTGCTATCATTGCAACAATTGCAACAACATAATCAAAGGCAATAACATCAACCACCCAATGCGAGGATTCAACATTAAACTGAATGTGGATGCCACTTGTGACTCTTCCAATTTGATTTATCTTTTGAAGTGCCCTTGCGGTAAGATCTACGTGGGCAAGACCAGCCGAAAGATTAAAACCCGACTTAATGAACATAAGTTCAATATCCGTACAAAAAACTCTAAATCCAATGTAGCCACCCATTTCAACGAGGCAAACCACAATGTGGCTCAACTCAAATACTTGGTCCTTGAGTTGGTCCCAAAAACAGAAGGGAGAGACAACAACAAGATCCTTTTACAACGCGAAACGTCTTGGATTTATAGACTTCAGTCACAAAAGCCATTTGGTCTTAACGACCGCACTGAACTCAGTTGTTATTTGTAATTAAATATTTCATTGTCGCTTTGCACTGTAATTCTGCTGCTGCTTAACCTAATTTCCCATTGATATGTTCACCTCTTTAGTCTTCTTAAGATGGCCGCCGTCATCATAGTATGTTTCCAGCCTTTTTTACCGGCCACAGTCCTTTTTTGATTTCCATCACCACCCTCTAGTTTAACTTCACATCACTTTTGCCGAGCCACCACAGCCGACACCGACTCGTTGCATGCTGCACGACCCGGTAACCTAGTAAGTACTGCTTTCCACCCTTTCCAGCTTTTTGAGACGCGCGGTAGTTGATACCACGCAGGAATTTGCTTATCTAGTTTTCTCACAGACGGTATGTTAATATATGCACGTCTCCCGTTTTTGTTAAAAAGGCACGCTTTTTACCTTATTGGATTTTCACTCCCTTGAGCATAACACGTTAATGGGCTATTTTCGTTTTTCACCCACAACCGTTAACTTTTTACTGAACCCGACCCTTTTATACTTTTCACTACATTTGGGCTGCACGCGGTTGCCTCACTTACCCCGTCATTTAAATGGCTGTATATTCACCATGAAGGTTCTTTACTGATTATTTTTCCTGTTGCATCCTTTGTAGAGCTCCTTGATAAAGGACTACTTGTCCGAAATGCATCGGAGCACCGTGTAATTTCATGATATCATCGACAATTCCTTCACTCATATGAGCAAAATATGAACTATATGGAATACATTTTTGTGAAAGACTATCCTTTGCTTTCTGAACTTCAATTGGAATTCTACGGCACAGCTTGCTCTGGTGCCTAGAACCGAATCAGTGTGCCCTATACAGGGATGTGCCTACACTCCAGTAGCACACTTCATTACTAGTCATTTGTAGTCGCAATTGAACGGATGCGACACCTGTGGAGCACCTGTAAACTCCAGTAACTTCCCAAAGAAACGCTAACCCACCACACAACCAGCTGTGCGCCAAGCCCCAATCCCATAATGAATCAGAAGCTAGCACTACTGCATGTGATGGAGATTGCAATAGATATCAAGCCACTTTGTTGTGGCTGTGCCTGGTGGTGGTGAAAAGAGATATAGCCAAAGAATGGAAACTGCCAAACCCGCCTACCCTGGAGTGCTGGAGGCAGGGCTCAGATAGATGCACGAGTCTAGAGATCCCTGTGTATGCAGCAAGAGGCTGTCCACAGAAACACTTAAATATGGCCCAAGTGGTGCCAATAGAGGTACATTCACTTGGATCCAAAAGGGATACCATCACAATCATTAGATAAAGAATTCAGTACCTCAGCGGACTGTGCCATTTGCATGCGGAGCGAAAATTGATACATGAACGAGCCGATAATTGAGATGTGTAACTGCTCACAGGTATTATAAACATTATGCCAGCTTACTCAATTGTTCCCCTAATGTACGATGGTGGTGTTGGTTGCATCTGTATTAAAAGTCAATAAATTACTTTCTAAAAAATATATCTTCCTCTGCATGAACTCATCTCTGTGTTTTAGCAGTATCCACTTACAAACCATTTCTGAACTACTGTAGATGCTTCCCATTAATGTGGTCAACAATTTTTTATGGTGGCAGACATAGGGAAATATACATTTTTTAAAGAAAATAATACATTTTACTTGGATTTAGAAGCAAGCATGAGTAAATGGGGTTTTAAACACATTATACGAGTAGGATGGTGTTCTCAGAATATTATAGATCTACGTGCCACAATGGAAATCCCATATTTTGGACCTGACCTTCTCTGCGTTGAAGTTACTCACACAAGCGTCTTTTGCCCAAATACACAAAGTTGTATAAAATTCAAATCGTATGTCTATTTAGGGCTCTCTAAGATTTTGGCGCGCTGCTAGAAATCTCTGTTTATGTGTTATTCATGTGTAACATCGTGTTCTTAGTCTTAGAGTCAAAAACCTTTTGTATCTGTAATGTTATTTATTGTACAATGTGTATTATGTCTGTTTTATGTTTATATTGATATGTCTTTAATCACATAATATATCATACAATAATTTTTTCTAATTGAATTAAGTCTTTGTCATTTTTGTTATTGTCGATGTTCTACGGTCAGTGTGTGTGTATCATTAATTGTTGGTCCGACCTTTGAGAGGACAAAGCGATTTCCTTGAAGTAATTTCTTCCCCGTGGCAGAACCACTGTGCTTATATTGTTGATAGTACCCAGATTCTGCAGGATACTGGGACATCCAATTGATAATATCAACCTTTATAAAGTTGGCATTTTCTTGTCCTAACCGTTTGGTGCCTGCTGCTAGGTTCCTGGGTTACATGAGTGCGAATAGCTTAGCTGTTGGCCTTTGTGTATTCCTCTCAGACAGTAAAACAAAACGGGACTAGATTTTGGCAGGATGGGCCATCCTTCGAGGATTGGGGGCAGAGCTGTTTCCTGCCCGACTTACACTTCATAGGGCTGCCTCAAATACACTCGATGGAACCTGACACTAGTCTTTTGTCACCCAAGACTTCTTGAAGCCTTGGCAGGGGAAAGAAATGACTTCCCAGAACCAGATGTGGGGAGAGAGAAGAGGTCACCCCCATTTCAAAGGATGGCACCAGGTAGAAATATTGGATCTTTTGAATCACTTCTTCAGTGCACTCCTGGGCCTGCGGACATGTACAGAACAAGGACTGGCTTGTTTCCCAGAGGACTGCCATTGCTGCTTGAGGTCTGCCTTGCTCTCCAGAGATCTATCCTGCTGCTTGAGGCCTGCCTTGTTGCTCAGAGGACTGCCCTGCAGCTACTAGAGGACTGTCCTGAAGCTGGAGGCATGCCATGTTCCACAGAGGATTTCCCTGCTGTTTGAGGTCTGCTCTGTCCTGAAAAGAAAGACCAGACCTGCTCCCTTCAGCCCAGGCTAACCTGAGTGACTCCAAAGTCCAATTGGCTGACCTCCTGTTCTTAGCTATAGGGAAACAACAAGCCTCAGAGGCACCTGCAACTGCCCAGCTGCACTGGACCTGCCTGGATCTATAATCGGACCTGGCCGAGCCTTGCTGGTCTCTGCTGGAGTGAGTCCCTGATCCCCAAGAGGTGTCTCTCCAGGTATGGACTGATATCAGAGAAGTGCTCCTGGCGTAACTGAAGGTTTCATCAAATCCAACGCAAAGTTTCACAAAGCTTTGCCACACTGCCTCATCGCAACCTCCACCATGCAAAGCGAACCTTCACTAAGCAATACCGCGACGACCTTGTACCAAGGACATAAAGTGAAACTCTCAGTGGTACAAACTTGGCTCTGCGCTCCTTGTGGTAGGCCTGAATTAGTGACTTTGTCCCAGTCCAGCACGACTAGATAGCCTCAGTTGGTGCTTTGAGGGTTTTGATGCCATTTTAACTTAAACCCTTAAAACTAAATATCTTGTTCTACTGATTTAATTTTTTTGTCCCAATATTATTTTCTTATCAAAATGTATTCGACTTTTCTAAATAAGCACAGATTTTTCTTGTATTGTATTTTCACGTTATTACGGTTTGTGTGCTGCATAAATACTTTACGCAGTGCCACCAAGTTAAGCTTGACTCAATCAATCAATATTTGTAAAGTGCTGCTTATCACTCCAGGGGGGTATCCAGGCGCGGGGGATGGTGAGAATTAGTCAAAGAGCCAGGTCTCAAGTGCCTTCTTGAAGTCGGTGAGAGAGGGGTTAGTTCGGAGGTGGAGTGAGATGTCGTTTCAAGGCTTGGTGGCGAGGTAGGAGAAACAACGATCGCCACTGCGGCTCCTGTGAATGCGTGGGGCGAGATAGGCGGATCGGAGTTGTCTAGGCAGTTAGTGAAAAGTCAGTCGGCGGTTGATGTAGGAGAGTCCGGTGTTGAGGGCATTGTAGGTGTGCGTCAGCAGCTAGAATTGGCATCTCTTCTGGACGGTGTGCCAGTGGAGGATTTAGAGGTGGGGGGCGGAGGGAGGGGGGAAGAGATGCTGGTCCATTTGGGGGCATCGAGGAGGAGTCTGGCGGAGGCGTTCTGTATGGTTTGTAGACGTTTACGGAGATGAGAGGTGGTTCTGGCATAGTGTGCATTTCCGTAGTCCAGTCGGCTGAAGTCCCTGTTGTTCTGGTGCTGGCGGGGAGCCACCTGAAGATTTTTCAGAGCATTCGGAGGGTGACTGCTTTATGGCAAGTGACGAGAGGGTTAAGCACAGTTTAATTTAGTCTTTTGTGGTTCATCCTGAAAAGGATTGTGGTTGTAGCCCATGTGGGTCTTCCACCCTCTCAACCAATAACCAGATTTCTTACATTGTAATAATAATATTTTTTTTCAATTCAAGCTGTTGCTGGGTGTCCCTGGGAATCAGGTTTCTTTTCATGTCCAACTCAAACAATGCTTCTTTTGGGATCTATGTACAAGAAATCAGAATTCAAACCCATTATTGGCATGAATTAGTGCTACCTCTATCTTGAAACTGCACCATTCCTGATACAGCTTAAACCTGAAACTTGTCTTGCTTCAACAAAGCAATTAATTCCTGAACGTTTTCTTTCCAAAGCGAGGGTAAAGGGGCGCGAAAAGTGCACTTCAGAAACTTACTGTCCAAATCTTGTGCGAAAGGTTCATGCAGACGCACGTTTTCCAAATACCCAGTTGCATTTCCTCTTTGTACACTGTATTTGTGCGTTTTTGCTTTGCAAAGGCGCTAGTTGGCAACACAAAAATAACTTAACTGTCATAAACAAGGAATGTCTGACCAGGATTGGTCAACATGCTGGCTGCATTAGCGCACATGTGCCTATATGTGAGCAAAGCAAAACCAACGGGGATGATGGACGAAGTGTTGAACACTGCAAGCACTCACCCAAAGTCAACTGATCTGGGTTTAATCTATCATCATTCTTTAGCTCACTCTGCCACCCCAGTTCAGACATGGCTATATGCAAATCAGTCTGACCCTGTGCCTCATGGGAACAGTCCAGCCCGAACTGCCAAACCATGTCTTCCCTGGACCGGAAACAAGCATCCCAGGACCGGTTTCTGGCTAATTTTCAGCACAATTTTTTAGGTAGAGGCCAACAACATACCCCACAAAGGGGCAGGGTGAAGAAACCACAAAGATGGGTCAATCCGCCAGGGGAGCGCAGAACGAGGAACAACTTCTACCAGTGGTAGTTCCTAATGAGATACCAGATCCCACAGGGGGCGTCTCCTTGGAATCTACATCAGAAATTATTCCCATCTTTAATCTTTCTAATCTAAACCTACAAACTGAACTCTTGAGATTCTTCAGGCTAATCCGTTTAAAAGCCTTTTTTCAATTACACCCTTCACCTACCATCCACTCGAGCACACCCTTCCGCCCACCGTCCACATTTCTGCCTTCTGCAAGCATGGTTCCCTCAGAAATCGTGACTTTTGAAAAACTGGTTCAAAAGGACCTTCAAGCCCTAGAGAAGAAAAAAATTGTTTATTCTCTACAATATCTCCCGCCAAGAGAAGGATGCCATAGGCACACTTAAGAACAATCCTTCACTAATAATAAAAAGTGCAGATAAGGGAGGAGGGATTGTCCTTCAGGACATTGATTCCTACAAAGAGGAAATTCTACGCCAACTAGCGAATACAGACCATTATCAAAGACTAGCAGGGAACCCCACTAAGGGCATCCAGGAGACTGTACTCCGACTCACTTCCGATGCCTGTGCTGAAGGGTATCTGAGCAAGAAGGAGTTTAATTTTCTTAATGTAAAAACTCCACGTCTACCCGTCATATACACTCTCCCTAAAGTGCATAAAAGCATTGACAATCCCCCGGGTAGACCAATTGTCTCCGCCTGCGGGTCAGTCCTTGAGCCATTGGATGCCTTTGTGGATTTCTTCATAAAATAATTCGTGCCAGGAACCATCTGCTTTGTTAGGGACACTATGTCCATGGTAAACCTAGTTGAACACTGCCCCTTCGATCCATCAGTCAATACATTATGCACACTGGATGTAGAGTCGTTGTATACGAACATCCCTCAGACAGCGGCTCTACTAGTCATCCAGAAAAAACTTGATTCTCGCCCACGCCCACATAAAATACCAACTCTTTTCATTCTCCAACTTCTTGAGTTATGCTCGACTAGGAATTTCTTCACCTTTGATAATGTTTATTATCAACAGATCAAGGGGACTTCCATGGGGGCTATTTTTGCCCCCAACCTGGCAATTCTCTTTATGGACGCACTTGAAACTGGATCGATTCTGTCAGATACTAACCCTTTTCACTCAGGCATTGGGTTGTGGCGCCGTTACATTGATGATATTTTCCTTATATGGAATCTTGACATCAGTACGCTACATCAGTTCCTGCACTGGTTAAATAATAACTGCGCTGACCTTACTTTTACACTCTCGCATGACAAAGCACAGATTGCGTTCCT
The DNA here is from genome assembly GCF_964261635.1 of Lissotriton helveticus. Taxonomy (NCBI): domain Eukaryota; kingdom Metazoa; phylum Chordata; class Amphibia; order Caudata; family Salamandridae; genus Lissotriton; species Lissotriton helveticus. Next base: position 488,333,452 of record NC_136067.1, on the reverse strand, counting down.
GGACCGAACAATCTACCACAAGGAAGGTGAATTACTCACACGCCTCTTCAGAAAGCCGACGGAGCGGAACACGCTCCTCAGCTATGACAGCAACCATCCTAGGGCACTAAAAGACTCTCTGCCATATTCCCAGTTTTTGCGGATAAGACTAAACTGTTCATGCACATCAGACTACTTTAGGGAGGCCAATATTTTATCCAACAAGCTGAAACACAGTGGTTACCCGAGAAGGCTAGTTAAGACTGCATCCAAAAGGGCATGGTACTGCCCAAGAGAGGTTTTATTGACACCGAAAGTACGTGACAAATCAGAAAGGATAGCTTGTGTCACCACTTTTTCGCCTGTGTCGCATAAAATCAGAAAATCTATCCTCAAGCATTGGCCCACGATTAATGCTGGCCCAATTAACTTCGAGAGACCCCTTTTTGCCTCCGCAAAAGCAAGAACCTTAAGGACCATCTGGTTAGAGCGGCACTACCTGCCCCTGCCCCTAGATCAACTATTGAATCAATTTGGGACCTCCCTCCACTGCTGGGACATGTAAAATGTGGCGGATGTAATGTTTGTGAATATACAATTGAGACACGCAATTTCAGTCACAATGGCGTCAATGTTGAATTGAAATCTTTTTCCAATTGTAATTTTAATAATGTTGTTTACACGATATTGTGCCCTTGCCCTAAAATGTATGTGGGGCAGACTACTCAGAAAGCCAAGACCCGTATTTGTCAACATAGGAGTCGGATTAGGTGCAGGACTCCCAATGCACCATTGGTTGAACATTTCTCAGAAAAGAACCATACTGAGGATGATATTCGATGGACAATCCTTAAGGTTGTCAAATTACCACAAAGAGGTGGCAACTTAGCTCAACTCCTGAACCGCGAAGAACTCAAGAGCATAATCCAATTTGACACTATACGGACTGGCCTCAACAGGAGCAAGGACTGGACTACCCTGCTGTAGCTTGGAAACCCACAAATGAACTTGACCTCATGAACTGTACTTTGTACCTTGTCAAATGACCTCGAACTACTATCCAGATGGGCATTATATTGTACCACTCACCAACTACCGCATTGTCCTCTGAAATATGAATGTGTAAAAAGTTCTCAATCTGTGTATACTTCACAGTTTTTTTAATCCAATGTCACTTATGGTTGCCCTTCACTCGCGCCGGTTTTAAACGCACTTATTTAGTTATTCACGTCCCACAATCAACCCACCACTCACCCTTCCAAGATGTCTGCCACGACTTGCATGCTCCCGCGGTCATGCCTCACAAACACACAGGCACGTGACCTAGGCTCATGATCACCTGACTACAGAGCCCTTGGCTTATCAACATGGCTGCGCTTTGAATCCCAGGTGACACGGACGGCAAGAGCACCTCGGCGAATTTCCGCTGTCCTTGCCCGCATAACCTGACATTGTTCAGCAATTTGGTAAATCTATTATCCCCCTTGGCCGCCCGCCCCTTACTTTCCACGGACCCCCGGTTCCGGCTCTCCGTAACTCGGTCCTTTTTTCTATCACAGCGGATCTTCCCAATTAAGACCGCCTGGAACGACGTGTAATCTTACACCGAAGCCTATTCTTTATACCTCTACATGCTGCAGACCGGTTAAATTCTTGGTAGGTCCTTGGCATCAGCGCCGTTAACTACCAATGCATGCTATATCCCCCTTGAGCTAACTAATTCTCCATTCCTTGATTCTACAGCGCAATCGTGCTCACATTAATTTGCAACTCTTAGCCAGAGCAATCCTAAACGGCTCCAAGCTCCGTGTGTTACCCTCAGCATTACGTTCCCTCCCACCCGAGGTAAGCCTTAATGCCTTTGAGGCGGAATGTATACCAGCTCGTCTCAATCCTGCTGAGCCCCCTCACCGGCATTGCTATAGACCGATATGCACATTGCATGTTTGTAGCTCCCTATAATGCATGTTTACACACGCCAGGCACGATACGGATTTCAGATGCTTCATAATTATTCTCCTTGAAATTAACACCGCGACTCGCACTCACGTCGCTTACGCTGTTATTTCCGACCGGCACTCACTTCACAACGCGACTTTACAATGTTTTCTCAATTCATGATTCAATGCAGCTTAATTCACCTGTGCACATGCCTTCAAAAGAGGGCATGTGCATGTGCACCATCAGGCTCACTGCGTTTCCGAATAATGCAAATGTGTTGAAACCGTTTGAAATGCTGACTTCTCATACTTTGACCCTCTCAGAAAACAGTATTGTTCTTTTTTCCCTGTTCTTTCTTTAAACAGGCGTATTATTCAAACCAGGCAAAATATTCTTATTTCTAGTCCTGATGATGATCCTTCTGAATTAGAGCAATGGATCGAAACGTCGTCGACTTTTTTAAGTGGACATACATGTAACCATTGTGTATGTTCTACTCTGGAGAACACTACCTACACTGATTTAAAAAGTGTCCAGGTTGCTCATTTTCTTTGCCTGTGAAACTCCTTTTCTCTCTATATTTTTTTCTACCACTGTCTTTTCCACTAGTACGGTACAGGACTGCGCCCTACTTTCAGTAATTGAGGCCTTTGTATCTAATTTTATTGTGTTATTCTATTTAAAATAAATCCCTGGTCCGGCTGGACAGGAGAACTATATAGTACCTATTGTGTTCTATATCACATTTGTTTATATCCCTTAATTTGCTCAGGACCTTTGTCTTTTGAAATAACTCCTCATTGGTTTAACCTCATCACTGTGGCACGAATTCCGCCTCAGTGCTGACATTCCGATCGCGGGCGTGGTCATGACGGCTCCCGGCCGTCATCAGCACACGCCCACCGTCACTCATGACAGCCGGGAGCCGTCATGAGCATTGAAGAGGTTAATAAAGAATGACAAGCACTAGTAAAGCCAAGAGGGCTGGCATTGGCGAGCTGGTGCAATGGTTAAATGTTGTAAAGACAAAAAAAGGGTTGGCTTTTGGCGAGCTGCTGCAATAGTTACTTTTTCTTGCAAGCATACGGCATACAACGTTTTTAAAAAGCATGGTTATTTAGCTTATAGGATTTTGCAAGTTCCCAAGGTGGTTAGAAACATCACAAGACTTTGTTTTTAGTGGGTTGAAAAAGAAAATACAGTGCCAAAACTCAAGAGGACTCCAGCTTCTTTGATGCGTCCATTAACTATTAAATTTCCATCCTGTAAACATACATGACGCTGTGAATATTTTTCTGCACATATGCGCTGCAATATGTGTAAACTAACTTCTTTTACATATGTATATCCTCAAAAGCAACGCCGATCATGCCCTGAACCGTAGCCAGTGGTATAGCTTCCATTAGTACAGTGGCACCGGGGCTCAAATGCATAAGGGATCCACTTAATCCTGAATAATCCTGTATTTTACCATTCAAACAGCGATCCTGGGGCCCATTTCCTTCCTTGCATTAGAGCGGAGTACAAGCAAAAGCAAAGAATCAACTCAACGTCTAGCTGTTTACAGATAACCCCTAACCTTAAGTTTGCTATTTTTTTACAACCAAATATCAATGTTTAACCTTAAAATCATCCCTGCATTGATTTAACTCTATAACCCTGCTTATGATTTTATCTTCAGACTTGATTAGCAGGGTTTACTACTGGAATATTGACATTTAAATATACACATGTCAAAATATCATGGCTATAACTAACTACCAGAATATTGTGAAGGTATTATACATAGGTTTACTATACTTAAATCCGCATACATGTACCTTGGCGATATATATTTTCAAGATATGTAGATTCAAGTTTAAAATTAGTAAATCTATACTTACCAATGTGTACTTACAGTCAGGATACTCTGTATATCAATATTATGGCAGGTCTATATTTTTATACTCAATAGTTTGACATATAACCATCAGTAGAGCCTCCAAGTTGATGTTACCAAATTGTGCAACTAGCACAAGGTTGAAACTGATCATCGAGAGTGAGACGAAATCAGAGAGAAAGAGAATCAGGACACTCAGGAGGTATTTGAAAATAAATGTGTGGAATGCTTGTTTGTGTGTGTGTGTGTGTGTGTGTGTGTGTGTGTGTGCGCACTCTTGAATATATAAGGATTGCATCAAATGCAAGTAGGAACAGTAGAACATCAAGAAGCTGCAAATATTACAAAACAAGGAAACATTAACATGTGATGTATGACATTCGTTTTGTGTAACGAGTTAACACATTTTGTTGATATTGGTACATTTCTCCCATGTTTTGGTATGTCCTGCAACTGGTGTAAATGCTAGTCTCCCTTGTCCTGGGCACATCCATTATTATTAGCCTGAAAGTGCAAATAGTACTGTTGCTGGCTTGGCCCATTCAGGGTTTAGAAGCTCCTTCCATTGTTCCCAGCAGGTCTTCAGACTTCAATTTATGCGCATATATTGCTGTTATTCTGCACATATGGAAAGTTTGAGGCAATGCAAGGGCAAAATGAATACTCAACAGAAGTGTTTTTGTATCATCAGGTCTCATCCGGTCTACAACCCCTCCCACTACCAATCTTCTGCCTCGATTTGATGAGTACCTGCACCTACTTTTTTCCATTTAAAGGACTGCCCATGTGGAAGAGTTCACCTCACCCCATAAAAACAGTAAAGTCAATTTCTTACAACTCTTACCTTTCCGCGTGTAGCCCAGCACACCACCAAAAGCCAGCACGCCGGCATAGCAAAACCCAATCCAGTCCACAACCATGATTACTCTGGGGAGAGAGGGAGAAAGGGGAATCTCTATAAAACAGATTCAAACATTGGAAAACTTTTATGTGTATCGCGTCATCTACAGATGCGAAAGTGAAACTGCTCGGCTGTATCAATCTCAAACTTTGGAAAGGTTAACAGGTCTTTTGGTAAATGACTTACACAGAGACCTACATCAACTTTTTAGGTGCTGCTTACAAGAGTTGAAATATGGCTCCACTAAATCAACATCCCTCACCACCATCCCAGAATTAGTGATAGCGGGGATTCCGGTAATTCTGTGGGAGGGGGTGGGATCACAAGTGGGAACCTAAGACTGCTATGATAAAATTACTGAGGGAATCAGCACATCCAGTCCCATAAGTCTGGTCATTCCTAATTACTCCTTTCTACGACCTGCAGATCCATGATGAAATTTACTGGGCCTTGTAAATTGATAGGTCCACTAACTGCCTTTACATGCTACATGGGAAGTCGAAAGGCATTTGTTATCGCCCCCTGGGCGTCACACCCAAGCACCAGCTCCCCAAAGTGCAATCACATGCCTCGAACACCAATGTTCCCTTTACTTGCGGTGCACCACAATTCCAGAACACAGCTGTAACTTTTGCTTTTCACATTTCGTTATTGGAAATCTACAAGTAATGGGTCAGCTGGTTTTGACAGAATTGTAATGCTTGAATATTTTAAAACCTGCAACAGGCAGTCGGTCAACTGATAGATAACAGTGTGATGCAGGGGTGTCTAACAAATAGCCAGGCCGGTCCGATCCACAACAGATTTTCAATATGAACATTACCGATATAAAAACGCTCTTTTTAGATGTATATGTAAATAGTTTTAGCTTTATGTGACTAGGCCGAAAATCTGCCATGGACTGGTCCAAGGATGAGAAACCTTTGAGGTAGTGCCAGTAGCAGCGCAGCTGAAAACGAAAGCATCACACATTATAGTCGCACTCCCAATGGAGGCACAAAACAGTAATGTTTGAGACCTATTTCTTTACTGAATAGTGTTGTACCTGCTGCTCAGCCAGTGCGAGTGTGGTTTGGAATGTTGGTGTGGAATGTTGGGTGAGTGAGTTTGTCAGTTGGGAGAATGGGCTGAGCAGCAGAAGGCTGCTCCTCGTGGGGCTCTCTGTAACTTTATCTTGAACCTTCTATCTTAATAAATACCATCTCAAGTGTTACCAAGGAACAGGACCCGGTATTCATTACAACAAATAGCTGAGACTTTGCAGTATTTCTGAAACAGCAAACATCTGGTCAAAAGGCACGGAAGAGACAAACTTAGCGTGAATTGTGGTTAAAATCGTTAATATGTAATGGACTTAAAACTGGACATTTAGAACGTGCTGCACTATGAGATGACAGGTGAAAATCTAAACCGGAAAGACATTGTCTACAACTCTGATGTATTAAGAAAAGGACATTATTTACAAGATAGATAAAAGGAGAGCGTATCCCCATCACTCAAAGCAGAAGCAATGGCCCTTGCGCTGCTACAGATCTAGGGAATTCTGTCATGGTAGCTTTTACTACCGCAACATAACCATTTAAAAGTACGATAGGCTGTTAGGTAATGCTTTAAAGGATATGGATGTGAGAATACAGATATGAACTTCTAGACTAGAACTTGCTATTTTAAGGTTAGTAATGCAGACCTCTCCCGCCTGTTGCTAATGACTGAAAACATATGTATCTGTCTAAATCAAAGCCAAAGGAATAATGTATGAATGAGGCGAGATCAACGCATGTTAATCAGAGGACAGCAACTGCTCCAATCAGCAACCACTGAAGAATTGACCAAAATGGAAAACGGCCAAAACCAACAAAGCAAGGATGGCCTACAGTGACGCCATGTTGACATGACAATATATTAGTACGAAAGAGCAAAGACAACACATTTAAGAATACACTACATAATCACTTTTGAATGCAAAGAATGTATTCTCTCTGTCAGGGATACCAATCCTGCCTCTACTCCAACTAAGATAAGGTTTGTCACCGATGGGACAGGTCAACCAGATCAAAAGCAGTGGACAGGTCCATGAATCTTAAATATACCCGTCCTCTTTTAATCATAACATACTTCTCAATGATGAGATCCCGGTGGGGGGCGTGGCCAGCAGCATGGCCGACTAGACGTGCCTTGCCGGGGCTCCGGCCGAGCTGCACATACATCCGACACAACATATCCCCCACGATCCCCAAAACGGCACAAAAGGGAAGAAAAGACACCCTGTTACCTGGGAGGACTGCCTCAGTGGCAGTGTGGAGCTGCTTCCATCAAGAACTGGACGGTACGGCAACCCCAGCGGCTGCACGGCAGCCATGGTGATGACCGCGGCGCTCGGCGGAGCGCGGCGCTTTTAGTGCCCCACCTCTGGTCATCCCTCACAGTGCCCGGCCGACAGGAGCTCCGCGACCCGCCTGGCCGCCAAGAGTGACTGGATCGCCGCTGGAGGGAAGGAGGTGAACCGAGGGGACTGCGGACGACCGGCTGCCTACACCAAGATGGCGGCCGGCGGTATGTGGGGCGGGCAGTGAAGACTGAGCCCCCCTTGCTGCCATCCCAGGGTCGCGGTGGGACTGAGAGACACCGTCGAGTCAGAGCGGAGGTGAGCCAGGGGCAGAAGAGCCGGAGGCAGACTTCCCAAACCACGGGGAGTGGAGACTGCCTCACGCTCGGCGTCCGCCTTTACCAACATGGCGGCCGCGCTGCAGAGGCGCCCAGACTGACTGGCACTGGCGGAGGAGAAGTGGCGGAGGGCCGAGACCCGTGAGGAGAGTAAGGGCCCGGGCTCACCCATTGGGACATAGTCTGCTGGGAGACGAGGGCGTGAGCCGGACACACGGCCCCCTGCCTGCAGCAAAGGAAAACGTTTGTCAGTACATGGTGGGACCCCCTAGGGGAGCTCTGGGCTGCGACGGGAGGAGTGCCAGGGGGACCGCTGGTGCGGCAAAGCGGACAGGGGCACCCGGAGATTTTTACCGTCATTCGCTGCACGTGGCTGGGCCCATTAGCATCACAGAGGAAGGAGGCCTACATAGGGAGCCCCCTGGCCTACATACTGACGCAGCATGGGGAAGGGTGACCCGACGCACAGAGCCACGAGGCGGGGCCCCATGGACGATTTCACGGCAACGCGGTCTGGGGCGGCACAACAGTCTCTGCAGCCCGACGCGTGCAATGACACGGCCATGTTGATGGAGGCCATCCAAGCGTCCAGGACTGACATACAGGCATCCCGGACGGCCCTAGAGACGAAAATCGGAGAGGTGGAGTCCGAGGTGACCCTACTGTGGCAGGACTTCCGGAACCTGACGGAGAGGGTAACGGCAACCGAATCTAGATTGACTGACAATGAGGAATCGATCAATACCCTCAAGAAGGACATGGCGGAACTACAGGCCTCTCACCGTCACCTGATGTGGAAGGTGGACGATGCCGAAAATAGGTCAAGGCGCAACAACCTTCGCTTTGTAGGCTTTAGAGAGGGGATTGAGGGAAGGAGTATGTCCGCCTTCCTCCTCGCATGGCTGAAAAATACCTTCCCAACAGCGCAGTTCTCCCAGTGCTTCATCATCGAAAGGGCACATAGGGCGCTTCTAGCCAAACCTCCGGAGGGAGCACGACCGAGACCAGTTATAGCGCGCTTCCTGAACTATGCGGACAGAGACCTGATCCTACGGGAAGCCAGGAAAATGGGGGAGATCCGCCTGGAGAACACCACCATAATGATCTTTCCGGACTACAGTCAGGAGGTCTCGAAGCAACGCCGCTCGTTTGACTCGGTGAAGGCAAAGCTGAGAACTTTGAACATTACTAACATGCTCCTCTTCCCCGCCAAACTCAGGGTAATTTATAAAGACAAATCCATCTTTTTTGCTCACCCGGAGGATGTGTGGCAGTGGCTCGAAGAGCGACCTATTCTGAACAGTAGAGAGGCAGCGGGTCGAGCTGCGCTGGACAAGACGGTTCGAGAAAGGCCGCTCTGGGAGGTGCCGAAACCACAGCGGCGGGGTACACGGAGGACGCAGAAGAAAGCTCCGGCGACACCGTTCAGGCCACGAGACAAGGAAGGTGAGAGAGGAAACAGATCGGCGTCCCCGGGCAATGACTCTGTGGCGGGCTCGAGATTCAGCTGCCTGAGGAATGGAATCCGTTCAGAAGGTGATGAAGTGGAGGACTCGGAGGATCGCATGTCCGGAGGAGAGGAGGAGGAAACAATGGACGACTCAGTACATCCGCTGGTCACAGAAATCCAGCAATTGGAACACGACTCCTCAGGCCAGGGGGTGAATATGGACACTCAGGACTCACATTCGTGATCATTGCTGTATAAGGATCGGGGAAGATAGCGGCTCGGCGAAACGGAGCACGCAAGTTAACACACCCCCTACCGTTCTTTGAGTTTTTAGTACTGATTTTTGTTTAGCGTGGGGAGGGATGTGTGGGAGGGCGACAGGCCTTCTCCCCTGGATAGTTTCGGCCCAGGTTGGGATGCAACTGGAAGGGGAGGGAGGTGGGGTGGGGGGTGCGGTGGGGAGTTGGTTCTTGTATTGCCTCCTGTTGGAGTTTACGAGGGTTGTGGGGGGGGGAGGGGAATCCGTTGAGGAGACACGAAAGCACGTTTTGACACTTCATCCCAGACACCCGCCATCTGCACCGCGAACAGCTGAGAATCAACCCACACAATGGCAGGTACACTAGCACCACAGACTAAGGTTGAGGGGGAACTCTCCATTCTAACGTGGAACGTGAATGGCCTAGGGTCAAAAATTAAACGGGGATTAGTGAATACATACCTTAAGAGACTGGCACCGGACGTCATTCTCCTGCAGGAGACGCACCTCAAAGGAGAAAGATGCGCATTTATAGCGAGAGGTAGACACAGGGTCCTGGCACACGCAGGGTACACCTCAGACTCTAGGGGGGTTGCGATCTTGGTTAAGAAATCAACACCATTCTGCGTCACACGCACATGGAGTGACCCGCAGGGTACATACGTGGGGGTGCAGGGGACATGGAGGAGACAGCGCTACACTATAGTGTCGGTCTATGCACCGCCGAAGCTCCAGCCGCGCACGCTTCGGGCGATCGCGTTGATTCTCATTGACACAGCAGACACCATACAAATTGTGGGAGGTGACTTCAATGACGTGATGTCAGACGAACTAGACCGTACGGGGCAACCACGCAGAAGGGGAGCGCAGACCGTTTTGGCGCAAACAATGGCCACGATAGGACTCACCGACACATGGCGATGGCGCCACCCTACACAAACCGCTTACTCCTTCTACTCAGGGGCCCACAAAGTCTTTTCAAGGCTAGACTATATTTTCATGGCGAGGCAACACCTAAAGATAGATGATGAAATAGAATACAAAGCGAGGGGTATCTCAGACCACTCACCCCTGTACGCGAAGGTAGGTGGGGCAAGGCAGAGGAGAGGTACTGAATGGCGCCTGGCGGCCTGGGATCTCCAATCCCCGGAAATTGCGCGTGGCGTCAGGGCTGACATCAAGGTCTACATAGCCGAAAATGAGGGGTCAGTTTCCTCAGGGGTAACCCTCTGGGAGGTGATGAAACCGGTTCTACGAGACAGAATCCAGGGAAGGTTGAAAGAGGCACGACAGAGACAACAGAGGGAGATGGCAGACTTGGAAGCCTCCATCCTGACCCTGGAGGAGGACTACCAGGCACATGAGGGGGCAGACACATTGCGGCGACTATTGGATGCCCAACGACAGTATAGGGAGTTGGTCTCGAACGAGGCAAGGACACAGTCACTGGCGACCCTACATCGTTTGTACGACGTGGGGGACAAATCGGGTAAGCTCCTGGCCTGGCTCAGCAGGAAGGAACGGGACGCAAGATGGGTGGAGCGAATAGAAACGGAGGACGGTGGTGTGTGGTGCACCGATGTGGGGATAGCGGAGGCATTCGCGACCCATTACGAACGATTTTACAGAGCCAAAGACCTGGGGGACGTAGATGTAGCACTACGGTATCTGGAACAAATGGAGATACCAACGCTATCTCCTGAGTCCAACTTGGTGCTGGAAGCCGACATCTCGCTCGATGAGATAGCAGAAGCCATAGCAACACTAAAAACAGGCAAGACGCCGGGGCCCAACGGATTCCCAGCGGAATTCTTCAAGAAGGCCTCGGACCTCCTGACACGCCATCTTAAAAACCTCCTTACTGACTCATATCAGCAGAAGTCGCTGCCACCGGATCTCGCGTTGGCCACCATCGTCCCGATCCATAAAGAGGGCAAACCTAAAGAGGACTGCGCGTCCTATCGCCCCATTTCTCTCCTTAATATGGAAGTGAAGGTGTTAGCGACCATCTTAGCAACTCGCATGAGAGTGGTGCTCCCAGACCTTGTCCATATAGACCAGTCGGGGTTCCTCCCTGATAGAGCGACAAAACTGAACCTTAGGCGCACCCACAACTGGTTGCAAGAGGTCAAGGAGAGAAGCGAACCACACTGGTTCCTCTCACTTGACGCAGAAAAAGCGTTCGATGCGGTACATTGGCCCTTCCTCATGGCCGTACTGCAGCGGTTTGGCTTCGGACCTAAACTCTGTGACTGGATACAGCTCCTATATAGGGCCCCAAGAGCACGGGTGAGAGTGAACGGGAGCATATCCCGAGAATTCAAGGTTGAACGGGGCACGAGACAGGGATGCCCGCAATCCCCCCTGCTGTTCACACTTACAATTGAAATCTTAGCGATTAACATTAGACGAAACCCGGACATCCATGGCTTTTCACTAGGCCCCTCAGTGGCAGCACAGGAAAAAATATCACTCTACGCGGACGATGTACTCTTATACATTACCAACCCCGACATAACAGTACCAGAGTTATTTCGGGAACTGGGCAGCTTCGGAGCGAGAGCAGGCCACACTATAAACTGGCACAAGTCGGTTCTCTATGACCCACAGGGGAGGGAGCAATGGGGTGATATCCCCGAGCGCCTGGTCACTACCTCCACAGGTTTTCAATACCTGGGAATATATATTACACTAGACAGGAAACTCTCATTCTCCAAAAATGTCGACAGAATCATTGGGAACGCGGTGCAGGACATGGACAGATGGAAAAGGTTGCCGCTCACGCTCCTAGGCCGGGCGGCGATGTACAAAATGATTACCCTGCCTAAATTCCTATATGCACTCCAAAACGAATACTACCCACTCCCGACCAACACGATACAAAAGTTGCACGCAGATCTTCGCACCTTTCTATGGTTGGGAAAGCAACCACGAATAGCCCTGCAGACACTCCAACGACATCAATATAGTGGGGGCATATCTCTACCAAACTTGGAGGCCTACTACTGGGCGGAACACCTGACCCCGATAAACGACTGGATACATGTCCCGGCAGACCACCCGACGTACGCCCTCGAAAGACACACACTGTCGCACAGAAACATTCTATATTATTTGTATGGTGGTAGGATTAGGAGGTCGCTACTACCGGCAACGACGATCACACTGACAGCATGGCGGCAGGCGACCAAACGTACGGGATGGGAGGGAAAACCCACCAAACAAACGCCGCTGTGGCATTGCCAGTGGCTGATAGAACTTGGTAAGCTCAGGGGCTTCAAACGGTGGGACGATATCGGTATATCGCACATAGGTGACGTGATCCACAGGGGGGAATTGAAGTCTTTCCAGACACTTGGAACTGAATTCGGGCTCCACCAATCACAACTGTTTAAATACACGCAATTGCGCCATGCCTGGAGGGCACAACACGTTTCACTTACGGACATACCTGAATATGCACCACTGGAGGGCAGACTCCTCCAGGAACATATCATGGGTAAAGCGGTATCCCTCACTTACAAAACCCTAACCAATAATATGCTAGGCGACCTGGCGAGACTAAGGGGCGTGTGGGAGGCAGAGGTGGGCGAGATGGAAGATTTAGACTGGGAGATGGTCCTCATGCACCCCCGTGAAGTAGCGATCAAATCCAGGTTACGTCTCATTCAGTTAAACGTGCTGCATAGGACATATTTTGATAGAGTGAGACTACTCAAAATGGGGTAATAGTAGACTCCACATGCCTTAGATGCGGTAGTCGGCAGGGGGACTTCTACCATACTATATGGCAGTGCGCTCAGATACAAAACTACTGGACACACATCTTTACTGACCTAGGGGAGGTGCTAGGGGTGGAACTTACACAGGAGCCTAAGCTGGCCCTACTGGGCATGACCACTGAAGTAGACCTGCCGCGACCTCTGCTCATTTTTCTGGTACTAGCGCTGGTGGTGGCCAAGCGGGACATAGCAAAATACTGGGGGGCCACAACATCGCCGAGCATCGAGGAATGGAGACAGGGGATGGACCTCTACATGGCAGCGGAGAGGGTAACTTATCAGGCAAGGGGGTGCCCCAAAAAGTTCTGCAGAGTGTGGGCCAAGTGGAGACAGTACCATGGTCTGGAGGGGGGGCAGTGAGGGAGGGAACTGGAGGGAAGGAGAGGAGTGCTACATAAAATGTGATGGACAAGGACCTGTATTCAATGTGACTATAAGCTACGAGGTACCGCGGGACTGTGGGAACAGGATGTGAACTAGTTTTGTTACAGATTGTGGTTGCGGGGGGTGGGGGGGAAGGATGGGATGGAGTGGGACGGGTAGTGCATAAATGTGTTAATGTACGCGGGGAATGACCCTCGACAGCAACCCAAGGTGTGATAAGTGTCACGGCAGAGGAGTGTCGCATTTGCGGCAGTTCAGTTGAACAGTTGAGGGGGGAGGGGGAGTTGTGGGTTAAAAGGGAACAAAGTTCAATCTAAAAAAGCAGATATTCAATATGATCTGGATTGTTATTAACGGCCATGCTGGTTTTGCCTCCAACACGCACCTTACTAACGCCGCCCAACCTCCGGGGTGTGGGCTGATGGGCTGTGTGACATTGTGTTTTGCCTACGTTTGGACTCTCCCACATCTGGGACAAATGAGACTTGCATACCATGCTGGCCTTTTTCTTTCTCTGCAAAAAAAAAAAAATGATGAGATCCCGGTGGAGTCATAGCTCTTTTGCTGCCGGTCCCCTTGAAACTCCAAGTGGACTACTGAAGAATTTTCCCTTTTCTACTGTCCACTCCTGCAGCCTCCCCAAGTGGACGTGACCCAAGTTCTTACCGATGTTCAACCTAAGTGTGATATCGATCTGTAACAACTGTGATTGGTTGTTCAATGCTTTTTGAAGACTGGGATACCAATGGATAATCCCACTATTTGGAAATCTGCCAGATCCATATTGCATTTCAGACCGTGGGAAATAAAGCGATCCAGAAAGTTTGGTCACAGTGTTTTAAGATGGCTGGCGGACTCATTGACAGAGTTCCATAAATTTCTGGGAGTGTGAAAAATGGATCCACATCATGTTCAGACAGCTATTGTAATCCTATGATAGTCAGTCGCTAGCCACAACCACTCTTGCCGACTGGGCCATACAGTGCCTGAAACACCATCACACTTGTCAGCATGCAAAACACTACCAATTTTGACTTTTCCTGCAACATGCTGACAAGCCATTAGTGTGCAATTCAGAAGGGAGTCATCATAGCTACAAATGGCAGGCTAGAACCTGGGCCTCGCCTTGTCCACTTGCATGGCTTTGGTTTTTCACACTTCGGTCTACTTAAAGAGGCGAGGATGTTTAGATGATAATCACACTGCCGGGCCTGCCTATAGTCCCCTTCTGCCATGCCAGTGCACCAGACCCTACTCAGCATTCCTCCTTCCGTCGAGCCCTGAAATGCCAACTCTGAGAGCAGGGTGGAGTTGAGGATGACTGAGGGTGCCACCCTCAGCATGCTCACTACCGGAGTCTGCAGTCTCTAGTTCAAACATGCTTGTGTTGTGCTCAGTGTCCTTGGCAACCTAGTGCACATCAGAGCATCTTGCATTCTGCCCCTGGATAGGCTTGCATTCAACCACAACCTCCTTTGACAGCGCCTACTGTATATCCCACCCCTTCATAGGCCAGACTCTGACTTGTACGTCAGACTTAGTACTCCTAAGGTTCCAGGACATCATGAAACCCATAAGGTGACAAAGTAAAAGATTGCAAAATGGCACAGAAACCGGTTATGTTAAATTGTTTTTGTAAGTTGCACAGCTACCCAAAAAGGGTATCCCAGCGCCAGCCTGAGGATGGAAACAGAAGTATGGAATTATTGGTTAAACAGCCATGTTTTTAAATCCTTGGGAAAACTTGCGAAATTTGTTTCAAGACTGAGAGATGCAGGCAAAGTATTCCACAAAGTGGGACCGAGAAAGGCAAAGGAGCACCCTCCCATCCGTGAGAGTCTGACCCTGGATACCAAAACTTTCCCTTGAGTAGTGGAACGCAGTAGTCGTGAAGGATAGTAGGGTTGGGCCAGGGCTTGCAGGTACTGAGGAGCAGTGCTGGACTTGATCTTAAATAAAAAGCTTAAAGCTTTAAACTTAACAAGACTTTCCACTTTCAGCCAATGGAGATCGATATTAGATAACTGGTGATGGAAGTGGCTCTAGGAATTCGGCATAGTAATCTCGCTGCAGCGTTTTGTACTACCTGTAGCTTCCGCAATATATCTTTGTTGGCCCCTAGATAGAGAATGTTGCCATAGTCTATTCTCGAGGTCACAAGTGCCTGGACCACTGTTTTCTGGGTGGAACAAGGGAGCATCCAGACGACTTTTCTCAGCCATTTCAATACAGTAAAGCAGGTCACTGCCACTTTTACTACTTGCTGTCTCATGGACAGCCGGTCATCAACAATAAAGCCCAGATTGCGGACCTCTTGAGTGGGCTGGGGTGGAGTACCCAGTTCAATGGGCCAGTGCTCTTTATTGTTCCCTAAAATAATAACCTCGGTCTTGTCTCCATCAAGTTTAAGCATGTTTGTTTGCATTCATGCTGCAACTTTCCTTAGGCCGTCTTGAAGAGCTGACGAACCAGACACCTTCTCAGAAGAAAGAGAGAAGATGATCTGGGTATTATCTGCGTAAGAGAAGAGGGATAGCCCAGCCTCTTCTGCAATAGTCGCCAGTGGTTTAACAAACATTAACAAGCATTTACAATGCAACGGTTTCGCCTTTGGAAAAGTTTGAGCTATTGGCATTGTAAATGACAAAATTTGTATTTATGTGTTGGTTTTGAAAACAGATAAATAAATGGCATTGTCATTTACATTGCCAATAGCTCTAAATTTTCCAAAGGCGAAACCGTTGCATTGTAAATGCTTGTTCCAGACGCGTGTTCCTCACTGAGGAAACAGTAGCAGCATTCATGTCCTCCTGTCTTGCAGCAGGTTACCAACAGTCACAATCCTCAGAGCACAGCCTTCAATCTAAAACACGAACACCGCGAAACACCAGAGTCAGGCATTTCCAAGAAAAGCAGGATCTTCTGGGTTAAAATGAACTCCGGAAAAGCGCTTGCAACAAATCTTTACCTCCTTTGACAGCTGCCCAAGCCGGGGTCCGTAATTAGCGCTACTGTTTTCACGGTCTTAATTCGTCATCCTGCGTCGGATTAAAAGGTGACCCAACCTGTCTGGATTGAAGCATCCAGATCAGAGATCACTGCAGCAGAAGCTTTCCACCACAAAGCCACCTAACCCAATAATTCAGCTGCTGAGGGCGATCTGGGCTGAAACAGTGAAGGCAGGCAACTGTAAGGAAGGCACAGTGCTATGCGAGCTGGTTGGAAGAAACTTTACGTTTGCCACTTGTCTGTTTAGATCTTAACGCGCAAGTTTCTACACTGAAAAAACGATAGTGGGTGTGGGTTTTTTTTGTGTGTGTTTTTATGACCGCAGACGTGGGTTTCGATGGAAACACTTGCCCCATCATCTAATGAAAACCTGGCACTGCCATTAAGTAGGTTTACATTCCCGGCCAGGTCCGGTTGCAGCACTCAACACATTCCTCTTCCACCACGTTCGACTCCACCTAGGAGCACGTTCTGCGCAGACTAACCTTTGCCACATCGCCGGCTGCCTGCCGTGCCTTCATGCTTGGCAGAGTCATGCCAAGTCTTCCACCCACAACCCGAGCCCTGCCACCTCGCTCGTCTCTCCAGGGACCGCAGCGTACTTCGTGTGGTAGAAACCTCTCATGACTAAGAAGTAGGTCACAGGTTATTCGAGAGGGTTGAACTCAGCCGAAACCGCTCCCTGGAAACGGGCGGTGCGGCACGCGGACCCACCCTTAGTGCAAAGGAAGCATCCGGGCGGTGCGGCACGCGGACCCACCCTTAGTGCAAAGGAAGCATCCCAGGCTCCAGCCTCTCTGAAGGGAGGGTACAGGCAGCCACGAGCACAGAATGAATACGTCAGACGTGTCGGAAGCACGTCGCTGCTGCACTCCACCTGTGGGAGCGTGTAAATAGGCATGAGTGATTATGCACACGCTGAACAGGCTAACCCTACGCTAACAAGGTTGTTAACTACCAGTTACAATCTTACAGCAGCCTTCGATGTTAAAAGAAAAAAACAAGCATTGGCAAATCTAATAAGTCTGGCCTTGGTAGGGTTGTGCGGGCGGAGGGAGGGGGGAGCGGGACTAAGGAGAGCTGGGGGAGGGGGGGGAGCGGGACTAAGGAGAGCTGCGGGCGGAGGGAGGGGGGAGCGGGACTGGAACAGAGCAACAGGTCGTTTCGCGATTCGGGGGCGTATTTGCGTGCTCTCCCCTTCCCATTGGCTGGAAGGTAAAATTCCAGCCAATGGGAAGAGGAGAGGGCGTGACTTAAAAAAAGACACGGAAACGCCCCCGAAGCGCGTCAAGGCGGGCCCTGAACTCAGTGACGCTCCTCTCCTCCAATGGCTGGCCAGCATTTACGAGGCCAGCCAATGGAGAAGAGGGACATGTTCAGGCCCCCATACTACTAACAAAAGATTTCGGCTCCGCCCACCCACTGCTTACGCAGTGGGACGGTAGCCGAAACCTAAAAAGCAGTGGACTAAGAATAGAGCCCTGAGGGACTCCACAATCAGATGAATAAAGTTTGGATGTGGCAGCAGAGGAAAAAATGTGAAAAGTGCGGCTGGTAAGGAAAGATGTCAGCCATTTCAGAGCTAAACCAGAGATGATGAGGGATTGAAGGGATCGTATTAACACGGTGTGAGACACCGTGTCAAAAGCAGCGCTCAGATCTAGTAGTATGAGGGCTGCTGGGTCCCCCATATCCAAGCGGTGTCTTTGCATTTCCGTAACGCCCAACAGAGTTGTCTCTGTTGAGAAACCGGCTCCGAAACAGGACTGATAATCATGTAGAAATTAGGAGGATTCAACGAACTGTGTAAGTTGGTAGTTTATATGTTTTTCCAGAATTTTAGAGTATATCGGAAGAAGGGAAATGGGCCTAAAATTGGAAAGTTGGGCAGGGTCAACATTGGCTTTCTTCAAGAGCGGAAGAATCATAGCATGCTTCCACTCAGGAGGAACAATTGATTACTGTATGGAGGCATTAAGAAGACCATAATTAGTTCAAGGGAAGGGGTGTCAAGTTGTTGCAGCACCGTAGAAGGTAAAAGATCCCGAGGTGAACCTGATTTTATGCTGGCCACATTTTTTTAAAAGGAATTAATGTCTAGTAGTGACCAGGATTGCAGTTTATTGGTGGGTTCTGTCTTATCAGTGGACTACGGACTAAAGCTTTGTTGCATAATCATAGCTGTCAAAGAGCCGCTCAGCGTGGAGTGAATGCTTTTAACTTTATTCACAAAGAAATAGGCACGGTCATTGCATTGTGAACCTTTTAAGACAGGGGGCGTAGTTTGAGTATCTGATCCCGAAAGTTTTTTAACCATAGAAAACAATGTTCGCGAATATTTCTGTGCATTGGAAATAGTACGTGCGACGTAATTTACACGCGTTTCTTTGCAGAGCGCTTGATATTTTTTTAAGCATTTTTGTCTTTTATTTTGGACTCGATGGTGTAATTTCTCCTCCAGTGTCTTTCTAAGTTTTTGCATTTGCTTTTTTCTACTTTTATTTGCTCCGTGAACCAAGGGGCAGGGGAGCGGTGGTTATATGATTTTTTATTAGAGACAGGAAGGCAATTGTCACTGGCTTTAAAAATTCAGCTATGAATTGCATCTAAAGAAGAAGTAGAGACGTGGGGAAAAGAAGGAGAACTGTCAGAAAGAAGCTTATTAAAGGCGTTCATATCCAGTTTGCTCCAGTTTCTAGATTTCTGCTGTGGGCCAGAGATAGCTATGGGCAGATTGATTGGAACAGTGTAATAAAATTTGATTGCGTGATGATCTGACCAACATAGGGGAAGAGATGGTGAACATTCGATATCAGACAGGTTGGAAAATATGGGGTCCAATAAGTGGCCTGCCTTATGAGTAGGGCCCGTATTACACAGCAGCAAGTTCATTGCTGCGAAATCAGACATCAGCGTGCTGCAAGAGGGGTTATCCAAATGTATGTTAAGGTCGCCCAACATGGTGAAATTTACCGCCTTGAGAAGGTGAGGGGAAATTAATTCTGGAAATGAAGCCGCCCAAGAAGTCGGCAAGCCAGGGGGGCGATAAACAAGCATGCCAGACAAGGTAAAGTGAGGGGTCAACAAGAGTTGAAAAAGGCCTGCTTCACAGCCTTTGAAGTTTGCATGAGTAAGATTTTTTTTTTAATTATGGCGATACCACCCCCTATCTTAAGTTCTCTGTCAACCCTAACTATAGCATAGTTGGAAGGTAAGCGAGGCTACGTATGGGCCTGAACTCGCGTGCAGCCATGTTTCTGTTAGAAACATAGCATCAGGCTGTTTACTACTTAATAGGTCGAATATATCCAATTTGTTTTTGGGAAGGGAGCGGAAGTTAATATTCCAGAAGGCAAAAGTCGTGTTAGTTGATTTGCAGCAGGAGGAGGGGCAGTTATTGTGTTGATGGGGGACTATTCACAGTAATTGCACTATACTCCCCATTAAGACATTATTTGTCAAATTTAAAGCTACAGCAAGGGCATTTAGTAAACTCATCCAAAGGATCAAGATACTCATACTCAGGCTGGGGAGGCAATGATGATTCAGTAGCTGCGCATATGTATATCTTATTGAGACAGGGTATTTTAAAAAATATTGGACAAGGATTGTGGCCCCTGGTCCCGTCGGGCGCAGACGGGCTTGCCTTTGGCGCACCCCCTGCGCGTTCTGCGATGCATCCGGTTTTTATCGCGGGAGGGAGGAGCCGCTACAACGCCGACCTCCTCACGACCGGAAGTGGTGTAAGGTGGTCAGAGTCCCTCCACAACAATCGGGATATACCCGCGGTGGACCGGGGACCGATGTTTAGGTAGGTGTGAGTGAAAGTTACTTTAAAAAAAATGCAGCGAGTCAACAAGCATACCAACCAGCACCATTGGTACATTTCCTAGTATAATCTACCACATATAGCATAATATATACCACTTCATTCTATCTGCCTTCCTCAGATTGATACACCAATGCCTTAGAATGACAGACCGCTTTCAGGAGAGGTGTGGCGCCGCGGCCAGGGCGACTGATGCTGGAATCTGGGGACCACGGTTCGATCCCCGGCTCAGGCGGCAGGTTAGCCCAGCACCATGTGACTCTGGGCAATAGCTCGCTTAATCTTCCCGACGGCCCCCAGCGCCTAGAGACCCTTACGGGTGATTGTGCGCTTTACAAATGTGGACTTTTTTTTTTATATCTGCAAACACCCTGAAATATGCTCACCCCCTTTGTTCCTGTGCTCTACCTGAGACGTACACTCCCATCCCGAGGATTATACAACAACCCCAAAAGCACATGCACTCACTTGAGACCCTCAAGCTAATAATACAAAGTAATAGAAACCTGCATCCTAGCCAAGGCCTCTAACCCCCAAACATCATAGATGACCTTCACTCATGAGATATACATCCTACTCCTGTGAAATGTATCACACCTTGAGGTCCTTAATCACAGCCTAAGACCTGCATACATTCCTCATATTCAACTACTTCTGACTGACACTTCACCACTGAGAACTGTATTCCAGATATGTGCAACTCTCAGACACAAGCACCCACCTAATGCCTGTACCATCCTCCTCACCTTGAAGATATGTTCCCACTACACTGAAAACTACATCCCAGCTACTAAGAACTGCAGCTCACCCCCAAGAAACCGTGCTAGAATGAGAATCACATATAAATGCATATAACATTTACACAGACAAGAATCTTCTATTGGCCTTCAAATACATTTGCATTTCCCCAATAATCAACATGTAAAAAGCACTATCAAAGCCACTATGTCTGTCATTGGTTATCAGAGTATGTGCTCTGTCAATGCTTGTTTTGTTTCTGTAAAACTATAATGTTGAGGGGCTGCCAGGACATTACGAATATAAAACAAATAGCTAATAGCAATCCTTTATTGTCTCAAAAAGCCAAAATTGCCTCAGCAGTCTCTCCCACTGAAAAGAATTACTTTGTAGAAAAACAACAATATATCCTTCGGTTGGCAAAAACTAAGAGAACTCTTACTCATTCACTCACCTAAACCACACACATTTAATCATGGGGGATACCGTACCAATTGAAAAAGCAGTGCGCCAGTACACAAGAAAAATATTAGAAATGTTATGTATCAACTTATAAAAAAGATTGAACCCTAGTCATTTGGTGCACAAAGGGTTCCTCTCATTTTTTCATAGGAATTACTTTGTATGCAGGTGTGTTCTTTGTGAAAGAGGAGAATGATGTCACTCACTGTGAAGTTCACCAATAGTTGAAGTGTGCTAACCCAGTTGCCCATGCTGTAGTCCACCGAAGACAAATGTGAACAAGCACTGGCAATGCCAAAAGGTCTGGCTTTAAATGAATGTTGTGTGTCAATGTGAAGTATTACAAGTAAATAGCATGGGAATAGATATTATTTTTGTGGAAGCAAAGAACCATAGAATAAGATAGGAGAAGGTTACAAGGTCAGGTGATAGTTGCACTGTCTAGCAAGACCTACAATTTCATGGAGGCTAATAACTGCCCTCCTCTTATCTGTGCTGCTGGCAGACAAAAGCAACATAAATTACGTAGTTATCTAAGACACTTTAATAACATTCCAATATCACGCGTGTGACAATGAACGTTCAAGCTTTGGCAGCTGGATAAATAAACCAAAAAATCACAGCTGCCAGAGGGCAAGCGCCTCTTTGTGGAAAACACAACTTCTGCTGAATCAAGCCATGTACTCATGGCTCCCAACATGTAGGCGGATCCAAAGCCCCTCTCTAGTGCAGCCCGGCCAAGTGCCACGCATAAATTGTTAGACTACCGCATTTTAGCGCTGGTGTCTACATCACTGCATTGAAATGCAAGTTCACGCATTATCAGCAAGATAGCGCCTATGTGCAACGAGGCGCTTCAGCAGATTGAGTCACAGGGTTGGTAGTTCACCTGTGTAGTGTGAGACAGGAGAGGTGCGTTGCTATTGAGATGTAAGCCTGGGACTAGGAGTTGTTTACTTTAAAGAAATTGCAACAGTAACATTATTCCAATTGCTCCAGCATCCGGCACTGTTCGTATTCCGGACCAACCTCAGTGCTGTAGCCTGTTTTAAGAGCACAGAGAGCAGCAAGTCTGTGCACTGCTGCGTAGTGCACTGTAACATAGCATTCATTTCGATGGAGGTCAGTCCTGACTCCATGCCTCGACCTGCCACCGGGGCCCAGTCTGATAAGAAATTCTCTGGCTTGATATAGAGAAGAGAGCAGCACTGGCAACATTCGGAGGGCGAGGCTGGCTCAGGATGGACTAATTTGAAACTAAGGGGCATATTTACTACAAAATGACGCAGCGCGCCGCTGCAAGGCATCTTGCTGCGCTGAGCTGCATCATTAGGAAAGTGCAGGGTGCGTCGTATTTACAGCAATACTAAGCATCCCTGTGCTTTCCTCTGCGCACAATTGGCGGCCTAGCGCCAACACAGGAATCCTTGAACCATAATGCAAGGGTGCCTGTGTTGCAGCCATGATTTTTTTGTGTGCAGGAAGTGACACCTTTCTGCACAAAAACAATCATCGATTGTGTTTTCCTCCTTCTGTGTGTGCTGCATGCACAGAAAGAACATAAAACGAGGAGAAGTAAAGGTATTTCTACTTGTTGCACCACGGTAGAATCCGACGCATTCCCATGTTTATGCAACATTGCAAATCTGGGAATGCATCAAAATCCATGGGTGGTGGGTGGAAACGCCCACAGCAACACCCATGGAACGCCCCTTTCACGCAGAGTAATGCGTGAAAGGGGGCCACATGTACAAGGCCATGAAAAGCCACACATTGTTGTTTTGCCTGGCCTTGTAAACATGGTTCAGCATTGTGCGCCAATGGAGTGTCAAAAAAAGTGACGCTCCAGTGGTGGAGAGGCCTTGTAAATATCCCCCCAATTTCCTTAACACAGGACATTCCAACACTGTCTGATTTATTTTTAAACATTCCACCGCAGCATATTTTTCTTAAAAAAACACATACACCACAGCGCCCTCACAATGCCGCAATAAAGTAAGACATAGATAACGAGGCAAGTTAATGGTGCTTATTTTACGTTGACGAAATCGCAGTAAATCTGGCCTGAACTAATAATCACTAAGCTAAGATAAAACTCAGTCTGTGGTTTTGCATGAAAGGGAATAGAACTATTATATTTAGGGCAGTATTAAAGTTTCAACAACCATATATGAAGAAGGCTTTTGTTAAGTATGTGCTTTAGAACTTATAAGAACTGTTAACCCATTATAAATTCAGGAAAAGTTCCCAGAATGCAAAGGAAAACAAGCATTGCGAAAGGCACTAGGCAAGCAGGTGTGAAGGTTCTTTTTCTTGCTGGCATATGAAAAAACATAAAATGAAGAACAGATGCCTACTTAAACATGGCAGCCACATGCTTGCAGTAAGTGTTAAATTAAAAAATATATATAATCATCAAATTATACTGTACTACAACAGTAGGAGTGCTTCCTACCAGGAGGTTGAACTCTGAACAGGTAGACACCAATTTTTCAGTTTAATGCACAGAGCAGGAACATATGATTCTTAATACCACAAAAATAGGAGCTCTTGCAACTGCTTTACTGTAAGGCGGAACAGCTTTAACACACAAGGTTGACTGAAAAACAGAAGTATAATGAACGGAAAAAAACGAACTGGCAAAGTATTGGCCCACCTGCCATAGCACTGAAGTGAACTTCTGTTTACAAAGATGTGCACGTTATTACATAGGTGCAGTCTTTCGTAAGGAAGCCAAAGGCTGAAGTGAGCTACCCAGTACCGTGGTGGGTGGATTCTTTTATTTAAGCTTTTTAAAAATCAGGCCACAACTATAAAATATGCTTCTAAGCCAGGCCTAAAAATGGAATGGGCCAGTTACTCGTAAATGGGCCCGAGAAACTTAAAAGCTCTGCAGCACTACAGAGCCCACAGCATGCTCTGCGGGGACACACGTCGAGTCTTTGCATACGTAGCAGACACAAGCATTCGTCCTTCCACCTGCACAGCAGGGACCTCAGTCCCCCCTTGGATCTGGCCCAGCCATTGTCGACGCGTACGTGCCGCGAGCTCTACCGGGTTGTGAGCAAAGCATGGGCACAGGAGACGCCCTGTGCTAGCTAGGTGCTTCAAAAAGGGAAACGAGGGTTGGTTGAAAGTGCATCAACGAGGCAATGTTTCTCAGCTAAAGAACGGCTGTTGTGCAGCAAGAAAACGCACTTTGCTATAAATATACATTATGGCAAGTGCATGACGTAAAAAAACGAATATCACAAGTTAACCCTTCATTAACGGCCCCGGGGTGCAGAGCAAATATACAGTTTACGAGATTCTTGCAAAGGACGCAGGCTACCACCCATATGTTGCTTGGCGTGGGAGTGCTAGTGTAGGGATCACGTTACGTGTAACCAAGGTGCCCCATTCCATCAGAGACCCCGCCGCACCCCCTGCCCTCGACCCCGAGCGCCTCCTTACCGCGGCTCTTCAGTTCCCCGCCTTCTTTTTCTGACCTTCCAACTTCAGCATCTAAAACTCGTTGTTTCTATTTTCCAGGTCTAAATTGCAACCCAACTCTTTCCAGCTAGCCGTCGGCAGGAGAAATGTGCTTGACCCCTCAGAAAGAAGAAAAAAATCGTAAAGCCTCACATGCTGTAAGTGAAATGTTTACTTATTTCTTAACCGCCAGGGACCGAGCCTCACTTCCTTCCTGTAACAGTCAGCGTTGCCGTGCGATCTCAGCATGCCACCTAGTGGTAACATTCAGTACACTTCAGGTCCACACACTTCTTGAATAACAATACAATTCGGTAGTGCTTTATTAGCAAGATTAACAAAAACATACTGCTAAAGTTGGTGGCATACATCTTCTTCACATGTAGCTATATTTCCGGTAACATATTGTTTTCTGCAAGCTGTAAACTATTTAGCAGTCTTTTCATTGAGTAAAAAATCCATCTGTAGCACTGAAAGAAAACAACACATGATATTTTTGGGGTCGAGGTTGGTTACACACAACCATTTGTGGGCGTACCAAGAATTTACAATCCGCCCATTGCTTAGCATTGGTTGGCGTTATTGTCACTCTTGTGTGTGTACTGGCTTCTTATTCGATTGCTTCCTTATCCCACTTGTAGTGTCGTCCCTACAATGATGACAGACACGTGGAGATCTTTTAAGGAGCCTTTATTCTTGCATCTGCTCTCTACCCCGTCCTTCTCCTAACTGCCCCCTTCCTGCGCCTGCTCCTCCTCTTCCTGCAACTCCCCGACTCCACCTCCCAAACACTAGACTGCACTTTGCATTATAACATCTCCCCCTTTCTTAACAACAAAGAAATTAAAGTTCTGACTTGGTCATAGTTCTTCAATCAGCCGTACAGGTCGGCGAATGGCCCGCTTGGGCCACAGGAACACATCTTCATTCCCAGATTCAATTTCAGTCTGATTTTCAGGCATATGTGCGACAGAGTCAATTTCGGACCTCTCTTTGCTTGGTCGTTCAGTCACTTTGCTGAGGGCATCTTTCACTGCCGGAGTTGCACCGTTGAAAGTGTGAGACGTTACGTGTGATTCTCTTGTTCTCTGCTTCCGCTGTTATCATGGTCCCTTTTTGTTGTGTAACTACTAAAGGTTCAGCTCTGAACTCGCAGTCTGTTTTCTTTTGTTGTTCCTGCTTGACCAGTACCCAGTCCCCTTCTTGAATGGACGGGGATCTAGCTCGCCGCCGAGCATCGGCATAGGACTTCATCTTGTTTTTGTTCTCACGATCAGCAGCGACCAGCTCTTCATGTGCACTCTGGGAGGACACTGGGAGTAAGGCACCTTCCCAGGTAGGTATCCGTGTCCTGATTGGTCATCCCGACATGAGTGTGGCAGGACATTTCCCTGTAGTGGCATGTGGAGTTGTGCGCTATGCTCGCAGAACTTCATTTAGCGCCGCTTGAAGGTCTTTCTTGTCAAGGGTAGCCTGCTGGAATGTCTTTTTTAGCATGGCCATGAACCTCTCCACCAAGGGGCCATAAGGGAGTGATTTTGCGATGCCTAAAGTTGAGATGTTTCGCAAACGCACTGAATTCATGGCCATTGAATGGCGGGCCATTGTCCGTCTTAATTTCCTTCGGAACACCCCATGCAGGGAAAACTTCGTCCAGAACGGCAAACGTGCTGGTGGCATTGGTGGACGGCACGAACTGGGCTATGGGAAATCTGCAGTACTCGTCCATGAGAACTAAGACGTATTTTCCAGACTGGAGGGGTCCATAGAAGTCTAGAGCGAGTTCTTGCCATACACTGCTGGGTAGTGTCGACATCTGGAGAGGAGCTGGAGGATCTCCTTGACTCACAAGTTGGCACTGAGGACAATCCTTTAAAGTGAGTTCAACCATCTGGTCCAATAAAGGGAACCATACCCTCTCTCTGAGCGCTCGTTTAGGGACCACCACTCCTTGGTGGCCCTCATGTGCAAGATTAATCACACCCTGACGGAGTTGCATAGGGATGAGTATGCGGTGATCCCTCAGTATGAGTCCCTCTTCAGTGGCCGACAATTCCTCACTCACGTGTTTGAAGGCCTGCATCTCTTGTCGGAAGTTCGTGTCTTCATCTTCATCCTCATTGGAATGACGCCAACTGTTGGTCTTCACCTTCTGCAGGATGGCGTCTTGGGCTGTGGCCTCACATATGGCTTCCAGGGGGACCGCTGGTGGTCTGACTTGGTCCACTACAAAGTGAATGTACTCTTCGGCCAGGGATGGTTTTGATACATGCACCATCTGAGGGTGTCTTGACATATAATCAGATGGATTGGCTGACTTTCCAGGCTTGTGGACTATGGTGTAGGTATACTCTTGCAAGCGTAATCCCCAGCGCTCAATTCGAGGTGGCATTTTGGCCCTGGGGTTTCCAAATATAGTTACCAGTGCTTGATGATCAGTTACAAGTGTGAAATGCTTGCCGTATATAAAAATGTGAAAGTGTTCACAGGCCCACACTACGGCAAGACTTTCCTTTTCTGGTTGTGAATAAGCCTTTTCAGTATCCGTCAAACTTCTGCTGGCATATGCCACAATGTGTCTCTGATCCTTGTCATGGTCAAATTGAGCTAGGATCGCTCCCAAACCGACTGGGCTGGCATCAACGGTGATCTCCGTCTTCCTTTTGGGGCTGAAGTAAGCCAGGTTGTCAGCAGACTCGACGGCCCTTTTGATCTCTTGGAACGCGTGCTCACATTGTGGAGTCCAGATGAATGGCTGCCCTTGTTTGGTAAGAGCACGTAACGGATGACTGATGGTAGCATAGTCTTTAATATACCTGGCACAGTAACTCGCCATTCCCAGGAAGGATCTAATGTCACTCACGTCTTGTGGGCTTTTGGTGTCATTTAGAGCTATCACTTTCTCGGGATCAGGTTTCATCACAGCTCCTGAAAATACATGTCCAAAGAATTTTAGGGTGGACCTGTGGAATTCGCACTTTTCTTTGTTGAGTGTGAGGTTGGCCTCAAGGAGGGCATGGCACATTCGGTCCAATGCTTTGTCGTGTTCATGAACAGTTGCGCCGTATACTAAAATGTCGTCACTGTAATTCAGCGAATTTGGTATATGATGTATGATCTGGCGGATGGCTTCTTGGAAAATCTCCGCGGCAGACGAGACTCCAAAACGGAGTCGCTTGTAGCGGAATAGTCCGAGATGAGTGGCAAAGGTAGTTATATATCGTGATTTCTCATGCAATTCTAACTGGTGGTATCCCTTGTTCAGGTCTAACTTGGAGAAAACTCGCGCGCCATTAAGGGCGGAAATCATATCACTCAAGTGAGGTCCCGGATGACGTTCTCTCTCAATATCTGTGTTTGGGACCCTCATATCTACGCACAGGCGCACCTTTCCTGGAGTGCCTTTCTTCGGCACGATCACCACTGGTGAAACCCACGGGGTTGGGCCTTCTGTCTGTTCGATGATGTCTGTTCGCAGTAACTCTTGAATTTCGTCTTCCACTGCTTGTTGAAGATGGAAGGGAACTCGCCTGTGGTGTTGCGCTACGGGTCGTACCTGTTCGTTAATATGTAAACGAATTTGATACTTGGCCATTTTTCCGAGTCCAGAAAATAACTTGGGGAATTTGTGAATGATGTCAGGGTCATCGCTCACTCGATACAGGATTTCCACAATCCGGAGACGTTCGGCTGTGGGTAGACTGAGGAGACAGTCAGCTTCCGGCCCATCGATGACATGGATGTGGGCTGGCACAGACATAGTTTTGTGTGTGAGAGTGGTTGCAAATTTTCCAATACATGGGAGGTTTTTTTTTTACATCCACGTATACACTCTGACGTTTGCCGGGCTGAGGGCAGGCTGCGGCTGCATTTTCTGATATTCAGTGACTGGGATGTAGTTTAGCGATGCCCCACTGTCTAGCACAAATTTGGTTGCATGTTCTCCTACACGTATGTCTAATCTGGGTATTTTTTTAACTGGTCCGGGTCAGCGACCATGCTGATGTATTCATCGCTGTACAGCGATACTGGAGACGCTGACCTTGACTCTCGGGATAGCGATCTTCTCATCCATTGCGACTTGCGAGACTCTCTGCTTGAGTGGGAGGAAACAGAGGATGACCCTTGGCGATCTTGAAACGCTCTTGCGTGATGTCGCTTAGTGACGGGCGAGAAGATCTTGTTGTCTCCTTTGGCTTTTCCTTACGATGTTCCCCACCGACGTTCTCGAAGTGGTTCTCACTTTCGACACTGCTGTCCAAGCGCTGAACAAGCATCCGTGTGTGGAAAATCATATCTGCACCGATAACACTTAAGTGGACGTTCTCGTCTCTTGTCTCTGCGGCCTGACTCATGGCGCTTGTGTCCGGTATAGTGTTGGCGGGAAGTGGGTCTGACAGTCCGCCGTCTCTCTCGAGAATGTCTTCGAGTGGTACTGGCTTGTATCCGGTATGCTTGTTCTCGTTTCTCAGCACGTCCCGCCTCCATTTTCTTGGCATGTGCCTCTGCTTGTTGTTGTAACAAAGAAAGGAACTTCAGGAGGACAATTTTTATCGGGGTCCAGTGTGCATGTCCAAGTCACTAGTAGCACAAAAAAGCATAAAGTTCCCCAGTAGGACTAAAAAGAAGGAGTGTGTGTGTGTGTGTGATGTAAGTGGAGAAATCCAAGAGGGAAGGAGAAAAGGGGAATTTCCCTCTTGGGAACTAGAACCCTCACACACCCAGCGAGCTAGGTGTCATGCTTCATCATATGGGTCCTGCTCCTCGTCAGACTGGCGCTGCAATGTCTGATGGGCACCCGCGAAGGGGCTCTTTAGCGGAGATCTTTTGTTCCAGCCATATGGTGCATGCGTGTGAGAGGGCAGGTGAATGTGTAGTCGTGGAAAGGTGGTGGTGATTAAAAAAGGTTAGTTAGTCCACAAGGAATTTTAATAGCGTGGCTAACTCCCTTGGTTAAAATAGTGGGAGGGGAGATAGACGCCACAAGTGTATGTGGCGAAGATATCTGCAACCCTCTGTTTAGGTCGACATGTTTCTTGCTAATCTAGCAATTCCTCAGGACCTTGGTGTCAAGTACTACACCGTGAATTAAAAAATTGATTTCATACAACCTTTAATTGTTAAGGTCTGTGATGGGGCAGGCCAACTGGTCCTGCCTCAAGTGGTGCAACCTAGAGAGAGGGAGAACATATAAGGAGATGTGTCAGAATAGTTCTCCTCAAGATCATAGGTGCATTTTCCTATATACAGAACACACACACTAAATTGTTTAAAGTACTGTTTAAAAGACTCAGCCGAGTCAAAAGAAAAGAAAAGAAGATTGGACGAAAGCGCGTACCCTAAGTTTGTCCCTAAGGTGCCCCGCAGTCTGCTCCTGTGGGACCTGCACAGAGGAGTCAGGGACCTAGGAGAAGTGAGGGAAGGGGAGGGAACAATTGGTTTCCTTAAATGTAAGCAGGTGTTCAATTGTTGGAAAGGACCATTCACAACCGGGATAGCCTAGCCAATTCCACTGCTGGTGTCCAGTGCTCACTTATCAGAGCAGTAACTGTAGCAGAATAAGGCAATCGGAGGAGAAACCGGAGGTACACTCATTTCTGAATTAGTGGTGATTGACAGGGTAAACACCGAGCCTTGCCGTGCCCCTCGAGCCTGCAGCGTCAACAGGGATTGAAGACCTGAGAGTGCGAGGAGAGGAAAAGTCCGTGCTCTTCTGTCAGTGTAACATCCACTAAAGGGAATGAAGTTAAGATTCTCGTCTCCTGTATAAGCCCATGTGCCCCAGGTTAGCCGGTCTCTGTTAATACAATAGACCTCAGCATGCAATTGCACGAAGAGCCACGAGTGTTATCATGGTGCCTTACCCGTAATGAGCCGATACCAATTCAAAGAAACTTACCCAAACGGAGTGCGGTCTCTGCCTGCACACCTACCCCCACGCGTGATCCGTGCGGGATCTGGAGCGACTGGTAACGAGGTAGCCGTGGGTGTAGCGTACTTGTACTCTGCGCCTCCATGCTCCGGCGGGTGCAGCGGGGGGCGTGGTCACGCGTTCAGAACCCGCGCATGCGCGTAGATTGACAAGAGCTCGCCTCGGTCAGAGAGGACGGAAGGCAAACGTCTGGGCATATCCGTCGGCCATGTTGGGTGGGTAAGAGTTATGGTGCTGAGCAAAGGTTCCTTGGACCCAAATGATCGTGAGATCGGCAAATACGGTGTAATAATACTATGTTCGGGGATATGGAGACGTTGGGTCTCATATCATTCCAGAACGTGGGGAGACTCAACGTAAATAATGAGTTGAGAGCTCGTAGTGGTGGAATCGAGCCCGAGTTGGTCAAGCTGCAGGGGCGGAATGGGGAGGGGGTAGGAAAGTGGATAAGCAGAGGGTCTGGATGTGGGTATACATTGTTAGTGCAGGTCACTAGAATGATCTAATTATGAAAAGATGACCAAGGTACGGCGTCATTCAAACCAAGTGTATCTAGTTTGAGGCGATGGACCCATCTTTGTTCAATCCTGAACAAGCCTTCTTTGGTGATTCCAGGGTGGCATTCTAGAACCAACCAGCGGATACTGTCAGCTGTGTGTCCCATTTGTGTGTAGTGTTGGTACAATCTCGTGTGCGTTTTGAGGCATCTTATGTTGCTTTTGTGTTCTTGAATGCCCAGTTTTATTTGTCTCATTGTCATCCCAATGTACTGTTGATCACAGGGACAAGTGAGGAGGTAAATACACTTGGCGCTATTGCAATTAGTATGCCTTCGCAATTGCCAGATAAAGGTGTTAAGATAGCTGGATCTCTTTGGTAACATTGGTTTGGGGGCACACAGTACAACCACCGCAAGGAAAGTGGCCAACTACTGGAGGGAGATCCCATAAGGTGCTCTGATTATTTGTATTCAGTTTTTTAGGTCTTGTATGCACCAGAGCATCCTTTAGATTGGGTGTGCATTTGAATGCTTGGTCATGGACTCGGGTCATTTCTTCAATTTCATCTAAAGTATGACTTTTCCGTAGGAGGCGCCTTCTGATAATTCGTAGTCTGATGGCATCTTCTGTGGAGAAGTTGTTGAAATCACAATACCTGGAGAGTCGTCAAAGCTTTGTTATGAACGTACTCATTAGTTCGTCTTTTTCCTGACAGGCTAGGTTGAAAAGATATCTTTCATAATCTACGTTTTTCTTGTGTAAAACTTTTTATTCAGAGCATCACGTACTTTCGTATACGATCCGGTCTCGTCCGTCGGCAGTTCCTTGATTAGTTTGCAGACCTCTTTTCCAACCAGGTTCCGCAGGGCAACTAAATTTTCATCATCATCGGTGACCTTTGACCCCAGCATAAAGTCCTCGAAACTTGAGCCATTCCTCCCACCTGATGCCCATTCCACCTCCAGCGATGAGGGCAAGTGGTTCTGGGGTGCGCAAGTATGTGACACCTGTTCTGGCTGTTTGAGTTGGTGCAGGTGCCGTTGCAGCTGGACCCGTAGCATTCCTGTGCGGTGATGTCGACATTGTGTTTTCTTTGGTGTTGACTTTGTTCGTGCTTGTTTGTTCCCCTTGCTGTTGCCCTTGCTTGTGCTTGTTTTCTACTTGTGGTTGCCTTTGCTTGTGCTTGTTCTACCCAATTTTTCACTGGCCTGACCTTAAGATGGCCGCTCTGTGTTTTTGATAGGGATTGGGAGCCACTGCCTGACTTCAAGATGGCCACTGCTGTTGAAATCTCGTTTCCCACGAGATTTGGCCTCATTTAATCTCCCGGCCCCGGCTTCTATCAATCAGCACTCACCGAAGGCAGCCGGTGTTTTTCCAGGCAGACGGTGAGTTCGGGGTGGGCTCCCAGCAGCGGCCCTGCACACTAGCTAGAATCAGGGGTAAACTCCAACTCTCAGCGCTCGACGGCGCTCTCGCAGTTCACTCCACGCAACCGCTCGGTTATGGAGCTGCAGATCTTCACCGCTGGCCACTGCAATCTCGGCGGCGGTTTCATTTTCTTTTGGCGCTCAGACTCAGCGCTCAACAGCGCTGTCACGGCTTCGCTCCACGCGGCGGGCCAGCCACGAAGCTGCGGGCATTCACCACTCGCCGATGCAATCTCGGCGACGTCGGTTGCTCAGGGTGCGTGTGTCATGGTGGCGCCTTCCTGCACGCTCTTCATCGGACGGGGTCACTCGTTTCCAAGAGTCCGGGTGGTGGCATAGCATGCCATCCCACCCTCGTCGCCAGTTGTAGTGTCGTCCCTACAATGATGACAGACACGTGGAGATCTTTTAAGGAGCCTTTATTCTTGCATCTGCTCTCTACCCTGTCCTTCTCCTAACTGCCCCCTTCCTGTGCCTGCTCCTCCTCTTCCTGCAACTCCCCGACTCCACCTCCCAAACACTAGACTGCACTTTGCATTATAACACCACCTTATCCATCTTGTGTTTGTCCCTGCCCTGGAGCATAGCCTGTTTACCCTTTTTATGGCCGGGACGGAATACTAGTCACAGTCAGCAAATTGCTGCCAGCTCTAACGCTCTGGCATCAATTTGTAGGCACACATGCATAATGACACATGCGCATGCGTGCACCTACAACATAAATGACGCTGCTACTGTGACGATGTAATCGATGGCATTGCTTCTTTTTTTTTTTGACCATGCTGCATGCCAGCACCCCAGATTTAGGATAAAGACCCTAATTTTTTAGCTCTCCCCTTCACTGTCGGCAATAGCCAAATGGGCTTGGAGTCCACCCCTGAGTTGTGATTCCATGGCTTTTTTTGTCTAATTGGCCATTGTGTGTCATGTAGTTGCTCTGCTCTCTAATGGCCCTTATGCCCTGGGAAATGTCTTCCAGCTTGTGAGGGTTATTTTTATTTTTCCTGTTATGGACAGTCATTTTTTTCCTGGTGGTCCTGCACAGGACAACTGTATGTCAGAATGTCTGCTTTACATAGGACGGTTGGCCTGAGGTACTAATAGACTAATGTCCCTGGGTCTGTCAGTCTATGGTTGTGTTGGCGGAACCACAGGAGGCTCAGAAGGCAGAAACATCACAGATCGCCTGACTATACAGAACAGACGGACTGAGAGTTTGGCAGACAGGGTAGTCTGCCACAGAAGTGGTGGAATACCCCGCCCCACCAAACTCTAAATAACTCATTGAATTAGTAAGCTAATGGAAGGTCTAATTCAGTAGCTAGGGTATGTAATACATTCTTTATTGATTGGTTAAAAAAACCATTTACAATTACAACATGACAAGAAAATTAGTAAAAGTGAATCCGATAAAATGAGTTTAAAACAGTTAATTTAAAATAACTTAAGATTCAGAGGACCAATGAGTTCTAGTAGTGTTCCGGTACAGTACTTAAATCTGAATTATTTGTAGACTGGTTCTGATATTGTGTCTGTTAACACCACCATCTGCTATAATGAGGAAACTTTGGGTTGGAGAGTGGCTTCGAGGGATTTTATCGCTTTGTGGACAAATTTTGAAAGCCCAATGTTTAGCTTGACGTTGTCAGGGTCAAGAGCGGCCATTATTGCCTGGCGGCAAGATCGAACTTCCAACTGGATAAATTGGCCTCGCAACAGTGACCGTCTGACTGTGAGCAGTGCAGGACATGCACAGACGATATGTTCAATTGACTCTGAATGGTAGCCGCACAATCTGCATTTCGTGCAACTACTTGGCCGCCGCCATTCCGGGAGGTTCTTCAAAAAGGGCCATTCTCCCATCCTCAGGGCTAAAAACTTGCGTTTCCAATAAAGTGCGTATGTGCTTGACAAGTAGAGCGGTGGAGCACCCACTTTAAGATTGGCGATTACAGCCCAGTCATGTCTCCTCTTTGAAAGGATCGCCCTGTCAGAGTGGAAGGACCACAATCTAACAGATTTTTTGATAGCAGACTTTAGCACCGGGACAGATGGATTTATGTCCCAGAGATCTTTTGCACCTAATAGCTGTAGGCTGTGGTCCAGGAGTTGCCGATGCTTGTAGCTGGTCTGTTTATGCTGTATTTCCTGCCAGAGTCGGGCCTTCAAAGAACCCACCTCGGCCTGGCGCAGACTATGGCACAGTTTGATGAATGCACCTGCCTCCACTCCATGCTGGTCTTGGAGACCCAATTCAAGTCTCACTTGAGCTGGTGAGGCAGATTTTGGCAACCCAAATGCTCTTTTGAAGATTTTTGTTATTAACTTGTTTAATAGAGTACTGGTTGCACCTTTGGTGATTTCGTGGCCATAGGTCAGGGAGTTGATTACTTTGGTTTTCATTACTTTCAGCATAGGTATTAAGCTGGGACCTAGTAGCTGTTTTGCCAGCTTTGCAGCAACCACTTCTAGCGACAGAGCTTTCATTTTTAAGGCTTCTTTGTGCTTGATAAATGAGCCTTTTCTATCCAGATGGATGCCCAGGTATTTGTAGCTGTGGGTTGAGTCTAACTTTGTTTTGCTAAAATACCACCTTTCTGTTGACCTTTTTTGCTTCCCAAAAGAGATGGTTTTGGTTTTTGACAAGTTGAGCTCTAGATGATTACTTGTCGTATAGGGTAGCAATTCATCCAGCAATCTCTGGAGACCCACTTTTGTGTGACTTAAAAGCACAAGATCGTCGGCATAAAGCAGGTTAGTGATGCGAGTCCCATCAAGTTGAGGAGGGTGGCAGTTTAAACTGTCGAGAACTGGAGAAAGATCAGATATAAACAAGTTGAAGAGAAGTGGGGCCAGTACGCACCCTTGTTTGACGCCGGTTTCGGTTTGTATCTTCCTGGAGACATGGCTGCCTTCGCCTAGCTTAATTCTTATCCACGTTTCAGTGTGGAGTTGAATAATCGCCTGAAGGAGAGACCGCGGGATGCCCCACGATTGTAGTTTCTGCCATAACAGGCCCCTAGGCACACGATCAAAGGCGGCTTTGAAATCTACAAAGCAGCAGTGCAGCGGGATATGTTGGCAGGTCGCTTTATCCAGCAAGACGGTTAGCGCTAGCAAATTGATTGTGGTACCGGTATTAGCCACAAAGCCCGTCTGATTGAAAGGAAGGAGTGCAGTTGATTCGGTCCAAGCCTGTAGCTCCTCCAGTAGAATATTTGCGTAGTACTTTGACTCCACATCAAGAAGCGCTACCATTCGGTAATTTTTTGGCTCATTTCTCTTCCCGCCTTTGTGGATTGGATGGATAACTGCACCACGCCAGGATTCTGGGACCGTGTTGTTTAGACTGCAGTAGAGAAATAAAGGGGTCAAGTATTCTGACCATAGACTGATGTCAGATTTAAACATAGCTTGGGGGAGACCGTTTGGGCCTGGGGCTCCATCGGCTCTGGCTTTCCTTATGCAGCTTGAGATCTTATTTTTTAAGGCGACCAGCGACACCGTAGGCTCCAGTGCAGTGTCACTCGATAGTTCCTTGTGTGACAGATCTTCAGATGGAATTGCTGCAGGGGAAGCCCGCCTCAAACTCTCCAGTCCCAGAAGAAATCTCGTGGAGTTGACAGGGCCGGCAGAGTTGGTGCAAGCTTCGTTTGTGTCGGTGACTCTGAAGTGCAAAGATAAAAACTTGTACCAAACTGCTTCGCTGATGTTTGCGCTGCCGTATCCACTTGCACTTTGATTACTCCTATTTACGAGAGACCAGAATTGCTTTGGGTTAGGATTTTTAGTTTCGTGGATAAGCTTTATCCAGAATTGATCCGATGCCACTCGTTTTTCCTTTTGTGTGGCGATTCTGAAGGCGGCTTGAGCTTGCTTATAGTTATTAAAATAGGTTTTGCTGCTGGGGGACTTTCTTGATTGACGGAGTGCTCGATTCCTTTCGGTTCTTAGTTTCCTTGTGGCTTTTGAGATATGGAATTGTAAGATTTGGTTTCTTTGGCCCCTCTTTATTGGAAGTTCCTGGAGAAGGAGATTTGTAAGAGAGGTCCAGCCGCTGACAACGTGGGTATTTAGCGCTAAAGAATTTTGTAGTAGGGCTCTGCTTTTTTCCGTCAGGGATGGAGCCGAGGATTGTGACCACTTTATCCGCTTTAAATCCTCTGTGTGACTCCCTGAATGGGAGTGGGCCAGTTCTTGATGATATGAGTTACTGGTAGAGAGTGTTATTATTTGTGCCCGATGATCACTCTCTCCTTGTGGAGCAATTTGATAGTTCTTAATCCTTGCCAGTATTTCTCTGCTCCCTAGGGTAAAGTCCAAAAAGGAAAGGGATCTGCCGTCTGACCGGGTCCAAGCGTGAGGGATGTCAGATGAGAGGCGCCCATTCAGTATGGTAAATCCTAGGCTGTTAAACTGCATTGCCACGTATTCACCCAATTTTGATGATTTATTTCCAACCGGAATTGACGGGGGTGCAAAGTGTAGGGGAATACTGGGAGGGTCTGATCCTGGGTCGTCGGCAAGGTTGCAATAAAGATTAGTGTTGAAATCACCTGATATTATGCCTGGTATACTGCCATACTTGCCAATTAGATCGCAGATGGAATTGATCAGGGTATCCATTTTGAATTTTTTCTTATTGGTGCAGGGGGATATATAAACATTGAGAATGAGCAGCTCGGGGTCCGTGGGTGAACTTCCTAGGATTATTCCAGAGAGCCAATTCTCTTCAAATTTAATCTGTTCGATGCATTGGGCTATTTTTGTCGAAGCATAGATCGAGAGACCGCCGCTTGGTCTACCGAACTTGGACTGCCTGGTGGCAGGGGTCATAAACTCCAGATAGCCCGCTATTGGAATACTTTCTCCTGCCCATGTCTCCTGCAAAAGGAGGATGTCATATTCTTTTAAAAAACCTAAAATGGCGGGAGATTGTTTTTCCCGACCAAATCCGTTAATGTTCCAGGAGCATATCGTCAAACTATGGTTAGTGATGGTTCAATCGGACTGGTATCTAGATAGAATCCCCGGCAGCCATAACCAGTCTGCTTCACCAGGATTTCGATGGTTAATTGCTCGGTCGGTGGTTCCCGTTTGAGAGGTGCCTCTTGCGGACCTCAATACAGAATAAGGGATTGAGGAGGAACTAGGAGTATCTGCCTGGTTATTTTCCAGTATTGAGGGATAACGAGGGGGACTTGGTATTGTTATTAATATCCCCCATGCTTTAAATTGATCGATTTTCGTCAGAACCAAATCCCGAGTTGCCGGTGATGCCAGTGTTACTAGTGTAGCTTCGCCCATGTTGGAACCGATGAATGGAACAAATTTGATAGCAATTATATCTCTCGATTGCAGTTGATTCAAATCTGGTAGGGTTTTAAAAAGTTTTAATATATTCCCTCGGTTAAGGAGGTCATGGGGGCCCCTTGAAGTAAATTCTGGGATAAGCAACAATTCGGTGTTCTCATTCCTGCTTTGGGGCAAGCTGGATTCATTGACAGTTACTGACTGTTTTTGCTTTGGTTTTTCCCCCAAGTGCTTTCTTGGATCTGTGGATATGGTGAATGATAAAAGGGGGAATTCCTTGTAGTTGGTGTTTGAGGAATATGGGGCTTGGCTTTTGTTTGGAGGCACCAGCTTGCGACAGTTTGCTGGATTGCCGACGTGCTTGCGACCAGATTCTGTGGCTGTGCTCTGCGTGCATAAGTTGTTCTCCTTAACGATGGGAAGATGAGAGAAGGTGATTTCCTGAGATGGCAAGTGAATAGTTGCGAGGCTGTGTTGCTCTGCTTCCGATACTGGGTGCTCTAAAGATGGTTGTATAGAGCTAGAGTTTACTTGTATGGGCGGCAGGAGAGGGTTTCCAGGGACTCGAGGTGGCACTGACAGCTGGATGGGCCTATTTGAGGGATCTGTCTGAGGGGACTGCAAGATCAGTGATTGTTGGAGACTTGTCAGATCTCCTTTCAAAGATAGTGCCAGTGCGGCCGGTGGAACGTTTCCTGAACGTACTGCGTCGCTTCTAGGAGAGTTGCTTATGTTTGAGTTTGTTACGTCAATTTTTAATTTGTTCCGGCTTTTTCGTTGTCTTTTCTTTTCCCTTTTCGACATCCGATGTAGAT
This sequence comes from Lissotriton helveticus, assembly GCF_964261635.1. Lineage (NCBI taxonomy): Eukaryota > Metazoa > Chordata > Amphibia > Caudata > Salamandridae > Lissotriton > Lissotriton helveticus. The sequence goes on along the minus strand of NC_136067.1, from coordinate 488,294,714 downwards.
TATGATTTCTAGATGGTTCGCTGGTCGGTAGATTGACTACAACTGATTCTACAGTGTTTGGTGAGGATAGACTGGAGTGGGCTTTCTGGCAGGGTGACTCATGTGCCTGGCTTGGCGCCTCGGTTGGAGAGGCTAACGACTTGGACTCCAATGGTTTTTTTATTTCCGTTAGGACGGCTGAAAGAAATTGGGGCAAAGATGAGGGGGAGTCAATTATGGGGGAGCAACAGCACACTGATTGCACCAGTTGAGTTTGGGCTTGAGCTTTTATAATAAGGGCGTTTAGCGCCTCCAATTTTTGATCAATCCCGGCAGTGTACACCGCAAGTGTGTTTAGTAGGTGCACCTGCATGTCCATCTTATCGGAGTGATATGTTAATGCTGCTGACGTTGTTTGGAAGGTTTGAAGTAATTGGGTCCATAGATTGTTGAAGTTAGCCGAGTGGTAACTGTCCTGCCTTTCGGGCTCTTTTGGTTCAGTATTAAAAAACGATAAGTCCAGAGAGGTATTGATTATATTGATATTTGACCCCTCATGCATGACCTTTTGACCCGCTTCTTCGCCTTGATTTTCCTTATCCAGAGAGTGATCTGGATCTCGTTGGGGTTGGGCCCCGGCCTGTACAAATGAGGCTTTTGGGCTCTTTTGGGGCTTGTACGATTTAGGAACGGTTGGGGGGTAAAATACGGGTGAAGAAAGCAGGCTTAAATTTAGTAATGGTTGGAAAGTTGGCGGATCAATATTGCTGTGCAGCGTTACATTGGATGAGGCTTGTTCTAACGGAATTAAATCATGGGCTGGTGGTTGAAGAAGGGGCTCTTGAGATGGACTGAGGACAAGGACTTCTCGGCCGCTTTTGCAGGGGGATTCTGTTACTGATGATATAGTGTTAGGTTGCCCTAGGTCGAAGTGCCCTCCATCAACAATGTGAATCATTGGCTGAATCGTAGTTTGATATGGCCGTGGCTCAGGAGCTGCAGGGGCAGGTGCCCGTTGTTTGTCCTGAGTGCTTGTGTGGTTTTTTCTTGCTGTGGCTGGGACTATGACCCTAAAGTAATCCCTTAGAGTGGGTTTAATGTTTGTTGATTTGAATTGATCTTTGGGGCCGGACAGTTGTTCCTCGACAGTTGAATAGGGGTATTCTAACCCTGGATCGGACACAGTCCTTTGGTTTACTGGTGTTTGAAGAGGCAGGGGTACCACCGGGGGTTCAGCCAGAGGATCACAGAGGTCCATCTTCTTTACACCTTTTTTGGGAGGTTTTGGTGGAGCTGTCCTTGTTCGTCCTGACCTCATCCCGGGTGCCCCAAGGCTTTCCAATTGATACGAAAAAAATTCCTATTGGCTATTTTGAAAAGTGGTCCGGGTTAATAAATTGGGGCAAAAAATTAAATTGATGTGAACCTTTTTTTCTTTATGTTGAAATTTACTAGATATTTGAAAAGGTTTACCAATACCGGGAAGATTCTTGGGAATCCGCTTTTCCAGAGCCCAAACAGACGTTGTGGATTATATTTCCTGGTTTTTTCCTTGTTTTTTCCTTTTGTATTCTTTTCGGCTATTGTGTTTTAACATTGGGTATCTTTGGTTGTTCCTTGGTTGTATCTCAGTAATTTAATTTATCTGAATTATTAGGTTCTCCTTTTTTCCTAATTTGATGGTTATTGACTCTGATGTTGCGGATAAAGGCGGCTGATTATTACTTTTGTTCCTGTATGATTGTAGATTTTGAACTGTATTATTCAATTAGCTGCTGTTCGGGTGTTGGAATTATACAGTTTTCGCTGGAATGCTTTGCATATATTTTGATATGACCTAGACTGAAGGTTTTCCCCCTCATGCAAGGCGAAAGTTGGGGCAGGACGGGGTTGGTGGATAGATATGGGGGGGTTGCGCTCCTCAACCTCCTTGGCCTGCCCGTTGATGGACTCCCCCTCTTACACTGCCTTTTGATGGACCATTGTAAGCTCGAGAAGCTTCTCCCCCAGGGCAGAGGGACAGAAGGGGTGCCTCTCACCTTCTGGACTGGCTTCCGCTGCACGATCCCCTGGCTCTCCTCTCCTCCCCCTTGGAGATAGAGGCAGTGGTAGGGAGTGATAGTCGTCTGGGCGTCTGGACGTCTGGATGCGGCTGAACGTAGAAGCCGGGCAGAAGCAGAGGAGCGGGGGAGCTGAAGAGTAGAATTCACGGCTCGACCCCTGCTCAACTCGTTCTCACGCCGCACTCAACTCTCAGCTCTCTGCCTCTACCGCTGAGAGGTCCGCTGCTGAACTCCAACTCCGGCCCCGAACTCCAACTCCCCTGCTGAGCGGCCACAGCGCGGAGGAGCAGAACGGGGAATCGGGAATCGGACCGCCGAGATGGGCCGCCTGCCTCGACTGCAGGGCCGCGGAAACACAGGACAAAGCAGCAAAGCAAATGAGCGGGAGGTCAGGGGTACTGTAAAGTGCTGTGGCCGCAGTTTTTTCCGCAAATTTTTCCGCAGCCACTCCTTTGCCGCCTCGCCACGCCACGCCGCCTCGTCTCTCACTGCTCTGCTCTGCACTGCACTGACGACGAACTGCAAAACCCAGACTGGATACCTGAAGCTAGGTAGCTAGGGGAATGTCATGTGAGGGAAGAGTCATGGAAATCTAAAGACAGTCAGGGCCCATGGCCCTATGCCTTTACATGTATACTCTGCAATAATGCATATTAAAATATTCAAGTGTTTCCGTAGGAGATATTGTTTGAAATACTTCTAGGAGGAAGGGATAAAAGTTGCTATTCTGAGATGTGGAGTAAGGGCATGCAATGGTATAGGGGCATTCCCTGAGAAGTTCAAGTAAAGGATTGTCCTTTGTTTTTACATTTGAGACCTCCAAGTAAAAGTCGTTTTGCTTCCCACATTTATATCCCTCGAAATCTCGATAATGGGAGTCAATCCGGGGAAGACAGAACAGGTGCGATATGGTTGGATTTCATTATGTTAAATAGTGGTTATGATGTGTAGTGTATATACAACTTTTTTTTGGGGGGGGGGGACAAAGTGAGTTTTAGGAAGACCAATTATTTAGAGCTGCCACACAAGACATTTCCAGTTCCTATATTGACATGCTAAGGTCAGAGCTGTCAATGAAGAGTTTCATTTTTCTAAGTAGTCTAAAGTTGGTGGCCTGAGTATCTTGCCATATCTTTGTTGTTTGAATCTAGATGCAGGGAGGCATTTACATGTGTGGCAATGCTTTTAAGTGTATATTTTGTGTTACATCCAATGCAGGTCGGATTGCATGTAGCACAGGTGAACATAATAATTGCTTCTGCATTTAAAATGAACCCAGCAAGTGTTTCATGTAGGCTAAGCTGACATTTGTGCAACTAATAAATATGTGCTGTATTGATGTGTTTTTGTGATTTAATCTAACAAGACAGGGTCTCACTCACTTTGTTAACGGAGGTTTCCAGGCATCAAAGACTTCACTGCACCAGCGTTCCTTTGCACTTTTTGGACTAGCCCACGAGGCTCCCTGCTCCAGCTGCAAGAACTCCTCGCCGCACCCGCTTCGCGGGTGCCGCTTCGTCGGAGGGATTGTGCGTCTGCAGCAGCGCGGGAGGACAGGCAAGGCGGCAAGGCGGTAAGGGGCGCGAGGCACCGGCGGGGCTGCGAGCGTGCAGGGACTTCGTTTCCCAGAAGTCCCTGCGAGACCAAGGAAGAGCTTCCGGTCCGCTCTCCCCGCCGGCCCGCCCCCCGCCCACCAAAGGATTTTAAAAATCTCCCTGCAACCCCCACTTTGTGTCTCACTCACTTTGTTAACGGAGGTTTCCAGGCATCAAAGACTTCACTGCACCAGCGTTCCTTTGCACTTTTTGGACTAGCCCACGAGGCTCCCTGCTCCAGCTGCAAGAACTCCTCGCCGCACCCGCTTCGCGGGTGCCGCTTCGTCGGAGGGATTGTGCGTCTGCAGCAGCGCGGGAGGACAGGCAAGGCGGCAAGGCGGTAAGGGGCGCGAGGCACCGGCGGGGCTGCGAGCGTGCAGGGACTTCGTTTCCCAGAAGTCCCTGCGAGACCAAGGAAGAGCTTCCGGTCCGCTCTCCCCGCCGGCCCGCCCCCCGCCCACCAAAGGATTTTAAAAATCTCCCTGCAACCCCCACTTTGTGTCTCACTCACTTTGTTAACGGAGGTTTCCAGGCATCAAAGACTTCACTGCACCAGCGTTCCTTTGCACTTTTTGGACTAGCCCACGAGGCTCCCTGCTCCAGCTGCAAGAACTCCTCGCCGCACCCGCTTCGCGGGTGCCGCTTCGTCGGAGGGATTGTGCGTCTGCAGCAGCGCGGGAGGACAGGCAAGGCGGCAAGGCGGTAAGGGGCGCGAGGCACCGGCGGGGCTGCGAGCGTGCAGGGACTTCGTTTCCCAGAAGTCCCTGCGAGACCAAGGAAGAGCTTCCGGTCCGCTCTCCCCGCCGGCCCGCACCCCGCCCACCAAAGGATTTTAAAAATCTCCCTGCAACCCCCACTTTGTGTCTCACTCACTTTGTTAACGGAGGTTTCCAGGCATCAAAGACTTCACTGCACCAGCGTTCCTTTGCACTTTTTGGACTAGCCCACGAGGCTCCCTGCTCCAGCTGCAAGAACTCCTCGCCGCACCCGCTTCGCGGGTGCCGCTTCGTCGGAGGGATTGTGCGTCTGCAGCAGCGCGGGAGGACAGGCAAGGCGGCAAGGCGGTAAGGGGCGCGAGGCACCGGCGGGGCTGCGAGCGTGCAGGGACTTCGTTTCCCAGAAGTCCCTGCGAGACCAAGGAAGAGCTTCCGGTCCGCTCTCCCCGCCGGCCCGCCCCCCGCCCACCAAAGGATTTTAAAAATCTCCCTGCAACCCCCACTTTGTGTCTCACTCACTTTGTTAACGGAGGTTTCCAGGCATCAAAGACTTCACTGCACCAGCGTTCCTTTGCACTTTTTGGACTAGCCCACGAGGCTCCCTGCTCCAGCTGCAAGAACTCCTCGCCGCACCCGCTTCGCGGGTGCCGCTTCGTCGGAGGGATTGTGCGTCTGCAGCAGCGCGGGAGGACAGGCAAGGCGGCAAGGCGGTAAGGGGCGCGAGGCACCGGCGGGGCTGCGAGCGTGCAGGGACTTCGTTTCCCAGAAGTCCCTGCGAGACCAAGGAAGAGCTTCCGGTCCGCTCTCCCCGCCGGCCCGCCCCCCGCCCACCAAAGGATTTTAAAAATCTCCCTGCAACCCCCACTTTGTGTCTCACTCACTTTGTTAACGGAGGTTTCCAGGCATCAAAGACTTCACTGCACCAGCGTTCCTTTGCACTTTTTGGACTAGCCCACGAGGCTCCCTGCTCCAGCTGCAAGAACTCCTCGCCGCACCCGCTTCGCGGGTGCCGCTTCGTCGGAGGGATTGTGCGTCTGCAGCAGCGCGGGAGGACAGGCAAGGCGGCAAGGCGGTAAGGGGCGCGAGGCACCGGCGGGGCTGCGAGCGTGCAGGGACTTCGTTTCCCAGAAGTCCCTGCGAGACCAAGGAAGAGCTTCCGGTCCGCTCTCCCCGCCGGCCCGCACCCCGCCCACCAAAGGATTTTAAAAATCTCCCTGCAACCCCCACTTTGTGTCTCACTCACTTTGTTAACGGAGGTTTCCAGGCATCAAAGACTTCACTGCACCAGCGTTCCTTTGCACTTTTTGGACTAGCCCACGAGGCTCCCTGCTCCAGCTGCAAGAACTCCTCGCCGCACCCGCTTCGCGGGTGCCGCTTCGTCGGAGGGATTGTGCGTCTGCAGCAGCGCGGGAGGACAGGCAAGGCGGCAAGGCGGTAAGGGGCGCGAGGCACCGGCGGGGCTGCGAGCGTGCAGGGACTTCGTTTCCCAGAAGTCCCTGCGAGACCAAGGAAGAGCTTCCGGTCCGCTCTCCCCGCCGGCCCGCACCCCGCCCCAATCACCAACTACATAACGCCATACTACTCCCGCAGCGCGGGACGCAGCCCGGACGAAGACAGGACAAAGACTGGGCCGTTTTAGGCCGTTAGAGGCTGGTAGAGACTGGACTGGGCCACCCCCCTTGGTTCCGTATAGGGTTGTCTGCCCTCAGACTGTAACTGTAGTGAGCACCACACAGAAACTGTAACTGTCACGCATTATGTGTACTCGGGGGAGTCGTAGTAAGACTGCGATGGGGTTAACTAAGCCAAAAGGCACTCTGGACGATTTTCTCGTTAAGACAAATTTGGCAATAGACGCCGAGATCACTAAAATGCAGAAGAGGGTTTCAATGGAGTTAGATGCTGCACGCAGGCTTTCCCAAACATTTGCAAACTCAAAAAAATCCTCCCTGGGAAATATTGCGTTCGCTGCATCTCCCCAACAGGTGGAACGTCCGCCACCTCTGTTGATCCAAGTTGATGTTCATCATTCTCCCACTCTCCCTTCTCCACCACTAATAGACTCCTCATTTATTTTTTCCCCTATGACCGCCCAACCTAGTGAGGGTGATCCACCTAACGAACAGGGAAATCCCACCATTTTGTCGCTTAAAAGTGTCCCCTCCTTCTCGGTAACAAAAAGTACAAACCCAGGTAGTCAAGCCTTGAAGAAGAAAAACAAAATAAAATCCGCTTTTGCTCGAAAAAAAGCCAAAGTTGCTAGGCAGCAGTTTTTCAACCGTAGAAGATTTTTACACAACGAAGGGGACCCTAAACGAATATCACCCCCAGTTATCCATCAAATAGGTGGTGATAGTAACCTCATTACTGTCCCCATGGGAGAGAATCTTATCATCCCTGAAGATAACCTTACACTGGGAGGGCCAAATGAAGCAGGGAGGGATAAGGATAAACTGGGCAACGATGAAGACTTTCTTCAGACAGTCTGGGTCACCTTAAAACAATTATTGACACCTTTCGAACTCAGACTGTCACGCATCGAGAACCACCTATTGGAAATGGACAAAACATTAGTATCTCTAGCCACGCTCAGCTTAAAACAGCTAGAAGTAATACATCCTCATATTAATGAGAGTCCATTACTGGCTAGAAATGATGTTATCCAATCTCCTTTAGCCTCTAACATTGGCACCAAAACAGCGACAGCATTTAAGGAGGTCCATCCTGCCCCGTTGATCTCGACTGCAATTTTACCCCCCACTACATCCAAACCCACTCCGATCCCTAAACCTAGGACACTTGTCAACGTTGCTGACAATCCCCCAAAAATAGAGGAAAAACCACCTAAAAAATATTTCCAGCCCAAACCCCCCTCTAGAGTTGAGCAGAAGGTCAATAATCCCATTACCCCTCTATTAGAACATACCCCAAAATTATACCCGAACCATCAGAATTTTCGAGGAGGCTACATTGATCTTCCCCCTGAGGTTGGGCCCTATGTGGCTATTTTGGCAGGGGCACCTCCGCTTGCCCCTGAGATTGTGGAAACCCAGTGGTCCTTAAAAAACAAAGTGATCCACTGGCTAAACACCAATAGGCAGATTCCTCATACCAACAAGAGCAGGGTATTAATGGTCAGGAGAGTCCCCTGGGTGGGCCGTACCTACAAATCGATACCAGGAGATTGCATCGTGGTGTCTTTTGCGGACCCTCATACGGCCCATCTTATTACCACATGGGACCAACACATGAACGTTGAACAAACTATCGTCACTAAACCCCTAACCTTTTTCTACCCTCCAAAACAGCTAGCAGAGTGTCCTGGGGCTTGGACCATAGTCCACAACCATAACTGGAGGGGACAGGGGCAGCGATGGCAACCTCCTAATAATTGGTGGGAGGGTGCACCCACCATGAATAGGTTTGGATGTTTAGACCAGGTGGATTGACTGGGAACAGTCGATCAAACACTCCGATCAAGTGATCAAAACCATGCAAAGATTGATAGTAATAGTAACACATCCCTACCCATCGTTAACAACTTGCCCCACTTGATGGCGGTTTCACCACCCTCTTACCAGCACCCGCCCCCTGTGCGAGTCACACAACACCTAGACATGGTTGCTTTGCAAGATCAGGTAGAGGTAATGGAGAGTGAGGGCCATACACAGCAGGTAGAAAATGAAGAGAAACATTCATTACTATCATGGAATGTAGCAGGACTGGGCAACAAGATCAACCATATACCTTGGCTGGAGACTGTCCAGAAGCACGGTATACTCTGTCTACAAGAAACCTGGCTTGTAGAAGAAAAGCATATCATGGGGTATCAAACATTTCATACACCTGCTGCTCCCTCTACCCATGGCCGCAACAAAGGGGGTCTGTGTATATACATGTCAAATGTGGGGGATACAAAAGTGCTTAATTTCCACTCTGACCAATATTTTCAAATTCTGTCTTTTAAATGGGGCTCCACACAAAAGGTCATACTGGTGAACTTTTATAATAACATGCCATTACATGAAATGGAATCTACTCTAAATAAAATGTTAAACTGTATCCATAAAGTGAGGGATCGAAATATAGGAGACCATACAGTTATATGGGTGGGAGACTTTAATTGTGCGGTCTGCTCACTTTCTGAGTTAGGTTTGTGCGGCCTTGCAGATCGTGATGAGGACTGTCCTTTTCATTTCTCACACACTAAGCTGGGGTCTCTCCTTAACAGTATTATGTTCACTTTTGACCTCACTTTTGTTAATCAGGCATGTTCTCCTCCTGTTCCCTTCGCCCCAACATACAATGGAAGAGGTTGCGAAACTACAATAGATTTTGCACTGATATCCCCCATTTCGCCCAATTTTATAACTTCTTGGGAGATAGGGGATGATCCAATGAGCGACCACTACCCGATTATTTTTGGGGTTAGACTTCCACTGGAGAAATCAAAGGAATTTAGTGGCCGACTGTATCCATTGGAGGTGACCTTAACAAAGATAAATGGTTACGTCCTTAAGTGGGAGAAGTTGAACCCCACAATCTTCTTCCATAATTTAATATCATCCTGTTTTGCAGATATTTTTGTCTGCTTGGAAGAAGATGTGGAACCTAAGGTGATTATGGCAGCTTTCACTAAAATACAGGAGTACATAAAAAGTGCTCTAACTAAGGTCCACAAAAAGAAGGGGAAATGTGCTTCGGGGTGGTTTGACTCTGGGTGCACAGCTGCCTTAAAGAAACTGAAGAAAGTCTCAAACGCCATGCCGAAAAATAGGGCCCAGATTCTGAGGCTAGACGAGAGTACAAGAGACAAATTAACCGTAGGAAATTAATGATGAAAAAAGAAGCCTGGGAAGCACTGGGAGAAGCTGCCAGGAATAAGGACACTAACCTTTTCTGGAAAGTGATCAGATCAGTATATAATGATAAACACACTGATAACTGTATAGATGTGGCTATTACAGCAGACCTTTGGGTGGAACACTACGGGAAACTTTATAGTAACCTACAGGGAAACAATACGAACCAACAAAAGGCACTTTTACTCCCAAATAATCCTACCCGAGAAAAGCAGCCAAGTGATCCCCCAGCCTTGCCGTATCCAATTGATCTGGTCTTTACCACCCTAGAAGTTGAACATGCAATCAGGGAAAGTCCTTCAGGGAAAGCTCCTGGTCCTGATTATACACCAGTGGATGCCTATAAAACAAATTTGGAATTCTGGGTACCCCTTTTAACGAACGTCCTGAATATGGGAAACAAATGTGGCCTAATTAACACCTGGTCAGATGCCATTGTAGTCCCCATTTTTAAAAAGGGAAACAGGGACGATCCGGCTTGCTACCGTCCCATATCCTTATTGGACGGTCTTATGAAAATTGCAGGAAGGATCGTACTAAAAAGGATACAGCACTGGGAGACGGAAAACAAGGTTATTTCGGATTTCCAATATGGATTCCGAAAGGGATTGGGAACCCAGGAGCAATGTCTAAACCTGTCCTTATTAATGTCAAAATACATTGAGGCTAAAAAAGGGGACTTGTATGTTACATTTGTTGACCTCAGCTCAGCATTTGATTGTGTGGATCATTTGCAGCTTTGGTCAACTTTGGAGCATATTGGGGTGGATCCCACTATTGTGACATTTATCAAGGAACTTTATAGAGATGCTGGTGCTAGGGTGAGGTTCGGGACCCAGGGGCAATGTACACAGAAATTTTCTATAAATAGAGGGGTCAGACAAGGCTGTATACTTGCGCCCCTTCTATTCAGTTTCTATATAAATTCTGTGGTAGACCATTTGATAAAGCTCCAGATTGACTATCCAGCCGTCAATGGTAGGCCTGTACCCATCCTATTATACGCCGATGATGCGGCTATTATGTCGAGGACTAGGCTAGGGTTGCAGAGAGCGGTAAGAGAATTTACGTCCTATATGGGGCAAAGACACTTGAAAGTAAACATCTCAAAAACTTTCTCTATGCCGTGTACCAGAAAGAGCAAAAGGCCACAATGCTCGATATACCTTGACGGACAAAGAATTGAGACCACAGACACCTTTTGTTATCTGGGGGTTGTTTTTGACAGAAAAGGAGCCTGGAAAAATGCAGTTTCGGCTAGGAGGCTTGCTTTCACTCGTGCTATTGGTGCCCTGAGATCTTTTGCAACGAAAATTGGGGGCAAACCGACCGCTGAAATGATACAGATTTATCAAGCAAAGTGTGTAGCGACAGTTACCTATGGAGCAGGCTTATGGGGCTTTGAAGATGTGACCTCACTCCAGATTTGTGAGAATCTTTTTATTCGTTATTTATTGGGGGTGAGTAAATCTACTTCAACCTTTATTACTCACATTGAGACTGGCCTCAAATACCTCAGTGATTCCATAAAGCTGTCACCGTGTTTACTTTGGCATAAAATTTGGACCACCAGGGAATGCCAACTTAACAGAGAACTTATCACGGACTGCATGAACTTGGACGCTGTATCAAAAATAAAATGGTTGTGTCATGTACGATGGATGTTTGCCAAGATTGGCCGTCCTGAATATTATGATGACCCAGAGTCTTTAGAAAACCTGTCTAGGTCGTCCCTCAAAAAACTTCTAATTACCCACCTGGAGGGCGTTAGATGGGATGCAGAGAAACTCAAAAATACCACCTTGAGTTATCAAAGAATTACTCCCACTGAAGGTCTGCAATTGTATCTCAGGACCGAAACGTCACCTTATTGTCGCATGCTTCTTACCAGGCTGCGTCTCGGCACCTTTTTTCGCATGGTCACTTTCCCAAAACAAAATGAATGGACTGTCCCGAACCTAATTTGCCCATGTGATGACCACTCATCACAAAGCAATATCCATATTATGTTCTTTTGTGCTTTTTACTCTGCCCCAAGAAAATTGTACTTATTACCACTCTTAAAACACTGGGGCATAAGAACATGTAAAAACGCCTATGAAAAACTCCTACTGTTAGATGAGGTATATGTCACTTTTGTTGTTTCCCGTTTTTTAATGTCAGTGATGAAACATAGAAGTTCTATGACGTAACCCTTACATGTTTTTAACTTTTCCATACGTTTTTACATGAGGTCTACTATTGTAATTTCACCATTGACTTTTATTACTTGTAAAATTGCTTTATTGAGTCCTATAAATTCGTTGGGGATAAATTTTTAAAAATTTGATGTGAAAATGTATTTGTTTGCTTTTATGATTTTATCAAAAAATCGAATAAAGCTATATTTGATTTGATTTGATTTGACAGGGAAGAGAAATTTCAATCTCCTGGAAGGAAGGCTATTTATTTAGAGCTGCTCCCCTCAAGGGCAACCCAACAGCAAGTGTGACCACAGGCGGGTTGAACGAAGGGAGGAACTCAGGCTGACGAAACGCCACTGCAAGCAATTGAAGCACAAATCTGCCCTAAGATGCTACCTACAGCACAGAACACCAGGTGCAAAGCTCTTGCAGATCGCATCAATGCCAGCACAAACGGCAGCAAGGAAACCTTCAATATTGTGAGAAAGTACCCTCTTTCTGCATGGTGCCCCCACTTTATGCTGAACGGCTGATGTACTTTGACTGAGTGTGCCCTGGGCTCCTGCCAGTCAGTTACCCAGGGCCTATATTCTTTCCTTAAAACTGCATTGAAGACAATACCCAATTGGCATCTCTGGCCACAGGTCAGCCCCTGGTAAAATGTACCACAGTTACCCAGGGCACTGTAACCAGGGAAGGCCTCTAAGGTCTGCAGCACTTATTGTGCCACCCTTAGAGGTCATGTACCTTTACACTCACTGTTAGATTTGGGGGGTCTCTAGTTGGCACATGTTGGTACTTTTAACAAAGAGGAACCATTGCCTCTAGTCAGGATAAGGGGATTACACTCCTAAATAACCCCTGATAGCTTGGCACAAACAGACAGGCTTGTCTCAGAGGCTGTGTGTAAAGCATTTGTGACCACATACAGTAACCCAGTGACAACACTACAAATGGACACCACACAAGGTTTTATATAAAAAATAAGTACACTTTATATATATTTACCACAAGACCATAAACGATGAAAACTCACAATACTGTTACTTTAAGATGGTAGTTTTAGCTTAGTTCAGTTCAGTTCTTAAGATGCAACACTTTGCGTCAATGTACCTTACGATGTGTTGCGCTTCCACAACAAGTAATGTTGCAGCGATGGGAATGCGGCAAAGTTCCGGTGCAAAGAAATAAAGACGTGAAGATCTTCCAGATGCGGCACGCTTCTCCGGGGATGCGAGAAGTTCTTGGTTCGATGCGTGGACTGCAGCGGCGACACCCTTGTTCAGCGATGCGACGGCAACAGCTTCAGCTGCGACCCTCTTCTCCCACGTTTGCGTGAAGCTTCCGCACGAAGCGTCAACTACAGCGACGACACCCTTGTTCAGAAATGCGACGGCAGCAGCTCCGACGGTGGTGCGCTTCTCGGGGGATGCGAGGCGCTTTCCTTCATGCGGTGCAATAAGACAGTTCCGGCGGTGACACCCTTGTTCAGAAGTGGGACGGCAGAAACAGCGACGGCGACACGCTTCTTCCTCGTTGCAATACTCTTCTCTCGATGCTGTGCAATACGACAGCTGCAGCGGCGACACCCTTGTTCAGAAGTGCGACGGCAGGCAGCGGAGACGGTGACACACTTCCTCTTCGTTGCGAGAGGCTTCTCACGATGCGGTGCAGTGCGACAACTCCAGCGGCGACACCCTTGTTCAGAAGTGCAACGGCAGCAGCAGCGACAGCGGCACACTTCTTCTTCGTTGAGTCGCGCTTCCAGCTCCTTGCGACACGCAGTCCCTCAGAAGGCCCAAAACAGCAGCAGGCACTTCCAAAAGAACTCTGGGGAGCTGGGGGTTGAAGTCTGTTGTCCCTGAGACTTCAGCAGGAGGCAAGCTCTTTTCCAAGCCCTTGGAGATCCTTCACAAGTTGAAAGCAAAGTACACAAAGTTCTTTATCCTCTCTTTGGCAGTAAGGCAACCACTGCAGGCCAATCCCATAAGCAGCACTTCAGCTTAGGAATAGCCTGTCCTCCGTTTCTTCAGGTTCCTCTCCTCAGCAGAGGTTTCTACTTGTAGTCCAAAAGTGATCTAATTCCTTGGGATCAGGGTCCCAATATTTATACCCCAAAATCCTTTGTTTTCTGAGAGGAGAGGGGCCTTTGCCCAGTCAAACCAGTTCTGAAGCACTCTGTTTACCAGACTTCTCCTTTCCTTTCACAGTGCAGGGCAGAAACATCAGACGCCCCACAGGCGGTGGAGCCAGCATTGTGGACGGCAAGTACAGCCCTGGAGCACTTTGTTGACAGGATTCCTTCTCTTCTTTCAATGTGCAGGGCAGATACATCATCCGCACCCCAGGAGGTGGAGCCAGCATTGTGGAAGGCAGGCATAGCCCTATTCAAGGTTCAGGTGCACTCCTCCCTCTAGATGCAGATCTCTCTATTCACCACTGGGCTGACTCATCCTGTCTCTTGGAATCCCCCACCCCTTACACTCACAAACTCCAGACAAGGAATACACAACCTAGCAGAGGCAGGCTTGAAAGGTTAGACAAGAAAATACCTACTTTCTAAAAGTGGTATTTTCAAACACAGAATGTTAGAAACAACTTCACTAAAAGATGTATTTTATCATCCTGAGTCCAGGCATACTAAACTCGAATTTCCACCATCTTCTCTGAGTCAGTTAGAATTATAAGAATGTAATAATCTAACTTCCCATTTTGGCCTATGGAGAACAGGTAGCCTTGCAATAGTGAAAAACGAAAATGGCTGTAAATCACTTTTAGGACATGCCACACACATCAGGGCTTGTCCTACCTTATGCTTACAATGCACCCTGCCCTTGGGCCTACCATAGGGGCGTCTGATATGAAGAAAAGGGAAGGTTTAAGGACTGGCAAGTGAGTGCACTTGCCCAGTCAGCATGACAGTACTAGACTGCACGCAGGCTCTGCAATGGCAGACCTTAGACACATTTTACAAGGCTGCTTCTGTGGGTGGCACAACCAGTGCTGCAAGCCCACCAGCAGCATTTGGACTTACACTCCCTGGGCACACTCAGTGCACTGTACTGGGGTCTGACAAGTAAACCAAATAGCCAAACATGGAACCACTGATTAATATATCAATTTACAATAGGGAGCACTGTGGCACTGGACAGCAGTGGCACAGTGCCCAAAGCATCTAACACCAGCAAAAATACATGAGGCAACAGTAAAAAATGAAAGGGAGACCCACGCCAATGGTGCCAGGTCTAACACTCACACAATGCCTTTGCAGGCTGCGTGTTTTGGTGTAGAACAAAGTGAAGAGTTGACATAACACACATCCCTGTGTGCCATGCCTACACCGCCCTGCCCTGGCATAGATCAGTCACCCCTCTAGCTGGGTGCACTATACCAGCGGTGAGGGTACAGGTGCATGAGCCCTATACCCCTACAGTATCTAAGTCAATTCTTAGGCATTGTAAGTGCAGTGCTGCCATTAAGAGAATAAGGTGCTGGGAGTCTGTCATTACGAACTCCACAGTACCATAATGGCTGCACTGAAAACTGAGAAGTTTGGTATCAAACTTCTCAGGACATTAAATCCACACTGATGCCAGTGTGGAATTTAATGAAAAATGCTCACAAAGGGCATCTTAGAGATGCCCCCTGAAAAACGACCTACCACTAGTGTCCAGGCGGAGTGGCTGCTTTCAGCTGCCACCACCAGGTATGTTACTGGACACCTAGGTCGAGAGCCTGCTGCTCTTGGGTGCCTGAAACAATGCACATCCTGGGAGGAGGTGCCAAGCCTCCTCCCCCAGGATGGGAAGGGTCCAAGAACCGGAAGCTTCAAAGGCTTGCCACCTTTGTGAGTTTTCCCAGGCCACTTGCTGCTTCCAGCAACTGGTCCCCACTGGTTCTGATCCCCACCTCGGGCGACATAACCAAGTGAGGAAGGAAGGTGTGCCCACCTCTGCCAACTCCACCCCTCATGTGGGGGAGGCAAGGTGAAGCACAACTCTCAGTCCCGGCCCAGTCCCGGCCCTCTTGCAGATGGGGGGACCCAGCCAATCAGGGTGAGGCTTACGCCCCCCCTTCCACTGGAGGGTGCGGTGGCATAATAGGGGGTATACCCACCCCAGGGAAGGGACCCATTAGTCCCAACCTTTTACCTACCTGTAACACCCCTAAATCTAGTATTTTGGGGCACCCCTGAACCTTGCTTCCTCGCACAAGAAACTACAAGATGAAAAGAAGAAGGACCGAACAGCCGTGTCGAAGTTAAGAAGACGAGGACTCCCACTAGTTTGGCCCCAGCCCTACCGGCCTGTCCCCACCTCGAGCGCAACACATCGTAAGGTACATTGACCTCGAACCTGCCGAAGCGAAACTCCTGCCTTTAAAAGAAAAGACTATCTCCAGTGAACACAGGATTTGTTCACCAACAACAGACTCCAGCTCTGGCAAGATCTACAAGTCTACACCACTCTGCACCTTACGCCCACGGCCCGAGTTCGAGTGGCCCAACAACATGAGGAGGTCTCCCTGGTGATCTTGGCCCAAGATCTGGGGATCCCTGATCTGCCTCAAGCCTCCAGCCGATGCCTGCATGGGCGTCCGCAGGGGAGGGCAAGGGGGGGCACTTGCCCCCCCCTGGAACACCGGTCCGTCACTATTGACAACCCCCACAGTGGTGTTTGTCTGCAGGGCCGTCAATTTTAAAAGCGTGAGAAAGCGCTTGCAATGACGGTCCTGCTGATGGGCAAGAGAGAAGGTCCGGGCCTGGCTGCTCCCAAAGCTTGAAGCAGAGGCGCACCTAGAGTCAAATTTCGGGGAGGGGGGCACATTTTTCAAGTTAAGGAAGAGTGGAGCTGCAGCCAGGGGCCCTAGGAAGGGGTGAAAACCATCAAAGCCTCATTAACGCCGGCACCGAATTACACAATTCGCCCAGAGATTGCAATGGGTGTGTCTGCCTGTTTTTTGCCAGATCAATTGGAAAGTCCTTCTGTGCACTCGTGATTTATTCGTACTCAAGCTATATTCCTTTCTTTTGTTGGTGCTACTACATCCTGGTACCTACTCTTTAGGTGCCCTTTCGTATACCATATCGTGTGTGGTGCAGACACTTCTGTTCCGATGGATGTGTGCACTTTTCAGCGAACATTAAAGTTTCATCAATTTCTTTTCCATGGTAATAATCAGTGTTAACTCTTTTTCAGTTGTCAACAAAATATTTTAATTCATATTTTGGTTTCCATTGTTAACTGTTGTTATACGTTTTTTAATATATCCATTATTTCTAAAATAAAATAATGGATATATTTAAAAACAGTTAACAATAGAAACCAAAATATGAATTAAAATATTTTGTTGACAACTGAAAAAGAGTTAAAACTGAACAGAAGTGTCTGCACCACACACGATATGCCTGTTTTTTGCACCATAAGCACTAGTATTACAGAAGGGTCTGCATATGAGATGGATTAAAGAGTTTACGCCTTGAGCTCCTCATGTTCATTGCAGTATCGAGTGTAGCCCCTGGACCACTGTCTGTACTCACTGTCGCCTGCCATGATTCACGAAGGGAAAGCTGTCCCACAGGGACAACTTTTCTTTTCTGAATCAGATCAACGGTTTGCGACTGCCATTGCGTTTAAAAAACATTGATATATGTCATTGTAAATTGCAATTTGAAGATAGCACCCTTTTCACTGCCCCTCCAAATTCCAATATGAAGTAAGATGCAGAACCCCTTTTGTCAATCATGAAGTTAATACACAACTCTAAAAAGGGGTTTTGCAGTAGCAACCACTGTGATGCTGCAAATTGTAAGCTTTATGACAACAACATCCTTTTGTATTTGAGGGCCCTAGATATTTAGATAAAGCAGGATGTGCAGTGAAAGGAATGACATTACAAATGAGTAGTGCCTTTAATGCTCTGGAAATGCTAGGATCTCCAATCTACCTCTCTACCTCTACCTCCCTACCTTTCTCTCTACCTCTCTCTCTCTACCTCTCTCTCTACCTCTCTACATCTCTCTCTCTCTACGTCTCTCTATGTCTCTCTTTACCTCTACCTCTCTCTCTCTACACCTCTCTCTCTACACCTCTCTACCTCTCCCTATCTCTCTCTCTCTCTCTCTCTACCTCTGTCTCTCTCTACCTCTCTCTCTCTACCTCTCTACCTCTACTTCTCTCTCTACCTCTCCCTCTCTATCTCTCTCTCTCTCTTTACCTCTCTCTCCACCTCTCTCTCTAGCTCTCTCTCTCTACCTCTCTCTCTCCACCTCTCTCTCTCTACCTCTCTACCACTACCTCTCTACCTCTACCTCTCTCTCTACCTCTCTCTCTACCTCTCTCTACCTCTCTCTCTACGTCTCTCTCTCTATGTCTCTCTTTACCTCTACCTACCTCTCTACACCTCTCTCTACACCTCTCTACCTCTCACTATCTCTCTCTCTCTCTCTCTCTCTCTCTACCTCTGTCTCTCTCTACCTCTGTCTCTCTCTACCTCTACCTCTCCCTCTCTATCTCTCTCTCTACCTCTCTCTCTACCTCTCTCTCCCTCTCTCTCTCCACCTCTCTCTCGCTCTACCTCTCTACCACTACCTCTCTCTCTCTCTCTAGCTCTCTCTCTACCTCTCTCTCTCTCTACCTCTCTCTCTCTCTCTCTCTCTACCTCTACATCTTTCTCTCTACCTCTCTCTCTCTTCCTCTACCTCTCTCTCTACCTCTCTCTCAACCTCTCTCCCTACCTCTACCTCTACCTCTCTCTCTACCTCTCTCTCTACCTCTCTCTACCTCTCTCTCCCTACCTCTCTCTCTCCCTACCTCTACCTCTCTCTCCCTACCTCTACCTCTCTCTCTCTCTCTCTCTCTATCTCTCTCTCTCTCTCTCTCTACCTCTCTCTCTATCTCGACCTCTACCTCTCTACCTCTCTCTCTCTACCTCTCTCTCTCTCTCTCTCTCTACTGCTCTCTCTCTCTACTGCTCTCTCTCTCTACCTCTACCTCTCTCTACCTCTCTCTCTCTCTCTACCCCTCTCTCTCTCTACCTCTACCTCTCTCTCTACCTCTCTCTCTCTCTACCTCTCTCTCTACCTCTCTCTCTACCCCTCTCTCTCTCTCTCCCTACCTCTACCTCTTCCTCTCTCACTCTACCTCTCTCTCTCTACCTCTCTCTCTCTACCTCTCTCTCTCTCTCCCTACCTCTACCTCTACCTCTCTCACTCTACCTCTCTCTCTCTACCTCTCTCTCTCTACCTCTCTCTCTCTACCTCTCTCTCTCTCTACCTCTCTCTCTACCGCTCTCTCTAACCCTCTCTCTACCTCTCTACCCCTCTCTACCTCTCTCTCTACCTCTCTCTCTTCCTCTCCCTCTTCCTCTCCCTCTCTACCTCTCTCTCTTTCTACCTCTCTCTCTACCTCTCTCTCTCTCCCTCTCTACCTCTACCTCTCCCTCTACCACTCTCTCTCTACCTCTACCTCTACCTCTCTCCCTCTCTCCCTCTACCTCTCTCTCCCTAACTCTACCTCTACCTCTCTCTCTCTCTACCTCTCTCTCTACCTCTCTCTCTACCACTCTCTCTCTCTCGCTCTACCTGTACGTCTCTCTCTACCTCTCTCTCTACTGCTCTCTCTCTCTCTACCTCTCTCTCTCTCTACCTCTCTCTCTCTCTACCCCTCTTTCTCTCTCTACCTCTACCTCTCTCTCTCTCTCCCTACCTCTACCTCTACCTCTCTCTCTACCTCTCTCTACCTCTCTCTCTACCTCTCTCTACCTCTCACTCTACGCCTCTCTACCTCTCTCTACCTCTCTCTCTACCTCTCCCTCTTCCTCTCTCTCTCTACCTCTCTCTCTCTACCTCTCTCTCTACCTCTTTATCTCTTAACCTCTCTCACCCTCTCTACCTCTCCCACTCTATCTCTACCCCTACCTCTCTACCTCTACCTCCCTCTCTACCTCTCTCCCTCTACCTCTCTCTCTCTCTCTACCTCTCCCTCTATCTCTATACCTCTCTCTCTACCTTTACACCTCTACCTCTCTCTCTACCTCTCTCTCTCTCCCTACCTCTACCTATACCTCTTTCTACCTCTCTACATCTCTCTCTCTACCTCTCTCTCTACTTCTCTCTACCTCTGTCTCTCTACCTTTCTACGCCTCCCTCTCTCTACCTCTCTCTACCTCTCTACACCTGTCTACCTCTCAACCAGTTGAATTCCGGGAAGCCCAAACCATCAGTATTTCAAATCTGCGCATGAAACGTGGGTAGGATGAGCCGTGCAGCTCAGAAATGGATGTTCTTTTTACATCATTTGTATTTAATAGAATTGGGAAGCAGGAGAGCAGTCTCACAGTTGAGATAGGGATTAACATACACTGGTGACAGCTTTTGAATTGGCTTTAAAACCATTCAAAGATGGCTTCAGCATCTACGTGGGATGTGGTGGACTAAGTGGCAGCCGGAGCCATATAGCACTGCTTGTCATTTAAAAAAAAACAGCATTGACATAGCCAATAGGTCTCCCCTTTGGGACCTTATAAGTGTTTAGTTATCTAGTACAATATCCTTGGTGCAACAACTTCAAGTGTTGCATGGCTAAACACTTATAAGCTCCCAAAGGCGAGACCTATTGGCAATACCAATGCTCTGTTTCATTGTGGTTGCCAGGTAATCTGCTGTGAAGCCTCACATGATTTTTCTCCCACCCCATGGGTTTCTTTGTTTATTTAAGTTCTTTGTCTTATTAGATTTTTTTATTAGTTTATTTAATACTTGTGCTCAATCCTGTCGGAGGATGGTGATGAAGTAAAAATGTTGCCCCCCCCTGGAAAAATTTCTGCGGACGCCCATGGATGCCTGCAGCCTCAAACCGGAAGGTCCCCCCAACCGTGACCTGGAGCTGGTAAGAAGATCCGACCCTAAAAGGCACCCCTGCACCCGACGCCCCACAGCCTTGGGTGGCCCAACCGACAGTACCTAACCAATTCCCAGCATCCCAACTTACCTCTCCAAGTGGTGGTCGCACCCAGAAGACCTTCATCCTGAGCCTGCAATGTGTTTGCAAACTGGAGAAACCCCATTGAAAGCTACAGGGCACCCGATGCCAAAACAGCACTCTGCACTTGACTGCCCCAGTGCCGGTGAGGGTGCACCTTTTGTGCTGGCTTGAACCCCTATTTGCCCTGAGCCTAAGTCCAGGAGCTTTGCTCCCACAACCTTGTGGCCTGCTCGTAAGCAGCCACCAACCGGATGCCCCCTAACCCCCTTTGGATAACATTGGGCCTCAGCACTCTGCACCCAGCCGCCAATGAGCCACTGAGGGTGTAACAAGTGTGCATCCTTGACCCTGGGGGACGCCTGAGTCTACCGCCAGAATACCAACTTCCACAACTGAATACTTACCTTTGAACCGACAACCCTATTTTCCTTCATGGGATAACTGACTGTTTTTCTATGAAAAGTTCTGTGTAGAGTTGGAAAATCTATGAAACCCTTTATAACTGCAACTAAATAACAAAATCGCATTTACATACCTGTTTCCTGGAAATGTCCCAGTGCAGTATCCCGGCATACTGCCCTGTGTAAGAAAAGTAATTTACTTGACATTCTACTAAAAAGGCAATATAAAGTATATGTACAGTATTTCAAAGAGCATTGCATTACTAGTAGTCAGTAGCGGTCGGCAGTAGGAGTTACTGCAGGGCGGTGACGTGGGCAGGGGGAGGGGCATGGTGGGGGGTAGTAATGTATGGATTACGGAGTTTTACAGGTAAGTAAGTATTTAAATAAATAAAACGAATTTCGTTGCGCGCACTGCATCACCAAATGTGATGCAGTGCGCGCAACGAAATTCGTTTTATTTATTTAAATGCTTACTTACCAGTAAAACTCCGTAATCCATACATTACTACCCCCCACCCTGCCCCTCCCCCTGCCCACGTCACCGCCCTGCAGTAACTCCTACTGCCGACCGCTACTGCTAGTAGTTCTACTGTAATCAAACCAAAAGTATATATACAACTGCAATACAAACTGTTTACAAACTGTATTATTACTGCAAAGTACTTATCACATACCTGTGCCAGGCTTGCTTGGTTCTAGGACTTGAAATAACTAAAAGAATATTTTTATACAAAACCAATTGGTCTGAAGTTCAGTCTTTGATTGTGTGATATCATTTGCTGATTGAGTGTATACAACAAATGCTTAACACTACCCTCAGATAAAGCCTTACTGCTCAACCACACTACCACAAATAGAGAGTAAGGTGCTATCTACTTTTACCTCTGCCTACCTTTGGGGTTCCACTGGACTCTCTGCACACTATACCTCACTTTGGTATGGTATGTACAGAGCCACCTTCCTACATATATCATCAGAAATATTTCACTGCATCTCGTGCCACTCCCATTAACATGACCAAATGGAAGAGGAGTAGAGGCTAACTTAACAGAATACATTTTTTACCATTCACCACCCCTGCTCTAGAAACCCCTTCTGACCCAACCACACTTTCCAACTACAGACCAGTTTCTCTTATACCAGCAAAAGTCTTAAAGAAACTAATCAACTGATGCATCACCGACCGCCTTATCAACTAACAGCTCCTCAACAGCATGCACTCCGTATTCAAGCACAACCTCAGTACATAAACCACATTCATTGCTGCCACATACAACATCTGCATGATGCTTGACAGAGGAGACACGGCAACCCATATTCTCCTGGACCTCTCTGCAGCATTTGGCACGGTCTCACACCCTATTCCTATCAGGTCACTGCACGACATTGGCATCCATGGACCTGCTCTCTGCTGGATCTGCTCCTTCTTATCGGATAGAACACAAGCTGTCAGTCTGCCACCTTAATCCTTGGAAGCCCTCAACCCTCGTGCGTAGTGCCTCAAGGTTCATCGCTCAGCCGCACTGTAAGAAAGTGACTCTTTTTGCATGGTTACCCCCCACTTTTTGCCTGACCTCTGATGCAACCTGACTTGATGTGCCCAGGGTTCCTGCCAATCAGGCAGTGGTGGCTGGTGACATTTGAAAGTGGTGAGGCGTAAATGACCAGTACCCTGTGGCGAGCAGGCTTAGTGATGGAGCCCAAGCGTCAAAAGGGGAGTTCAGCGATATACTCACTGCAGGATTTTTAAAAAAAAGAGTGGGCAAATGGTACATTTTCAAGTGAATTTAGAAAAGCAAGAATTGTAATTGCAACATCAATAAAGAGTTTCAATGAGTCATTCTAAGATCTGTGTGAGTGGAACGTGGGTGCAGCGGTCCCCCATAACACTTGGGGAATGGGCCCGTCTCCTGGTTTCCATCAACCTTATGCCATGCTTGTGTAATGTGGGAGCAAGAGTCCTCCATATTGCCCAGGAAAATGAGGCTTGTTGAGTTCTCCATGCTCTTCATGTTATGTTTGTGTAGTGTGGGATAGAAGGGTTCCCATATCACTCAGGAGATGGAATCACCTTAGAGCCATCAGCTTCTTCTGATGTTTGTGTAACCTGGTAGCAACAAAGAACCCCTAAGGAAATTGTGAAACTTCCAGGTTGCCATGAGTTTCAAGACATTTTAGTGTAATGAGGTACACTAATATACTCCCCCCTCAATAGTCTAAAGTGGTGTCACCTCCTTATCTGCACACATCACCCCTCATTGAAATTATGGAACTTTCAGATCTCCATAATCGTTAGTACATGTTTTTGCAAACTTGTAACAGCAAGTGACACAGCAAAAAATTAGTGCAGCTCCCAGATCACAGCAAGCTCCATGTCATGTTTGTGTAACCTACGAACTACAAAATAACCCCCCCTCCCCGAATTTGTGGCACCTCCAAGGTGTCCATGAGCTTCTAACACACCTGCAGTATGTCGACCTATACAGAATGAGCTACTAAGGGCCCCATTAGGATGGCGGGCGGATCGCCCCCGCCAGGCGGGCGATCCGCCCGCCATCCTTGCTCTGAAAACCCCCCGCCTTATTAGGATGGCGGGGGGGACCGCGGCGGACGGTAAGACCATCCGCCGCTTTTCCGCCCCGGTCGCAAGGCGACCGGGGCGGAAAAGGTATAATATGATGGCGGTGTCTATGAGACACCGCCAGCCATATTATGATGGGCCAATTTGAATGCCTTTCCGGCATGCGGAGAATCCCTGCGGGGGCCCGTTGCGGGCCCCCAGGGACTCTGGGGGGTGGGGGGTTCACATGGGGGGTACCTATGGTACCCCCCGCATTTCAAAGTGCAACTTGGCAGGCACCGCGCGGTGCCTGTCATGCAGCGCCGGACTGGGAACCAAAACCGGCCCTGGCAAAGTGCTCGGCCGCCCCCCCCCCGCCCCTCGGGCGGGAGGGGGGCGAGCGCTTTGCCAGGGCCGCTTTTCAGCCGATTTTGTTCCAGGGCCGATTTTGCAGCTATGCTGCAAAAACGGCTCTGCAACAAAAACGGCCCCCAGGGCCCAAAAACGGCCCCCACCCTTGCGGCCGACCGGGGGATTGCCCGGTGCCCAAAACAGCCAGTCCGGGCCTGCTGTCATGTTGTGCTTTGAAATGCACGACGTGCATTTTTACCATTGCGGTGGGTGGCGCTTTCACACCGCGCGCCGCAATGGTAAAAATACAGGATGCGCCCGCCACTGTGGCGGGCGCATCCTAATGCCACCATCGGGACCCCCTCCCTTATGGCGGGCAGTCCCTTTTTCCGATGGGATGGCGGGCGGACAAAGTCCGCCCGTCATCCTAATGGCGGCCTAAGTTCCCCAATGATGAGTATATTTGTAGTATTACACGCACCAGGAAAGCCACTCCTGAGGTTAAGTAACCAAAAAATAGGCCACAAAAATAAAAAGTACGTTTGCAAATGCACACTTAGAAACGAACCACAAAAAAGCACACGTCCCTGATTCCTGCACCCAAACACCAATGTCCACTAAGCCAATTAACAATAAAAAAATGAGGAAGAGAAAAAAATAGTGAACTTTACCTTTCCTTATCAGGAAAGGTGGCTGCAGTGGTCCTTGTTGCCAAAAGGACTGGTCCAAAGGGAGGAAGAAGAGAGAAAGAACAACTGAAAAGAGATAGAGAAAGGGATGCAAAGAAAGACTCATCTGTATACGTGCATGAGTGCGCATATATACACACATACTCAAACACACCTGAGTCTTTTACACACACACACACACATAATAAACTAGCATTGTACCGTGACAAATACGCTGAGCAAATCCCTGTCATCTGGTGCTCGGTAAGTATTCCTGGCTCATGGAAAGAGTCCATGTAGCTTTCCTGCTCAGAGGCCGTAAAGAGAACCAAATATAAATATTTCAATGTCTCCATGAACTCCAGGAGATTAGGGGGGGGTCAATAGGCTAAATGTGCCAGAGCGAACGAGCCCCCCCTCCCACGTCCTTGCCCACTTGAAGGCTGGCAGCACCCGTATGAGGAAGAACCCAGAACACAATATAGGGGGCACATGGGACTGTGAGGTCATGTTCTTTCCGTAGGGAGTCATTGAGGTTCATCCATCATTCACAGCAGGGGTCGATAGTGTGGAGGATTCTATTATAACTATTTGGGAGAGGGGGTATTCAAAATGGGACTTTAGGACCGTATTATAAAGATCACCAAAGGGGCACATTGGACTTTTGAGCAGGAGTCTTTTAGGTGGAATGTTCCATCGCCAGAAGTCTCATAATGGAAACATTTTATTTTTTTGCAGAGTTTTATATAGCGCGAACTAGACCCGAACTGAATCAGGTATCAGAGCGCTTTACATATTGTTCCAGTTACTTTACATTTTTATGTTTTCAGTTACTTTCATTTTAGGCACGGGGAGATTAAGTGATTTGCCCAGAATCACAGGAGGTTTTGGCGTCGTTACCGAGACTCGAACGGAGAGGGGGTGCTTGGGGTCCGGAGAGATGCGCTTGGATTACAGTGGGGGGGGGGGTCACGCCGGGACACCGTAACACCATTATTCTGTGGGCTGGGACCGTAAAATTGGGGCCAAGCCCATAGTTCGAGCACTCGGACAGTCCTGCCAAGTATCACGCATCAAGTGTGATGCTAACACATTTCAGTGAAATGCAATGTCACGCATTTGATGCCACTCTCTCTGCTGTCACACAAAGCGCTAAACTAGTAGATTACTGGAGACTCCAGGCTGCTAGTTTACGTGCGTGCCTGGCCTGCGCCGGGGCTGCTCCCACAGACTTCACTTGCCGGCCCGGGACCGAGCTGCCAGAAGCACAGAGCACAGCAGTGAGGCTGCTACAATGCATTCTTTTGTGAAAGCCGTAGCGCGGCGGTACTCATAGTACGGCCCGCGGGCCATTTGCAGACATGCCAACCCTCCCGATTCAGGCGTGAGACAACCGATTTCAGGGCTAGTCTCCCGTCTCCCGATTCCTGCAAGCAGAAACCCGATTCCACAGGGGTTTCAGCTGACAGGGCTTGGTATTGTGTAACGTGCTAATTCTTCCAGAAAAAGTCAGAGGGGCGATGCAGGAGCTAGGAGGGGTGAAAAACCAATTAAGCCTAATTAACAAGTGCAGGTCTTTTAAAGATCTGTGAAGTACTCGGGGCGGCTGTGTGTGTGTCCTTTTCCGGGGGGGGGGGGGGTGCTTCTGAAAGGTAAGAAAAAGAACATGCATTCGCGTTTCAAATGTCCGATCCTGCAGCAACACACTTCCAAAGCCCACACGATAGTAATCCGATTAAAGGCACCATTCTCCCGATTTTTTTTAAAAATCTCCCTCTTTGCTCTTCTGAAATGTTGGCATGTATGCATTTGCGGCCCGCCAGACCTTCCCTGGCGGCCCCCATGGAAAACAACAGCAGTCAGGGACTCGGCGCCATTACTGCTGTTGTGATTCCTCGGGGGCCGCATTTGCTGAGAAGAGGTAACAAGCATTTGCAATGCATAAGGTCTCGCATTAGGAAAGTTTGAGCTATTGGTATTGTAAATGACACATTTGTTATATATGTGTTGGTTTTGAAAATAGCAAAAATAATAGCTTTGTCATTTACAATGCCAATAGTTATAACTTGTGACACCTATAGCATTTGTAATGCAATATGTGTTGTATTCACGTGACTTAGATGTATTGATATTACAAATAACAATGGCTTTGAATTTTTTTAATAATTAATACTTAAATAAAAGTTATTGTAATTTATAATGGCAATAGCTTAAACTTTTGTAAATAACTTTTCTGAAGAATATGTTCAGTGCATTTTATTGTGACGAAAATCCAAGAACAGAAGTGAAATACTAACCTCTTTTTGTGACATTTGTAATAAAGCTTGAAACATTGAGAGATCATATTTGACCCAGTTGTTGGTAAATGGTTGCACAGATTGATGCTGTGGTGGGGCTGAGAGATGTTGTGGTGGCGACTAGTGATGCTGTGGCATTCAATGATCCTGTGGTAGCGCATAATGATGTTGTTGTGGTAGCGCATAGTGATGTTGTTGTGCCCCTTAGTGATGCTGTGGTGATGCGATAGATAGAGTGAGTGGGATAGATAGATAGAGTGAGTGGGATAGATAGATAGAGGGAGGGCGATAGAGAGATTGAGTGAGCGAGATAGATAGGTAGATAGATAGATAGGAGTGAGGGCGATAGATAGCTAGACAGATAGATAGAGTGATGGCGATCAGTATCTAAATAAGTAGATAGAATGAGGGCGATAGATCGATAGAAAGATAGATAGAGTGAGGGCGATAGATAGAGTGAGGGCGATAGATAGATAGCGTGAGGGCGATAGATAGATAGAGTGAGGGCGATAGATAGATTGATAGATAGATAGAGTGAGGGCGATAGATAGATAGATAGAGTTAGGGCGATAGATAGATAGAGTGAGGGCGATAGATAGAGTGAGGGCGATAGATAGATAGCGTGAGGGCGATAGATAGATAGAGTGAGGGCGATAGATAGATTGATAGATAGATAGAGTGAGGGCGATAGATAGATAGATAGAGTTAGGGCGATAGATAGATAGAGTGAGGGCGATAGATAGAGTGAGGGCGATAGATAGAGTGAGGGCGATAGATAGCGTGAGGGCGATAGATAGAGTGAGGGCGATAGATAGCGTGAGGGTGATAGAGTGAGGGCGATAAGATAGAGTGAAGGCGATAGATAGATAGAGTGAGGGCGATTAGATAGAGTGAGGCCGATAGATAGACAGATAGAGTGAGGGCGATTAGATAGATAGACTGAGGCCGATAGATAGAGTGAGGGCGATAGATAGACAGATAGAGTGAGGGCGATAGATCGATAGACAGATAGAGTGAGGGCGATAGATAGATAGATAGTTGTGTGTGTGGTTGTGTGTGGTTGTGGTTGTGTGTGTGGTTGTGGTTATGTGTGCGTGGTTGTGTGTGTGTGGTTGTGTGTGTGTGCTTGTGTGTGTTATGCTATGTTTTGTTGTGTTTGGTATGCTATGTTTTGCTAGGCTATGATATGTTTTGTTTTGTTATGCTATGCTATGTTTTGTTATGTTATGTTTTGTTATGCTATGCAATGTTTTGTTTTGCTATTCTATGCTTTGTTATGCTATGCTATGTTTTTTTGCTATCCTATGCTTTGTTTTGTTATGCTATGCAATGCTTTGTTGTGTTTGTTATGCTATTCTTTGTTATGCTATGTTGTGTTGTGTTGTGTTTTGCTATGCTATGCTTTGTTTTGCTATGCTATGTTTTGTTATGCTATGTTTTGTTATGCTATGTTTTGTTATGCTATGTTTTGTTATGCTATGCTTTGTTATGCTATGCTCTGTTTCGCTATGCTATGCTTTGTTTTGCTATGCTATGTTTTGTTGTGTTTGATATGCTATGTTTTGCTATGCTATTATATGTTTTGCTATGCTATGTTTTGTTATGCCATGTTGTGTTATGCCATGTTTTGTTAGGCTATGTTTTGTTTTGCTATCCTATGCTTTGTTTTGTTATGCTATGCTCGGTTTAGTTTTGCTATCCTATGCTATGTTGTGTTATGCTATGCTATGTTGTGTTTTGTTATGCTATGCTATGTTATGCTATGTTTTGTTATGTTATGCTATGCTATGTTTTGTTATGCTATGCTATGCTTTGTTATGCTTTGTTATGCTATGCTATCTTTTGCTATGCTATGCTTTGTTTTGCTATGCTATGTTTTGTTGTGTTTGATATGCTATGTTTTGCTATGCTATTATATGTTTTGCTATGCTATGTTTTGTTATGCCATGTTTTGTTATGCCATGTTTTGTTAGGCTATGTTTTGTTTTGCTATCCTATGCTTTGTTTTGTTATCCTATGCTATGTTGTGTTTTGTTATGCTATGCTATGTTGTGTTTTGTTATGCTATGCTATGTTGTGTTTTGTTATGCTATGCTATGTTGTGTTTTGTTATGCAATGTTTTGTTATGCTATGCTATGTTTTGTTGTGTTTGTTATGCTATGCTTTGTTATGC
Organism: Lissotriton helveticus; assembly: GCF_964261635.1. Classification (NCBI taxonomy): domain Eukaryota; kingdom Metazoa; phylum Chordata; class Amphibia; order Caudata; family Salamandridae; genus Lissotriton; species Lissotriton helveticus. The sequence continues at coordinate 488,265,878 of NC_136067.1, read as the reverse complement.
TATGCTATGTTGTGTTGTGTTTTGCTATGCTATGCTTTGTTTTGCTATGCTATGTTTTGTTGTGTTGTGTTATGCTATTTTTTGTTATGCTATTTTTTGTTGTGCTTTATTACGCTATGCTTGGTTATGCTGTGCTTGGTTATGCTGTGCTTGGTTATGCTGTGCTTGGTTGTGCTGTGCTTGGTTGTGCTGTGCTTGGTTGTGCTGTGCTTGGTTGGGCTGTGCTTGGTTGTGCTGTGCTTGGTTGTGCTGTGCTTGGTTGTGCTGTGCTGTGCTGTGTTTTGCTGTGCTGTGCTGTGTTTTGCTGTGCTGTGCTGTGTTTTGCTGTGCTGTGCTGTGTTTTGCTGTGCTGTGTTTTGCTGTGCTGTGTTTTGCTGTGCTTGCTGTGTTTTGCTGTGCTGTGTTTTGCTGTGCTGTGCTGTGTTTTGCTGTGCTGTGTTTTACTGTGCTGTGCTTTGCTGTGCTGTGTTTTGCTGTGCTGTGTTTTGCTGTGCTTTGCTTTGCTGTGCTGTGTTTTGCTGTGCTGTGTTTTGCTGTGCTGTGTTTTGCTGTGCTGTGCTGTGTTTTGCTGTGTGTTGCTATGCTGTGCTGTGTTTTGCTGTGCTGTGCTGTGCTTTGCTGTGCTGTGTTTTGCTGTGTTTTGCTGTGTTGTGCTGTGCTGTGCTGTGTTTTGCTGTGCTGTGTTGTGTTGTGCTGTGCTGTGTTGTGTTGTGCTGTGCTGTGTTGTGCTGTGTTGTGCTGTGCTGTGTTTTGCTGTGCTGTGCTGTGTTGTGCTGTGTTTTGCTGTGCTGTGCTTTGCTGTCCTGTCCTGTGCTGTGCTTTGCTGTGCTGTGCTGTGTTGTGTTGTGTTGTGTTTTGCTGTGCTGTGTTGTGTTTTGCTGTACTGTGTTGTGTTTTGCTGTGCTGTGCTGTGTTGTGCTGTGCTGTGCTGTGTTTTGCTGTGCTGTGTTTTGCTGTGCTGTGCTGTGTTGTGTTTTGCTGTGCTGTGCTGTGTTATGTTGTGTTTTGCTGTGATGTGCTGTGTTGTGTTTTGCTGTACTGTGCTGTGTTGTGTTTTGCTGTGCTGTGTTGTGTTGTGTTTTGCTGTGCTTTGCTGTGCTGTGTTGTGCTGTGTTGTGCTGTGTTGTGCTGTGTTGTGCTGTGTTTTGCTGTGTTGTGCTGTGCTGTGTTGTGTTGTGCTGTGCTGTGTTGTGTTGTGCTGTGTTGTGTTGTGCTGTGTTTTGCTGTGCTGTGTTTTGCTGTGCTTTGCTGTGCTGTCCTGTGCTGTGTTTTGCTGTGCTGTGCTGTGTTGTGTTGTGTTTTGCTGTGCTGTGTTGTGTTGTGCTGTGCTGTGTTTTGCTGTGCTGTGCTTTGCTGTGCTGTCCTGTGCTGTGCTGTGTTTTGCTGTGCTGTGCTGTGTTGTGTTGTGTTTTGCTGTGCTGTGTTGTGCTGTGTTTTGCTGTGCTGTGCTGTGCTGTGCTGCGTTGTGCTGTGCTGTGTTGTGTTTTGCTGTGCTGTGCTGTGTTGTGTTTTGCTGTGCTGTGTGTTGCTGTGCTGTGCTGTGTTGTGTTTTGCTCTGTTGTGCTGTGTTGTGTTTTGTTGTGCTGTGCTGTGTTTTGCTGTGCTGTGTTGTGTTTTGCTGTGCTGTGCTGTGTTGTGTTGTGTTTTGCTGTGCTGTGCTGTGTTGTGTTTTGCTGTGCTGTGCTGTGTTGTGTTTTGCTGTGTTGTGTTGTGTTTTGCTGTGCTGTGCTGTGTTGTGTTTTGCTGTGCTGGTAAGGGTATGTGAGGGTGTGTGTGAGGGGGTGTGAAGGTGAGGGTGTGAGGGTGAGGAGGTGTGTGAGGGTGAGGAGGTGTGTGAGGGGTGAGGGGGTGAGGGCGTGAGGGTGAGTGTCTCAATGAATGTCACTGCTTCGCCTTCTTTGAAAATGTTCAGTGCTGCAAATAGAGCATGCCGCCGTAATTATCACAGCATGAGGCCCCAAAGTGATAATTATCACAGCATGCAGAGAGCCGCCCCACTCTGCTGGAGCACTCAACTGCACATTAATTATAGTTGAGTGCTCCAGCAGCCTGGGGCGCCTGTTGACATGCTGTGATAAGTGGGTCTCATGCTGTGATAATTGTTGCAGCGCCTGAGGAAGTGGAGACTCCTGCTGGGATAATTGGTCTTGTGGCGTCTGGCGGGCTTGCAGCGCCTGACGTCCAACAAACGTGCACAAGCTGCTCAACCTTGAAGCTCGTTCACAGACCTGGGTCGGCTCGTTCCCAGCTCTGTGTCGGGCTCGTTCACAGCTGCTACTCCCTTGACAGGGAGCAAGGCGGCTATAGAACTCGCTGGCGGGAGCGCTTCGCGCTCCAACGCCAGGCGAGCCCTGAAAAGGGGCATGCGCAGACATGTAGTGTCTCGCATGCTCATCTGCGGCCCCCGCCCTCATCTGACCCTGTGAGGTCATAGGCTTGGTTCACTACAGGTCGGGATTTTAAAAGAAGGCACGCAAGTTGCTGCCTTTCTTTATTTACCCTTATTTATTGCGAGTGGTTTTGCAGATTAATGTACGTGAATGCGACAGTAGATGGCGCTGTTGTGACCAATTGTGAGTTAATTATTAGCTAAATTTACTTTTTATGCAAGTTTGTTCTCAAGGAGTTAACTGGCGGGGCTTTTGGTGGGCCAGGTGCTTTAAAGCAGATGCTTAGACGGTCGGGGGGCTCCATTTTTTGACTTCAGGGTGGAAAAAAAATATGTATATTAACTCGGTAGAAGTGCTGCTCAGAAAGCTTTTGTCAGTTCAAATCGACAAGTTTTCATTCTTTCAGTCTCGTGATTTCAGACCTGAAGCATTTTCTATTCTGTATACCCAAAGCCATAGTTTTATTTATCTTGTGCAACAGGAAGGTAGGAATGTGAGGTTATGTAGCCTATATTCCTCACCCTGAGCTCCCCTGAATTGTAAAGATCAGCCATGTCACTATATTCCAGGCTGCTAGCATTGGTCGTTTTTGAATCGAAACACTCAGTGGTAAAATCTTCATTGGCGAGTTTTTCATCACTGTGCCTGTCCTGCCTGGTTGTTTGTCCAAAAACCCTGCAGGAGTAGTCTTTACTAAGCCATACACACTGTAAGACCGAATAATCTAGGGTCCTTGTACCAACATGAAACATTAGTAGCACCAACACACTTTGCCACACAAAATATTCTTCGAGGAGAGAACTATTAACTGAAAATAAATGTCCTAATTTGCAGTTCACTGATATTACTTCCGGATAGACTGAGTGAACTCGAGTGATGAAGTAGAGGTAGGCGAGCCTCAAATTAACAGGGAGAGGGAGATAAGAGTGGGCTCTCTGGCTTTAAGAGCCCATGCAAGGAGTCTTGAAAATATATGGCTTGCAAATAATGCAACAAGCATCAAGTTAGACTATTATAAGGTGTCTTCAAAATTCAAAAAAAATGGTGCTGTTGTGACCATTTTTGCCTTCAGGGTGGAAAAAAAATATATATATTAACTCGGTAGCAGCACTACTGCTGAGAGAGCCTTTCTCAGTTCAAATTGACATGTTTTCATTCTTTCAGTCTCATCATTTCAGACCTGAAGCATTTACACTATTATATACAACAAAGCCATAGTTTTATTTATCTTATGCAACTAACAACCACTTGGGTCTCCATTTTCGCCCGTAGATAAATCTCAACTCAACAGCAGCTCAAAGCCTTTGAGGTAATTTCAAATTGGCTCGTTTAAGTTCTTTCAGTTTCATTATTTCAGAACTGAAGGATTTTCAATGTTATATATTATATACAACAAAGCTGTAGTTGTTGCTTATTTATCTTATGCAACTAACTATTGGGAACTCCATTTTCGCCCTCTGGGTGAAGAAAAAAAATCTCATCTCAGTAGCTACATCATTGCACAAAGATTTTGATGTAATTTCAAATAGACTGGTTTTACTTCTTTCACAGTCTCATCTTTTCAGAACCGACACATTTTCAATATTCTAATTTATATACAACAAAGCCATAGTTGTTTCTTATTTATCTCATGCAACTAACAACTATTGGCAAAGCCAATAGTCCTGACTTGTTGCAGGTACAATGTTACTGGTTATATCTGATTATCTGGATCCAATGACAAACAGCAACATACCAGTAGGGTGGCACACTATGCTAAAAAAAGATTTTTGTTTTTAAACCAACCCCTTAATTTTATCGGTCATGGCCCTTTGAGAGAACCCTCAGGTTTTTCATCCCACTAAAAGCCCTGTAACCAGGCAATCCATGTCAGTTATGTGTTAATATCGCCGTAGTTCGATCTAAAAATCTATTTTTAGGTTCTGCTGTATGTCTGTTAATAGTAGAGAAATACTGCTATTTAAAGAGAGAGCGCGAGAGACTGACTGGCTATGAGAGAGACTGACTGAGAGAGAGTCTGACTGAGAGGGAGAGACCGACGGAGAGAGAGAGACTGGCTCAGGGAGAGAGACTGACTGACTGACTCAGGGAGAGAGACTGACTGACTGACAGAGAGAGGCTGACAGAGAGAGTGACTGATTGACAGAGAAAGAGACTGACAGAGAGAGCGACTGACTGAGCGACTTACTGAGAGAGAGACAGAGACTGACAGAGAGAGAGAGACTGACTGAGAGACTGACTGACGGAGAGACTTACTGGTTGAGAGAGAGAGACTGACAGAGAGAGAGACTGACTGACGGAGAGACTTACTAGCTGAGAGAGAGAGACACTGACTGAGAGAGAGAGAGACTGATGGAATTGGGGTCAAATTGTGTATGGAGCTGTGCAATGCCTCTTAAGATGTGCTCTTTGTAGTTACATCTGCTTTTGAAATATAGCATTCTCACATTGTCAAATGTTTTGAAACAGGTTTGATTTTTTTTACTCTAGCCCCGCCCCCACTGATCCTGCCCCCACTGACCCCGCCCCTACTGGTGCGGCCCTCAGCCACAACCCACACTGTAATTTTGGTCCCCGGCAGAAAGTTTGTGAGTACCCATGCCGTAGCGCGTTCCCACCCGGCGCGGCGCCACAGTCACAGCTTGAGTCTTACGACCCGGCCTAAGGCAGTACGTATGCTAAATTCTTCTGTCACCTGTGGCACAAGCGGGGTGGCTGCGCAGGCAGATTGTAGCGTTGGTAAGTATCACACTGACGCAGAGGTGTTCTGTAAATAGGTTTTATTCCCGGAGCGCCGGGAGCTTCTGGTTCTCGCAACGGTCGGCGCCAACAACCCAAAATGGCCGCCTTCGGTTTCCTGTCTACCCTCTTCCTGTTCCGGCGACGGAACACTAGACCGCTACTACATATCTCCCCCCTTTATGCAATGATCAAACAATTAACAACAAAGTCCTTACTTCCAGTCCATATCATAGTCCTTGAACTTCTCGGGTACTTTTACTCTCCTTCCCATTCGGGTCCTCACACTTTCTCTGTTACCTTCCGCTCCCAGCTCCTTACCAATCGATCTTGCTTCAGTGTCTCCCTTATCTTTGTCCATAACTTCTCCTTCACTTTCTGTCTTGCGCTCGCTCCTCTCTCTCCCTCTTGTGTCCGCAACTCCTTCTCCCTCTGCTACTTGCTGCATACCTTCTTCCACATTCTCTCCACTCCTTCCATTACCTTCTCTTTCTTCTTCTTCACCTACTTGTTCTGCTCCTTCCATGGTCTCTTCTTCCCACTTCAAAATCTTGCTACATTTAGCCATCCGATCCATTGACCACACTTTTCCGTCACTTAGCAGGGCCGAACGGGCGTAGGGCTCCACGACTTTCAAAGGTGGTGAAAACTTGCTTTCTCCTTTCTTCTTCAAGATGGCCAGTTTTACGCGAACCCACTCACCCTTCTCCAAGCCTGCTTCTTGAGTGTTCCTCCTCTTGTTGTAGTGGGCCGTGTATACCTCTTGAGCTTTTTCCAGGTTTCTTCTAACCACCGCTGGTGACCACTTACTCTGCACCACTAATTTCCTCCATGCAGTGTTATCTTTGGTGAAAGCCTCTCTTCCTCTCAGCACTTTAAACGGGCTGTATCCCGTGCTCCCCGGGGTGATGCGGTAAGCCCAGATCATTTTCTCCAACTCTTTTTCCCAATCCAAACCATCGTCTATGGCCGCTTGAATGGTGCCCATGATCACTCGATTAAAACGCTCCACCTGGCCATTTCCCGCCGGGTGGTAGATGGGCGTATGCTTCACCTCAATGCCGTTCCTATCCGTAAAGGCAGTCCATTTTGTCGAAGTGAATTGGGGCCCATTGTCGCATGTGATTAATTTTGGGATTCCTTCTCTGACAAGCGTGGTTCTTAGGAAACGTACCACCGCTTCTGTGTCTACCTGCTCCATGATCTCCACCTCCGGCCACTTGGAATACTTGTCGATGAGGACTACTGCATACTTCTGGGTCCCTTCTTTGTCCAGTATGGGGCCCATAATGTCCACTGATACCATTTCCCATGGCCCGTCAGGTATGGGAAACTTCCCCAAAGGTGGTCTTATCAGGCTCTGTGATTTGTCCGCCTTGGCGCATGACTCGCATTGTCGCACGTGCCGTTCAACCTGCATATCCATGGCGGGCCACCAGTATGCTTGTCTGGCTAGAGCCTTGGTTTTCGTGATGCCTTGGTGCCCCTCATGGAGTAGTGGCATTAGATGGTCCAGGATGCTTTGGGGTGGGACCACTTTATCTCCTCGGAGTAGGAACATCGGATTATCTGCCAGCGATAGTTCGTCCCGTACTTCCCAGTACCTCCTCAGTTCTTCTTTGAGGTGTCTCTTTTCCGGCCACCCGTGGACTACGTATCCTTTAACAGCTTCCAACTCCGCGTCCTCTCTGTATGCTTCTTCCCATTCTTGGGCACTTATCACCCCCTCCGTGTCTTGTATGGTGGCCACCACATACTCCTCCCAGACCTGCTTTTCTCCGCTGTCCGCCGCATCCATGGCCGCTGCTCTGCTTAGAAAGTCTGCTACTTTGTTCTGCGGCCCCGGAATGTGTTCTACATCGTAAACGAAGTCCAGCAGTCTGAGAGTCATTTTGGCAATTCTCGGAGTGGCATGGTCATGGCCACTGGAGGTTAGAACTCGGACTAGGGGTTTGTGGTCTGTTCTCACCAGGAATTTTGCTCCCCACAAGTACTGTCTAAATTTCTCCATCGCCCAGACCACCGCCAACATCTCCTTCTCAATAACGCTGAATTTTTCTTCGTTGGGAGCCAGCGACCGCGAAGCGAAACTGACGGTAGATGTCTCTCCATTCTCTGACTTCTGCGTTAGGACTGCTCCCAGGCCGCGGTCACTGGCGTCCGTGGTGAGGATCGACTCCGCACTCGGGTCGAATCCTTTGAGGGGGATGGCCACACTCATCTCCAGTTTGAGGGCCTCAAACTCTGTCTGTTCTTCTTGTCCCCACTTAAATATGTTCTTTTCCCTGAGCAGCTGGCGAATGAAATGCGTCTTCGTGGCAAAGTGAGGAATGAATTTACTGTAATACTCGGCCATCCCAAGGAATGACCGAACATCTTCTTTCTTGCCAGGTGTAGGGGGCTCTAAGATGGCTTTCATATTTGTCCTTTTTGGTTTAATGCCTTGTTCGCTCACTTCATGGCCCAAATACGTGACAGACTGCACCCCCAGCTTGCACTTTGACCACTCAGCTGTCAAACCATTGTCTTGTAACCTCCGCAACACTTTGTGGAGTTTTTCGTTGTGGTCCTGTTTCGATTTGCCCATTACCAAAATGTCGTCTTGAAAGAACAACACGTCTTTTATGTCCTTCAGCAATCTGTGCATACGTTTTTGGAATACCGCCGCTGCCGAAGCTAGGCCAAACGGCATCCTCACAAATTCATAGCACCCGAAAGGTGTGATAAAGGACGTTAGGTGGCTGCACGATGGGTGTAGTTTCACTTGATGGTATGCCGACGACAAATCGACTGTAGAGAACCATTTGACGTCTTTTGTCCTCGCCATCATCTCATTGATGCGGGGCAGGGGAAATTTGTTGATGACAATGTTTTTGTTTAACTCCCTGAGATCAACACAGAGTCGTACTTTGCCATTTGGCTTCTGGGCCACCACCAGGGGTGAAAGCCACTCTGCACTCTCTATGGCCCTGATCACTCCTTCTTTTTCCAACCTTTCCAGTTCAGTCTGCACAGCATCCCTGCTGCGGAAAGGGATGTTCCTCACCTTGTGCACTACAGGTTTTGCTCCCTCTTTCAGTTTAATGAGATGGTTATACTTTCCTAGCTCGCCAATCTGGCCGTTGAATACCTTGGGGTATGCCTTCTTCCACACTTCGAGATCTTCCACTTGATCCATGTCCATCAGAAGGATTTTTTCGATGCCTCCTGGGTTGAGTTGGATTCCTAGTGCTCCCTGGTCCTTCCAGCTCAGGACTGAGGGGCCCTTCTCTGCCACGTATAGCTTACAGCTGGCGTGGCGGCCTCTGAACTCGAAGAGGAGAGGGCAGTACCCCAACATGGGGATCTTTTGTCCTGTATATGTGACCGGTCTCAAATCCATCGGTTGAAGCGCCTCTTTGATCTTAGGTGTGAACTTCTCCTCCCAAATTTGTCTTTGTACGATGGATATGGGTGCTCCACTGTCGGCAATCATCTCCATTGGTACTCCGCCGATGTGCATGTTCAGTCTTGGTCTATCTGTATCCGACCCATCCATTTCCAATACCTGGACATCTATGTATAGGAACTCTACCTCGTACTCAGCGCTTTCCTGGTCGCTAACGCCTTCTTCCCGTTCCTGGTCCACATATCGCACCATCGCGTTCTTTGGTTTTCGGCGACACACCTTTTCGTAGTGTCCAAAAATGTTGCAGTATGAGCATTTCGCTCTGAACGCAGGGCACGCCTTGTCATTTCCTAGATGTGCAGTGCTGCCACACCTGTAGCAGCTTGGCCTGCCTCCTTTGTTAATCTTGTTGTCTTTCTGGTATTTGTAGTTACTGTTGGGTCTTCCACCCTCCTGATTCTTGGGCATGTCCTTTTGCCTCGGTCGTTCATTTCTCGACGAAGTCATTATCCTGCAGACTGTTTGCGACTCTCCCGCTTCCTTTTTAGCGGCCTGCGCACAACGCCGTGACAACTCCGCCTTCTTGACCATCGCCCAAATTTCGTTGAGTGGGGCATCCCCATTCACCCACAATTTCTCCTGTATGTGGGAGCTTGATGTGTGCATGATTATTTGGTCCCTGATCAGTTCATCGTGCAGTTGGCCAAATTTGCACGTGAGGGCCAATTTCCACAACGCCACTACATACTCGTCCACTGTCTCGCCGCTCTTCTGCTTCCTCTGAAAGAAAGTGTACCTGTCGATGGCGACGCATACCACCGGCCGGTAGTGTGCATCTAGATCAGCGATGGGGTGGGCGAACACGTCCGTGTCCGTGGCAACCCTCTCACCTTTCACTATGGTGTCGTACACTCTGATCCCTTCTGGACCTAAGTTATGCAACAGAATCTTCTTTTTTCTTTTGCTCGAGAACGGGGTGTCACCTTCTTCCTCTAGCGCCTCTAGATAATTCAGGAAGTACCTTTTCCAGTCTTCCCATTTCCTTTCCGGCTCGCCACCTCTTGTCAGAAACGGGACCAGTTGCGTGAGGGATGTAGACTGGGACGCCATGTTGGCCGCTCGTCTCCTGACTTGCTCTGTGTGGCTTGTTCTTCCTGGGGGACTCCCTGGTGCGTGCTGCCTGTCTGTTTCCTCTACTCTGCGATCCTCGTCGCTCTCCTCCCCTTGCTCTGTCCCAGTTAGATGGGCGCTCTCCGTGTGGCCGTCCTCACTGACCTGGCGCGCCGAGCTCGTGGCCGCCGCAGGCCTCTGCAGATCCGCCAGGATGCTGGACTCTATGCACAGTGGTGGAGATGGGTTTGTCCGTGCCTTGCCCCTGTTTGCTCCACGTGTGCTTTGTTATGCCTAGCGTCGAGGTGTGCTGCCCCCTTGGTCGTGATCCTGGGTGTTTTTATTTTCATTTATTTCCTGGGCCAGGTGCTTCCTGTTACCTTTTTGGAACACCTTGTGTTCGCGCTCTTATTTCAGCCTCGCGCTCTTATTTCAGCCTCTGGACGGCTCCTCTGCCGCGCTCCGGTATTGTGTCGGCTTTTCTCACGCCCGATGCGTGATGTAGCGTCGTCAGTGGTTTTGTGGTGGATTTACATCCCATCTATCGTCGCCATTGTAGCGTTGGTAAGTATCACACTGACGCAGAGGTGTTCTGTAAATAGGTTTTATTCCCGGAGCGCCGGGAGCTTCTGGTTCTCGCAACGGTCGGCGCCAACAACCCAAAATGGCCGCCTTCCGTTTCCTGTCTACCCTCTTCCTGTTCCGGCGACGGAACACTAGACCGCTACTACACAGATCATGAGTCTAACTGCGGCAAATGGCAGTGCCGCTTGCACCACCGCGGTCATATTTTAAAATGAGCATGATTGTCCCGCACAAATGGGAGTCAAACCACGGATCCCGGTGGCTGCTGGAGCCGGGAGCAGCAGTCACAGCACTGATCAGTAGACACTGGCAGAATCAAGCCCGAGCAGAGCACTGTGTTTTCCGTGAGAGGATAATAGAAACTACAGTTATCCTTCTGCGATCAAATCACGGCAGTGCGCCTTGCCTTTCTGTGTTTCCGGCAACTGGCGCCACCCTTGCACTGTGTTGAGATTATGGCCAAATGAAGTAATGAGTGACTGCGGCAGCGGGAAAATAAAAGTTTATTTTTCAGGTATGCACCGGTGACACCTGAAAGCAGAGAGAGAGAGAGTATGAGGCTGGCGCCCTCTTGTCCAAATGGCACTTAATTAGCAGTGCACTGTGCTAACCTCAAACCTGCGAGGCTCGTCAGCGCTCATGACAGGCAGGATGTTTTTAACTTTATTATCCTGCCAGCCCCCAGGAAGGCATAACTGGTGCTCAGGCGGGCCCGCCCGAAAATAACATGCTCAGGGTCCTGTATCAAAAAAACTGCTGCCAATTAGATCAGGACAATCTTAAGGAGAGCTGCCTGTGGCTCTCTGTTCCCTGCGACTCGGCTTTAAACTCCAGCTGATTCACGAGACACGTCACACCGACAGCCAGGACCCTCTGCAAGCTGTTCTAAATAGGAGGACGAAGTTATAAGAAAGCCAATCCCCCTTACATCGGGCCGTGTTAGCTCCAAAATCCGCGGTACTCCTTTTACCTACCTCGAATGAAAGGCTGAGGCCCTACGTGCCACTATGGATCTTGTAGGTGGTCTGGACGTTACAAGGAGCGCTGAACCCACTGAGGTTTTTAAAGCAGAATCGAGAAGCGCGCATGTTACTCGTTTTATGCCAGGGATCACTCATGTGGCTCGGGAGATGCCGGGAGTGCTCAACGATTACCCGTCCAGTGTCTGCTGCTAGATCAGATCTAGAGACAGGCTCACATGAAAGTAACAAGCATTGGCATAGCCCGACGGGATCTGATTATATGGAACTAAAACAGTTGCGTCTGGCGAACATGGCAGTCGCGGGTAGGGGACTCGCAGGCAAGGGTCACGGGAGGGGGGGGGATAATTAAAACTCACCTTATCGGGTCCTCCTGAGTCCCGCGCGGCCTCAGCTCCTGGCAGTGGCAGGGTCCCAACAGGAAGCAGCCACAGGCAGCCTCCGTCCCTGGCCCTAAGCCAATCATAACGCTGCGATGGCAGCATTGTGATTGGTGAGGCGCAGCGGAGAGCGCCCCAGCAAGGCCATTTTCCCTATGTAGGCTGCATCACGCAGCCTACTTGGAGAAACAGGGAGTGCGCATGACTGAGGGGCCGACCAAATAGTTAGTACCCACAACAGCTGGCAAAGCCACTCCCCCCTGCCCTCGAGCAGGACGGCCCACCCGCCCACCCCCAACCTGGCACTCCAGGCAGTGCGAGAAGCAGAAACATAAAATGGTAGTTTTGCCATTTTATGTTTCTGCTTCTCGCACTGTGAGAAAGCAGTGGGGCGACGCCCCCACACCCCTATGGAGGAGCCACCACTGCAATCAGGTTCCCTGGGCCTGTGTTCTTTCCCAAACCTGTATCTTTTAACACACAATTGGCACATCTCTTGCCACAGGTAAGCCCCTGAAAAATGACCAGCCATTTGCCACCACCAGACAGGTTGCTGAACCCCTGGATAGAGAGCCTCCACTCTCTGGATCCAAAGACAAAGCCCATCCTGGGCAGAGGCAACATGCCTCCTCCCCCAGGATGGACTGGGTCCCGAAGGGGAAGCTTCAAAGGCTTTCCGCCTCTTGAAGCTGACCCTGCCTTATGCTGTCCCCAGCAACTGGTTCCCACTGATTCTGCCCTCACTTTTGGGCTGGAGAATCGGCGGGAAAACCAAGCTAGGAAGAGTTTGGTGTCCACCTTTGCCAACCCCCACCGCTCAGGTGGGGGAGGCGAGGTGAAGCACACATCTCAGTCCCCTCCATCTTGAAGATTAGGGGACTTAATCAATTAGGGAGAGGTTCTTGCCCCCTCCCACTGGATGGTGGCATAATAGGAGATGTACCCACCCTAAGGAAGAGACCCATTGGTCCTGACCTGCACACCCCTTTAAACGTCCTTAAATGTAGTATTTAGGGAAAACCCTGAACCTTACCTCCTCAGATTCGAGGAAGAAAGAAGGAGGACTGAAGAGCCGTGCTAACCCAGGAGGACAACTACTGCTTTGGCCTCAGCCCTACCGGCCTGTCTTCTGCCGACCTGCTTACGGCGAAGAAACCAGCGTGTCCAGCTGCCAGGCCCCTCAGAGCCTGGAAGACATGCCCAGCAATCACCTTACAGACTCTGTCCCCCGTGAGCACTGGATTTGCTCAGCAAAGACTCCAAGACCAGAATCTGGATTCCAGTGGCTCCACAATTCTACACCACTCTGCACCTGATGCCCACTGCCTGAGTTTGAGTGGCCAACACCACAAGGCGGTTTCCCCAGCGATCCTGACCTGAAATCCGGTGATCTCCGACCTTCCTCAAGCCTCAAGACGATGCCTGCACTTCAACCTGAACGGTCCCCCATCAGGATGCAGGCGCTGGATGGGGTCAGTGCGAGCGCTGGCTGCGGGAATCACGATAACTGCAGGCGTTGACAGGCATCGGAGCTGTGGTGCAGGCCGGGTGGTGTGCTGTGCACTTCACGAGTGGTGCCCCTGGCCTCAATGCAGGTCACGGCATCATGGCGGCAGCACTGACTGCGTCGGAGGTTGCTTTTCTTGCTTCTCTTAGGTTTCTTCCAGCTTCCAACTGCAGGAACAACCTCCAGATGCCCCAAACTGGAACTGGCACCTCCTGGCAGGTCAGAACTCTCAGCAATAGAGTTCAGGGGAGCTGGGTGAAGTATTTATGTCCCTGAGACTTCAGAACAGAAGGCCAGCACACACAAGTCTTTGGAGATTTTTCTTCAAGCAGGTTTCTCCGCACATTTCCAGTCTTTGTCCTGTCCTTGGCAGAAGCAGCAAATACAGGACAACCTCCCACAGCACACAGCAAAAGGGCAGTACTCCTCCTCACAGCTCTCCAGCTCTTCTCCTTGGCAAAAGTTCCTCTTGAGTCCAGAACTGCTTTAAAGTTCTTGGGTTTTAAAGGCCCACTACTTATACCCCAGCTCCAAACCAGTTCTGTCCTCACTGGTGCAGTATGACCACAGGGGGTGGAGATATCATTGTGCAAGGGAGACAGGCCCTATTCAGGTGCAAGGAAAACTCCTAACAGTACTCTAAATGTAGCCAAGGTCTATTCATCTCAGCTCTGAGTCATCCAGGCAGGGCTAGGCACACCTCAACCCCCCTCCCCCCCGAATGGCTCTCTACAGTGAATGCACATCCCTAGCCCCTGTCACGCCAAAACCAGACAGTGAATACACAAACAAGCAGAGGCACACAGAATGGTTAAACAAGAAAGTGCATACTTTCTAAAAGTGGCATTTTCAAACACACAATTTAAAAAACATATTTACTAAAATAAGTGTTATTAAATTCTGAGTTCAGAGAGCCTAAACTTTATTCCTCTATCTTGTCCCAAAGGGAAGTGTTAGATTTGGGGGTCTCTAGTTGGCACAGGTAGGTACTTGTGACAAATAGGGACACTTGCCTCTAGTCAGTGTAAGGGGGTACACTCCTAAAATAACCCCTGCTCACCCCCTTGGTAGCTTGGCACGAGCAGACAAGCTTATCTCAGAGGCAGTGTGTAAAGCATTTGTGACCACATACAGTAACCCAGTGACAACACTACAGATGGACACCACACAGTTGTATATTAAAAAGAAGTATTCTTTATATAGATTTAACACAAGACCATAAATGACAAAAATACGCAATACTATACTTAAGATGATAGTTTTTAGCTTAGTTCATTTTAGTTCTTAAGATGCAACACTTTGCGTCAATGTACCTTACGATGCGTTGCGCTTCCACAACAAGCAATGTTGCAGCGATGGAAATGCGGCAAAGTTCCGGTGCAGAGAAATAAAGACGTGAAGATCTTACAGGTGCGGCACACTTCTCCGATGATGTGAGAAGTCTCGATTCGATGCGTCCGCTACAGCGGCAACACCCTTAGTCCGTGATGCGACAGCAACAGCTTCAACTGCGACACTCTACTCCGGCGTTTGCGAGAAGCTTTCGCACAATGTGACAACTACAACGCCGACATTCACGATGCGACGGTAGTAGCTCCGATGGCGGTGTGCTTCTCCGGGGATGTGAGGCACTTTTCTCGATGCAGCGCAATACGACAGCTACAGCGCCGACATCCGCGATGCGACGGCAGCAACAGCAACGGCGACGCGCTTCTCCTTCGTTTCGAGACTCTTCTCCTGATGCGGTGCAATACGACAGCTACAGTGGCGACATCCTCCCTTGGAGTTGCGACGGCAGCAGCAGCAACGGCGACACGCTTCCTCTTCGTTGCGAGATGCTTCTCTCGATGCGGTGCAATACGACAGCTACAGCGCCGACATTCACGATGCGATGGCAGCTGCAGCGACGGCGACACACTTCTTCCTCGTTGAGTCGTGCTTCCAGCTCCTTTCGGCACGCAGTCCCTCAGAAGGCCCAAAACAGCAGCAGGCACTTTCAAAGAACTCTGGGGAGCTGGGGTTGGAAGTCTGTTGTCCCTGAGACTTCAGCAGGAGGCAAGCTCTTTTCCAAGCCCTTGGAGATCCTTCACAAGTTGAAAGTAAAGCACACAAAGTTCTTTCTCCTGTCTTTGGCAGTCAGGCAACCACTGCAGGCCAATCCCCTAAGCAGCACTTCGGTTTAGGAATAGTCTCTCCTCAGTTTCTTCAGTTTCGCCTCCTCAGCAATAGTCTGTCCTCAGGTTTCTTCTTGTAGTCTAATTTCATGGGATCATGGTCCCAATATTTATACCCCAAAATCCTCTGTTCTCTGAGGGCAGAGGGGCCTTTGCCCAGTCCAACCCACTTCTGAAGCACTCTGTTTACAAGACTCCTTCTTTCCTTTCACAGTGCAGGGCAGAAACATCAGATGCCCCACAGTAGGTGGAGCCAGCATTGTGGATGGAAAGCACAGCCCCGGAGCACTTTATTGACATCATTCCTTCTCTTCTTTCACAGTGCAGGGCAGAGACATCAGGCGCACCACAGGAGGTGGAGCCAGCATTGTGGAAGGCAGGCATAGCCCTATTCAGGTCCCAGGTGCAACTCCTCCTACCCTCTCTATTCACCACTGGGCTGACTCATTCTGTCTCTTGGAATTCCCAGCCCTGTCACTCAAACTCCAGACAAGGAATACACAACCTAGCAGAGGCAGGCTTTGGATAGTTAGACAAGAAAATATCTACTTTCTAAAAGTGGTATTTTCAAACACAGAATGTTAAAAACCAACTTCACTAAAATATGTATTTCATCATTCTGAGTTCAGGCATACTAAACTCGAATTTCTACCATGTTCTCTGAGTCAGTTAGGATTATAAGAATGTAATAATCTAACTGCCCATTCTGTCCTAAGGAGAACAGGTAGCCTTGCAATAGTGAAAAACGAAAATGGCTGTAATTCACTATTAGGACATGCCACACACATCAGGGCTTGTCCTACCTTATACTTACAATGCACCCTGCCCTTGGGCCTACCATAGGGGTGTCTGATATGAAGCAAAGGAAAGGATTAGGGACTGGCAAGTGGGTGCACTTGCCCAGTCAGCGTGACAGTACCAGACTGCCCACAGGATCTGCAATGGCAGACCTTAGACACATTTTGCAAGGCTGCTTCTGTGGGTGGCACTACCAGTGCTGCCATCCCACCAGCAGCATTTGGATTTACAAACCCTGGGCACACTCAGTGCACTATACTAGGGTCTGACAGGTAAACCAAACAAGCCAATCATGGAATCACTAATCAATACAATAATTTACAGTAGGGAGCACTTGCACTTTGGCACTGGACAGTAGTGGCACAGTGCCCAAAGCATCTAACACCAGCAAAAACACATGAGGCAACAGCAAAAATGGAAGGGGGACCCACGCCAATGGTGCCAGGTCTAACAGGAAGGTATACTTTTAAGATGTTGCACAGTATTTCCCATGTTATCATGTGGGACAGATAGCCTTTCAATAGTGAAAAACGAAATTGGCAACATTTCACTACCAAGACATGTCACACACACCGGTATATGTCCTTCCTTTCACATACATCGCTCCCTGCCCAGGCGGGTACCCAGGGCCTACCAGAGGGTGCCTTAGATGTAAGAAAAGGGAAGGTTGGGGCCTGGCAAGTGGGTGCTCTTGCCAGGTTGACATGGCAGTTCAAAACTGCACGCAGACACTGCAGTGGCAGGCCTGAGTAACATTGCAGGACTACTTAGGTGGGTAGCAAAATCAGTGCTGCAGTCCCACCAGTAGCATTTGATTTACAGGCCCTGGCCCATTCGGTGAAGTTTACTAGGGACTTACCAGTAAATCAAATATACCAATCAGGGAGAACCAATTTCAATAGCAATTTATACAGTGAGCACTTGCACTTTGACACTGATTAGCAGTGGCAAAGTGCTCAAAGCATCTAAGCCAGCAAAAACAAAATCCAGCAAAGCATAAAAAATACAGGCGGTAGAGACAGAAATTCTGGGAAAACCACACCAAAGATGCTAAGTTCTAACAATACCAAAGACCCTTGCTGTCTTAGAAACAAAACCCCTAGTGTGGCTCCAGGGGTTGCCAGTGTAACCTATTGGGGTAATTCTCCAGATGGGGTGGTCCTCCTAGCTTTTACTTGGAAAGTGGGCGCACAAGGTAAATTAGAGATTCCAGAGGGGAGTAGACACTTCCACCTCCTTCTGGTGAATGGAATCCTAGCTACTGCCCTGAGAGATACCTGCGCCAGTCAAACTGTGGTGCATGACAAGTTGGTACTCTGAGACCAGTGTGTCCCAGGAGAGACTAAACAAGTAAAGGCTATCCCAGGGGAGGTCACTGTTACGCCTGTGGCTGTACTGGCCCTGGAAATAGCTAGGTCCCTTAGTTGAAGAAGAGTGATAGTCAGTAAAGACCTCCCTCTTGACCTTCTCTTTGGGAATGACCACCCTGAGGTTGGTCTGAGCCAAAGTGAGGCACTGATCCAGTGCCAGGCCTCACCCAAGGAATCTGAGGGTCTGAACCTGCAACTAGTGTAGGTAAGCCACAAAACAAAAAGAAGAGAAAGGGTGGGAATGGTGGACAACTGTTAGCCACAGATCGAGTGGATCACGAAGATTCTACACCGTGGGGGAGAACTTCAAAGTTGGCACTGGTGAAGTCCTATCTGACCCACAAAAAGTCCTGACTAGTCAGGCAGCTGTTCAGTCTTAGGTGGTGGCTCCACAGCTAATAGAAAAGAGAGTGGAAGACGGGTGTTCCCTACAGGATGTAGTGACCCCCACTCCAAAGAAGCAGACTTGCCCCTGAACCCAAAGGAATCTGTATAGTAGCTCCTCCACCTTTCAGTGAAGCACTGTGGATGTGGTTCTGGGCACTGACAGTTGTCAGCGGCTTCTGCCGGGTGCTAACCTTTATGGCTGCAATCTCCTTGGCATTGTGGTCTTACCCCATTACCAAAAACATAATAAACCCTATGACCCTACTGGTCATGGAGGAGTTGTTCAAGTTGTGGGTGACCCCTTTGGGTAAGCTGGGTATTGCCCTGACTAAGATAGGGTTAGCAGAGGTAGATACTTCTGATCCTAAGATGAAAAGATTGGGGCAGGAAACTAAAGAAACAGATGGAGTACACTTCAGGCTAGGTCAGCTTTTCAGAGGGAGCATTCTGGCCAGAAAGATATAAGGCAGAGTAGGCCCTGCAACAACCCAACCATTTTAGTTTCTTGTCCTCGCCTGACAGACTAGGTAGGCTCTCCCACAGTGTGGCTGAGCTTCCTGGCCTGTTGCCTTTGGGGGTAGGGGTGGGGCTTGTGTATGAAAAAGGGGTTCTGGTGCAGTACCCTTCACTTCCAATTTCTGCCTGGTATCTGATGCAAGTTTGACTTTGTACTGGGTCTCTGCTAACCAGACTCCAGTACCTGTGTTCTTTCCCCTAAACTGTACCATTGTTTCCACAACTGGCACACATCTGGCTCACATATAATTCCCTTGTAAAAGGTACTAGTGGTACCAAGGGCATTGTGACCGTAGAGGGTCTCTAAGGGCTGCAGCATGTATTATGGCACCTTAAGAGACACCTCAACTAACACATACACCCTGCCAATGAAGACTGTGTGTTTAGGTGCAGCTAAAATTGAAGAGTCAACATGTTGCACATCCCTGTGTGCCATGCCTACCAACTACTGTCTGTGGCATTGGTAAATCACTCTTATAGCAGGCTTCACTGCCCTAAGGCAGGGTGCACTATACCACAGATGAGGGAATAGCTGCATGAGCAAAAGGCCCCTACAGTGTCTAAGCCCATTCTTACATATTTTAAGTGCAGTGAAGCCATATTGAGCACATGGGCTTGGAGTTTGTCATTATGAACTCCACAGCTCCATGATGGCTTTACTGAATGCTAGTTTGATGTCAAACGTCTCGGCACAATAAACCCACAGTGATGCCAGTTTTGGAATTATTGTAACATCCACTCAGAGGGAATCTTAGAGATGCCCCCTGAAAAACAACCAACTCTCTGGTGTGCAGCTGATTGGTCTGCACCAGCCTGACACTTCCAGACATGTTTCTGACCCCTGAGTTGGAACCCTTGTGCTCTCGTGGGTCCGAAACAAAGCCTGCTCTGGGTGGAGGTGCTTCACACCTACCCCCAAGTAGGAACAGCATTCAGCGCGGTGAGCCTCAAAGGCTTCCAGCCTTTTGCTATGCTAGCCAGGGCCTTTCCAGCTAGTAGTGATGCCTGCCCCCGATCAAGCTCCACTATTGTCAGCAAGGTTGACGGGAAAATTAGTAGTCAGGAGAGGTGTGCCCCCTCCCAGCTAGGACCACCCCTAAGGTGTCCTGAGCTACAATTACTCCCTCCTTTGAAAAGCCTCCAGATAAAGTTTAGTAATTTAGGGGCATCCCTGTACCAAGGTATTCAGATTCCTGCAACCTACAAAGAAGAAGGACCAAGAAGACGCAGTGCAGCAAGGTCTGAATACGACTACTGATTTAGCCCCAGCCCTACCGGCCTGTCTCCAGCTTTAAAAAACCTGCGAAAAAAATAATTTCTATCTGGTGGCCAGCGACTGCCAGCAACCAGAGGAAAACTGCCACTCTTCAACAAAGAACGGATCTTCCGAGGACAACAGCCCTGTCCAGAAGAATCCATCTTCAAAGAATTCAGATCCAGCTAGATCCGTGTCTCCTACCCACTCTGCCCCCGATGCCCACTGCCCGAGTCTTAGTGGCTACCTGTCCAGTGAAATCTCCCTAGAAATCCCGACCTCAACTCCATTGGTGGCTGACCTCTCCTGGACTCCACAAAACCACCTGTAGCCTCTATAGAAAGGATGCTCCTGACAGCGACTGGCTCCGGTAAAGATAACACCAAAAGGCCCTCTGCATCTTCCGCCCCCTGAATTTGGGAAGCTGTGACAATGGTGCCCAGGCTTCCACCAACAGCTCTACTGACCTGCCCAGCTGTTGGTCACCTTTGTCCTGCCTCCTGGTCCGAGCCTGCAGCCTCTTTGTGCGACCAAGATTTCCCTTTACTTGCATTGGCCACCCGACACTGATCTGCACCATACACCCGGCGGCCCCTGTGCCACTGGTGGTGTTTGGATGGTGCTGCTTTTTGACTCCCCACTATGCTTGATCTAACCCCAGGGTCTGTGCCATGAAACCCAAGGTACTTACCTGCCAACCGCACCCCTTTTTGGGCCCTCCCAGTCTCCATTGACTGACATTGAGCCCAGTGACCTCTGCACCCGGCTGCCCAGTGCCACTGGTGGTACAGTACCTATCTTGGTCTGATCCTTGACCAGTGTTAATTTAAACCCCCAAGACTGGATGTGTATGTTTGTACTGTTACTTTCATATTTTACTATAGTAATTCACAACTAATCCTTTATGGGTTCCGGAGTAGCTTGCTACTTGCCGAAAGAGCGCTTCAACAACCCATCAGGGGTATCAAGCTCTATATAAATGCAAACCTTTTTCTCTCTTCTATCCCTCCACTATCCTTCTCAGTCCAAATAACTGAATAGGATATCCTCCACTCAAATTACTTTAGCTTTTCACTATACTAATTCACCACTACACCTTTATGGGTTCCGGAGTAGCATTCTACTCACCGAAAAAGGGCCTCAACATCTTGTCAGGGATAGTAAGCGCTATATAAATGCAATTACAATACAATACAATGGGTCATCACAAATATATATTCAGCCCCGGTAGGAAAATACTTGTATATGGAAGAGTTTCAAAAGGTTTTCAGATCAGAAGAGGGAAAAGGCAGCGTTACCCACTTTTTCCACACCTTTTCAACCTTTACATTGAACCTTTAGCTAATATGATAAGATCTACTGAAGAAATCGTTCCTTTTAGTTTTAAGGGTTGGGCTCTGAAAGTGGCGTTATACGCTGATGATTTAATGATCTACACAAGCAACTTGAACGAAACGCTGGTTAGCATAAATTACTTATTATTGGACTTTGAGAGGTTATCCGGTTATCAAATTAACCACCAAAAAACGGAAATTATGCATTGGAATATAACACTACCCTTGACTGAGTCTAAAAATAAAATCAGATATTTGGGGATTGAAGTTCCAAGAAGTATCGAAGATGTGGCACAAGTCAATCTTGATCTTAAAACCAAAGAAATGAGGAAACAGTTAAAATCATGGAGCTGTTTACATCTCACATTATTGGGGAGATCAAACATCATCAAAATGGCTATCCTTCCAAAGTTCACATTCATATTCAATGCAATCTCTTTGGAGTTCATTTCTGTGTAAATACAAAAGATACAGAGTGAAATCAACTCCTTCATTTGGGCATCTAAAGGGGTAAGAATAGCCTGGAGAAAGCTTTGCCAAAAGAAAAGTAGGGGGGATTGCCAGTCCAGATTTAGCCATGTATTAAGCTTTTCATTTTAAAAACTTCAGGATTTTATTTCTCGCCCGGGAGTCCTATCCCGCCTTTTGGAAAGCTGTAACCGATCACGATCAATGTCTTTATAAATTCGGCCATCCCAAATACTTTAAAAAGATCAGTCTAAAGGTATTAAGATCAGCATATAAAATGTGGTCAGAGATAAGGAAAGTGTGGAGGTTTCCGTATTATAGTCCTCTGGCCCCAATATGGAACTCGCCGGGCACTCCAGAATGCCTGAAAGACGCCCTAGTATGTCCTCTGAAAAAAGCAGGAATAGAGAGGGGGGGACCTTCTTGAAAACGGGAACCTTAAACACTGGGACATCTTAGCGGAAAGAACCAATAACGAATTATCAAGATTCAAATACTACCAAATGGCCAGTTGGACCAGAGGACAAGTAATAATACCGGACCCGGGCAGTACGCTAGAGGAGAACCTACAAAAAAAGCCAATTCGAAAGGAAGTTTCATTGTGGTACTGGCACTTGATCGAGGGAAATGAGGCCGACTTTGATACACCAGAAGACAGTTGGAAGAAAATCTTTCCGGATAAAGACGTGCAACATTCTTGGCAAGTATCTTGCACTTTTTTATGGCACATTATTGCTTCTGCACCTCTTAGGAGAAACCATCTTTTTACTTTGCACAGGTCGTATTGGACACCCTAAAAAATTGTCCAAGATGAACACACACATGATGAAAAAATGTCCTAAATGCGGAGAGATGAAGGCCAACGACATACACATGTTTTTTACATGCACCCACCTTGACGTTTTCTGGCAAGCAGTCGGTAAGATTGTTGATAAAGCTCTAGATTTCAAAGTCAAGGTAAGCTCTTTCACTTTCATTTTTGCCACTTTAGACACTGCTGAATCTAGTATTAATTTAAATAAAAAGCAGAACCACTTGCTATTTATGTCTATGCTATTGTCTAGAAGAGAGGTGTGTAAACATTGGATTCTCCCATCACCTCCTGAAGTAGACGATTGGGTTAGGGCAATAAACAAATTCAGAAAGCGGGATGAATTGAGAGGGAATACTAAACGTACAAACTATTGGGAATTATGGGACAGGGTTAGGTGGTAGGACAGGGAGGGAAGTCCAATGATTTAAACAAACACGATTGAGCAGGTTCTTTCTATGGTGGCACCCCGCTCGCACAAATTCGATGGAACTTGCTGGTTCTTATGACATGGCTAATTTTCGCCTATCTGGGTATTCCGATTCAGAGGTGACCCTGTTGCCATTGGCATAAAGATCGTATAAATGAGGTCTATAAAATAAAAAATACAAAAATACAATATAATACTGTTTCAAATGAGGAGAGTGCTCTCATTTTGAGGCTGTACAGCGAGTCCTTACCTATATAGAGTAACCCCTATTCCTAAAGCACTACAGAACGGCCTAACAAACTGTAAAAGGGGCTATAAAAGTGCAAACAATCTAACATTGCTTTACTTTGTAGTGGGGTTAGTCTAGCATTTATTGCTGGAAGCTCTATTGCGACCACGCAGAGTCACATTGATGCAGGTTTTCTTTCTCTTGGTATGTTTGTTATGCCTAGAGAGAGTTATTTTTCATATTACAGGGTGACAGTTTCATTTAATTATATAGATGCAGATTGGGAGGATTGCAGTTTCAATATTCTTTTTACTCAATTGCTGCAGTTTCAATATTCTTTTTACTCAATTGCTTCAGAGAATTAACGTCCGACTCAGGGTTGGATTGGGATTAGGAATCACCCGGGCACGCTAAAAGAAAGGGGGCCACATTTTGCATATTGCCTTGCCTCAAAACACTGCTTTGGCGAAGTTTTATAAAAACCTGAAAACAATTGAGGCCACTTCTGCTCAGACCCCCTGCCCCCGCTCACTATGCACACATTAATTGGCCGGCCCAGCGAGAGAAAGGGAGTGACACCTATGCCCATTGATAAAAGGGAGGTAATGGACGCCCATCTGCTTCCAGAAAAGCCACTCAGGGCCCCACTTGGCCGCTGGCGACATCTGAACACACCAGACACTGCCCAAATCGTCCCCCCATGCTGTCAAAAAGGCATCCCACAGCTGAAACTTCGATACCGGCCCCTCAGCCATTGCCCGAGTGCCCGCCTTATCAATCCGACCCTGGTCCCACTCCCTTGTTGTTTGCAAAAATATATGAAATGGGGCCAATCAAGATAGTATTTTTTAACTTGGAGTTCCGAACTGTTTGAAGCTGTAGAAGAACAAAGGGTAAACAAGCATTGGCATAGCCAATAGGTCTCACATTTGGGGTCTATAGAGTGTTTAGCCATGCAGCACATTATGCTGGGTTCTACAACATTTACTGTTACATCACATGCCACTTGTAAATGGCCACCCACACCCACGGTTGGGCTTTCTTGCTATTTAATAAACACTGAAAATGCAATTCATGACCAGATAGGGCAAGTCTGCAATCTAAAGGAAATTAAGTGATTAATGAAAATAATGTTATTCCAATAATGCCTTAAAAACTTCACCAGTCGGTGATGCAATGAAAAAAAGTCTCTATTCATCAATAGGAGTGGTATCAAACATTTTTTTTTATTATTTCTGAAGCTTCTTTCTGAAATGTGTAAGTAAATGAGGGATTAATTTGTCATATTATTATCAGTTTCAACATGCTTACTGTAAATTTGCATTGTGTGTAATAGTCGTCATTAACCAGGGTTTACAAAGTGCAGTGCCTAGATGGAGCCTAAAGGCGTTCTTTTCAACGTATAATGTGCCATGGAGGTCTTAATAATGTAATCAGACTACCCAGTGCATCACAAAACCTAACATAATTCAATGAAAATGGTCTCATAATCATCAGCTACCTTCCGGAGAAAGCCTGGAGCACATAATGAGCTTATGGTGCACTCGAAAACAGTGTCAATATATTTCATTAAAAGTGTACTAATAAGGCTTGCAGTTTTTGGGCTATATTGATTAGAACATAACACAACATAACTTTCCAATAATTTCAGCTGCCCCACATTATTATGCTGATATCACAAATATATTCTTCATTTTTTTCTTTGAAATGCTTGGTTTTTCTAAAGTGTATGAAAAAGTAATTTCTGGTTTATCTCTTGATCAACCTGTGAAGTGGCAGGCAAGCCTATTAAATCAATGGGAATACCACACATACCCAGGACAGGAAAGAAGGTATAATGACGATTAACATTGAGTTCACAATGGCATCTACTGCACGTAAAGCTGGCACAAGAACTCACACTCTTTGGACTGTTCAGACACCAGAGCCCAAATAGAGGACCTTACTTGAGAACAAGCATTGGGGGGGGGGGTTCAGGGAAACAGTGGGGCGTTAGGGAGACAGAAGCAACACATAAGAGGATGGGAAAAACAGAAGCAACACAAGGGGGTACCTAGGCAATATGATGGAGGGTGGGGGATACCGAAGCAACACATTGGAGGGCGGGGGTGACACCAAAGCAACATTAAGAGGGTGGGATAGGTAAAAAAGTAGCATGGGGTTTGGGATAAAGCATTACAAGTGTGTGGGTGGGGAGCCGAATAATAAAGGGGGGAGGAGAAGGACACAGGTGAGGAGAAAACATAGAGCTGGCGGGGAGAAGCATTATGGCGACAGACAAGAACACAGAGTGCTGGGCAAGAGAAGAACATGAGAAAGACAGGTTGAGAACACTCATGAAGTACTTGATAAAAGAAAAAATAGTGCTTGAAATACAAGCAGTAAATGCAGAGATTACAGCCAATTAAAGAGACGGTAAAACAGGAATGCACCACAGGAGGGACAAACACAAGACTGCCACGCTGGGACATGCATAAGAAGCAGACAAATGAGTAACTAGAAAGCCAACTAATGGTAAGCAATAAGCGTGCTCCAAATCCCTCCATATTCTTGGTAAGTCACAATATGCCTCACAATAGCCAGTGCATGTGCTGTCTAGTAGGCTCGATCTAAAAAGTGTTTTCCTTCTACTTTACTGCTCTCAGCCAGTGTGCTTGCTAAGAGGAAGTAACAGGCTGCTTGACACTGTTTATCTCACACTACATGCAGAAATAACCACAAGAAAGTTCAACAATGTTGAGTGGGACGTAATAGATGAAGCACCCACCACAGCTTGACAATATATAAGACCCTGGAATGACAGCACCATCTAGGCTACCTCCAGATGCAGAGGCAGAAGACATGTAAGCAATGAGTATGCACTACAAGACTGCATCTAATTTCGAACCAAGGGCACAAGACTGACGGCTAGATAGTCAAACAAAACTGTCAACCTTGAATTCTAAGGCAATACAATCACGAACTGAAAAATGGATTTCACTTAGAACAACAAATGAGAAGTTATCATGCACCTTAATCATTTGTTAAAGGCAAGCTAAACTCAAGGGAAGCTATTTTGTCAAGGGCTTATATGCGTATATCGTACTGATTTAACTGTGTATTTGTTGAAATTGGCAATGTATATACACATAAGCGGCGTTCATTTGTGTTCACTGTACCTTTTGTCGTAAGCAGAATGGACATTGCAAAACACTGACTGTGTTATCCCGCCAGCATAGACCCATGCACACATATATACAACAGCCATTTTAGGTACCATGGTCTCTCTGTTTGCGATCGATCACCAGCGCCCTTCCCTGACCCTGCAAGCTTCCCCCATGCACCCTGACCGCCCCCGCTCTCACATGCACAAGTCATGAGCCCTCCCCTCCCGCATGACTCTGTCTCTGAGAATCGCACCCCGCGCCTGACCAACACCTCCTTTCCCTCCATGAATACCCCTCCTTTGATGACCTCTTCCTCTGAACCTAATTGTCTACATGGACCGCTGGTCATCCCTTAGCCTGAGGATACAGTTTATTGCCCACTACTGTATGCACTCGCCTCTCTTGAAAGGAGCCACTATTGATCATGACCTCCCCACCCCCTGAGATTCGATCAGGAGCACACATTCCAAAGGAATCAGCAGAACACTCAGCTGCGTGACAGCCCCCTCCTATTGTATGGAGGATAAGGGCGCCTACTGTAGCCACGTGTTGGAATATCTTCGTACTTCACAATGTCTTGATTGTAATAAAGGATGCCTGTGTGCCACAAACCTGTGTATAAAAGACGAAGCCTCAGAGAAACTTGTTAGAGCACCTCCTGAAGACACTATGCGAGTGTCCGAAATGACAGGCTCTCCTCATGAGAAATAAACTCTGTTCTTGTTTTCCTGCCTTCAGCGCCCGTCTCTTTATTTGGTAATTATTCAAGATGGGAACTAAGAGTCGCCCTGCACCAGCAGCCTGGGCATCAGGTGCGATATGGGCTGACTTTTCCACAATTGGCGCCCAACGCGGGGCCCATCAGCGACATAGGGTCCGGTAAGAGAGGTCCAGACGATGGGGTGAACATCTAAATGATTGGAGTATACCTGCCTTGAGAGGGCCCTCGTCCGGCTGCCGATTGAATGAACTTCACCGATTCCGAACGGACCTCTCTCAAGTGACCTAATGTCCTGACTGGAATCCCACAGGAATGCTGCGGTAAAAACATGGAGAAAGAGAACGATCGGGCGCTGGAAAAAGGAAGGCGAAGAACTGTCCACACGGTCCGGTCCGGGTAAGGTTAAGTAGGACGTCTTTACGTCTAATTGGTAGGATGGCTTTATCCATCTGATTGATTGATTGATTATTGATATTGGAAACGGTATTTAGATACTGGTATTGTTCATTGATTGGTTCATTTAGCCTTGGGTGCTACTTGAAGTATTGGTTCTCTTGGAGACATTCTCTGTTTGCAAACAGCGACAGATAGGAACGTCTCTCTCTCTTTGCAAATAGTGAAGGATAGGTAATGCGGACTTTTGTCCCCCATTGTAATCCGTCATACCTATTTTTCTCCCCACTGATTGATTGGTTGCTCTGTTGCTCTTTGAGACATTCGCTGTCTACAAACGGGGAAGAATAGGAATATTCTGTCTCCCTTTGCAGATAGTGAAGGATAGGTAATGCAGACTTTTGTCCCCATTGTAATCCGTCATACCTATTTTTCTCCCCATTGATTGATTGTTTGATCCAGCATTGAATTGTTCGAAGTTGGCTCTCTTAAGGATCTTCTCTGCCTACAAACGGGGAAGAATAGGAATATTCTCTCTCCCTTTGCAGATAGTGAAGGGTAGGTAACGCAGGCTTTTGCCCCCATTGTAACCCGTCGTGCCTATTTCGTTCCTCATTGATTGATTGGTTGTCCGAACATTGACTGTTTGGAATTGTTCTTTTTGGAGGTATTCTCTGTTTGCAAATAACATAGAAAAGAAATACTCTGTCTAGTCTTTGCAAGTAGTGAAGGGTAGGTAATGCGGACCTTTGTCCCCCGTTGTAATCTGTCATGCCTATCTACTCCCCACTGATTGATAAACCAGTTCCACCCGGACCATTTACTAGAGGTAGGTCATCTGGCCCGACCAGAGAGCACCCCTAGTGAAAAGGACACATGCAATAATAACGAAGTGATCACTGTATCCTGTTAACAGAAACTTTAGCACGAAACAAACTAGAAAGAAAGGAATAGGAAAACGAAATCAGTAGGCCACTGATGAAATTTTTATTAAATAACGAATAAGGAAATGATAACAATACTTAACGATAAAACATATGATTGTCCTAGAAACAAGAAACGTTAGAAATAAGCCCGTAATAAGAAACATGAAAATGATAAGAGAAGCCAAGCTTGACATTGCGACGGCCACGAGGCAACGAGGCTTCATCGCCCCTCACTGCTCCAAACATGTCTGTCCCACCGCCTGTAACTCCCCAATAACGGCAACCTGGGAAAGATACAAGTCAGCAGACATCCGCCCCCATTCTGGAAACTCCCAAAGTGCACCAGGTTTGCGGCTACGCCCAGCCGGAAGACGAGATCTTCAACACATGTAGGGCGGGTCCTGCTGCCAGCCGTCGGCCGGAGGTCATCGCATGAGGTGGGCCTGAGGAGAGGCTGGGGCCGACGGGATCCGGCCGCGGTGGCGGCTACGACAACCCTGGAGAGTTGTAGGGGGGGAATGTCCATGCCCCGACCCCCCCTCTCTCAGACAGTCTGGACCAGCGTCCATAAGAGGCTTGGGGGTGGAGAGGCCACTGCACAAATAGCCCGAAGGCGGCACCACGCGCCAAGGTCTGCCCCACCGGATGAACCAAGGGACCCGTTCCTGGGGCCAGGGCGAAGAGCGTCCGGCCGCCATCAACCGGAGGCCCGGCCCGAAACGTGCCAGGCGTCGCCACTTCTTCTATAATGGCTGCGACAACACTGGGGGGGGGATGTCTTGCACATGCCTCCGACCCCCCCCCCTCGTCCTCATCGCCTGGTCCGGCCATAACAAATGTCAAGCGAGACGCCGTGGGGTGCACCGGGAGGGAGAGGCGGCGCGAACGAGCCTCTCCCACCTCCCCAGGTGAAGGCTCCCCAGCTGCACCCCCAACGCTCCTCGCACCCGGCAAAGGGTTCGTCCACTGTGGCGATGCTGCAACGCCTCGCCCGGCAGGTTGGAGCCCGTCTGCTCATTTGACCCCGCGATCGCCGGTAGCTGCCGAACTCTCAAAATGGCGGTCGACCTTGCAAGAGCAGGCCCAGCATGAAGGAATGGCCCGGTTGCTTGCTGATTCCACCATCATAAAAGTTCTCCTCGACCTTGAAGATGCTAAAGGAGCCGCGGGAGTCCCCGACTCCCGCAGATACCCCCGATGGGTAATGACTGCCATGATTGCCCACGGAACGATGGAAATGTAGCAGCAGGACGTCGGCGCTCCCATGCTGTCGCCAGCCTCGGTTCGAATGACTAAGATCCTGCAGACTACAGTTCGGAACAGTTCCGGTGAAAACCCCAGTATGACCCGGTAGGAAAATTGTTGCCTCCCTCCCCCTTTTGACTGATGGTTCAGACCACCGATCCTTTCTTTTACCCTTTAACGGAACTTTTTGGACTGCCAAAAAGAAGCTCTGGGCCAACCACGAGTTAGTGGAGATTTAGACTATGCCTGGATCTGCCTGGTTGCACCCAAAATGGCGCCGATGCGAATGAAACTCTCAACTCCTTATTGTACCCCGATTGCTCAGCCTTGGTGTCATGGGATATGTATGAAGTTTTTTAAACATATAGATTGATATAGGATGTGTACTGATTATATGTTCGGACAATGGATTGATATAGGATGTATACTGTCAGCTCGGACAATGAATTGATATGAGATGGGTACTGATTATGTGTTCGGACAATGAAGGACAATGAATTGACATGAGATGGGTACCGATTGAGCATTCGGACAATGAATTGTTGTTAAGTTTTGGCGCATCATGATTATTGAAAGTTCGAATTTCAATGCTTATGATACTCGCTCACACTAAAAGATTCGATATGATTTTTATTGCACTTGGCGCACTTTTTATTAAATTAACGACCACCGACTCCATTAAGTTTTTCACTAATAAAGTATCCCCACATCTACAGTTCCAGCCTGCTCCGTGGCCGACCCACGGGGTTGTAGGCCCGTATTTGTACACCGACATTCTTATTAAAGATTTTTGGAAAAAGCAAACGTAGTTGTCACGCTTAAGTTGATAAGTTTCAAATGAATGATCACTATTTCCGATATAACTAAAATACAGGTGAAATGGCTCAGCTCGATTAGTTAAGGGTTAAAACGTATAGTACGCAGAAATAGTGCAAATATGAATGGTCCGGGTTTTTGTTGTATGTACTTTTCACATTCTTGTACAGCCTAAAGCAACCGCTAAAAAACCCTGGAATTCAGCCTATACTTTATATGCTACCTGTATCAGGAAAATTGTGCTAAAATGTCCCTAAGTCGCCCCGAAGGAGTGCCACCTGGCCTCCCTACATACGGTCCGTAATACCACACACCGGCTTCCGATAATCATCTCTCCCACACTAAAAGGTTCATCTGGGCTTAAATGCCGAGTTGGCAAGAACTGCGCTCCGTGGAGATAGACCGAGTATGTAGTAAGTAAAAGCCTTTTCGGGTTTATGCGCGCTGATGTGTTTTTAAATGTTGCCCCCGCCCCCTTCTTTTTCCCTCTTTCTGCAGGTTACTTTGGAACATCGATTAAAAATACGAAAAGGAAAATGGTGATCTAACGGACGAAGAGACGGGAAAAAGGCGTTTGATTATGGTACCTAACCGCGACAAACCCCGAATAATGCAACCAAAAATGACGTACAATAATGAATACATTCCTACGTTTAACTAAATAGGGAAAGTTTAAGGAATATTCCGAGGTAAGGTTTACACAAGTATCCTCCGCCGAGAGGACTAGGAATATTGCCAATATTTAAAAACCTACTACCTCCTTTTTCGCATCCTCATAGACATGTAACTCCAAGCTGCCCCATTGTTCTCCAACTGACACCGACTATTGTCTCAGCCTGGAAACACATTTGCTAAAATGACTCGAAAATACCACCGTGAGCATTAGCCCGACCAGGTTAGTTCATGACCAAGTGGCAGAGACGTAAGTGTGTGCAACCACAACCTCCAGTAAAGGCAGCCGACAATAAAAAGAAAAGAAAAAGTAAAGAGAGCTTAGGATGCTGAGAATGCGCAGCGTACAGGAAGAGATAATTTTGGCCAATAACTGTTCTATGTTTTGTCTTGGATTTTTGTATATAATACATGTACTGTCTCCCCCGTCTGAGTTTGTGTGTATGTGATGCATGGATCTACGTCATCCCTCTGCCTGTGTTTCCGTATTACTTAACCCCTGTTGTTCTGTGTTGTGCGCGCACTGAATGGCCCATTATTGTACACTCTCTCTCTCTCTCTCTCTCTCTTTCTCTCTCCATGTCATACGTGCACCGAATGGACCATTTAGAGTGCGGTCTCTCTCTCTCTCTCTCTCTCTCTCTCTCTCTCTCTCTCTCTCTCTCTCTCTCTCTCTCTCTCTCTCTCTCTCTCTCTCTCTCTCTCTCTCTCTCTCTCTCTCTCTCTCTCCAAAAGCCCCCAGTTCCCTCTTTCCTTGTATGGTGACGTTGTGCCCCCCCCCCCGGCACAAAACTTAATTGGGTCTCCTTGAACACAAAGGTGTTCGGCAAAATTGACAGGAACTAAAAACGATTGTGACTTGCCATATCACTACCTCTCCTTTCTGCAAAACGATAGAACCCGAGTTGGTAATGAAGGAAAGGACAGGTAAGACGACGGATGTCCCCTAATCTGGCCTTTTATAGGGGGACTATAACGTCAATGGCCTTCTGTTTTCCAGTTCGCTAGAAATGCAATTCCCAATGCACCGATCACTTCGCCCCTCTGCACTTAGGTGCGGATGTCCAGAGTACCCCACTTCTCCCGATCGACCCCAGCTCCCTGTCCAAAGCGCCCACGCTTCCCCCGATTAACCCCAGCCTCATGTCAGCTACCCACGAAACGTAATTGATGACCTTGATTAACGGTCATTCCCCAGGAAAACCATGTTTAACATCTGCCCCCTTCTTCATGACGATAACGCCCCTGCTTGCAAGAGTTAGCCGACCCCGAAGGGAGGTGTAAGACTGTCAGTACTTGGGTTAAAATGAAAAAGGGCGAGTCTCTACATAGGGGCTCGAGTTTGAATGATGATATAATACACCATGTATAAAAGTCCAATTTCTCTCACCATACGTCGTGCATGAACGCCACACAGGTTTATGAAATCAATAACAATGCACTCCTACAGACTCCATAAGTGACGACTTCTGACTGTGATCGATGAACATATCCCCCACCTACGCAGGATTGGGGACGGAATTGAGATGTATAAATGTCTTCTCCTGCCAGTTTTTCTAAAACTTGTTTTCTACCCATTCAAAGATACAATCACCGGAGGAGAGGAGCTGGACGTGACGCACAGCCTGGCCACAGATCATGAAGCACGTGTGACCGCAACCAAAGGTGGAGCCGCAGAACAACGAGACGCGGGACGAGGCACAACTTTCAAACTCGGCAGATGAAGGAATGAAGGGCTGCCTTAAAGCCCTCGACTTGCTGACCCACTCGTGCCTGAAGTCCCCGTCCCCTTTTGTGTCCGACTGATGGGCCTGCCTGCTCGTTGTCCTTTGCTCCCTTGGTCCCTTGGTGTGTTCAAAGATCTGGCCCCACTCCGCCCTCTCTTCCCTCGATTATTCAACAAACTCACCCTTTTTCGCATAAACTTTTGACTATAGAATGAGGTTTTGCCACGGAAAAAGAAAGACACGCAGGTGCCCAGCTTGAGGCACCCCTAAGAACATAAGTTAGGAAACAGGACTGTGATCTAACAGCAGAGGACTGATCGCACCCTGCAACGCGTAAGGATGATTCCGAGCTGGACTTATAGCTCCACCGCCGGTGCTCAAAAGCGCCAACGAAAGGAAAACGGACTACCAGAGTCTACCAGTGGTGGCTCGTCGTTGAAAAAAAAAAAAACATTTTCACTAAGACCCCCCCCCTTCCTGAACTTTCTACCCACCCCTTGACTAGTTGCTTACCTCGAACTGAATTCCTCCCTCAACTATTTTTTATTGCTTTCAAAAATGTTTCATCGGTCACTCAAGTCCAAAAGTCTCATATAGCACTTTTTACTGTATGTTGATGTCATCGGAGAAAAAGTCAGAACCTGATTCCTTGGTTGACCCCGACTAAGTGTTATGCCGATCTCTAGATTTGTATGAATAACGCAACGAATGTAAATTCATATGTACCGCATTCCGCCAATTGTATCGACTGCATATGGTTACACGCAATTTACTAGCATTTGACGAACGTTATTTCATTGGCCACACATGACTATACGTACACCCCATCAGTTGGGGTAAACACAAATGTACTAGCAAATGTTAAAAAGCGGCGAATGTTGAAATTGGCAATGTATATACACATAAGCGGCGTTCATTTGTGTTCACTGTACCTCTTGTCGTAAGCAGAATGGACATTGCAAAACACTGACTGTGTTATCCCGCCAGCATAGACCCATGCACACATATATACAACAGCCATTTTAGGTACCATGGTCTCTCTGTTTGCGATCGATCACCAGCGCCCTTCCCTGACCCTGCAAGCTTCCCCCATGCACCCTGACCGCCCCCGCTCTCACATGCACAAGTCATGAGCCCTCCCCTCCCGCATGACTCTGTCTCTGAGAATCGCACCCCGCGCCTGACCAACACCTCCTTTCCCTCCATGAATACCCCTCCTTTGATGACCTCTTCCTCTGAACCTAATTGTCTACATGGACCGCTGGTCATCCCTTAGCCTGAGGATACAGTTTATTGCCCACTACTGTATGCACTCGCCTCTCTTGAAAGGAGCCACTATTGATCATGACCTCCCCACCCCCTGAGATTCGATCAGAAGCACACATTCCAAAGGAATCAGCAGAACACTCAGCTGCGTGACAGCCCCCTCCTATTGTATGGAGGATAAGGGCCCCTACTGTAGCCACGTGTTGGAATATCTTCGTACTTCACAATGTCTTGATTGTAATAAAGGATGCCTGTGTGCCACAAACCTGTGTATAAAAGACGAAGCCTCAGAGAAACTTGTTAGAGCACCTCCTGAAGACACTATGCGAGTGTCCGAAATGACAGGCTCTCCTCATGAGAAATAAACTCTGTTCTTGTTTTCCTGCCTTCAGCGCCCGTCTCTTTATTTGGTAATTATTCAAGATGGGAACTAAGAGTCGCCCTGCACCAGCAGCCTGGGCATCAGGTGCGATATGGGCTGACTTTTCCACAATCTGAAGTAGCGCCTGGATACCCTCACGGGTGATCAGCCGCGCTTTACAAATCTTGTTTTGATATGATTTGAAATATGTCAGAAAACATTTTCTTTGGGTATAAATGTGGCAGCCGCAGTAGACAACACCAGAAAATCACAGATCAGTTTTTTGCTAATGCATGACCTGATCAGGGAAACCTTCAAGTTTGAGACTTAGCTAGAAGAACACACTTGAAAATTGCCTGGGTGTGGATCCTGTGCACCACAATCAGCAGTTTTAGCAGTACTAGATGTATTATGTTTTAGCAGCACTATCTTTATGGTTCATACATAACCTCCTCCTTTACAAACTTGAATGACAAGCATGTGTAATGCATGCAAAGAGTTTGCTTATGTTCCTGAATTTGAAATGTTTTTAAAAGGGCCCTGGTTGGCAGTCTCGTACAACTAACTGAACGCATTAAATTTGCAATCATTATGGAAAGTATCTTCCTAGTGTTAATAAATAAGTTATGAGAGAGGGAACATCAGCTATAAAAGGACTGAGCTTGGCCAAAGTGCTGGGCAGTACAGAATTCCAGTGGTTACTGATATTCCCAATGCTCAGTTGGAAATATTCACTAATTTAGGAACCAATATAAAACATACACAATCCTGGCACCTATGGAATGCTAGAAAGCTATGAGAACTGGCAACTATGAACCAACCAGCATAACTCAATGACAATATCAGACCAAAAACACGACATGGACAGCTGGACCTATTTTTCCATTGAGCGTTCAGCTACTAAATGGGCCCAATCCATAAAGATTTTGCTTAGTGTGTGTGATTGTCCTTGTAGAAAGTACTCTTAACTTGCTTCTATGTTGCAGGGGCAAGTCAGGACCACTGTTCCCAAGAAGCCGCGCGGCCGCGCGCGCACACTTCTCTATCCCCGAGCGCGCAGTCCCATGAGTGGAGCGCGCACAGAGGGCACATCCCGTGAGAGTATTTGCGCCGCCGCCGCCTTTAAAAGGCGCGCGGCGCGAAAAGCGGGCATTTCCAGAAGGTAGGAGACGGCGGCGATAGGGGCGGAGGTAAGTGTTTCCATGTGGCCCCTTGTGTTATGTATTTTCCTGAAGCACCTGTATTGTTTTGAGAGTAACGCGAGGCTGCGGGGGAGATGGAGTGCTTTTATTTAAGAATCCATGTTAATTGCAGCCCCTTCAAGAGCGGCGATTAACATGGATATTTAAATAAAAGCACTCCATCTCCCCCGCAGCCTCGCGTTACTATTTGGAGAAGTGTCCCCGTGTCCCGACACTTTTCTACAAATTGCACAAATGTCCCGGTTTTTAGGTAGTGCCTGGGTTATGTCCCGGTTTTTAAGGGAGAGTCGGGTGAACCTGCACATGATTATCATAGTGTTGTGCAGGCTCAGGTTTCCACCGGCTTTCTTCGAAAAGGGGACTGAGTGTTGCTTCGCGTCATTTAAGCAGCACAGCATGATTTAATGAGGCATGAATCGGGGCTGCAGAGGGCAAGGCCAAGCCCACCAGCAGCCGGACCCTGGAGCTCTTCCCAGAACGGGTAGTAAAGTAATGAAGTAATGTGATTTTTTTTTAAAGAACACAAATATATATCAGCAACGTGAAATCAACTGGTGTTAAATTACAGTCAAGTCGCTGTCAGTCAATCAGACCAGCTTTCTGTTTTGTGTGAGGCTAAGTGAGAAATGTTGGTCACACATGGTGCAGAGGTTAGTAGCACCTTTGAGGCAGAGGGTGATGCTGCGGCTATGGAAGCAGCGAGAAGGGGATGTCTGATTCTCATGCTATGCAGTGTTTAATAAAGAGTAATGGCTGGTGCTCATGAAGGTGAGTAAACAGGTTTGATGTGTTTGCGCTCTTGGATGTAATTTTCTTTTTAAAAGATCCAGAAATGTTATGTTATGTTAATTTCGATTTATATAGCGCCAAATCACCGACAGGTCTCTTAGCGCTTGCTTTGGGAACCCGTCCTGGCTTTCCCTGCGAGATAACCCCTACTGGGCATCCCCAAGGTGAAGACCAGGCATCCCATCGCAGTTGGGCCGTAGTGGAGATTAAGCAAGCTATTGCCCAGAGTTGCAGAGTGTGAACCCATGATTCGAGCAGGCACCGAGGCGAGAATTATCGAGTCCGTGGACATTTTGAGCTCCAGACCCTGCCGCGTCGGGAATTGAACCCTGGTCCCGGGTCTGACCTCTGCATCAGGGTCTGCCTCCTCTAACCAGTGAGCCACACTTCTCCATGGGGAACCCATCCGTAGTGACTTAGTTATTTCTCGTGTAACTAAAATAGTTTCATTCAACTGACGTTAGATGGGAATCTCCCTCTTTGCAGAGGCACCCCCCATACTTTTAGCCTTCCTCCTCTACATTTTGCTGAATTGGTTTTTATTGGCCTTCAGACTCTGTGCACTTTAGCACTGCTAAGCAGCGCTCAAGTGCTTGTGCACTTTAATTTAAAACATGGTAAAATTGGCTTATACTGAAATGGCATGTATAATTTACTTATAAGTCACCTGTAAAGTGCCCTACATGCGCACAGGGCCTGTTCATTAAATGCTGCTAGTAGTATAATATTTGTATATAAGAAGCCCTGAAACCTAATAGGACATTTAGTCCTATGTCTATGTCTGTGCCCGTCCCGGTTTTTCAGTCTGAAAATCTGGTCACCCTATAACACTGTATTCTCTATGGGGAGAGCTAAACTGGCTGTGAAGTGAAAAGAATCCCAGCGTTGCTTGCCCAGAAATGCAGGAAGCACTGCCTCAATAATGTACTCTATGATCTGGCTTACATAGCTTACAGCAGTATTAGTGGTACTTAGAACGTTTTGTGCTAATCCACTGCTGCCTTGCAACAATTCAGACAGCTTTTAGACTGGTATTTTATTTTTCTGTGAACACCATCAGTTTTTCTCTGACTTTAGGTGCGTCTAGCTAAGGAGGTAACAAGTAATAATACCCAAAATCTCATTTAGTTTCTGAGCAACGAATAAAATAACTGCACATGTATTTATTCTACTTAGTTAAAGTTATTGGATCATGGAAATGAGGTACAACAGCATATAATATGGAAATACTATTAAGATTAAAGCCAGGTTGGTGTAAAATGTTCTGCAGATAAATGTAAAAAAAATGATAAATATGATGTGCACAAGTTATTTTGTTCTGTGTCGGGAAACTGGAAAATAAACTGTGCAACCATAAGATGCAACACAATTAGAGAATTACTCCCGAGTCAGCATTCCGTTCTAAAAGAGGACATTAGGGTCAAAATGTCACCTCTAACACCAGTATTTCATTCTGCAAAAAACAAATTGAGTAAAGCAGATGGTACACTTTGTTAAAAATCCCAAATGTTAATCGTGGCACTGGTGGTGAACATAACATACTTTGAAAGAGGAACTCTAGCAAGATGTGCTACATTGAAATTGTAGCTCTGTATTTGAGTACTTGATGTCACAGTCCCTATATACAGAAAAACGTAACGCGGGGGAAATGTGTTTATGGCACCGGTCCTAACTAGTCTGTCAGATGCGGTCAATCAGTCAGGGCTTCGAGCTCCGCTGTGCACTTGACACCCAGGGCTATAGGTTTATTGGCATGTATTATTTATACATTTCTATTTCAATTTACCCATATTTATTTTGTGAAAAAAGTCGGCATGCAACAGGTTTATTTACAAATTCATTTAATGTACAAATATACACGTGCGCATGGAAGCCTGAAGGGTTTCGGCCGTAATAAACCATACCTTATAATCACTCATGTGCAAAACACCTGGATAACAAGAGGTGCTAATGCTACCCGCTATGCATAGCGGACGTCAGGCAGCCTTCGTTGGGACGTGGGCGGGGCCTACACAGAAACAGGAAGGAACTGCCGGGAGAACGTCCTGGAACCCTGCACGCTGAATGCTGGCTGCCGAGGGACACCCGGAAAGAGCCCGGTGAGTGGGGTTTGGGGGGGTGTACGCGCGTGTGTCTCTGTGTGTTCAAGAGTGTCTGTGTGTGCGTGTGTCTGTGCGTGTGTCTGTCTGTGTGCGCGTGTGTCTGTTTAAGGGGGGTGCGTGTGTGTATGCAGTGTGTGTGTGTGTGCATGTGTGTGTGCATGCGTGTGGCTGTGTATGTGTGCATGTGTGAGTGTGGCTGTGTGTGTGTGTTTGCGCCCTTCAGGGAATCTGAGGCAGGAGATGGGCACGGTGCCGGCCTGGACGTGCGCGTCCACAGACACCAATCGCCGCGCGTGCCCGACCACTGTCTCAGATTCCCAGGAGACGGGCGACATTAGTTGTTGAGCTGGACGCAATGCTTCGCATTGCTTTTCTCCAGCTCGACCTAACAAAAAGGGCCAAGGGGGAGATTTCGAAACCAGCGGGTATCAGGTCCCCACAACATGATTTAGAAACACAATAAAATACCCGGGTCTAAAATGATACATAAATGCGAAAAACGAACTCAGGAGTCTTTGAGATTGTGTTTTTGAGGACGAGAACCCTCATCCACCAAAGGTGGCATGCTTCGTCATAGGGTCCCTCCTCACACCACCTTTTTGTAGGACCATATGTGACACAATAATGTAGGTGAATGATGCTGTGTGTATGAAAATAAAAGAATAGTTAATTAAAAAAAACTAAATACCCCACAGGCATTCTGCTCTATTCTTGTCTGTTGGGTGTTAGGATTAAAACCATGCAGAAGTGATTCCACTGGAAGGAAAAATTATTTTGTTGATATGGTAAACATGTTTCTGCCCCTCAATTGCCCTAACCTTAGGTGTAGGCGAATTCATTAGGACTTAGCAATACAACACTTCTGCTGTATAGTGCTAAAA
The DNA here is from genome assembly GCF_964261635.1 of Lissotriton helveticus. NCBI lineage: Eukaryota > Metazoa > Chordata > Amphibia > Caudata > Salamandridae > Lissotriton > Lissotriton helveticus. Next base: position 488,226,780 of record NC_136067.1, on the reverse strand, counting down.
AATGTGAAAGTAAAGGCAAAAAAATAGCATCTCATTAGGTGGTCACAAATGCTTTCTAGACGAGTCACTTCCACTGGACCCGCAAAAGTCAGGTCTTGACATTAGCCCTGGCAGGGTACTCAAGGTCCTCACTGTAGCAAGCCTCTCACTCGCCCGGTGCATATATATTGTATAGGCTCTCAACATTTCCCCACCCAATGAACGGTGCTCCAGTTAAGAATGTTTAGTAAAAATCTTATGATTGTACCACCGTTGGAGTCTTGTGCTTTTCTAAACCTGAAGTGTACTTGCCTGTGTAATCAATTCATGTCAGGACGTGTTTATCCAATTTGCAAACCGGCCTTAAGATCGGCCTTTTCACTTTTTTAAGTAAACGTTTAGAGTGACATTTGGCGCTGCACACGCGCGTCTGGTTCCTGGCGCACATAGCCATGGTTGCAGCGCACAGAGACCCTCCACTGCCGCACACAGAGGAAAAAATTAGAGGGAACACTCCTGGCTTAGTCAACAATAAGCCATAGGTACTCTAAAATAAGTCGCAGCAAAATCTTTCTGAATCAGGACCATTCGTGATATCAGCACACTGTTTCCACACCTAGACTTGCACAATGATCAATAGTAGGCCATGAGGCTTTGCTGCACTGCAGACCTGTAATTTTGTGACAACCCCAATCTCTAAGGTGTTTCCAAAAGTAATTAAAGCAACTATATGATATTTAAGACTTTTGCTTACTGCCTTGTTTTTGAAGAACAGTAAAATCTAGGTTAACCCTTATGACTAGACTTCATAAAAACTCACCCAACCCAGCTTTGCAAACAACAGAGTAGCAAGGGCTATAGCTGCATGGAGACTAAGCCATAACAGCTTATAATGCTCCAAAACATGCTGCACTGCTGTGCCCCAAGCAGTCTAAAGTTTTATCGTTGCTCACAAGTTCTTCTTGTACATTGTAACACGCACCCAAATCTCAGTTTCCAATTTTCACTATCCGATACCATTGTGGGTTAAAAAAAAACAAAAAAACACTGAAAATAAGATCTGTTTCGTTTTGCTATTGAAATAAAAGCAAAACATCTACATAGGCAGAGATGGCAACGTTTTGAATCATAAGGTTAATCTTCATGGGTTTATTGGGTACGTCTATCCTGTGTTGCAATGTAAAATTATAGGATATCTTCTGGCCATACAAGGTTTTTTCTCTGATATATCGCCTACACTGAAAATAATCGTATTACTCCTCACATTACTGATATGCAAACAAAAACAAGTGAGGTAATACTGGCATACTTAAGGTATATTTCTGAAAATGCACATTTACCTCTGGGTTCTTGGAGCTGAACAAAAGAGATGTATGGTACTTAATATTGACCTAGAAAGGATGAGGAGTTCACTCATCCGGATTCAAACCTGTGACCATTTTAAATCACTCTATGACAAATAATAGAAGTTCATAACACCTTTATGGTCACCTCTGTGTGAAATATTCCTTCTTAGCGACACAGATTTAAATATATAGTTTTCAAACAAATATTGAGAGAATTAACAAGTGGCTGAATTGTGATAAAAGGGAGGGGCGATGTAAAGGGCAAATGTTGAAAGCAAATACCGGTGCAAGAGAAAAGCACAAAACCTGGATGACTGTATTAATCAACAGGAAAGGAAAGCACCAGTGTCAACCGATTACTAAACGTGATAAAATCCTGGCTGCGTTCAACCTGCAGGTTTTCTTTTTTTATCAAGAAAGGTCCCACAACCAAAGATAAAGACCTTATTCTGAGCAGGGACATTATTATTTTGGGAGACGTCATGTCATTTATACAGACGTCTCTGGATACTTTGGTAGATGTAATACAGAGCCTTCTGGTTGAATGCTCTTCTTGGTAAATTGTACTTTGGTTTTGAAGAAGATAGCATTGGAAGACATAATAAACAAGGATCAGAAAGAGCGAATTTTAACAACACATTCCCATCGCTTTATAAAATATTAAGATGTGCAATAATTCTCCACTAGGTGGCACCTCATATCTAAATTTATATCTAAAGCACATGTCCCTGCACATAAAATCCCACAAGATTAATTCATTTGTTTCATATTGTCTAGAATTTTTAAAAAGGCAGCATAATGGAAACAAATCCACATTTCCAATGCTAGACTGCTTCTGTAGCGTGCAACATTAGAGTCCATAGCACGTTTGCCCGAAAACTTCAGGCAGCATTTCAGGAAATGTTTAAAAGCTGTCAGGCATGTGCAAGCTGTGCACCTCCACAGGGCCGCCAAACCCCAGGGGCCGCCACGCCAATATATATCCTTAGATACATATTTGCTTGGCGGCCCCTGGCATTGGCGGCCTCGGGCCCCCTACCTACACTCCCTGCTCAGGGCCTCCGTGAGCCCAGTGCCGGCCCTGCTGTCACGCTCAGGAGTCGCGGGGCTCCCGATGCAAGGTGCCGTGTATACTTTATTTCACAACTGCCTCTTCGTTTCTGAAAGGTTACCCTTCTTGACACACACCAAGATCACACGCCCGCCAGAAAGCGCTGGCACGATGTGAAGCACATGCGTCCCCGCACAGCTAAGTGTCATGTAAATGTTACATTTACAGTGACAAGCACGCTTTACCTGAGCAGGGAGAGCTACATTTAGAAAGCTAAATAGTGACCAGGGCACAAGCCCTTAAATGAGAAAAGTGAGAATGCTCAGAAGTCGAAGCCTGAAACCGGTAGACGATCTAACTCAAAGGAGAGAGCAGCAAGAGAGGAGACCTGCAGGGATGTGGCTCAATAGTTAGAGAATTAAACAAGCATTTGCAATGCAATAGGTGTCGCATTTTTTTAAGAGTTGGAGCTACTGGCTTTGTCATGGAAATGTTTGTTACTTATGGAGATGTTTGCTTTTTTAACACCTTTATGTGACCGTAAGTAATGTCTTAAGGACAAGGCAGAAAGTGAGAACTTGATCTTACTGCACAGAAAATAGAAACACTGCTGTGTAACTGGCTTCAGGGAGACAGGAGGGCAGGAGTGGTCATGGTAGGGGGGGGGGGGGTCTTTGCAAATGTATTTATCCTAACATCTGAAGACCCTGCTCTTTCCTTCTGAACGCTGGTTTTTACTAAAGCGTTTTTATATTTTTATGTGATATTTTCATTTTAAGGCAACAGAAAATTTGGGCAAGCGTAGATTGTAAAGTAAATTGGAACCGGGTGCATTTTCTTTTTCTTAGAAATATACTTTACTTTATTGTTCTTTATTTCGGCAAAAGTATTTACCATAAAAGACATTTGTACATTGTAAAACATTTAAAATATTAAAATAAGCAGAAAAAATGTCATCAGATTGCAGTATAAATTGTTTGCTAAGCAGCCTTGATACATTTACTCCTAAGAGACCAAACAGCACCAAGATACTTGGCTACTGTAAATACAATGTGGTTGGACAAGTCAGTTTTAAGGACTCTGAAGGCGGCCGAACATTCAGTAAATTTCAGATTTCTACACAGAGGAATAATCCATTTCCTACGTGTCACGTGATAAACAGGGCAGAAAAAAATTATATGGAGCTCAGTCTCATCAGCCAATTTGCACACAGGACATACACTATTAGCATGTTCACTCCACTTGCTTGTGAATACTCGGAGCGGGAGAGTCCCATGTCTCCATTGTAAATAGAGTTTCCTGAGCAGGGAGAGATAAAGATTATCTAGTACTGGCTCGAAGGTATAAGTGTCCTTAGTCCATAAAAATGAATCAGTTAGTGACCCGTTATTTTGATGACGGTGCAGAGCTGTTAATTTGCAGTCAAGGTATGTTTTGGCCAATAACTTTTTGGGAAGCAGTGGGCAGGTGGTTATAGGGTCGGACCACAATTTCAAAAGGCCCAGACCCTCCAGCTCTGTTTTTATAAATTTCAGCCATTTGATTTCTCCCGCATTAGGGATTGCAAGCACCTCCTGAAGTCCTTGTCTGTAGCTCTTTAGTTCCGGGACAGACCATATCCTGAGCCAATATGCTAGTGGTCGGAAAGCCAGTTCTTCGTCAAGGGGTCGCATCCCAAGATCCATCCTTAGAGGAACAAGAGGAGTGCTGGGGGGAAGGGCTACAATCCTCCGGATAAACTTATTCTCCTCTTTTAACAAATCCTGAGAGGGTACATGACCCCAGAGCTCGCACCCGTACATGGCAGCCCCCTTGCCTGTGCCCTATAGATCTGCAGTGGTGGGCCAACAGGCCGGATAGATGACTTATTATTACACAGAAGCTTCATAATGCCACCCGAGTACTGTGTCAATTTAAGGAGTGCTTTCTCTTGGTGGGTACACCAGGTCATTCTTTCATTTAGGATAATTCCTAGATACTCAAAGGTCCTCACCCTTTCCAGTCTCTTGTGTGCAATAGTTGGGGTGGATCGGAGTTTTGGGGGGGGATTGAACACCATGAATTTGGTCTTTGAGGGGTTGATTTCTAGACCATATTCCTCACAAAAACCCGCAAAACCGTCGAGTACTCTCTGGATACCCATCATGGACTTTGAAAGCAGCAAGGTATCATCGGCGTACATGATCGCCGGTACTCGGGATCCTGCTAGCTTAGGAGCATCAGAGTTGGCCACCCCATTGAGGTGCGGAATAACCCCGTTGACGTAGAGGCAAAACAGGGCCGGTGCGAGTACACAGCCCTGCCTTACCCCCCTGTCAACGGGGAACCTATTTGACAAGGCACCATCCTTACCGCACCTTACTTGTGCAAAGTTGTCAGTGTGGAGATGAATAATCATCACCAACAAGCCCTTGGGGACACCCAATTTGGCCAATACATCCCAAAGTTTTTTGCGAGGGACCAGGTCGAACGCCGCCCTCAGGTCCACGAATACAGTGTAGAGGCTGCCACCCCCCAACTGTACCGTTTTCCAATGAATGAGGGCAAGCCGAAAGACCTGGTCCATCGTTGAAACTTTCTCTCTAAAACCCGCCTGGAGTGGACTCAGTGTGTCATGTTCCGTCATTCATTCAGACAGACGATCCAGCAATAGCCTGGCGAATAGCTTTTGAGAAACGACTATCAGGCTTATTGGCCTATAATTGGCCGGGAGCAGAGGGCAACCCCTTTTAAAAATGGGTACTATCTCTGCCCCCAGCCAAGTAGGGGGGATCATCATGCCCTTCAGAATAGCGTTAAACAACACCGTAAGGTACGGGGCCCAAATTTTTGTTTCGTGTTTATATAGGTCACTTGGGAGCCTATCGAGGCCTGGCGCTTTTTCAGGCGCCAGTCCCATGATCGCCATAGTAACCTCTTCCAAGGTGAATCCATCCATAGGTGCCACGTTTTCGGTGTGTTGATCCGTTGTGTGTTCTGAAGGGGTCGCTAGTTGTTCAAAATTGTGTGAACTATATAGATTTTTAAAATGTTCCTCCCAAACTGCGGGTGCTTCAACTGCGGGTAGGGGTTCTGCTGATGCGTGCCTAACAATTTGCCAGAATTTCCGGCTGTCACCAGTGTAAAGGGCGGCCGTCATATCAGACCAATTCCCCTCATCCCACTCTATTTTGGCAGTGTGTAGGGTGGATTTATAGGCAAGTCGGTTTGCCCTAATTTCGCTTAGGCTCTCCCTTGTTTTTCAATGACTCTAGCAATGCAGCCTTTGCTCTCCTGCAAGAGGCACTAAACCATGTGGCTCTTATCTTCTTAGGTTTCTTAGGCCTAGACACAGGGTTTAGTACTTCTGTCAAGTTGGTACATAGCTCAGAGTGGATAACCCCAAGCACAGGGAAGTCAACAAAGTTGATTTCAACATTATTAGGTGACTTAGGTTCTTCTAAAACAGGAGGATCAGTGGGAGTAGCTGAGTGCTGGTTAAGGGCCTCGACTTGTTCTAGCGCATTGACCACCGCTGCATACAATCTTTGGATATTATTTGGGTTCTCTAGGAGTTTCGGCCATTTAATTCTGCGCCTACTGCTTTGCAGGGCCAAGGCAGCTGGGGAGGCTGAGTTTTCTTCTGCCCTATCCATAGGCAGAACCTGGGCCATAAATGTTAGTGAGAGAGCATTGTGGTCACTATCGTTCCTAGAGACTATCCTGAAGTCCTGTACTTTATCCCAATCCTTCAACGAGACCATGATATAGTCTATTCTAGACTCATAGCCAGGCCTGTTGAAGGTGTGTTTAGGTGGGTTGTCTCCTTCGATTCGGCCATTACATGCCCTCAATGAGTGGCAAAGCGTTAGGGAGGTAATTTGGGTGGCGATAGGTGTCCAAGCCTTTAGCGGTGGAGCCACCAGGGAGGGGATCCCCCAAAGATCATCCTCATCACTCGTGATACCCACTAGATGGTCTGGAAGAGGCTCATATTGGGTATTAAAATCTCCCCCCACGATAAGTGTGGAACTTAGGCTGGCGGAATCAAGGAATAGTGCTAAATCCTCAATTGTCTTCGAGGTTCCTGCTACCCCTACCTTTCTTGCATATACATTAATTAGTGCTATGCTTAGACCGTGTGCCCATTCCAACACTACGCACTGGATGTCAGCTGAGTCAGTTTCGCGAAGTGTTGCCCTGCAGCCAAGATGAGAAGCCACCCAGATCAGAAGGCCCCCAGATGGGCGTCCCTTCCCACACCAGTTTGCCAAAGTTTCAAAAGAAGCATATCCTGTATGGGATTGCTTCTCCCTGGCCCATGTTTCTTGGAACAAACATATATCGTAGCCTTCTATTAATTCCAGCCACTCAGGGGAGCCTATTTTATTAGCCAACCCTGCGATGTTCCAAGAGAGTATGGAGAGTCGGCCAGGGGTCACAGACTGATCAATGTCATTTTTCCCCTTAGAAGCCCCACTTGCCCTTAAGTGACTGTGTGAATAATGAGGCATGCCTTCATTTATCAGTAGGGTTGATTGAGACATTTCCTCTAGAGGAGAATTATACTTAGTAATTAAATCTCTTTTGACATTAAGTGACTTATTGATTGAAATTATTGGGCTGTGTATAGTGCCAGCAGGATGGTCAGTGGCAAGATCTTCTTCATGCCTATTCTCATCTGCGGATTGATTGGAATCTCCAGACCGCCAGTGCGATGGGTTGGAGGCAAATCGTACCAAAGGGTGGGCAGAGCAGTTAGATAAGTCTACTTGAGGTAATTTAGTTGTGAGCCTATGAGAGAGTCAGTCCACTTCCTCAGGGCACCCAAATCTGTTGTAGACAGGGGCTCCTAGCCACCCGCTATGTGTGTTTGCCCATTGATTGTAAGTCCCACCATATATACGTTTCCTCTCTGGAATCCAACTCCAGTTTCCTCCTGTGTTGTAGTGAGGAAGTGGAGGATAAAAGAAGGTTAGGGGTCTGGTTGCCATAGACGAATTCACGCTGTTATAATTCCAGGAGTAAATGTAGTGTGCGGTATTGGGACTTTCAAATGAGACAATCACACAATCACCATCAATGGTCTTACACGAGGTGCCTATCCAGGATACCCGACGCACCATGAGAATTTTACTTCTCAGGTGGCTCGGTATGGGCCTGTGGGTGTTAAGCCAGTGTATAACTTTGTTTTTAAGTGACCCATAATCTTCCTGGTGGTGATATGACAGTTCTGGCACCCCCGTGAGCACGACTACATATGGCCTGACGTCAGGGGGGAGATCTACATAGCCCCTACAGTGGTTTATGTTAGGTTTTGCTCTCAATGTTGTTAAATAAGGGTTATTGTGCTCATCGGTGGTAGCTGTCTTAATCGTTGTAGCAGGGGCAGGAGGGATCACCTGCTGATTTGTGTCTGCGGCTACCTTATTAGCAGGAGTATCATTGACACCCTTATGCCGAGGTTTTGGGATGGGTTTGGCTTTCAGGGCCTTTGTGGGGTTTGGGGCGAGTAATGGTGTGGCAACAAGTGGTGGTAATAATGTGTTATTGGTGGCAGTCGGTAGACAGGGTACTTTATCTTTATCGGTTATACTAAGAGTGGCTAGATTTAAGATGCTTTTTTCAATCTCTAACAACTGGGTTTCTATTCGTATTAGTCTGGCTTCGACAGGCGTTAAAAGTTTTTTAAGTGTACCCCACACAATTGTCAGGAATTCCACATCCTTCCCGTTTATAGTACAAAATGGAACCCCGCCATCCTCGCTATCAATTACAAGATTATTTAAATCACTCTCATCCTTTGAGTTTGCAACGCTGGGTTCTATTTCTGGATTGGGAGGAGGTTTGGGCGATGTGTTAGGCAGTGCCTTGATGGGTAATTGGGCTTTAGCTACCTTAGCCTTTTTCCTTGAGTAGGCAGAGGTTTGTTTGCGCTTTCTTTTGGGGTTAAGATTAGGACCCTTTTGAATGGGGTGCGGAATCCCCCCGATATTTTCGTTAGATTTGGCAGTAGGGGCCGTCTTCAGCGGGGCTCCCTCACCAGTTATATCAAACCTAACCTCCCCGCTTGCTGGAGATGTTTGAGTTGGGGGCGTTGCTTGTGAGGCCTCCGCCTTAGATATGTGTGGCGTAAGTGCTGATGGCTGATGGATTTCGGCCTGTGTAACAAACAAAATAGGAGTAGGTTTATCTGTACGGTCTGGTGATTTGGCAAAAGCAAAATGCCCTAGAGAAGATTTTTTTGCCATGGCCAGTTCCTGAGATAACCTTCTCGCTGCTTCTAGTTCACTGGACACCCTACGTTGCATCTTGCCAATTTCCTTATCTATGGCAATATTGGTCCTGGAGATGAAATCATCTAAGGTTCCATTTTTTAAATTCCCCTTCGCAGCCCTACTTTTGTATTCTCGGGTCGACATACTGCGTGTTCTTAGGAGGGTTTTGGGTAGTATAACTAGAGTCAAATTGTAGAACCAAGAGCTATGGGCCAGTCCAGTCTCAAACAGTCTCTAACGGCCTCGAACGGCCCGCTCTTTGCCCGGTCTTCGCCCCGTGCTGCGTCCCGCGCTGCGGGATCTGTAACTAAGATGTATGGGGCGTGGTGGGCGGGGGGCGGGCCAGCAGGGAGAGCGGACCGGAAGCTGGCTATCGGTCACGCAGGGACTCCTGGTTGTTGGAGTCCCCGCTACACTCGCAGCCCCGCTGGAAGCCTCTTACCCGGAACCGCCTTTCCTCTTCTCTCCGTCGGTTGTGATGGCCCTGTGACAGCAAAGCGATGCGGCACCCGCGGAGCGGGTGCGGCGAGGTGTGGCTGAGTGGGTAGGAGATACGCCGCTAGACTCCTCTCCTAACTGGTAGTGCCTCCGTGAAAACAAACTGCAATCCCACTGGAAGAAGGTGAGGGACGTTTTTAAAATCCTCAGTTGGGTGGGGGGCGGGCCAGCAGGGAGAGCGGACCGGAAGCTGGCTATCGGTCACGCAGGGACTCCTGGTTGTTGGAGTCCCCGCTACACTCGCAGCCCCACTGGAAGCCTCTTACCCGGAACCGCCTTTCCTCTTCTCTCCGTCGGTTGTGATGGCCCTGTGACAGCAAAGCGATGCGGCACCCGCGGAGCGGGTGCGGCGAGGTGTGGGCTGAGTGGGTAGGAGATACGCCGCTAGACTCCTCTCCTAACTGGTAGTGCCTCCGTGAAAACAAACTGCTACTTAGAAATATACAACTTGGCATTTGATTACTGCACACACAGTTTTGCTTATTTAGGATTCTTCAGCTTTGGACGATTTTTTTTAAACTGTAAAAAAAAAGTACTGAAGAGAAAGCACAGCTTAAGGTCCTTAGGAATGGTTAGTCCAGGCCTCTTCTGCTCCCCTTTTACACAATCTAAATTATTGTTTCAAGTATTTTGAACTCTTTTAAGCTTGGTAGGAAAAGATAAACCACAGCCATGGGGAGCCTGTGGAGGGGCTAATAGGAAACAGTGCCTGGTGTATGTATGGAGACTGAGCATGGGAAAAGCACTTTATAATTTGCCACTGCCTCCTGAAAAGTTTGCACAGCCAGATGTTCCATGCCATCCGAGAGAAAGCTGTAGTGTGTAAGAAAGGCTTGCGTGCAACTTTCGTCATTTTCAAGTATACTTGGAGACAATGAGACAAAGAATTGCCTGTTATAAAAATAAAAACTTCACCTATATGATGTCTGGTCTCTGATTTTGTCACACAACATAAAATACCACAGCCAGCTGCTATGATAGATATATATATATATATATACAAGGAACTTCTGCTGATTAAAATACCTGCATTCGTGTGCACAGTATCGAGCAGTTACCTCTTGTAGACTGTGAAATGCAGAGTGCTTCATTAAAACAGTCTTTCTACCGTGGGCCCTTCAAGCTTAGCAGGATTCAAATGCTTGTTCTCTGCAGCGCGAAGCTTAAACAGCTTCAAGTGATGAATGAGAGATTTAATTTCCATTCACATGATAATGCCATCAGCCTTTGTAATGTATTATTGTTGGTGGCCCAGTGCATTAGGTGCTTGAATCCTAAGGCGGGACCCAGGGGGAGCTGGGGGCGAGCCGGTCTCCCCCTGGGTTGATTCGCGCATGGAGCAGGCCACTAGGTGCGGGGGAATTAGGTCGGGGCTGGTGAGGCGCGTGGGGCGGGAAAGTTTATATATAGGGGCCTGGCGGGGCGGTAAAGACACTGCGTCAGTGGAAGGCGGGAGGCAGAGGCTTTCTATTTTGTCATTATTTATTAGTGCGCACTTATTGGGTCCCTGGGCGTCGGCCATGGCGGAGTCCGCGGAAGTGAGGGAAGCCATCCGGGTGCTCCGAGCAGCGGGTAGAGAAGACCTTCTGCAGTCCGGAGTCCACAAGGAAGAGTGGCCGGGGCTAGGGCTCTCCTCTCGGAAGGCCGCTCGAGGAGTGGCGAAGGCGGTAGCTGCCTGCTTGTGTCCCCGGCTCGAGGATGACGAGGAATGCTCCCCCCGCTGCGGCCCCCGGCATCGAGCAGGTATGTGAGGCTGCTCGCGTGGTGGCTGGGAGGCGTGAGGCACTGGGTGGGAGACGAGGGCGGTCTTTGGGGCGGGGTTGTGGAAAAACAGCCCAATTACAACCGATGCCCAGGCTGCTGGCACAAGACGCCTCTTAGTTCCCATCTTGAACAGTTACCAAATAAAGAGACGAGCGCTGGAAGCGGGAATGCAGGAACAGATTTTTATTTCTCATGAGGAGAGCCTGTCATTTCGGACACGCGCACAATGTCTTCAAGAGGTGCTCTAACCGCATCTCTGAGGCCTGGCCTCTTATACACAGTTTTATGGCTTTATTACATTTGTGACATCCGTGGTATTGCTTTGAAGTACGAAAAAGGCATCCTTGGAATCCCCGGTTCAGGCCCGTTCCCACACATAGCTACAGTAGGAGTCCCCACCCCTAATCTCAGCATGATGGCTATCGCGCAGCTGGACATTCCGCTGGGAACAGAAATGCGGGCGATCGGTCGGATCTAGGGGTGTGAGGGCATTGATTAATCCCCGCTCCTTTGAAGTGAGGCGAGGTCCTACTGTAGGGGCAATAAACTGCATCTGTTGGGCTAAGTGATGGCTTGGGATCAGGCCGGACAATCGGACAAGGAGGAAGAGGTTTATCAAAGGGCCTGTTTTATGAAATGAGATGAAAGAGTGTGGGGGGTTCAGCACGGGATGTGGCTCGGAGGCAGGGTTGCGCTGGAGGTGCGTTTAGGGCCCAAGCAGGAGAGACCGGGGGCTGTCAGGGCGCGGGGGGGATGCTTGCGAGGCCGGGGAGTGAGGGGGAGAGACGCGCTGGCTATCGGCAGTAGGCAGAGAGGCCATGGCACCTAAAATGGCTGCTGTGCATATGTGTGCGTGAGTCTGAGGAAATGGACAAGATGGCGCAGATGATGTTCAGCTCACAAACTAGCTTACAGCGAGGGGTATGGTGAACACAATTGAACGCCGCTTATGTACATATACATTGTCATTTTCCACAGTCGCCGCTTTTTAACATAAGTTAGTTCATTTCCGTGTTTATCATAACTGACGGGGTGTACATATAGCCATGTGTGGTCAATGAAATAGCGTTGTCAATACAGGCGGATTGCATATAACCATGTACAGTCGATGCGACAGATGAGGTGCAATACATATGAATTTACATTTGTCGTGATATATATATATACGAGTCTAGAGATCGGTATACAACTCAGTCGGAGTCAATCAAGGAAATGTTCCGGCACATTATGGTACCATGTTCTGACTCTCTCTCCGGCGGTATCAATGTACAGTTAAAAGTGACCGATGAAACATTTTGAAAGCAATACAAAGTGGTTGAGGGAGGAATTCAGTTCAATACAAGCAAGTAGTCGGGGGGGGGGGTTGAAAGTTCGTAAAAAAAAGGGGGGGGGTCTTCGCCACAGTGTCTTTTTAGCAGCGAGCCATCACTGGTAGGCTCTAGTAGTTCTTCTTCTTCCGTTGGCGCTGTTGAGCACCGGCGGTGGAGCTATAGGTCCAGCTCGGATCAATCCTTACACGTTGCAGGGTGCGATCTGTCCTCTGCTGTTAGACCACAGTCCTGTTTTCTAACTAATCTTTTCAAGGGTGCTTCATGCTGGGCACCTGCATTTCTTTCTCCTTCCGTGGCAAACCCTATTCTACCTAAATGCTATTCTTTTTCTCTGAGTCAAAATCCATGTGTAAAAAAAGGGGGAGGTTGTCGGATAATCGAGGGAAGAGAGGGCGGAGTGGGATCAGATCTTTGAGACAAACCAAGGGAGCAAAGGATAACGAGCAGGCAGGCCCATCGATCGGGCTCAAAGGGGCGGGGACTTCTGGCACACGTGGGTCAGCAAGCAGAGGGCTTCAAAGCAGCTCTCCATCCTTTCATTTCCTGTGTTTGAGAGTGGTGCCTCGTCCCGCGTCTCGTTGCTCTGCGGCTCCACCTTTGGTCGATGTCACATGTGCTTCATGATCTGCGGCCAGGCCATGCGTCACGTCCGGCCCCTCTCCTCCGGTGATTGTGTATCTTTGAATGGGTACAAAACAAGCTTTAGAGAACTGGCAGGAGAAGACATTTATACAATTCAATTCCGCCCCCAATCTTAAGTAGTTGGGGATACGTTCATCGGTCACAGTCAGAAGTTATCACTATGTAGTATGTATGCGGGCATTTCTACTGAGTTTGTACTAAGTCTATTTGGCGTTCATTCATGACGTATATTGGAGAGAAGTCAGACTCTTATCAACTGCGTATTCCATCAAACTCGAAATCGGATCCTATGGTAGAGACTCGTCTGTCTAACCCAAGCCCTGGCAGTCTTCTATCATCATGAGAGAGGAACAGAGGCTAAACATTCTTTTCTCGGGGAGCAACGGTTAATCAGGGTCATCAGTTATACTTCGGGATATGGAGTTGGGGTCAATCGGGAGAAACGAGGACGCTTTGGACATCCGTACTTGGGTGCAGAGAGGTGGGGCAATCTGGGCATTGGGTATTGTGTTTCTAACGGACTGAGAACAGAAGGCCACTGACATATAGTCCCCTTATAAAAAGGCCAGATTAGGGGACATCAGTCGTCTTACCTGTCCTTTCCTTCTTAGCCAATTCAAGTTCCATCATTTTACAGAAAGGAGAGGTAGTAATATGGCAAATTACAATTGTTTTAGTTGCTGTCAATTTTGCCGAACACCTTTGTGTTCAAAAACCAATTAAGCATGTGCCGGTGGGGCACAACGTTACCACACAAAGGAAGAGGGAACAGGGGGACTCTCAGAGAGAGAGAGAGTCGTCCGCATTTTAAACGAACTATTCGGTACACGTACGACATGGAGAGAGAAAAAACGTGTACAATAATAGGCCATTTAGTGCGCACACAACACAGAACAACAGGGGTCAAGTTATATAGAAACACAGGCTGAGGGACGACGTAGATCCATACATTCCGTACACATGAATTCAGGCGGGGAGGGAATAGTACATGTATTATATACAAAAATCCAAGACAAAACATAGAACAGTACTTGGCCAAAAAGATTTCTTCCTGCATGCTGCGCATCCTTAGTATCCTACTTAATTCCTCTGGCTGCCTTTGCTGGTGGCCTCGGTTGCAAATACTTACACCTTTGTCAATTGTTCGGGAACTAACCTGGTCGGGCTAATACTCACGGTAGGATCTTCGAATCATTTTTTAGCGAATGAGTATCCAGGCTGAGGCAACAGAGGGTGTCAGTCGGGAGAACAATGGGGCAGCTTTGAGTTTCATGTCTATGAGGGTGCAAGAAGGAGGTGGTAAATCTTAAACATTGACAATATTCCTAGTCTTCCAGGAGGAGTGTACTCGGGTAAACCTCACCCCGGAATATTCCTGAACCTTTCCCTATTTAGTTATCGTATGAATTTACTCATGGTTGCACGTCATTCTAGGTTGCATTATTTGGGGTGCCGGTTGGAGTCATATTTTGTCATACTGCAATAATCCGTCAAGTTTCTGCTTCAGGCCACCCTCCCAGTCGCTGGGTTTAGAGAGAGAGAGAGAGACAGTCGTTTCTAAGTAAGGGAGTGCTATATCTTTGTTTGTTCGTCGTGTATAGGCACCATGTTCAGACCCCTTTTCCCCATTCCATCGGCCGTTCGGTCATCACTTAAGTCATACATAAAACATTTCTCTTATCAATCCAAACGGGTGCAACGTGTATTCAGTCGAGTTATACACATCAGGGCATCCACACGTGCATTCATATCACACAAATTCGTTACGTTCTCAGGGGCAGTCCCCATAGACAATATACAATTTTTCCGTGCGGAACCATTGCGTGTTGCTTAGGTCTTCTCCATACTTTAGTCGACGTTCCGATGTGACCTGCAGAAAAGAAGGGAAAAAGAAGGGGTGGGGGCAGCGTTTTAAAACACATCAGCGCGCATAAACCCGAAAATGCTTTTACTTACCACATACTCGACCTATCTCCGCGGGATGCAGTCCCCTTTCATCTCGGCGTTTTAAGCCCAGAGGGACCGGTAGTGCGGGAGAGATAATCATTGATGGACTGTATATTGCATAGATCGCCCAAGGGTGGTATTATGGATCGTGTGTAGGGAAGGGTCAAAAACAAAGGGCAGTCAGTGTAAAGTGGGGGTGAACTCGTGCTCTCCTTCGAGGAGGAGGGATGGTCTACAGTGGTACAGGGTCGTTTTTGTTCATCAGGCACGGAAACTAGAGGGGCTAGGTGGCATTCCTTCGGAGTGGCTTAGGGGCATCTGAAACAACTTCCCTGATACATGTGGCACATAAAGTAAAGGCTAAATATCGGGACCTTTATCGATCGCTTTACGTTGCACAAAAATATAAAGAAAAACACACACACAACAAACTTGGACCATTCACATTTGCGATATTTCTGTGTACTTTGCTTTTTTTGACCTTTAAGTAATCGAGTTGCTTCATTTCACCTGTATTTTACTTATATCGGAAACAGTGGCCCTTTATTCGAAACTTACCAATCTAAGCGCTACAACTATGTTTGCTTTTCAAAAAACCTTTATTTGAAAATGTTGGCGCACAAATACGGGCCTACAACCACGTGGGCCGGCCACAGTGCAGACTGGAACTGTACATGAGGGGATATTTATTTGAGGAAAACGTAACGGAGTCGGTGACCGTTGATTTCATAAAGGTGCAACAAGTGCAATAAAATCATATCGAAAATTAATTGTGGGCAAGTACCATAAGTGTCGAAAATTCGAACTTTCAATAATACGGTAATCAATGACGCGTCAGAACTTAATATCAATTCATTGTCCGAATGTCCAATCAGTACCCATCCCCTCCCGCCATGCGCTTCAAAAAAACTGCATACATATCTCATGATATTACGACTGAGCAACCGGAACACAACAGGGAGTTGCGAGTTTCATTTGCATCGGCGCCATTTTGGGTGCGGCCAGGCAGGTCCAAGTATAGTCAAAATGTCTCTACCAATTCGTGTTTGGACCAGAGCCTCTTTCGGCAGTCCAAAAGTTTCGTAAAAGGGCAACAGAAGGGGCCGCCGATAAGAACCATCAGTCAAAGGGGGGAGGGAGGCAACAATCTTTCCTACCGGGTCATACTGGTGTTCCACCGGAACTGATCAAATTGGTAGTCTGCAGGATTTTGGTCATTCAAACTGAGGCTGGCGCCAGCATGAGAGCGCCAACGTCTCGTGGCTACGTCTTGGTCATTCCGCGGGCAATCATGGCAGTCATTCCCCATCGGGGGGCCCGCGGGAGTCGGGGGCGCCCGCGGTTCTCGTAGAATCTTCAAAGCTGGGGAGAACGCTTCTGGATGGGGACTCATTTTCTAGCTGACAAGCGACCAGGCCATCTTTGCACGCCAGGCCCAATCTTGCAGAGTCGACCGCCATGTTATGAGTTCCGCGGCAACCGGCAGTCGCTGGATCGTAAGGGCAGACGGACTTCAGCCTGTCGGGCGTGGTGCCGCACCGCAACAGTGGACGAACCCTTGTCGGGTGAGTGGAGCGTTGGGGGTGCAGCTGAGGGGCCTCCACCTGGAGAGGTGGGAGAGGCTCGTCCGCGTCGCCTCTCCCTCCCAGTGCACCCCACGCCGTCTCCCGGCGCTGACTTTCGTGATGGCCGGACCAGGCGATGAGAGAGGGGGGGGGGTCGGGGGCATAAGCAAGACATCCCCCCCCCGTGGCCTGTGAGGCACCAGAAGAAGAGGATGGGAACACCAGTACATTCCGGGCCATCCACCCCACGACCTCTCCGGCCGATGGCGGCCAGCCGGGCCCCGCCCTGCACGTGTCGAGGCCTCGTCTTCCGGATGGGCGTAACCGTGGACCTGTTGCACTTCGGGAGCTTCCGGAATGGGGGTAGGTATCTGCTGACTTGTATCTATATTATGTTACCGTTATTGGGCGTGGCGGGCGGTGGGACAGACATGTTTGGAGCAGTGAGGGGCGGCGGAGCCTAGCTACCTCGTGGCTGCCGTGATGTCAAGCTTGGCTTCTCTCACCACTTTCATGTTTCTTATTGCGGGCTATTTCTAACGTTTCTTATTTCTAGCGAAGTAAAAAAAAAAAACTCATCAGTGGCCTACTGATTTTGCTCGATTTCTTTTTCCTTCCTTTTCTAGTGCGTTTCGTGCTAAAGTTTCTGTTAACAGGATACGGTGATTACTTCGTATTTTACGTATGTCCTTTTTATTAGGGGCGCCCTCCGGTCGAGCCAGATGATCTACCTCTAATAAGTGGTCCGGGTGGAACTAGTTTACCAATCAGTGGGGAGTAGATAGGCATGACAGATTACAACGGGGGACAAAGGTCCGCATTACCTACCCTTCACTACTTGCAAAGACTAGACAGAATATTTCTATTCCACGTTATTTGCAAACAGAGAATACCTCAAAAGAACTATTCCTTGAACAATAAATGTCCAGACAATCAATCAATCAGTGGGGAGAAAAACAGGCATGACGGATTACAACGGGGGACAAAAGTCCGCATTACCTATCCTTCGCTATCTGCAAAGGGAGACAGAATATTCCTATTCTTCTCTGTTTGTAGACAGGGAATATCTCAAGAGCGATAATCGATAAAAATCGATAACAAACAATCAGTGGGGAGAAAGATAGGCATGACGGATTACAATGGGGACAAAAGTCTGCATTACCTACCCTTCACTATCTGCAAAGGGAGACAGAATATTCCTATTCTTCCCCGTTTGTAGACAGCGAATGTCTCAAAGAGCAACAGAGCAATCAATCAATCAGTGGGGAGAAAAATAGGCATGACGGATTACAACGGGGGACAAAAGTCCGCATTACCTATCCTTCACTATTTGTAAAGAGAGAGGAACGTTCCTATTCGTCGCTGTTTGCAAACAGAGAATGTCTCAAAGAGAACCAATACTTCAAGTAGCAACCAAGGCTAAATGAACCAATCAATGAACGATACCAGTATTTAAATGCCGATTATCAGACGTGAAGACGTCCTACTTAACCTTACCCGGACCGGACCGTGTGGACAGTTCTTCGCCTTCCCTTTCCAGCGCCCGATCGTTCTCTTACTTCATGTTTTTACCGCAGCATTCCTGTCGGATCCCAGTCAGGACAGTAGGTCGCTTGAGAGAGGTCTGTTCGGAATCGGTGAAGTTCATTCAATCGGCAGCCGGACGAGGGCCCTCTCAAGGCAGGTATACTCCAATCGTTCAGATGTTCACCCCATCGTCTGGACCTCTCTTACCGGACCTTATGTCGCTGATGGGCCCCGCGTTGGGACGCCAATTGTGGATAAACAGCCCAATTACAACCGATGCCCAGGCTGCTGGCACAAGACGCCTCTTAGTTCCCATCTTGAACAGTTACCAAATAAAGAGACGGGCGCTGGAAGCGGGAATGCAGGAACAGATTTTTATTTCTCATGAGGAGAGCCTGTCATTTCGGACACGCGCACAATGTCTTCAAGAGGTGCTCTAACCGCATCTCTGAGGCCTGGCCTCTTATACACAGTTTTATGGCTTTATTACATTTGTGACATCCGTGGTATTGCTTTGAAGTACGAAAAAGGCATCCTTGGAATCCCCGGTTCAGGCCTGTTCCCACACATATCTACAGTAGGAGTCCCCACCCCTAATCTCAGCATGATGGCTATCGCGCAGCTGGACATTCCGCTGGGAACAGAAATGTGGGCGATCGGTCGGATCTAGGGGTGTGAGGGCATTGATTAATCCCCGCTCCTTTGAAGTGAGGCGAGGTCCTACTGTAGGGGCAATAAACTGCATCTGTTGGGCTACGTGATGGCTTGGGATCAGGCCGGACAATCGGACAAGGAGGAAGAGGTTTATCAAAGGGCCTGTTTTATGAAATGAGATGAAAGAGTGTGGGGGGTTCAGCACGGGATGTGGCTCGGAGGCAGGGTTGCGCTGGAGGTGCGTTTAGGGCCCAAGCAGGAGAGACCGGGGGCTGTCAGGGCGCGGGGGGGATGCTTGCGAGGCCGGGGA
Source organism: Lissotriton helveticus (assembly GCF_964261635.1). Classification (NCBI taxonomy): domain Eukaryota; kingdom Metazoa; phylum Chordata; class Amphibia; order Caudata; family Salamandridae; genus Lissotriton; species Lissotriton helveticus. The sequence goes on along the minus strand of NC_136067.1, from coordinate 488,207,909 downwards.
GTGAGGGGGAGAGACGCGCTGGCTATCGGCAGTAGGCAGAGAGGCCATAGCACCTAAAATGGCTGCTGTGCATATGTGTGCGTGAGTCTGAGGAAATGGACAAGATGGCGCAGATGATGTTCAGTTCACAAACTAGCTTACAGCGAGGGGTATGGTGAACACAAATGAACGCCGCTTATGTACATATACATTGTCATTTTCCACAGGGTCTTAATTCACGAGGCGGAGTTACGGCCCGGGCAGCCCTGCAAGATAAACTTGGCATGCGAGGGAGGCGGGGGAAGAGCGCTGACGTGCCAGTGACTTCCCCAGACAGGCTGCAAGTGCACTGTGGTGAGAATTTAGTACAGCAGGATGCAGTTCAGTGGCCAGGGGGAGCCCAATTAATTAATGTGCACAGGCAGCCTTTTATATTGAGCCCAGCTCCATCGTTGCACTGTGTATATCCTGAAGATGTGAACCTGGAGGCACCAATGGTTGGGTCAGCGGCTAGGTTGGTTCAGAGTGGTGGGACTATGTCCCCATCTGTGGTTGCGGAGAGGCAGGCCCCTAACAGTGCAGAGTTGGTGGTGCAGACTGGTGTTAAGGGTACGGGGGATGCTCTGCGGTTGCCAATATGGTCAGAGCAATTAAAAGAGCCAGATGCGGCATACCAGGCAGCACAGCAGGCAGTCGGCTCAGCTTTGCTGATGGCTCCCCAAGGAGTGCATTCTGCTGACACCCCACGGAAGGCAGCTAGGGACCACCAGGTTGGCCATTGGGTGTGGGTGGGTGAGGGTGGAGAGGCTGTGATGGCGGCGGGCGGCACAGTGGGGCTTTTGCGGGGGGTTTTGGATGCAAAGAAGCCAGGTCTGAGCGGCTTGAGGGGCAAGGTCCCAGTTTTGTCTCAAAAGAAGGCAGCTGGCAAGAGAAAGCTGCGGGCTGATCACGCTGCGGCTCAGTCAGGGGGGCTGCTGCAAGGACAGAGATCTGGAGCGGATTTCCTTTCCACATCAGGCAAAACTCCAGCGCAAAAGGATTTGCAATGGCAATTTTATGATGGTGGGGTTGGGGATGGGGAAATGCCAGGGAGAAGTGGGGATTATGTTGGTTGTGGGGATGCACTGATATTTGAAGCAGACAGCGATGAGCTGGAGGAGGGTGAATTGAGAGATGGGGTTTGTGGGGATGGTGGAACATCTGTTTTGGCTCCGGTTGTGGAGAAGAGGTGTGTTTCGGGAAAACCAGTGTGTTTAGTCTTTTGCAGATGTCAAGTGCGGACCGTCCAATTGCAAAAGACTCCTCAGCTGTCCCTGAACTTCATGATGACCCCCTGGATTTTCACAAGAGAGCTTCAAAGTTGCCTTGAGGTAAGGCTGGATGGTGGTCTGTTTGGCAACAAGGGGGTCCTTCGCAAATCTCTACCAGGTCTATTGGCATAGGAGGGATAAGATTTTGGATCAGGATGGTCAAGGGCCTTTACAGGAGGAGGCTTTGACGGGTGGTGTCGCAGACCAAGTTGGGCAGAGACCTAAGGAAGGGGAACCGGAAAAAAAGGAGACAGTGGAAGAGGATAAAAATATACACAAAAAATTGCCTTACATGGGGATTGGCATGCCATTAGGTTCCCATTTGACGGACAAAACCAAGAGCAGAATTAGGCGGCATGAATTTGTTGATGTTTTTAAATTGTTACATCATGACATTCAGGCCAACGAAGGGTCTAAAGAGGAGGAGTGGGAGTTAACCAGACGACCTAGAGTCCCTAAAACGATTGAGAACTGGACATCTGCTTTTCTTATATACGCTAGTATATATTGTGAAAAACACCAGGATATAGCGGTTGCCATGTTTAAGTATATGGACATTATCAGAAAGGCTCAGAGCTATTTTGGGGGTTATGCTTGGCTAACATATGACGAGGAATTTTGAGCTCGTATGATAGACCTTGGGGTGATGTGGACTCGGAATTATGACTGCAATGGATGACGTCTTCTCAGCCACCTGCTACTACTCACACAGCAAGTGGGTTGCCAGTATCTTACCGGCCCTTTCAATATCGTCCCGCCCAGCCTGGGGCGGGGTTTGCCGGCAGGGGACAGGCAGCAGTTTTTGGAATTTCAACAGAGGTTTTTGCAGTAGGCAGTTCTGCAGATACAAGCACAAGTGCTCTCAATGTGGAGGCAGACATCCTCTCACATAATGTTTCCCAGGCCAGAAATTCGGTGATCAGGGACGGGGACAGAGGGGGAGAGGCCAGCCTCTCCAGTTTGTTCCAAAGGGCTCATACACCTATTAGGTTGGAGGTCTTGGAGCAGTGGTTGGCAGCGTATCCAGATACTGAAGCTGCAAATAGACTGTTTTGGGGGTTCAAAGATGGATTTAATATCGGTTACCGAGGTCCCCGTCAGAACCAGTGGTCGGACAACTTAAAGTCCGCTAAAGAACTCCCTCAGATTGTTCAACAGAAGTTATGGGCTGAAGTCAAAGCAGGCAGGGTGGCTGGCCCTTTTGTTAGTTGTCCAATGCAAGACTTGATTGTGTCGCCTCTGGGGGTGGTACCAAAGAAGAAGGCTGGGGAGTTCCGCTTAATACACCACCTGTCTTGGCCCGAAGGCTCCTCTATTAATTACTTCATTGCACCTGAAGATTCTAGTGTTTCTTATGCATCGGTGGATGAAGCATTGAGGTTGGTGAGATCGGCGGGTAGAGCATCTCAATTGGCAAAGAGCGATATACAGTCTGCGTTTAGGCTTTTGCCCATCCATCCTTCTGATTTTGGTCTGTTGGGTATGCACTTCCAGGGAGCTTTTTATGTGGATAAAGTTCTGCCCATGGGGTGTTCGGTATCCTGTGTGCTCTTTGAAACATTCAGCACCTTCCTACAGTGGCATTTTACTTACGTTAGTGGTCACAAGCTCATCTGTCACTATTTGGACGATTTTTTGTTTATTGGTGTTCAGAATTCAGGGCAGTGTCAAAAAGCGCTACACATTTTCCAAGACATGACTCGGGAGCTTGGTGTGCCTTTGGCACATGACAAAACTGAAGGTCCTAGTACCACATTGACCTTTTTGGGAATAGAAATAGACACTTTGGAAATGGTGGCGAGATTGCCAGCGGACAAGGCTCGGGACATTTCAGCATTTTCGTCCTCAGTGTTGAAGGAGCGTAAACTGGAGCTCCGGAAGGTGCAGAAACTGTTGGGATACCTGAATTTCGCCTGTAGAGAGGTCAGAGCTGGGAGAACATTCTGTAGGAGGCTGAGAATGTCATTGTCTGGGGCCTCTCTCCCACACCATAGAGTGTGCATTTGAACAGCAATCAGGGCGGATCTGTCCATATGGTTCACCTTTCTCAAGGTCTTTAATGGAGTATATTTGTTTTTTGCGGACAAAGATATGATTTGGCAAGTGCAGGTATACACTGATGCTTCTGGTGCTTAAAGGCTTTGGTATTTTCTGGGAAGGGCGGTGGTACGCAGAGTCTTGGCCTTTGCATTGGCGGAGGCAGGGTCACAGCATCGCTTTTCTAGTGCTGTTTCCGCTCCTGGTAGCATTGTATGTTTGGGGCAAGGAATTCCAGAATACACCAGTTCGGTTTCATGTTGACAACCTGGCGATGGTAGAGTTGATTAACAAGCAAAAGGCCAGGGAGTTGCGAGTGTTGAGATTGTTACGTGCTTTCATTCTCAAGTGTCTACAGTTGAATATTATTTTTAAAGCAAGGCATATTCCTGGTGTAAATAATTGTATAGCAGACGCTCTGTCTAGTTTTCAATGGGAGGAATTCCGCAGGCTGGCTCCTGGGGCAGAGCACAACAAGACTCAGATCCCACAGTGCATCTGGGCATGGGGGGAATGAGAATTGTGAAGATGGTAGAGCAATCAGTGGCAGAATCCACCAGAAGAAGATATCAACAAGCCTGGACTGAATTCTTGAGTTATGGTAAGAGGTTTCTTACACATGGGAGGGTGTTTGATAAGGAGCAGTTTTTGTTAAATTTCGTTTGGCACCTGATAGATAAAGGTCTTTCGCACACTACTATTTCTGGCAAACTGGCAGGCATTTCTTTTTTTGGGCAGTTACAGTGGGGTAGGCGTATTAGTGAGGAAGGTCCTTAAGGGGTTGGGTAGAGAGCAGGCAGGTTACAAGCTGTTGCGAAAGCCGGTGTCTTTTGAGTTTCTGCATAGGATGCTGTTGCAGCTGCCCTCTTGCTGCTATGATGAGTTTGAGTGTGGAAATTTTAAGTTATGTTTTTTGGGGCATTTAGGGCCTCTGAGCTACTAGGTTTAAGGAATGGGGTAGGATTACACAGTAATGAAGTTTTTGTTGAAGGCCACAGGCTACGACTTTGGTTTAGGGCTTCTAAGACTGACCAATTAGGCAGGGGGAAATGGGTTTTCTTAAATAAGAGTGGTATGGAAATTTGTTGTGTCAGGGAATGGGAGGTTTTTCGGGCTTCTTCTTTTTTCACACCTGGGTACATATTTTGTCATGCACAGGGGAGACCGATTTTAGTTGCTCAGTTGTTGGCAGTGTTGAGGAAGGTGCTCATTAGTTTGGGTGAGAATCCATTGCATTTTGGAATGCACTCCTTTCGCATTGGAGCGGCTACGGAAGCTGCAAGATTGGGGTGGCCTTGGTCAGCCATACGCAGGATTGGGAGGTGGAAGTCCAGATGTTGTGAAAATTATGTGAGGAAAGGATCTCAGTGCTTCTGTTTCTCTTATTAATATTTGTTTCTTTATCTAGGTCCGATTGGCAGTCTTACACACTTTAAGAGGACAACTTGGATAGTAGGACATTCCTTCGTTAAATGGGCTGCTGTTTATGCTGAGCAACAAATTTGTGGGAGATCGCTTGGACTCACCAGTGTTAACCATGAGGTGATATGGAATGGAAAAGGGGGAATGCGTTGGTTTTTTTCCCCCCGCTTTTGTCTATGATGTGTTCTGGGGGGGGGGCCCTCTGGATTTGCTGATCATTCACCTTGGAGAGAACGATCTAGTTGATTTATCTGGCCTGACTCTGATCAAACTAATGAAATTGAATCTGTCTGTCATCAAAGACAAGTGGGTGAGCACCACGGTGGTTTGGACAGAATTCATCCCATGGCTGCATTGGAGAGGAGCACAAAGCCATGCAGCTTTGGAGAAGGCGAGAAGAAAACTTAATAGAGCTATGCGTCTCTTCTGTGGGGGGATGGGGGTCACTGTTTTATTTCACCCTGATACACAGAGTTCTATGGGGCATCTTTTTCGTACGGATGGAGTTCACCTGTCTCAAATGGGGCACGCATTTTATTTACTGAAATTGCCGGATTTGATTGCACAGATTTGGGAAGAAAATATGGTGCTCTAACAAGAGGAATTGAAGGTTCTCCTTTGGTGGGGCAGGAAAAAACTGTTTGGTTTTCCTGATTGGCGGATTTTCTGGGGGTGGGCAGCCTGGAGCGGGTATGTCCATCCTCAAAGGGGGGAGGTGGGGTACACAGCGAAAGGAAATAAGGGGGATCTCAACAGGAGTCAGTTTCTTTCTGGGTTTGGTTGGGTTAAGTTTGTTGGGGTTTAGGTTTAGTAGGCAGGCTAAATTGGGTTTGGGGATTTGCTTTATCTGACAAATGGCAAGATGTTTTTGGAAAGAATATTTACTTTGCACCTGTCTTAATAAAGTGGCCTTTCTTGCTAATAAAAAATTTGTGGACAGTGAGCTATTGCGCGAGGGGGGACCCAGGGGGAGCTGGGCGCGAGCCGGTCTCCCCCTGGGTTGATTTGCACATGGAGCAGGCCACCAGGTGCGGGGGATTAGGTCCGGGCTGGAAAGGCGTGCGGGGCAGTAAAGTTTATATTTAGGGGCCTGGTGGGTCGGTAAAGACACTGCGTCAGTGGGAGGCGGAGGCTTTCAATTTTGTCCCACCCACCCTTCCCTCTTTTTTCACTTTCCAGGTTCCAGTTTTTTTGGTTTGTCAGCTTTGGTTTTGCCAGGGCTTTCTTACTCTATTTGCCACTATATGACAGGTTTAGATTAGATGCTAGACTCGGTAGGCGGATGTTCTGGGGGGTGGGCAGCCTGGAGCGGCTTTGTCCATCCTCAAAGGGGGGAGGTGGGGTACACAGCGAAAGGAAATGAGGGGGATCTCAACAGGAGTCAGTTCCTTTCTGGGTTTGGTTGGGTTAACTTTGTTGGGGTTTAGGTTTTGTAGGCTGGCTAAATTGGGTTTGGGGATTTGCTTTATCTGACAAATGGCAAGATGTTTTTGGAAAGAATATTTACTTTGCACCTGTCTTAATAAAGTGGCATATCTTGCTAATAAAGAATTTGTGGACAGTGAGTTATTGCGCGATCGGCGCTGCTGTTATCACTTTTACTGAGAGCAGGGGGCTCAGTCCCAGGACTCCAGAGCAAGCGCTTGGAGCCAGCGCAGTAGGATATTTGGAGCCAGCGCAGTAGGACATTTATGAATATCTGGAAATGTAAAAATAGCTCGTGATCACAGTACAATGCACCAGTAATACCTCTTTAATGTGAGCCGATCTTGTTGCTGAAGAGAGAATATAAACACGCAGTGTAGCCCGATAGATTACTTTCATGCCCACGGCCTCCTGTATGCCGTCCTTTGATCCTGCCATGAAGTGACTCTGCACACATCGGTACGAGGAGAGATGGCATGGAATCTGAGCGCAGTGAGTCTGCTCGCTGCAGCGAAGTGGTACCTGGACAAACACTGTGGCTCATCCGGAATCTAAGAAAACACCTACTAATTAGGCATGAAATATTTGGCGCTGTGGCTTTTGGGACAATGAATAGCAGTGTTTTTTTCCCCAGAAGGAAGTTAACCCCAATCCCATAGCTGCCTCTGCTCATTGACGCTCACTTTACACCCTAGCTACTTCTTTTTGAAAGCGAAGTATTTCCCCTGCCTTGTTTCAGAAGTCAAGTTGAGTAGTAGGAATACGGCAAGATTTTGATTTGTAGCATTAAGACAACTATTTCCTCTCCACATACTCCGTTCTGCGAATAGTGTGCACCGCGTCCTCAGCTACAAAGTCACATGGCAGTGCATAGTCCGCGGCGGGTGCCCCAGGGGCACCTCAGTGTTTGGCATGTAAAGCGTCTCTCGCAAGTTCACGCATCCCCGGCAAGTAACCCCTGCCTCATTTTAAAAGTCAAGTTGAGCAGTAGGAATATGACAATCTTTTGATTTGTAGCACTAAGACAACTATTTAATCTCCCCATACACCGTTCTGTGAATAGTCTGCACCGCGTCCTCACCTGCAAAGGTGCATAGTCCGTGGCAGGTGCCCCAGGGGCACCTGAGTGTTTGGCATGGAAAGCGTCTCTCGCACGTTCCCTGTAAGTACCGTGGAAGTGTGGGGTAGCATGTTTATCCTCATGAAGGACTCATGAGCGCTGTAAGGATCCTTTAATTGAACACGTACGCAGATCTTGGTGTTCTTAGGGGGTTATTGCACTACATGCCTGACAACCTGCAGATAAGCCGCCTGACATGTAATTGAGCAGGAAACAAATACCAGTCTTCAAAAAGCCCAAATCCCCCTTAAAAAGAAGCCCAAAATTAAATAAATATGTTACCAAAAAAAGCCCAACTGCCGTACACATTGAAAAGTCCAAACAAGAATTGGCCGCGCGGCCATGAAAGTGATCTCATGCATGCTTAATGAGGAAGAGAGGCGGGGGTGGGTTGTGTGTGTGGATGAGAGAGAGTTAATGAGCCATGACGAGCAGATGGCGGCTGCGCCCATGCACGCGCGTGTAACCGCAAGCGCTAGGCCAGCAAAAGCTGTGGTTGCACTTTTAAAAACCCACTTCTGAATGTCTCGCAGAGCAGCGCATGTCCTGGCTCAGGTTAGACCTAAAAGGACAAACAAGCGACCCTGGCAGGGCTCAAGAAGCGAAGGGGGAGGTGGTTTGGGGACTCGCAAGCAAAACAGGAAAAGTCAGAGAAAAAAAATAAGTGTTGGAAAACAGCATCGGATATTTGACTTGTTCTCTGAATGCACAGCATATGTGACTAGATAACAAGATTTACAGACCTGTTTACAAAAATGGAGCAAGCGGGTGAAAACTGGACCAATCCTGTGAATTGCTTTTTCAAGAAAGGAGTTCCAGAACAGATGTTAAAATGGTGACCTGTGTATTTATATTGTACTTAGTCCCTGCTCTCGGGAGGGATAAACACAGTAGTGTTGTGTAGCATTTTAGAATCCAAGCGTAATTTACCGATTCATGTCTTTATATAGGTATAAATCACATTGCCTGTCCGAATGAGGTCGCACACCGCTCATCCCATCAGCGTGTGACCCCGGAGCATGATGGTCGATGTAGTCGGTATCAGCGGGTGCGCTTCTACCCGGATCTTGAGTCTTCAAGGTATTCACTTGGTGTGCTTGCCATCCCTGGACACGTGTTTCACGTTCATTAACGCTCATCAGCAGGGATTAGGCGTGTGCACGGGGTTGCTGCATGGGCTGTTGAAAATATTCATAGGTCCAGATACCTCTTAAGGCACGCGGATGCGTTATCTCGAGGTCGTCACCTCCACCGGCTCAAGGGAGCCTGTATAAATAGTATGTCCGAATGAGGTCGCACACCGCTCATCCCATCAGCGTGTGACCCCGGAGCATGATGGTTGATGTAGTCGGTATCAGCGGGTGCGCTTCTACCCGGGTCTTGAGTCTTCAAGGTATTCACTTGGTGTGCTTGCCATCCCTGGACACGTGTTTCACGTTCATTAACGCTCATCAGCAGGGATTAGGCGTGTGCACGGGGTTGCTGCATGGGCTACCGAAAATATTCATAGGTCCAGATACCTCTTAAGGCACGCGGATGCGTTATCTCGAGGTCGTCACCTCCACCGGCTCAAGGGAGCCTGTATAAATAGTATGTCCGAATGAGGTCACACACCGCTCATCCCATCAGCGTGTGACCCCGGAGCATGATGGTCGATGTAGTCGTATCAGCGGGTGCGCTTCTACCCGGGTCTTGAGTCTTCAAGGTATTCACTTGGTGTGCTTGCCATCCCTGGACACGTGTTTCACGTTCATTAAAACTCATCAGCCGGGATTAGGCGTGTGCACGGGGTTGCTGCATGGGCTGCCGAAAATATTCATAGGTCCAGATACCTCTTAAGGCACGCGGATGCGTTATCTCGAGGTCGTCACCTCCACCGGCTCAAGGGAGCCTGTATAAATAGTATGTCCGAATGAGGTCGCACACCGCTCATCACATCAGCGTGTGACCCCGGAGCATGATGGTCGATGTAGTCGGTATCAGCGGGTGCGCTTCTACCCGGGTCTTGAGTCTTCAAGGTATTCACTTGGTGTGCTTGCCATCCCTGGACACGTGTTTCACGTTCATTAACGCTCATCAGCAGGGATTAGGCATGTGCACGGGGTTGCTGCATGGGCTGCCGAAAATATTCATAGGTCCAGATACCTCTTAAGGCACGCGGATGCGTTATCTCGAGGTCGTCACCTCCACCGGCTCAAGGGAGCCTGTATAAATAGTATGTCCGAATGAGGTCGCACACCGCTCATCCCATCAGCGTGTGACCCCGGAGCATGATGGTCGATGTAGTCGGTATCAGCGGGTGCGCTTCTACCCGGGTCTTGAGTCTTCAAGGTATTCACTTGGTGTGCTTGCCATCCCTGGACACGTGTTTCACGTTCATTAACGCTCATCAGCAGGGATTAGGCGTGTGCACGGGGTTGCTGCATGGGCTGCCGAAAATATTCATAGGTCCAGATACCTCTTAAGGCACGCGGATGCGTTATCTCGAGGTCGTCACCTCCACCGGCTCAAGGGAGCCTGTATAAATAGTATGTCCGAATGAGGTCGCACACCGCTCATCCCATCAGCGTGTGACCCCGGAGCATGATGGTCGATGTAGTCGGTATCAGCGGGTGCGCTTCTACCCGGGTCTTGAGTCTTCAAGGTATTCACTTGGTGTGCTTGCCATCCCTGGACACGTGTTTCACGTTCATTAACGCTCATCAGCAGGGATTAGGCGTGTGCACGGGGTTGCTGCATGGGCTGCCGAAAATATTCATAGGTCCAGATACCTCTTAAGGCACGTGGATGCGTTATCTCGAGGTCGTCACCTCCACCGGCTCAAGGGAGCCTGTATAAATAGTATGTCCGAATGAGGTCGCACACCGCTCATCCCATCAGCGTGTGACCCCGGAGCATGATGGTTGATGTAGTCGGTATCAGCGGGTGCGCTTCTACCCGGGTCTTGAGTCTTCAAGGTATTCACTTGGTGTGCTTGCCATCCCTGGACACGTGTTTCACGTTCATTAACGCTCATCAGCAGGGATTAGGCGTGTGCACGGGGTTGCTGCATGGGCTGCCGAAAATATTCATAGGTCCAGATACCTCTTAAGGCACGCGGATGCGTTATCTCGAGGTCGTCACCTCCACCGGCTCAAGGGAGCCTGTATAAATAGTATGTCCGAATGAGGTCGCACACCGCTCATCCCATCAGCGTGTGACCCCGGAGCATGATGGAGTAGCGTGCGACCTACGGACCTTTTACTTTATTACGGCTCCCTCGAGCCTGTTGAGCTGACGAGCTCAGGTAACGCCCTACGCGCCCGGAGAGGTACCAGACCTGAGAACACTTTGGCAGCCTGCACAGCAACCCCTGAATATCTTCCTACACTCTGCTGATGATGGACAATAATCCTGAAACACCGGTGTCCAGAGTTGGCCTGCAACTTTGCATTTACACTTCGGAACTTTTGAAAAGCACACCCGCTTTGAGAATACTGCATTTACCATAATGCTCTTGGGGTTTACCCGCTGGAATGGTGGAGTAGCGTGCGACCTACGGACCTTTTAATAAACCACATTGCCCTTATTTAGACATAGAAATCATACCCATATTTAAACATAACCCATCAAGTCCAAATACTGACATGGCTACATCCACTTGTTCCAAAAAGCCACAACGATATCTTGGAAAACTCGGATTCAGCAGTCAGGGACATCTCCTTACTCGAATATTGATTTGTCCTAGAAATCATGGAGTTTTCAAAGAACTACCATTCCCTTGGGGTTCTTTGGTGACGTTATTATGTCCGACTTTACGTCAAACTAGGCACCTTCAAGGTATAAATATGCCTACACTTGCCCTAGCAAACACGCGGTGGTTCGGAGCAGCTCGACTATCTACTTGCTCGACGCAGCTCACTACAGCAAGTGCCGAAGGAAGCCGACCCTCCAGCTGACGCACTGACAGAGAGGCTGCCTTTCTCTCGCTGAGAATCCAGCTCTAGTGTTGCCAAGCTATCCTCGCGGGGTGTTGGGAAATCGAGCCCGAGACTGAGATACCAGACCTCCTTCATTCTAAAACCAAGGTACGGAGCTGATTAGACCCTAAGAGAAATCTTGGTTAGATTCTTGGCAAAGAAAAACTAAACCTATGCTACACCTCACTTACTTCTTCCCTCTTACTAGACTTAGGTTAGGTACATTGGGGTAGGCGTATTTTAGAACCACCAGTTGAGTACTTTTAGCCTTTGTTATTTATGTATGTATTTATCTATGGTCTAGGAACCATACAATGCTTTTACAGTATTATTTTATAATACTTTTCTTACTGTACGCATTATACTTTGCAACCAGTATTACGATTGTAGCAGTTCACTTTACTTGCACGTGAAAGAAGACTGTTCAATACAACCCTTTTATTGAAAACGCCCGTCTCTCTATTTCTCTGCACCTCTGATGAAACGAAGCATGCACGATTGACTGAGTAAAATATCTATCAACTGTTTCTATGACTCTGAAGATCAGTTTTATTCTTGGGGAAACAAAGTTGGCATGTTTATGCGGTTGTCAGAAACGAATCCCTTCTTGTTTAATCGAGAAAGTTTCTAGTGACCTCTGAGCTAGCTGGCACTCACAATTAAGTCTAATATATTTGATAGAGACCTAGTCGACCTAAGTCCTTCGTCCAATCTTTAGGATATGTTATTCCAATGTACAGAGCCTATTGGGAATATAGGAACTACACTGCAGTAGGAGGCATGGCATATGCATGCCATGAACAAATGGGGAAAAAGAATATGAGAGCGACAAAGGAGCCAGCAAATGGGAAGTATATAAGTGTACAAGTATATACTAAAGTATATACTAAAGTATGTGCAAGAGGTCTCGAATGCTCAACCTAAAAAGGGGTTTCTCGTGATCTTTGCTAGTTCAAGGGTTTTTCCAGTAACCCTCTGCTATTGCTGTATAAATTGACAGTTAGAATGTGGGGCTGAGTTATTCCAACGGCAACCGGATATCCGGAGTTAAAGCTGTGCATGAAGCTGTTCCCACGCTGCATAAATAAGCTGTTCGCGTGCATCCCACGCAGTGTTGAACTGTCCTCGGGCTGAGGTTGTCACATATTTATTTCTAGAACTTGTCTGGGGACCAACGCTTGTAACTATCAAAGCACACGCAGCAAAGCTCACCCTCTGCTATTCTCTTAAATGCAAGTTACATACAATAACGGCAGCAGGCACTGAACCTACTGAGCTATTGTACTGCCTACAAGAATTTGTAAGCTTAGGTGATTCCACAGGCTTGCCATGGTTAGGTAATAATAACTCACTCGTGGGTGCCTGGGGTTAATAATTGTACAGTATCAAGCATACAGTATTATGTGCTTAAAATAAACCCTGGCTCTGTTGGGACACATGAAGCAGCGGACCTCTATGAATAAAAGCAGGATGGTGGGTGCCGGAGAGGTGGGAGAGAGGAGGAAGTTGAGTGGTGCTGGGGCGGGCCTGCTGCACGGCAGAAGCCGCTCCCTGGGAAAGCTTGACAGCAATGTTCAGCATCCTATCCTGGGAATGCTAAGATCCCGAACCGGACAAGTGTGCAGGAAGCTGGGCACTGAGAGCCTTTCAGTGTGAGACAGCAGCCAGGGATGCAGAAGCAGCCCGCCACATGCTCTCTTCTCAGACTTGGGGCATTGTGGACAGTGGCACGTGGGGCATCTTTGGACAGTGGGCGAGTGTGGACGGAGAAGTGTAAGCCTTTTAGGATCAAGTGTGTTAGAAATGGGGTTCTCTAGTTGGCAGAGGTAGGTACCTCTGTCCAAGTAGGGACCTTTCTTCCTAGTCAGGGTAAGTGGGATAAAATAACCCCTGCTCAGCCCCTTGGTAGCTTGGCACGAGCAGACAGGCTTATCTCAGAGGCTGGGTGTAAAGCATGTGTGCATGCATACAGTAACACAGTGAAATCACTACAAAAGGGCACCACAGCAGTTAAAAAAAAAGTAACCACACAAGACCAAAAAGAACATAAATCCAACATACAATACTATAACAATAGTTACTGTGCAAAATAACCTTTAAATTGCAGGAATAACGTCAAAACACAGTTCCTCCAACCCGGCAGCTCTGTTCGGGGCTACCGCGAATTTGTGGAAGAGGTGTGGTGCAGTGGCCAGGGCGTCTGACTCCGGAGCACGGGGGCTCACGGTTCGATCCCCGGCAACGGAGGCAGGTCAGCCCAGCACCATGTGACCCTGGGCAATAGCTTACTTAATCTTCCCGACGGCCCCAGCACCTTGACGTCCTTGGGCAATTGTTTGCGTTTTACAAATACTGGATTTAACACAACAGAATTTATCAATTCCAGCCAACCGCATCGGTGCTGGTCAGCTAAAGCTTCGACAGAATCGGAGGCAGTACTTTTCTTGTTGCAGCCGACTCGCAAATGTGAGTTGGTCGAGGCAACCGTCACGGTTGCGATGTGAGTTGGAAGCGGTGCAGCGTGCAGTGTCCTCACGGCTCGGTGCAGGCAGCGGCTCGTTGATTGAGTCATTGAGACCAAGGCTTGCATTTCAGGGTGAGACGGTGCTCGATGAGGTGCTGGCAGGTCACGGTGCAGTGATGGAACCGGTAGAAGTTTGAGTCGGGCAGCGACGGAGTCAGTGACATCCGTGTAGCGAAGCGGTGCAGAGCGCTGTGCCCACAGAACGCGGTGCAAGCAGCGGCTCATTGACCAAGTCGTTAAAACCAGAGTTGCTTTGCGAGCGAGGCGGTGCTATTCAGCCCAGCCCTGACTCACCCTGGAAAGGCAGGACACCCCTAACTGTCTGGATAGAATGCTCATCCCCTGCCCCTGTCACTCCAAAACCAGACAGTCAATACACAACCTAGCAGACCTACACTGCAAGGCTAAGCAAGAAAATACCTACTTTCTAAAAGTGGTATTTTCAAAACTCAGAATGTCAAAATCACCCTCAAAAAAAGATGCATCTTAACATTCTGAGTTCAGGCATACTAAACTTTATTTTCCTATCTTGTTTCCCTGGGCAGTTGTGCTTATAAGAGGTTATAAGCAAACTCCCCATTCTATCCTATAGGGCACAGATAGCCTTACAATAGTGAAAATCTAATTTGGCAGTTTCACTATCAGGACATGCGACACACACCAGGGTATGTCCTACCTTTCACATACACTGCACCCTGCCCACGGGGATACCTTGGGCCTACCTTAGGGGTGCCTAACATGTAAGAAAAAGGAAGGGTTGGGCCTGGCAAGTGGGTGCACTTGCCAAGTCGACATGAAAGTACCAAACTGTGCAAGATACTGCAGTGGCAGATCTGAGGTACCTGTACATGCTGCTTAGGTGGGTGGTACAATCAGTGCTGCAGGCCCACAAGCAGCAAATGATTTAAAGGCCCTGGGAAAACAGAGTGCACTGTACTAGGGACTGACTAGTAAATCAAATAGGCCAATTATGGAAACACCAATCCATAACAATAATTTACAAAGGGAGTACTTGCACTTTTGCACTGAACAGCAGTGGCAAAATGGCCAAAGCATCTAGACCGGCAAAACAAAGTCCAACAGACAGCAAAAACACAGGAGGCAAAGGCAAAAATACAGGGTTAACCCTCACCAATGATGCCAGGTCTAACAAAGTGTCTGTGCCCTGGGAGGAAGGGGGTGCTGGGGTAGCTGAGGAGAGTCTGGAGTTATTGCTTCTCAGTGTCCCACAGCAAGAAAAGATCTTGGACTTTCTCCATGGTGCCCAAGCTCACAGTTCAATGAGAGGTCTTTAATACTTACTTTATTGAGTGACCAAGCTGGGGAAGGACAGCATTGTGCCCTCCTCGGGTCTGCATCCTCAATAAGTAGGACTGGGTGGCAGCCTTCCGCCGCATGTGGAACTCTGCGGCATTGTACAGCGTTTTAGATAACTGTGAAATTCCATAGAGTAGAACTGCACAAGTTCCACCCACCCCTAACTGAATCCATATACCAAACATTGAGAGCACCTCAAACAGATAGGCCAAAATCCAAACTTGAACAACTATGGGAATCTGACTTCCAAACTACGTGGCCTATAACCTTATGGGCTAAGGTAAGGGAAGAAATTCACACTACTGGTCGTCCAGCCAACCTTACCCAAGCAGTATTCTATTTTTATAATCTACTTTTTTATACCCAAGCACACCTTTTTCAATTAAAACGAGATGTCTGTTTGTGTTGTAATACCATCCATATTTTTTTATCTTTTGCCCCAAATTATCTCATTTCTGGGTGCATACTGGCATTTGTATACCATTCTCTTTTTTTTTATTTTTAAAAACATTTTTTTATTGAAGTTCTTAGGGTCATTGAAACAGATCATACAGGACAAAATTAAAAACAATTAGCAAAAAAATACGAAAATTGCAAACACAACAGCAGATAGAGCATACTTTTTAGTCCTAATAGATTGGTACATAATCAATCAAAATATGATCTCCAAATGTTATCAAACTTTTTCATCCCCCCAATTCGCTGTGCATACAAGGATTCACTCTTTCTAATTTTCCTCATTTTTTGAAGCCATTCCTGGAACAAATGAACCTGTATTGACTGCCAGTTCTGTAATATGAAGGACCTTGCCACTGCCGTTACTATGTACACCAATGTTACCAAGTGGTCTACTAATTCGAAATCGGAATCATAGCCATACAACATTAATTTAGCATGATAAGTAATCCTAATCTTATAAATAGGTTTGAAGAAAAACAAAAATCTCATTCCAAAATGGCATGATTTTAGGACAACATACAATTATATGAGACCAATTGGCTGGAGCAAAACAGTTAGCTGAGGTGTTAACATACATTTTGGCGATGGCAGCCGGAGTGCGATATAAAAGCCATTTACTAAAAAATAGCATTTTACGCCAATTGGCACCTCTCAATACACTAAAATTGAGTTTATTTATGGTCTTCCAGGTGTTAACTGTTAAGCTGTGGTTCTCTTGTTCCTGCCATTTTTTAATTGCTTTTAGGCTCAAATCCTCCTCCATACTCTGTGCCAAACAACGTTTCCATTCCCTGGGTTTTCTAGCCCGTGGAGTCAAAAAAAGATCATTCCATAACTGAGTAGGGGTACTGATATACCTTAGGTCCAATTGTTCCAAAGATTTATAAACCAAAGTGTAAGAGCCTATTAACAAAAAATGTCCCTGAATTAATTGTTGCATCTCTCCCTGAGTAATCCACGATCCACCTCTTATGAAATCTAATAATGTATTAAAGCCAGCACAATACCAATTTAAAATGATTTCTGATCCAATTGTAATCCCTATATAGACAAAGACATACATTAGGGAAATCATTAAGTTGAACTGCGGGATCGAGTATCTTTTAAGCATGGCATCCCGTCTTTTGAAAAACCAATTCATAATCTTATATCGAACGAGTTTTGGTGATTTAGGTACTTGAAGGGGGGAGGGGATTTGAGCCTCACGACAAATTTGATTAAAAAAAAAGTTAATAAATAGATCTGGACCATGTATTTCAGTTTTGAATCTATCCAGATATTGTGCAAAGTATGCATTATAATAGTCTTTAATATTGGGTAATGAAAGACCTCCTTGCTCTGTACCTACATAAAGTGTACCTATTGCAATACGAGGAGTCTTTTTGCCCAATACGAAACCTGAAAGCAGAGATTCTACTTTTAGAAAAAAAGTGGCAGGCAAAAAACAAGGGATGGTCAAAAATAAAAAATTAAAAAGGGGAAGTACAGACATTTTAATTAGAGCGACCTGGCCCAAGATGGATAGTGGCAGCAGGTTCCATCTGGCAAACATGGAGCGAATCTTCTGAAGAAGAGGATCAAAGTTAAGTATACATAGATCTAGTACTGAGGGGGAAAACAGAACCCCCAAATACCTTTTGGGTCTTGGATTAATGCAGCCGACTAAATCTGGATGTAATTCTGGGTCTGAGCCCCCGCAAACCAAGATTTCGGTCTTTTTTTTGTTAATACGATACCCACCTAGGGCTTCAAATTCTTCAAAAATCTGTAAAACAGAAGTCTGAGATTGCAGGTCTGGTTTAATTAATAACATAATATCATCAGCGTATAGTTTGATTTTAGCCACAGAGTTGATCGGGGGAGCAACATTCACAGAATTCCGAATAGCGGTAGCTAGTGGCTCAATAAAAAAGGCAAAAAGAATAGGTGACAAAGGGCAACCTTGCCTAGTGCCTTCTTGAACTAAAACTGAGCCCACCATAACAGAGTTAATGATTATATTGGCTTTTGTGCCAGTGTACAAATTTTGGAATAAATTAATAATTTGTGGGGGAATTCTAAAGTGCTCTAAAATAATAAAAAGTGTTGCCCAAACCACCAAATCAAAAGCTTTTTCTGCCTCTAATAATAAAACTAAAGCGGGAATACTCTTTATCTGAAAATAATCTAACGCCTCAATCAAAAAGTGTGTGTTCGTAGTTAGCTGACGACCTGCAATAAAGTCATTTTGGTGGGATGAATAAGGTCAGCAGCAATAGTATTAAAGCGAATGGATAGTAATTTGGTAGCAATTTTATAATCCAAATTCAATAATGTAATAGGTCTATATGAGTTAGGATCTTTAGAATCTTTCCCCTTCTTCAGAAAACTTACTACCGTACCTTCACGAAAAGAATCTGGAGCTTGCCCAGCACCCAACATAGAATTTAGCAATTGCAGTAACAAATCAGAAAAAGAGTTAAAAAAAACCTTGAAGAATTCGGCAGGGAGCCCATCCGGGCCACAAGCCTTACCAATCGGTAAGTCCTTGACCACTAATTCCAATTCTGTCTTAGATAATGGGCTCATCATTGTCTCCTGATCTACTTGTGAGAGAAAGGGCATCGCATATTACCCAGAAAGTTGGAGAGCTTTTGATGGTCTATATCTTGATGTTTGCTATAGATCTGTTGATAATGGGAAAGCATTATGGAACCAATTGCCGCGGACTGTGATATTTCCCTATGAGTAACGGGACTGTTTAAAGAGCGGATCTGGTTTGCAGCGGCTTGCTCTTTAACCTGCCAGGCTAGGAGTTTGCCTGTAAAATTACTTTCCTCATAGCTTTTTGGGACTGTCTACAAAAAATGTCTTTGCTTTGTGTAAAAAGATTAGAACTAAGTTCACGTTTGGCTTCGTTTAATTGATTTTGGACATAACTCGAAGGATTAGATTGACGTTGCAAAGTTAAAGTCTGAAATTTTTGTTGTAGTAAATTTCTAGATTTCCTAATGGCGGACCAATCAGCTGCATCCTTACTTATCACAATACCACAAATGAAAGCTTTCAGCGAATCCCAGATAATATGCCAGAGTTATGAACAATAAAGTCTGAAATTTCCAATTTGAGTGATATGACCCAATTTTCTTCTTGTAAATATGCCTTAATAAATAACCATCGCTTAGGGGCACTAATATCTTCTCCCAAGGTAAACTCGATGGCTAACATCGCATGATCCGAAAAACCATTATACAAAATTTTCTGATAAGAAAAATTTAATTGCCTAGAGACCAAAAAAAAAATCAATGCAAGAGGAAGACTTAAACCTACCAGTCCAGCAGGTAAAATCTTTTTTTTGAGGATTTTGTAAACGCCATGGATCACACAAATCAAGTATTGTCATATTATTAATGATTGATCTACGTGATTTGGGTTTAAGCTATTTTTTTGAAAAGGTAGTAGAATCTAACTTTGAGTCCATGAGAATATTAAAATCCCCCCCAATAATGATGTCCCCTCCCACCATAAGACATGATTGAAACAAATCCTCATAAATCTGAGGGTTATCGTCCACTGGGGCATAGAAACAGACAAAGGTAATCGGCCTATGTCTATTCTTAACTGTACATGTGACCCAGCACCACCGGCCTGCGCCGCCCTCTTCAAACTGTATAATTTTAGCATCCAAATTCTGATTTAAAAAAAGGGCGACACCCTGTTGAGATACTATAGAGGACGAAAACCCCCGAAATGAGGCCCACATCTTAAACATAGAAAAATCATCCACTTTTGCAGCAGGAATATGGGTCTCTTGCAGCATTATTACCGCGGGATTCTCAATTTTAATCCATGACTCAATGGCTCGCATTTTTTTCTTATTATTTAGGCCATTCACATTGAAAGAAATTATTTTAAGCCCCCTACTAATAGACATTTCAAGTTATAAGAATTTATAAAGAACGTTTCAACAATTATATCCAATTTCTGTCCAAGTAGATTTCCTCTGAATACTAATATATGGCAGAAAGACCCCTCAATCACACAAATAAGAAAAATACAAAAGACTTCAATATTTTTTCCTTTTTTCACCCCCACCACCCGTGTCCAGCCCCCCACCCTCTTGAACCCAGCCCCATGGCCCTGCTCTACCCCTACTATACACCCCCACGCTGGCCACAAGGTACTAACCCCTAACATGGAGGTGCCTTGTAATTGCACCCCTTGACCCCCTGGGACACCTGCCCTGAACCCTACCCCCCACCCCCCCAGCCCACAAAAACCTAAAGCAGTCTATGGGTGGAGCCATAAAACAGAAAAGAGAACCAAACTAGTCGCTAAGAAGGAAAACTCATACCCAGACTTAGCAAAAATAAATTCAAAAGAGTTCAAAGAAAAGACTGGGCTTTTTCCAAAACAAAAAACAAGGAATAAGTCAAGTCATTCAAGTCCTGCTAATCCTGTGAGATCCGACGAAGCAGTTCCTGTGCCTCATCCACGTCTGTAAGCATATGGAATTTGCCCTTAACCAGAACTTTTAGTTTTGATTGTTGAGCAATCATGGCTTGGGCACCTTTGTCTTTAAATAGATGAAGAAGTTTAACAAATTCCTTCCTCCTCCTAGCTGCGGCAGCGGACATGTCCGAAAAAATCCAGCATTTAGTGGTGGCATTAGCCGCGAATTGTCTTTGTTTAAAGGCCTTAGAGAGAATTGTCTCCTTGACTCGAACATCAGAAAAATTCACCAAAATGGTCCGGGGGAGTGTAGAATTGGGAAACGGCTGTGCCGGAACCCGATGGGCACGAGTGATCGTTAAATCCCCTTTAAATACAGGAATAACCTCATGAAGGAAGAAAGAGGTAACCCACTGCATCATATCAGAGCCCTCAATGTTTTCCGGAACTCCTACTATTCTAAGATTCGACCTTCTATTATAATTTTCCAAATCGTCAAGTTTAGTCTCAAGTTCTTTTGAAGTTTTAGAAATAATTTGGACCTCCCTCTTAACTTCGGACACATGATCTTCCAGACCAGAAATTCTAGCCTCAGCTTCTTGCAGACGGGCGGGAAAGAGGACATTGAGTCTTCAATTTTATCCAAACGTTGATTAATGACAGCCAGCTCCGTTTTTTGAAATTGCTTCATTTCCCTCACCTCATCCAAAATCAGGTTTAGCATATCCTTAACTGATATCTGAAACTCCCCAACCGTCTCAGTGTCCATCCCTAAAATTGGACTATGTGAATTGATAGCACCAGGGGATTTAAAATCAGTTGGTAGCAGTGCAGGGGTAGCTGAGACATACGTTCCTGTACTAACAGATGGTAAACTTTTTTTGTTAGAAGGTAAAAAATTAGTTTTAGTTGTATCAGGAGAGCTTAGCGCTTAGCCGGAGTTCTTCGGGGGGGGCTGTAGTGGCCAGTACCGCAGGTGACTCTGAAATAGAATTAGGAATCAGTCCGAAAGCAGGTAGGGCTGAGCTGTTAAACACTGGCATGGTGGATTTTTTCTCAAATAAAGGGAACTGTTTAGGAGTTTTAAGAACCACCGGTGTTTTCACCTCTTTAGATATCTGCAGATCGTTTTGAATAGGTTGCTCAGTCGGTTCCAACAATGTCCCCCCGAGATTTTCCACAACCTCCCCAGGCACCTCTTGCGCAGGATTATTACTTGGATTAGGTTAGGCAAACAAAGTGAGCACCGCGTCAGGAGACTCTTCCTCCTCCTCACCAGAGCTTTCAGAAATATCACCAGAGGGCTCCTCCCTGCCCGTTTCCATGCTGGCCCTTTTGGCAGCGTCGGCGTCCTCTTTGGCCTGCTGGCGACGTATTCTCGCCTTAGCGTGTGCGGTTAGATGTTTGCCCATCACGTAACTCCGATTAAAATCCGATTAAACAGCGTAATCAGTTATGCAGAGGGGAGGAGCCAAGATGGCGCTCGGATCAGACGTGTAGTCCCTCGGCTCCGGGGATCATCCCCGCTGTCGAGCCTCTCCTGCCAGATATCCTGTCCTGAAGTGGCTGATTTCGAAAGCAGACACGCACCGGCGACCCGCCTTGAATCCTGGAGCATTTGCTCTCCTGCAAGTGGAGGAAACGCCCGGACACAGTTGGCGGCCTGCATCGGCATAAAGACCGGGGCCTCGCGTGACTGTTGAGGCCGGCCGTCAGACACGCGTTCCCGGGCTTGGTGACTGTGAGGTCTCGATCGGTGATTACCGTAGGGCAACGGACCCGGCACCCACGTCCCGCTGCATTGCTGGCGCTGAGACGAGCGAACCTGGCTGCAATTGTGATGTTACGGGCAATCGTACTGCTATTTGTGTGACTTTTGCCTGCACCTCGTCCCACTAATGGTGGTGGGCTTCCGGCCTGGCCAGGTACTCGGAACTAAGCGAGACGACGTATTGAACGGACTGTGCCTTTGTCCGCACCCAGGCTAAATCATCTGCCCCTCGCAGCGCGACCTGTTGTTATTCTATGGTGCGCAGCCTGCTCCGACCCGGGGCTTCTTTGCCTGACGCTATGGTGGACATATTTTGCTGTATCCTGACTAGTTGGCTGTGATTTGTGTCTCTGGACACACTGTGCGGGAAGACATGTCTGACATAATGTGTGCTACCACTCATAGCTATGGTGGTATACTGGAAGCGGTTCTTTCCTTCCGCGCTGCGGCTCTACGTTCTGGCTGCGCCCTGCTGGACAAGATGGAGGGCTTGCTCTGTGTATCGGCCCGTCTTAAGATGGCCGACTCGCGGGGTTCCGGCACCGCTCTTTGTTCCACCTTCGCCTGTGATAAGATGGCGACCACTGGGGACAATGGCGCCTTCGTGACCTTAAGCCTGCCACTACCATCGCCTGCGGGAGGTCGGCTCCCGAATTCGTATGCCCCTCCGGAGCTTCCGCTACGGCGTGAGCCTTCCCTCCTCGCCATGCTCACGGATCCCCGAGACTTGCCCCGAGAGGTGATGGACGCAAGTGTCTCCCTCCCCGTCCTGGCTGTGCCCTACGAGTTTGAGTCGGCGTACTTTGTACCTTCTCTGAGACTCCTGGATTTACCTGCTCCGGATACATCGAGTTACTCGCACCGCGGATATTTACCTGGACTGTCTTCTGCACCTACATCGCCTGCACTGGTCTGCGGTGGTAAGGAGAAAACGGGACAAGGATAGACACTTCTCCTATCTACCTGGCGGATTTCTTGTTACTGATTGTGGCGGATGGGGGAAATGCTGCTGTTACTCTGTTTTGCTGGTATTACCATTGTGCTCCATTCTGTGCTTTGGAACTGTTTTTTGCCATCGGACTACTGACTCCTGTTCTTGCGCCGCTCTTGCGGGTGGGGCAGCTGGAGGGTTAGTTTTCTTTGAGTGACCGGGGCATGCATTGATGGTGCTAGAGGACTGCCACGGGGGCCTACGTTTGTTATTCCTGATTTGGGGATTTCCTGGTGGCTGTCCTGGGTGGCTTGGTTGGATGTTGCTGCCTTGCTTACACTGTGCGCTGCTGCTGTGCTTCCGGTTTCCTCTGCATATCGGGCATGTTATTACTATTGGGCTTCAGGCTTTGTGTTGCTACTATTTCCACGAGATAGCGGAGCCGGGAGACGGATAGCGGGCTCCTCCCCACATTTCTCTATTTTATGAGAGCTTTAGGACTTTATCTTTTTCTTACTCTCTATATTTCGGGACTCCTTTTATTGGGCGACAGGCACACTGCTAGGGGGGGACAGGCCGTAGCCAGCTGCAGGGGTGCAGGGTGGGGGGTAAATGGGGGGCGGGGTTGCTTTCTTTTTGTTTTTCTTTTTGGTTCTATGGGCCTTCTATCCTTTTTCCTTTTTTTTTTTTTTTTTCCTTCCCTGGGGTTTAGACGTTTTCTTCCGGGTGCCGCGCAGCGACTCTGGTGTTTTCATCCGCTATATGTTTGTCTATCCTGCTTGTCCTACACCAGCATCGACTTGTTGTGCTACGATATCCTGCTTGTATCTATCCTACAGGAAAACCTTTAAAATTAGACCTCAGTCCTTCTGTACCGTATCCTCTGTGCTTTCACTATGTTGCAATGTATCGTATGTGTGAGCCCTCGGGCTCTTTGTTGCATTGTACTTGCCTTTTTCTATCAATAAAGGTCTTTAAAAAAAAAAAAAAAAGTTATGCAGAAAAAAAAGGGGGGAGAGGGAGTCTGAAAGAACTCACCAAAAGTAATTGGTGTATAGGATATTGACGCTGGTGTTGTCAAACTTTTGGAAACACGCAATTGAAAAGTCCAGACCAAAATCAGTAGTTTCAAAATCACAGTTGCTGCTGCTATCAGGCAAACACAGGATGCCGGCGCCTGCAGCTCGGAATGCTGGAACACGTAGTCCAACCCACACTGCGGCCGCTGCCAGATATCCAAAGGCTGCGGCGGCGGGGGGACTACCAAGGAGGCGAGGAAGACTGACCCCAGCAGCTGGTGATGAGAGATAACGAAAAGCAAAGATGCAAAGATGCAGCGGTTCTTCTTGTAGCTGTAGCTATAACTGTTCTTATAATTTTTTGCGATAAGAGTTTTAATAACTCCCAAGCTGTCACCGAACTCATCCGCAAGTTTATATTTAGGACGTATTTGGCATGGTGTAATAAGCGGATCAAACAACCAAGCTATCCCGCTGACCTCACATCGCCTCCGAATTCCTCTGTCGAGGCTCACGAACCAAGACGGCACCAGGCACAGAAGCTGCTCAGCAGACGCTGCAAGAACGCTGGTGCGATGCGCCATCAATCTCGTGGGGGGAGGAGGAGCAGAGTAACAGGAAACCCAGGTGCTACGTGGAGGCGTGGAACTCCACCGTAGCGGTCTCATCATTTGTATACCATTCTCAATAAACACTTTATTTTTACGTGGTTTGAATACTCTCTGGTCTCGTAAAAAAATGTTTGGAAAATTGGTGGATCTTTTCATCGTCATTGGCTTGCAGAATATTACCTCCAATTCGAAATCTACAGATAATGTCACTCTCCAACAGTGATGGAACTTAATCTGTCATAATCCTCGACTGGATCATTATAATTTACATTCCGCCCTTTAATCTGCCAAACGTGATATATTATGGGCACCACTTAACAGATATTTGTTTTCAGTTGCAAGTGATACTGTGTTATCTATTTCCAAGGTATAGATAATGTCCCTAATTTATTTATTTTTCGTAAGTATCTCTTTTTGTTACATTGTTTTCATGACTTCTTTATCATGAATCTGTTAAAATAATGTACAGGACATTTTTACTGTTAAATACTTTCTTGTCTTTCTTTTGTTCCTTCTTCTTTCTCCTTTCTTTTTTCTCCTTCCAACCCTTTTCACAAGGTATTCAGATTATTACCTTCCAATCAGATATGTTTAGCGGTGTGCATTATTATTTTTTCATTTGCTGTGTACCATATTTGATTATTTTTTCTCTTTGCTTTTGTATTGCGCTGATGGAATGGTATGTGTGCTCTTATGAATGCTGGGCTCATGTTTTAATAAATATTTTACACAAAAAAAAGTGAAAATAGCTTAATAACATTATAATAGATCTGTTGACATGCAAACCTATCTGAAATGATCATGTCAAAAGCACCCCAACAGCTAGGACAGGGAGTAGTGTCATGGGAATCCGCAGAAATTTTTCCAGGGGGGGGCGCTAACCTGGCAAATGAAGGGGCGTGGCTAATGTTAATCAATAGGGGCGGGGCTAAAATGGCAGACAATCAGGATCGGGTGAATTCTGCATTTGAAACTGGACAACAATTAGAGCACACATATGAACCCTAATATTACACCCTGGCCCCTTAAAACTCATACATTCCCTAATCCCTGAAATTATCCCCCTGGCACCCCAAAACCCATAACCCATACCCACCCTGACCCCTAAAATTGTCCCCCTGGTACCCCAAAACCCATACCCGCCCTGAACCCTAAAATGTCCCCCCTTGCAACCCAAAACCCATACCCACCCTGAACCCTAAAATTACCCCCTGGTACCACAAAACCCATGCCCACCCTGAACCCTAAAATTACCCATGCCCCCCAAAACTCATACCCGCCCTGAACCCTAACATTACCCCTGGCACCCCAAAACCCATATCCACCCTGAACCCTAACATTTCCTCTAGCACCCCAAACCCCGTACCCGCCCTGAACCCTAAAATGTCCCCCCTTGCAACCCAAAACCCATACCCACCCTGAACCCTAAAATTACCCATGCCCCCCCAAAACTCATACCCGCCCTGAACCCTAACATTACCCCTGGCACCCCAAAACCCATATCCACCCTGAACCCTAACATTTCCCCTAGCACCCCAAACCCCATACTCGCCCTGAACCCTCAAATTACCCCTGGCACCACAAAACTCATACCCACCTTGAACCCTAAAATTATCCCTGCCACCCCAAAACCCATACCCACCCTAAACCCTAAAATTACCCCACTGGCATGCCAAAAGCTGAACGCTATGGGGCAGATTTACAAGCCCCTGCGCCACTTTTGCGTCACTATTAACATGGGAAAAGTGTCGCAAAAGTGGCCCAACGGGCTTGTAAATCTACCCCTACAAGCTTACACTACATTCGCATATTCGGAGGGGACTGTCCTCCTTGAGATTTCCATGCATGTAAGTCTAAAACACTGTAACCTAGATATGCAGCCAGTAGGTAATGCTGGTGATGCTGCAGAATGCATTAAAGTTACTGGAACTTACTTAAAAACTGCTGCCTGCTCTTCTGATACTATTCGGTGGAGTCGGGCTGATCAGCAGCACTGTCGTCCTGGCATCCAGCCCCTCCCGAAGGTCTCACTTTCTAGATAGGTGTTGGTCAAATGTCTCCTGGATTCTCCTTGCCTGGGCCTCCTCTGCTTCTTCGCCTGTGCCCTTGGATGCAAAAAGAGACAGATCCATGGCCCTGTTCACCATTTATCTGGTGAGCAGCGCCATGGATGTGTATTCCATACAAGTGCACAGACAGCAGGGTGAAAGGGATGGCAGTGCAGGTGACGCTTTTCCTTTGTAAAGTCATTCCTGCTGGCGTCATAGCCCATGGTTTGCTGTCTGTGCACTTGTATGGATACACACCTATACAAGTGCACAGACAGCAAACCCTGGGGTATGATGCCAGCAGAAATTCCTATACAAAAGAAAAGCGTCACCATCCCTTTCCCCTTGCTGTGCACATCTTCCCACTCCCACGCCATGACCAGGCAGCTAGAAGTGGTGATTTGTCATTCTGAGGGGTGTGAATGTTATAAGAATGTGTGTGCCCGGCTGAGGCAGCTTCCCCGCACACCACACACACACAGCTGTACCCGAGTACTTCACACAGGTCTTTAAAAGACCATTTACTTGGTAATGAGGCTTTGTTGTGTTTTCACCCCTACTTAGAGCCCCTGCATCTCCACTCTGCATATGGCTTTGGCTGGATGAATTAGCCCCCCCCCTCCCGAAATTTGAGGGAGAGGAGTTGACGTGAGGTTTAAAAGAGGGGTGAACAAGGGATTGAAGACACTGAGTGGTGACCGTGATGGGACAGACATTTAATGCAGTTTCTTTTACAAATCGGTTTATTGTACAAATCTAATTTGACATACTCGCAGACAGCAAATGCTGCTGCCTTTCCATGGTGTCTGAAAGTTTTTTCCAGGAAGTTGGGTCGACGAGCTGATCGGGTTATTTTCTTCCTTCAAGTGGTGGTGATGAGTGGGTTGCAGGGCGCCTGCACTTGTCGCCTCTGTCATTGGTAGCCCCCTCCATCTGAACGCCAAGGATCACCGCCCCCCCAATCACCAGCACCTGGAGGGGTCGCTGTGATGCCTAGAGTGACCAACTGACATGGGTGCAAATTCAGGAGAGTGAGTGTAAAAATTCAGGACAAAGGGTCAAAATTCAGGACAAAAATTCGAGACAGGAGGTCAAAATTCAGGACAAAAGGTAAGGTTTAAAGACACATCAGAGAAGTTTGTGCAATAGTATATAAGTAAGTAAATAGACAACCACTAAAGTACAAGTGAAAATAAGTTTATATTAGGTTGAGACAATTGTGCACTTCATGGTTTGTCAGTATACGTGCAGCTTTAAGCAAATGTGCAGGTCTTTTTATGGTAACAAAACAGCCCCCACCGTTCCAGCTCCCAGAGAAAACGCCTGATGCCTGTTCCGGCCAGTCTGGCCTTGATACCACCCTCCAATGGCGCCCCTCATCTTCACATAGACCCTCTCTCATGTGTATTTATTTCTTGTATAGTGCTACTCATCCCAAATATGTGGGGCAGAGTTTTGGAGTGCGTTACAACACACACATATTATATAGAGACAATCACTCATATAAATGAGAAAGTCAATATATAGGAAATGTTGCTTAAGATAATGGGGCTTACAATGTGTAATCATACTTTCATCCATCATTCAGTCTTTCACGATTCATTCTGTCCTTCCATCTGTGTGCCGATCCATGTCCATATTCATCCATTTACAAACCTATCCATCATGTTTCCTTCCATATTTTATTTTATTTTATTTTTTACATTTGTATGGCACGCAGCTACCCAAGAAGGGTTTCCCGGCGCCTTTGACATAAGGTTGAACAGAAGTATATGCTGGGCATGGTTTTAGCACAGTTGTTTCTGGAAGAGCCAGGTTTTTACATTTTTCCGGAAACTAGCGTAGTTTTCCTCTTTCCGGATATGTAGGGGAAGTGTGTTCCACAGTATAGGCCCTCTGACAGAAAACGAACTTCCGCCAGTTCTTTCCAATCTAAATCTGGGAACAGCGAAGTTGGCTGCAGTTTGGGAGCGCAGGTTTCTTGTTGGTAGGTAGGGGGTAGCTAACGCTTGCAGATAAGTTGGTGCCGTTTTGGATTTGATTTTAAACATATATTGTCTGTACACTCATCCATCCACTCTTCCACACATCCATCCATTAACTCATCCATCCAGCCATTCACCTGTTCAGTCATCCATTTACACATCCCCCTTCCTCTTTCAATTCCCCTTTCACTTAGCCATCCATCCTTCATCCACCCACCCATCCATCTACTCATCCACTCATGAATCCATCCATTGAACCTATCATTCATCTATCCTTTCTCTCATCCATCCACCCTTTCACTCCTTTACTCATCTATCCATCCTTTTGTCCATCTACCCGCCCTTTCACTCACTCATCTAGCCTTACATACACCCTTTCACTCATCCGTCCATCCATTCACCCTTTCACTTATCAATTCATCAATCCATCCATCATTTCACTCATCCATCCACCCATTCACTCGCCCGTCATCCACCCTTTCACTCATCCATCCATCCATCATTTCACTCATCTATCCAGCCATCCATCCACTCATCCCTTAACTTACTTACTCACTCACCTTTTCACATTAATTATGAGACCCATCAAGGACTCCACCCTCGCTGTAGTTCCTAAAGTAAGGGGTGGGGTGGAGCAGGGTTCACTATGCCCCTGCACATAGGCAATCTGAAAAAGTGGAAGGCATGAGTCATGCATGATGCGCAGGGCCTTGACGTGGGGCGACTGTGACATGGTGTTGTTTCCAGAGCTTTAAGTGGGATGAGAAAACTAGGGGGTCTCTTCAAAAGGGTGTTTGATGTAACAAAATGCGTGCCTTAAAACACATAAGCTAAAATTCTGTGCTTAATATAATGTGCCGCCTGACTGGTATTTTTGTTGCTTCTGTCATTGCATCCAGATATATAATACAAGTAACGTTACACTTAGAACAAGTAACGTTACACCTACAACAAGCCAGAACTATTGGCTTTGTCAATGGTTGTTAGTTGAATAAAATAAAAAAGCAGCAATCATGGTTGCTGTACTAAAACTATAATCCTTTCCTTTTAACTTCTTTCACCGCCTTCCTTTGGCTAAGTGGATTCTCACCTAGCAGCAGCATGGGTGTTTTTGCACTTTCATGTGACAGAATGCCCTGCCCTGGACCGAGGCTGGAGGAGGCCACCACATGCTGTGCCAGCCCAGGCTGACCCATTGTCATTCTGTATGGGGCAATCAGCCCAACACAGAATGATAATGGGCGGGGTGGGGCTGCTCTTGTGCTCAGAGGAGTGCGAGGCGCCTTATCAGGGAGCTGAGGCCTTTTGCAGGGGAACAGTCTGTTCCCTGCAATGCTTAAAAGCCCCAGCGTCAGGCCTCACTCCTGGATGCATTGGTACAGATGGGCTTGCGCAGGGGGGGGCAAGGAGAGGTGCTCCAGGGGGGGGGGGGGGGCCAAGCGCCCCTCCTGGCCCCCCCCTGCGGACGCCCATGAGTAGTGTAGTCCCGATATGAACTTTGGTTCCCCCAATTGGACCCATCACTAATACATTTGAGATAGAGGTAAATAATCAGGACTGAGGCAATCTCAATAAGAATGACAGACACAAGTTGTTGTTTGACATTTTATATATATATTAATAGGCAAAATACATGAAATATGCCATCAGTAAGTTTAGGAGCAAAGTCTATAATTCATAAATACAAAAACTCAGTAAAGTTCAAACTGAAACCCGGCATACATTTGCCTTCTAAAGGTAGGAAGTAGGGGGTCTCCGGGGTACAGAAAAAGGTATGTTATTCTATATGGCTTTAGACAAAGACTTTCCTACATTTCTACAAAAATACATGATTCTCAGAATATGCACTAATGAGGACCAAGCTAGAGGAAACATTTAACTACAAAATACATTTGAGGATTCTATGTCAGGACTGGAGGCTTCAGATTATGCTTTTCCTTCTTCGCTGTTTATTACAATCCAAACTCACAGCAGCGTAGAAAAGCACTTAAATCAAAAAAATGTTTACATCCCGAAACAGTAGAGATTAGAACATTTCATCAGTCAAATACATTAGAACTACATATCCCATCAATCTAGGAAACATTATCATCTTAGTCCTTTCACAGTGTCCATAACGTGGAGAAAGGGCCTTTTTCTTTTTTCAGAGCCCATTAATCGCAGGGACGTTTTCGCCCCATACGCGATGTCCCCGATGTTATTGCGGCACTGTTGTGGCCGCTAGAGGGCACCGTCGCGTCTCGTTCGCCTCAGCGCGGTTTCCTCTCTATGACGGGAGCCGCGCTGAGGAGGGAGAGCAGTGCCGGAGCCTCGCCCGCTGCCTCACGACAAACGCCCGTTGGGTTGTATTTGCCTCAATTTGAACGCGCCGCAGGGGTCCACATTAGCGGTTCTACCGCGACGACGCCTACGGGCAAAAAGTATGCGCTTTCAGTGGTTTTTTTCTTCACCGCATTACACGTTACCGGCTGGGCGGTAATTGATGGGGGTTTTTCACATTAGTGACAAGCGCGCAGGGAGGCGGATTTAGACCCGGTCTATCAGAGAGGGTCAGCCTCAATATAGACTGGTTCTGCCAGCTCCACAAACTCTTGCTAGCCTACGGCTTGCCCATATTCTGGTACTCTTTGCCAGTGAAGTCCTCAGCCTATCTCCAGTGTTAATACCCAGTGAGCTTGTCAAGTATGGCAGAGGGCTATTATGAGGAAGAGGAGGAGACTCATCAATATTTATGTGATGAGGAGTTTTACAATGCGGTGGATAGTTCCATTTACCGCTGTGTGCAGGAGATAGTG
The DNA here is from genome assembly GCF_964261635.1 of Lissotriton helveticus. Classification (NCBI taxonomy): domain Eukaryota; kingdom Metazoa; phylum Chordata; class Amphibia; order Caudata; family Salamandridae; genus Lissotriton; species Lissotriton helveticus. Next base: position 488,176,766 of record NC_136067.1, on the reverse strand, counting down.
GGTCCTATGGAGGATAGACTGTCAGCTCGCATTGTGGAAGAGTGTACTAAGATAGCGCAAGCGCAGTCAGGGACATCTGGGGTTAGCCCAGCACCCTTGGAGGGAGACCCACCCGCCCTTAAGAGGGTTTGTAGGGATGGAAGCTCGGGGAGCGCAGGGTGTAGATAGGGACGCCTTTGAACGCCTACGTGACACCTTCCTAGCTAAGGTGACCAATCCTACCCCTGCGCCACCCCCGACTCCGGGACCTTTGGCGCAGACTGGGATAGCCCCTTCCTCTCCGAGAGGGATTTCCCCAGTGGACACGGATGACAACGAGGAGTCTGTGCGTTCTTGGCGACCGTCCAGCTCCGCAGCCGAGTTACCACAGGACAGTTCAGGTATGCTGGACCCGGATGAAATCATTCATCCAAGGTCAACTACTTGGACACCTGGGGACAAGGTGGTGAAGTTTGTGGCGGGGCACCTCCGCAAGCCCTTGGAAAAGGAGGCAAGAAGTTGTCTGCGAGGGGAGTGTCCACGTCCCACTTTGGAAGGGAAGGTCGCCATGACACCGGAGTTGGATGGGAAGATGGCCACATTCATGGGGAAATTTGTCAAAGATCCCCTTAAGGGTATTGACCAGTTCTGGCGCTCTTGTCAGGATAAGCTGTTGGATGCTATAGGTCCTATCACAAAAATCCTTGATACGGCGGAGGAGGCAAAGGTTTCGGGCTCCACCATAATTCCCAGACGTGCTGTCAAATTGGGCGCAGAGGGCTGTCATATTTTTGGGGAACGCCAACTGCGCCCTCTCGACGGAACATCGCCGCTCCCTATTGATTAAGTTGGACTCCAAGTTGGGGGATTTGGCCTCTTCTGAGGTGGGAGCAGTAGCACAGGGAAGTCTGTTTGGGGACCCATTTATTAAAGAGCTTGGGAAGTTTGTTTCCACTTTCACCTCGGTGGACAAGGCCCAGTCCAGTATCAAGAGGATGTTCCAGCAGCGTTTTTCCCGAGGGGCCAGACGTGGTAGGGGACTCACGACCGGCCATGGCGGTCAGAATGTACCCAACAAAGGGCAAGGCTCCGGCAGAGGCCAATACAATACATCGGCCAACTACACCAACTTTTATCCAACCAGAGGCCAGCACTTCAGAGGGCGTGGGGGTTTCAAGAACAACGCCGGAAACAATGGTTCCCATGGTAAGTCTGATTTCTGCGGATCAGGTGCGAATTGGAGGCCGACTAGCGACCTTTCCAGATGCTTGGGCAGCAATTACAGCAGACGCATGGGTCCTTCAGACCGTCCGCGGTTTCCGTATAGAATTCTACGATCGTCCCTACCAGGTAAGGGCTCCTCACCCTATCAGTTTTTCTCTAGCCGATGCGCGGTTGATCGACTAAGAGGTGTCGGCGCTACTTCGCAAAGGGGCCATTTGTCGGTCAACTCGGCATCCTCGCGGTTTTTTCAGCAACATCTTCCTAGTGGAGAAAACCGATGGGGGAAAGCGGCCCGTGATTAATCTCAAAGATTTCAACGGGTGGTTGGTCTACCATCATTTCAAAATGGAGGGAATCCACCTTCTCCGCGATGTTCTTCTCCTGAACGACTGGATGGTCCGTCTGGACCTCAAGGATGCGTACCTGGTGGTACCCATCCATCCCCCTCACCGTCGGTTCCTGCAGTTTCTCTGGAAGGGTCAGGATTTCGAGTTCACCGCCCTTCCATTCGGACTTTCCTCAGCCCCTTGGTGCTTCACCAAGCTGTTGCACCGGGCTGTGGAGGTCCTGCGGTGCCAAGGCATTCGGATGATTGTCTACCTGGACGACATCCTTTTGATGGCCCAGAGCCCCGAGAGGTTGGCTCTTCAACTTCAACAGACAGTTTCCTTGTTACAGGGTCTCAGCTTCATAATCAACGAAGACAAATCGGTCTTCACTCCATCTCAGAAAGTAGTTTTCCTCGATTTCGTAGTGGCTCTTTGCAGGCCTCTTTAAGTCTTCCATCCCGGAAGATGGCCAAAACTCGACACGTGCTGAGGCAGACCATTGCCAAGTCTCACACCTCCCTGCGCCAGATTGCCAGAGTGGTAGGCCTTCTTTCCTCCTCCATTCAGGCAATCTTCCTGGGGCCCCTCCATTATCGAGTCCTTCAGCGCCTCAAAGCGCATCACCTCAGGAGAGGTTTGAAGTACGACCAGCTGGTTCCCCTCTCGGAGGAGGTCCAAGGGGAAATGTCCTGTTGGCTCTCCCATATGGAAGCCTGGAACGGCCGAGCAATTTTCGGGTCAGCACCAGATTTAGTGATAGAGTCGGACGCCAGCAGATCAGGCTGGGGCGCCCGCTGCGGGGATTTCTCCACATGCGGCGCTTGGTCGTTAGAAGAGCAACAACTTCACATCAATTGTTTGGAGCTCCTGGCGGGGTCCTTTGCAGTCCCCTGTTGGACCAGAGATTCAGTGAGGTCATGTGTCCTCCTGCGAATGGACAACATCTCAGCGGTTTGATACGTCAACCATCTGGGCGGTCCTCGGTCCAGAGCACTGGCGGAGCTAGCAAAGGACTTTTGGGATTATTGTCTAGCCCACCACGTCTCTGTGACAGTAGAATACCTACCGGGCCGGTCCAACTAGGTGGCGGATTGGCACTCGAGATACCTGCGGGACTCCAGTCTTTGGAAGCTGGACGCTCAGGTGTTCCAATGGTTGAGCGACCTGTGGGGTCCTTTCTCAATAGATCTGTTTGCATCCCTTCTGGATTACCAGCTCCCACGGTTTTTCAGTTGGAGGCCGGATCCTCTGGCGGAAGCCACGGATGAGTTTCTCCAGAATTGCAGCCAAGAACAGGCTTACGCATTCCATCCTTTTTTGATGATTGTGCGAGTGGCGGCCCAACTTTGCAGCCAAGGGGCGGAGGTGACAATGGTAAATTGGTGGATCTTTTCATCGTCATTGGCTTGCAGATTATTACCTCCAATTCGAAATCTACAGATAATGTCACTCTCCAACAGTGATGGAACTTAATCTGTCATAATCCTCGACTGGATCGGTATAATTTACATTCCGCCCTTAAATCTGCCAAACGTGATATAATAATGGCACCACTTAACAGATATTTGTTTTCAGTTGCAAGTGATACTGTGTTATCTATTTCCAATGTATAGATAATGTCCCTAATTTATTTATTTTTCGTATTTATCTCTTTTTGTCACGTTGTTTTCATGACTTCTTTATCATAGATCTATTAAAATAATGTACAGGACATTTTTACTGTTAAATACTTTCTTGTCTTTCTTTTGTTCCTTCTTCTTTCTCCTTTCTTTTTTCTCCTTCCAACCCTTTTCACAACGTATTCAGATTATTACCTTCCAATCAGATATGTTTAGCGGTGTGCATTATTATTTTTTCATTTGCTGTGTACCATGTTTGATTATTTTTTCTCTTTGCTTTTGTATTGCGCTGATGGAATGGTATGTGTGCTCTTATGAATGCTGGGCTCATGTTTTAATAAATATTTTACACAAAAAAAAGTGAAAATAGCTTAATAACATTATAATAGATCTGTTGACATGCAAACCTATCTGAAATGATCATGTCAAAAGCACCCCAACAGCTAGGACAGGGAGTAGTGTAGTCCCGATATGAACGTTGGTTCCTCCAAATGGACCCATCACTAATACATTTGAGATAGAGGTAAATAATCAGGACTGAGGCAATCTCAATAAGAATGACAGACACAAGTTGTTGTTTGACATTTTATATATATATATTAATAGGCAAAATACATAAAATATGCCATCAGTAAGTTTAGGAGCAAAGTCTATAATTCATAAATACAAAAAACTGAGTAAAGTTCAAACTGAAACCCGGCATACATTTGCCTTCTAAAGGTAGGAAGTAGGGGGTCTCCGGGGTACAGAAAAAGGTATGTTATTCTATATGGCTTTAGACAAAGACTTTCCTACATTTCTACAAAAATACATGATTCTCAGAATATGCACTAATGAGGACCAAGCTAGAGGAAACATTTAACTACAAAATACATTTGAGGATTCTATGTCAGGACTGGAGGCTTCAGATTATGCTTTTCCTTCTTCGCTGTTTATTACAATCCAAACTCACAGCAGCCTAGAAAAGCACTTAAATCCAAAAAATGTTTACATCCCGAAACAGTAGGGATTAGAACATTTCATCAGTCAAATACATTAGAACTACATATCCCATCAATCTAGGAAACATTATCATCTTAGTCCTTTCACAGTGTCCATAACGTGGAGAAAGGGCGTCCATTTTGTGCCATCTTCCTCTTTCTTCGCTGCTTCGCAGCCAGTTAAGTGCTTTGCTCATCTCTCTCACTTCATTGAATGTTTATGTGGGGGTTTTGCTTGCCATTGTATATTTATTTGTATATTTGTTTCTATGAAACGCTAGATATATCTTTGGGGGCTCTGAGGTGACCTTGTTGCTGTTGCGTGTTGCCTTTTTCTTCTTTCAGAGCCCATTAATCGCAGGGACGTTTTTGCCCCTCACGCGATGTCCCCGATGTTATTGCGGCACTGTTGTGGCCGCTAGAGGGCACCGTCGCGTCTCGTTCTCCTCAGCGCGGTTTCCTCTCTATGACGGGAGCCGCGCTGAGGAGGGAGAGCAGTGCCGGAGCCTCGCCCGCCGCCTCACCACGAACGCCCATTGGGTTGTATTTGCCTCAACTTGAACGCGCCGCAGGGGTCCATATTAGCGGTTCTACCGCGACGACGCCTATGGGCAAAAAGTATGCACTTTCAATGTTTTTTTCCTTCACCGCATTACACGTTACCGGTTGGACGGTAATTGACAGGGGGTTTTCAAATTAGTGACAAGCGCGCAGGGAGGCGGATTTAGACCCGGTCTATCAGAGAGGGTCAGCCTCAATATAGACTGGTTCTGCCAGCTCCACAAACTCTTGCTAGACTACGGCTTGCCCATATTCTGGTACTCATTGCCAGTGAAGTCCTCAGCCTATCTCCAGTGTTAATATCCAGTGAGCTTGTCAAGTATGGCAGAGTGCTATTATGAGGAAGAGGAGGAGACTCATCAATATTTATGTGATGAGGAGTTTTACAATGCGGTGGACAGTTCCATTTACCGCTGTGTGCAGGAGATAGTGGGTCCTATGGAGGATAGACTGTCAGCTCGCATTGTGGAAGAGTGTACTAAGATAGCGCAAGCGCAGTCAGGGACATCTGGGGTTAGCCCAGCACCCTTGGAGGGAGACCCACCCGCCCTTAAGAGGGTTTGTAGGGATGGAAGCTCGGGGAGCGCAGGGTGTAGATAGGGACGCCTTTGAACGCCTACGTGACACCTTCCTAGCTAAGGTGACCAGCTGGGATAGCCCCTTCCTCTCCGGGAGGGATTTCCCCAGTGGACACGGATGACGACGAGGAATCTGTGCGTTCTTGGCGACCGTCCAGCTCCGCAGCCGAGTTACCGCAGGACAGTTCAGGCATGCTGGACCCGGATGAAATCATTCATCCAAGGTCGACTGCTTGGACACCTGGGGACAAGGTGGTGAAGTTTGTGGCGGGGCGCCTCCGCAAGCCCTTGGGAAAGGAGGCAGGAAGTTGTCTGGGGGATTTGGCCTCTTCTGAGGTGGGAGCAGTAGCGCAGGGAGGTCTGTTTGGGGACCCATTTATTAAAGAGCTTGGGAAGTTTCATTCCACTTTCACCTCGCTGGACAAGGCCCAGTCCAGTATCAAGAGGGTGTTCCAGCAGCGTTTTTCCCGAGGGGCCGGACGTGGTAGGGGACTCACGACCGGCCGTGGCGGTCAGAATGTACCCAACAAAGGGCAAGGCTCCGTCAGAGGCCAAAAGAATACATCGGCCAACTACACCAACTTTTATCCAACCAGAGGCCAGCACTTCAGAGGGCATGGGGGTTTCAAGAACAACGCCGGAAACAATGGTTCCCATGGTAAGTCTGATTTCTGCGGATCAGGTGCGAATTGGCGGCTGACTAGCGACCTTTCCAGATGCTTGGGCAGCAATTACAGCAGACGCATGGGTCCTTCAGACCGTCCGCGGTTTCCGTATAGAATTCTACGATCGTCCCTATCAGGTAAGGGCTCCCCGCCCTATCAGTTTTTCTCTAGCCGATGCGCGGTTGATCGACGAAGAGGTGCCGGCGCTACTTCGCAAAGGGGCCATTTGTCAGTCAACTCGGCATCCTCACAGTTTTCTCAGCAACATCTTCCTAGTGGAGAAAACCGATGGGGGAAAGCGGCCCGTGATTAATCTCAAAGATTTCAACGGGTGGTTGGTCTACCATCATTTCAAAATGGAGGGAATCCACCTTCTCCGCGATGTTTTTCTCCTGAATGACTGGATGGTCCGTCTGGACCTCAAGGATGCGTACCTGGTGGTACCCATCCATCCCCCTCACCGTCGGTTCCTGCAGTTTCTCTGTAAGGGTCAGGATTTCGAGTTCACCGCCCTTCCATTCGGACTTTCATCAGCCCCTTGGTGCTTCACCAAGCTGTTGCACCCGGTCCTGCGGAGCCAAGGCATTCGGATGATTGTCTACCTGGACGACATCCTTTTGATGGCCCAGAGCCCCAAGAGGTTGGCTCTTCAACTTCAACAGACAGTTTCCTTGTTACAGGGTCTCGGCTTCATAATCAACGAAGACAAATCCGTCTTCACTCCATCTCAGAAAGTAGTTTTCCTCGATTTCGTAGTGGCTCTTTGTAGGCCTCTTTAAGTCTTCCATCCCGGAAGATGGCCAACATTCGACACGTGCTGAGGCAGACCATTTCCAAGTCTCACACCTCATTGCCAGAGTGGTAGGCCTTCTTTCCTCCTCCATTCAGGCAATCTTGCCGGGGCCCCTCCATTATCGAGTCCTTCAGCGCCTCAAAGCACATCACCTCAGGAGAGGTCTGAAGTACGACCAGCTGGTTCCCCTCTCGGAGGAGGTCAAAGGGGAAATGTCCTGGTGGCTCTCCCATATGGAAGCCTGGAACGGCCGAGCAATTTTCGGGTCAGCACCAGATTTAGTAATAGAGTTGGACGCCAGCAGATCAGGCTGGGGCGCCCGCTGCGGGGATTTCTCCACAGGCGGCGCTTGGTCGTTAGAAGAGCAACAACTTCCCATCAATTGTTGGACCAGAGATTCAGTGAGGTCATGTGTCCTCCTGCGAATGGACAACATCTCAGCGGTTTGATACGTCAACCATCTGGGCGGTCCTCGGTCCAGAGCACTGGCGGAGCTAGCAAAGGACTTTTGGGATTATTGTCTAGCCCACCACGTCTCTGTGACAGTAGAATACCTGCCGGGCCGGTCCAACCAGGTGGCAGATTGGCACTCGAGATACCTGCGGTACTCCAGTCTTTGGAAGCTGGACACTCAGGTGTTCCAATGGTTGAGCAACCTGTGGGGTCCTTTCTCAATGGATCTGTTTGCGTCCTGTCTGGATTACCAGCTCCCACGGCTTTTCAGTTGGAGGCCGGATCCTCTTGCGGAAGCCACGGATGAGTTTCTCCAGAATTGGAGCCAAGAACAGGCTTACGCATTCCCTCCTTTTTTGATGATTGTGCGAGTGGCGGCCCAACTTTGCTGCCAAGGGGCGGAGGTGACAATGATAACGCCTGTTTGGAGGTCACAAGTTTGATTTCCAGTTCTTCTGGAACTTTCTTGGGATTCTCCAATCCTACTCCCCCGGCTCCCTCATCTTCTTCTCAATCCGGACTGGGACCCGCATCACCTCATAATGCAGGATACTCTCCGCCTCATGGCATGGCGGCTTTCCGGCGACGTTGGTTGTTCCCAGGCCTTTCGGAATCAGCTGAAGATTTTTTGTCAAAGGCCTGGGCGAGCAGTACCGTAAAGAGGTACCGATCCGCTTGGTCCAGGTGGGTTCGTTGGTGTCTTCGATGAGACTTGGATCCCCTGGTCGCAGGCGTAGTTTCTATCCTGAATTTCTTGGCGGAGCTGGCATCAGACGGCCTGGCGTACCTCACCATTAACGCAATGCGTACGGCGATTTTGGCAGCGCACGAGCCGGTGGACGGTGTCCCGGTCGGGGAGCACCCTTTGGTGTGTAAACTCCTCAGAGGCATTCGACTTTCTTTGCCCCCGGAACCACGTTATTCGGTCCTGTGGGATGTCAACGTTGTTCTGAACCTTTTTCGTTCATGGTACCACTCTTTGAAAGAGCTGTATGCCAAGTTAGCTATGCTTTTGTGTTTGGTATCTTGTCGGAGAGTCTCGGATGTGCGAGGCTTGGACATTTCGGCGAGGAGTTTTTCCCCGGAAGGGGTTACTTTTACAGTGGGACGCCGCACAAAGTCTGCGTCGAGAACAATCTCTTATCCAGCGTTTGTACACGTTCCCAAACTCTGTGTGGTCCAGTGCCTAAAAGCTTATGAAGATGTCACTACAGAACTTCGTCCTCCGGGCGAAAGACAATTGCTCATTGCTTTACGGAAGCCACACAAGGCAGTGTCCTCCCCCACCATAGCCAGATGGGTGCGGTTGGTTTTGCAGGAAGCAGGCATTGATACTAAAATGTTCGGTGCTCACTCGGCTAGAGGAGCCTTGGCCTCGAAGGCTTTTTCATTAGGAACGCGTTTGGAGGACTTGATGCGGGCGGCAGATTGGTCCTCGGATTCCACTTTTAAAAGGTTTTACTTCAAACCAGTGGTGGATATTGCAAATTTAGTGGTGAGTAAGCTTTGAACTAGCATAATCTGAAGCCTCCGGTCCTGACATAGAATCGAAATTTGCCGAGCTTAGTAACAGTAAGTTTCAATTCTATTAAGGACACGGAGGCGAGGATTATCCCTCTCAGACCTCCTTGGGGAGATCCCACCGGTATAGCAGTAAGTAATCCAGTTTGATCTCATTGTGACTTCAATTGTTAAGTAATTCAGTTTGATTTCATGGTGACTTCAATTGTTATTGTTATAGCAACTTTTATCCTGTGAAGAGTTGGCTTGCAGAAGGTAGCTTGCTCTTACGACGCTTACGCTGTTGTGTCTCTTCCAATAGGTAATGAGGGTTCAAAACAAGACCAATGAGAAGTTGGCGTGACTCGCACGAAGAAAGAGGAAGATGGCACAAAATGGACGCCCTTTCTCCACGTTATGGACACTGTGAAAGGACTAAGATGATAATGTTTCATGGATTGATGGGATATGTAGTTCTAATGTATTTGACTGTTGAAATGTTCTAATCCCTACTGTTTCGGGATGTAAAATTATTTTTGATTTAAGTGCTTTTCTAGGCTGCTGTGAGTTTGGATTGTAATAAACAGCGAAGAAGAAAAAGTATAATCCTCGCCTCCGTGTCCTTAATAGAATTGAAACTTACTGTTACTAAGCTTGGCAAATTTCGATTCTCTCTTAATAGTATTGCATTGGATTTTAGTTGCTCTCACAGTTTATTCAAGCATACTAGTTGATACATTATGTAGGAAGGTGGAATCAGACTATATGGTTACCCCCATTTTTTCCTGGTGTTTTGCTGGTTTTCGACTTAGTTGGACTGGGATCCTGCTATTCAGGGCCCCAGTCTATCTGCTTTCTCTCTAAGACTGAATCCATGTACATTAGGTACACTCCAGATTGGTTACTAGGTTACCCTTGTGAGTTCCTAGTATATGGTACCTTAGGTACCAAGGGCTTAGGTACCCCAGAGACCTACCAGGGTCTGAAGCATGTATTATGCCACCCCTGGCACCACAGGTCCGCACTAGCAGCCTGGGTAAGGTGGTGTAAGCACCCCTTACTGGGATATAGTATACCTATATCCACCATTTAAAACAGACACATATTAACCTATAAGCCACTCCTATGGCAGGCCATGACAAGCCTGAAGGCAGAGTGCTTGGTTTTGTGTGAAAGGGTGCCCTAGCATGAGCTGAGCCCCTCTGTAGCTTTCGGAATCCCTTCCTTATAGCTGTTCTGTGATATGGCCATACCATATACTCTTAAGTGCATTATAATCCTTGTGGTTAATGCTAACTTTGGTTTGGCTTTCTCAAAACATGTTGTGTTTGGTGTCAAACACTTTGGAATACTACTCCCCCCCCCACCACCAGTTCTGGCAGCGGTGGTAGCATTCCACCCTTCTAGAGGGAGAAGACATGTACACACTTACTTTCCCGGTAATAGTTTAAAAGCTCCTCAGCATCACAAAATGGATGCTGCTGCCACAGACACCAGTCTGACCTCCTGCTGCTGGATGAAACTCCGGCAGAGGAGGCCTGGACAATAGGCTTCCTGTCCAGGGAGGTGCCAGCACCTCCCCAGACAGGCTTTAGTATATTGGTGCAGGGTGGGTTGCATTCAGTGAATGCTTTTCAGACAGTACCTGGGGCACACAAGGTGTCCCCGTGCATTTCCCAGTTCAAACTGGTTGCTGCGGTACTCAGTCCCAGCTCTGGCGTGAAACTGGACAAAGGGGAAGGGGTGTAACCACCCCCTTCCCAGGTCCTCCCATAGGTGGGACCCTAGAGTTAGTCCAATCCCTAAACTTAGTATAAGAATAGGACCCGGTCCCTAGGACTTTAGATTACCCTGGACGAAACTCTGAAACATAAATCTTGGACATTCGACATTCCATATCGACTGGAAGACGGAAGAAATCTCCCTTGGGGTCAAGGAGTGACTCCCCTGTTCAAACAGGCACCAAAGAAGCATCTTGCCTGTCTGCATTTTCGAGGCTCATGCCGGACCCCGAAGAATCTGCGACACAGAACACAGACTTCCAGACATCTCCGAGGCTGACACGAGTTCCCAGCGAAGCTGAGACCTGTAGCTATCACGAGGGACTGGAACTCCTGGACATCCTGCACATTTGCTAGTGCATCGACTTCCCAAGCTTTCCCGAAGTTGTGCATTGGGCTACTTGTAGTCCAAGCCCTGAGCACCTTTTGGTTCGAAGATTGTGAGCCTACACTCCACGAGTGTTCCGTGGGCCCGCTTTCACCCTCTCCGCTTGAGGCTCCTTCGCGATCCCTAGTCCGTCAACTGGTGGGTCCCGATGAAGGACAATCCTTTGTTTCTTGGGCTTTCCTGGTTGCTTTATACGTGCCCTGACTCCCCTCCAAAGGGTGAGTCTCTCAGACCTTGCTGGTCTGCATCAAAGCCAATCTTGTCATCTTGCATGGGTTGCTGTTGCCAAAGCTTGTTGGGTCCAATCCGGATAACGATGCTGCAGCACTTAACATCCGACATGGGACAGCTCGAATCCAGCTCCTGGTTGTCGTCGACACCTCCTGGTCCTCGTGGCTGAAGAGTTAAGCTTCACCTACATCACCTTAAAGCACCCGACAATGGCTGGCATCTTCTTGTCGCCGTCCTGGTCACTGGCTAGTGACCCAGACTCTGTCCCCTCTGCTTTCAGGTTCTTCAGATCTCTATTCCACCCTTGGATCCATCTGGACACTTTTCCTCTGGTCGCCTGCAGCATTTCTTTGCAGCTCTCCATTGAAAACGACAACAAAACCAGACACGAAAAGACACCTATGCACCCGGCTTCCCTGGGTTAGGTAACACGAGTACTTCGGTGCTCCCGTGGGTCTTGACTCTCAAAGTGTCCAGTACTGAAAGCGTTCCACCATAGTCCACTCCTAATTATCCCTCATCTTTCACTTTGTAACTTTAACTTTCGCCGCAGAAGTCAATGGTGAGTCGCGGCTGTGTTTAGACCCTGCACGCGTCCCCCGTGGGTCTCCTGCATACCTACCTTGGGTGATTCCTGGTTGCCCCAGCGGTTCTAGAGGCCCTAGGCCTAACTTCTATCCCTCACGTGGTTCTTATACCACTTACTTAGTATATGGTTTGTGAGGCCCCTAGGGCAAAACGTACGCTGTGCTAATTTACTGTGTGCTATTTAAGTTCTTGTATTGTACTTTTGCCTCTAGCCTCATAAAGAGACTAGAGGGGTGTGTTTTAGAATAAATACATATATTTTATATATATACCTGGTGTGGTGCTCTTTCATTTGATTATTCAAGAGATTATAGACTGGTAAAACAAGCTGTTTAACATTCCTTCAAGACTTAGCCAGAAGGCTGCTCTCCACAGCTACCACTAGGATAGCTTTCTATAAAGGTTGTCTTAAACTTACAATCAATAAGGGTCGTTTGGACTGGTGCAAGGTGACCACTAGAATAGTGGACATTATATGCCAGGCCAACTTCTCACATATTGTACACAGATAGCCTAGGACAGTTGGAATGTCCTTGGTTAAGAGAGGTGCTGGGAAAAGTCCATAGAAATGTTCTTCTTCATTCAGAATAAGAAGCAGTAATACTAGATATCATGTGGTATACTACGACTGCGATTTAAGATGGAAAGGAGGTCATGCACCCGATTTCAATGATACTGTGGTGTAATATTATGCACCGATAGCAGTAAGTGCACGAGCTACTGATAGTATAGCTCAGAAACAGAGACACCACCACCACTCCATTTTTCTAAGCTGTAAGCTTAAATCAGAAGTCAAATCAGTGAAATGTCTTATTAAAAAAGAACATTTCTGTGTTTACAAATAGATGAAGCACTAGAGTAAAATTATCTTATTTGCATTATTATTCCAACTCTAGAAAGCAATAGGTTTATAGATAAATTAAAAGGTCCAACCCTGTCTGTGCACACACCCTATTGGAAAGCAAATAAAGATTAGTATTTTGGTCACAGTCAATCAGTGGTGGTGTCTTGGTTAAAGGACAACGGCAAGACCTTGGTGCCAAAATAAGTTGAGACCGCACTAACAGCTTCACAATTCAATCAATCAATCAATCAATCAATCATAACACTTGTATAGCGCACTACTCACCCGGAAGGGTCTCAAGGCGCTTGGGGGAAGGGGTCCGCTACTGCTCGAACAGCCAGGTCTTGAGTTGTCTCCTGAAGGCGAGATGGTCCTGGGTCAGCCGAAGGTGGATGGGGAGGGAGTTCCATGTCTTGGCCGCCAGGTAGGAGAAGGATCTGCCTCCGGCGGTGGCTCTTCGGATGCGTGGTACGGCGGCGAGGGCGAGGCTAGTAGACCGTAGCTGGCGGGTGGGCGTGTAGAAGGTCAGGCGGTCGTTGAGGTACTTGGGGCCCAGGTCATGGAGAGACTTGTGTGCGTGGGTGAGGAGCCTGAACGTGATCCTCTTGTTGACGGGGAGCCAGTGCAGGTCCCTCAGGTGGCCGGAGATGTGGCTGCGTCGGGGGGTGTCCAGGATGAGTTGGGCGGAGGCGTTCTGGATTCGTTGGAGTCTTTTCTGTAGCTTGGCTGTGGTTCCGGCATAGAGGGTGTTTCCGTAGTCCAGTCGGCTGGTGACGAGGGCCTGGGTGACCGTCTTCCTGGTTTCGGTCGGGATCCATCGGAAGATCTTGCGAAGTATGCGTAGGGTGTGAAAGCATGATGAGGAGACGGCGTTGACTTGTCTGGTCATCGAGAGGGAGCAGTCCAGGATGAAGCCCAGGTTGCGTGCGTGGTCTGTTGGCTTGGGAGTGGTGCCCAGGGCTGGGGGCCACCAGGAGTCGTCCCAGGCGGAGGGCGATGGTCCCAGGATGAGGACTTCCGTCTTGTCTGAGTTCAGTTTCAGGCGGCTGTTCTTCATCCACTCGGCGACGTCTTTCATCCCTTTGTGTAGGCTGGTTCTGGCGGTGTCGGGGTCTCTGGTGAGGGAGAGGATCAGCTGGGTGTCGTCGGCGTAGGAGATGATGTTGAGGTTGTGTTGGCATGCGATGGCTGTGAGAGGTCTCATGTAGACGTTGAAGAGGGTGAGGCTGAGTGATGATCCTTGCGGTACGCCGCAGATGACTTCGGTGGCCTCGGATCGAAACGGGGGGAGGCGGACTCTCTGTGTTCTTCCGGCGAGGAACGAGATGATCCACTCCAGTGCCTTCTCTTGGATGCCGATGTTGCTGAGGCGTTGAACTAGGGTGCGATGGCAGACAGTGTTGAACGCTGCAGAGAGGTCCAGGAGGACGAGTGCCGCTGTTTCCCCGTTGTCGAGCAGGGCTCGGATGTCGTCAGTGGCTGCGATGAGGGCGGTCTCGGTGCTGTGGTTGGCTCTGAAACCGGACTGCGAGGGGTCGAGGGATCCGCTCGTCTCGAGGAAGGCGGCAAGCTGTCTGTTGACGATCTTCTCGATGACTTTGGCAGGAAAAGGGAGGAGCGAGATGGGGCGGAAGTTTTTGAGGTCGGTGGGGTCCGCTGTTGGTTTCTTCAGTAGGGCGCTGAGCTCGGCATGCTTCCAGCTCTCCGGGAAGGTGGCGGTGTTGAAGGAGGTGTTGATGATGTTCCGGAGTTGGGGTGCGATGATGGAGTCGGCCTTGTTGAAGACGTGGTGGGGCCGGGGGTCGGTTGGAGATCCGGAGTGGATGGTGTTCATCGTGCGGGCTGTGTCTTCGGTGGTCACCGTGGTCCAGCTGCGGAGGGTGGCGGTGGGGGGCGTTGGTTCGACGGTTGGGTGCGTGGATGGTGCGCCGAAGCTGTTGTGGATGTCGGCGATCTTGCGGTGGAAGAACGAGGTGAGAGAGTCGCAGAGATCTTGTGAGGGAGTGATGTCGTTGTTGCCGGTGCTGGGGTTGGAGAACTCCTTGACGATGCTGAAGAGTTCCTTGCTGTCGTGGGCGTTGTTGTCCAGTCGTTCCTTCAGTGATTTCTTCTTGGTGGTGCGGATGAGCTGGTGGTGCTTGCGGGTGGCGTGTTTGAGGGCGGTCATGTTGTCAGTGGTCTGGTCGAGGAGCCAGGCTTTCTCGAGGGTGCGGCAGGTTTTCTTGGAGTCCTTGAGTTCGTCGGTGAACCAGGAGGCCTTCTTGCTTCTGGGTCTGCTGGGAGGGTTTTTCAGTAGTGCGAGGTCGTCGGCGCAGGCGGTCAGCCACTTCGTGAAGTTGCGGGCTGCTTCGTTGGGGTCCGTTGTGCTGGCGGGTGGGTTCTGGCTGAGGGAGGTGGTGAGCTGGTCGGTGGTGATCTTGCTCCAGCTCCTGTGAGGAACCTGTTGCGGGTGGTGGTGGGTTGTGGTTCTTCTGAAGCTGAAGTGGACGCAGCTGTGGTCGGTCCAGTGGAGTCTGGTGGAGTGGCCGAAGGTGATGTGCTTGCTGGATGAGAAGACGGGATCAAGCGTGTGGCCGGCGTAGTGGGTGGGGGTGTTGACCTGTTGCTTGAGTCCGAGGTTGGCGAGATTGTCCAGCAGGGCAGCGGTGTTGCGGTCCTTGTTGTTCTCCAGGTGGAAGTTGAGGTCCCCTAGGAGGATGTAGTCTGCGGAGCGGAGGGCGTGTGGGCTGATGAAGTCCGCGATGTCTTCGCTGAATTGTGTGCGTGGTCCCGGGGGTCTGTAGATGAGCGTGCCTCTGAGGGTCGTCTTTGGGTCGGTGTGAATCTGGAAGTGGAGGTACTCTGCGGCGGCGAAGGTGTCGTTGGAGTTGGTCGTGATGCGGATGGTGTTCTTGTGGACGATGGCGATGCCTCCTCCGGTCTGGTTGACGCGGTCCCTCCTGATGATCTTGTACCCGTCCGGGATGGCGATGGCGATGTCGGGCGCTGAGGAGGCGGTCATCCAGGTTTCCGTCAGGAAGGCGACGTCTGGTGATGTTGTGTCGAGCAGGTTCCAGAGTTCGACGGCGTGTCTGTGGACGGAGTGGGTGTTGAGCAGGATTCAAGCAACAACCCATTTGCAGCACCAGATAAGAATTGACTCCTGGCACTCACAGAGACATTCAAACCTAAGCATCTCAAGCAAAACATTATAGAGGTATGGCAGAATCATTGGTAATGAAGCATTTACATAAATATGACATATAGTTATATATGAGGCCTTCACAGTGATGATAATATGAAACAGACCTACAACATCTCCTCCCTTTAGACAATAAGGAAAGCAAGAAACCTAAAAGAAAGTATAAATGATATAATAATCCAAAATAAATTCACTAGGCAAGAACATTAATAGAAAACACATTTACTTAATTACTAACCTTTTATTTGCATGTTCTGTGACTTCTCTGTATGTTGTGCAACCTTCTCTGACCAAAGTCATCCATCTCCTCCTCCTCTCTTTGTGTCAATCCGCATCCAGCCCTAACTGACTAGAGCTATGGCCTATTTGTGTTTGGTATCTAAGTAATGAAACAGACCTGGAAAATCAACTTCTAACTTTACCTATGACTTACCTGGCCATACCCCAGTCTGCAAAGAGTAGGAAACAATTTTGAACTGTTTATCGCTGCTGCCACATGTAACACACTCCCTGACCATTTAGCTAATATGAAAATCCCAATCCGGGGCACCAGAATTTGGACATACTCTGTGTCAAGTTAGAATCTCACCCAAATAGCTCTCCTTCTAGTTCCACGATCAGGTCTCTTCACTTGTAAGATGGGATGAATTTGAACCCTCACAACAACAGCCCGCAATCCACAGAAAGTTCCTCAAAATGACACAACCTGTTCTTTACCTCCAGGAATGGGTGCATTTGCCTCTTTGAAACAGGGTCTGACAACACATGTACTAAAAACTGTAGTCTGATTTTACCAAGGTCATTTTTCTCCTTGTTTACTGTTATACGTGTCATTGTGCTGCATTAGAACTTACACTAAAATCCTGCCATGTTCAGCTCTATCTTTTCCTGCAATCAGATTGTCATCCTGGGATGTGACTACTCATCCGATACCCTCCAAGACCTTGAACATCATTCTTTGAAATACTGAATCAGCAAACTCTGATCAAAAGGGCATTTTGCAAAATTTAAATGTTCTAATAGGCAACACAAAAGCAGCGAAGTGCTTCACTTCTGGCGCTCCATGATGATATTATGACACAAGATCAACTTTAGTAAAATACTTTGCACCACCAAATGTCATCAATGTGCCGCCAATATACAGTAGGGGATGAGAATCAACCCCAATCTGTTGGTTGAAGCTATTGAGATCACTCTAAACTCTCAAGTTATAATTCTTGATAGGGCGATAACCAGAGTAATGACTGTATTGGTTTGATTATCCCCAAGTTACACATCTATTTCAACGCTGCTGGGACAGAAAAGTCCTTGCATAGTACTGTATGTGTACCCCTGCCCTAAGTGACCCTGCTGCAGTTACACCTGGATCCTTGGTAACAATCATTTTAGTTATGGGAGAAAATAGATCATGCGTGACATAGGCTTGCCTCACAGACTGCATTCTTGCTAAGATTGGGAGGGGTGCCCAAAGCTCTACCCTCAGACGGTGGAAGGCTACTGCCTTCACCTATAGTTAGATGGTGGCAACATACCATGTTTTCAGTAATAGTGATCAGTAGAGTGAACAGATCTTTATTACCCATATCACTGAAGTGGCGCCTTATAGCTCACTCGCACGCAGTTCTGCTGCCAAGGACTTAACTCACCCTTGGGTGGCATTGGGTTGTATGCAGCGGCAGACAGTGCACATGGTTGTGTTTGTGCTCTAGAATGTTTGTGTGCATGTGAAGTGGTACAAACGCATGGTTGTATGTGCGCACTTGGGTGTATGTGTGCCTGTGAAGTGCACTGTACATGGAAGTCTCTGGATTCCATTTTGGGAGAGCCAGGGTTGGCATGGGTGGAGTTCCAAAACTCTGACGTGCTCCACGGAGTTCCGCAAGGTTCTGAAACTGGCAGTGAGGTAAGTTGTGCGGCTTGCGCTGATTCTTAGCATCAGGCGTTTGTCCCGCGCTGTAAAATCAGTGCAAATGGCACAATGCACAGCGCAAGAGGGTGCAGCTTCTTTCTGCTGCTCAAGTAGATGTTCTACCCGAGTGGCAGCAAGTTTCTCAATACAAGCGGTAGCAACAAGCACCGACTTTCCACTTTGAGAAATCTTTTCTGGAGGTGGTCTAACATTGGCAAGCTACGAGAGAGGAAACTGTCAGCTATGCTGAGTTTTTTGGACCTCTGCGCTCTACATGGAGCGCAGAGTGGGAAAAACTCTGCAAACTCCACAAGCTGAGCAGAGTTTACTGCCCAGGCCTAGCCCGGGGCTTGCTGGAGGAGCTAGTGGTGGTACAGGAGCCCCCAAGCAAATTTATTGATTGCTGCATTCTTGAGAGCTGGGTAGGACAGACATACTGAAGGAAGGAAAAGCCAGGCTTTTCAGTACGCTTAAAAATGGACTCTTTGTCTCTAAAGAAAGATCACTGATCAAAGGGACCTGGAACCATCTCAAGAAGGAGATGGGCCCGATAGGTGAATCATAAAGAGTAGGGCTGGGGTCTACGTAACCCTTTGTTGCACATATATCAGAGGCTAGTCCAGTGTGATCCTCTAGTCTCTTCCATAGTCTGTGTTTAAGGCTGTGAGTTTTAGAGGTACTCCTGCTGATAGACCGCTCTCTGGAGGAACAGCAAGACAGATGAATGGGTACATCACAGGGGGCAACCCCAGAACAAGAACTTCAAAGACAGAGAAATTAAATCGCATTTGTACCTGGAAAAGGATTATAAAAAGGGACACTTAAAACTCCAACATTTTCAAACTGAAGCTGCACACGAGCGTGGAGAAGATCAGCACGACTTTTGTCTGTTGTGACAAGGACTGGGGACTAAGGATGGCTTCATCCTAGGTAAAGGGACTTCATCCTAGGAGAATCAACTCTCCCGGGAGCACCAGCTTCTCACTGACCCAAGATCAGTGGACCTGGTGTGGAAAAGGAGATCGCTCAGCAGGAGCGAGGTTCAGTGGGGATCCTGCTGAGTGGATCCTGGGAAGTAGAGTGTGAGATTCTTGTCCGAAGGAATCAGCACATCGATTGGGTTTGCTACCTGTGTGTGCAGTGGTGGCCCCTGTTTGTTGAGTGGGGGCCAGGGAGCAAATTGAACTGCCATACCAATCTTAGTATCCGCCTGTGTGTGTTGAACATTAGATTGTTAGACTTATAAGACTCTGATTCTCTAGCAGGGCCCAGCTTGAATGTTGTCTCAAGTAAATAGGTAATAACTGCAATCTGTAGCTAGAAGAACAGACAGTGCTAGAATACAGAATGAGTGTGTTATTATTTAGTGTGTATCATATTTCGAGAGAATCCAGTGCTGAAGGGTTACTTGGCACAGTTATTCACCTCCCTTAGAAGGTCAGGCCCAAGTAGATCAAGAGTAAACAGCCTCAACCACCACGGTTGGGCCGAGTAACTGCTGCTTGCCCCGTGGCCCTCTGAATGGGGTTCTTTTTTTAAAGTTTTAAAAGTAAAGTTTATTAAGTAGGAAAAGGGGAAATAACAAGTAGCAGGTTCACAATATAACATAATAACAATGTATTGAAAACATTTGAACAATAAGATAGAACAGGAACATTTTTACAATTACATGTAGTAAACAGGATAAAAAGGGGAGGGAAAAGAAAATAGAAATAGCAAAAAATAAAAGCACTTCTCATGTAATGAAATTAGCATAATTATAAACAGTAGTGGAATCACAAAAATCATAGAGTACATATTATCAGTGAAACAAAAAAGCAGAAGATTTTACAATTAGTATGGAAGCTCTCAGAAGAAAAACAATATATCCGAGGAGGTTTAGATACTTCACCAGTTAAGGGTTGATGTATGAAAGTCCTTGAAACTGAGGAATCTAGAAAAAGGGTTACTGGAGACCAGAGAGAATTTCGTTTAATAGTAAGAGACATTGGGACAGTATATGATCTATCTACTTTATGATTATAACAAACACCATACCACCATGCTTGAAAGGAGATCTGCAGGGCATTCTTCTAATTTTTATTAATCTGTTTAAATGCAACAGCAATTAATAAGTATACAATCTATATATTAAAAGTACAACAATGCCAATCATCAGAAAGACTACCTAAAAATAAATTGGTAAAGGAGAATGGTATATGTGTATGAAAAATAAAGTTATTTGTTTCGACACTTATAACCAAAATTGATAGATGGTGGAACATTCAAATAAAATATGTTTTATATCAGAAATTGATGCTGAACAGGACCAACAAGATGATGCTATCAAATTTGGCGCTATCAAATTTATGTACAGAAACAGGAGTGATTAGAAGGTGGTCATAAATAAAAAAGAGCGTTTGAGTTGTGTTGGCAGCACGTGATGTCTTGCGTATTTTAAGCCAAATTTTGTTCCACAAAGGAACAGGAAAGGAGGTGTAAAGATCTGCTTCCCATGGTAATTCTAGGGTTGATTTTAGTCGATCAACAGTGGGAGAGGTAAGGTGGGTATATATATGAGAAGCAGTAGGGGCAGTTAGCAGTAATATTGGTATAGGTGAAATAGGAAGAGGGGAAATGGATATTGAATCCATTGAAAGGTATGTGGTAGAAATAGAAGAGATCAGTGACTGAAATTTGTGTTGATATGAAAGAGTGAAGTGAAAGATGGATTGAGCTTGCAAAAAAGAGATAGGTGAATGGTTATGTATCAAGTGATGAGTCCATAATAGACCTTTATCTCTTCAGAAAAGATAGTTTTATTATTAATTTTAAATAATGTATTATACCAGATAAAGGATTAAAGGAATTGATCTAGAGGTAAAAGAGCAGAAATATAAAATTGACATCATATTCTGAAAGCACTTTTGATAATAGGAACAGACATGGAAGAAGGGCGTTCAGTAAAGGACAACACTTCTGCAGAAGAGAAAGGTTGAATAAAAGATAATGCCAATTCTGACCAGAAGGGAGATGGAATTGTGGGTGGGCCATCTTGAAAATGTATTGACTGTTTTTAAAAGAAAGCATTTTGACTGAAAATTAGGGAAATGAACTCCCCCTTGCTGCTTTTGCCTTTGCAATTTGGACAAAGATATGCAATGATTTTTATTATTCCAAAAAAAGGTATTGATAATAGAATACATTTGAATAAAAGTAGAGGTGAGAAAGTTAATTGGAATTGCCGAAAGTAAGAAAAGAATGATGTGGGCTCCAAATAAATCCTAAAGGGGGGAAATCATGTTTGAGACACCTTTTGTTAAGTGGAAGGGTTTCACATTTGTCAAAATGAAGTTTATAACCTGCAAATGAGGCAAAAGTGGAAACTGCATTTAAAAAGGGTTGTAAAGAAGAATCAGGAGAGGCCATATATAAAACAATATCATCAGCGTAGATTGAAAATGTAATTTGTTTATCTCCATATTTGAATCCTTGTATGGCACTATTTGGTTGAATTTTAGATAGAAAAAGTTTGAGAGCTACAATAAAAAGAACAGGTGATGGGGACAGCCTTGTCGTACACCTGTGTAAAAGAAAAGTAGAAGAGATTAGGCCATTGACAAATTTGGATGCGGAAGGGGAATAAAAGAGAGATTAAGTCAATTAACTTTTCCCCAAAACCAAACCATGAAAGTGTAGAGAATAAAAACTTCCATTGTATCCGATAAAAAGTTTTCTCAGCATCCAAGGAAATGGCTGCTAAAGAATGTTTATAAGCTTTAGATTTACTCAGAAAAGCCTGGTATTATCAGAGAGTTGTCTACCTTCAACAAAACCAACTTGTTCGTGACCAATTAAATTGGGGAGGAAAGGATCAAGACGTAATGCCAGGATCTTGTCAAAAATCTTATAATCAGAATTAACTAAGGAAATCAGTCTATACTTTTTGCATAACTTATGATCTTTGTTATCCTTTGGTATAAGGCATATTAAGACTTCCTGTAGCAGAATTGGAGGAAGTAAAGAAAGTAAATAATTGATGTCATTTAGAGATTAATTGTTTAGAGAAATGGAGGTAGAATTCAATAGGAAAACTATCAGGCCAAGGAGCTTTACCTTTTTAAATAGAGTTAATGGCAGTACGAATAACATACGTTGTGATATCAGAATCAAGGGAAGAAAAATCACTTTTTAAATCAAATTCCTTATGGACAAAAGAAAGATATGAATTCATATCAGATTGAAGAGGATCTAACTCTGGCTTATATAGCTTTTGAAAGAATTTAGTAAATTCATTAAGGATCATTGTCTGTAAAAAGAGGCATGGAATCATCTCTTAAAATAGTTTCTATTTTAGTTCGCTCTTTTTAAATTTTAAGATAGTTTGCTATGGTATCTGGAACTAGATTTAAGGTGATAAGAGTTAGCCTCTTCCGTGGAGAGTTTATTGAAATCAAATGTAGCTTTAATTAAATTATCTAAACAAGTCTTAGATTGGATTTGAAGTAGGATTGTTCTAAGGATTTAATATGTTTCATTAAATCCAGTGCTTTTTTTAAAAAAAATTTTTTTTCATTTTAACAGTAAGACAAGAGTAGGTATTACAAACATCAGGCGTCAAACAATACAATGCGGGAAAGAGACAGGCGGGGGTTTATGCATACAGGAATCATCATAAGGAACCCACGTTGAATCGCGACTATACACAACAATTAGGAGAAATAAACAGTCTAAGATACGATCGAAAACAACCCCGCCACATCCTTCCCCATACGCAACGATACAGGATAAGTAAGGCTAGTATAGACACCCGGGCAAGTAAGGATGCGTGAAGAATAAACAGCCCACTTCTCGTAAAAGGAAAAAAGGAAAGACAAAAGGGCCATAGAACAAAACAAAGGAAAAACAAAAAAACCCTCCCCTAACCCCCCACCCTACACCCCTGCAATGGCTACGGCCTAACCCACTAGCAGCGTGTCTGTCGCCCAAGAGCTACCCTAAAAGAAGGGAAAGAGAGAAAAAGTGGAGGAGGAGAAACCAAACACACTCCCGGTCTCCCGTGCCCCCCGCCAACAGCGACCACCCCAGACCCAATAAAGCCAACATTTCAGCAAAATATTCAAACCAGTCGGGGGAGTATAGTCAATGGCCACCCAACTCCCGTTACACTATAGGCACAACCCCGGCATTGCTGAAAACTATAATATCGGATCGAAGCAGTAAAATTCAGCCCTGGCCAGTACGATCTTCCTTAAGAGTCTCCTTCCCTCGAGCCGCCATCTTGAGAAAAAATATTTACAACAAGGGGTGGTGAGGGACAGAGTCTCTGAATTAAGCAGAATACTCTCACCCAGTCAAGAGATCAGGGCTAGATCCAACACCGTTTTTTAGCTCATTGCACCATCCCAGTTTCAGAACCTGGCTGTATGCAAATTAGTCTGTTCCTGTCCCAGTGCATGATGGGAACAGGGCAAACCAAACTACAAAAGCCAATTCTTACACTGGGAAGGAAACAAGCTTCCGGGGACCGGTTTCTGGCATTACAGCCGTCTTCGGCCCGGCTTGCTTGAATCCTGATGGTGCAATGAGCAAGGGACTCATGTCTGAGTATACCCTTCCACGCTTAGGGTGGACAAAATTATTTACAACAAGGGGTGGTGATGGACAGAGTCTCTGAATTAAGCAGAATACTCTCACCCAGTCAAGAGATCAGGGCTAGATCCAACACCGTTTTTTAGCTCATTGCACCATCCCAGTTTCAGAACCTGGCTGTATGCAAATTAGTCTGTTCCTGTCCCAGTGCATGATGGGAACAGGGCAAACCAAACTACAAAAGCCAATTCTTACACTGGGAAGGAAACAAGCTTCCGGGGACCGGTTTCTGGCATTACAGCCGTCTTCGGCCCGGCTTGCTTGAATCCTGATGGTGCAATGAGCAAGGGACTCATGTCTGAGTATACCCTTCCACGCTTAGGGTGGACAAAATTATTTACAACAAGGGGTGGTGAGGGACAGAGTCTCTGAATTAAGCAGAATACTCTCACCCAGTCAAGAGATCAGGGCTAGATCCAACACCGTTTTTTAGCTCATTGCACCATCCCAGTTTCAGAACCTGGCTGTATGCAAATTAGTCTGTTCCTGTCCCAGTGCATGATGGGAACAGGGCAAACCAAACTACAAAAGCCAATTCTTACACTGGGAAGGAAACAAGCTTCCGGGGACCGGTTTCTGGCATTACAGCCGTCTTCGGCCCGGCTTGCTTGAATCCTGATGGTGCAATGAGCAAGGGACTCATGTCTGAGTATACCCTTCCACGCTTAGGGTGGACAAAATTATTTACAACAAGGGGTGGTGAGGGACAGAGTCTCTGAATTAAGCAGAATACTCTCACCCAGTCAAGAGATCAGGGCTAGATCCAACACCGTTTTTTAGCTCATTGCACCATCCCAGTTTCAGAACCTGGCTGTATGCAAATTAGTCTGTTCCTGTCCCAGTGCATGATGGGAACAGGGCAAACCAAACTACAAAAGCCAATTCTTACACTGGGAAGGAAACAAGCTTCCGGGGACCGGTTTCTGGCATTACAGCCGTCTTCAGCCCGGCTTGCTTGAATCCTGATGGTGCAATGAGCAAGGGACTCATGTCTGAGTATACCCTTCCACGCTTAGGGTGGACAAAATTATTTACAACAAGGGGTGGTGAGGGACAGAGTCTCTGAATTAAGCAGAATACTCTCACCCAGTCAAGAGATCAGGGCTAGATCCAACACCGTTTTTTAGCTCATTGCACCATCCCAGTTTCAGAACCTGGCTGTATGCAAATTAGTCTGTTCCTGTCCCAGTGCATGATGGGAACAGGGCAAACCAAACTACAAAAGCCAATTCTTACACTGGGAAGGAAACAAGCTTCCGGGGACCAGTTTCTGGCATTACAGCCGTCTTCGGCCCGGCTTGCTTGAATCCTGATGGTGCAATGAGCAAGGGACTCATGTCTGAGTATACCCTTCCACGCTTAGGGTGGACAAAATTATTTACAACAAGGGGTGGTGAGGGACAGAGTCTCTGAATTAAGCAGAATACTCTCACCCAGTCAAGAGATCAGGGCTAGATCCAACACCGTTTTTTAGCTCATTGCACCATCCCAGTTTCAGAACCTGGCTGTATGCAAATTAGTCTGTTCCTGTCCCAGTGCATGATGGGAACAGGGCAAACCAAACTACAAAAGCCAATTCTTACACTGGGAAGGAAACAAGCTTCCGGGGACCGGTTTCTGGCATTACAGCCGTCTTCGGCCCGGCTTGCTTGAATCCTGATGGTGCAATGAGCAAGGGACTCATGTCTGAGTATACCCTTTGCCGTCAGCGAGGGCCCCATCCCGTCGGCCCCGGGAGGTCAGCAAGGTCTTCGGGCACCAGACCCCCACCACGGCATCCGGTGGAACACGTTGGTGTGTCCTCGGTGTAGATCGATCACAGGACCGTCACCAAAAAGCAGCAATTCACGGCACACTTCGGGAGACCGGGCTCAGTCCAGGTCATCACGGCCGTTGTTGATCACTTCCAGACCGAATAGGTTAGAAATCGAGGTCCCGGCTTCCACACGATGTTAGGCCGAAAATGGAGACACGGCATATCTTCGTCGACCGATGAGGTAGAGAACTCGGGATTGCACCGGTAGAAGCAGCAAAACTTCATAAACAAGGGGATCAGGTGTGAAGTCAGGATTAAAGGCAGGATATTCGAGCTGCTGGCGGAGGTCAGCGGAGCCGGGAGCTTACGCGGCCATCTTGGTTGCTAGCGTGATCCAGTGCTTTTTTTTCTTTTTAGTGGAAACATTAGTAATGATAAAATCTCTAGAGGTAGCTTTGAATGTATACCAAATAATTGGAAACAATAAGTCAGGTTATTCATTCCGAGCAAAAAATTCTGTTATAAAAGTATCAAAGTGTTGTGTGAGAGAGGTAGCCAATAAAAGATAAATATTGAAGCACCAATGTCTAACTTTGGAGGGAAGGATGTCTAGATCTAGAATTACAGGTGCATGATCAGAAATTAAAATTGTACCTTTATCAGCTCGTAAGATGTGTTGAAATAAGGGTTTAGAGACAAAAAGGTGATCAATCCTAGACTGAGATAAATGTACAGGGGAGAAAAAAGTATATTGTTGTAACCAGGGATTGCAAATTCTCCAGGAATCAATAAGGGATCTTTGTTTGATGGCTGTGGTGAATTGTTTGTGAATGTAGGAAGGGACAAAAGAAGACTTAGAGGAGCGATCTACTAAAGGATCAATTACCAGATTGCAAACCCCACCAAAAAGAAAGTAGTCATTAGAAATAGACATCAGTTTGGGTGTATGTGAGGGCTAACAAGTGTTATCAGGATGTGTGGGTGCATAAATATTAAAAACAGATATTGGTATTTTGTTTACTTGTAATCTTGTGAGCAGCCATCAACCTTCTTTATCTTATTTTTGTGTTAACAAGGTAACATCCAAAGATTTTTTCACAGAATTACAACTCCATTACGTTTCACATTACCTGATGAGGACAGTGCATATCCCACCCAATGTCTAACAAGTTTTTGATCTCCAATTCAGTAACATGGGTTTCTTGTAACAAAGTGATATCAGCATTTAATTTGGCTAAATGAGTACGTACTCTTTGTTGTTTAATATGTGAGCCTAACCCTTATACATTCCAAGTAATAATGCATAAATTCATGAATAAAGAATTGCAGTGAAATTAGCGTACTCCATAAGTAAAGAATAACAATTACGTAAATTGTTTAATGGGGTAAAAAATAAAACCATGCAGAGAGAGAAATATAACAGAAAATAGCAAGATGAAGAGCAAGATGACGAATACAAAATAAAGAAGAGAGAAAACATAGAAGAGAGTATTAAAATAGAAGGAAAGAAAAGGAAATGCAGATAGAGAAAAGAAAACATGAAAAGGATCAAAGAAATGAGCATGTTCACAGAAACAAATTAAGACAAAAGACATAACAAGTACCAGAACAAAATCGTCGGGAGTGGTGCGACCACAAAGCGAAGAGGACAACAACCGGGCTCCAGAAGCAGCCGGAGGGGAGACATCCAGACCATAGATAAGGTTATAAAAATAGGAGGATTTACTGGACACAACACTAAAAGAGGGTAACCTAAGAAGTGAAGAATCAGATATACATTATTAATTTATACAAAGATATACTTTTAAAAGACTAAGAAAACATGAAATTAAATGGTAAGTTGACCTAGACATTACAAAATACAGCAACAACAATGTGAAACATAATAAGAAAGTTACATGAAGCCTTCAAGTGAAAGGTATTTAGAAGTATCCATTGTTTCCATTTTACAGTTGTCAATACATTTCTGCAGCGCGGAGGGATTTTCATACGTTGTTGTTAGGTCTTGCACCTGCGTTGCAGTGCGCAGCACTGCTCGCGCAGAGAGAGACCTCTTGTACGGGGTTTCAAAACGGACCTAGGAATCGCACACGCTCATGCGTGTACTTTTCCTTTTGGCCCACGTTATTGGCCTTTGTGTGCGTCTTTTTTATAAAAAACAGCACGCAATTGGCCAAAGGCGGTTGCATTGCTCGGCCCATGGCCTATTGGTGTCTATTACGCGCACCGCTGCCATGTGGTTTCAATTATTGTGCCCTGACACGGGTGCGATAATTGAAACCAGATGTCGAACAGTGGCGCGCACGCACCACTCGCGGGCTTCTTTTTTTTTTGGATCCATTTCACAGGGAAGCAACTAAATGAAAGAACGAAAGAGCGTGTTAATGTCACACTATCCAGAACTGTGGAGTGCGCGTGAGATTTATTTCAAAAGCTTTTTTTTAATACAATTGTGCGCACTAGTTTTTGCTTAGCAGAAGTGTACTGTGGTTTTTGCGAACACCTACATTGTATTAACATGTCAGGGGACTCTGACAGGTTCACCCTGTTTTTTGTGCCTGGAGCTGCTGGGCGACGGTGAAGTTTGCTCCACTCTGCAGGACATGTGGGAGGGACACCACCGTCAAACGCCTGAGTTTTTTTTCTCTTCGTTGGATTGGCCGTATTCTCATGCCGTGCCACTGCCCCTGAACACACCCACAGCCGGCAGTCCTCGCCCTCCCAGGTCTCCTCCCCGGCCCGGATGTGGAGCTGCTTTTAAAGGAGATGCAGTGCGCATGGGGCTCCGGCAGTGCTCGTCACCTCACAGCTCTCTCTGACACCCCACCGAGCCGCTGCCATGTCGGACCAGGCCACCTTCGATACCGACGTCATGACCCTGACCTGCTTCATGATGCTGGAGGGCAGGAAGGCCAAGGAGACGGGAGAGATGACCCAGCTGCTCAACTCCCTCTGCACGCCTGTCAAAGCCATCTCCTCAGCCGTCAGCAAAGACTTGGAAACTGCCCATCCCTCCCTCTCCACCACACTCATTCATACATGAACACAGACAGTCGCAAAGGTACGCAATAACATTTGATCACACTCAAAAAGACGCACACACTCCATGCTCATACAGCTCACACAGCTAAAACACATACACACACATATTATCCAAACAGATTAAACAGGAACGCTCACTATCTATCTCATTCTCTCTCTTTCTCTCTCGCGCACACACACTTTGCACAGGGTTTTAAGTGGGGCGGGTCCTGCCGGGTCTGCCACCCGGCAGGAAGTAAAAACTGACTATCAAAACGTGTCCTTATCTGTACAAGCAAAAACACCGACAGTGATCGAGTTCTCAACAATGATGGTTAAAAATCTTAAGGTATTTTTTCCAGCTGTGACTCCTTAGTTTTTTTATGCCCGCTGTGACTCTTGTATAGAGCATACTGTGAAGTGAGTCGTGTCTAGTTGAGATAAGGGTGTGGATGGGTGTTTATGAAGGACACACTTTAATGCTTTGAAGTTGAGGCAGAGGGTAGTGTGAGTTTCCCGCAGTGCCTCTCTGGGAGTCATAAAGGTGCACAGCCTATATGCTCATCCAGTCATTGCCCTATCTGCTGAATAAACAATAATGGTCCCTTGTTTGCCTTTTGAAACTGTAGGAAAATATGTGAAGGGGGTACTCAACTGTTCAAATATGGCCAGTGCCAAAAGAAAAGATAATGCTGTGTTTACAGTTTCGTGGGTGGGTTGTGTGTGGAAATGTAAATGGACGAGTTGAAAGAAGATACAAGCAGATGGGGATGGGCATAGGTGATTAACAGAGTGCAAGACACTAGGGGAAAGTGCCCTAAAGGGTATAACAGGAGTGACTGGAAAACCTAGAAGAACCACTACCCCTTCTACACAGACCGTAGTAATGCTCAATCTACTGTCCCATATTTCCACAATGGAAACATTTCTAATTCTAAATATTCACAACAGTCTTAGTTATTCAGATGTGCATTTGCACTAAGTTGAACACGAGCTAACATTCTGCATTGTCAATGGTTATCTACAATTTGACTTAATTTATCAGTGCTTGGTGGAGGGAGTGCACTGCAGAGCTGACCACTGACATGACGGGTAGCATGGATTAGAGAAGGTGAGAAGAAAGGAGTATTCAAACAAGGATGTACTCTAGAGAGTGAATATAATATTTCTTTGAATTGTTTGCTTTGAGGAAATAGCAGAAGAATCCTCCATTTTTATTCAGAGAAGAGAGAGGGATAAAGTGGTGTCTCTCATTACTTATATTCCTGGAAATACTTTGCTGTTAGAACATTGTGCGCTGCCTTGGATTGTGACTTTGTTTATTTTTGTTTAAATGTCTTTATTGATTTTAAGATAAACATATCACACATAAGAATTGGATACATTCCATAAACCCTACATAGGCTACAAGTTCAGTTCCATTTTAAGACAAACCAAGCATTTGCAATGCAATAGGTCTGGCATTATTGAATGTTTGAGCTATTGCTGTTGCATTATTATTAGCAATGCCAATAGCTCAAACTTTTATAATGCGAGACCTATTGTATTGCAAATGCTTGTTTTTTTATTGTAAGTTACTTTAAAGAAGCATGGATTGAAAAGACTAAATCTGGCTCCAAGGGAATGTAAGACAGGTCGCATGTCTAAATATTTCTTTTGTCTGTCTGCTGTAGCTTTAGCCAGATATTGAACAAAATATAATGGGTTTCCTGACCAAGTAACACTTTGTTTGGTTTTTGCTGCTTCGATAACTGTGAGAAGATCCTGATATTCCTGAAAAAATACTATGACACCCGGAGGTTTTTGTGGTGAGGAGGCATGTTGAGATCGATGACCAAGTCTATGAACAGGATGTATGTTAAGCTTAGTGGTTTCAGGCATATCCAAAAGTTTTGGAAGAACATTTTGGAAAAAAGGAAATAGGCTGAGAGCCCTCCGTTTCCTTTGCAAGGCCGTAAATGTGAAGGTTGTTGCGTCGATTCCGATTTTCTAAATCTTCGGTAACTTTCTTAAGATATGAGATTTCCGCTTTGAGGTGCGTAACATCTTGAGCCGTACCCTGAATAGAAAACATTCGATGTTCTATGTTCACAACTCTATTTTCCATCAGAGACCATTTGTCATCCAGTCCCTAAAGCTTTGCATTAGTTTCCTCCATATAGGGTTTCAAGGCATGGATCTCATCTAGAAGGAGATCCATAGAAATAGAGGAAATAGGTTTAATAGGTGATGGAAGGATTTTTTTTGGCCTTTTGTTTGCCGTCAAGGGAGATGTGGTTGGTATTTTAGAGGGTTGCTTAGATGAAATTGTAGAGGCACAATAGGAGGATGAATGAGAATCTTGAGATACCATATTAGGATGTTCCATATTGGATTCCAGTAAAGAAAAAGAGTTTTTAGTATCCACAGTATACTAAGAGTGAGTTATGCCAGCGATGTGTCATTTTAAATTTCCAGTTTTTCCCATAAATAAATATAAATGATAAAATAAAGGGAAAGTGGTATAGGGAACTATCGCTCAATTAACTGCAGTTAA
This sequence comes from Lissotriton helveticus, assembly GCF_964261635.1. Lineage (NCBI taxonomy): Eukaryota > Metazoa > Chordata > Amphibia > Caudata > Salamandridae > Lissotriton > Lissotriton helveticus. Next base: position 488,146,219 of record NC_136067.1, on the reverse strand, counting down.
AATGTAGTTAAAACAGTCTCACGTGGCAGTCTATTGCAGTGCTTCAGAAAATAGAAATGCTGACTTGAGTAGATAAATTGTTTAAAATAAAACTTTTCAAGGCAGTCTATGGCAGTGCTTCAGAAAATTGAAATACTAACTTGAATAGATAAATTGTTTAAAATTAAACTTCCCAGTGGTCAAGGTCAAGGTCAAATAACTTTATTTTGTTATTAAAAATAACAACCATAAAAGCATATTACATTAGACATACATTGACTCTTATTTACAGAAAGATTGTTTAAAAACGACATGAAGCAAAATTGTTACACGTATACCAACTCATATTTGCAGGATTTTTTTTTTTAAAAGACAACATTAATCCAAAAAGTTACAAGCAGAACACATTCTCGGAATATTAAGCAGTTTTTATAAAAAATATGGAAAAAGTTTTTGTTATTAGCTAAAAATATATCTGACTGTCAATAGCACTATTACCCCTCCATACTTTTCCTGAACTTGAGAGCTAATTTTAAGAAGCTACATACAAATAAAGTGCAGTCGCAACTTAATAACTGGAGGTAGTAAAGTGCTGGTCTAATTTGCGTGAAGTTCAGTTTTTTGAGGCAAGGTTTTAAAAATTGCCTCCGTGGTATAATATAAAAGGGGCAGATAAAAAGAAAGTGTGCCAGATCTTGCGGAGACTTTTCGTCGCAGCCGCAAGCCGGCAACACTTGACTGCGGTAGATCCCCCAAGGCACGGCCAGTAGTAAGTGACATAAATCCATACGGAACCTTGTCAACAGGAAACGATCGCAACTTGACATAGGCCATGACAGGTACAGTTCCATGAGCATAGATGTTTTTAATAGCACATGTTTCCGTACACTTCCTTTCATTAATTCACTATCCTCCCTGGCTGAGTACCTAGAGGAAATAAAAACCTTCTTTACTGTGATAACATCCAGTTTCGTAATGGATTCAGGAGTTAAAAAGAGTTCGGGGCGCCCTAATTCATTGAAGGAAGTGCTTAGGTACTTTATCCATGGTACATTTAGCCTTTTTTCCCACGTTAGCGCTTCCCTCAATATGAGCTGAGTAAGGGGTACATCACTGTTTAACCAACAGTTTAGCCAACACAGTAAGGGATTTACTGCTATCTTATCGCTTAAATATGACATACCCAGCTCTTCGTGTACAGAGAAGTTGGCTGTTCCCCTAGGTACCTTCAATATCTGTTTTAAGAAGTTGTTTTCTACCACCTCCAGGGCACCTATTGAGGCATAACCCAATAACTCGCTGCCATAACATGCGATGGCAACACTCTTGGCCTGGTAAAGTTGGAGCAATGCAGCCACTGGACTATTACCCATTTTTCTTGCAAAATCGAGTATTGCTGCATTTGTCCGGGTTACATCTCCCTTTTTCTTCTGTACCGCGGGGCTCCAGTTCAGCTGGTGGTCGAACAGGACTCCGAGGTAAGAGAATGTTTTTGTTCTTGGGATTGTTTCCCCATTAACATTTAGATGGTTTGGCTTTTTATTACCTTGGCCTACCTTCATTACAAAAGATTTGGAGTTATTTATGCTCAGGTCTCGAGATTTCATAAAAGCAAAGAAGGAGTTTAACAGTGTTTGAAGACCAATTGCAGTCCTGGATAAAAGGACTGCGTCATCCGCATAAAGCAGAACCGGCAGTCCCTTCCGTCCAACATAAGGATAATCTGCACCTGTACTTAAAAGATGCTCTTCCAAATCATTTATATATAGGTTGAAGAGGAACGGGGCTAAAATACAGCCTTGTCTGACACCCCGCTGCACACCAAAATCTCTTGTCACTTTTAGGTCTTGTGTGCACCGGACGTTTGCTCTCGTGTCAGAGTGCATATCTGCTAATAAATTGATTAAATTCTGCTCTACGCCCATTTTCGCCATTGCGCCCCAGAGCCTTCCTCGGCTTACACAATCGAAAGCCGACGATAGGTCCATGAACGCCATGTGAATTGTACCTTGTCGGGCCATGGTATATTTCCCTATAATCATGTACAAATTCAAGCACTGGGTGATCGTTGAGTGACCGGGCCTAAAGCCGTATTGAATTGAAGACATTACTTTATTTTCGTCTGCCCATTCTACTAGCCTATTTAAAATTACTCCCCCCACTACTTTGGCCACCGAGTTAATTAAAGATATTGGTCTGTAGCAGAGGGGGCTATTACGTTCACCCTTCTTAAAGACGGGTACGATGGTAGACTCCCCCCACGACTTTGGGCAGCCAGAAGCCACAGCCGCATTAAGTACAGCTGTGAGGACAGGCGCCCATAGCGATATGCAAGATTTAAAAAGATCCGGTGGAATACCATCCGGGCCTGGGGCCTTATTACTTGTTAGCCCTTCAATTCCTTTTTCAACCTCACTTACTGAGAAGAGCAAAGGGTTTTCCCTAAATATAACCGGACTGTATTCTGCTTGGGACTCATTACATGTAAAAATTGAGCTAAAGTGATTAACCCACTCTTCCCTTGGGATATTTGTACCAAGGGTGGAATTGTTTGGGAGATCAAATAAGGGTTTATTTATAATTTCCCAAAACTTAGCACTATTACTTAAAGTTTTAGGGTCTAAAAGAGTCTCCCATACACTTTTCTTTACCTCTTTCTTTCGTGTAGTAAGAGACTTTTTGTACCTGCCACGCATGGCCTTAATGAGATTCAAATCTCTGGGTTTGGTTTTCAATGCCAACTTAAGATCTCGGCTAGCCTTGGAGCACGAGTTATCAAACCATTTTGGATTATTACTGGTATTCCCTTTAGCTGGCACCATTAGCAATGCTCCTACTGTTAATACAACACCCTCAAAAGCTGTCAAGATTTGTTGTGATGATGAAACTGATGACATGCATAAAGAGAGTTCAGAGCTACACTGTTTATTAATAGAAGTATACAAGTCTTCACTATTCACCATTGTCCATTTTAAGCGGCGTTTTCCGTTTATGCATTTTATGGATCCACGATCTACACGTGGTTTTCGCTGTTCGAAGATTCCCCCACCCTTTTTAATGCAAATAGGGTTATGATCACTATATATGCTCGTTTGTATGGAAAAGTCCAGGACTGTGTTAGCAAGGTCTGCTGACAGTAATATGTGATCTATGTACGATCCGTTCGTATGACCCTTATACGTGGGAGCGGAGAAAAGAGTATGGCCCGCCACCATGGTCATAGCTGTAATTAGGTTGTTTTCATTCATTAGCGCGTTTAATTGTGTTCCACGCCATGAGTGATCAAAGTGGAAGCCTTTCAAGCTGTTGCATCCCAATTGATCAATAACAGTCTCTCCTGGGTTTCCACATGGACGAGTATTAAAATCACCTACAATCAACATTTGTCGCGGCAAGCTCCTCGCGTCATCTCTCAAAAAATCACCCAGAGATAATATATTACAATCGCCATTCTGCTTCACTGCATTGTAAAAATTAATCACGGCGAGAGTAGTTTTTCCCCTCTTTAGCTCTAAAACCTGAATGTTTCTATTTCCAGAATCGCGCGTACATTTATGACATATAAAAGCCAAATTAACATAAATTGCCAGGCCCCCCTTTGCTCTTTCACTATTCGATGGTTCAGCTGGGATAAAAAAGCTTTGGTACCCCTCGATATAAACATTTGTTTCAACCATCCAAGTTTCTTGAAGGCATATCACTGCATACTGTTTGACAAAGGACAGCCAAGTGATGTCGCAGGCTTTATCAACCAGCCCTGCGGTGTTCCAAGATACTAGGCTTGTGCTACAAGGAGTTTGTGAGCACAGAATCTTACTGTCTGTGTCTATATTAACCTTTTCAAGTGGGGTAGCGTGCGATAACTCAATGCATCTAAAGGTCTGCTCTTCTGTAGTATTATATATTTGATCAACTTGTATTGAAACAGGACTATATTCATTTATTAGGTTAGTGGGTTCGTTTGTCCGGGCTGATGTTACCTCTACCACAGTTAAAAATCCCGTTACCTCAGCTGTAAAGTTGTTTAATTCAGAATTTTCAGCCGAGGTCAATCCATGTAACACATTTATATTTTCCTCAACTCCTACGTCTATGTGATCAGTATGATCAAGCTGGGATATTGTTCTAGGTAGTCATTCTACCCCTTCCAATCCTCCCTGACCGTAAAGGGCATCAAACCTATTTGAAATTGGAACACTGTACTGGTTGTTAAAATGGATTGGATACTGATGCTTGTGTTGGTATAAGTGATTTGGTCCTATATGCCTCTCTAGTCTACTCCCCCAATCGTTTACAGGAGCACCCATACCCCATCCATTTGTCGTTACATTCCACTCTGGTCTTATATGATTAGGGAATTATTTGGGATATGACATACTTCGATGTTTTCCATTAAAGAATTCTAAGGTGAGTGGAACAATAGTACCACTCCTTCGTTGGGGGGGGGGTAGTATATTTGACAGGACATTAGGAAGTACAGCCGAGTTAGAAAAGTTTAAAACTATACACTCTCCTTTAAACTTTTTTGGGTTGTGCCCTATCCATGGTACCCTTCTAGCCGACTTAACCTCTCCTGCTAATTGTTGTTTCCCCCAGGGAGCCATCTGCATATTACCAGACAGCCAATTCAGGGCCTTACTTGTCAAAGATGTTGGAGATTCTGTTTGACCAGAAGTCAGAGGGGGTACATTTGCTAATACCAACACTAGGGGGGAAGCTTCCTCTATGAATTGTAATGGTTCTTTTTCTACACATAGTGTGGTCGCTTGAGGTGGTCTTTGTGTCGGGTCATTCCTTGTCTCTAGCTGACTATGTTCTATTGTTGGTATCTGTTCAGGGGGGATATTCAGTGCCTCGTTTTCACCTCCCTCTGCCCTATTCAGATTGAGCTATTTGTTTATATTGGCTAAGTTAGTCACCATGATTATTGTGTTTGCCACCTCGTCCGCTATCTTATTCTGTGTCCCACCCAATTTCTTCACTTCGGCGGTAAGTTTATCTAGTTTAGCCACCAGTGGTTTAATGATGGCCTTGAACTTACAATCAATCATGTCCGCTATCCTATTAAATAGCTCTTCGTCCATATTTTGTTTTCCGCCATCTTCCTCATACCCCCTATTTTTTTCCCTTGTTTTTACTGGTGATGTAGCCCTTTTTCTCCCGGGTCGTGACCCTCCACGATTTGACTGGACTTTTCTACAAGTTCTGACCGTCCGAGTGACGGGCACAAGAATAGGAGGTTTCTCTGCTGTTGTGTCAATCTGTGAATCCACCTGTATAGAGGAAACCTCTGCTGTAGCGTTAACCTGAAACTCGGGGTCATTTTCATCATCAGTTTCTGGGTCGATCTCTACAAGTACACTGTGATTATGGGTCACACTATCGCGTAACTTAGTGTCTGGAATGTCATTTTCAGCGATCTGGGATGGTATATCAACCCATGGGGAGTTTGGTTGTGGGCTTAAGGGATGAAGAATGGGGGATTGACTTAGTCCTAATGACTGTCTTCTTTCACTGTTGATTTTGGATACTACTTGGACCAGATAATTATCCATAGTATTGGACGCTATTGCGGGTGTCTTTTTTGGCATGCTATATGATGTTTGTTATAGCACAATTTCTAGGCCAAACAGTAGTACTATGCAATATGGAGAGTTTAGGCTAAATATTATTACTCAGATCAACACTATCCTTGCACAAAATGTCTTACTTTGACGAGGGTTTCGTGGCGGCGGCAAGGGCAGTATGTCGTGCCCAGTCCAGTCTCGTTCTGTCTCGGACTGTCTTAGACTGTCCGCCCTTTGTCCGGGCTTCATCCCGCGCTACGTCCTGCACACGCGTCCCGCTAACGCGCAATGGGCCCTCCTATTATACAGGGTGCAGTCTAAAGGGGAGGGGACACAGGAAGAGGCGGCAGGTGTGCGCGATGGAAGGGACGCACTGCCTGATGGGCCTCGCAGTCCCGGTTTCCTGCTGGCAGAGTCCTCACGTGCAATCCGGTTTTTAACAGCAAGGGCAGCTCAACTCCAACGACGAAGAGCAGGGCAAAGATCCAAAGTCCTTAAAACAGACTACGAGCGGCACCCCAGTGCTTCAGAAAATAGAACTGCTAACCTGAAGAGATACATTGCTGAAAGTGAAACTTCCCTCCCAAGTCTATGGCTGTGCTTCAGACTAGAAATGTTAACTTGAAGAGATACATTGTTGAAAATGAAACCTCCCAGCACACAGGACAGCAGAGAGATTTATGATGTCCGCAGGGTCAAAAGGTTATGCCATTAGAAGGGAAGCTCTGCTCAGTTTAATACCTCATGAGAGGGGATAAGATGGTGGGGTACTTTCTCTCAGTAAAGATGGTAAAGAGCCCATAAATCTGTCACCTGTCATAAGTATTCTGCTTCATTTGGAAATTAAAAGTAGCAGTCTGGTGACAAAATTGTAGGTATGCGAAGAAAAATACCTCACAGCTGCCATGGAGCTCTGTTAGCCTGCCGCCATCTTCAGGTCGTGCTAAGCTACGCCCCCTCTGAATGGGTTTCTGACAAACTCATCTACTTTATTACCTTCTGCTAAATAGCACATTGCTCGTTTAGCTCCCTCTTTAATAAAAAACTCAAGTTTGAATCCTTATATTCTTATAAGCTTGGAACTACAAACTTCACTGAAATTCTTCAATATAGCCTTGCTATGTTTTGTCTTTTCCTCCCCTACCAGCAGCACTTATTCCCTTGTTCCTAGTTTGAGTGTCATACCAAAAATTCCTTTCTGATAGCATCCTAAAATTGTCAGCCCTATATTTGCATCGGATACTTTCCCAAGCAGAGTTCTACTTGTAAATTATATTATTATTTCAAAATATCCAGCCATCTCGGTTCTACAACCTTCTTATGAGACTGGTGCTGTATCAGGGGTTTCCAATCTTTTGTTACTACAATGCTCTTCAAACTACTCTTCTGTGATCATTGCCTTTGAAACACTAACAAAAGCCATACACAGCTATTGCCCATCTGCTTATCCTCTTGTAGGGTCTAAACATTCTTTCATGGCATCACTGACAACTAAAATGAATAATTTGCTGCTGACTTCCATTTCGTCACTGTTTTGTACAATACTATTTTTTTGTTTTTGGCTTTGGCAAACCTTGGCTAAATGCACAGCCTTTCCACATATTTTACAAATACTGTTTCTAGCTGACCATGTGTGCCCCATAACAGCATGTGTAGGGTAGTGTAGCCACTCCTGAAACAAATATTTTATTGTTTAACGAACTTCCCCTTTGAGAGTTAACATTATTACTTTTCTTATCACCATTTAGAAATGTTTTCCCCCACACAAATTCAATATTCAAGCTTTCCCCTTTTATCTAATACTTTGAATGAAGATTGTAGCACCTCAATACTCTTTGCTATGTCTATTTTTACTCAATGATGGGTTCTTCATTGACAGTAAATTCTGTTGAACATTTTTGTCTACGTTGCACTTCTATCTGGTCTCTAATTAACTGCCTGATTACATTTTCGAACTTAATTTCTGTCACCAGTATGCTCAAGACAACGACTCGTAAGTCTATGGATCTTCTATGGATTCTACCTAAATATGCTCCCTCAGGGAAAGTTTGTGTATCATGACCACTAAACATGGTTGTACATCAAAATGAATCTCTAACCATTTCACAATATTCTGATATGCATTCAAATCATCCTTTCCTTCCGCCTGCTTAAAGAGTGGTAAATGCTCCAAAATTGCCTGTTTTTCAAATCCACAATTGTGTTCCATCAAAAACATTTTCGTTCAGGATTATGACTTCTTACTCCCATGAACCCCAGACATTTTGTAATAGCACTAAACAATAGTTTTCACTTAAAGAGTGGGGGCCAGATGTACGAGTCGTTTTTTGCATGCGCAAACAGGTTTGCGAACCTGTTTGCGCATGCAAAAACATATTGGGCCATGTACATAGCCTATTTAGCTAGTCACAATTTTCTTGCGACTCGCTATTTGGAAGGGGCATTCCCTTCCAAATAGCAAATCTCAAAACAATGTACTAATGTTTTGCGACTGCAATTGCAGTCGCAAAACCTCGCAATTACCACCTACTTCAAGTAGGTGGTAATACATTTGCAAATGGGAAAGGGTCCCCAGGGAACCCCTTCCCCTTTGCAAATGCATGCGAAATAATTTTTTTAAGGGCAGGCAGGGGTCCCAGGGACCATTGCCTGCCCTTAAAAAAAATTTAAGAAAATGTTTCATTTTTAATTGTTTTTTAAATGCATCCCGTTTTCCTTTAAGGAAAACGGCTGCATTTAAGAAAAGAAAAGCTGCTTTATTAAAAAGCAGTCCCAGACATGGTGGTCTTCTGAGCCCAGCAGGCCACTTTGCCTGGGAGGGCTGGCATTCACAATGGGCTCGCAAATTGCGAGAGGCTCATTAATATTAATGAGCCTCGCAATTTGAGACCCCATTGGAAATCGCAAAACAGTGTAAACACACTGTTGTACATTTCATTTAGCGCCCCTAACTTTGTGACTCGCAATGTGTCGCAAATTGCAAGGCGCTAAAAGAAAGTGTTGTACATCTGACCCTGGATCTCTTGCTGTTTCAGGGAAAGGTGGACTTGATTTTCACATTGCATTTCAGTCAACATGAATACTTTTAAACAATTTGAAGTATTATGTAAATACATTTGAAGACAATAAAAAGAATCTGCACTCATATGATTAATGCCTTTGATAAAACACAATGGGCCTCAGTTAGCATATGGCAGGCTGTACTCCATTTTGCCAGAACATGAGATGGATGTAGTCAGCTGCCCTGAGAGTTCTCCCCAGGTGGCGATATGTTTTTAGATGAGATACCTCAACAGCGGTTCCTCTAAATGCACTAAACCTTTGATGTGCAGGGGCCATGCTCTACAACGCTGGTGCACAGCAACTTTTCTTGCTTTTCAAAACTAATCTCCCATAGCAGGCGTTTGTTTTTGAAAAACAAAAAAAAATGCCCCTTACACGCTGTGACTCTTTGGCCAGTGTGTGTGGGTCATTTATTTGTCTGAATTTTCAGGACCAGCAGGATCCCCCTTATGGTCCCAAACCTGAAATATATACATTGGAACTTCCACCCTAAATAAGACAGATGACCTGAGGCACTTTGACCTATCAGCCAATGTCATTCAGGCTGTTGGACAAAGGTTTCCACTGGTGATGCCAGCTGAGGCTCTCCTGGCAAATACATGGTGGTTATCCCGATTCTAAATAGAATGTGGGAGCCTCTAGTTTGTGGGACAGGATACTTCGCCATGTTTGCAGTGGAGTACAATGTCTTCTTAATTCTAAGTAAGGTCCAATATCATCACGCTTCAGTGCATATTTCTATAGTCGTGGAATCTTTCAAATGTTTCTGCTTTGGGGGGAAGTTCTTCTAGCTGAGCCGGCCATAGGATGCCTGGGATGAGCAAAGTACATCTTCTTTCAAGGTGTGTGCAAGCTGTCCAGCAGTTCTTTGCCTTACCTATTCATATTCATGGCAGCTGTAGACTGACATGTTAGAACTTGTATAATCTGGTGCATACAGCATCAGGGCTTACTTAGTACCTTAAAGTAGCTAAGTTAACAGTAGTCTTCACAGGGAGAAGGAATAGATGGGTAGGATCTGAAATGCAACAGGAAAGGGAAATAAAGGAGACCTGGCCAGGCACATATTTTCTAATTGGAAAGCCAACATCATTGGAGTACAAACATGTTTTCCCAGAAGGATAACTCATCCCCTTATGCAAGTACAACACAGCCCGCATGCATATAGCACTTGGAGGAGGGGACCCCTTATATAGGGACTTTTCCCCTCCAACTTAATGAAACTTGTGAGACAAGTTTGCTTGAGCAGAAAAAATACCAGATTTTTCAGAATAATGAAATCTGGAGAAGTGTGGCACAGTGATACTCTGCTAGGCAATTACGACCCTACTAAATCTCTGCTGATAAAGCATGTCCATGATTGCTGGGGGAGTAAGGGAAGGATGGTGATCACATGCAGTGATGTAGACCTAACTAGCAGGCCAGTTGCCTTGAAGTGTTGATGCCGCTGCTTGATTGAGCATTTATTGTTCAGTGGACATTGTGTCTCACACTGTATTTGTAACGGTTTTGACTTCTATTCTATTCTACTCTACTCTATTCTCTTGAATTTATTGAACGTATAGCTACCCAGAAGTGCCTCTCAGCACTGACTAGCTGTAGGACAACTATCTTGCAAAGCTACTCAAACAATCTATTTTTTAGTAGTTTCCTGAATTTCATTTCTGTTTCCATTTGTCTCACTTGTATCAGGAAAGCGCTCAAAAGCCTAGGGGTGATGTAAGCAAAATAATGGCTCCGGTTCTGACTCTCTTAAATATGGGGACCGTGAGTAGCAGCTGATTAGTGGAACATAGCGACCTCAATGGGTTATAAAAGGTAATAAGGTCCTGGATCAATTTAGAACTTTTTTGTGGATTGCTTTATGTACAAGTTATAGAGTCTAGAAATGAGTGCTCTTGTCCACAGGGAGCCAGTGCACGGGCACCAGTACTGTCCTTTCTGATTGGTGTTCGGGTAATTTTGAGAGGTTGCATACTGCAGCGTTTTGAATGACCTGCATTCTTTTCAAGACTGACTTAGGATTTCCAGGGTATAAGGAGTTTCCGTAGTCCAGTTGAGAAATCACCAGAGCTTGTACCACCACTCTGCATATTGGGTCTGGTAGCCATCTCAGAAGTCTTCTTAGAGTACGAAGTAACCCAAAACAAGTGGCTGATCATTTCTTAACCTGTTTTTTTTTTGTTAGTTTCCCATCCAGCCAGGCTCCTAAGCTTTTGACTCCTTTTGGGGGTAGGATGCTACCAAGGGCAGCTGGTCAGTTCATTTCCATCCACCAAGTGGGATTGTTACCCACCATCCTCACCTCTGTCTTATCGCCATTAAGCTTTAAGCTGCTAGCTGCCATCCAGTCCACTGAGTGTTTAAGACAGAAGTTAAGGAGAGAGGAGGTATTTTCTGTTTGATCAGACAGATTAATAATAATTTGTGTGTCATCCGCATAGGAGAATGAGGTAATACCATGGAATTTTCTAATCTCTGGTAGAGGGGCGACATACATATTGAATCGGGTGGAGCTAAGGAAAAAGCACTGTGGACCACCGCACTTGAGGGAAAAAATGTTAGATTGCCTATCTTCTTGTACGTGGAAGGTATGATTGTGAAGAAAAGCAGTAAGCCATTTCAGAGCTGTACCCCCAATGCCCCTTCAACTAGCCATTTGATCAGTGATGGGTGCAATACCATCAAATCCTACCAGGGCCGGCTTTAACACTGGTGGCGCCCTGTGCGACAATGCTTGTTGGCACCTCCCCCTCCCATGATCACCTCTTCCACGGATTCCCTCACTAGCACCCTTTAACAGTGCCCCTCAAGTCTCCATATCCTCTGTCACTCAGATTCATTTAGTTTTACAGCACCACTCATACCAGTGTAGGGTGTCTGAGCACTTTACATCATACATACATTGCACAGAGACAATCATATGTGTGTAAATCAGTGTATAGGAAATGTTACATCAGACAGGACTATAAGGTGTAACATAGGAGTAACATGTCATTGATACTGTAGGTAATATAGTTTAAGAGTCCTAGGGCTAGATGTACGACCATTCAAAATTGCGACTCGCAAATTGCGCTCAATTGCGAGTCGCAATTTCAAATGTAGAACAGTGGCTGAGAGACTGATTGCGATTCCCAATGGGGTCGCCAAAATGCGAGACTCATGAATATTAATGAGGCACTCGCAATGTGTGACTCCATTGGGAATGGCTGCTGGGCTCAGCAGACCTCCATGTCTGGGACCGCTTTTAAATGAAGCAGTTTTTTTAAAAAATGCAGCCCGTTTTCCCTAAGTGAAAACGGGCTGCATTTAAAAAAAAAAAAAAAAAAAAATGAAATGCTTTCTTTTCATTTTTTAAGGGCAGGCAGTGGTCCCTAAAATATATTTTCCCCTGCATTTGCAAAGGGGGAAGGGGTCCCCCGGGAACCCATTCCCTTTTGCAATTGCATTACCACCCTCTTGAAGAGGGCGGTAAATTACCCCTACCTAATAGTGAGTCAAAAAACACTATTCTTTGCGAGTGGCAAAGTAGTGTTAGTACATGACCCAGAGGAAAATTGCATGCATAAACGGGTCGCAAACCTGTTTGTGCATGCAATACTCTGTTGTACATCTGGCCCCTTATTCTTTAGGTTTAAAGCATTTTATTGGTGCAACACAAGGAAACAAACATACAGAGCGTATAAGGCATCAAGTCCCTGCGGCCAGGGCCGTGCACGCAGCGTTAGCATCTCCAATAGACATCTTAAACGCAGACCAGTCTGCAGCGACATTTAAGGACAGGCAGGGTTGCAGGAAAATAATAACCCTCCCCCAAAAGGTCCCCCCCAAGCCCCAACTCCCAGATCCCCTTTCCCTTACCCCCCCCTCGTCCAGTGCGCAGGCCTATCCCTTGCTAACTACCCTGGTCGTGCATCAGCGAAAGAGACTAATCCAGCTTACCCTCAAGTGGCCGGGTCTGCAGGTGTCGTGAGCCTTAAGAGGCGGAGGTATTTGGGGCAGGTAAGTTCCCTGAATTCAGTGAGCAGCAAGGACTGGAACGGTTGCCACAGATCATCAACTTGCTCTATATCCCCTGCTACTGTCAGCGATAGTTTCTCCATGCCCAATACATGCCACAGTCTATGGAGCCAGCCCGTGACAGAGGGAAGTGTAGTAGTGCGCCAGTGTTGTAAGATATTCTGTACTGCGGAGCCTAGTGCAATAGCTATCTGTCTGCCTCTGCGAGATCTAAGGGGATACATTAACCTGTTTGGGAGTCCTAACAGTACGTATGCTGGAAAGCGCGGTAGTTCGGTGTCGAAATGGGAGTCTATCTCATCTAGCACTTCTTTCCAGTAAGAGTCCAGGAGTGGACATTCCCATAGAATGTGTGTCAGAGTGCCCATGTGCCCGCATCCCCTCCAACAAGCGTTGTCCTTACTACGGTCCATTTCATGTATTCGTTCTGGGGTATAGTACCAATAGATAGAGACCTTTGTCAGTGTTTCAGTGAGTCCCATGTGGTATGCTGAGTGTCTTGCCCTGTATGATATCTGCTCCCATTCCTTATGGCTCAGTGTCCTGCCTAATTCCCGTTCCCAGCGCTCCCTCCCCGGGTTGTAGAGATGTGAAGAAGGTGGTTGCAGTAGCTTATAGAGGTCTGTAATTAGTTTGGCATCTGACATGCGTGTCATGAGCCATCTCTCATAAGGGAGGAGTTGCCTATCCGCCGTTTCCCGTACCTGTGGGTGTAATGCCCAATGGCGAACCTGCATATAGCGGAGTCTTTCGGACTCTGGGAGTGAGTGGGCCTGTCGGAAGCGCGGGAAAGGGATGACCCCCTCTGGGCCGTACACATGGCACAGGGCCCGACATCCGGCTGCTCGCCAGTGGGTGAAAGCCCCCTTTTCCATCCCCAGAGTAAAGTCCGGATTGTCTACCAGCGGTGTGAGTGGCGGCTGGAATGTGGTAAGATTGTGGACAATGTTGGTGGCGTCCCATACCCGTAGGGGCACCCTGGTGACAAAGGAGGCATATAAATTCGCTGGGCGATGAGTCCGGCGCAGAAATGGCAACTCTTGTAGGGGCCGGCCCGCTACCGCCTGGTCCTGGAAGAGCCAGTGTTTGTCCGATTACCATCTACTCTATTCTACGAGGTAACGCAGCTGTGCCGCTTGGAAATACTTGCGGAGATCTGGTATCCCCAGCCCTCCAGCCTCAGGGGCCAGCATAGAAAGTGTCCTCCGCATTCTGGGCTTCCTGCCCTGCCAGATAAAACGCGAGAGATCTGCCTGCGTCTGTTGGATCCACCCAGCGGGCAGCTGGAGCGGTAAGGCCCTGAACAAATACAGAACCTGGGGCAAGACCGTCATTTTCACTGCAGCTATTCTACCCAACCAGGAAAGGGTGCTGCGATTCCATCACCCGAGTTCATCCCGGATCTTCTTGCCCAATGTGGCGTAGTTAGCTGTCCCCATGGCCGTCAAGGTGGGAGCCAGCTGGATCCCCAGGTAAGGCACCAGGTCTGACGACCATACCATTGGGAACAGGCCCTGCAGGTAAGATCTAGTGGCTGGCGCAAGGGATATGTCCAGGGCCACCGATTTCCCCATATTCATTCTGAAGCCCGCGACCGCAGCAAAGGAGTCCAGCTCCTTAATGCACACTGGAAGGGCCGACCGGGGTTCATCTAATGACAGTATAATGTCGTCCGCGTAGAGACTTATGGTGTGAGTAAAGCCCCCAAACCGCACCCCGGTTATCGCTGGGTTGGTACGTATTCGTTGGGCAAAGGGCTCCATATAAAGGGCGAAGAGCAGGGGTGAGAGCGGGCACCCCTGTCTAGTACCCCTCTCAATGTCAAAGCTCCGTGAGCTGTAGCCATTCACCCTTACCACCGCCGTTGGAGATTTATAGCAGTTAAGGATCATGGATCGGAATTTCTCACCCATACCAACCTTCAGCAGGACTTGTTCTAGATAGGGCCAGTGTACCCGGTCAAACGCTTTTTCATCGTCTACCGCCAACATCATCCTCTCTCCGGGAATTCGGGATGCCTTCTCTATAAGGTGGACAATCCGCTTGGTGTTGTCCTCCGTCTGCCACCCGGGGACGAATTCTGCCTGGTCCGAGTCCAGGAGCCCTGGGAAATGGGGAGCCAGTCGGGCCGCGAGGATCCCGGTATACAGCTTAATATCTATATTCAAGAGAGATATCGGTCTGTAGGAGCCGCATTGCGACCAATTCTTTCCTGGCTTGGGGAGGACCGTAAGAGAGGCTCGTAGGAGGTCAGAGGGGATGGCCCCCAGCGCTGCGAACGAGTTAAATAGGCGGGTGAGGAGCGGAGCCAGCGACGTGCAAAACGTTTCATAAAAGAGAGATGTATATCCGTCCGGCCCTGGGGCCTTACCGTGCTTAAGTTTGGCAATGGCGGAGATCACCTCCTCGATTCACATTTCTCTGTCTAGGTGCTCTGCCTGCGAGGGGGCCAGGGAGGGGAGGGTGACCGTGTCCAAGTAGGCCGTAGTCGCAGAGTCATCCGGGGGATCCCCCGTGTAAAGATCTGCGTAGAACCTGCGGAAGGTTTCGGCAATATGGGCGTCCTCCGTGACCATCGACCCTGTGGGGTCAGCGATCTCCTTCACCAACTGCCGTTGGTGCGTCACCCGGAGCCTATTAGCCAGCAGTCGGCCACAGCGATCCCCCCCGGTGTAGTATGTGTGGCGCAAACGAAGCACAGCGTACTCTGCACGGTCCATGTCCAGGGCCGTCAGGAATTTCCTCGCCACTTTAAGATGCTTCCAGATACGGGGGGCCCCCGTCCGGTGGTGTATCTGTTCGAGCTCTCGGACCCGCTGGGTGAGTTCATCCCTCTTACTCTGCCGTTCCTTATTTTCAGCTGAGGAGATGGCTAGAAACTCCCCCCTAAGTACAGCCTTCAAGGCCACCCATTGTGTCGCCAAAGAGGTATCAGAGTTGTCGTTGTGGGACAAATAGTCCCGGATAGCATCGGTTATGCGTGTAACCACCACCTTCCGGTGCAATAAGGTGTCCCGAAGGCGCCAGTCCCTGGGTGGGCAAGATACCGGCGGCAGGCACAGCGTGGTGGAGACTGGGGCATGGTCTGAGAGGGATATTACTCCCATCTCCGTCGTTGAGGCCAAAGTACGTACTGGAGTTGTGACCAGCAGATGGTCCAGTCTCGCGTACGTTTTGTGTGCGTGGGAGTAATAGGAATACCCCCTATCAGTGGGGTGCATGCAACGCCAGAGATCGTGGAGGTCCACCTCCGATAATGGAGCTTTACACCCGGCCGAGAACTCCCTGGCTTGCGGAGAGCGTTGTGCGGATCGATCTAGGGCTGAGTCGAAGACCATATTGAAGTCTCCTCCGATGATAATGTGCCTGTCTTGAGAGGCGGTGACGTCTATCAGTGCCGATCGTAAGAAGCGTTCCTGCTGGTCATTAGGGCTATACAAGGACCCAATTGTAAGGGCAACCCCCCGACCTTAAACCTGTAAGCCAACAGCCTGCCTTTGTGTTCTGCAAATTTGTGAAGGACTGCCCCCCTGAAACGTTGGGCTACCAGGATCGCTACCCTTGCCGTTTTAGTGTTGTTGGAAGAGAAGAATTGTGTCGGGAACCTATGGGAGCGCAGTCTATGGGAGTCACGGGGCAGCAAGTGGGTTTCTTGAAGGAGACAGATATCCGCTTGGGTGCTCTCTAGTATAGATAATACCGCCTGTCTTTTGACTGGGTTGTTTAGGCCCCTGACATTAAGAGTCACTATCTTAAGAGTCGTGGGCGGCATGTGAGATGGTGGAAGGAAAAGCGTAAGACCCCCGCCTGGGCGGTCAGGGTGCATGAATGCCGCTAGGGCGGCTAAGACCTGCATAGTGCACTGGACGACCCACCCACCCCTCCCAGTTCCCCTACCCCCAACGAAAACTCCCTCGTCCCACCCCCCAACCCCTCTCCCCTTGACCCTAACTTAGAACAATCCCCGCTCCCTCTCCCCCCACCTCCCTGTTCCCTTGTAGAATGCCAGAACCCCATAGTCCCAGTCCAGTCCTCCGAGGACAAGTCTGTGGTAAGTTACTGAAGTGGACGTCCAGCCACTACACTCCCGCCCGCCACCCCTCCCCCCAGGACCCCCAAACCTGCGATGCAAAGGCTGATGTGTCGATCTCCCCCCGGAGTCATCTTAGGCTGTCAGCGCGACGTCACTCGGGCCCGTATCTCTGGCCACCTCCCGCACTGCTTTGTCCATTTCTGCTCGGATAGTAGGCGAGTTCGGTCGAGCAGAGGATCCAGAGGACCGGCGCCTAGAGACCCGCTGCCAACCATCCCTGGTGATGCGTCGTCGCTGGGGAGTAGGTGCATTGCCGTCCGTCGCGGTAATTCCAGTACTTCACACATATCCTGGAGGGAGCGAAGTTGGTGTAGGGTGCCATTCCATCGAAAGATGAGGCGGAAAGGGTGGCCCCAGGAGTATTGTGTCCCATGTTCTCTCAAGAAGTCCATTGCTATCTTAAAGGCTTTGCGCTTCTGGAGCGTGATGGCTGAAAGGTCCTGGAAGAGAGCGACTGGGTGCCCTCGGAAGCGCAATGACTGCTGCTTGCGTGCTTCACGGAGGATCCGTTCCTTAAGCAGGAAATCAGGCAGGAAGGCTAGGATATCCGGCGGTGGTGCCGAGGCCCAGCGTGTTAGGCCCACCCTATGCGCCCTTTCGATTCTAATAGGGAAGTCCTCCTGTTCACTCAGTATCTCTCTAAACAAGGCTTGCAGGTACCCGGCAATGTCCTCACCCTCTTCTTTAGGAGGTACTCCCCGGACCCGGATGTTGTTCCGACGGGACCGGTTTTCGAGGTCTTCATTGTTCGCCTGAAGGTCAAGCTGTTGGTCCCTCAAACGTAGCACTTCCTGCTGCAACTGCACGATCTCCTCATCCCGCGTGTGTCCCGCATCTTCCACGGTAGCCACCCGTTCTCCCAGGCAATCGACTTCTCTCCGTACCTCCCGAACTTCTCCAGCCACCTCCTGCTTCAACGTCTGGAAGTCATCTCGAAGAGAGCTGAAGAGAGATTCCAGGAAGGATCTGGTGACTGGTGGTTCTCCATCGTTCACCTCCGTTGAGCCCCTAGAGGGGCCTGGCGAGTGTTGCCCCTTGTCTTGTTTCGCGGGACCCCTGTTCAGCATTTCCGGCAGTGTCCGTTCCCCTTTCTTGCCCCCCTGTTGCTGCCTATCTCATAAACGGGAACTTCCCAGCCAGAGTCCCGACGTGTCGTTGGCTAACTCCAATGGTCAGCAGGGGTCAGGGACACGGACCAACCTTGGGAGTCTACTCTGTATGTTGCTGAGGCTCGGCTTACCCCTGGCGAGAGGCACCACGGTCCGACCACCTCCGCCTCAGGGTCCGCTGTCCACTCCCCTTACCCGGTCACAGGTCGGCGGCCATCACCAGCCTCAGGGCGGTCGCGGTAGAGTTTGTCCAAGTAGTGCAGCTGTGCCTCACCCGCGCCCTCCAGACAAGCTCCGGTATCACTGTCTCTTCGGGCACCGGGTGCACTGGTATTCGTCTCTGACTGGCCAACCCGGCTTCTGGCCCCCTAGGACTCACTGCGCCATCCGTGCTCCTGCTCCGGTCGTCCCTGCTGTCAGTAGACCTATAGGCCTCTCCGATCTGTATTCGACAATGTCCAATGTGCTGTCTCACCCAGGCCTCGGGCTATGTTGGCCAACGCGCACCGCCCCTCCCAAGGGCCCGGTCAGCTCTGCGAGGGTTCGACCTACACCAGGGCCCTCTGCCGTGAAGACCGATCGTCTCCGGGGTTGTTCGCCGAAGAGGCAGTGTACTCCCGGCGAAGCCGGTCCGGGCCCAATGCCCCTTTCTGGTGGCGTAGCGGTGCTCCTTAGGGACCCCTCCCCCGTCGTGATCTCTCTCGCTGTGTGCTGTGTGCTGGCTCTGTGGCTCTCCGCAAGGTCTGTTGTCGCCCTGCCTCTCACTGGGGCCTGGGCCGTCTCGCCAGTAGGCCGCGTCCCCGGCCTCGCGTAAGGGTCCAGTGCCCAGCCATGTGTCTCGGCACTGTTGCCTCCCGCCCTCGGGTGCTTCTTCGCTGCTGGGTTCCGCCGGGGATTCCAGCCCGGTCTCACTCGCCTAGCCGGGTGTTCTGCATCGTACTGTTCTGCCCCCCAGGCACGCACCGATGTCGTCGCCTTCCGTGTGGGCCCTGGATCCCAGCCTCGCCCCCGTGCTGCCTTGCCTCCGACCACGGTCCGGGGGCTCCGCCGCCGCGTGTTCAGGGGTCGTTCAATGCCTGAGGGTGGTGCGCTGGATGCTCCCCGCCTCCGACGAGAAGCACCCGTAGGCCAGGGAAGGATCCGTAGAAGCGCGCGGGCCAGGGGCCCTCTGGTAGGCCGCGTCCCCGGCCTTGCGTAGGGGCCCTGCGCCGAGCCACGCGCCCCAGTACCTCCGCCTCCGGCTCCCGGGTACTCTCTCACCGCTGGGTTCCGGCGGGGATTCTGGCAGGGCCGTACCCCAGGATCGGGCGGTCCACACTGCACTGGTCTTCCCCGGGCCCGGACCCTGTGTCGCAGTCTCTTTGCGGGCCTCAGTCCCCGGCTTCTCCGCTGTGCTGCCTCTGTCGTCGACCGCCTCACTGGGCGCTCCGCCGCCGCGCGCCTCAGGATCGGCAGCGCCCTGGGCGGTCCACCGGCTGCTCCCCTGCCCACGCTATAAATCTCTAGCAGGTTGGGGGGAGATCTGCAAAGATTTATGGTTCAGGGGCCCAGGTTTGTGGGA
This sequence comes from Lissotriton helveticus, assembly GCF_964261635.1. Lineage (NCBI taxonomy): Eukaryota > Metazoa > Chordata > Amphibia > Caudata > Salamandridae > Lissotriton > Lissotriton helveticus. Next base: position 488,126,827 of record NC_136067.1, on the reverse strand, counting down.
ACTCGCGGAGAGTGCGACCGCTCACCTCGCCATCTTGGCCACGCCCCCGCCCCTTATTCTTTAAAGCACAAATTCTGAATTAGAAACTTAACACCATTGTTAGGCGTTCTCTTTAATGATAAGAATAATGTTTTGCCCAAATGAACCCTTTTGGCAAGATTAGGATAATGAAAGACTGGGCAAAAAACACATCGTTCTAACATGTACCTTGCTGTTTGCATGCAGCTCTTTTATGACAGTTAATAGCTCAATGTTCTATATTAGGATTTTGACTTATAAACGACAAGTAACAAAAGAAGCTCTCTTACAGAAGCAGTAACCGACTGACCTATTTACATTATATGCAGTCTGTTAGCTGCGTGGTACATGTTCTTAGCAGCAGGCATTTTAACACGCTGCGCTACCATAGTATTAGTCAAAACTTCCACTAAACAAACCCCGTCTCTTTCCACGAAAAGGATTTATCACCAGAGTTATCTTGATATTTTAATTGATTCCTGAAAATTGCTGGAGGCCAGGAACGCGGCAGCAGGTGCTCTTAAAATGATAATATACTTGCAAAAATTATGCCCCAACTCCAAGTCAGCACCTTGTGCGTTGGCACCAATCGCACCACCCTTAGATGAAGAATTAGCACCCCTGAAAAACCACCAGATCAAACAAGGTACCAAAAAGGCCCCCTGGTTCAACGATGACCTTAAAAAATCCAAGAAGTTATGTCGTACTCTCGAGAAAACCTGGAGAAAAAGCCCAACCACTGACTACCTGACCACCTTCAAGGACGCCACACGCAAACACCACCAATTGATCCGATCGACCAAGAAATCGGCATTCAAGGATCGACTCGACAACAACGCCCACAACAGCAAGGAACTATTCAACATCGTCAAAGAATTTACCAACCCCACCGCCGGCACAAACGACATCACTCCCTCCCAAGACCTCTGCGACTCATTATCCTCTTTCTTCCACAACAAAATCGCCGATATACATAACAGCTTTGAAAACCAGTCCAAAGAACAGGCCACTCCACCCACCCCCGAACCAAAACAGCACCCTCACAACATTTGCACCTGGAACCCAATCACTACTGAAGACACCATCCGCCTGATGAACTCCATCCATTCAGGATCACCAACCGACCCATGTTCCCACCACATTTTCAACAAAGCAGACTCCATCATCGCACCCCATCTCCGCGATGTCATCAATTGTTCCTTCAACTCCGCTACCTTCCCAGAAAGCTGGAAACACGCCGAACTCAGCGCCCTTCTGAAGAAACCCACAGCAGACCCCTCTGAGCTTAAGAACTACCGCCCCATCTCACTCCTCCCATTCCCTGCCAAAGTCATTGAGAAAGCCGTCAATAGTCAGCTCGCCGCCTTCCTTGAATCCAACAATTCCCTCGACCCCTCACAGTCCGGCTTCCGAGCCAAACACAGCACCAAAACCGCCCTCATCGCAGCTACAGACGACATCCGAACGCTACTGGACAACGGAGAAACAGTTGCCCTCATCTTACTCGACCTCTCCGCCGCCTTCGACACAGTCTGTCACAGCACCCTCATACAACGACTCAGCAACATCGGTATACAAGGAAAAGCTTTGGACTGGATCATCTCATTCCTCGCCGGAAGAACCCAAAGAAGGAATAGATGGGTAGGATCTGAAATGCAACAGGAAAGGGAAATAAAGGGGACCTGGCCAGGCACATATTTTCTAATTGGAAAGCCATCATCATTGGAGTACAAACATGTTTTCCCAGAAGGATAACTCATCCCCTTATGCAAGTACAACACAGCCCGCATGCATATAGCACTTGGCGGAGGGGACCCCTTATATAGGGACTTTTCCCCTCCAACTTAATGAAACTTGGGAGACGAGTTTGCTTGAGCAGAAAAAATACCAGATTTTTCAGAATAATGAAATCTGGAGAAGTGTGGCACAGTGATACTCTGCTAGGCAATTACGACCCTACTAAATCTCTGCTGATAAAGCATGTCCATGATTGCTGGGGGAGTAAGGGAAGGATGGTGATCACATGCAGTGATGTAGACCTAACTAGCAGGCCAGTTGCCTTGAAGTGTTGATGCCGCTGCTTGATTGAGCATTTATTGTTCAGTGGACATTGTGTCTCACACTGTATTTGTAACGGTTTTGACTTCTATTCTATTCTACTCTACTCTATTCTCTTGAATTTATTGAATGTATAGCTACCCAGAAGTGCCTCTCAGCACTGACTAGCTGTAGGACAACTATCTTGCAAAGCTACTCAAACAATCTATTTTTTAGTAGTTTCCTGAATTTCATTTCTGTTTCCATTTGTCTCACTTGTATCAGGAAAGCGCTCAAAAGCCTAGGGGTGATGTAAGCAAAATAATGGCTCCGGTTCTGACTCTCTTAAATATGGGGACCGTGAGTAGCAGCTGATTAGTGGAACATAGCGACCTCAATGGGTTATAAAAGGTAATAAGGTCCTGGATCAATTTAGAACTTTTTTGTGGATTGCTTTATGTACAAGTTATAGAGTCTAGAAATGAGTGCTCTTGTCCACAGGGAGCCAGTGCACGGGCACCAGTACTGTCCTTTCTGATTGGTGTTCGGGTAATTTTGAGAGGTTGCATACTGCAGCGTTTTGAATGACCTGCATTCTTTTCAAGACTGACTTAGGATTTCCAGGGTATAAGGAGTTTCCGTAGTCCAGTTGAGAAATCACCAGAGCTTGTACCACCACTCTGCATGTTGGGTCTGGTAGCCATCTCAGAAGTCTTCTTAGAGTACGAAGTAACCCAAAACAAGTGGCTGATCATTTCTTAACCTGTTTTTTAGGTCTCGTGACCTTAAATGCGCGCAAGCGCATTGAGGAACGAGAATTCAAGTGCTCAAAATGCTCATGAAACCACCAGCTTCTTGCTGGCGTTTTCATGCAGTTCATGTGAACCATGTGTTCAAACATGAACGCGCATCAGCCTCCCTCCATTTGCCGCACAGCACATCAAAGGGCTTCGCCCAGCGTGCGCTCTGCGGCTTCTCGGCTTCTCCTCCCCTAACTTCCTTGCATTTCTCCTCCCCCTCCCCAGCCAGCTTCCCCCAGGACGTGTTCCCTCATCCCTCGCACCCCCTCCTCCTTCAGCTTATCACATTCTTCAAACTAAAAATGCGTCCCCGCTTGTAGCATGCAGGGGCCTAAAGTGATTGCATTAACCAAACTAGTTTTCCTACCCAATTTTTTTTCCCGACAGATAAAGGTAAGTTGCATTTATATTTTCCATTTAAGGTATGTGCGTTGTATTGTGTATGTCTGTACGTAAACATCTACCAAAATCCCCCAGGATCAGAGTTCACTTACTTTTATTTATGCACTTTGACTGCTGCCCAGATCAGTGATGAGTGCTTGGCAAAGAATAAATAGTAATAATAAAATACATTTTCATGCAGATTTTAATAATGCTAATCAGTAAGTGGCCACATCAAAGGCTCTGTGCCACTTTCACCCACACAGCAACACTTACAGACACGCAACGCCACTCACACCCACGCAAGCCCGCTATCATCCACGCAACACCACACTCACCCACGCAACGCCACTCACCCAAACAACACCACTCACACACGCAACGCAACTCATCCACGCAACCCCACTCCAATCCAATCCAATCCAAGTAAGCTTTATTCGGCTTTTGAATTTAAAACCATAAAAGCAACAGTGAAAAGATACAAACATACAAAGAACTAGACCAGCAAATCAAAACATAATTAAAAGAAAAACAGACTGTTTAGGACAAGCTAAAACAGTTTGACGAATCAACTATTCAAGATCCTAATCCAAAATACACAGAATCCTCCTTTATCATCAGGTATGATAGTAATTTGGTACACCGGGGCCAGGATAAAAGTCATGCAGATCCCAGATACGGATGGAGCCATCTCCAACTTTGTGTTGGGTAGAACGTAAAAAGGGGGCAGTGTTTCTGTCTTTAAACTTAATCAAAATCAGATCTCCTGGAACATTTTTGGGCAGAGAACCAAGCCACCCCACCCTCCTGACGCTCAATATCCCGCCGTCTAAAACAGATGGTAAATGTCTATGGTTTTTAAGCCAGAAAATGGCTTTATTCATTAGGTCCTGCTGTAGTTCACGTTTACCCGGGGTGAGTTCAGGGACCCCAGAAAGCACGGTAACGTATGGCGCGGCTTCCGGGGGTAGGTCCATTTGATGCCTTCTTTCCAGGAGTCTGTGAGGGGTATGTTTTGGATTAAGAGGAGGAGCGTTGCGACCACTTAGAGTGGGTGGTATAGGAGGGGGGTCACAAGTGGGAAGTATGCTGGAAGCATTGTTCATAGGCCTTTCATGGATGTTAGTAAGGGTAGAGCATGTGGATATCATGGTGTTGGCATTTGGTGGGAGGGACCTTATTACAGTGTTTTCAATCCTGGTCAGCCTCTCCCCCAGATCATTAATTTTTACGACCAGTGGTGATAGAGCACTGTTTAACATTCGTTCAATTTGGGCCAGCAGGGTCAAATGAAGGGGGGATACGGGGTCATTTGATCGAGTCTCCGCTTTATCCAAAGTTAGTGAGACAGGGTTTGGGGCGGATAAATGGGGGCTGCAGAAAGTTGGTTCGGGGGATGCGGGAGGTGTGAGATTTACTTGTTCATTGTCTCTGACCACTATAGAGGGAGTTAATAAATCCTGGGCATAGTTTGTACCGCACATGGCATTCAATTCTTCCCAGATTGACATCGTGGTTGGGAGACAGGATACCGAGGGCAACAATGTACAGATCAAAGCAATAGAGGGGGAAAGGTTAGCATCTGACTGTACCTCCTCCTGTAGTGAAACCATGTGTAGGGGCCCGTCCCGTCCTCCTCTGGCCTCTGAGGGCCACAGAGGGCCCGCCCTTTGCCCGGGCTTCGCTCGGCGTCCCGCGAAGCGAAGCAGAGCGCTGTTTGTAGGCGCCTCCTGGCGCTTGCGGTGCGTGGCCAATCAGCGCCGCCGCTAAGGCAGCCGGGATTTGCAGTCCCGGGGCGGCGGCGCTGTCTCAAGACTGTGGTGACTCCTGGCGGTGGCGGCAGCGGAAAGGGACTCCCCTCGTCCCCCCAGCACAGGTAAGTGATGCCCCCCTGCTCCACCAAGCAGAGCGCTGTTTGTAGGCGCCTCCTGGCGCTTGCGGTGCGTGGCCAATCAGCGCCGCCGCTAAGGCAGCCGGGATTTGCAGTCCCGGGGCGGCGGCGCTGTCTCAAGACTGTGGTGACTCCTGGCGGTGGCGGCAGCGGAAAGGGACTCCCCTCGTCCCCCCAGCACAGGTAAGTGATGCCCCCCTGCTCCGCCAAGCAGAGCGCTGTTTGTAGGCGCCTCCTGGCGCTTGCGGTGCGTGGCCAATCAGCGCCGCCGCTAAGGCAGCCGGGATTTGCAGTCCCGGGTCGGCGGCGCTGTCTCAAGACTGTGGTGACTCCTGGCGGTGGCGGCAGCGGAAAGGGACTCCCCTCGTCCCCCCAGCACAGGTAAGTGATGCCCCCCTGCTCCGCCAAGCAGAGCGCTGTTTGTAGGCGCCTCCTGGCACTTGCGGTGCGTGGCCAATCAGCGCCGCCGCTAAGGCAGCCGGGATTTGCAGTCCCGGGGCGGCGGCGCTGTCTCAAGACTGTGGTGACTCCTGGCGGTGGCGGCAGCGGAAAGGGACTCCCCTCGTCCCCCCAGCACAGGTAAGTGATGCCCCCCTGCTCCGCCAAGCAGAGCGCTGTTTGTAGGCGCCTCCTGGCGCTTGCGGTGCGTGGCCAATCAGCGCCGCCGCTAAGGCAGCCGGGATTTGCAGTCCCGGGGCGGCGGCGCTGTCTCAAGACTGTGGTGACTCCTGGCGGTGGCGGCAGCGGAAAGGGACTCCCCTCGTCCCCCCAGCACAGGTAAGTGATGCCCCCCTGCTCCGCCAAGCAGAGAGCTGTTTGTAGGCGCCTCCTGGCGCTTGCGGTGCGTGGCCAATCAGCGCCGCCGCTAAGGCAGCCGGGATTTGCAGTCCCGGGGCGGCGGCGCTGTCTCAAGACTGTGGTGACTCCTGGCGGTGGCGGCAGCGGAAAGGGACTCCCCTCGTCCCCCCAGCACAGGTAAGTGATGCCCCCCTGCTCCGCCAAGCAGAGCGCTGTTTGTAGGCGCCTCCTGGCGCTTGCGGTGCGTGGCCAATCAGCGCCGCCGCTAAGGCAGCCGGGATTTGCAGTCCTGGGGCGGCGGCCCTGTCTCAAGACTGTGGTGACTCCTGGCGGTGGCGGCAGCGGAAAGGGACTCCCCTCGTCCCCCCAGCACAGGTAAGTGATGCCCCCCCACTCATCCACGCAACCCCACTCATCGACGCAACGCCACTCATCCACGCAACGCCACTCACACACGCAACGCCACTCACATACGCAACGCCACTCACACACGCAACGCCACTCACACATGCAACGCCACTCACACATGCAACGCCACTCACACATGCAACGCCACTCACACACGCAACGCCACTCACACACGCAACGCCACTCACACACACAACGCCACTCACACACGCAACGCCACTCACACACGCAACGCCACTCACACACGCTACGCCACTCACACATGCAACACCACTCACACACGCAACGCCACTCACACACGCAACGCCACTCACACACGCAACGCCACTCACACACGCAACGCCACTCACTCAAAGCCACTCACACACACGCAGTGCCACTTTCACTCACACTGCAGTATGTAGATGATGTTTAGATCTGAAACGTACCAGATGTGCTTCACTAAATGACATCTCCACACGCATAACGATACAATTCTTACGTATATATATTATAATTTATTACGTTCTAGGTTGGTTTTAGCACGTTACCAATTTTTGTAACTACCCGAGTCTGTCCAAAAAGTTTGACAGTTTACGTATCTTTCTACTGAACTCCTGCTACTTGAAGACAATTCTGGAATTTTGAATATTCCACTTTTACAATCAGATTTACCATGACCCTGCTTTTGATAGCCCTCGCGTTTCTCCTATATTCTGCTTTCGAATGTATCAATCATATAGTACGTGGCACGGTATTTGTGATTTTATGTTCGCCGTTGATAGTACGGCAATATAGATTTAATCTGGTTTCTTATACACGCAAGTGTTAATATAGGTGTTTGAGCCACGGCAGACTCGAGCCTGGCTCGGACCAAAGAAATGGCCCTGGTTCTTCTCTCGGACCTTATTAAAGGACTAGTTGCAGATGAGCCAAGATACTGCCATGTATCTCCTCTCTGTTTTCTTCTATTATGCAGCTAATAAAGATAAATAAAAAACAGTATTTTGCGTAATGCAAGAAAGATGCTGTAACTCGGTATGAGCATGAATAAAACAAGAAGCTTGTGTTTGTTTCTATTTGAATAGATTTTGCAGAACAAAAACGTGCACCTATGTCTAGCAGGCGTGATCGGTCTATCAATGGCTCTGCTCTTGCTTTATGTCCAAACCTAACCCGTGGTTTGTCTCTGAACGACGGCTATAAATAGACTAAATCATAATTCGGTGTGTGTAGTCTACACTACACATGATTATAAAGAATCAGCGCTGTACATATGTTATGCTTTCTTATTAAACACGACCAGTCACCCTACAGGGTCTCGAGGCGCTGTATGAAGGCCGCAGTTGTTGGGAAGGAAAAAATAACTAATATTAATTAATCTAGATTGCAAATGTGTTCGTAAGTGTTCAGGTTACTTGTTTATATCACTCTTTTATCATTTACAGTATTTGTTTAAAACCGTACCAAACAATTCGTACAAGCATTGGCAATGACTGTAGGCCTGGCTTTTAAATGAGTGCCTCCTCAGTCAGTGATGGGTTTACGCATTCAGTAAGTAATTAAACATACACTCTGTCACTCATCTTAGTAGTCGCACACCCATTCTTCACCCCACTGACTCATTCTTCTGCATATACTACTACAGTAAGCTAGTGGACAAACTCAACAACATACACAATATAAATTAAAGGAATGCAATTGGAAAAAGAAAATGCGCTGCTGCCTAAAAATAAAACAGGCATGTGCTTGCAGTAACATATACAATTAAACATAGCAGCAGGTGTCCATCTTGCAATGGTATTGTACATGGTATTTTGTTGTTTTGAAGTTGTGGTATGGCCGTCACATTTTGATCTAATGTGTTGGCCATCTTGAAATGCTGAGGTAGTGAAACCATGGACTAAACCATTCCTGGTCTAGAAGCTGTTGCCTTGTGGGATGCAACACACTGCAGATTAAATGAATGGCAAGCAAGCACTTTGTTGGAATTGTCTTAGGAGCTATAGTATACTCTAAAATTAATTAAATTAATTAAAATGGAAAGATGAGAAGCAAAGTATGACAGGAAAACTGAGGAACTGGTCTGCCAGTCCTGGCAATGAAGCATACTCCTTTTCAGGTGGATGTGGATGTGGATATGATCAGAAGAATGTTGTCACTCATGGGGCACTAGAGCCAATTTCTGTAGTGATTGGCCCATTGCCCCATGCTGAAAATGGTCATGAATACATTTGGAGTGTTCAGCAATTGACTCTTGTTATGTGGGTAAAATCATTTTTCTGATCTGATTTAATATTTATTTTTGATTACACAGTCCTGGCAGACAAGTAATTCTGTAAGACCCTGCGCCTCCCAAGAGATTCTAGCAAGAAATAGTACAATCTTTTACCCCACAGGGTATATCAGAGGTGGCAGTCAGCACCAAAACCCTCGCCCACAAAGGTAATCTGTGAGATTTCATGTAATAAAATATGTGTGCATGCTTAACACAGTATACAATAACAATCCACCCGTAACCCCTTCCGTGCTCGTTGCCCGACGGGAGCACTCCCTCCCTGGTGCTGCGAACGACCGTTGGCCATCTCAGCCGTCTTTAGAATGCCCGCACCCCAGTGGAATTGCCGCCGCGGTTAAGGCATTAAGCGCTTATTGGCTTTAACATATGTGTTTCTTAATAAACAAGGCCTTTTAATTTTGGTTGAACTTTTATTAAAATCGATCGGAACTAGTACACATGGCATACATTTTCCCAATGAACTAATTAGACTTCCAGCCTTTATCACTGGCTTGTCTTCATAACCAAATCACACATACTGAGTTGAGCATGGGCTTTCCCACAAAGCAAGCATCAGATAGACTAATAAAATGACAAATATGTACAAAATGACAGTTGTCAAAGCCATATAAAATCACTCATGGTGGGGTTTATTAGGGAGTATCACATTGCAAATCTTAAATCTCCATGGTTGAGTAGGTCAACAATACCAAAAGCCTTACCTACTCTGGTAATCTGAGAGATTCCATTGAACAAAATACCTTCTTACATGTTTCGACTATGGCGTAATAACAATCCACTGTTTAAAACCTAGTGCCTTTAGCACATTCCTTTCACTAGTCAGACCTAGTGCTTTTCTTACAACCTTTCCTAATAAACTTAACAAACCTAAAAATCTGACATAACCTTTCCAAATGAACAAATAAGGCGGCCTATAGTCTTTAGGCCAAATGAACAAATAAGGCCTATAGTCTTTAGGCCAAATGAACAAATAAGGCCTATAGTCTTTAGGCCAAATTAACCAAGAAGGCCTATAGTCTTTAGGCCAAATTAACCAATAAGGCCCATAGTCTTTAGGCCACATTAACCAATAAGGCCCATAGTCTTTAGGCCACTGTGGGCTTTTGACCGGGTTAACGAATAAGCTGACAGACAAAGGGGTTCTTGGTAACGAGGGTTTTATTGTTTTGTATTGTTTCCTTTTCTGTACTGGCACTCGATAGAAAGGTAAGGGGTTTTCAGCATCCTCCGCTACTTGTTTTGCTGTTCCCAGTCGATAGAACTCCCGGTGTCTCCTGGGATTTGTAGGCCTTGCGTCCGCCGTTGTCGGCTCTCGTCAGGAAGACCCGGAGAAAGAAAAGAAACCAATATTTAGGCAACGGTAGGGCTGCTAGATCAGGGTAGGGAAGTGAGGGATCACACGTGTTCTCAACAAATACCAGAGAATAACGGTGCCGGTAAGTGAGGGAGGGGATCGGTGCACAGAGGATCGATTGTGTCACGGAGGTTTACCCCACTTACGGCCCGCCCACCCCGAGAACCGTGACCGTACCTGTTCTAGCCACACTTCGTGTGAAGTGTGGCTGGGCGATGCGCCTTCCCGTTGGCCTCCCGGCTTGCCGCAGATGTCTTCGTAGGTCCGCGATCCGCTACCTCTCTCAACTTCTGCCTCCGTCCTCCGCCGTTCTTCTCCCGCCTCACCTTTCAGATGTTCCACGCTCTCCTCCTCTCCCGATCTCCTCCTCTGCTCTCCCGCCTCCAGCCGATGTTTCACGCTCGCCTCCTCTCCCGATCTCCTCCTCTGCTCTCCCGCCTCCAGCTGATGTTTCACGCTCTCCTCCTCTCCCGATCTCCTCCTCTGCTCTCCCGCCTCCAGCCGATGTTGCACGCTCTCCTCCTCGATTGACTCCTTCGGTTCTCTGTCCTCCGTCCTCTTCCTCTCTGCTCCTCGCTCACGCCACCACTCTCCGCTACCTCCGGGTGTAAAACACACCTGAGTCTCTGTCGGGCGTTCCTTTACCTCAAATTGGTGGGCGGGCTCAGGGTCCAACTCCGCCCAGTTAAAGTAACATGGCTCCTCTCTGTCCTGTGAGGGATTGCACCAGTCGCCAGCCGTTTTCCAGGTATCGGAGTGCTGTGCAAAAAGAGGGGACACAGGTAAAGGTAAGCCAGGAGGGCCCGAGTCCGGGTCCTCCTCGTCACAGCCACATTAACCAATAAGGCCAATAGTCTTTACCAATGGCTTATCACCTTAACCAATACGACCTACTGAAGTGTGCATATTCTAGCAAACATCATGCATACAGTTATGCAATTATAAATATGTGCAAAATTACAATTGGCAACACAGTATACAACATATCAAAAGGACCTAACAAGGATTATCACAATGACAATCTTCTTCCCATAGGGGTTTTCACGGGATGACGAACACACACCTTATCTATATGGTAATCAGGGATTTCAAAATACCTTTCTTCGTATTTATAACTTCCAGCTGTGTGAAAAATTAATTCACAGACTCAATTAGTAGCATCAACATAACTTATCAGGTATGAAGGTATGCCATTTTACTGGCTTCTCTAAATATAGTATTGAATATAAACATTTGAATATAGTATATGATGAGGGTGCTATCTATTTCCAAATACTGGGCAACTGGCAGACGTCATTTGCTTACAAGCAGAACAGCACCAAGTAACATATTACATGCAGTACAAATTAAGTAGCAATTACACCAAGTAGAAACATGCATGAACCACTTCGCACTGCAGACTCCTCAAATGCCTTAATAATTTACCCAGCGTATGTTGTCCGTACAGCAAATAACTGTCAGTCTCCTACCATACAAGACACCTTTAAAGTATGGCTCTAATCAAAACTTTTGAAGAAATGAGAATTCTTGCGTGCAAGATATTAAGGAGAAGTAAAGGTTGGTGGGAAATACTAAAGTGTTATACTATGAATTCATAAAGTAAAGTCATTACATAGACTGATCTCTGGAAACGTGAGTGTTCAATTGCAGTCTGATAAACCATCATTGTACAAAGCAAGAATGAACATATTTGAATTTTATTTAAGGCTGTTAATGTGCCTGGTCCTGTAAACCCAGCTACACCATAACTTTGCCGCACATCATTTATGCGCTCACGCTGTAACCACTGCTTCAAAATGTTAAGACGTTAAGGAATAGAAGTGCTCAGCATTGCGCAGTCGCTTATGAAAAGAAATGTTGTGCAGACATTGCCATACAAACTTAAAGTAAACTGTGTTCGTAGTCTATTCCTGTTAAAATACCGTATCTCCCGAGCCACTAAAGAGGTAACTACAAATGACAATGTGAAGGAAACCTTGCGTTGTAAAGTAGTACACAGCATAACGTTTTGTGTCGCTGTAATAGTAAGAATTTCCAATATATTTACATTGAATGTCTGTTTTCTAGAGCTTTGCTTTCTAAGTGCTCTTACGAGCATTGCAGTGAATCGTTATTTCTGCTTTGAGGGATAAAAACAAGGAGGCTTCCTATTTCTAGGCTAGGGGATGGGGTAAGGTGGAATGTGGCATGACAAAGTGAAATGCCTTCATTGTGGTGCACCGAGATAAAGAGCGGCCTCTAGGGAATAACATGTGAGCTCTCCGACAGCTGCTAAAATGGAGAACGCTATTTGCTTTAAAACGTGTTGAAAATGAGTTACAGAAACACTTTTTTTTGTAGAAAAATATTTAAAAAATGTAAACTTTTTTAGCTGTGTTTCTGAGTTGTTTTTTTTGACACTGCTATTCGTACAGCACGAATGTATGACGTTAGAACGCATACATTTACAACGCTTGCACTTACAACTCAGTTTTTACATCGCAACATCCACTACAACGCATTCCATTACATCGCATGACACTACATCGCATTTTAAACAAGCATTGGCATAGCCAATAGGTCTCGCTTGTGGGACCTTAGAAGTATTTAGTTTTGCAGCACAATATCCTTGTTGCATAATCGGATATTGTGCTGCAAAACTAAATCCTTATAAGGTCCCACAAGCGAGACCTATTGGCAATGCCAATGCTTGTTTTTGTTAGTTTCCCATCCAGCCAGGCTCCTAAGCTTTTGACTCCTTTTGGGGGTAGGATGCTACCAAGGGCAGCTGGTCAGTTCATTTCCATCCACCAAGTGGGATTGTTACCCACCATCCTCACCTCTGTCTTATCGCCATTAAGCTTTAAGCTGCTGGCTGCCATCCAGTCCACTGAGTGTTTAAGACAGAAGTTAAGGAGAGAGGAGGTATTTTCTGTTTGATCAGACAGATTAATAATAATTTGTGTGTCATCCGCATAGGAGAATGAGGTAATACCATGGAATTTTATAATCTCTGGTAGAGGGGCGACATACATATTGAATCGGGTGGAGCTAAGGAAAAAGCACTGTGGACCACCGCACTTGAGGGAAAAAATGTTAGATTGCCTATCTTCTTGTACGTGGAAGGTATGATTGTGAAGAAAAGCAGTAAGCCATTTCAGAGCTGTACCCCCAATGCCCCTTCAACTAGCCATTTGATCAGTGATGGGTGCAATACCATCAAATCCTACCAGGGCCGGCTTTAACACTGGTGGCGCCCTTGCGACAATGCTTGTTGGCACCTCCCCCTCCCATGATCACCTTTTCCACGGATTCCCTCACTAGCACCCTTTAACAGTGCCCCTCAAGTCTCCATATCCTCTGTCACTCAGATTCATTTAGTTTTACAGCACCACTCATACCAGTGTAGGGTGTCTGAGCACTTTACATCATACATACATTGCACAGAGACAATCATATGTGTGTAAATCAGTGTATAGGAAATGTTACATCAGACAGGACTATAAAGTGTAACATAGGAGTAACATGTCATTGATACTGTAGGTAATATAGTTTAAGAGTCCTAGGGCTAGATGTACGACCATTCAAAATTGCGACTCGCAAATTGCGCTCAATTGCGAGTCGCAATTTCAAATGTAGAACAGTGGCTGAGAGACTGATTGCGATTACCAATGGGGTCGCCAAAATGCGAGACTCATGAATATTAATGAGGCACTCGCAATGTGTGACTCCATTGGGAATGGCTGCTGGGCTCAGCAGACCTCCATGTCTGGGACCACTTTTAAATGAAGCAGTTTTTAAAAAAAAATGCAGCCCGTTTTCCCTAAGTGAAAACAGGCTGCATTTAAAAAAAAAAAAAAATGAAATGCTTTCTTTTCATTTTTTAAAGGCAGGCAGTGGTCCCTAAAATATATTTTCCCCTGCATTTGCAAAGGGGGAAGGGGTCTCCTAGGAACCCATTCCCTTTTGCGATTTCATTACCACCCTCTTGAAGAGGGCGGTAAATTACCCCTACCTAATAGTGAGTCAAAAAACACTATTCTTTGCGAGTGGCAAAGTAGTGTTATTACATGACCCAGAGGAAAATTGCATGCATAAACGGGTCGCAAACCTTTTTGTGCATGCAATACTCTGTTGTACATCTGGCCCCTTATTCTTTAGGTTTAAAGCATTTTATTGGTGCAACACAAGGAAACAAACATACAGAGCGTATAAGGCATCAAGTCCCTGCGGCCAAGGCCGTGCACGCAGCGTTAGCATCTCCAATAGACATCTTAAACGCAGACCAGTCTGCAGCGACATTTAAGGACAGACAGTGTTGCAGGAAAATAATAACCCTCCCCCAAAAGGTCCCCCCCAAGCCCCAACTCCCAGATCCCCTTTCCCTTACCCCCCCTCGTCCAGTGCGCAGGCCTATCCCTTGCTAACTACCCTGGTCGTGCATCAGCGAAAGAGACTAATCCAGCTTACCCTCAAGTGGCCGGGTCTGCAGGTGTTGTGAGCCTTAAGAGGCGGAGGTATTTGGGGCAGGTAAGTTCCCTGAATTCAGTGAGCAGCAAGTCCTGGAACGGTTGCCACAGATCGTCAACTTGCTCTATATCCCCTGCTACTGTCAGCAATAGTTTCTCCATGCCCAATACATGCCACAGTCTATGGAGCCAGCCCGTGACAGAGGGAAGTGTAGTAGTGCGCCAGTGTTGTAAGATATTCTGTACTGCGGAGCCTAGTGCAATAGCTATCTGTCTGCCTCTGCGAGATCTAAGGGGATACATTAACCTGTTTGGGAGTCCTAACAGTACGTATGCTGGAAAGCGCGGTAGTTCGGTGTCGAAATGGGAGTCTATCTCATCTAGCACTTCTTTCCAGTAAGAGTCCAGGAGTGGACATTCCCATAGAATGTGTGTCAGAGTGCCCATGTGCCCGCATCCCCTCCAACAAGCGTTGTCCTTACTACGGTCCATTTCATGTATTCGTTCTGGGGTATAGTACCAATAGATAGAGACCTTAGTCAGTGTTTCAGTGAGTCCCATGTGGTATGCTGAGTGTCTTGCCCTGTATGATATCTGCAGGGCCGTTTCTACCATTAGGCAAGCCTAGGCGGCTGCCTAGGGTGGCAAAAGGGGGAGGGCGGCAAAAAACGTGAGTTTGGCCCTTGACTCCAGAGGCTCCGAGGTCACAGAGACATTTCTGATTTCCGTTCACGGGTGAGACGCCCCCACACTGCTCCTATGAGACACTCGGTGATTTATTACCTAGAGGAAGAGATGGGCATGAATGGGGGCCCTGGGTCAGGGGAGGGGGGGCGGAGCAGCCTGTCACCGCAAGCTTCTTTCCTGGGCCCAGAGGGGCCAAGCTGTTCCCTGAAAGGTTGGCGCTGCCCAGGCCTCTCTTACAGCTGGTACAAGGCCGCCGGCACAGCGCTTCGGCCTGTGTGCCTCTGTCCAACAGCTATAAAATATTGGTGCCTGAAAGGGCCTGTGCATGGAGGCTGGGCGCAGGAGGAGGAGGATGATGTTCATTGGCCAAAGGGGTATTCAAATCTGCCGTATTGGACCAGCTGACATTTAATAAAAGACCGGGAGGCTGGCTTCCTTTTCCTGCACTCCTAAGTCCTAACATGCAGTTCAAGCACAGAGTAGGCTGCACACTTTGTCATTGTCGTGATATTGATGTAATATTTGCAGTGGATGATTAATCTAGGCAATCATCTCATAATTGTGCCAACCCCCCCACCTCCACCCCCAATCCCCCTGCTCCCTCTCCACCGCTTCACTCTTCACTCCACTCACTCTTCGCCTCTGAGGGCACTAATGCCATCTAATCATCAGTCCACTCACTCCTTCGCAAATCGAGATAACCCGGCACCACAGACATCTTCCACCTGCTGGTTTATTCTCCTCAGCCTCACAGCACCTCTCGAGCCAGCAAGATATATCTCACTTATTAACTGAGATCCTCTTCGTGCACTCATCCTAACCTGCTGTCAGTCCCATCATTCTCTCAGTGCCCCCAGCCCCCCCTCCCCCCACACAGGTCCAGAGTCAAATTCACATAATCCGTCAAGGATTATTCTGGCTTTTCTTTAATGTTCAAATCCTTCACCATTACTACCCTCGTCGTTAGCATCTTTTCTTCTCTTCTGCCGAGTCTTCAGTTCTCCCCTTTTGACTCACACAACCTTTGTCAGCCTCCCTCGTTTCCCTACAATCTCTGATCCTCCTGAGATGCGAACACTACATAGCAGCAATGCAGAGTTTCCCTCTATCATCCACTCCACCAAAGCCTTACCTTAAGACACAGATAGTCGTCCCCACCCTACTTAATAAATCAAGCATTGGCAAAGCCAATGGGTGTGGCTTGCATTTTGAAACCTGACTGATGTATTTTTAAAATGCCTATAGTAGTGCAAAACAAAGAAAAAACGATTGCTTTTCTTATACAATGCATTAGGAGAAAAATAATGTAATATGACATGATTCAGAGATGTGAAATAGTCCCTTATGCATTGCCAAGCAAACATGACATAGGAGTGGAAAGGATACAGCCAATAGCATGAGTTGAGAGAAAGACTTCTCTGACTGAAGCTTACTGTATGGGTAATTTAAAGAATGACTATAAATGGTTGTAAAGTCAGCTGTGTCAACAAGCCAGAACGAAACAAGGAACCCCTGGTCATTATTTTATTGTCGCCAACCTATTTCCCCCAAAGTTAGTGGTCGGATTTTAAAAGTCTGATCCTATCTCTCATCGAATAACATTTTTCGCCCTCGAGTTGAATTTGCCATGAATGTATGCTACAGAAGGGGTGCTCGTTCACACCTCCCGCCCCCTCACCACAGGCCACCATGGCCATCTGTGCCTATGTCCTGCCTCCTTGGCCTGTGCTCTGGGTTTCACCCCTTACCTTTCCTGGATGTCCCTAACTGTTACCCCATCAGTTCGCCTCTTACTTATTTACCTGTTTCTTTTTGTTTTCCTACTGCCCACCTATTCCACACACACAGACCCCCACAGTGCCCTCAGCAGAACTCCCAGCCCTCATACACACATCCCTAGTTATCAGATACCACAAAACATGCTTAAAATGGCATGTTTTATCAACACTCCATACAAGAATGTTTGTTTACCTTTGTCACATTACGAAGCAGAAATGCTTACTTTGATCGCCGAGGAAACCTTTGCACATTCTTACAGAAGGAATATTGTGCCCTTTGTTCTTTAACTCTCTTTAGTAATAGAATTTCAGTTCTCTACAGGTATCCTACAACATTAAAACCAGAGTTACCTCCAACATTAATACATGATGTAATTACATTCTTTATCATCTGTAAAATGCCACCAATCCTTTCGAGTCAATGAACTTTCACTGTAACCTTTTATGTAGGAGCCTCATGTATGTTTCAGACAGAGACAGGTTTTGCTTCCTACTGTTGTTGTTTCAGATAGGGTAGGGTTGTCAAAAAGCACAGTGCTCGTTGCGTGGAGTGCGCTCTGTGTGATCTGGGCCCAGTCGATGGGCCGAGGAGGAGGGAGGAAGATGGGCGAGTGAAAGCACGCCAGTGGGATGTGGCTTCGGATGTTGTAGGTACACACACTCTTTGCCACCTAAGCTGACGACTGCAAAAAGAACAGAAGATGGACGTAATGCTGAGCCAATCAAACATTGCCCCAATCAGTCACGGATCTGGGTTAAATCCATCGTTTTTTTGCATGCCACGCCATTCCACTTTAGACACAGCCACATGCAAATCAGTCTTGACCCTGTACCTCATGGGACCAGTCCAGCCCGAACTGTCTGGCCAGTTCCTCCCTGGACCAGAAACAAGCCTCCTGGGACCTGTTTCAGGGCATCACCCCTCATTAGCCAGGATAGCTTGAATCTGGTGGCGTAGCGAGCATGCGACCCATGTCTGGGCATACCCTTCCCACTTAGGTTGACAACTGCAAAAAGAACATGATGGATGGAATGCTGGACAATACAAACATTCACCCCCAGTCACAGATCAGGATTCAAGCTAGCCTGGCTGATGAGGGGTGAAACCCCGAAACCGGTCCCAGCGTTCATGTTTCTGGTCCAGGGAGGACCTGGCCTGGCAGTTCGGGCTGGACTGTTCCGAACAGGGGCAAGACAGATTTGCACATGGGTGGGTCTAAACTGGGGTGGCACAGTGAGCCAAGGAACGTCAAATTTAACCCAGATCTCTTGACTGGTGTGAATGTTTTAATTTATTCAGCATTCTGTCCATCACCTCGGCAGTGGGGCCTTGAAGGTAGGGACAGGTTCCTTGGAGAACAAGCACTCTCAAAACCGTAACAGGGCTTAGGCCGCACTGAGAGTTCAAATTTCAGCCCATGAGAGGCAGAAACACGGTACATTTGGAGACTCTCCTTAACACCCAGCCTGTGTTCTCAGACCTCCCATCACCTAGTGGCTCTGGCCTTCTTGGAGCTCGCTGCCTCAAGCAGCCCCCTGCCCTTTGGACCATCCAGTGCCCCGGGGAGTCTCTCGCAGCTACCACCAGCCATCTCACTGACCCCTTCCTCTAGCTGGTGCGCCCCCCAGCCCTCCCAGAGCCTATGTCTCCTTGCAGCCCGTCCTCTTAGTTCCCGTCCTCAAGCAGTCCTGGTCTTCTTGAAACCCTTTTTGTCTGTACAGCTCCTGTCCTGGCCGTTAAAGGTCCCACACTCTAGCAGCTCCAGTCGTATCAGAACTCCCTACTCCCTGGCAGCCCGGGCCTTCCCTAGAACCCTCTGCATTCTTAGCTCCTGTCCCAGAGCTTCCGGTCCCTCAGACCTCTCATCCACTAGCAGCCTTGGCACCTTCAACTCTCGTCCTCTAGCAGTCCCAGTCCTCTTAGAGCCCCCGTCCGCTAGCAGCCTCAGTCCTCACAGAGTTCCAGTCCCGAGCTCCCAGGCCATCTTCACCCCAAAATATGCTGTTTAAATATTTACTTTTATACTGAAAAGCCTGGATGAAAGGGGCAGAGAGTGATGGTAGTAAAAGGGAGGGGGCGACATTTTTCAATTCTCGCCTAGGGTGGCAAAACACCTAGAAACGGCCCTGGATATCTGCTCCCATTCCTTATGGCTCAGTGCCCTGCCTAATTCCCGTTCCCAGCGCTCCCTCCCCGGGTTGTAGAGATGTGAAGAAGGTGGTTGCAGTAGCTTATAGAGGTCTGTAATAAGTTTGCCATCTGACGTGCGTGTCATGAGCCATCTCTCATAAGGGAGGAGTTGCCTATCCGCCGTTTCCCGTACCTGTGGGTGTAATGCCCAATGGCGAACCTGCATATAGCGGAGTCTTTCGGACTCTGGGAGTGAGTGGGCCTGTCGGAAGCGTGGGAAAGGGATGACCCCCTCTGGGCCGTACACATGGCACCGGGCCCGACATCCGGCTGCTCGCCAGTGGGTGAAAGCCCCCTTTTCCATCCCCGGAGTAAAGTCCGGATTGTCTACCAGCGGTGTGAGTGGCGGCGGGAATGTGGTAAGATTGTGGACAATGTTGGTGGCGTCCCATACCCGTAGGGGCACCCTGGTGACAAAGGAGGCATATAAATTCGCTGGGCGATGAGTCCGGCGCAGAAATGGCAACTCTTGTAGGGGCCGGCCCGCTACCGCCTGGTCCTGGAAGAGCCAGTGTTTGTCCGATTACCATCTACTCCATTCTACGAGGTAACGCAGCTGTGCCGCTTGGAAATACTTGCGGAGATCTGGTATCCCCAGCCCTCCAGCCTCAGGGGCCAGCATAGAAAGTGTCCTCCGCATTCTGGGCTTCCTGCCCTGCCAGATAAAATGCGAGAGATCTGCCTGCGTCTGTTGGATCCACCCAGCGGGCAGCTGGAGCGGTAAGGCCCTGAACAAATACAGAACCTGGGGCAAGACCGTCATTTTCACTGCAGCTATTCTACCCAACCAGGAAAGGGTGCTGGGATTCCATCGCCCGAGTTCCTCCCGGATCTTCTTGCCCAATGTGGCGTAGTTAGCTGTCACCATGGCCGGCAAGGTGGGAGCCAGCTGGATCCCCAGGTAAGGCACCAGGTCTGACGACCATACCATTGGGAACAGGCCCTGCAGGTAAGATCTAGTGGCTGGCGCAAGGGATATGTCCAGGGCCACCGATTTCCCCATATTCATTCTGAAGCCCGCGACCGCAGCAAAGGAGTCCAGCTCCTTAATGCACACTGGAAGGGCCGACCGGGGTTCATCTAATGACAGTATAATGTCGTCCGCGTAGAGACTTATGGTGTGAGTAAAGCCCCCAAACCGCACCCCGGTTATCGCTGGGTTGGTACATATTCGTTGGGCGAAGGGCTCCATATAAAGGGCGAAGAGCAGGGGTGAGAGCGGGCACCCCTGTCTAGTACCCCTCTCAATGTCAAAGCTCCGTGAGCTGTAGCCATTCACCCTTACCACCGCCGTTGGAGATTTATAGCAGTTAAGGATCATGGATCGGAATTTCTCACCCATACCAACCTTCAGCAGGACTTGTTCTAGATAGGGCCAGTGTACCCGGTCAACCGCTTTTTCATCGTCTACCGCCAACATCATCCTCTCTCCGGGAATTCGGGATGCCTTCTCTATAAGGTGGACAATCCGCTTGGTGTTGTCCACCATCTGCCACCCGGGGACGAATTCTGCCTGGTCCGAGTCCAGGAGCCCTGGGAGATGGGGAGCCAGTCGGGCCGCGAGGATCCCGGTATACAGCTTAATATCTATATTCAAGAGAGATATCGGTCTGTAGGAGCCGCATTGCGACCGATTCTTCCCTGGCTTGGGGAGGACCGTAAGAGAGGCTCGTAGGAGGTCAGGGGGGATGGCCCCCGGCGCTGCGAACGAGTTAAATAGGCGGGTGAGGAGCGGAGCCAGCGACGTGCAAAACGTTTCATAAAAGAGAGATGTATATCCGTCCGGCCCTGGGGCCTTACCGTGCTTAAGTTTGGCAATGGCGGAGATCACCTCCTCGATTCGAATTTCTCTGTCTAGGTGCTCTGCCTGCGAGGGGGCCAGGGAGGGGAGGGTGACCGTGTCCAAGTAGGCCGTAGTCGCAGAGTCATCCGGGGGATCCCCCGTGTAAAGATCTGCGTAGAACCTGCGGAAGGTTTCGGCAATATGGGCGTCCTCCGTGACGATCGACCCTGTGGGGTCAGCGATCTCCTTCACCAACTGCCGTTGGTGCGTCACCCGGAGCCTATTAGCCAGCAGTCGGCCACAGCGATCCCCCCCGGTATAGTATGTGTGGCGCAAACGAAGCACAGTGTACTCTGCATGGTCCATGTCCAGGGCCGTCAGGAATTTCCTCGCCTCTTTAAGATGCTTCCAGATACGGGGGGCCCCCGTCCGGCGGTGTATCTGTTCGAGCTCTCGGACCCGCTGGGTGAGTTCATCCCTCTTACTCTGCCGTTCCTTATTTTCAGCTGAGGAGATGGCTAGAAACTCCCCCCTAAGAACAGCCTTCAAGGCCACCCATTGTGTCGCCAAAGAGGTATCAGAGTTGTCGTTGTGGGACAAATAGTCCCGGATAGCATCGGTTATGCGTGTAACCACCACCTTCCTGTGCAATAAGGTGTCCCGAAGGCGCCAGACCCTGGGTGGGCAAGATACCGGCGGCAGGCACAGCGTGGTGGAGACTGGGGCATGGTCTGAGAGGGATATTACTCCCATCTCCGTCGTTGAGGCCAAAGTACGTACTGGAGTTGTGACCAGCAGATGGTCCAGTCTCGCGTACGTTTTGTGTGCGTGGGAGTAATAGGAATACCCCTATCAGTGCGGTGCATGCAACGCCAGAGATCGTGGAGGTCCACCTCCGATAATTGAGCTTTACACCCGGCCGAGAACTCCCTGGCTTGCGGAGAGCGTTGTGCGGATCGATCTAGGGCTGAGTCGAAGACCATATTGAAGTCTCCTCCGATGATAATGTGCCTGTCTTGAGAGGCGGTGACGTCTATCAGTGCCGATCGTAAGAAGCGTTCCTGCTGGTCATTAGGGCTATACAAGGACCCAATTGTAAGGGCAACCCCCCCGACCTTAAACCTGTAAGCCAACAGCCTGCCTTTGTGTTCTGCAAATTTGTGAAGGACTGCCCCCCTGAAACGTTGGGCTACCAGGATCGCTACCCCTGCCGTTTTAGTGTTGTTGGAAGAGAAGAATTGTGTCGGGAACCTATGGGAGCGCAGTCTATGGGAGTCACGGGGCAGCAAGTGGGTTTCTTGGAGGAGACAGATATCCGCTTGGGTGCTCTCTAGTATAGATAATACCGCCTGTCTTTTGACTGGGTTGTTTAGGCCCCTGACATTAAGAGTCACTATCTTAAGAGTCGTGGGCGGCATGTGAGATGGTGGAAGGAAAAGCGTAAGACCCCCGCCTGGGCGGTCAGGGTGCATGAATGCCGCTAGGGCGGCTAAGACTTGCATAGTGCACTGGACGACCCACCCACCCCTCCTAGTTCCCCTACCCCCAACGAAAACTCCCTCGTCCCTCGTCCCACCCCCCAACCCCTCTCCCCTTGACCCTAACTTAGAACAATCCCCGCTCCCTCTCCCCCCACCTCCCTGTTCCCTTGTAGAATGCCAGAACCCCATAGTCCCAGTCCAGTCCTCCGAGGACAAGTCTGTGGTAAGTTACTGAAGTGGACGTCCAGCCACTACACTCCCGCCCGCCACCCCTCCCCCCAGGACCCCCAAACCTGCGATGCAAAGGCTGATGTGTCGATCTCCCCCCGGAGTCATCTTAGGCTGTCAGCGCGACGTCACTCGGGCCCGTATCTGTGGCCACCTCCCGCACTGCTTTGTCCATTTCTGCTCGGATAGTAGGCGAGTTCGGTCGAGCAGAGGATCCAGAGGACCGGCGCCTAGAGACCCGCTGCCAACCATCCCTGGTGATGCGTCGTCGCTGGGGAGTAGGTGCATTGCTGTCCGTCGAGGTAATTCCCAGTACTTCACACGTATCCTGGAGGGAGCGAAGTTGGTGTAGGGTGCCATTCCATCGAAAGATGAGGCGGAAAGGGTGGCCCCAGGAGTATTGTGTCCCATGTTCTCTCAAGAAGTCCATTGCTATCTTAAAGGCTTTGCGCTTCTGGAGCGTGATGGCTGAAAGGTCCTGGAAGAGAGCGACTGGGTGCCCTCGGAAGCGCAATGACTGCTGCTTGCGTGCTTCACGGAGGATCCGTTCCTTAAGCAGGAAATCAGGCAGGAAGGCTAGGATATCCGGCGGTGGTGCCGAGGCCCGGCGTGTTAGGCCCACCCTATGCGCCCTTTCGATTCTAATAGGGAAGTCCTCCTGTTCACTCAGTATCTCTCTAAACAAGGCTTGCAGGTACCCGGCAATGTCCTCACCCTCTTCTTTAGGAGGTACTCCCCGGACCCGGATGTTGTTCCGGCGGGACCGGTTTTCGAGGTCTTCATTGTGCGCCTGAAGGTCAAGCTGTTGGTCCCTCAAACGTAGCACTTCCTGCTGCAACTGCACGATCTCCTCATCCCGCGTGTGTCCCGCATCTTCCACGGTAGCCACCCGTTCTCCCAGGCAATCGACTTCTCTCCGTACCTCCCGAACTTCTCCAGCCACCTCCTGCTTCAACGTCTGGAAGTCATCTCGAAGAGAGCTGAAGAGAGATTCCAGGAAGGATCTGGTGACTGGTGGTTCTCCATCGTTCACCTCCGTTGAGCCCCTAGAGGGGCCTGGCGAGTGTTGCCCCTTGTCTTGTTTCGCGGGACCCCTGTTCAGCATTTCCGGCAGTGTCCGTTCCCCTTTCTTGCCCCCCTGTTGCTGGCTATCTCATAAACGGGAACTTCCCAGCCAGAGTCCCGACGTGTCGTTGGCTAACTTAAATGGTCAGCAGGGGTCAGGGACACGGACCAACCTTGGGAGTCTACTCTGTATGTTGCCGAGGCTCGGCTTACCCCTGGCGAGAGGCACCACGGTCCGACCACCTCCGCCTCAGGGTCCGCTGTCCGCTCCCCTTACCCGGTCACAGGTCGGCGGCCATCACCAGCCTCAGGGCGGTCGCGGTAGAGTTTGTCCAAGTAGTGCAGCTGTGCCTCACCCCCGCCCTCCAGACAAGCTCCGGTATCACTGTCTCTTCGGGCACCGGGTGCACTGGTATTCGTCTCTGACTGGCCAACCCCGCTTCTGGCCCCCTAGGACTCACTGCGCCATCCGTGCTCCTGCTCCGGTCGTCCCTGCGGTCAGTAGACCTATAGGCCTCTCCGATCTGTATTCGACAATGTCCAATGTGCTGTCTCACCCAGGCCTCGGGCTATGTTGGCCAACGCGCACCGCCCCTCCCAAGGGTCCGGTCAGCTCTGCGAGGGTTCGACCCACACCAGGGCCCTCTGCCGTGAAGACCGATCGTCTCCGGGGTTGTTCGCCGAAGAGGCAATGTACTTCCGGCGAAGCCGGTCCAGGTCCAATGCCCCTTTCTGGTGGCGTAGCGGTGCTCCTTAGGGACCCCTCCCCCCGTCGTGATCTCTCTCGCTGTGTGCTGTGTGCTGGCTCTGTGGCTCTCCGCAAGGTCTGTTGTCGCCCTGCCTCTCACTGGGGCCTGGGCCGTCTCGCCAGTAGGCCGCGTCCCCGGCCTCGCGTAAGGGTCCAGTGCCCAGCCACGTGTCTGGGCACTGTTGCCTCCCGCCCTCGGGTGCTTCTTCGCTGCTGGGTTCCGCCGGGGATTCCAGCCCGGTCTCACTCGCCTAGCCGGGTGTTCTGCATCGTACTGTTCTGCCCCCCAGGCACGCACCGATGTCGTCGCCTTCCGTGTGGGCCCTGGATCCCAGCCTTGCCCCCGTGCTGCCTCGCCTCCGACCGCGCTCCGGGGGCTCCGAGGCCGCGTGTTCAGGGGTCGTTCAATGCCTGAGGGTGGTGCGCTGGATGCTCCCCGCCTCCGACGAGAAGCACCCGTAGGCCAGGGAAGGATCCGTAGAAGCGCGCCGGCCAGGGGCCCTCTGGTAGGCCGCGTCCCCGGCCTTGCGTAGGGGCCCCGCGCCGAGCCACGCGCCCCAGTACCTCCGCCTCCGGCTCCCGGGTACTCTCTCACCGCTGGGTTCCGGCGGGGATTCTGGAAGGGCCGTACCCCACGATCGGGCGGTCCACACTGCACTGGTCTTCCCCGGGCCCGGACCCTGTGTCGCAGTCTCTGTGCGGGCCTCAGTCCCCGGCTTCTCCGCTGTGCCGCCTCTGTCGTCGGCCGCCTCACTGGGCGCTCCGCCGCCGCGCGCCTCAGGATCGGCAGCGCTCCGGGCGGTCCACCGGCTGCTCCCCTGCCCACGCTATAAATCTCTAGCAGGTTGGGGGGAGATCTGCAAAGATTTATGGTTCAGGGGCCCAGGTTTGTGGGAGCTCGCGGAGGGTGCGACCGCTCACCTCGCCATCTTGGCCACGCCCCCGCCCCTTATTCTTTAAAGCACAAATTCTGAATTAGAAACTTAACACCATTGTTAGGCGTTCCCTTTAATGATAAGAATAATGTTTTGCCCAAATGAACCCTTTTGGCAAGATTAGGATAATGAAAGACAGGGCAAAAAACACATCGTTCTAACATGTACCTTGTTGTTTGCATGCAGCTCTTTGATGACAGTTAATAGCTCAATGTTCTATATTAGGATTTTGACTTATAAACGACAAGTAACAAAAGGAGCTCTCTTACAGAAGCAGTAACCCACTGACCTATTTACATTATATGCAGTCTGTTAGCTGCGTGGTACATTTTCTTAGCAGCAGGCATTTTAACACGCTGCGCTACCATAGTATTAGTCAAAACTTCCACTAAACAAACCCCGTCTCTTTCCACGAAAAGGATTTATCACCAGAGTTATCTTGATATTTTAATTGATTCCTGAAAATTGCTGGAGGCCAGGAACGCGGCAGCAGGTGCTCTTAAAATGATAATATACTTGCAAAAATTATGCCCCAACTCCAAGTCAGCACCTTGTGCGTTGGCACCAATTGCACCGCCCTTAGATGAAGAATTAGCACCCCTGAAAAACCACCAGATCAAACAAGATACCAAAAAGGCCCCCTGGTTCAACGATGACCTTAAAAAATCCAAGAAGTTATGTCGTACTCTCGAGAAAACCTGGAGAAAAAGCCCAACCACTGACAACCTGACCACCTTCAAGGACGCCACACGCAAACACCACCAATTGATCCGATCGACCAAGAAATCAGCATTCAAGGATCGACTCGACAACAATGCCCACAACAGCAAGGAACTATTCAACATCGTCAAAGAATTTACCAACTCCACCGCCGGCACAAACGACATAACTCCCTCCCAAGACCTCTGCGACTCATTATCCTCTTTCTTCCACAACAAAATCGCCGATATACATAACAGCTTTGAAAACCAGTCCAAAGAACAGGCCACTCCACCCACCCCCGAACCAAAACAGCACCCTCACAACATTTGCACCTGGAACCCAATCACTACTGAAGACACCATCCGCCTGATGAACTCCATCCATTCAGGATCACCAACCGACCCATGTCCCCACCACATTTTCAACAAAGCAGACTCCATCATCGCACCCCATCTCCGCGATGTCATCAATTGTTCCTTCAACTCTGCTACCTTCCTTGAAAGCTGGAAACACGCCGAACTCAGCGCCCTTCTGAAGAAACCCACAGCAGGCCCCTCTGAGCTTAAGAACTACCGCCCCATCTCACTCCTCCCATTCCCTGCCAAAGTCATTGAGAAAGCCGTCAATAGTCAGCTCGCCGCCTTCCTTGAATCCAACAATTCCCTCGACCCCTCACAGTCCGGCTTCCGAGCCAAACACAGCACCGAAACCGCCCTCATCGCAGCTACAGACGACATCCGAACGCTACTGGACAACGGAGAAACAGTTGCCCTCATCTTACTCGACCTCTCCACCGCCTTCGACACAGTCTGTCACAGCACCCTCATACAACGACTCAGCAACATCGGTATACAAGGAAAAGCTTTGGACTGGATCATCTCATTCCTCGCCGGAAGAACCCAAAGAGTCCGCCTCCCCCCATTCAAATCAGAGACCACCGAAGTCATCTGCCGCGTACCACAAGGATCATCACTCAGTCCCACCCTCTTCAACGTTTACATGAGTCCCCTCGCACCCATCGCGCGTCAACACAACCTCAACATCATCTCCTACGCAGACAACACCCAGCTGATCCTCTCCCTCACCAAAGACCCAAACACAGCTAAAACCAATCTACACGAAGGAATGAAAGAAGTAGCCGAATGGATGAAGAACAGCCGTTTAAAACTAAACTCAGACAAAACGGAAGTCCTCATCTTAGGATCATCCCCCTCCGCCTGGGACGACTCATGGTGGCCACCGGCCTTGGGTAAAGTGCCCAGACCCACAGACCATGCACGCAACCTGGGTTTCATCCTAGACTCCTCCCTCTCGATGTCCAGACAAGTCAACGCCGTCTCATCTTCATGCTTCAACATCCTTCGCATGCTCAAAAAAATCTTCCGTTGGATCCCCACCGAAACAAGAAAGACAGTCACCCACGCACTGGTCACTAGCCGACTGGATTATGGAAACACCCTCTACGCCGGAACCACAGCCAAACTACAGAAAAAACTCCAACGCATCCAAAACGCCTCAGCCAGACTCATATTGGACATCCCCCATCAAGCTCACATTTCCAGTCACCTGAAAGACCTCCACTGGCTCCCAGTCAACAAGAGAATAACGTTCCGTCTCCTCACCCACGCACACAAAGCCCTCTACGACCAAGGCCCCGAATGCCTCAATACACGACTGTCCTTCTACACACTCACCCGCCATCTACGATCATCCAATCAAACTCTCGCCGCAATTCCGCGCATCTACAGATCCACCATGGGAGGAAGATCCTTCTCCTACTTAGTGGCCAAAACCTGGAATTCTCTCCCATCTCTCACCTCCACCTTACACAGAACCACCTCTCCTTCAGAAAACAGCTAAAAACCTGGCTATTCGATAAATAATGCACACACCCTCCCTCAAGCGCCTTGAGACCCTCTGGGTGAGTAGTGCGCTATACAAATTCCTGAACTTGAACTTAGATCATGGCATTCGGTGCCACCCTTGTTTAAAATTGTACTCATTTCTTATGTAGCAGCTAGGACGCCGGTCTCTGTACTGCTCCCTGTTCTAAAGCCTGTTTGGGTGAAGTGCAGAATTCCATTGGACTCTAGGAATAAAGAAAGATGTTTGTTTACAAATGTATCCAGGATTTTACTTGGACCTGGTAAAAGGGAGATTGGACTGTAGTTCTCGCACAATAATTGGCCAAGCTGTAATTATTTCAAAAGTGGTCTGACTGTGGCATCTTTCCACATAGCAGGGACTTTACCGGTTTTTAATGACTGATTGAACATATTAGTCAATATGGTGATAACTGGCGATCCTCCCTTGGTCATAATGTCAGGGGTGCTGGATGCTAAGTGGAGCTGTCGGAGGGACGGTCAGAAACAGAAGCGAGGAGGCCATAGGGGTTGAATATTGTAGGGTTTTTATTGATGTAAAACAACCCTGTAGCAGGATAAAAGAATAGAGTCTTTCAAAAAAATAGTCTTGGAGCGTAGGAATGATGGTTGTCCTTGGGTGGTATTCCTTCACAAGGGGTTGTCAGGTATTCCGTAGATCGCCACGTTCTCTCATGGATTATGGCTTCCCCCGGGGTTCAGCTCAAAATGAAAAGAAAACAGGGGTCACTGCCCATATCCTGCTTTGCTTAGGTTATTACCGTCACCACACCGTGCAAAGTTGTGAGTCAAGGAAAGAGAAGGTGGGGGGGGGGGGTTATATTGGTATGTGGACACTTGCTAGGGTTGGTGAAAAGGTGTTTGGGGTTGGTAGAAAGCAGTTGGGGTAGGCGAGTGCAGCCTTCACTATAGGCATTTTTCAGGGCTGAACATGCAGCGGGAACGATTTAAACTACATGGGTGTGAGAAGACCGTAAACATAAAACAAATTCACAACGGTGCTCACTTTAGTTCTACAACCTCCTCCCTCCCCTCCCACACTGTTCCCGCGGTACCCGTTCACGTACCAGTGTCAGCCACAACTCTCCTGAGTTGTGGCAGCTCCTGCGTGTCCCCCGGGCTCCACCAATCTTCTGTCCAGATGTCTGGATCCTCTGGGCTCTCGGGTGTAGTCTCCTCGGGCAGCTCTCCACGCTTCCCGGCGTCCTGGTCTCTGTCGGCGTCTTCCTCCTTGCAGCTGGCACGCTGAGGGTTTCTGCTTCTGGCTTTTTCTGCCACTCGTGACCTGCTATGCTGCTCCCTGATTGGTCCGGGCTTGGCGTGCTGATTCTCCCGGGACTATCTGCTTCCGGGTCACTGTGATCGCGCTGTGGGGCGGGGAAAAGAGTCTCTGTTACCGGACTACCAGGGACCCTGTCTTTGTCTTCATGCGGCAGGTAAGGGATCCACTCGGTTCGGCTGTTATCCTGCACCACCTCACAGGAGCCTAATTTGAGAGACAACAGAATAGCTTGAGTATCTTCAACGGTCTTTTTATTCGCCTTTTCTAGGCTATGATAATCCCCTCATGTTCTCCTAGACTATGGAGGATAGTGTTAACGTTTTCCAGGAACAAAATTGGCCAATTGATTACAGCATGCTTCTGAGGGGAGTAGGGCGAAATTTGTGTACCTGAAATGTATTAAACTATTCACCAGATTGTATAGTTCTTTTGCAGAGTTCGACGCATCTTGTATTTTGTTAGCAAAGTAATTGACTCCTGCTTCCCTGATAGCATAGTAGTACTTCTTAACAGCGTTTTATATGTATTTTTGCTTGGGTTATTGTAGTTTTTTTATCCGTCACTTTTCTTCCTGTTTGTAGTCTTTTTAGTTCATGGAGCTCATTTGAGAACTATGTTGCTTTCCCTCCTGTGCATGTAGATTCTTGTTGTTTCAAAGGCACAATGAGATTAGTGGCATTCAGGATCCATGTTTTGAAACTATTGTATCTATTAGTTATGTCTCTGGACATTACATGAACCGAATTTGTCCCGTTCTCTTATAACCAATTTTACCCAGTTTCGACGAAATTGAGGATTGATATTTACCTCTGCTGTGTGGCTGAGTTTAGTCAGCTGAAACTTAATAATTTTATGGTCAGACCCTATAAGGTCTAAGGGCGAATCACTGATTAGATTAGGTATATTAGAAAGATGGGATCAAGTAAATGCCCTTGATTATTAGTTGGGCCATTGACTCACTGTGTTAGTTGAACCATCTCAAGGTCCATTAGGAAGTTACTAACTGTTTTGCAGTTTTTGTCTTCTAAGTGAAGATTGAGGTCTCCTAATACTGAAAGGTTGTCTGTTGTAAGACTGTATTCTCCCACAGCATCTGGGAATGCTTGTATAAATTGTGTAGAGGACCCTGGTGGTCGATAAATTACTAATCCTGAGATGGTGAAATTGGGTGCTATTTCCAAAGAGAATAGCAGCCCTTTGCACCCAGCAAGTGGTATTGGGTTGGTTTTCACTTTCATCCTTCGTTGTATAAAATTGTGACCCCTCCCCCAGGTTTCAACATGGTTTCTGGTTTTTCTTCCTCTATGAACGTAAATAGATTAAAACTATGCTTAGATAGGGATCTGCAGTTGAGTAAGAACATCTGCCAGTGAAGGTTTTTAATTTCCCAATTAAGGGTGGGTCACTGGTCACCGTGTGGTTTGAACCCTCTAAACTCCATTTGCAATATTCACATTTCATTCATGTAGTTCAAGGTTATGTTTGCTCATACAGGTACTATCTTCTGATAGATTAAGTGCTCGTATTTCCTCAGCAGAGTAGCTGATCCAGCTTCTATATGGCTCAAAATGGGCAGGGGTCCTGGCCGAGCACAGACAGGCACAAACGGGCTTGCCTTTGGTGTGCCAGTCAATCAATCAATCAGAACATTTGTAAAGCGCATTACTCACCCGTGAGGGTCTAATGGCACTGGGGGGTGGGTGGGGGGAGGGGTGCTGCTATTGCTTGAACAGCCAGGTCTTGAGTAGGCTCCTGAAGGTTAGTAGGTCCTGGGTCTGGCGTAGGAGGATGGGGAGGGTGTTCCAGGTCTTGGCAGTGCGGTGGGAGAACGATCTTCTGCCGGTAGTCGTTCTTCGAATGCGGGGGACGGTGGCGAGTGCGAGGTCAGCAGAGCGGAGCTGGCGGTTCGGTGTGTAGAAGGAGAGTCGTCTGTTGAGGTATGCCGGTCAGCTGTTGTGGAGTGCTTTGTGTGCGTGGGTGAGGAGCTTGAAGGTGATCCTCTTGTTGATTGGGAGCCTGTGAAGGTTTCTCAGATGGGTGGCATGGGATGTTGAGGACGAGGTGTGCAGAGGCGTTCCGTATGTGTTGCAGACGTTTCAGGAGTTTGGATGAGGCTCCCGCGTAGAGGGCGTTTTCGTAGTCCAGCCTGCTGCTGACTAGGGCCTGTATGACCATTTTTCTTGTTTCGGTGGGGATCCACCTGTAGATCTTGCGGAGCATGCGGAGGGTGTTGAAGCAGGAGGATGAGACGGCTTTGCCCTGCTTGGTCATGGAGAGTGTTGAGTCGAGGATGACCCCCAGGTTGCATGCGTGGTCGGTCGGTGCCGGTGCTGCTCCCAGTGTGGTAGGCCACCAGGAGTCGTCCCAGGCTGAGGGGGTGGAGCCAAGGATGAGGACCTCCATCTTGTCTGAGTTCAGCTTCAGTCGGCTGTTCTTCATCCACTCGGCGACGGCCTTCATTCCTTCATGGAGGTTGGGTTTGTCGGTGAGAGGGTCCTTGGTGAGGCAGAGGATCAGCTGGACGTAGGAGATGATGTTGAGGTCGTGCAGTCGGGCGACGTGGGCGAGCGGTGCCATGTAGATGTTGAACAATGTCTGGCTGAGGGATGATCCTTGGGGTACGCCGCAGATGATCTTGGAGGCTTCGGAGTGGAATGGGGGGAGTCAGTTGCTCTGGGTTCTGCCGGAGAGGAAGGAGGTGGTCCATTCCTGAGCCTTGTCTCGGATCCCTGCGTTGTGGAGGCGTGGGCGTAGGGTGCGGTGGCAGATAGTGTTGAAGGTGGCTGAGAGGTCCAGGAGGATGAGGGCCGCAGTTTCACCGTTGTCCAGCAGGGTCCTGATGTCATCGGTGGCGGCGATGAGGGCAGTTTCGCTACTGTGGTTGCTGCGGAACCCGGACTGGGACGGGTCCAAGATGTTGCTCTCCTCAAGGTAGCGGGTCAGTTGTTTGTTGATGATCTTCTCGATGTCCTTTGCCGTGAACAGGAGCAGGTGATGGAGCGAGGTGGCAAACACAAAATTTTGTGTACCCCTCTTGAAGTCAATGTCCCATAACGATAACATTTACTAAAAGTGTTTTGTGAAAACTAATCAACCATAGAATAAGATGCACACGTTTTATTATACATGGGAGTACTAATTTTGCTTGCATTTTGCCATATAATTAATTAACATGTGTTGTTATGGTGTTGTGAATTAATGCACAGCTTAAATATAAACAAATGCAGACTAAATGTGCTTATTGTATACGTTTTGTGTTAAGAAGTGGTCGATTATGTAAGTATAAAACGCATTTATGTGGCTTATTTGCTAGGTAACAACTAATGGGAAACATTAGTATGGGGGGAGGTAAACAGAACGGGTTTAAATTCAATAATTAACATGAATTTGTGTTTGTTTCTATGATAGTTCCAAAAGTGGCTTCTGAGGCCTAGTTAGAAAATGGGCGCTCGGGTAAACAGTGAGCAAGAGCTGAACAGCGCAGGCGCGCCAAAACCTGCAAGTCAGAGTGAACTGCCTGTGCTCAATGAGGTTCAAGGCTGCCGTGGCCTGGAACCTAGGATGAGTGCTAAACATGGACGCTTGGATGTTGTGATCATGGGAAAGGGTGCCGATGTATCTACTAGAAGAAATAGTAACGCTATGGACTGTCTTAAAACAAAGACCCTTTATTTTTCTGCTGAACCATCGAGAAAATGATGTTGTAATGGTGAGATAATGCTCACCCACCCCGAAATTGTCCAATGAGAGTTTGAATAAAAAATGATAGTTGCTTTTTAGATAGATTAAGTTTGAGAAATAGGGTATAAAAAGCCCTGGTTTTATCAAGAAGAGGTCGCTTTCTCGATTTCATCTGGAAGTGCTGCCCGACTGATGACCGATTCCTGGATGTAGGACTCTAATGAATTTTTACTTGTTTGCTTTGCAGGATTGAAGGATAAGATGAGGGTATTAGTTAGGGATGTTCGGAGAGAATGCATTTGGAACTATCTGTTCTTTGCTAAACTTTAACTGTTTCCTCAAATAAAGCGATTTTCTTGAGCTCTAAATAAAATGATCATTTTGAAATAAAGTTAAAGATTTTACTGAATAAAGATTTTACTAATGCATAAATGTCAGACATAATAAAGTTTTGCTGTTAATAAAATTGGGAAAATGGAATTTTAAAAGCTGGTCATGTGATTTTCCTACGCCTAATTTTCTTTCTAGCAGATCCATTGCCACTATGGTGGTGTGTCTGAATAATTAAAAGTTTGAATAAAACCATGGTAAAGTGTAATAATCTGCAGGTGTAAATAATAAATAGTTAAATAGGTTTAGACGCTCCACCAAATGTTACAGCATTTCTCCATTGCAATTCACCAGAGCCTTGAAGCCAAGTGTAAGAGAACAGGGTAAATGCGCAGTGTTATTGGCCCCACTGATGCATGATTTGTGAGTTTTAAGGTTTCAGGGAAATGGTGAGTATTGATTAGAAATGATTTCTGGAGCCGCGCTGTAGCACAGGGAGATCGGACGGAATTCTTGACATCTCTTGGATCCGCCTTGGGTTGCTTGAGTAAGGCTTCCAGCCCCCCGGGAAGGTCACGGTCTCGAAGGAGATATTGATCACCATGTGGAGATGGGGTGCGATGGTGGCGCTAGCTGTGTTGAAGATGTGTGTGGGCATGGGTCAGACGGATAGCCGGAGTGGATGGTGTTCATGATTTTGATGGTGTCGTCGTCATTCACGTTGATCCAGGTGAGCAGGGGGTCGGTGTGCGTGGTGGCCGGGGGGTCCGAGGTGTCTGTGGCTGTCAAGGCAGTCAGGTTGTTGAAGCTAATGTGGATGTCTGCAATCTTGTGATGGAAGAAGGTGGCAAGGGAGTTGCACAGGTCTTGCAATGGTGGGATGTTGTTGGTGTTGGAGCCGGGGTTAGGGAGTTCCTTCACGATGTTGAAGAGCTCTTTGCTGTTGTGTGCATTGTTGTCGAGGCGGTCATTGAAGGAGGCCCTTTTTGCAATTCTGATGAGGTGATGGTGTCTGCGGATGGTGTTCTTGTGTGCCGCATAGCTATCCGATGTCTGTTCACTGTGCCATTTTTTCTCTAGTTTCCGGCAGGTTTGTTTTGTCGTGTATTTCTATAGGTTCTGATTCGATCCCCCTATTCCTGACCCTATTCTGGTTAAACTTACTAGCTAGTTAACTAACAGTCAGCCCATGAGGCAAGAAATCCCCCATGATGCAGATACCGTTATCTGACGCAGTCACACTACGGCACAGGAACGTGTTATCTGATTAGGTCATAACGCTTGAGATCTAATTAGACAAGCGACATTCCTCCAGCCCCTGATAAGGCATACGACGTTCTCATAACAAATCAAACCTATGACAACCTGGATAATCCGTGCGGCCATTGTTTTGATTTCACAGAGAACTTTAGTAAAGAATGTGCTAACGAGCAAGTCGTATGACATCTTTATTGACGTACCTATGTCCATCCTTACGTCAATCCCGGCACCTTTAAGGTATAAATATTGCCGACC
The DNA here is from genome assembly GCF_964261635.1 of Lissotriton helveticus. Classification (NCBI taxonomy): domain Eukaryota; kingdom Metazoa; phylum Chordata; class Amphibia; order Caudata; family Salamandridae; genus Lissotriton; species Lissotriton helveticus. The sequence continues at coordinate 488,092,125 of NC_136067.1, read as the reverse complement.
TTGCCCTATGCAAACACACGCGTGGTGACAAGACGGAGCAGCCATACTTGCCGAAGCCGAGAGCAGAAGCAGACCCCGCAGGCAGCAGCCCCGCCTTCCTGACGCGCTGAGAGACGCGCTGCTATCTCAAGCCGAGAGACCCAGCACCGGCGCTTCCGGGTAGCCCTCGCAGGCAGCCTGGAATATCGAGAGCAGAGAAAGAGATACCATTCCTCATCCATCCTAAATTCCAGGTACAGAACTGAATAACCCCTCCTAGAGAATTCTTTAGTTATTCACTTGGCAAAAACAAACTTAACTTAAACTGTAACTTTCTATTCCCGCCCACGCATTAGACTTAGGTCAGGTACACGGGGTAGGCGTATTTAGAAACACCAGTTGAGTACGTTTAGTCAAATGTATATGTGTATGTAAATATATTTTAATCATTTTAAACATCATATGGCTCAGAAACCATATCAATGTTTTTACAGTATTATTTTATACTATTGCTTCTAATGTATGCACTTTACTTATCTATAAGTATTGCGATAATATCGATCCATTTCTCTTGTACGAGAAAAGAGACTGATCAATAAATAACATCTTTTATTGAACACGCCCGTCTCTTCCTTTTCTCTACATACTGATGAGACTAAGAATGCACGTACTGACTGAGTAAAATAATTGCCTTGTGCTCACACGACTCTCGAGATTGACTCTTGATTAGGGGAGAGCAAAGTTGTCATGTTCTATGGTTGTCAGAAACTAAATCCCTTCTTGTCTAATCAGGGGAGTTCATCCTTCCTTGAACATTCGAGAAAGTTTCTAGCGAACTCTGAGCTTAGCTGGCAAACCCAAAAATTAAGTCTAGTATCGACAGTAGTAGACCTAGTTAACGTCTGGCCTAGGCCTTTACTGCTGTAGGTACTATTCCAATGCGCAGAGCCTATTGGGAAAATAGGAGCTACACTACATGGCGCCCAACGCGTTTGGAAAGGGCGATAAAACTAACGTAAGACATTTAGAGTAACTCAGTCGTGCTTTCTCACTCAGACCCCTTTTTCCAAATACTCCAAAGACGTCTGGAGTGGGTGAAAGGTTATAATATCCTCCAAAACCTCGCAGGAGGGAACTCCTATGTATGGTTCTTGGTCTAGTCAACCTTGAAGGATAAAACAGTTCCAAAATATTGTGCACCTAATCTTTGTTCCATAAAGAAACCTGATCTGCAAACAAAAGACAAAAGCTTCCTGTCGGTAAAATGACAGAGAGTGATGAAGAAAGAGAGGCAATTAGATTAGCTACTGAAATAGCAGCAGCTGATACTACAGCACTCGATGCAGACCCGGATATAATACTCATCCAGGTCGCCAAAAGGAGAGCTATAACTCTAAAACTTATAGAAAATGGACTGACACCTAGAGGTGGCACAGTCATATTCGTAATCGAGGCACACGAATATCGGCAGACAGAGGTATACTATACATGGATAAATTTTCCAGCAGCAAATGCTGTAACAAAGTACTTCCACTATTACAAAGTAGAGGAACCTCCTAATGAGTACACTCCTTTCGAGGAGGTGGAAGTACCACTCAAATTCCAAGAGCATTTGCTCTTATTTGATGGCGCCCTAATACATAACAATCACATTACAAGGCTCGGTCCTTTAGGAAGACCAGGAGCAACGTGGCCGGTCCTAGCCGGATACACACCACATCCAGACATCGAAAGAATGCCTGCAGCAGAGCTGTTAATACAGCTAAAACAACTACTAAAAATTCACAGACAATTAGTTCAGTATGTAATGCGGACTTCAACAATTCAGCCAGCGATTAAACTTCCACAGCTGACCCCTCACCAGGGGAACACAAATAAAATTACACCACAGAACATCCAATCCTGCCTAGGTAAAGTTCCAGCTAAACGGGAACAAATACCATTCTGGTTGGCACAGAAAATTACCCAAATAGAGGCGGTGTTTCCTGACACCACCCCGCTGGAAAAACACAGGATTCTGACTATATGTCTCCCAATGGGAATCGCACCACACATTGAGGACTGTGACACTTGGGGTACAGTCTTTGCTTCCATCTATACAAAAACACACGGTGTTCCATCCATTTCGGTGATACCAGATGTGCTAAAACAAATTCAAGATGAATACGGTCCAGAACCTGCTTTAACTCTTGGTATGAAATTACTGAAAGACTTCAAGCAAGTCTCGGCTATATTACTAGCCAACATAAAAGGTGAAGCAGCAAACGTGGCGATCCGCCAGAGGTTAAAAGAGACAGATATAGCAGACCAACCAGCTGAAATTGCCAGAATCATAGAAAAATCCTATGAAGAACTAGGCAGAGATAGTCTAGGTGGAATACCAGTAAAACCGCAACTGACTACAAGTCCAGAAAAAATATTTTTTAATAATAATTCACCAAAAAAGAACTGGGATGGAAATAAACAATCCAATCCTAAAGAAAAGAAATTCCAGTCCAGAGGAAGGTCTCCTAGGCGAAGAGAGAAATCTCCAAACCCGAGACAAAGGTCACCTCAGAGTGAACCCTCTGGGAATAGATATAACCTTAGAAATAGGGATAATATTAAAAAACCTGATAGATATCAAGACATTGATACACGTCCCTCTCAATCTTTTCAGAATTCCTCGCAGAAATCGGAAAGAAGAGGACGATCAGAAGAGCACGCCAAGTCCAAAGACAAGGAACCTGCTCAACTGAAAAAGAAATCACAATTTCCAAAAAAGAAGGTAGCCAGTATCAAGGTAGTTAACAATGCCGAGAATACTGAGGACACAACTGAAAAACGGAGAATGGGCTCAAACAATGCTAGACAGCGCAGCAGAGGTGAGCATAGCTCGCAAAGTCCTTATGAATCATCTGGAGACAGTGGACACGAATGAATACCTTCAAGTGGAAACTGCAGATACCAGAGTTAGCAAGCCCCACAAAATATACGAGATAACATTACGTATAGAGGGAGATAAGACTAGGAAAATAAGGGGACTATTTTGGGATAACCTATCCAAAGGCTATGACATCCTTCTAGCTGAAAAAGACTGGCCACCAGAGTTTGTCAGGGAGTGCCCTCATGGCGAAGAAGTAATTATGCCTGCCTTCTCGAATCAAATACCGATTCATAAAAAATATACACTTGCTAGAAAGTGGGCAGTGGCCTTAGCACCTGCTTTATATAAAAATCACGTAGGATGGGATGAGGAATCTCCTCCTCACAAAGTCCAGCTAAAATCACAACCAACTGCACAAAGGCAGTACCCAATTAAGCAAGAAGCTAAAAAACAAGTAAATGAAATACTAGATCAGCTAGAATACCAAGGGGTGATTGAAACTTGCACCTCACAAATGAACAATCCTTTATTTCCGGTCTCCAAACCAGACAATTCGTACCGTCTAGTTTTGGATTACCGACACCTTAACACATGTTGCAAAACTTTTGCAGTGCAAAACTCACACAGTGCTGCACTAATGAATAACATAGTGCGCAAAAAATACAAAACAACCTTGGACATCTCCAACGGATTCTTTTGTCAAAACATAGCACCAGAGAGCAGATATTTAACTGCATTTTCAGTAAATGGCACTCAAAAACAATTCTGTCGGTTAGCCCAGGGGTACAAGAACAGCCCGGGGGTATTCTCAGCGAGAGTAACAGAATTACTACAACAATATGATGATGAAGCATTATCTTATGTCGATGACATTTACTTAACAGATGATGACTTGGAGACTCACTTGAAAAGAGTGAACACCATAATACTTGGTTTCGCTGCAGAGGGTTACAAATTCAACTTCAAAAAGTCCAGAATTGCCCATCTGACGGTCCTATTCTTAGGATATGAGTTATCAAGTGAAGGCAAAAGCCTGGCAGACAATTTCCTAGAGAAATGTGCCGTAATCCAAGCTCCTAAAACACTAAAAAACCTACAGTCAATTCTAGGCTTCCTAAATTTCGGAAGAACTTACATTGCAAATTATGCAGAAAGGGTCAAACCCCTTTATGATCTAATTAAACCAGACTTTAAAAGATCCAGTTGGACTCAAGCACACACAGAAATTTTGAGATCCTTACAAACAGACATGCTAATTAAAACAAAATTAGAAACCCGTGATAATACACGCAACCTTGTGATCCGAGTCATCCCAGGGAGATGCGGATTCACATACCTAACCTCTAATGAGGGAGATAAGGTACCAATTGCATTTAAATCGCACTTGTACACTAAGGCTGAAATGAAATTTAGCCCAACGGAAAAAATTCTTACAGCAACACAGACAGCTATAGCAAAAGAACGAGCCCTGGCACAAGGTAAACGAATAATAATCGTGACACCAATACCAGCCTTAGAGGCGGTAACAAAGGCAAGCATTCCTAATGCGAAAGCACTCCATCCGAGATGGATACAATGGGCTAACTCTCTTGCTGCAACAGACGTGGTGTACGAATTTGATCCTTACTTAAAAACACAAGAATTTCTACAATATGAATTCGAATGTCCTCTGCCAACCGAAATTCTGCCTCTAGACCAATACGGCTGTATAATATATACAGACGGATCAGCACAACCCGCAGTAGGGGGTAAACAAGCTTACAGTGCTGCGTGCGCGATTGTTAAAGGTCGTTGGCACGAAGGGAAATTTAAACCAACCCTAACTAAGACCCAATCTCTAGGAGATTGCACAGCTCAGCGAGCTGAATTAATAAGCATTCAAGATGGCGCTTGAAAATACCGATCGAGAATTCCCCACACTCATAGTGTGCGATTCGTATTATTGCGTTCAATCTTATAATGAATACTTGCAGATCTGGCTTCAAAATGGTTTCAAGGATGCGAAAGGAGGCACAATCAAGCATAAAATGCTATGGGAACAAGTAGCTCTTTTTCAAAAAGAACTACCAAAGACTCACGTGATACATACACTGAGTCATCAACGTGATGGCGTTCACGTTGCAGGGAATTCATTGGCTGATGAGGCCGCGAAGGCAGCTGTGCAAACGGCTTCCGTAGCTGCCATCACCCGGTCAAAAACAAAAATAGACAGCGAAATATTACAAGCTGTCAGCGCTTCTGAAAAGGATTCGATAGAACCACTCCCTAAAGGCTTTCCATTAAAGTACTCATACATAACAGATGAAAACAATGTTCCTTTTGCTCAAATCCCTGGAGTGGGGGATAGGGCAATTCCAAACATGGAACACAGATTAGGACTAATAATAGCGGCACACGAAGGGCTTGCCACAGTATCATTATTAAAACAGAGATACTGGTGGCCGCAAATGAGAAGACAAACAAGGAACTATGTTCTAGCATGTGAAATATGTCAAAAAATGAAAGTATCAACTGTGAGACGTCCAGCACAGACGCCCCTTCTAATCTCGGATAAACCATTAGCCTGTGTTTATCTAGACCACTGTGGTCCCTTACAAAGGGACGGTAACTATAAATATATCTTGGTCGCAGTGGACTCATGCACGAGATTCATATGGATGTGGCCCCAGCGAACGGCTGACGCCAGAACTGTTATAAAAGATTTGCGGGTCTTTATCGGCACATACGCAATTGGCATTCTGCATTCGGACAATGGTCCTGCTTTTAGCTCTCGGGCTTATAAGGAGGCCATGGTCAGCATGGGCGTGCAATTGCGGTACTCTTGTCCATTTCACCCTGAGGGGAACGGAATTGTTGAAAGAAAAAACCGTGACATAAAGCAATCTATAACGGCAAAGGTATTAGGTTCGGGAGCTGGGTGGGTCAAACATCTAATAAGTGTCCAACGTAGTCTAAATAACTTGCCAAGAAATTCTCTGAAGGGATTCAGTCCGTACGAATTATTATTCGGAACTAGGATGTTGATCTCTGACCTTGATAGTCAGACTTCAGTGGTAACAGAAAAAAGCTTTGATGTCAAAGACCGTTTGGCTATTTTGCAGGACTTAAACAAAACAAGAAAAGACCTGAGCAACATACAGTTGAAAGAACAGCCAACGACCACTGAAGAATCACCACCTGTCCCAGCAAGACCTGTCTGGATTCCAAAAGTCGGGGATCTAGTCAGGGAGAAGATCGCGGTAAAGAAGGAATTTGGGCCTTCTTACAGAAAAGCAGTTCCTGTCTTGTCTGTCAACGGGACAAGATCAGTTGTACTACCGCCACTTGCTGGAAAAAAGGAGAACCGAGTTGTATCAATCGACCTGGTAAAACCACAACATGTGGCCGATAACCAACAGTAGGCCAAGTGGACTCCCAATAAGTAGCAGAACACCAAGGTTTGCTACCAGTACAGAGGTCCTATCAAAGAGGCTCATCACATTCGAAACGCCTACAGAAGAACAACAAGGACTATGCAACAATGCAATAGAACTTAGACCTCTGAAAACCCAAATAAAGACATTTAGCAGAGACACACCAATCTATAAAGAAGTACCAAGTGAAAATGCAAGAAACAAAAATCCTGAACCAATTGGAACAATTGACAGAACTGCATCCGGTTACTTCATCAACTTCGATGATTCCTCTGAAGGCTTCAGCGAACAAAAGACACAGCCATCATCAAAATCCTTTAAAGACAAAGCGAAGGAACTTCTGAAACAACTGAAAGAAACATATCTAGTTTCTCCATGGATTGAATTCTGGGTGGGTTTTGGTACATTTATCCTCATACTTTGGCTCATCATGGTATTTACTTTGGGACGCTTCATTGAGGGAAAATATGCTAAAATGGACACAGCAAGTCAGAACATCAACTTGGTCCTCAAACCACACACATCTTCACACGTCGAGAAACGAGAACTTTCTTCAGAACTTTCTTCAGCCAATTTCACAGCAATTCCAATACCTGGTGGGGTAGCCTGGGACAACACTGACTATGAAATTTATGGTCCGGTCGAGATCCTGAAATATCCACACCAAATCAAGATCTCCTTGAGTGACTTTGCAAAACCGAACTCATTTGCTGATGATTGGGACTTTGAAAGTATAAACAATATGATGTCTGACTTAGTAATGTCTGCTAAATTTACAAAACATGATTATTTGCAAGGTTCTACAAATTATGACAGCATGTACTGCTATAACCATTATGGTAACCATTTCTTGCATAAATCTGCACAACCTAGAAATGTTTTAAATTTTAATCAATGGGAACATTGTGCTACACCTCCAAAAGGGAGCTCTAGAACCGTGTATGGCAAATATTCATATTTTTCAGGTTTTAACATAACTAATGCTGAAACATTTTATTACAAATTGTCAAACAAGACAGGGATGAAAACCATGATAACCAACACAAAATTGATATATTCAGATTCTTTCTTTGAAAAAATGAATACTTTTGGATTTGATTATTGGGACAAACATGTTGATTTGAAAAGTGTTTGGGGCACAAAAGAATGGCAAGTACAGGGTTTAGAAGCTTTGTTTAGAGCCTGCATGATCCCAGAACAAATGATATTTTTAAATGACACCGTTCAACAAACCACCTGTCTTGGCTTAGCCAAAATCAAAGATTTAAATAACCTGTCTATTCCAAAGCCAACAATGTTTAGCAATAACTCTGAAACAGATGAAGAAATAGACATAAACCATATACTTAACCAAAACAGAACACATCCTGATTGGAAACAATGGTTGATCTGGCCCACAGATACAAATAACTGTCAAGATAGATTCCTGAATAAAACACAGGGTTTCAAAATGAACAGGCCAGACCCTAGATATCCCCAAAGACATCACCCAGGGATAATAACAACCTACAGTGTGGGCAAATTATGCCTTCAATGGCTACAAACTTCCACACTGCCTGAAATTAAGCAACACCTAACTTTACTTACTGATGGTGCTGACTTGCGTGATTTCATAATGGGACCACGCAAACAGCGTCAAAAGCGTTTCATAGCAGCCTCTGTATATGCAGCATACAATGAGGCCTGGAAGGTTACTCAAATTGAGACAGCAGAAAGAATACGGGAAATTGACCGTATTAATTTGGAAAAATCACTTTCTGTAGTGGACAATGGGTTAATGACTCTGTCCTCCAGAATTTTTTCATTGGACAGCATTGTGTCTTCAGCAATCGATATATTATCGCAAGACTTACTGTTATTACAACATGGTCAGTCACAATTGCGTTCTATTGTACAGCTTGGCTGGACGTTACAAAATCTGCGTTCAGGCTATGTGCCTTGGCGTTTAATCAACACAACGTCACTATTTCAAATCTTTAACCTTACTGATAGACAAATCGGTATGGCGCAGAAGGGTGCTGATTATACAATCTTGAGCATTGAAAAACTAGAAAGATTACCGTTGACAATGTCAGAACGACCTGTCAGTGAATGGATAATCCACGGAATCATAAATATTCCAATCTCAACCTTCAGGTTTCAATACTGCCAAAAATATATACAGGCTGGCATGTACGAGAAATTGGGAAAGGGGTACCTTAAAACAACATGGAACCTGCCCTATTCACATGCATGTGTCAGTAACAAAGGACAGAAAGTGTTTCTTAGTGGCAACAATTGTGCTATGTCACTAAGCGGCACGCTTCTGTGTAACGGTATTAGTTTGCACGGAGCCTGTGAAGGGAATTCATACAACCTTTCATGTCACCAGCAAGGCGCACCTGCAACTGAAATAGAACCATTCTTTCAAAGACTCTATAATGGGAGTTACATTCTTATTGTAGACCGCAGATGCTGTAGTCTTATGCCCGGGACTCCTTATCTCGTCACTACGACAGCGAAGGTCAAGTGTTGTGGACGTTCTTTGTTCCCCAGCTCCTTTCCAGACAGGGAGGCAAGGGCATGGCCCGGTCTGAAAATTACTTCTATTCGAATAGACGCTTTAAGCAGAATGAAAACAGTGCTTCTTCAGACGCCTACAAGGCTCACGTCATCAAAAGAAACGTATGATCTACAAGTCGCAAGGACGACTGCAGAGATACATACATTATTATCAACCAATTCCCCCGTACATTTCGCGGAAATCCTGAGCGAAATCTTAAATATTTCTGATACCACAGGGGTCTCAAAGGTATTTAAGACAGTATTTTCGATGGCATTAACACCATTCAAAGCCATACTGGGTATTTTTCCAGACTTCGTCCATTCGATTTTTGGCGGACTTCCCCTGATCCTAGGACTAATTGCAGGAATCCTATTCCTAGTCCTTATTTTTCGTTATGGCAACCCATGTCACAGATCAAACTCTCGCGACAATGGAAGATACGATCCTAGCCATTGGATACCGGGACCGGATATCAAAAATCCTGGGAGTATCCCGGCTTAGAGACCTAAACATGACTTGGTTTCTATCATTTCGACCAATGTGGCAAAGGTGTGTTTTACCTGTACTAAGGTGTCTGCTATGCGGAGAAGAATGCGTGTTAGACACCTGTCTGACGCTACAATCGGATGCGCCGGTGGATGCAGATACACTGTTGGTTCCTACCAAGGTTCACGCACTGTGCTGCCCTCAAAGGCTGCCAATTCTGATGACGGCATTCCTGGAATCTTCACCACTGCGATTGAAGAGTAGTGAAGTTCAAGATGAAAGCAGCATCGAACAGGTACGACCTTCTGTCAGCAATGCAAATCAGAATGTCAATGGAGACAATCATGCGCATGAATGCATGGTTACCCCTATTTCCGACTTAGAGGAACTTTCCCATGAAGCTGTTGACAGTTTTTTCGAAAGCCTGAATGATATGATGTTCTCTCCGGAACAGAAATAGAGACTTTTGAGTAAACTCGCACACGGCGTTCCCTGAATTCGGCCTTCAACTTTAAAAATAAAGTCACATGAACAACTACAATCCAGTTCACGGACAGCAACTTTTTTCAGCAAGCCCCTAAAATATTTTTCTATATATTTTTTCCCGGGACACTGATTTTCTGCTTAAAGTAAGAGACTATTCCTAGAGAACTAAGATTTCTATTTTAGATACTTTATAGACTTTATAGACTTTAGCTGCCCGCTGGTATGTTCGCAATAGATTTTATGTGATGAAATGGTTTCGACTTTTTTTCTGTATAGCCATATTAAGAGCCATTTCATGTGTATTTCTCATATACCAACAATCAATAATGCATAACAATGCGTGTTCACTTTTGCATCTAATTCGTAGCTTAAGTGCATACAATATATATGACTGCAATTTTTCAGTATATTTGAAAATTTCGAAATGCATTTATGTATTTTGGGGTGGTAAGGTATACACTATACTCTATAGTATGTTGTACTATGTTATACTATGCATAGATTAGTAGATATGACCATAGTTAGCGTGGAGTGGGTGTCGTGTATTTCTATAGGTTCTGATTCGATCCCCCTATTCCTGACCCTATTCTGGTTAAACTTACTAGCTAGTTAACTAACAGTCAGCCCATGAGGCAAGAAATCCCCCATGATGCAGATACCGTTATCTGACGCAGTCACACTACGGCACAGGAACGTGTTATCTGATTAGGTCATAACGCTTGAGATCTAATTAGACAAGCGACATTCCTCCAGCCCCTGATAAGGCATACGACGTTCTCATAACAAATCAAACCTATGACAACCTGGATAATCCGTGCGGCCATTGTTTTGATTTCACAGAGAACTTTAGTAAAGAATGTGCTAACGAGCAAGTCGTATGACATCTTTATTGACGTACCTATGTCCATCCTTACGTCAATCCCGGCACCTTTAAGGTATAAATATTGCCGACCTTGCCCTATGCAAACACACGCGTGGTGACAAGACGGAGCAGCCATACTTGCCGAAGCCGAGAGCAGAAGCAGACCCCGCAGGCAGCAGCCCCGCCTTCCTGACGCGCTGAGAGACGCGCTGCTATCTCAAGCCGAGAGACCCAGCACCGGCGCTTCCGGGTAGCCCTCGCAGGCAGCCTGGAATATCGAGAGCAGAGAAAGAGATACCATTCCTCATCCATCCTAAATTCCAGGTACAGAACTGAATAACCCCTCCTAGAGAATTCTTTAGTTATTCACTTGGCAAAAACAAACTTAACTTAAACTGTAACTTTCTATTCCCGCCCACGCATTAGACTTAGGTCAGGTACACGGGGTAGGCGTATTTAGAAACACCAGTTGAGTACGTTTAGTCAAATGTATATGTGTATGTAAATATATTTTAATCATTTTAAACATCATATGGCTCAGAAACCATATCAATGTTTTTACAGTATTATTTTATACTATTGCTTCTAATGTATGCACTTTACTTAACTATAAGTATTGCGATAATATCGATCCATTTCTCTTGTACGAGAAAAGAGACTGATCAATAAATAACATCTTTTATTGAACACGCCCGTCTCTTCCTTTTCTCTACATACTGATGAGACTAAGAATGCACGTACTGACTGAGTAAAATAATTGCCTTGTGCTCACACGACTCTCGAGATTGACTCTTGATTAGGGGAGAGCAAAGTTGTCATGTTCTATGGTTGTCAGAAACTAAATCCCTTCTTGTCTAATCAGGGGAGTTCATCCTTCCTTGAACATTCGAGAAAGTTTCTAGCGAACTCTGAGCTTAGCTGGCAAACCCAAAAATTAAGTCTAGTATCGACAGTAGTAGACCTAGTTAACGTCTGGCCTAGGCCTTTACTGCTGTAGGTACTATTCCAATGCGCAGAGCCTATTGGGAAAATAGGAGCTACACTACAGTTTGGATGCCTGGAGGTCCGTAGTGAACCAGCTAGCCTTCTTGTTGGTGTTTCTGTTGGAGGGTTTTTTGTGCGGACGAGTGTGTTGGCGCAGTCGTTGATCCATAGCCTGAGGTTGCAGTGTCGGTCGGGTCGGTGGGTGGGCTCCGGGCGAGGGTGGTGTTCAGCTCTTCATCGGTGACTTTGCTCCAGCTGCGGCGGAGGATCTGTTGAGTGCGGTGGTGTGTGGTGGGTTTCTGGAAGGTGAAGTGGATGCAGCGATGGTTGGTCCAGTGGAGTTCGGTAGTGTGGCTGAAGGTCACGTGGAAACTTGCGGAAAAGATGGGGTCGAGCGAGTGGCCGGTGGAGTCGGTGGGCGTTGTGATGAGCTGTTTGAGTCCGAGGTTTGCGAGGTTGTCTATCAGGGAGGAAGAGTTGCTGTCGTTGTTGTTATTGAGGTGGAAGTTCAGATCTCCGAGGAGGATGTAGTCTGAGGAGGCAATGGCATGCGCTCTGATGAAGTCGGCGATGGCGTTGCTGAACTGAGGCCAGGGTCCAGGGGGTCTGTAGACGAGAGTTCCTCTGAGGGTGGTGTTGGGGTCCATGTGGATCTGGAAGTGGTGGTGTTCGGCAGAGCTGAGGGTGTCGTCGGTGCTGGTCGAGACCCTGAGGGTGTTTTTGTGGACGATGGCGATTCCACCTCCTACTCCGTTGGTGCGGTCCCTATGGGTGATCTTGTAGCCATCCGCGATGGCTATGGCGATGCTGGGCACAGAGGAGGCTTTTATCCAGGTCTCCGTCAGGAAAGCGACGTCTGGGGAGGATGTGTCGAGCAGGTCCCAGAGTTCGACGGCGTGTTTGCCTGCCGAGCCGGTGTTTAGTAGAATGCATCTGAGGTGGTTGCATCCTTTCTCGGGAGGCGGTTTGGCGGCTCGGAGGCTGGTGAAGCTGCAGTTCCGGCAGGAGAAGGGCCCGTGGGTGCGCTTCGGGGCGGACAGGAAGCAGGTGTGTGGCAGAGGAGCCTCGAACCAGCAGCCACGGGACACGGACACACAGGTGGAGCTGTGCGGCGTGGGGGAGCGACTTGCCTGAAGACAGAGCCAGTGACCCATCCGCACCCCGGTGCTCATTAAATAGCTGGGCAGACCTGTGTGGAAGTGAAGCAACAACTAGTGTGCCAAACCAAGATGACAGCTGCTGGTGGATATCAGGTGAGGTACTAAAAATGGCCAAACCTGATAACATGCACAGGGAGATCGGAGGTCTCTGCTCACCACTTGTTTAACTTAGTTACAATAACAGCAATATACCTCGCAGGAACAAAAGTCCCCAAGTCAAAGTTCCTGCAAAGAGCGATCAACATATATATCAAAGTGCAGGTGCTAGTTCAATGTAATACGTCCCACACATACTGAGATATATGCTTTGTTGATGAACAGCGATTTTTAAAGGCAGGTTGATGATATTCTCCTGTCCTCACCATGATGTCCAAGTAAATGCATGAGAAATTGTTTAGCCACCCTGCCAAAGAATGGTTACCTGACTTCTAAGTGTTTAAAATGGCCTTTAAAATGGCCTTTGCTCTACAAACGTACACCTGGGGCTGTATTATGTATTGTCATTGTTTGTGCCCGGTGCATCTTTTTAAAGGTGCGCTGGGCCCAGATAATGAGAATGCGCACTATTATGATGTAGGCGCTGGCCCCAGGGCAACCACGAACTCGTGCTGCCCTGGGGGCAACGAATTCATGTGAAAACACGGAGCAGCTGCTTCGTGTTTTCACAGTGCAGGCAGCAACCCGCCTGCACTTTTAAAGGGGATTAGAGATCCCCCTTGCAGGCGAGTGCAGTCAGTGACTGCACCCGCCTGCAACGGGATCTCTGGGGAGACCAATGGACCCTCCCCGTTTGCTCTGTGCAGAGGGCTGCTCTCAGGAGGCGCACTGACAGTGCACCATCTTTTAAATGGTGCACTGTCCATGGGTCTCCTGAGGGCTTCTTTGCCTCTGTGCCTGCGTCTGTTATACGGCACGGGTGCAGAGTCAAGGGAATGCCCTCATTTGCATAGTTATAGGAAGAACAGGAGGAAACCCATAAACCACGTTGGGATGGGTATGTTATGTAAACAAAAAACAATTCCCAACAGGTATTATTGAGAGACAATTTCAATTATGTATGCTTAAAGACATTACTGAGAACAGAGACAAGGAGTCAAATTGGATTTTGAAGAAAGGTGGTATTATTCACCAAGGACAAGGGGTATTAGATGTACATTTACAGTTTGGAACAGCACTGTAAAGATTAGATCTTGTGACAACCCAGTGGCACTTGGTGCAAGGTGCTATATACAGTTTAAAGTGAACTAAAAAAGTGCAAGTGCTTAAAAAAAGTGCAAGTGCTTAAAAAACAGCATTTGGTGGCGCATAGAGTATATTTGTATACATCAATTACAGCTTCAATTACAGTACAAGTTACAGTCACTTGGAAAGGGTTAGTTTCTTGTAAGAGCTGAATGTGTCATATGCGTCTTTTAATTCAAGCTGTGTGGTCGACGGCGTTTCGATCCCCTTTGGTCGGGATCGTCATCAGGACGGGGTTGTCGATAAGTACAGTGAGGAAGCCAAGCAGGGATGCGTGGCTTGTGGCATTCGGGGGAACTGTGCGCCGGTAGCTGGTCGCGGTGAGGTCCTGGGTCTGCTCACGTAGTTGGGCAGCGTCTGAAGATTTAAGGGCACAGAAGGCGGAGGCTCATCTGGCGAGGTCAGTCAGCAGTGAATGTTATCGCATTCACTGCTGACTGACCTCGCCAGATGAGCCTCCGCCTTCTGTGCCCTTAAATCTTCAGACGCTGCCCAACTACGTGAGCAGACCCAGGACCTCACCGCGACCAGCTACCGGCGCACAGTTCCCCCGAATGCCACAAGCCACGCATCCCTGCTTGGCTTCCTCACTGTACTTATCGACAACCCCGTCCTGATGACGATCCCGACCAAAGGGGATCGAAACGCCGTCGACCACACAGCTTGAATTAAAAGACGCATATGACACATTCAGCTCTTACAAGAAACTAACCCTTTCCAAGTGACTGTAACTTGTACTGTAATTGAAGCTGTAATTGATGTATACAAATATACTCTATGCGCCACCAAATGCTGTTTTTTAAGCACTTGCACTTTTTTTAAGCACTTGCACTTTTTTAGTTCACTTTAAACTGTATATAGCACCTTGCACCAAGTGCCACTGGGTTGTCACAAGATCTAATCTTTACAGTGCTGTTCCAAACTGTAAATGTACATCTAATACCCCTTGTCCTTGGTGAATAATACCACCTTTCTTCAAAATCCAATTTGACTCCTTGTCTCTGTTCTCAGTAATCTCATTTGCATAGGGCATGCCCCAATGCAAATGAGGGAACACCCTCTGAAAGTATTAGTGAAGGGGATGCAGAAGCGTCTGAGCCCCCTTCTATAATACCAAAGTGCCCATTGAGCTCCCGGGGCATTTATTGTAATATGGTCCCTCCTCTGTAATATGATTGGCAGGAATGGTATCCCTCATGCACTACAAACATATACACCAGGAAGTAGGACGGTTTCATGATATTTAGGTGTCTGAAATATCATTCCTTATCAAAGCTTGATGAAACCTAAAAATTAAGAGATTGCAAGCAATTAAAGAAAAGAGGGCGTTATACATTTGTAGCGTTCCAAAAAGTGGTATAGCTTTTGCAGCATTTCCTTGCATCCAAAGGGCAGATTACCAATCTCTGAATATTTTCTTCAGATTTACTCCTATTAGTGTGTGTTAGGGTTTTTTTAAGAAGTAAGGGCACCACATGCCTAAGAATGTGTTGACTGTATTCGGTGACGTACTACACGATTAACTGGGACCGTATGTACATCTCAGCATGCCACCATCTCAAGTCCCGGGTTCCCATGGAGGCAATTCGATTTAATAGAATGAGACAGCTTTCTCATGAAACGCTCGTTGGCAGTGATGTAGTCCCAGTAGACCATTGAAAAATATGTGGGAACTGTCTCTCCTGCCACTGGCACCTCCACAGTCTGCCTGCAGCATAAAAATCCGCCTATAAATGTGCTCCTATCAAGACCATTTCTCTTGGGTATTCTGGGGAGAAAAGAGCAAAACACATTTATGCGGTTTACTGCAAATCTAGGTTTATTTATCATTGTGAAGAGTGCGCCCGATTCACAGAACTAACTTAAGAAAAAATCCTAAACTTGCTACCATTTTGGTATTCACAGAATGCACTTACTCATTTTGGTATTCACAGAAGGCACTTACTCATTTTGGTATTCACAGAAGGCACTTACTCATCAATGAGTAGGTGCCTTCTGTGAACACCAAAGTAGGTAAGTTACTCAAAATGAGTAAGTTACTCATTTTAGTATTCACAGAAGGCACTTACTCATCAATGAGTAAGTGCCTTCTGTGAATACCAAAATGGTAGTAAGTTTAGGATTTTGTCTTAATTTAGTTCTGTGAATCGGGCCCAGTGTTTTTCTGCACCCTCAATGCAGTAGTATGCGAGGCAGGGCTGGACACAGCAGCTGTCACAATTTTGCAAGCAAGTCAAGGCCCGTGTCTGGAATTAGGGGACCGATAATATTGTGCCCAGAGATACCGGGAAACTCATTGTTTCCGTGAACGGTATCCACCTGCTAGCAAGTTACTCATGAAATAATATTTTACTATTCACATACTGATGAAAACTAATGAATCTAATGATGAGGCCTAACAGTTCTATTGCCTTTCATTGCAAATGCATTATGCATAGATTGTGGTGCAATTATGTGAATGATTATACAAATTAGGAAACAGGTTTAGTAAAATGGTTTTTAAGAATAAGTTACATGTATGGAAATTGTGGCAGTAGGCCACAGCTAACATGAGTCAATTCTGTGTAATAATACAATGGTGAAACATTTATTATTCTCTTATTGTGAAATGATGATTCAATGCAATATATTCGATTACAGTACTTTAATTTTTTTTAAGCTGGTGTATGCATTTATAATCTTTATAAACTTTAAACATGTTCTGTCTTCAGGTGCGAAGAGGTGAAGCTTGAGTCTGCAGCCACGTGGACCAAGAGGCGTCAACGACAACCAGGAGCTGGATTCAAGCTATCCCACAAAGGATGTCGAGTGCTGCGGTGTTGGTGGCCGGATTGGACACAACAAGCTTTGGCAACAGCAACCCATGCAGGAAGAGTAAAGATGCTACGGTGTAGGACCAGCAACGCCCAGGGGACTCCCCATGTGGTGGAGAGTCAGAGCACATCTGGAGCATCCAGGGAAGCCCAAGAAAGTCAAAGTAACCCAACAGTCGACGGACCAGGCATCGCAAAGGTACCTCAAGCAAAAACACAAAGGACCATCTCACGGAACACTTGTGGAGTGTAGGCCAGCAATCTTCAGTGGGAAAGCTGCTCGAGGTCTGGGCTACAAGTAACCCAATGCACAGCCTCAGGGATTGTTGAGAATCTAATGCACTTGCAAATGTGCACGGTGTCCAGGGGTACATGTTCAACGGTGCCCACGAGGGCTGCGGGTCTCAGCTTTGGGGAAGACTGGAAATCCACCTCCTGTGTTGCAAATACTTCGGAGTCCGGTGGGAGCTTCAGAGATGCAAACTGGTCAGATGCGTCTTTGGTGCCTGCCACGCAGGGGAGTAACTCCTTTACTCCAAGGGAGATTCTTCAGTCATCCAGTGTCGTGCAGATGGTCGATGTCCCAGGATTCAGTATCAGACTTTCGTCCAGGTGTAATCTAAAGTCCTGTTGCCCGGGGTTCCTATCTTATACCCAAGGTAAGGGTGGGACAAACTCAGGGGACCCACCTATGGGAGGGTTTGGAAAGAGGGGTGGCGACACCCATTTACTTTGTCCAGTTTCACGCCAGAGCAGGGGCTGGTAGCCCCTGCAACTGGTTTGAACTGGGCTATGCACAGGGACACCAAATGTGCCCCCAGTGCTGACTTCAAAGCACTCTTGGAGTGCACCCACCCAGCCCCAATACACTAAAGCCTGTCTGGGAGATAGTGACTCCTCCCTGTGACAGGAAACCTATTTTCCAGGCCTCTCCTGTCGGAGTTTCGTCCAGCAGCAGGAGGCCAGACTTGTGTATGTGGCATCCATTTTGTGATGCCAGGGTTCAGTTAAGCTGGTACCAGGTGTACCGGTGTGGACATGTCTCTCCCTCTAGAAGGGTGGAATCATACCCCGCCGCCAGGACTTGTGGGGGGGTATGATTCCATAGTGTTTGATACAAAACACAACATGTTTCCTTGCAGCCATTCCAAAGTTAGCATTTACCACAAGGTTATAATGCACTTACGAGTATATGGTCTGGCTAAATCACAGAACAACCCCGGAGAATAGATTCCGAAGGTGGCAGAGGGGCCCTGCTCATGCATGGGCACTGTCTCACACAAAACCCAGCACCCTGCCTTCAGGACTAATAAGGCTTTCCCTAGGGGTGACTGGTAGGTTTATATGTGTATTGATATAAGGTAGATATAGGGAACCTATATCTAAGTAAGGGGTGCATACACCACCTTACACAGGCTGCAGTAGCAGACCTGTGGTGTCATTTTCGAAGGCTGCCCAGGGGTGGCATAATACTTGCTTCAGCCCCTGGTAGACCTCGGGGTACCTATACCCTTGGTACCTAGTGTACCATATACTAGGAACTCATAAGGGTACCCCAGTAACCAAACTGGAGTGTACCTAAAGTACATGGAATCATTTTAGAAGAGTAAGCAGGTAGGCTGGGGCCCAAAATAGCAGGATCCCGCCAAACTTAGTCAAAAACCATCATAACACTAGGAAAAAAGTGGGGGCAACCATGTAGTCCGATTCCACCTCCCTAAATAACCCCCCCCCCCAAACGAAAGGAGATGAGGCTCACCTTGTCCAGGTGAGCCTTTATTGACTAAGTGGCCAAATAAGGAAGAACCTGCACTAGTATTGTTACCCCCTGTCTTATTGTCCACTAAGCAATCCCTCACACTAAGGGTATGAGAGGGTCTCCAACATGGTGAATTACTACCTGTGGTGTGCTTTGCTAAAGTAAAAGGCTGGTGAGGTGTCTGAGTGGGGAAGTGAGGCCCTAATAGAGTTGGTCGCAGCTTCCTTAGATCACTGGTCACTATGGAGGCCTTGCTTTCCATGACTGAGTTGCATCTTGCTCTAAGGGTCGACCTTCGGCTGCCTACAGCTTGGGTTTGGGTCCCTTTGGTTGGAACACTGGAGGGACATGCTAGGTTTGGGCCCTTTTGGTCCCAGGTTTGCCTTTGCCCAACAGAGTCCATCTGGGGGAGATCACTGTCAGGAAACAGGCTCTGTGTACCGTGTCCTTGTCCCCTAGTTAGGGTTGTGGTGATGCATGTCCGGATCAAGAAAGTCTGAACTTGTCAGACGATCCCTTACGTGGTGAGAGACACATGAACTAAATTGAGCATTTTAGACACGCTCCCTTAGGTCCTTATACTGACGCAGTCGGAAGCAACCAGTGCTTGGCTTACTGATTGACTTCCGTGACCACACCCCCTCATGTTGTTCTCTCCCCGGAGGATCTGGCTTCTGCTACTGGTCTTCTGCCCCGTGAAATGTCTTCCTGGAAGAAACACGCTCTACTTCTCCCGTAGTGCCGTACATTTAGAGACTGTTGCTTGGGTTCCGCATTCCCGCGCGGCAGTTCCTTCTTGGCCATGTTGCATATGTGAGTGCCCGTCTTCCCCCGTCCTTTCTCTCCATTTTACTGGTCCCTACCCATCCCTTTACTATCTGGCGTGCGCAGCTATGCGAACTCTGGCTATTCATTAACAGGCTCTGCAGGGCTGTTGGGATTCATCCACAAGCGTCCTTTAGTGTTTATACTCCTCACCTCAGAAAAGCTTCCCTTACTCACTAGCGCACGTCTCAGCGATTCATGAGACCTAATTTTCATCGTTGACTGCTACCCATTCTTAATAGTCAACAATAACTTTGATTAATTTTTTTATTTTCTTCGTGTCAATTAAAGACACAGATATTGCGTTCCATTCATCTGGAAAGGCTCTACTCTATTGTTCCTGCAATGTAGGAGGAGTGAAGTCAACTCCCCCCACCATACTCCTTATTGGTCTCTGCACCCTTCACTGGCTGGTAAGTGGATTCATGTTATTTTGTTGTACACTGACATGCTGTATCACAATCACTGAAAGTAAATTGGTATAAATAGGTGTCCTTTTTTTGCAGCCCCTAGTGTATCCTGTTAGGGTTGTAATCCCCTTACCTTTTGGAGGCAGTTAGCTGTGATGGAATATCTCTCTTTGTCCACCAGACGCTGTCTTCAGGGGGTGAGAGAAGTTTGTCTTCGCTCCTGTGGAATTCCTGGTGACAAAGGCTCTGTCAAGGAACTTGAGCCCGACAGTCCCTACAAAAGGGTAGGGGGGATCCCTCAGTATGTTGAGGAATTTTCACCTGGCTAGGGCTACTAGACTGGGTGCCCCTAATCTGCTGATGGGGTGGGGGGGGGCTCTGGACAGTGGGCCCTGTAGGGTCCACTGACCTCCGAGACCTCTGCAGCTCTAGGCTGACTGAGGGAGGATAGAGAGGGGCAGGTTACCTGCTCCAGTCTGGGTACCACCCCGGAAGGGTTTCCTGCTATCAGGGGTGCTGCCAGGCCAGGCCTGACTACCTCTGGGACAGTTCCTTCACAAGGGGTAGGATTAGTTCCCTGAGGAGGCTGACCCCTACCTACAGTCTGAGGGGTGGAAGATTTTTCTTCAACCCCTTTGCTCCCTGGGGGAGTGGAGTGGGCCATTCTTTCAGGCTCCATTTCTCCAATATTTCCCTGGGGTTGGGCTGTGGCCCTCACAGCCCCACTAACTCTCTCAGGGAGGCCCAACATTCTTAAATGGGCGTGGTATTCAACTTCAGCCCAGGCTGAAATCTCCAGATCATTGCCCATCAGGCAATCTACAGGCAAGTTTGGGGACATGCCACTCTCTTTCGGCCAGTGACCCCTCCCCAGCTGAGATTGACCATGGCCATGGGGTGATCTGTTCTGATATCATCAATGTTGGTCACCTGGTACTTAAACTCTGGTAAAAGCTGATGAGGGTGAACTAGTTTCCCTGTCACCATGATGACACTTTTCACTTTGTCCCTGAATGCCACAGCCTTCTGACCATTGATTAAGGGCTCCTGTCTGTACTTGCCGAAAGTATTGGGACTCATAGTAAAAGTGGCACATCCCATACCACCATCAAAGACTGAGGAGGCCTGTGAGGGGGGCCTCTCTAAATCAGGGCCCACCTCTGTTACTCATGAAAAAGCACCTAACTTTTTGGGTGCACTCCTACCAACTGGGGGATTACTACTTGTAGTACCAGGAGGAGTGGTGGTATTGCTAGGAATCCTGTAGGGAGAATATATTCATTTTATTCTGCACCCCATAATTTGCATGTACACCTGGACAGGTTCCTGTGTTCACCCCCTCTACTTCCCTCCATGAAGGGCTCGGATGATAGGGGCCGTACGCATTCGGACCAAAACACACATTACATTACACTGGCATGGGAGGGCGGAACGACTGTTATCACCACATTGAGATTGTAACCGGCGATGTTAGAAGATCCCTTCTTTCGGGAATCCATAGGGGAGGCCATCAATGATTATTTTATTCTTAATGCGGGGTCTGTCTAGTCCACTATGGTTGAGTGGGATGCCATGAAATCTACAATACGGGGAAAGTGTCTAAGATTGGGTGTCGGCTTAAGAAGCAGACTGACTCCGAACTATTGTAATTGGAAATGAAGTTATTGGCATTAATATCCCAGGTAGTGGTGGGCATAACGGACTCAGCTCAGCTCTCAAAGGCACGTAAGAAGCACAAGGAGCTCCTTGAAAGCCAACAGTGCCTGAATTTTGCGGCACACTCAGCGCCAGTGCATGCTAAAGCCGACAGCTCTGGCCCTTTATTAGCTTGGCTGATCGACCAGGATAAAGTCACCGGCCCATCACTGCACTTTGGTCGACGTAACGCAGCCTTACATACACACAACACAAAATCCATGGTGTACTGACCACACACTTTACAAAACTATACACACCGGCCTTAGACGCCTCCACAACAGCAATATGCTCTTTTCTGGATGCCCTTTCACTCCCCACCCTCATGAACAACACAGAGAGTTGGAGACATCAATTACGTTGGCGGAGGAAAAGAGTAGAATAAGAGCCCTGTCAGCTGGAAAGGTCCCTGGACCAGACGGCTTCCCTCAATAATTTTATAAAGCATTTGCTAACTTGCTAAGTCCCCACCTCCTGAAGGTATATACTGAAGCCTTAGAAGGCACTCCTCTCCCAGCCTTCCTGATGGAAGAAACGCTGATTACACTTCCAAAACCAGACAGAGATCCCACACAAACAAGCACCTACCAACCATTGCCATTGCTGAACAGGGACTATAAGGTTCTGGCAGGTGTTTTGGCAGGTTGGTAGGTGCTCCTTACTCCACATCTGGTTCATCCAGACCAAAATGGCTTAGTTCTGGCCTGTAACACCACTCTGAACATCTGCAGGCTCGTTAGGGTGATGCCTAGCTCAGCTGTGACATTGCCTGCAGCGGGCTTTATAGTCCTAGAACTGGAAAAGGCCTTTGACACGGTGGAGTGTCCTTACATGTTTGCGGTGTTGCAGCACTTCAGGTTTGGGTCACATTTTCTCAGTCTTGTAAATTATTGTATGGAGCTCGTTCGGTGCGAGTCAGTCTTGGAACCTTATTCTCTGGGCTCATACTGATAGGGAAAAGGACTAGACAGGGGTGTCCCCTTTCCCCATTGATCTTTTCCCTGGCCATGGAGCCTCTGGCTAAGGTGCTGCGCAGATCAGCAGAACATTGGGGCATACCACTACGTAAGGAAACGCATGTCGTATCACTTTATGCAGACGACATTCTGCTTTATATTAGGGATCTACAGGCGATTCCCCGGTCGTACCGGACATACTTAGGCAGTTTGCTTCAGTGTTGGGCCTGGCGTGAATTGGGGAAAGTCTTGCTTGTTTCCATTCACTCCTCACGCGGGCGCCCCTAACTTGGTGGTTGATGGCATGCTGGTGGATTGGCAGCCGGTTGTGTTCTGATATTTGGGAATCCTGATTTACACACCGAACGGGACCTTCTGGATGGGAATCTATCCAGAGCAATCACTGCCCTGCGCTCTCAGCTAGACTTTTGGAAAACACTCAACCTCTCTGCTGCAGGTGGGGTAGCGCTGATCAAAATGGTGATGTTGCTCAGATTGTTGTACTATTTCGCTAATCTCCCGTTGTATCTACCAGCGTTGTTCTTTCGACCATTAGAGGGCATGATGAGAGATCTCACATGGAATAATACACGCTGTAGGGTGGCATTAGTTAAGTTGCACTTGCCAAGCGCACGAGGAGAATTGTCCCTTCCCAAATTAGAACATTATTACCTGGTATCCTAGATACAATGGATTGTGAAATGGGCAGCAGAGTTACATTTTACGGATATGGCAGAATGTAATCCTCCACAGACACTGGAGAAGCTCCTCTTTATTTTTCATCCGTGCACCAGACCACATACTTCTCTCCTCTTACTGGTGCAAGCCCAGAAATGGTTCCGAGGAGCACTACATATTACAAAACATGTCACACCCTATGCGCCTGCACTCCCATTATTGGGAATGCCACAAGAGGGGGTAGGATTTGCGTGGTTGACCACGTGGACTGGTAGGATGCAGGCATATGCACACTAAGAGATCTCTACGATGGAGGTGCATTACGGCCCTTTCTCTCCTTGATTGCAAAGAGGGTATCCAACCTGGGCGGTTCCTGAATCATGCCGCTTTGATGGCTACGTTGGGGCGATATAGCGGCAGCATGTCACAAGCGTTCCTGACGCATCTGCTGATAAAGTATATACACGTGATGGGCACGGGCGGCACCTTACAAAATGGTTTGTGGAGTCAATTTGCGAACATACCTTGACTGATCTAACATCACTGCGCTGCAAATGGGAGGCAGACTTGTCACGGCCTTACACGCCTAAAGAATGAGACACCCTATTGGAGAGCCCTAAAAATATCCCCTGAAATGCAAGGTTCGAGTTAATCCAATTTTACATAATTCACAGGGCATATTTAACCCCAGGCAAACTTGATAGGTATTTCAATAGAATAGACGCTTGTTGTCCAAGCTGCAAATTAGGGAATGCGGACCTCTTGCATATGCTTTGGTCATGTCCCTGGCTGTGAGAATACTGGCAGGGTGTTCTCAGCTACTGCACATAAGCACCGATAGGGCGCTACCGCACACATGGGAGGCTTGTATTGTGGGAATATTTCCCAGAGATAAGAAAAACAGAACATCTTCTCCATTCCTGGATCTGGGACTGGCGTTGGCCAGCCAGCTCGTCATGTGGCGATGGAAAGCTGAAAACCCCCCTTCACTTAAAACCTGGATACAATCCATGCCGAATTGGGCTAAAGCCAAGGTTGTCTCTCCACTGAAGGAGGATACACTTGGGCTGCGCAAATACCCTATTTCGACCGCTTGGAGCACGATTTTGACGGCGCTCCAAGTGGCTACAGCTCCAGAGGACCCCTTAGAGTAGACATTTCCAATGTTATTTAAATACAGGATATATATATTATAACGTGCCTGGTTAATGGAATGCTAAGAAATGTTTGCCAAAGTTACTGATTACTGGCCCATTATGCTGCAGTTCACGACTCATACAGGCATATCTGGATTTGTCAAATTGGCATTCTTATGATGGTCGTAGAATGTCTACCGTCTTAATGTGCGATTCCTGCCCTCCCTTCCTTTCTTATTTTCTTTTAATTTCTTCATTGGATTATTGTTCAATGTTTAATGGTTATCTATAAAGTAGTTTGATTAACAACCCTGATAAAACGGCTAGGCCGGCTGTAGTCATTGAGAGAAATGCAAGTGTAACATAATTGTTTATGGCACAAGGCCTGTAGTCTTGTTAATTCACCAGCATATTGAAAGGTATTAATTGATATGATTTAGTAATACTGTACTGGATTTCCTTCACTGCATGGCATGTTCATGGACAGCTCGGCCGATTTTTGCCTATATTATGGTATGTTGGTTGCAAACGATCTGATTGTCGTAAATGTATACTGGTTCCGAATAATTTATATGTGATTGATATATATATATCTTACAAATATGTAAATTCAATAAACAGATCAAACAAAAAAGAAATAAAAGGTGGGGATATACATGTTATACATATATATCCCTACTGAGAAAACTTGAGAAAGCCGGCTCCAAAATAGAAAGACCGAATTTTGTTGTGTTTGGTGTCCAACACCATGTGTTTCACTCCCAAAAGGATTCACGTTTCGAGTGTGAGCTGGCATCCACACGCGACGGCTAGTGTTTACAGTCATCAAAGCAGTGAGCCTCAAAGGCTTTTACTGTCTTTAATGTGTAATTACCTTGTCCTGCACTCGAGGACAAAGCCCTTCCCGCACTGTCCAGCACGACAGACAGCAACATAGGTTATTCAGGAGGCGTACACCTCCAAAAGGCTAGCCACACCTTTAGGGTGGGCTAAGGGGTCTGTACAGCTAAGGAAGGGTTCTGCCATGTAGTATGACCCTAAATTAGAGGACTCTGGGTAAATAGATGATTTACACTCACAGGATGTTGTCACCATAGGGGCGGGTTAGCCCCGGGGACCAGTGGACCCTTGGCCACGATTTCCTCATGCCCTTAACACCCCCTAAACTAGGATTTAAGGGGCTCTCTTAGCACCAGAACCTCAGTTCTGACTTTGAATCCAAGAAGAAGCATAAAGAAGATGCTGTCACCGATAACAGGACTTTGGGCTCTGCCACAGCACAAAGAGAGGACATTTAAGTGCCCTGAAGAGACCATATACTGGAACTGTGTGCCCGGCGTGTGCCTGTGGTAAAAGCTTGTTGCTCCAGTAAGAAGGACTCCAGTGGATGCCAGAAACTGAAGCAGACTCCCTTGGATTAGTAGGACTAGTCCCCTAGAAGTTGCAGAAAAATCAACGTGCTTCTTGACAAGAATTGTGGCCTGCTGGGCCTGTTGAGAGCGAGCCCAAAGAGAAGTGGTGTCCTATTAGCCTGAAGTGTCAGCTAAGCTTTCACCAAGTTTCAAGATGATACCCCTCTACTGTCGACCTCCGGCCGCCGAAGTAACCATGGACTACATTTGCTCCAGTCAAGGCATGGTGATTGGTAGTTGGGTGATCTACCCCTTGGGTGACATCTCTAGCCCAAGAGCAACTCACAGAGACACCGACCACCGTCAGCCATGACCCCGCTGCTGTGTTCCTGTATCTGAAGTTTAAATTGTCAAGTTTCCTATCTGGCATCAGGGCACCTATTATCTCTCTAAGCATCCTCTGCTTCTTGCCTCCCTGTGCTATTCGCACATATAGTAATGCTTGCCAGGCGCGCAACACCCACTGGGCTCATGGGGCTTCAGCCACCCCCGTCATGTGTGTCAGCCCGGGCTGACACAGCTTTGCGGGCTGGCGACCATCTAATTGCAGTCGCACCGGAGTATTTAACAGGTCTTCAAAAGACCATTTACTTGTAAATTAGGCGTTTGTTGAGTTTTCACCCCTTCTTTCAGTCACTCTGTAATTAGCCCCCCGAAATATTTTTCACCCCCCCCCCCCGAAATTTGGCTCTAGTTGCCCGCCTGATGCTTGCCAATCTATCCTTCCTGTGAGTTGCCATATGTTCTTATCTAGCAGCTCACCAGTAAGCACATAGAGCAGGGCCTATCATACTTCCTAGGCAGCTCAACGGGTCTAGAGGGCCTCTCTCGTGCTTACTGACCTAGGGATGCCTACCTCCAAGTTCCAAGTACTAATTTCCAGTAACCAATGTTCTCGGCCTCCAGCTGACGCACTCTGCTCCTTCCCAAGGCTCCCTACATGCCCTACTCAGTAAGCTCCGTATGGACCCACCTTAAGAGGCCGTGACACCTAACCCTTTAGTGGCTTCCTCACTCACTGCAGCTGTGGCTTCACAAGTCTCTGGGCCTTACTCGGGACCAGCTCCGACTGGGCTTGTGCAGGACGGGCACCGACTGGATTTTGCGTTCCAATGTCCTGGGGCTATGCGGCTTCAGCAGATCACCTTCAATTCCTGCAGAGGCCCCGATGATACTTTGTCACTCCAACGTGGCCTTCTTTCTTCTCTGCTTCAAGGCAACCCACCTACTATGATGCATGGCAGGGCACTGACCAGGCAGTCACCACCAACGACCTCCGGGATTTCTCAGCTCTTTGACTTGTAATTCCGTGGAAAGCCCCCATCCCACCACCATTTATTTCCGTGACAGACAACCTACTGACCGCTTGCACCTCTGGCATGGCTACTCCTCCAAATGACACAGCTACTACCAGGGTGTGTTCTCATAGCGTCTAGCTTTCACCGCCTGCACTGGGGCTGCGCTGTTGTCAAACCTCCATAGGCCACACTCTCACTCTGTTCCAAGGTAGCAGCTGCCAGCAGCAAGTGTCCAAGCATTCGGCCACCATATCTAGCTCTTGTGGCGCGTGGGATGTAGTGCCAAGACCGGCCAGTGCCTGGTTGCTGAGGTGCCTGATGCCACCTAAGGCATATTCGGATGGGTGCTGTGGATGCTGATAATCAGGATGATGGAGCACAGTCACATTAACTCTCCTACCTGCCATTGAAATCTCAGGCCACGCCCCCACTGTTCAGTTTAGAAAAACAGATCCTAATAATGTACAGTGTTTAAACTGCAGCTGTAATAATGCTCCATAACATGCCGTTCACCTTTGCTGCTGGCTTTAGCAGCATGCATGATGACATCACAACTCAATTATAATATGTTATCACAGCTGAGAAGTCACATCTGGAATGCATTAAGCAAATCAGAGACAGGTTTTTATACTGGTAATGCAGGGTTCTATGCTTTATAAATATGTAATTTACAATACTGTTCTTTAGAATATTTCTTGCTGGAACGAGGTGCTTCCAATTGCTCTATATATTGTGAATAACCCGGAAATAAAAAGAAGTTTAAAAACACATAGCTGGGGTGCACATAATAAAGCAGGCACCATTTTCATTATTTTGCTGAATGCAACAAGGTGTATTGCACACAGTTTTTTCTTGGAGGAGGTTAGCATGAAAGTGTTAATAAAATGGTGTCCCTGTGCGTCCATGCAAGGCAACATTATTAATTGATGGTGAATAACATGTTGTACACGATCCGCTGAATGTATGTAATTTTCTCTATTGCATCGTGACCCATTTTGTATCAATATGTGCTAAAGTGTTAAAATGGCTTTATCATAATCTCCTAGAAAAGGTTCATATTTTGTCTTTAATCGCCTAATATGCTGGATGACAAGGCACAATATTACGCACACTTGGACTTTCCTGATGCACAATTTAATCAAACCTGACACGAATGTGGTCCTCCATTGATTCTTAATTACAGTGGTTATGCTTATATGATTCAAATAGGTGCTATGTGTAGCAATTAGTGCAAACTAGCTTTGTAAATGCAAAGGGAAGCAAAAGTATATTTTGGAATGGACAGTCCAATTATAGCAATCTTTTTGTGAAGGTTAATTAGAATTATCAAAATAATTGGGGGCTACATTTTAATTTATTAATGTTTTGGAAAAAGTTTTTTTTTAGAAAAGATATGCAAAATGTATTACTGTAAAAACAGCAAGTTTCACGGAAATATAAAATGTACATAATTCAAAAACCACAATTAAACAAAAGTTATCAACATGTAGTAACAGATTAATAAA
The DNA here is from genome assembly GCF_964261635.1 of Lissotriton helveticus. Taxonomy (NCBI): domain Eukaryota; kingdom Metazoa; phylum Chordata; class Amphibia; order Caudata; family Salamandridae; genus Lissotriton; species Lissotriton helveticus. The sequence continues at coordinate 488,063,615 of NC_136067.1, read as the reverse complement.
GACAAAACACATGATTTGCTCCTTTATAAATCTAAAGCCCTCCAGGCAATTCAAAATCATGATGTTCATATATTAGAAACTAAGAACAGGTATTTTGGAACTTTCTCCAAAACACAACCTCAGAGCAAACATAACTGCTTACCACATAAAATGTAATGTCATTTTGTAGAAACAGCTGTCGGAAGCATTTCCTGCACAAAAGGGAAATGATATACAAATCAACAAGATGTGTCCCATTGTTCTATACCGTTTCCAATAAAGCAGGAAAAGAACTTTAATCCAGGCGCCCGGTGACGTAAACATGAACTAGGAGGTGAGAAAACATGAAAACCTGTGCATCCATTCTGTTGCACCAGAAGCCATTTGTATCCTGTTTTCATGCAGTGATGTTGTCTCAAAGTGGCCACGAAAGATTATAGATCGATGCTACACAAAAGCTGTGTGACATATAATATCCTTTCCTTGCCCCTCATCTCACACTAGTTACAAGAATTGAACTTGCTTGCTAAAGCACATATCTCAGAGTTGGTGTAAAGGGTGTAGAACACTGACTAATGTGCTATGGCTTTTCTAATGACGTGCATGTTACTTACAGATCATGGCTAATTGTATGACAAACATGAACGCACCAACTCTTTCGAGTGAGTATTTGAAAGGCCAAGAGGTCAAGAATTAATGCTTAAAGCTTTCAATTCTCTAGGGCCCGAATCACAGAACTAACTTAAGACAAAATCCTAACCTTACTACTTTTGGTATTCACAGAAGGCATTTAGTAATAGTAAAGTTAGGAAGACAAACTTAAGACAGACTTAAGACAGACTTAAGACAGACTTAAGACAAACTTAAGACAAACTTAAGACAGACTTAAGACAGACTTAAGACAGACTTAAGTTAGGATTTTGTCTTAAGTTTCTCTTAAGTCTGTTTTAAGTCTGTCTTAAATTTGTTTTAAGTTTGTCTTAAGTCAAATTTAAGACAACATTCTAACTTTACTACTACTAAATGCCTTCTGTGAATACCAAAAGTAGTAAGTTTAGGATTTTGTCTTAACTTAGTTCTGTGAATCGGCCCCATATTAACTAACAGAGTGTGCAAGATCATCATCTTATTTTATAAAAAGATTGACATAATTTGCGGTAACAAAAATATCAGGAATGCAGCAAAGAGGAAAATTCCTTTCTGCTGGCCGGAGAACTCCAAATAGTGGGCAACATTACAATGTCATCTGGTAGAGGGCTAACGTAGAAGAAGCATGTTTTGATACAATTGCGGGCACTTTGGATATGTCTCTGACTGAGGCAGTGATGCGGACGCAATAAACTGTTTAGCAACTCCCGGTACTCTTTCCATAGAGAATCACCGAAGAGAAAGGTATAAAGAGACCTGATTATTTGGGAGTAGCAGGCATGAAGACTGGTTGTTTTGGGGAGATGCCAGAGAGCAAACATCCAACTACAGGCCTGGAAGCTTTATAAAGGTACATAGGAATAATACATGACTTGGTATAAAGTAGCAAATAGGAAAATACGAATCATTCAGCAAATACCATAACAATGAGGCTGATAATAACATAGCAATTGGCGTTAGGTAGAGGTAAAACCAATTATTGCAGATACTAGCAGTGTGCGATTTAAAATGCTATGGGTTTTCTAATGTTCCTCTTATTCTATATTATGGCTGCTTAGATAACAATGATATTTTCCCTATTCTGATATACAAGATTTGTGTGACGATTGGCCATAATAAATAACCTATTATTATAAACCACCAATTGCAGTGTGTATCTGCTGCTTTCAGAGATCCGGGTGAGCGTCCAGCTTCTACAAATAACCCATGCACATAAGAGCTACCTGACAGGGACGTCTGACTCATAATACTCTGGCTCTAGATATTGCCCGCTCATCATAGAGAAGAGTGAGAGACACCTATTTTCGTTTTTAGGTTGAAGCCTACCAGACAGCTGCACTCTCTAGTTTGCTAAAGTCATCTTATGCATCTTGGGGACATTTAGAAAGCTTCCTGGGAATGTATTACACCCGGTGCTTACCATTGGCTTTGTGGTTTATAGCTCACATTTTCTGGCTTTCTGTTTGCTGGCTTTATTTGTTTTAGGCTGTCCAGGGTGACTTTGTCCCTCCCAAGGAGCGAAACCTTTTCACACCATCTCCCCTTGTATTCTTCCAGGAGTGCTCCTTTACGTAAACAGGCCTGCCAATTTTGCACTTATATCGTCACATTTGCTGTGCATTCAAAGACCAAGGTCGAAAGTCAGGTACTGTCTTCTAAGGGAGCTTGGTTACTTTTATTTCTCTGACTTCAAAGTGAGAGGAATTATAGGACAATCTTACTGGATACTGGAAGTAGGAAGGAGTGTTTTTACAGCACACAACAACATTTAAATGAACTGTGCGTGTATTCCAGAATATGTCAGAATTAGGAACTTTAATGAAGCACAGGTTCTGTTCGTTCTGAAGTGTGTTGAAAACAAATCAAAACAAATCATTAGGCTAGATAATGCAATTTCTATACATTATCATCTGTGCACTGTATAGTTTTATTAGTAAAACGGTATATGTGTTCAAATGTAATGGTCATTTCAATTGAAAATGTGTTGTCTGTAATGGCAGTGTGCGACCTCACCATGCTTACTCTATTCTATTCCACTCCAGTCTACTCTGCAACACTCCACAACACTGCACTTTACTTTGCACCACTCCACTTTACACTAATCCGAGCCACTGCACTCTACACCACTCCACTTTGCCCCGCTCCACTCTACGCCACTGTACTCTATGCCACTGCACTCTATGCCACTGCAGGCCACACCGCTCTACTCCGTACCACTCTAGTCTATGCCAAGGCACTCTACACCATTTTACACTACACCATTGCACTATTCGCCACAGCTCTCTACACAACTATAGTTTAGGCCACTCTGCACAACTCCACTCTACACCTCTCTGCAACACCACACTCTATATGCCACTCTGCTCTACGCCACTTTACTCTTCTCTGAAACAATCTACTCTATGCCACTGCACTCTACGCCACTCCACTCTATGCACCACATTAATCTAGGCCCCTGCATTCTATGACGCTGTATTGTACACTGCTAAATTCTATGCTGCTGCACTCTTTGCCACTGCACTCTGTGTCACTATACTCTGCAACACTGTACGCCAATGCACTCTACACCAGTCCACTCTACGCCACTTCATGCCACTTACCTCTACTCTATGCCACTGCAATCTACGCCACTGCACTCTACTCTGCACCACAGTACTCAGCACCACTGCACTCTATGCCACTCTACTCAACCCCACTCTACATCACTGCTCTCTACATCACTCTACAACACTGCACTCTGAACCACTGAATGCTATGCCACTGAACTCGGCACTACTACATTTTATTCCAGTGTACTGTATGCTACTGCACTCTGCGCCACTCAATTCTGCATCACTCAAATCTACACCACTGCATTCTGCAGCCCTCCACTCTATGCCACTGCACTCTATGCCAAAGCACACTACGACACTTTTCAAGTCTGCACCCCTCTCAGACACTCTACTCTGCACCACTCTATGTCACTGCACTCTGTGCCACTCTTCTCTGCACCACTTTACTATTCGCTACTGTGCTCTACGCCACTGCCCTCTACTATGCAACACTCTAATCTATGCCACTGCATTCTAAAATGTTGCATTGTACACCATTGATATATATGCCGCTGCACTCTATCCCAATATTCTGAAACACTATGCCAATGCACTCTACAGACATTTTTACTTTACTCTATGCCACTCCATTTTACGCCACTCTACGTGGCTCCACTATCTCTGCCCCTCCACTAGACAACACTACTCCACTCTTCGCCATTCCGCTCTACTACACACCACTGTCCTCTATGTCACTACTTTTTAGTCATACTGAATAGCAGCCATGCTGGTGTACAACATGGCTAAAACACAATGGCAAAGCCAAAAGCTCTTTCATAGATGAGACCTATTTGCTTTGCCAATCCATTTTTTCCCCCTGTTCTCCGAAGGAGGGTAATAAGTAGGATCCCTTTGAGGCAGAGGAAATCTTTCTATGTGTCCTTCGATTTTGGAGAGTTCACAACAGAAGAGTGGATCCAACGTAGGTACATTTGAGCCTTTAGACATTAGAGATTTTCAAGATATCCATGTAGGATACATTTAAAAACAATTAATGTAAATCAAAATAATTGACATAGTAAAAATCAGATCTTTGTTGGCCATACATGGTGTCAGGATTTTGACTGATCTTACAAACAGCTCAAGTAACGCCAAGCTGACTCAGAGACGCTTCAAGCAAGCACCACTCAACTCTATGTTTATTTCCAGTTCCATTTTACAAATACTTCCAACAAAATATAGATAGGCGCTGGACAGGAAACCAGCCAAGCCAGTCCCTCTAGTCTCATTAAGCAAATGATCCAAGCCTGATTGTCACCATCTTTGTGGGCCACACCCTACTACAACGAAAATGCTGGTGACATCGTACAATAAAACTCAGAGACCCTCTGCAATGAAAGATGATCAGACAGAAACTGAGATGAGGAGGTGGCAATGACATATCTGAGTTGGCTAGTAAGCTCCTATCCCAATTCCTTCATTGTACTTCCTTTCACTCATGCCAGCTGAAACTACACGCAGGCGAAAGTAGAACACAAAATGGCAGCTACACCTCCAAGCATAACACAGAATGTGATAAGAGTCTTTTGTGGGTTTTGTGGCCATGGCACCAGGCGTTGGTTGCTAGAGCTCCTTCAGCCCTCGGGCCTAAAGCTTCTTAAAGCTTAATTTGTCACTTGAAACTAAACTCGGTGGTGCCAGAACACCTACCAAGTTGAGCGACTGCAACTGGAACACAGTCAGTGTCCCCATACCCGCCAACCAGCCAATCAGCGGTCGCCTCTGGCGGTGCCTGGAGGGGTGGCACTGTCTTCCCCCAGATGCTTCGAGCTGGCATGCTCACTGAGGGGCAACCTGAACAGACTAGAGGCCTCTGGCGAACTGAAGATCCATCGCTGCTGCTGGAGAACGAATGTTGCCCTCCGCTCTTTTCAACCGGCTGCGCTACGGACATCCCTGAAGCCATGCAGAGTGGCAGCTCTGTCTTGTCACGGGATGCCCTGGGCTGGCGCTCCTGTGGGGGAGAAGCTTGAGCTGGCTGGGGGCCACCAGCGGGATGGTGCCCTCTCTCTCCCACTCCTGTCTCTTGCTGAATGGACTCATGCACTGGACCATCTGGGCCCCTGAGAGTGGTGGGGTGCATCTCCTGCTCTGACCTTGCTGGTCGCGGCTGCTCGGGCATGTTTTGCCCTTTAGAATCGCACCGCAACACGGACCACAGCACCCTCCCACCCGCTGGCCCTCTGGAGCTCTGCTGCCGGCAATTGCAGTGGGGGCATTGACTGCAGCTGCCTCAGCCATTGTTGATTCCTGGGGGGAGGGACGGGGGGGCAGCCCCCGCCCCACGAGCACCTGAAGGGCGGTGAGTGGCAGGTACTACCAGGGCCAGGGCCTGGGCCGGCCTTTGGGGCCTCTGCTTATCCCGTCAGTGCCTGCCACACTGTGGACGTACTTGACCCCCACTCCTGAAGAGTTCTGTATGATGGGTATTGGCTGGACCTCAGTTGGGGGTTCTATTTGGCACCCCTACAGCAGATTCATCCATTGTGCCTTTCAGCTTGCAAACTGACCTGTGCATCAGCACTGGTTGAATCAGAGCCAGTGGTGGCAGTCCATGTGTAGGTGATACCTTAATATACGCTGGGGCAGAAGGAGAAGCATCAAGATCACTGTTGGACTTGGCCCTTTTTGCAGGGTCATCTCTGAACTTTTTGCCTTCCTCCTATATTTCTTCTGACCTGTTGGCTATTTTATGACTCTGGGCACTTTACCACTGCTGATCAGTGCTAAAGAGCATATGCTCTCCCTATTGTAAATTGATGTATTAATTGGTGATTCCATGATTTACTATGTGGTTTACTTGTCAGACCCTAGTACAGTGCACTGAGTGTGCCTAGGGCGTGTAAATCCAAATGCTGCTAGTGGGCTTGCAGCACTGGTTGTGCCACCCACAGAAGCGGACTTGTACAATGTGTCTAAGGTCTGCCATTGCAGAGCCTGCGTGCAGTCTGGTACTGTCATGCTGACTGGGCAAGTGCACCCAATTGCCAGTCCCTAAACCTTCCCTTTTCTTCATATTAGTCACCCCTATGGTAGACCCACGGGCAGGGTGCATTGTAAGTATAAGGTAGGACAAGCCCTGATGTGTGTGGCATGTCTTAATAGTGAATTACAGCCATTTTCGTTTTTCACCATTGCAAGGCTACCTGTTCTCCATAGGCCAGAATGGGCTGTTAGAATTATTCTATTTATAATCCTAACTGACTCAGAGAACATGGTAGCAATTCGAGTTTAGTATGCCTGGACTCAGAATGATACAATACATCCTTTAGTAAAGTGGGTTTTAACATTCTGTGTTTGCAAATACCACTTTTAGAAAGTAGGTATTTGCTTGACAAACCTTTCAAGCCTGCCTCTGCTAGGTTGTGTATTCCTTGTCTGGAGTTTGAGTGACAGGGCTGGGGGATTCCAGGAGACAGCATGAGTCAGCCCAGTGGTGAATAGAGAGATCTGCATCCAGATGGGAGGGAGGAGTTGCACCTGGGACATGAATAGGGCTGGGCCTTCCCTCTACAATGCCAGCTCCACCCCCTGTGGTGCATCTGATGTCTCTGCCCTGCACACTGAAAGAAGAGAAGGAAGACTGTCAACAAAGTGCTCCAGGGCTGTACTTGCCTTCCATAATGCTGGTTCCACCTCCTGCAGGGCGTTTGATGTTCCTGCCCTGTACTGTGAAAGGAAAGGAGAAGTCTGGTAAACAGAGTGCTTCAGAACTGGTTTGGACTGGGCACAGGCCCCTCTCCCCTCAGAGAACAAAGGATTTGGGGTATACATATTGGGACCCTGATCCCAAGAAATTAGATCACTTCTGGACTTACAAGACGAAACCTCTGCTGAGGAGAGGAACCTGAAGAAACTGAGAGACTATTCCCAAGCTGAAGTGCTGCTTGGGGGATTGGCCTGCAGTGGTTGCCTGACTGCCAAAGAGAGGAGAAAGAACTTTGTGTACTTTACTTTCAACTTGTGAAAAGATCTCCAAGGGCTTGGAAGAGAGCTTGCCCCCTGACCGAAGTCTCAGGACCAGTAGACTTCACCAGCCTTTGTGAATTGCTGCTGGAAACGCTGTTTCAGTGGTTACAGAGGCAGGGAGCTGTGACCGACTCTCACGACCGGCCCGGTGTCCTGTTGGCACCACATCAAGCAACGTCCGCCTCGAACAACGCAAGCTCTGAGCTCATGACTCCGTCCTGACGCCGTCACCGAGCCCTTGCCTGCATCGGAACTGGTGGACACCGCGACGTGCAATGCCTTGCTACACCGACTCGTACTTGTCTGACCGACGCGGTCACTGCTGCTGACTTCGAGTCCTGTGAACGCAACAGAGTTGGACACCGCCTCGCACGCACTGCGATGCACCGCGCGACTCACACCGCTGACTGGACTGATCGACGCCAGCTACCGAACTCCGGCTCTGTCGCCGCACAGCAAGCTGCAATCATCGCATCGAAGCACCGTCTCGCCCTGCAACGCACTCCTTGGATTCACCGACTCTGTCAACGGGCTGCTGCCTGCACCGCATCGAGGGACAACACGTCCAGCAATGCTTTCCTTTCTGCACCACGACGAACTCCGGAACCGGCTCGCACATCCGTGCCGGTCGCCTCAAGTAAAAGGTACTGTGACTGAGTCTGTCGACATATGAGTGGGCCCGTACAGACGCGGTCCGCTGGATTTGCTAGACTCTGTGTTATTTCAACAACGCTGTAGCCAGACAGGGCTACCGACTCGCACAGAACCTTGATCTAAGCCTTTTAAGCAGAACTCTTGAAATCTAATAGTACTGTGGATTATTTTTGTCGTTTATTGGTCTTGTGGTAACTCTATATAAAATATACTTATTTTTGATATACAACCTTGTGTGGTGTCCATTTGTAGTGTTGTCACTGGGTTACAGTATGTGGTCACAAATGCTTAACTACAAGGCCTCTGAGATAAAGCCTTGCTGCTCGTGCCAAGCTACCAAGGGGGTCAGCAGGGGTTATTTTAGGAGTGTAATCCCCTTATCCTGACTAGAGGAGAGGGTCCCTATTTGTCACAAGTACCTACCTGTGCCAACTAGAGACCCCCAATTCTAACAATCACTTTCAGCTGCAGAGTGCTGCAGGACAGTGCAGAGTGAACTGGGGTCACAGTTTAAATGGGACTGTGGCCATAGCCTTGAGGCGCTCCACATGAGCATGCTGGGAGGAGCAGAAATGAAAGGCATCACTGTTTCCCAGTGGTTTGTGGCCATGGCTCAACACTCTATAGGACTACTGCACCCAGCACCATTGATATTAAATGTGTTGAACCTGTTACCTACCAAGATCCATTAAATGATCTGGAAGGCAAATACTCTTTTCCTCAAACCAAGAAAATCAGAGATGGGTAGAGGGGGAGTTGTGTTAGTAGTAGTGGAATCAGGAGTTTGTGTGAAGCAATACTATAGAATATAGTGCTAATGGTGGAAAAGTATTTTGTTCCCCCCCCCAAGGATTAGCATCCCACTACACTCTTCAGGAAGAGGGCCCTACTAGAGGCGATAAGAGACATGGCATCAGGAGGGTTTACAGTGGTCTGCCTAAGGATGGACCATGGGGGAAACAGAATTATCTTTCCACAAGTTGACTATACCAAGGCATTTCAAGAGAGCTTAGGGTCAGGAACTGGATGGCTTTATGTGTCTCATTACAGCTGAATATTGTGATCTTGATCCAAGTAGGTGAGCGGGCTTAAATGTCTTGAGTGCGCCCTCGGTTTGGGGAGTTACTTGGTTCTGGTCAAAGGAATGGGGACACTTTTTAGAGGGATAGGAGAGTGTGTCTAGAATATTTTAGATATGTTTTTCTATTTCTCATCACTCTACTCCACCCTTCTCTCAAACAGGCTTGAATCAGCCACAGTGTAGACTATGGCAACCTACCTTCCTGAGACATATTTGATTAGTATATGCCTAATTACTTTTACTTCATTTTGTCGGACAGGATTGTGTTTTTGTTCCCTTGCTCTGCGGACATTTAGGGAAACCTACTAAAACCAAACATTTCTTAAAACTAGACACCAGAAGGAGCCTAGGGAACTATGGTTTATGTGGATCCCCCAACATTTTCTTACCCAGAATCACCTGCATACCTCAAATTTAGCTAAAGAAATCCCATTTTCCTCACATTTCTGTGTGGGAAAGTTGTGGGACCAATGGGGCAACACAAATTTCCTACCACCCAGCGTTCCCTCATGTCTCCTGATCAAAATGGTACTTGTGTGGGTGGGCCAAATACCTGTGACAGGTAAGTGCCCAGAACATATTGCGGAGGCATCAAAATTATTTATCACAAATCGACCTCGATTTGGAAGGGGGCACCTGCGTTTTTGCGCCCGGGCTAGGCGGCCATCTAGAGAAACCTACCAAACCCAGACATTTCTGAAAACTAGACACCCAGGGGAGTTCAGGGATGTGTGACTTGTGTGGATCCATCAACGTTTTCTTTCCCAGAATCCTCTGCACTCAAATTTAGCAACAACAAAAAAAATCACATTTTCATCACATTTCAGTTTGGAATCACTACTCAAGCACAAGTTTTCTTCCACTCAGCGTTCCTCTCGGTCTCCCAAATAAAATTATACCTCACTTGTGTGGGTGGGCCACGGGCCTGCGACTGGGAAAGGCCAAAAACATTGCAATTGAGGGGACAGCACAGTGAGCTCTAAGTGCTATATTTGTTTTCTATACGTTTTTAGGCGATTTTGAATTGTACACCCAAACAAGTGAGATATCATTGTTATCGGGAGACCAAGGTGAACGCTGGGTGGTAGGAAATTTTTGCTGGCAAGCTACACCTGCCTGGACTCCCCCAGGTATCTAGATTTCAGAAATATCTGTGGTTGGTAGAATTCCCTAGATGGCCGTCGAGCCCGGGATCAAAAACGCAGGCGACTCCCTTGCAAAACCAGTTTGCTTTGTGAAAAATGATTTTGATGTCTCCACAATAAGTTTTGGGCTATGTCTGTTGCAGGCACTAGGCCTACCTTCACAAGTGAGGCCCCATTTTTATCGGCAGAGTTGGGGGAATGCTGGGTGGGTGGAAGTTTGTGGCTCCCCGCAGATTCCATAGCTTTCCATCACAGAAATATGAGGAAAATGTGTATTTATTTTTACAACGTTTGAGCTTTGTAAGGTTCTGGGCAACAGAACCTGGTGAAAGCCACACAAGTCACCCCATCCTGGATTCCCCTGGGTGTCTAGTTCTCAACACTGCATAGATTTGCTAGGTTTTTCTAGGTCCCTGCTGAGCTAGGGCCCAAAATCCACAGTTAGGCACATTGCAAAAAAGAGGGTCAGTTTTCACTAGAAAAATGTGGTGTGTCCATGTTGCGTTTTGGGCCGTTTCCTGTTGCGGGCACTAGGCCTACACTCAAGTGAGGTACCATTTTTATCGGCAGACTTGGGGAAATGCTGGGTGGGTGAAAGTATGTGGCTACCCACAGATTACAGAATTTTCCATCACAGAAACGTGAGGAAAATGTGTTTTGTTTTTTTACAAAGTTTTAGCTTTGCAAGGAATTTTGGGTAGCAGAATCTGTTGAGAGCCACACAAGTCACCCCATCCTGGATTTCCCTGGGTGTCTAGGTTTAAAAAAATGTAGAGGTTTGCTATGTTTTCCTAGGTGCCGGCCGAGCCAGGGCCTAAAATCCACAGCTAGGCTCATTGTGAAAAAAGGGTCAGTTTTCAGTGGAAAAATGTGATGAGTCCACATTGCGTTTTGGACCATTTCAGACACTAGGCCTACCCACACAAGTGAGAAATAATTTTATTGGAAGGCTTAGGGGAACACAGAATAGTATTAAACATTATTACCGTTTGTCTTTCTATGCATTCTGCCTTCCATACGTAAGACAGTGTGTAAAACAAAAGTCATTTTGAACAATATCCTCTGATTCACATGCTAATGTGTGTAACCACAAATCCAGAGAAGCACAAATAACCACTGCTTCTAAACTCCTTGTTCCTATTTCAGATACACCTAGGTTTCCGTGATACCTATTTTCCACTCTGTATTTTACCAAATGAATCACTGTATACCAGGTACACAATGAAAAACCATTGCAAGATGTAACTCATTTATTGGCTCTGGGTACCTCGGGTTCTTGGTGAACCTACAAGCCTCAAATGTCCCACTGACATAATGGTATATAGCTTTCAAAAATCTACCATAGTTAGAAGAAGTTAACAGTGAAAATGTAGGCACAAATGGCTTCTTTTTCAACTAAATGTCCATATTCTTTTATTTCAACTGTTCCTTTCTATTGGAAAACCTGGAAGGATCTACACAAATGACCCCTTGCTCAATTCAGAATATTGTCTACTTTTCAGAAATGTGTAGCTTTCCATGATCCATTATTGGTTTTACACCAATTTCAACCACTAACTGGAAGGAGGTTGAAAGCACAAAAAATAGGAAAAATAGGCTATGTCCCAGTAAAATGCCAAAAAGTTTGGTTTTCTGACAAAAGTTTTCCGGTTCGTGAAAGTTGGGGAGATGGTAATTTTTAGCACCACAAACCCTTTGTTAATACAATTTGCAGGGAAAAATACAGATGCTTTCTTCTGCAGCACTTTTTGCCCATTTTTCCCCCAAACCCAAAATGTATCTTTATTTTGCCTAATTTCTTGGTACCCTCCAGGGGAATCTGCAAACCTTGGATACCTTTAGAATTCTCAGTATGTTGGAAGGAAAGGACGCAAATTTGGCCTGTATACCTTATGTGGACAAAAGGTTATGGGGGCCTAAGCGGAAACTACCCCAAATAGCTTTAAAGGAACTGGTGGCACGGGGGAGAAAGGTTGGCAGCAAAGGGGTTAAGTACTAAGGTCCTCATTTACTATATTTTCGACACACAGCAGTACAGCAAGTCTTCCTGCTCTCCTGTCGTGCATGAAAATAAAAAGGCAGGAAAGTGCTGTATCTACAAGATACAGCGCATTCTTGTCCTTCTCCTCTGCGCCGGTGCACAATAAGCAGCCGTGCACCAATGCAGACACCCTTGCTCCATGGTGCAAGGGTGCCTGCATTGCATGGATGATTGTTGTTGTGGAGGAATGGACATGTGCCACAAAAATAATCATTAATGTCGTTTTGCTCCTATGTGTGCTGCAGAATGCAGCACACATTGAAAGAGCAAAAGAGGAGGAGAAATAAAAGTTTTTCTCCTCGTTGCTTCACTCCTAAGCCTTACCTGGGGAGTTGTAGGATTCCGACGGATTCCCAGGTTTACGACACTTTGTACATCTGGGAATGAGTCAGGTTCCATGGATGTTGAGTTGAAACACCAACAGCAATACTCATTGAATGCCCTTTTCACGCACAGTAATGCATGAAAGGGGCCCATATTTGCAAGTCCATGAAAAGTCACGCAGGGTGAATTTACGTTGCCTTGTAAATATGGGCAGACAGACTGGGCTGCCGGTGCGTCAAAAAAAGAGCGCCGCACCAGCGGTGCAATGGGCTTGTAAATAAGCCCCGAAATATCGACTGACAAGCCCAGTAGAATATTTCAGTTGTGCCATACTTCGAGGCTAGTAGCCCCAGCTGGAGGGGGCGGGGGCTGTTTGCTATGCCCTTTAGCCCAATAGTTGTTGCGCGCCTTGGCACCAATAGCATTGTTATGCTGCTGTGCAAGTTTCTGTCCTTTCACTGCAATGCTCACCTATGAGTCTAACACTGATGTGAATCCCGCTTGATTGGAGTTCTTTTCTGTATATATTCTAAGTCTAATATTTTCCGTTTTTAGTAAGATACATGTTGTGTACGTTGTGCGTGATTAAACAATGTAAATAAAAATAGTCGATATTTTATTTTCAGAAAAAAACAATATGGTAGTTTAAAGGCTTAACTGCATATTCTGTCGTCATTTGTGAGTCGCTGTGTATTGCATCTACCTGGGCAATAATATATCATAATCCGGGGGTTAAGTATTATGGCTTCGCCTCGGCAATATTACATTCTACAGCTCGCAGCAGGGCTCGGCATCTCGAGTATCCTTTTTATTAAATTCAGGTATCATCTAGATAGATCAAACCAATTTTATTTTATACGGTTAGAAGATATTTTAAGAAACCTTCAATGTCATGTATAAGTTATAAAAAATGCAGCTAATATTTATCTGTCTCTGTCGCTGCCGCTACCGCTAACTTCATGATTAAGGTGTTAAAATAACAATTTTAGGTAGGAAATCTCTTGGTGGGTCTTATGAAAGAAATCATTCTGCCTTTTATTACTTTCCATGGAACAAACACAGGCTTCCTTCAGTGCAAATCTGCTTTCTTGTCAGTCTGCCAAGACTATGTGAGACATTTGACGAATATTTAAGAGCCTTAGCAGATAAATTCAACAACTTTTCAGTTAAAATTATTTTAAGGGACCTACGGGCATCGGTTATAGTTTATTGTTTTAATATACATTTGGCACTTATGTTTAGAGGACCCTTCTTCAGAATGCGTAGTGTAACAAAGGCCCCCGAGGGCCAGGGGCCCCCTCAACACAGTACCCTGGCATGAGAGCTCCTGAGTGAGTCCTGAGGGGGGTCCCTCCATGTATTTTGCATGGGGGACCCCTCAAGTTTCGTTACACCACTGCAGGGAAGCTTGTTTTGAGGGAGAAGAAAGTGTAGAAGGGAATTGGAGGCTGTGGATCAGAAAATATTGATTCTAGCACAGTTAGGGGCATGCACACCAGAAGGCCGAACTTCATGCCTTGCATGTGGCACACTTCTTTCCGCATATAATTGGAATCTGAACAGTGAACCTTCATCACCCAAAAGCATTTGCAGTCTGGATTTTGCTGATGAGACCCTTCTGCTGAGACAGTTAGTGTTTTCCAGACTACAAACAGTAACTGTAACCGGGCATTTACTTTGTGGTGCAATTTGTCATTAACCAGAAGTGTGTAACCTTGAGGTTTCATGTTGTAGATAGCCCTGGAGGCTTTATTTTGGATGGGCGCTAACATGGTAGTTAAAGCATGGAGAAGGCTGATGTAAAGAGTTTTGTTGTGGTTCAGTCTGGAAAGGGACCAGCTCTTCCTCCTGAAAAAGTGAAACACTTCCAATCTGTTGCTAACTTCAGAACATCAGTGCAAGTATTTTACTCCCCACCTGGGTGGAGGTAATGCTCAGCTCAGCGGTCTCCCTGAAAATCAAACAGGCACCTCAGAAAAGCATGCTAATTGCTGCAGATCGTCTTATCAACAACTTGATGGAATACAACCACATCATCCCAATTCTGAATGAACTATACTTCGTCTCCTTCAGGGCACAAGTCCTATAAAAAAGAAATGGGGGGACTGACCAAGTAAGACAATATGCAAATGACCTCATGACGTCAAGACGTAGTGCTATAAAAGACATAAAATAGTGCTATTTAAATTATTTGTGTAAATACTGGGACAGACCCATCTGATAGTCTTACAGTGTCTGCATTTATATACTAGGACAGAACAATGGCAAAAGCATTCCTCTCTTAAGTACCTGTGAAGTGAAGGCAAGCTGTGTGCCTTTGTTTCCTTCTGTGGCATTCACATTTAAATGTAAGGTTTCAGGCGGCCCCCATTCAGCATATAAAAACAAAAGGAGGCCGTATGGCCCCTTAACTTCGGGCCAGCTGGAGGTGAAAAAAATCCCCTCCCTGCCAGCTCGTTGCTGCTGGGAATGGAAGGCAGGCAACGTGCAGGTGCTGCCGAACGTGTCCCGGTGTCTGAAAATTACACAGGGACAAGCTCAGCATATTTCTGTGGGGCCCAACTTCTTGGCAGGGGGGAAGCCGTCCACCCTGTGCAAAGAGGGGGGGACGCCATGTACCTACGTGTACACCTAACTCAAGCCCTGGTCTCTTTACAAGCCAGTGTTGTTTTCAAAAACAGTTACATTACCTACAAAACAGTATCAATATCTGGCTAACCACACCATGTGGACAGTGCCTCACTAAGATCCAGGGCATTACCAAATAGAAGGTGAAAAAATGCAAGAATGAAAAAATCAAAAGGAAGACCTTCTCCATCTGTCCGTTCAGAATCTGCAGCAACATTTTGTTTGTGATCAAACCATCTCTGACCCTCTTGCAATTCGAAAAGAAACTGAATACCCATCTATTCAAGGAGCAACACCACCTAGCATATTAGGAACCTAACGTTTCCTGCCTCCTTGTAATTGGTCTTGATCCAGATCCCTGATCTCTCATCCTCCGTTAAGTGCTGCGTTGCTTTACAGTTAGGTTCATGATATACAAATACCGTTATATATGTATATATACAGGACCATTAGGAAACACCTGAGGACACATCAAGAAATGTTCACACTCAGATAGTGGATAAGTAGTAAAACTATAGGGGATCTCAGTATGTTTTTCCTCATGAGGGAAGGGACCACTTCATATTTAAGGCTCTAATGTACCCTTCATTACTGAAAGGATTTGCAGAAAAAGAAGTTCTGAAGTGGTGCATTTGTTTCAGACACTTGAAGAAAGCAGCAGGGCATGAGAAGAGGAAGAGTGGTCTGGGGTTTGGATGGTTGAAATATTAGAAGAGGTTCAGACTTATACAAACGAACACATTTTAAGTTTCTTCTTAAACAATAGCACATCCCTTGTAGTCCGTAGTTCCAACGGGAGCAGATTCCAAGCAGCCAAAAGCCCAGGTACACCAGGGACCTTCCACCTATTCTTACACGCTGGATCTGAAGTACCTCTGCCAAAAATGTATTGGCTTATCTGAGAATCTTGTAGAATTCTGAAAACAAACTCTGGCACTAAGTTAGGCTGGGACTGATTGATAGACGGCATCATGCACTAACACAAGAGCCTTAAATGTAACTCTTTCCCTGTTGGGCAACGAGTAAAGAGCCCGCAGATGCAACAACATTCGTGTTCTCTTAGGAACTTTAACGGAAGTCAAGCCACCACATTCTGAATCACCTGCAATCTGTCCCTCAGGTACTCTGGTAGGCCAAAATATAGTGTTTTGCCTTATCAATTCTTGATGTTATCAAAGCCTGGATGACCATTTGTTTAACTGAAATGGACAGGGGAGGTAAAAAATTCTTTAAGGACCTCATAATCGCAAAACAAGTGCTGACCAGCCCCAAGCAGTTGTGTGTCATCCACATAGAAGAACACTTTGGCTCCCAGACCTTCTGCAAGTTGAGCCAGAGAGGTGAGGTAGAGATTAAAAAGGGTAAGACTCAGGGCCAAGCCCTGAGGGACTCCCACCAATTCATCGCATGGAGTGGAGCGCATGGTGGGAACCAAACTCGTTGGCTCTTTTTAGCTAAGAATGATGTTAACCAGTCCATTGCCAGTCCTGTTACTCCAGTAAGCTGGAGTCGGTCCAACAATATCAAGTGAGGGACTGTATCGTATGCTGCCGACGAATCCAGCATAATCAGAACAGCCACTTCCCCAGCATCCAAAGTTTCCCTAATATATTCAGACACTTCTACCGATGCGGTCTCAGTGCCATGTTTAGCTCTAAACCCTGACTTGCTGGAGCGAAGCAGATTATTTTCTTCCAGATAACTAGAGAGCTGTTTATTCACTAAATTCTCTAACATTTTTTTATAGAGGATACAATAGGGATATCGGCCTATAGTTGGCAGGAATGGCCAGATCTGCTGCAGGCTTTTTTAGCAGCGGAAGAATCTTAGCCTGCTTCTTCAAACTGGGAACTGTGGCCATTCTTATTGATGTGTTTAGGATTTAATTAACCACCAGATTAGTAATGTCAGCACCTGACACAAGTAGTTTAGGGAGACATGGATCAGCTGACGAGCCAGATTTAATCGCCTTCAAAGCACGCAGAGAGCACTCAAGAGAAATGGGCTCTAAGTTACTCACTTATCAATGTGGAATGGATCACTTGTACCTGTGTAACCAGGGTCAGGTTTTTATACATCTCTTAAAAAACCCTCATTCACATACATAGGCCGTCTGGCGATATATCTTGATTCTCCGCCTGGTTAGAAACGTGACAGCATCATCATTGGATTTATTTGTGACATGCTAACCTCCACCTGGAGGAAGACCTGCTCGTTATAGCAGTAGTGATCAGTGATAAAAAGAAAGGGTGCACAAGTGAGGTGAGTTTAAAATGTCCCAATTCCTGAACTGCAGCTTTATTCAGTTCGGTATGTGGGGAGGTAAAAACAGTGTGGTGCGTAAGTAGACAAGTTACTGGTCTAACACACTCTTTTGCCCATGTGAGTGGTCGAAATATTTCAGCTCTATTTAACTGCCCTGACGGGTCGGGGGGCTTTCTTCAGGACCTAGGAATGTGAAGGCTGAGTAATGTCACAACCTGGGTGAGTGCATCATTCGCTCACCATGTTCAAGTAAGTTATTGGTTAATTCGTACCTATAACTTGGTATCCCTAGTTGCGGGCTTCCTCGGGGTGCCAGTGGGCAAGTTTACCTGCTGGCTTGGTAGGGTGATATGACTTGTGTTCGCTCTCCTTGTGGTGCCCCGGATCACCGCAAGGAGAGCGAGCACAAGTTGCGACCAATAACTTACTTGAACATGGTGAGCGAATGACACACTCCTTATGGAAACCCTTTCAGAAAGAGAAAATTAGTTCAACCTGTCACTCAGCACACGCTTCTTCACTTTTTTCATATTCTTTCAATATACATTCAGTATTGAAAAGGATCAAACATTCTTTACAGTCAGTGTGATCCTCCTTCGTATTAGAGTTTAGATTAACAAAGTGAAATGCATTGCTTACGGATAGAGAAATTATAAACTTTTTATATCAAGGGCAAATGTTTTTCTGGCTTTATTTTTATAAACATTCTTCTGTATATTCAACTAAATCAAGCACCTTACCACTTTTCATCAAACCAATTGATTACAGTCTTTACTTCATTATCGTCAGGGAGCAGGGCTGGAGGAATTTTTTACAGGTTAGAAATTGGCGAACTTGGAGGGGTGATATTCCATACCCACTCACTGTGTTTCCCTCAAGGAAGGAAAGGCTGGCCGTCCCTGCAGAGCGTTGGCACTTTCTGGGCTGAACCTTCACATGAATGGAAAGACCACCATGCAACATAATCCAGACAATGAACTACACTTTCCAGTAGGTCATGAAAACGTGCATAGAGATGTGGCTGCAGCTAGGACCTGGCTAAGCAGCTCTTAATTTCATTTTTCAAGAAATACTTGTTTTCTTGTGGATTTGTATTAAATTACATTGAAAATACAGAGAAGTATTTCAGAAACTCCCGTTGTTGATGGAAACAAACTTTTAACTATTTTGCACATTTGCATGAATTCTTCGAAGACTGGGGCTCTTAACAATGTAGGAAGGGTTTTACAAGGGTTATCCTGTGGCGAACAGGAATGATTTAAAGCCTGGACTGTGTTTCTCATACTATGTATGAATGTTAAAGCGTAAGGTATTTGAGTTCTAATAAGTTCACATACATTTCTAAATTAGAGAACAGCAGAGTATTAACATTGTTGATTACCTTGTGATGCTAGAAGAAACTATAACTCATCATCTTCCACAGAGAATGCACACTGACAGAGCTTGAGGTTGTTATTCAATCCATAGGCAGAAGTGCTAGTGAATGTATATTAAAGATAATCATTCTTTAAATGTCTTGTTTTCAGGAATTAAATGTTCTACGTCAAAAGTACAGAGAGATGGCTACACTGAAATATTTCTGAGGTATATCTATTCATTAGTACAGCTAAATTGCAAGTGATTAAAGATATATCTTTAGACACCCACTACATCTTGCAAATATCCTTGACCAGTAGAAGTGATGAGTTAGAGTGGTAAGTCCAGTGTCTCTGTTTTCCCTCTTATCCCATTGCTGTTTTTCAGTTCCTACCTCTGGCCATCATATCCCTATTTATATTTTCATTGGTAAAGGTGGTGAGAGATGACAGAGTATATTGCTTTCCTTTTTATAAACCTCGCTATGAAATGTTTTCTTAAGGAATACACTTGAATTCACTACTCTGTGATCTCTGTCAAACACTGAAAATTTAATTAAACAGCTTTGCATTTTATTTTATACTCCGTTTCAGCCATAGAGTATTGTACCTATCACATTTTACATACATTTGATTAGCTTGTGCATTTAATATTAAATTTATCTTAAACACAAGCCTATTCCTTACGGAGTATGTATTAGCATATCTTCTTTTAGTATCCACTACACTTCTCTTCAAAATCTGCAGTTTTCTACTGTTCTGTCTTTTCTAAGAGGCACACATTTAATAATTTCCTCTTTCATGGTTGCCTTGAATGCATCCCATACGATTGAAATATGTGTAGGTGCCAAAAATGTTAATAAATGAAGAAAGGCCCTCACAAGGGTGAGCTCCTCACACAATTAACCAAATGTAGGGGTACAGTAAATGCAATCTGTAGTCCTCACAAAATGAACAAATCATACTAAAGAAAAACCTTTGCGACATTAAAAAAAATAATGAATAATAAATTGTTTATGCAAATCATTTGTGAAGTACATCTACTCAGAAGCAAAGTATGTCCTTTTTATTTCATAGAAGACAACTTAACAGCATTGGTATACACTTTTAGACTACCTAAAATGTGTAGTGTAATGCAAAATATATCAAGGTTGTCTGCACAGTACAATAAACTGTGAAGCTTTGACCTATGTTGGTGATTGTTACTAAATCTGGTCTTCAACATGGTGGCACAAAAACAGACAAATAGGCTATTTGACACCATTGCTTGAATTAGTTAGTGGCTCGTGCCCAATTTAGGAGTCTCATGAAGGTCCATATTTTTTACAAATGTAAAAGAAAACAAGCCTGTAATTTATCATTTACAAACATATAGTTTGCATTCATAAAACAAGGAAAATTGACTGATTACTTTGGATTGTTCTAGTAGCAAGATAGATGACAGGAGACTCTTACCGCAGCGATTTCACCGGAGGGTGTGTTCCTGATTTCCCTTGCCTAATCCAGCGTGAGAGGGGAAACTGTTCGCCAGACCCGCTCCGCGGGTCCCGCTTCACCTGCGCCCCATCTGCGTGTTGTGTGCGAGGCGTGCAGGGCTGCGAGCGTAACGCGGGGGACTCCAGCATCCAGGAGTCCCCGCGAGGCCAATTACCATCACCTGGCCCGCTCTCCCTGCAAGGCACGCCCACAGCACATTGTACATAAACGCAGTGATTATCCGCGCACGCGGGACGCGCGCGGGACTCAGCCCGGGGCTAAGACCGGGCAAAGAGCGGGCCGTTTGAGGCCGTACAAGGACGGTAAGGACTGGACTGGGCCACCCCCCCTGTTGCTACCCTTGTTGCCCTATCATTCCTTGTTTGCACCCTTGCCAAAGAGAGACTATGTGTTCACGCGCTAGTCGCAGTAAGACAGCAAAGGGAGGGAAATTGTTGAACGGGACCCTTAATGATTTCATAACCAAGACAAACACGGCTATTGACATTGAAATCACCAAAATGCAAGAGTATCCATAGAGCTAGATGCGGCCAGAAGATTATCCCAAGACCTAGCCATGTCAAAAAAGTCTTCTTTAGGCAATATTGCATCTGCCAAAACTCCCGAGCGCCTGACTGGCCCTCGGCCACTAATAACAAAGGCGGTCATCCATCACACTACAGTCACATCACCATCTGAGCAAGCCTCTACCCCAGAGCTGGTCTCCCCCAAGTTTAACCAGAACCATTTGATAAATTTTCCTGTATTAGATTTAAGCATCTCCAAAAGCTCTGAGGCGAATAAGTCGATTGTGTGTGTTAACCATAGGGATGCTGTTAAAAAAAGAAAACGCATTGCAAGATCTGCCTATGCCAGGAAGAAGGCCAAAATCGCTAGGGCACAATTCTTTAATAATAGAAGACCTTCTGTACTAAGCAGGGTGGGTGGAGATGTACCCCAAGCCGACCCATGTTTAAGTCACGAGGAGAATTGCACAAGCACAGATAAAGCGGAAATAGATACATCAGTCGGGGAGACTCGCTCACACCTCGTTGCGGGGGTTAATGGGGGACCCGCGGGCGAGCTAGAGGGTAGTGACGAAGAATTTCTAAAAATAGTATGGGAGACTCTGAAAAAGCTTTTATCCCCCCTCGAACACAGACTCTCAAGCATAGAAAATAACCTTCTAGGGATGGACAACACCATTGTTACACTAGCCAGCCTTAGCTTAAAACAAATGGAACCAAATATTCGGCTGGGAGTAGAGAACACTGCACAGGCACCAGCAGCAGCCCCACCTGTTCAGCCCCCGCCCAAACCAATACCCAAACCACGTACAAAGGCTTATGACCTCACAGCCACCATTCCCCCAGTTAATGCCCCCACTCACCATCCTGCACAACGTATGCCACTTGCAAAAGAAGTTGCTGCCCCTAGACCAAAACACACCATGACCCACCGTACATACCCACAGGGACTCCCAAATGCACACAACTTCCGAGGGGGTTTCATAGATCTCCCCCAGATGCAAGGCCTTACGTTGTGGTGCTAGCTGGAGTGCCTGCATTGGAGACGCAATCCCAAGAGAACTTCTTGTCATTAAAAAACAAGGTAATTCATTGGTTAAACACAAACAGGCAATTACCTAACCATCTAAGAAGCAACGTCCTAATGGTACGAAGGGTCCCTTGGGTAGGCCCTACATTCAAATCCATCCCAGGCGACTGCATTGTTGTCTCCTTTGCAGACCCCCACACGGCACAACACCTATGTTCATGGGATGCATGCGGTGAGAATTCATCAATTGTTGTTAGGCCACTTACCTTCTTTTATCCCCCACGGCGAAGTCCAAACCCTGAGGGGAATTGGTCTTTGGCTCGAAACTCTGTGCGGGGTGGGCGAAGAGGTGGTTGGCAAAGCCGTAATCGTTGGTGGGAAGGGGCTCCAACCTTTAACCGGTTTGGATGTTTAGACGAGGTAGATTGACTCTCTAGGAAAAAGGCTTCCGCTTATGGCCCCGAACCCATCCCCCCTTCTGTGTGTACTGACTTTATCCCTCTAAGCCGCACCATACAGAACAACCGACCTATAAGCCCAAGATTAGGTAGAGGGAGATCAGCACCAGCCTTTTTGGACCCTAGCGCACCCCCAAATCTCCTTATTAAGCTGACCTCTGACCACCGACAAGTAGCGGCTAAAGCAACACATATTATCCCAGAGACTCAGAGGGTTCCTGTATTTCTGGAAATTGAAACCTGACAAAAGGATCTCCCTATGGGTAGTCCCGTATTGCCATTGAGGGCACCTACAGTCCCAGAGACTACTCATACCCCCCGTCGATGTTTAATGGGGACCAGCCAACTGCAGTTATGGTCGGGGCTTCAAGCTGTACTTCCATCCCTCTAGCGGCCGCCCCTGCCCCAGTAATAGGGGACGCTGGCGGTCCTACTCTGAAGGTGGTCAGCTGGAATGTAGCGGGCCTTGCACGTAACATTGGTATACCCGCATGGAATTCCTTTGTTGATTCCTTCGGGATCTGCCTACTACAGGAGACCTGGTGTCTGGAACCACGGCACAGGGTGGGATATTCTACCTACTTTGTGCCAGCGGTCCATTCACTAGGGGGTAAAGGCCGACCATCTGGCGGCTTGTTAATTTGGGTTAGCATTTCCCTGGGTCTAAATATTAGGTCAATACCCACTAAATCTCCTGACCTCCAGAGAATTTCAATCAAAGGGCCCGGAGGCAGGACCTTAGAAGTTTTCAATATTTATGTTAGAGGGGCGAGGGGTGGCCGCTCTACGCTCTCACTTACAGGACTCAATGAGGAACTTGGTTCTTGTAAAACAGATTCCCTTGTTTTAATCGCAGGTGATTTCAACTGCTCATTTGAGCCACTTGCTGGTGAGGATATATTAGACATTGGGGAAGATGATGCTAGGAGAGGTATCACCCCCCTTACTCTTGCACCTATCAGGAGTTGGTCTCAAAGTGCTATAGATCTTAATGCCCTTTGTTTGGAACATGGCCTTAGGGCAACTAACGGCAGATCCCTGTCTGACTCTCAGGGGGCACACACATTTAATAGAGTGGGCCACTCATCTCGCATTGACTATATACTTCTGAATTTTAGTCTTTGGGCTTATTTGATCGACATGGCGGTGCTGCCAACAAGTGACAGTGACCACAACCCTTTAGCATTGTCCTTGGTTTCACCTTGGTATGTCAAGGCTCCAGCCCTTACCCCCCATATTTGGAAAACAGCGCATGAAGTGCGCCCCTCCAACTGTGGTAGGTGGCTAAAATGGAACAAAGTTGCTCTTGATGAGGGAAAGATCACTCAAATAAAATCTATAATGTCAAGCGCACAGTCAAAGCTAGACACTCAGAGCCATATCAAACTTGATGTTCCTTCTTTGTTTTCTGAAATCATAGATACACTGGGTGAATTGTTTATGGTTCGCCCAGCACGCTCGAGGGGCAACTTAAGAGCAGGGCCTTTAGCCAAAGCAGGTTGGTACTCATCTGCTTGCCGTTCTTCCAAACGGGAACTAATCAATGCAGTAAAAGCCAAGGACCCTGGTCGAATTAGACTAGCGAGAAATAACTACAGAAGTGTCACACTGAAGGCAAGGGCCGACCATGATACACAGTTTTGGAATGATCTTAAGCTGGCTAGTTTTAGGAAAGACCCCAAAGGTTTTTGGGACTTGCTGAGAGTAAGAGACAAACCCACAGACTCATTGCTAACTTGTAATATAACTGGCGAAGTATGGTTTAACCATTTTTCCGGGCTCTATTTCCAACCAATGGGCCCGACCAATTGCATACTGCCACAGCCTCCTGCTGATCATACAGAATGCTTTGAAGCCAACCTCTTTTCGCCTAAGGAAGTTATTGGAGCACTCAACCGCCTGGTGCCAAACAAGGCCGCTGGACCTGACGGAATCCCAGGTAATTTGCTCCAGGTTAACCCAGCTGAGTGGGGGTCACTTATTGCCTCCCTCTTGAATAACGCCCTAAATGGGGGTAACCTCCCGGAATCATGGAAGTGTGCAGAAGTCGTCCCGATTTTTAAGAAAGGTAGTCGGGACGACCCTGCTAATTATCGCCCTATTAGTCTTCTAGATTCCACCCAGAAGGTGGCCGGTAAGGTAGTCCTAGGGAGGGTTACACAGTGGATAGAGGAGAAGCAAATTCTCTCAGATTTTCAGGCGGGTTTTAGATCCGGAACGGGGACCATTGAACAGTCTTTCCGGTTACTGATGATTTACTGGAAAGTGGTTGTACTGGGGAAGGGCAGTCTGTACCTTGCCTTCATAGATTTGCGGACTGCCTTTGACCTGGTCCCACGTATCCAACTTTGAAGTGTTCTTGACGCCCTGGGCATTCCTCGCTATTTACTTAATCTCATCATAAAGTTCCATGATGACAACTTCGCGCAGATCAGGTGGGGTAACCAGGGCCAAAAAACGCCACGTATTCCTGTAAATAGGGGTGTCCGCCAGGGTTGTGTGCTAGCCCCCACTCTTTTTTCTTTATATGTCAACGGAGTGGTGGAGCACCTGTTAAAACATCCTGCAGATGCACCCTCCCTGGCGGGCAGGAAGATCCCCACCTTACTATTTGCAGATGATACCCTCCTGATCTCAAAAAGCCCAGTAGGCCTTCAAAGCCTTTTAACTAATTTCAAGGCCTTCTGTGACTTACGGGGACTTGTTATTAATGCGGGGGAAACCAAATTCCTGGTGCTAAACCCCCCTAAGAAGCCTATTTTTCCACCCTCCTTGGACTCTGTCCCTCTAGAGAGGGTAAAGGAGTTTGACTATTTAGGGATCCGCCTTTGCGATTCCATGAGCTGGAAACCCCACCACCAAAAAATGCTGCTCGTCCACAAGAGGGTGGCAGGGACCCTCCTCAAGGAACAACGCGCCTCGTCTTTAAAACCCATCGCTCCAGTACTCGACATCTACAGGGCCAGAGCGGTGAGTGCGGCGTTGTATGGGGCAGAGCTATGGGGCACGCAGAACGTGGATTCCCTATCCAGTTCTGAAAATAAATTCCACAAAGATCTAATGGGGCTCCCATATAGTACACCATCCCTCCCACTCCTTCTAGATGCAGGTACCCGGTCGATCAGTGATCTAGCGAGACTGCGTCCCCTTTTATTGTGGGCACGTATTTGGAGGGTCCCTGAATTGTGTAGCTATGCAGAGGGCCTTAATGAGCTTCTTTCTCTACCAGGTTGGTCCAAGGTCCGCTGGTTAAAGGAAGTTAAGCGTCTTCTTTGTGACCTGGGTCTCGAAGAAGCCTGGCTTAGTAGATCTGCCCCTCCCAAGTCAATCCTGAAAAAACTTTATTGGACTTGGGTCACGAATGGCAGAATTAGTAAGGCCAACCTTTGCAAAACAAGTGTTGAATTTCTGATGTTTAAGGATGTTCCCCTATACGAACCATATATGGACACAATCACAAAATCTAGGGAAAGGGCACTATACTTTCAATTCAGGGTGGGTTCACTTCCGGTGGGCAAACTAACTGCTAGATGGAAGGTTCCTGCACAGAGGACCTTGTATTGCCCCTTTTGTGCGAACAGACCAGAGTCAGTCCCCCACCTATTATTTGAATGTCCAGCCTATGCTGCCCCACGTGCCAAATGGTTGAAACCACTCTGTAGGAGTCTTAGCACTAGATCACATGAAGAAGCATTACGAATCCTAAGATCTGACCCTCGCCCCCTGTTTGCTTGTGGCCTGGCCAAATTTTTAGGGTGGGCCTGGCGCCTCAGATCTTCTAGGATACTGTATCTTACCTAAGTACATATTTTAGCTTTTCTCATGTGCAAAATTTTAATTGTTTATTATGAAATGTTCAATATTTCTGCGATGTACTTTTTATTGCTTTTATCTAAATTTGTACTGCTTTTTAAGATACATGATATCGAAATAAAGCTTTTAACAACAACATAATTCAGGTACCAATTAATTTAATTTCTAATCACTGTGAAATCTTAAGTAATTCCTATTTGTTTACTATTTGTCTCAATGTTTTTGAATTAAGGTTTTATTAATTTTATATATTCACAATTCTGAGTGGGTCAGAAAATGCTAAGATATATACTGCACTCTCTAAATATAATTACCCTGGAGTCAGTAGCATACCAAGGAGGGAGCAGCATCAGCAGTTTGCTCTCCCAACTTCCAATTTCTGAAGAGCAAGACATTTGTCTTCAGAAATAAGACATCTGAGGTTATAAGAAGGACAGTTTAAGGGGTGTCTGGGGATTAATCGAGGTGTCTAAAGGTTGAATGACTCTTTCTGAAGGGCGGCTGGCCGTGGCTGGAGGCAAGCAATGAGGTTGCAATAAGGGTGTTTTGAGGGTCTTCTGGGATGTCTCAGTGCATACTGAGAGTCTCTACAGTCCAGCTAAGGAAGTGTAAAAACCTGGTGGACACATCTCTTGGCATGCCAAAGGTCTCTGAGCCCACTCTGTAGGGTTTTAAGAACCATCTGGGAGAGGTCTCAGAGTCATTAAGAGGAGGCTCTTAAATTAGGAAAATAAGCAGAAGGTGTCTGAGAGAACCCCATGGATTTCTAAGAGCAGACATGGGATAATTAAATACCAGTTGGTGGTTTCTGAAGGTAGGCTGAGAATGGATGGACATGTCTAAGATACAAATGGACCTGTCTAATGAAAAGGCCATGTGTCGACTAGGGGGTCCAGATTGCTGATTAAGAGGTTCAGACAGTGAGCTGGGGGTGTCTGAAGGGAGAGGGAGGGTAACAAGGTGTTGGTTGATGGTTTCTGAGGGCTGTCAGAAGAATGGTTAAGGGTTTTAAAGGAAGATCAAAGCTAATGACCAGCTGGAGATATCTAAAGGTGGGCCAAGGGCTGTCCGAGGTAGTTCATGACCAAATTGCTGTGTCTAAAAGCTAGCGGCTGAGCATTAAAATCTTTATGGGAAATGTAATGATCTCTGAAAAATGAAAACTGGGTCAGAGTTATTTGAAGTGAACTAGTGGCATGTGATCTCCAACCACATTTTTCTTGGGCTTGACTGCTGTCCTTGAGAGCCTAGTAGGAAAATCAGAGGTCATGTCAATAGTGTCTGCTTAGAGGGCCTTGTTTGAGGTGCTGAAGGCCAGCTACAGTGTCTGATAAAATGCCATGGGGTGCTAGAGGTAAATTAACAGGTTTCAGAGTGCTATTTGCAGGTGACCAAGCCCATTTGGTGGTACTTATGGGCAAACCGGGGGAGTCTAAGGACTCACTGTTGGTGACTGAAGGCTGTCTGAGGGCTTCTAAGCCAAACTAGTTATCTTTAAAAGTGTAGATGAGAGTTTCTTAGAGTTGGGTACAGGTATCTGAATGGCCGCTAAGGTCCCTGCAACATTGCAAAGGTATTTGAAGGTCTCTAAATTTCAGCATTGAAAGTGTAAGGACCATCTAGGTATGTCTGAAACAGGTATACATGAGCTATGAGAGAGCCAATGACATGACAGTGTTTCCGAAGGGCATGCTTGAGGTTTCTGGAGGTTAACTAAAAGTTTATGAGGACAGGTTTGGGGTGTTTAAGTAAAAGCTATGCATGATGAAGGGAACGGTGGGAGTCTGCGAGGCCAGCTGGGGATATTCAAAGGTAAACTGGGGGTTGCCTAAAGGTACATATTGAGCCTCAAGGGTCTAGCTGAGGATCTCTTAGGATCTGCTTGGGATGTCCGAAGGGATATATATGTATATATATATATATATATATATATATATATATATATATATATATATATATCCTTGTAGATTCTGCATTCGGCGTGCTTTGTACCACAGACTAACGGACCACCACGCAGTAGGTAAATATTTCATGAAGATTTATTGTCTCATATCACGATCCTTCTCTGGCATGACGCGTTTCGGTTACCAAGTAACCTTGATCACATGGCGACCATGCAGTAACCTCCCACATTAAATACTTATTTTTTCAACCATTCTCACCACGTGGTGCTAAAAAGTGAAGACATACTATTAAGACAATGCATTTTTCTCCTTATGTGGTAACATACTCATTATTCATATATTCTTAATGGTTTCATTTTTTGGTAGTCACTGTTTAGACATGCAACATTTTATAAATGTGCAAAGATTATGCCATAAATATTAAATAAATAATAAATATGAGCAACACAATTTCATAACATTTTACATTATTTAAAACTTTCTAAAATTAATCACATTCTAGAAAGTTAAATATAGCAGCATAAATGCTAAAAAATCAATCTACTGTTGTGCAATATTACGCGTTGGTTCATATTAAAATTCTAAAATAACAAATTTTTCGAAAATAACAGCATAAATGCTTTATAAAACCAAATATGTGCAAAATTACGCAGTTACAGTACATAAAGGAAAATCCTCCTTGTATATGTGCAAAAAATGCCTAACAATGACTATCATTAAAACCAATAAATTAACATAGCATACTTGGTACTTTACAACTTTCTATGGTTAAGAGTCCGAGCCCGGGCACAAAACCAAATATGTTATCTGCATTTGTCTTGAAAAGTGCTCAGTGCATATATAAAAAAAATGTACAAAATGTAAGTGTATTTAAAAATTTAGGAATAAGAGATTGGCTTGTGCATTTGCATAAAAATCTGATTCATATTTTGCCGTATTTTACTTTATATTTTATAGCTTTCATAGGAACGTGTGCATGTCTTCCGTGTTATTTAATCAGTTTGGAGACTTACTATTCAGATTTATTATATATTTTGTCTCCAACTGCCTCAAAAGCTTTTCTCTGTCCCCACCTCTTTTAGGTACCGGTACTGCATCAATGACATAATAGGATAAACAATTAATGTCTTTATCATGTGTTGCCTTAAAATGCCTTGCTACCGGATAGGTGGGATCACTGTTGATAATCGCTCATATATGTTGTAATATTCTTACATGCACTGGTTTGATAGTGCTGCCCACGTATCTGAGCCCGCATGTACATGTGAGTATATATACAGCGAATTCTGTACGACAGTCATAATTGCCTTTGATCTTGTATTCACATTTACTGAAAGGGGTGTTATAATTAGTGGTGTTTACACCAAAATTACATGCCCGGCAGGTTGTACATTTATAGAAACCTTGTTTGGTTGGCAACCACATGGATGCAGGAGCCCCTGCTGCCAGTGGTTGTGATACAAAGGCGGCCATATGTTTGCATTTTCTAAAGGTTACCTGAGGTTTATCTGAAAGGTCTTCTTTTAAAATGCTATTGGTTAGAACAATTGGCCAATTCCTATTCAGTATTGCTCTTATTTTACGTTCCTGTCTACTGAACGTGGTGATTAATCTTGGTGCCTCTTTGCTGTTTACAATCCCATTATCTACCTCGATATCTGGTGGTAATAGTTCTATTTGAGGTCTTTCATCTGCCTTGGTTGTAGCTCTAATAAGCATGTCTTCTGTATACCCCCTAGCTCGCAACCTCTCTAAACTTGCATTTTTACATTTCTCATATTCTTCGGGGGTACTGCATATGCGCTTTAGACGCAACACTTCCCCGTAGGGTATACTGGCAATTAGGTGTTTCGGGTGTGCGCTTGAAGCATGGAGGGTCGCATTTCCTGCAGTTGGCTTTCTGTATGCAGTGGTGATTAATTTGTTGCCTGCTACCTGTATTTGAACATCTAAAAATTCAATTGAGCTCCCGCTACAGTGAGACGTAAAATTCAGGTTATAGTCATTTACATTTAATTTTTCAACAAATTCTTTTGCACTTGACTGTCGCCCCTCCAAACAATAAAAACATCATCTATAAAGCGTACCCATAGACAGATTCTTTGCTCCATTTCTTGTCGGTAGTGTCCCATGAGGACCTGCCTCTCCCAGAACCCAACGTGCAAACACGCGTAGCTCGGGGAAAAACAGGCCCCCATGGCCACCTCTCGCTTCTGTCTAAACATCTCCTCGCCAAAAGCAAAGAAATTATTGTTCAAACACCAAGTGATCAATGACATGAGCATCTTATTGTGAAGTACATACTCTGCTGGTCGTGTATTCAACAAGTATTTTACACCCTGCATACCTTGTTCATGATTAATGCTAGTGTATAGCGACTCGATGTCTAGAGTTAAAAGCATTAAGTCATCAGTCCACACCATCTTGTCAATCCGTTTAAAAAAATCGCCAGTATCTTTAATGTATGACGGCATACCATTCACCAAATCTTGTAGATAAAAGTCTATATATTCTCCTATTTGTTCCGTCATGCCATTGATGGCTGATATTATTGGACGGCCTGGTATGGGAATTTGTCCTTTATGTAGTTTGGGGAGCAGGTATAAAAAGGGCATTACTGGATGGGTGTTATACATGAATTTAAATTCTTTGCCAGTTATTAATCCCTCATTCTTCCATTTTTGCAATTCTTTTTTTATATTGTCTTTGGCTTTCTCAACTTCAATTTTCTTATAAATTTGAAAATGTCAATTCTTGTGGTGGCATAGTTAAAGTCGGTGTTCGGGCAGTAGTTGAGGCCCAACGCTAGCAATTGTTCCTCTGCTTTTGTAAGCGTCATAGTTGTTAAATTTACCACTGTATGTGCGTCAGCCTTTACTTCTTGCGCCAGAAGTTTTTCTTCTTTTTGGGCTTCCCGCTTGCGTTTCCTCCTGTTTGCTCGTCTAATTGTGTCCCGCCTTTTCCGACCTGATTTTGCTTGTTTCACGGTCTCAAGGTTCTCATTCTGGCAGCCACCAAAAAATCCACCTCTTCTTCCATGCTGAGTGCCATAAACTCAGTATTTCTACTACTGTTGCTGCCCGTTTCCTCACTTGAACCACTCGTCAATGAATCTGTATCAGTATTTTTGTCATCTTCGGTTGCATTTGTGGCACCAGTTTGCAGGGTGTTTGGTTTCAAGGTGTTTTTCCCTTTTAATTTACGAAGATTGTCGTATTTTTTTGAGAAAGTGTATATTTGCCCTTTTTGGTAATCTTCCAGGTCTCTAGCAAATTTGTGTACTTTCCTCGCGATTATTTTCTCCTCATATTTTTTAAGACGATCTTTGATTTCACTCTTTTTTGATGTGATCCAATCTTGTTTATCAGATTTGCTCAGTTCTTTCTCAATATCCTCAATTTCCGCTATTATCACCAAGCGATCGATCTCTGCATATTTAATTAAAATATGTATGAGGTTCATGGAAGCTTGTAAATTACTCTCTCCCCATTCTCGAAGCATCGCTGGATTGGGCTTTTCAAAGCTAGGAGCCAGTAATATGCGCAGTCCATGCGGGATTCTCCCTGCATCTGCGTATTTTGTAAGGGACTTATGCTCCCACCACTTTGTAATTTCAGCCTTCATTTTCTTTTCTAAATTTTTCAAAAGCGAATAGAGGTCTTTATTGGCACCCTCATTAGGTTTGTTTGTTCCCGTATTCATGGTGTTTGTTATCTTTACGGCATCAAAATATGCATCTGCATTAGCCTCTCTCTCTCGTACTGCGTCGTTAAGCATTTTATTGCCTGTCCGTGATATATATATATATATATATATATATATATATATATATTCACTGAAAAAACCATAGGTTTCACACCAGTTATAGTTAGGTGGAAATTTTACTCGCATAAAACCATTGAAATTACCACGTTATAGTTAGTTGGACTCACTATAACTTGCGCGTGCAATGCACTGCTGATGGCGTCACATATTACATCACTCATGACATGGTCAGTGACATCACTCATGACATGACTGATGAAATCTCAAATGACATCACTGATGACAACATCCTTGTGACAAAGTGGCAGACCTCCTATCAGCATAAAATAACCTTTGACACACACATTCAAAAATAGAAACTAACATTTTCTTAAAAAAGGAGAAACCAATACCAATTACAACATCTTATTAGGTAATTCCAACATCTAAATACACATCCACTCATTCACCAACAGTTCTATATAGTCACTCATGCATGTACTTACTCATCATATGTACTCATACACCTTTACATCCTGTTACACACTAATACTCATCCATATAGTTACTCACACACAAATTCACACATGCAAATAAACTATCAAAAAACCATTTACTTGATTATACTGCTATATATACACCACTACACATACTTCTACAGAAACGGAAACATATTTACTCTCTTAAACAATCAATTATAAAAACACATACTCACTAACCCACCCATACACACAATCATCCACCCATACAGTCTTGCACACATGCTGTCTTCAAAATACATACAAATAGTGAGTCACTCATTCATGCAACTACTACCACCCCCTGGGCAAGGTTCTAGAAACCCATGTTTGGGCACCGCTCCGGAGTTCATCTGCTCCGCCATCAAGCCCTACACGCCGGGCAGAGAGCTTCGTTCCTCTCATCAGGCCTTGTTAACTATCCCCCGTTTCAGAAAGAAAAAGGCAGGCGGAACAAAATTCGCAGTTCTCGCTCCTGCGTTCTGGAACTCTCTCCCGACGGAACTCCGTGGGACACCCTCCTACACTGAGTTCCGGAAAGGTCTAAAAACTCTGCTCTTTTCCCGAGCTTATAATGCTTAGACCCCCTCTGCTCCTGTTGGCCTCCCTGCAATTCAAAAGCGCCAAGAAACCGCGTGGTAAAAGTGCGCTATAGAAATGTTTTTAAATTCAAATTCAAATCTGTGCTCTAAGTAATATCCCCCACCGAACCATACAGACACTGATACTGATACTCAAAAAAACAACTAATAACCCATATACACACTCATGTAGCTACTCACCAACCCATGCAGCCACTTATAGACAAAGTGAGACACAGATACAGATATTTAAATATTTAAACATTACTCGCTAATATATGTATTCACTAAGATACATTTAATAAGTCAGTTAACCAATCAATTTTACACAAAAAAAACATCCATTTAGACATTTATTTACCCATTTATTCTTCCATCAACCTTTAGATATACATATATAAAAAATATTTATTTTTCAGAAAGATACACATTCACTGGATGATGTCATCAGTGATGTCATTTGAGATGTCATCAGTGATGTCATGAGTGATGTCACTGACCATGTCATGAGTGATGTAATATGTGACGTCATCAGCAGTGCATTGCACGCGCAAGTTATAGTGAGTCCAACTAACTATAACGTGGGAATTTCAATGGTTTTATGCGAGTAAAATTTCCACATAACTATAACTGGTGTGAAACCTATGTTTTTTTCAGTGAATTTAATAGGTTTTTTAAATGCTAATTCCTAACTATAACTGGTGTGAAACCTATGGTTTTTTCAGTGAATATATATATATATATAAAAAAAATTCTATGACAAAATGAAACCCCTCATTTTGTTCCTTTTCAAATTAAATGTATTAAGTGTTACCACTTTATTCCAATCAAGATGACTTCAGGTGTGCCATACTTTTGTCATAAGTAAGACTGTTAGCGTTCTAGTTGTTCTTTAGAACACTCTGGGACATTCTGTCATTGGGCTATAGTTGGGCTACATCTGGCTGATATTTGGGCTACATTTGGGCTCTTTTGTCTCTGGTGGCCATCTTGGGAGACTGCATATCAGAATTTTTTTAATGAAATATAAGAGGATTTGAGAAGTCACTCAAAATGTGCCCTAATTTTTCTTTCTTCAGCACTAATCATAATTTCTATGGCAAAATGAACCCCCTCATTTTGTTCCTTTGCAAATTAAATGTTTTAAGTGTTAACACTTTATTCCAATCAAGATGACTTCAGGTGTGCCATACTTTTGCCATAAGTAAGACTGTTAGCGCTCTAGTTGTTCTTTAGAACACTCTGGGACATTCTGTCATTGGGCTATAGTTGGGCTACAACTGGCTGATATTTGGGCTACATTTGTTTTTTTTGTCTCTGGTGGCCATCTTTGGGCTACATTGGGCTACATTGGGCTACATTGGGCTCTAACATATATATAGCCCAATGTATCCCAATATATATTTTTTCAAAGTTAATTTTCGTAAAAACCACTGGAGCATATATCTTGAGACATAGCAAAGGCACATCGGGGTACCAGTCCCTACAATTTTGCCAAGTTTGGTGGAAATCCATTCAGCCGTTCGGGCTAAAAGTGAGTCCAACCGCCCTATGGAAATTAACATGGGGAAAACACGTTTTGGGACCCCCCTTTTATCTCGGCCCCCGCTTGACGGATCCCCCCCGAAACTTTCAGGGAAGGAGCGGAGCGCAGCAAGGCAAAGTTAAGGACAATTACAGGCATATCCCTCATTCGGCGCCAAAGTTATTCCCAATAGAATGTTGCGGATTTCCTATGGAAAACGATCCTAACTATAACTACCTACTGGCGACTGCCAGTAGGTAATATATATAAATATATATATATATATATATATATATATATATATATATATATATATATATATATATATATATATATATATATATATATATATATATATATATATATAATAGTGGGTGAGGGTCTCTGAGTGTCTGAGGCAGTGTCAGAGTGGACTAGGGATGTCTGAAAAGTGAAGTGAAATATAAAATTCTCAAAGGGGCTGCTGGGGTGTCTGAAGATAGGCTAAGAGTTTCTGAGGAATTTCTAGTAGTATGCAATAATTTGCAGGGTGGTATTTGACGATGATTTAGGTTGAAGGTATGTCAGAGGGATAATTCTTTGAGGTCACAAGAATTGCAAGTGTAAATTAGTTGTGTGATTTAATCTGGATTTTTGTGTAGAGTTTTCTCCAATACACTGCTTTTCTTCTGATTTTCATAGTCTTCTATGTTTTTTTGTTTTTCTGTTACTTAGTTTATTATCACTCATACATGCCAGCACGCTACAATTAAGTCATTATCTAAGCTTAAGATATTCTTCCATCTTTCTCTGTCCTAATACTCATTGACACTAATGCATGCAAATTTATGTGGAAATTACATTGCTCACGTTGTATTCTCTAAATATCCTATCCCTGTTTCTAAATGATTGCATTAGTTTGACAACTATACTTGTGTGGTGAAGATCTGACTTGCAGTAATTTTGGTTCTGTTGGTTTATTTCTAAAAGCATACACAGTAACTGTTGAAAGGGCACAGTGCTATTTGCCAAGTGGTAACATGAATGTGGCATACCTTCTGATGGTCTGGGCCTCTTCATTTCATGGTACCTTGCTAACTCGATGTATGTGTTCTGCTGCTAAATTATCGTAAAGGTTTTTTCTTTTTTAATATGTTTTTTATAGGCATCCCTTTGGTGACTTTGTAGCACTCTTTATATTTATCACTGACCTTTACACTAGAGGGAATTGTAAGGAAGTTGCAATAGCAAAGTGTATTTGTATCTATTGTAATGGAGCTGTCATTAGACAGAACAAGCATTGAAAAAGCTAATATGTCTGGCGTTGGCAGCCAGCCTTATGGCAATTTTCATTTTGTTTTTTCATAGTTTTTGCAAAACGTTAGTTTTCGAGAAGCGGACTGGCCCTCATGAATCTAAACAAAACATTGGCTAAAGGCAAAAATTTTGTTTTGGTCTCAAAAAAGCAGACATTGCCATGCTAGTCCTTAGCACTGAAGGGGCTACTTTGTGTGTTGTTATTCTCCTTGTGAAAGGGAAGCAAACTGTTACTCATAGAGAAGTCAGTCAAGGGCTGAAGTGGGCTGACATATTACCACTTGTTGCATACTGGAGTGGGTGGGAGAAAAATGTGGAGAGCAGAGCAACACACTAATGGATGCAATCTGACTAAAAACACCAATAGGTAACTATATTATACACTTAATTTAAGTAAAATCAAAAGATTTTGGCTAACCCAGACTTTAAAAAGCTCATCAATCTGGCATTTGTGGAAGGAAGGAAGATAGGAAGAAAAAAAAGAAAGATGGAAAGAATGAAAGGAGGAGAACAAAGAAAAAAGAAGGAAAGAAAGAAAAAAGAAGGAAGGAAAGAAAGAAAGAAAGAAAAAGAAGGAATGAAAGGTAGATGGAAGGAAGGAAAGAAAGATGGAAAGAAAGAAGGAAGGAAAGGTAGGAAGGAAGGAAAGAAAGATAGAAATAAGACAGAATGAAAACCAAACAAAGAAAGAAGGAAAGAAATGAGGATACAAAGAAAGAAAGAAGGCAAGAAAGAAAGGACGGTAAGAAAAAAAGAAAGAAAGAAAGAAAGGAAAAAGGAAAGACTGAAAGTAAAAAGAAAATAAGGAAGAAAGGATGGAAAGAAATAAGCAAATAAGGAAAGCAAAAAGAAGGAAAGAAGGACAAAAAGAATGAATGACATCAGACAATTAGGGTTGCAAAGATAGAGCTCCCTCAAGAGCTTATATTCAGAATTCATGTGAGCTGCTGGTATGGTGTGAAAAGCCAAAGTCAGATAAACAAAGTATTTTCAAAAATAATTTACAACAGCATTGGCAGGAGACAGGAACTGATAAAGCTGAAACGAGCCCTGTGCTTTCACCTGGTAGAAAGCATCCTGCTATAACATCAGCTCTACAAACAAAGGCAACAGTAAAGTAATAATAAAGTAAAAACAAAAACATTGGCCCTGAAGGGGACTACCTGGTGTGTGGATGTGCTCTTTGTGAAAAGGATAAATGCAGTCACTCAAAGTGAAATTAGCCAGTAGCTGAAGTAGGCTGACCCATTGCCCCATGCTGTATGCTGTAACAGGTGGAAGCAAAGTGTGAATGACACAAGAACAGACCAATGGCAAAGAGATGTGCTGAAAGCCTCTTTATGTAAGTATATTACACATATAATTTTAGTAAGATTAATGCCAGACCTAAAAATCAAAACAAACTAAATCTAAGGGGTGGAAAGACATGCATTTATTTAAACACAATGACATTTTTTCAAACAATTTATATATATATCTCAATGATTCCAAAAAGAACGATTAATAGCAACCAGTTTGATAGACCTCTATTTTCATTATGAGAACCAGACAATATTATATACCTTTCTCCCATTTGCAGTGCATTCTTATAGAATGGTTTAGGTTAACTTGGGTCTTGACGTTCAGTGCTATTTGTATTCCATTAGCCTGATGGTTTTAAAAAGCATATCCCTTATAAATGAAACATTATATTCTATCCTAGTTGGGTCAATCAACTACTTTTTGCAAAAGTATATATAACCATTATGCATACATTCATTACACTTTTCTTAATACATTAAATCACATTATAGGTCTAACACATTCTTAAAACAGGTGTTAGTTACTACCTTACAAAAACATAAGTATAGGCCAAAACAGTTTTACGCAAGATAAAAAGTGCTTCCATTTTCTTGAAGAAGAAACGTAAAAACAAATAAATACAAATATAGCAGAATTATGAGTATCAGAGACTCTACACAAAATTGGTGTAGCAGGTCTCAAAATTGTATTACACACGTGCCTATATTGTTCAAGTCACTCTCTCCAAACGCATAAACAGTGCAGCCTGTGTTGATCTGACTTTGTAATACTTAAAATTGTATTCACATTTTGGACAGCCCCAGTCATGCCAGATAAACGCATAATACATGAGTGAAGTCCTCTTGTCCTACCTCATATAGTTTGCATCGTGTAGAGACTTTTAATCCATTCTACCGAGGTTAATTGCTTGTAACAGTGCATAAAGAAGCCTATGTAATGTAGTATCTATTTCCTTCGTATAAAAAGTGCTGTAAACTTTTTTATATAACACTGAGGTATTACATTTGGGTAACTAACATTTAATGCTTACTACGATTTGTGTTACTTGAATTTATTGTAGTATAGTATATAATGTATCAACTCACCTTATAACATCAAGACCAGAATATTTTTTTTTTATTTGTTCTCCCTACTCTGGTACCCTGCTCGGAGTGAAGTTTTTACTGGGTTTGGTAAATGTCCTACACTCCACGTGTTTCACTTGCAAATGAAGCATGTGTAGCAAAATCTGTATTCAAGTGACTGAATTATAAATATTTTGCCTTATTGCACACTTTAGGATTTTAATCCTTACTGACTGAAATGTTTAATCGGGAACAGGGCTATAGTATTACAGTTTATTTTGCTGTGCTTTATCTTGTACATTTTGTTTACATTTATAACTTGTGCTCGAGCAACATCCCAATCATCATCTTTCTCTCACCATATCACAAGTCATGAAGCGCTAAATGCCTTTATCTTAGCATTTTTTAAATTATAATTCGTTTATTTTTCCTTTCCGATAACTATTCTTACAAAAAGAAAAATGACATAACACTCGATAAAATCGCAACTACGCCAACAGCAACAAGAACAAACCACTAGCAAATATAGACAATACGTTCTCCTCAAATACCAAAGAATTAAAATGAGCAAACAGTGGAATAAAACCAGCTACCACAACATTTATTAAAACAGCTCTTAGTGTTTTATTAACTGGATAATACAGCCTTACAATGAATTGACCTTCCCTTATGTAACTATGATTTTTCCTCTAAATTTCCAATAATTTCCAGTGAAAGCTTTAATGGCTTGAGTGGAGCTTATTTATAAAAATGAAATAAAGTTGCCCACCTCTTGGTTAACGGATATTGCCATTCACAGGGATTGTTGCCCGTATCAGTCCCTTCATCACAGCCTTTGATTCAGGCCTACTGATCATGCGCCCTTCAATCCCCATGTGAACATTTTTGTATTCTCAGAACTAAGAATAAGCTAGTATTGTTCAACTACATACAGATTCAAGGCACCTTAGGCATAGTCACCCTAGTTGACACTCCATCCTTCTAAGACACATTCAAACCTTCAAGTTCTTTGCCGCCATTTCAATACTTGTATGCCCCATGTTGGACAGGCCACATGAAGGGCTCGCTCCCTCCCCGCAGGACAGGGCCCGGGCCACCGTCAGCACCATTGCCCGGCCCAGCCGCCATCTTGGACACGGCACCACGCGGCCGCGCGGCCTCAGCCCGACCCCAACCCTGGGCCTGGCCAGGCCCCGACATCCCGGCACCACCCTCCACCCAGGAGGTGAACGGCCCACTTGGCAGGTCAATGGGAGTACGAAGTGTCGATGGCTCTCCCCCGCCAGGTGCCGAGCACCCCCCGCCTCCTCGGGCGCTGGCTCCGCCCCCCTGCTGGGTGTCTGGACTCCCTCATCCCGGACCTCCCGACCTCCAAGAGCGAGGGTCCGGACATCAAAGGGCGCCAGACCTATAACTGGGGCAGCCCCAGGACAGGAAGGCAGTTGTATCCTGGAGTCGAGAGACACCGCGACGAACTCATCCTTGACAGACTGTTGGCGCTGCCACAGCCCTGCCTTGTGAACTATTGTCCTGCCTGCTGGCGCTGCCGCGGCCCTCTGTAACCTTCATCCTCGTGGGACCTGCTGGCGCTGCCGCGGCCCTTTGCAACCTGCATTCTCGTGGGACCTGCTGGCGCTGCCGCGGCCCGTTGTAACCTTCATCCTCGTTGGGACCTGCTGGCGCTGCCGCGGCCCGTTGCAACCTGCATCCTCGTGGGACCTGCTGGCGCTGCCGTGGCCCGTTGTAACCTCCATCCTCGTTGGGACCTGCTGGCGCTGCCGCGGCCCGTTGCAACCTTCATCCTCGTTGGGACCTGCTGGCGCTGCCGAGGCCCGTTGCCACCTACGACCTCTTCGGGACCTGCCGGCGCTGCCGCGGTCTGACCCATCCGAACACCGAGCTCGAGGATTGTGAGCTATCACCGTTACACACCCGTACCCGTGGGTACCAAGACTGTCCCGCTACCCCCTTCCCTTACTAGAGACTAGAATTGAGAGGATCATCGTGTCCTGATCGCCTTGTATCGTACCACACTACTACCCGAAGTGCCTATAAAAGGTGTTACCCTAATCTTTGTGTGGTGTCCATCTGTGGGGGGGAAGTTACCTGTCTGTGCGATCACTGTGCTCGGCCGGCCCTCCCGGTCCCCGTCTAACATTGGTGGCTAGCGGCGCGATCCGAACCAACGTGTACCGTACAGACAGTAACTCACCCTACGACTAAAACCACAATGACGACCAAAGAGAGCGGATCGGCGGAGAAGTTCCAGATGGAAAAGCTGGAAGAATACAACCACCGAGAGCTCAAACAATTTTGCATGGACTTAGGCATTGCTACCACCGGGCTAAGCACAAAAGAAGACTTCAAAAACGCCCTAGAGGCCTGGACAGAGACAAATACCGCAACCCCCCGGGACCCCGCAGCCCCGGAAGTCAACACCACCCGGACGGAGGAACGGAGAACAGGCCCCTCCCATGAAGAGATCCAAGAGCGGGAAAAAAATAGATTACACGAGTTAGACTTGGCACGACTCAGATTAGACGGAGAATTGAAACTGGCGGAACAAAAAATAAACTTAGAACACTTACGGCTCAGAGAAGAGCGAGAGGAAAAACAGAGACAGAGAGACCTCGAAGAAAAAAGACTGGCATACGAGCACGAGTGCAAACTAGCGGAGATAGAAATACGCAAACTGAACAAAAACCTAGGGGTGCCCGAGCAACCGCACTCCCCGGGTCCTACCGAGCAGAAGGTCCACATCCCCAAGGATGTGGTCCGAGAATATCACCGGAACGACGACATACAGCAGTGGTTCAAGGCCTATGAGATTGCCATGACCGCCCACCGGGTCGCTCGAAGTGACTGGGGAGCCGGTCTATGGGGGAGATTCGTCAACGAGGGTCGTGATGCCCTGCTGCAGCTTCCGGACCATCAAATGACGTCCTATGACCACATGAAGGCCGCCCTCCTCAGTCGATATGGACTTACACCCGAAATGTACCGCCAGAGGTTCCGCAACTGCACCCGGATCCCAGGTACGACGTGGTTGGAATACGTGAACTATTTCAGCCGAGCCTTCGAGGGGTGGATCAAGGGTAACAACGTAACCACTTACGAACAACTCTTCAATCTCATTGTGTGGGAGCACCTCTCCAACAACTGCTTTGTCGAGCTCAGGCAGCACCTCCTCGACAGTAAATTGACTGAACCCCGGCAGCTCGCCACCGAGGCTGACCGGTGGGAGAGCACCCGAGTGGCCCGGAGTGGGCCGAATGAGCAGAACAGAACCAACCAAGGTCACCATCGTCCCCGAGGAGGAGGAGGAGGCCCGGGCCGGGGCAGAGACGCCGCCCCGGCCGCACCCACTAACGCCACCCCGGCCCCAGCAGGCCGGGGAAACCCCCCGATGCGCCCGGGGTTCCGAGCTAACGTGACGTGTCATCGATGCCAGCGAGTCGGCCACTATGCCAGTGACCCGACCTGCCCGAAGAACCAGGCCCCCGGGCCCCGCCAGATGGCGGCCGCCGCCCTGGGAGAAGAACAAGTCTCCGAAGACACGGAGACCTATGAGTCGGAGCAGTTCGAGTGGGAACCCGCCGCCATGACCCTGGCATGCCTAGGAGGAAGAGACATGGTCCCGCGGACTCCCCTGCCCGCCAACACTCGGAAGTACAGCCAATGGGTGAGCATCAATGGGCGCAAGGCCGAGGCCCTGCGTGACACCGGGGCCAGTGTGACGGCCGTCCGCTGTCACCTGGTGACCCCAGAACAAATCCTACCAAACGTACTTTGCCCCGTCCGATCGGCAGATAACTCGGAGAGCCTGTGTCGGATGGCCTGCGTCCCCTTCGAATGGGGAGGAGTGTCCGGCATGCTGAAAGTAACTGTCCGTGACGATGCCCCCGTAGACTGCCTCCTGGGGAACGATCTCGAGAGCTCCCCGTGGGCCGCTGTGGAAAGAAGAGAGCATCTGGGGATGTTGGGTCTCCCGGACTGGGCGTGCGTAACCACCCGGTCCATGGCCACCCGCACCATCCCTAGACCAGAAGACCCAGAATGGGCAGCACCTCCGCCCTCGATCACTCCAGAAGAAGACTTCCTCCAGACCGACCACCCGGACCCCACCCCAGAGGGGTCCACACAGCCCCCCGAGCTTCCCGACCTGGCTCAGTGGCGTCAAGAAGGGGGGCCCACCCAGGAACAATTCCGGCAGGAGCAAAAGACCTGCCCCTCCCTCGAGGGATTGCGACAGCAAGCGCTCGCCCAGAGCCAAGGAGACACCACCGGGGCCCACTGGGTTTATTGGGACAATGATCTCTTGTACAGCGAACAGAAAATCGCAGAACTGGGGGCCGGGCGAGTGCTGGTGGTGCCCCTCCACTTCAGAGACTTCCTGTTGAACCTAGCCCATGATGTCCCCCTGGCCGGGCACCTGGGCCAAGACAAGACCTACCACCGCCTGGTGACTCACTTTTTTTGGCCCAAAATGAGAAATGACGTATCCAACCATTGCCGGTCCTGCCCGACCTGCCAGGCCAGTGGGAAGAGCGGCCGCAAACTCAAGGCACCCCTACAACCATTCCCCGTGGTGACCACCCCGTTCGAAAGGGTGGGAATAGACATTGTGGGGCCCCTGGACCCCCGAACAGCACAGGGACATCGCTTCATCCTGGTCCTGGTGGATCACGCTACCCGCTATCCTGAGGCGGTCCCCCTTCGTACGATAACAGCCCCAGTAGTGGGTCGAGCCTTGATGGGGATCTTCTCTCGAGTGGGCTTCCCCCGGGAAGTCGTCAGCGACAGGGGTACGAACTTTATTTCAAAGTATATGAAATCCCTCTGGCAGCAGTGCGGAGTCACTTACCGATTCACCACCCCCTATCACCCCCAGGGGAACGGACTGGTCGAGCGGTTCAACCGCACCCTCAAGGGGATGATCATGGGGCTGGAAGAACCCCTACGCCGCCAGTGGGACGTGCTACTACCGTGCCTCCTCTTCGCCTACCGAGAAGTCCCCCAGAAGTCCCTCGGCTTCAGCCCCTTCGAACTCCTGTACGGACACCCCGTTCGCGGGCCTCTCAGCCTAGTGAAGGAGGAATGGGAAATGGCCCCCCTAAAGACCCCTCCGGACGTCTACAAATACCTCCTGACCCTCCGTAATCAGACCCGGAAATTCAGGGAGATCGCTAAAGCCAATCTGGAGGCCAGTCAAGAGGACATGAAGAAGTGGTACGACCAACATGCCTCCTCCATCGAGTTTGAACCGGGTCAGCAGGTATGGGTGATGTCCCCCATCGAACCATGTGCCTTGCAGGACAAATGGACGGGGCCCTTCAAGGTGATCGAGCGCAGGAGCCCCGTCACCTATCTCATCGACCTGGAGTCCCCCCGGAACCCCCTCCGGGTCCTCCACGCCAACCGACTCAAACCCCACTTCGTGCGCTCAGAGCTCAGCCTGCTGATGGCTACCGACAGTGGCGCAGAAGGAGACTCCGAGCCCCTCCCTGACCTACTGAGGACCCGGGAAAGAGATGGTTCGGTGGACGGGGTCCGACTCTCTGAGGCCCTGACCCCAGAGCAGCGTCAAGATTGCCGGGCCCTCCTGCTGCCGTTCGCAAACCTGTTCTCTCTCGCACCCGGAGTCACCTCCTGGTGTCTGCACGACGTGGACACGGGGGACAGTCCTCCTGTTCGACACCGGGCGTACCGAGTACCGGATCGGGTACGTACATGCATCCAAGAAGAAGTCTCCAAGATGCTCGCCCTCGGAGTCATCGAACCTTCGGACAGTCCCTGGGCCAGCCCGGTCGTCCTGGTCCCCAAGGCCGCGGCCCCGGGCACCACCCCTGAACTCCGGTTCTGCATTGACTATCGGGGTCTGAACGCGGTCACCCGAACCGACGCTCACCCTATCCCCCGAGCAGATGAACTAGTCGACCGCATGGGGGCAGCCCGCTACCTAAGCATCTTCGACCTGACAGCGGGCTACTGGCAGATCGGCCTCACCCCCAGAGCCCAAGAACGTTCCGCTTTCTCCACCCCGGATGGGCACTACCATTTCAGAGTGATGCCCTTCGGCATGAAGAACGCTCCAGCCACTTTTCAAAGACTGGTGAACCAGGTATTGGCAGGCCTCGAAGAATTCAGCGCCGCCTACCTGGACGACATCGCGGTATACAGCCGCCACTGGACGGATCACCTCCACCACCTCAGAGAGGTC
This sequence comes from Lissotriton helveticus, assembly GCF_964261635.1. NCBI lineage: Eukaryota > Metazoa > Chordata > Amphibia > Caudata > Salamandridae > Lissotriton > Lissotriton helveticus. The sequence goes on along the minus strand of NC_136067.1, from coordinate 488,019,477 downwards.
CTGCAGGCCCCCCAACAGGCCGGCCTCACCATAAAGGCCAGCAAGTGCCAAATCGGCCAGGGGTCCGTGACCTACCTCGGACACCAAGTGGGGAGCGGTCTGGTGGCCCCCCTCCAACTCAAGGTAGCTGCCATTCAGTCCTGGCAACCCCCCGAGACACAAACCGAGGTCCGAGCCTTCCTGGGGCTCACCGGATACTACCGGCGGTTTATAAGGGACTATGGCAGCATTGTGGGGCCCCTCACGGAGCTCACGTCTAAGAACCACCCAAAAAGAGTCAACTGGACTCCCGACTGTCAAGCAGCCTTCGAGACGCTGAAGGCCGCCATGTGCACCGCTCCTGTGCTCCAGGCCCCCGACTACAGCCGCGAGTTCATCGTGCAGACCGATGCCTCCGACCAGGGTATTGGGGCCGTCCTCTCCCAACTGAACCCCGAGGGAGTGGACCAACCAGTGGCCTTCATCAGCAGACGCCTACTGCCCCGAGAACAGCGCTGGAGCACCATTGAGCGAGAGGCCTTCGCGGTGGTATGGGCCCTCAAGAAGCTCCGGCCGTACCTCTTCGGAACCCATTTCCGGGTACAGACGGACCATCGGCCCCTGCAATGGCTCATGCAGATGCGGGGGGAGAACCCCAAACTATTGCGATGGTCCATCTCCCTGCAGGGGATGGACTTCACTGTGGAACATCGCCCTGGCCAAGACCACGCCAACGCGGATGGCCTGTCCCGCTTTTTCCGCCTCGACGAGGAAAGTCCCCAAGAAGATGGGTGACTCTCCCCGCCTTCAGCTGGGGGGGACGCATGTTGGACAGGCCACATGAAGGGCTCGCTCCCTCCCCGCAGGACAGGGCCCGGGCCACCGTCAGCACCATTGCCCGGCCCAGCCGCCATCTTGGACACGGCACCACGCGGCCGCGCGGCCTCAGCCCGACCCCAACCCTGGGCCTGGCCAGGCCCCGACATCCCGGCACCACCCTCCACCCAGGAGGTGAACGGCCCACTTGGCAGGTCAATGGGAGTACGAAGTGTCGATGGCTCTCCCCCGCCAGGTGCCGAGCACCCCCCGCCTCCTCGGGCGCTGGCTCCGCCCCCCTGCTGGGTGTCTGGACTCCCTCATCCCGGACCTCCCGACCTCCAAGAGCGAGGGTCCGGACATCAAAGGGCGCCAGACCTATAACTGGGGCAGCCCCAGGACAGGAAGGCAGTTGTATCCTGGAGTCGAGAGACACCGCGACGAACTCATCCTTGACGGACTGTTGGCGCTGCCACAGCCCTGCCTTGTGAACTATTGTCCTGCCTGCTGGCGCTGCCGCGGCCCTCTGTAACCTTCATCCTCGTGGGACCTGCTGGCGCTGCCGCGGCCCTTTGCAACCTGCATTCTCGTGGGACCTGCTGGCGCTGCCGCGGCCCGTTGTAACCTTCATCCTCGTTGGGACCTGCTGGCGCTGCCGCGGCCCGTTGCAACCTGCATCCTCGTGGGACCTGCTGGCGCTGCCGCGGCCCGTTGTAACCTCCATCCTCGTTGGGACCTGCTGGCGCTGCCGCGGCCCGTTGCAACCTGCATTCTCGTGGGACCTGCTGGCGCTGCCGCGACCCGTTGTAACCTTCATCCTCGTTGGGACCTGCTGGCGCTGCCGCGGCCCGTTGCCACCTACGACCTCTTCGGGACCTGCCGGCGCTGCCGCGGTCTGACCCATCCGAACACCGAGCTCGAGGATTGTGAGCTATCACCGTTACACACCCGTACCCGTGGGTACCAAGACTGTCCCGCTACCCCCTTCCCTTACTAGAGACTAGAATTGAGAGGATCATCGTGTCCTGATCGCCTTGTATCGTACCACACTACTACCCGAAGTGCCTATAAAAGGTGTTACCCTAATCTTTGTGTGGTGTCCATCTGTGGGGGGGAAGTTACCTGTCTGTGCGATCACTGTGCTCGGCCGGCCCTCCCGGTCCCCGTCTAACACCCCACTAACGGGGAAACAAGCTGTTGAGCGTTTCATGTCCTCTAGGGCATACCCACATCAGTTTGATCTGTTCGAGACCTGGCTCATTGAGTGATCCGTGCTCCTGCTCTGCCAGATATTATTTTATCAAAGGGGACCTTAGGCATCGCAATATTAGCAACGTTTCTTATTGGCAGCTTGCCAAATTAGCTTCACTGTTGCCTTGCACTTCCTTGTTCCTTTAGCTCATGCCTCATGTTATCTAATGTCTAAAATGCTTTGGAGAGAATTTGGAGGAAATTGACCCCTTTTTGGATTCTATCCATTTTCAACCTGATTTCAGTCAATGGAGTCATTGTAGGCCACATTATGTTTACTTAGCAGAGGTTTACTAGGAATATCTATCTCACTGGAAGCAGGAAGACTGAAGACCGTCTCTGATCTACTAGCATTTAGAAAAGCCCTTAAAACATAGCTTTTAACTCAGTAAGTTGGAATATTCATGTATTCTATTCATCTTCCTGCATTACTATACTTGTTCATTTCTCCGCTCAGTGTGGGCAGTGGCTAGAGGCCTTTGGGCAGCAGTACGTTCTTAAATATAAAATCAAATCAAATCACGATACCAAGCTAGTCTCCCACATAAAAGCCAAATGCATTTCAAAAACATTACCAGCAAAAGTAGCGAAAAAGAGGAGGTAGCAACTACGAGACCAGTGTGAAGTGGTCTTTGGGGCAGCTGTGTCTAGCGCAGACTACTCATCTTAGGGAACAGCGAACAGGAGCCACATACCGCTGCTGTCACGACCGTGCCTGGAGGTGTGCTAAAAATTGCCCTGTGGGCTCCCGCAGCGCGGAAGACCTGTGTGAAGAAGTGTCTGGGGCAGACTACTCATCCCAGGGACCAGCGCAGGCAGGAGCCCCATACCGCTGCTATCACGACTGCATCTGGAATCGCGCTACAAATTGCCCCGTGGGCTCCTGCAGCGTGGAAACCTGTTTGAAGCGGTGTTTGGGGCAGCTGTGTCTGGGGCAGACTACTCATCTTTGGGAGCAGTGCAGCAGGAGCCTCATACTGCTGCCGTCACGACCGTGCCTGGAGGTGTGCTAAAAATTGCCCTGTGGGCTCCCGCAGCGCGGAAGACCTGTGTGAAGCAGTGTCTGGGGCAGACTACTCATCCCAGGGAGCAGCACAGGAGCCCCACACCGCTGCTATCACGACTGCATCTGGAAGCGCTCTACAAATTGCCCTGTGGGCTCCCGCAGCGCGGGAGACCTGTGCGAAGCGGTGTTTGAGGCAGCTGTGTCTGGGGCAGAATATCATCCCAGGGAGCAGCGTGGCAAGGGCCGCACCCGGCTGCAGTCATGATTGCGCCTGGAGGTGTGCTACAAATTGCCCTGTGGGCTCCCACAGCGCGGGAGACCTGTGTGAAACACTGTTAGGGGCAGCTCTGTCTGGAGCAGACTACTCGTCCCAGAGAGCAGCGCAGGCAGGAGCCCCACACCACTGCTGTCATGACTGCACCTGGAGGTGCGCTACAAATTGCCCTGTGGGCTTCCACAGCACGGGAGACCTGTGTGAAGCGGTGTTTGGGGCAGCTGTGTCTGGGACAGACTACTCGTCCCAGGGAACAGCGCGGCAGGAGCCGCATACCACTGCTGTCATGACCGCACCTGGAGGCATGCATTAAATTGCCCTATGGGCTCTCACAGCGTGGGAGACCTGTGTGAAGCGGTGTTTGGAGCAGCTGTGTCTGGGACAGACTACTCATCCCAGGGAACAGCGCGGCAGGAGTCCCATTCCGCTGCCGTCACAACCGTGCCTGGAGGCATGCTACAAATTGCCCTGTGGGCTCCCGCAGTGTGGGACACGCATGGGATGCACCCAAGTGTGTGTCCAGCAGAAGACCGTGCCAAGAGCAGGCCCGTCTGTGTCCGTCAGCGGCCGGAGGAGGCTGGGCTTGGCCTACTCTTTGTTTGCCCCTGGTTTGCACCTGTTGGCGGTTGGGAATCCTCACACTACTGTAAATTTGTTGAAATGCTCTGACACCGACACTGGATGCCACCCAAGCCATTGGTATCGACAGACGTCATCACAGTGAGTAGCCCATTTATAGTGTGTGGCTTGGCTTGCCCTGATTTTTGTTCATCAAGGGCCCCCTGCATCTGGCTATAATGGGGAAGAGGAAGGCAGCCCCTGTTGTTACTCCTATTGGCACTAAGCAGAAGACTATCGATTTCTTTCTAGTAAAAGCGGTTGGGGCCATCTTAAAGGAAATAGACAGAGCAGAGAGGAGGCTCTCAATGGGATCTGGTGCCCCCTCTCCACTATTACCAGCCAAAGCTTTACACATGGCTGACCCAAGTCCACAGGAACCTGTCATGGGAGCTGCATTGACACTTTTAGAGGTCTCTAGCCCCAGCATTTCTCCCCCTTTACCCCCTAGCAGGGGCGGCTGGTGACATTTGAAAGTGGTTGGGCGTAAACTAATTTGCATATTGCACCGCAGCGAGCGCAGCGAGCGAGCGAGCCCGAACCACCTTGCATCCATCCATACATCATTCATGCATCCATCCACCCATCCATCCTGCATCCATCATTCATTCATCCACCCATCCATCCATCATTCATGCATCCATCCATCCACCCACCCACCCATCCATCCACCCATCCATCATCCATTCCTGCATCCATTCATGCATCCACCCATCCATCCTGCATCCATCATTCATTCATGCACCCATCCATCCACCCTGCATCCATCCTGCATCCATCATTCATTCATCCACCCATCCTGCATCCATCATTCATTCATTCATGCATCCACCCATCCATTCATCCACCCATCATTCATCCTGCATCCATTCATGTGTCCACCCATCCACCCATCCATTCACCCATCCTGCATCCATCATTCATTCATGCACCCATCATTCATTCATGCACCCATCCATCCTGCATCCATCATTCATTCATCCACCCATCCATCCTGCATCCATCCTGCATCCATCATTCATTCATCCACCCATCCTGCATCCATCATTCATTCATGCATCCACCCATCCATTCATCCACCCATCATTCATCCTGCATCCATTCATGTGTCCACCCATCCATCCACCCATCCTGCATCCATCATTCATTCATGCACCCATCATTCATTCATGCACCCATCCATCCTGCATCCATCATTCATTCATCCACCCACCCATCCATCCAGCATCCATCATTCATTCATTCATTCATTCATCCACCCATCATCCATCCTGCATCCATTCCTGCATCCACCCATCCATCCATCCATCATGCATTCATGCACCCATCCATCCACCCTGCATCCATCATTCATTCATCTACCCATCCTGCATCCATCCTGCATCCATCATTCATTCATGCATCCACCCATCCATTCATCCACCCATCATTCATCCACCCATCATTCATCCTGCATCCATTCATGCATCCACCCATCCTGCATCCATCATTCATGTATTGTTATGACCATATAACTTGCACACAGCTTGTCAGTGTTTAATACCAGTCTCGAACCTTGTACTCCAGCACCAATGATACATGATTAATATTAATTGTTTTTAAAAACATGTATTTATTCGACACCAATTTCACACCTTAGTCGGAACATCATTTTTTTTTGTTTTTTTAAATATCTATTAATTTAACACCAAAGTAAGTCATGTATACATTTTTATGGTTCGATAAGAGGCTCGAACCTGGTTTCCCAGCACCAAAGTCGGCCGTGCTATCCGTCAGGGGTTATGTAACCGGGCTATGTAGTGACCAGCCAATCCTGCGCCAGGATTGGCTGCGGGGGCACCATGACTCCTCGCCCAGTCGCCCTGTGTAACCCCGGGGTCTGCGGCCCGCCCCCTGGTCCTCTCTCTAAGGGGGAATTCACAAGAAAACGATCTGCGCATGCGCGGGCATGTTTGTGCCCAAAAATACACTTGCGCAGCTGCAGCAGCCCGATCCTTCCCCCCTTGCGCACTCCGGGAAGGTCGGGTGTCTCCCGGTTCCCGGCCGGCAGATAGCGCGATTTTTAAAAATAATTGTGTTTGGCTTCTAGTGAGGACGTGGTGGGTCCATGGGGCTTAGTGGGGCTTCGCCCCTACGCCCCAATGGACGCACCGCGCCTGCCCCCTAGACTCCAATAGCAGGGTAATTCCTGCTCCCAGACAAGGTGCGGACTCTGGGACTTCCCCAGCACACAAGAGGAAACGAAGAGCCAAAAAGTGGGATGAGACACTAAACAGAGGAGAGGAATTCGTAACAATCAACGAACACAGGAATTTTGGGACCCCTTAAAGCAAACAATTACCGAACTATTGACTGAATTATTGACTCCGTTTTGGGATAAACTTCTTAAAATAAAGTCAGACTCCAGAGACACACTGGACAGAGTTGAAAGTGTGCTGTCAACCATCAATAACGCTTCTCCCTCCTCAAATACACAGCTTCAGGTTGCATGAACTCGAATGGCCCCCCAACAATGTAAACAAAAGTCAGCTCCCTATTTATAATTCTAGGTAAACGGGAGCCATGAACCTGATTCCCTGAATGCTCCCCCTCGTTCTCTCAGCTCCCGAGTAGGATGCTCGGATTCGGTCTACATCGGACAGCGGCCTCTGACACACTCTTGTGAAGTAGTAAAAGAATGCCCATTTGTTACTAACTGTCCTGGCTTACCAGTAATTGACCTCTGCCCAGCCTGTTGTCCCTATACTTTGGTCCTGGCAGTGGTTCCAGGACTTGGCTTCCAAAAGGTGGAATCCACAGACCAATTGATCAATAAAGTTGCCCATTGGCTAGGCGGACACACCAGATTCAATGTGGCAGACCATAGGCATATCTTGATGGCTAGGAGGAACCGTCCCTGGATGGGACGGTTCCGGAAAATATTTGAGGGATATAGTGTGATTATCACGTTTAGATTTTCAGAGCTGGCACAAAATATCTTGAGGCATACATCCCAGTCTTTTTATTATGAATCCGGTATTAACCCTCCACCATTGGGTTTTTTCTATAGACTTGTTTATAATACCTTAAAAAGTAGTCACCTTTTAGTCCATGGTGGGAGTGTATGTGCCTCAGGTGGGTTACAGACAACTTCTAACCCTTATGCCCCTTTGGTGGATCTTAATGATCTAGATTGACAGCAAGAGAGCGCTAGTAAAAGCATAGATAGTGTCATGCCTTCGGAACTGCTGACACAGGGACTGATGAATAGTGTGCCCCCGCCTCATGCAAATGCAGGACATTATTCTAGTTGCTTAAGCATTAATAGGCCTACAGATCACCCGAGGGCTCCACAGTTCCCCATTGGAATTATAAGCAGGGTATTGGGGAAAATTAAAGTTTTATTTCCTTGAATGTGGCTGGCCTAGCTGCAAAATTTGCAGATTGTAGGTGGATCCAATTTATTAGATGTTTTAACATTATTTGCATCCAGGAGATCTGGGAGGTTGAAAACAACTTTTTTATTGAGGGCTATATCACCTTTTTCCTCCTCCTGGCAGAGGGTTCTAGAGCAGGAAGAGTGAGCGGAGGTTTCATTATCTTCATAGCCCTTAGGCTCTGTGGGTCTGCAAAGCTTTTGAAAAGGGACTCCATAGTAGTCCAGGGCCTTAAATTAGTGGTGGGAAGATCGCTTCGGTGACATTAATGAATTTTCACAATGCCAAAAGGAAGAAGCAAGTGACTTCTAGACTTTCGGCGCCAAGTCGCCTCCTTGACACATTACAGGGAGAAGGCCTCCCCCCGGAGAATGTTATTTTGATAGGAGATTTTAACTCACATATTTTTTGCATAGACCGCGATACACGACGCGGCATAGAAAGGAAAACCCGCGGGGAAGACGGCACGTAGGACTCTACAGCCACGGCCAAAAGATTACCCGGGTTTGGAAATTAGAAGTAAGCCCGACATCACCGCGATTTATAGCGATAGGTGATTGCACGGACGATATTAGCTGAGACAGAAATACGTCCATGATTGAAGTACCTATTGAATAAGGTATTGGTTGGAAATCAGTTGAAAAATCCCGCCCACCTGCATATGATGAACATAAGGGTTTACACCAAAGGCAAAGTAACAAGATTGCAGTATTATTACACGGAATCATTTCGCTTTCTGACCTTTAAGGATTACGCTCACCCAGGTGCGATAGCACAGGTGGCACCAATTATAAGAAGAATTTTATAGTGTTTGTCCAGATGAAGGGGGTTGTAACAACTTAAAAACCTCCAAAACGCGTCGACGCCGTAATAACTGTTAAATCTGGAGTGGTCAACAACATAGGGGCTACAGGAAAAAAATAAACCTAGCTTGTTGTTGCACCAAGTCAATCCTAATTAACATCAGCAAGACAACATTTACTGTCTGTGCCTTTCTCCTTTGAATATGTATGAATTGTATTTTTATCTTTATGGTTTTTAGCCATTGGTTTTATCTATATGTACATTCTTGCTGAATGTTTTTAATTTTTTTTTGTAATAAACAGACTGTTTTGACATATTTGTTTTGTTAAATAATTTTTCCTTGTAAGTGTTTCACGAAGTGTGACAGGTCCAACCGGAATGCTTGAATAAGTATATTTGATTGATTTATACCATTACACAAAGGGAAACCTTTCTTTTTTACTCGTCAGGAAATTTTAACTGCCACTTATGCCCAAACTCCTCACAGAACCCACAATATCTGTCCACATCCACGTTCATGGAGGGATTACACATGGAGCACTCCCCAGAAGGTCATGAATTGAATGATCTCCTAAATACGTATGGCTTAACATTTACCTTAGACAAGACGCCTTATTCCACCAACTCTTATCTTCCCCCAACCTATAAAGGCAGGCGATGTGCAACAGCTATTGCTTATATCTTTGTTTTGGTCTCCCTGGGCTGGCTCATTTCTTCTTTTAATATTCAACCCAGCCCTTTTAGTGACCACAATCCTCTGATTCTGGTGCTTGAAGTGATGGTTAATCAGACAGTGCCCTGTAGTATAAATTTGGCCACATTATCTACAACCGATCAGGGGCGTTTAAGGAGGTCACAGTTGGACACCAAGGCTTTCAATCATTCTCTTTTTAAAGTGTGACAACATGAGATATTAACCTGTTAAGATACTTCAGTATCTGGAGAGGAAATCATATACTCATTTATTGCTATTGCTCTGTCAGTCGACCAGTTTGTTAACAGTCCCAGTAGTCACTACTCTCTCTGAACATTCGAGGTGGTTTGATAGTGAGTGCTCCCGGGCCCTCCGGTTACTGAAGATGGCCCTGAAACAGACCGCACGTGGTAGAACTTGGGGGCAAGTTGCTGTAGTAAGTATAAGGGGGGCCTTAGGAACGAAGGTGCTTGCTACAAAAACAATCATGGGAGGAGCTACCTGAAGCAAGTGAACAAAGGGACTGTACTCTTTTCTGACATGTTATAAACAGCCCTTGCTTTTCAGAGTCGTTAAGACCAGCCTTATGCCATCATATCACCTCAGAACAATGGAAGGCCCATTTTGAGGGAGTTTATAATTATGGAGATATGAGGGATCTATTAATAACTTAAATCCCTGTTCCAGTGATGCTCCCATTACCTTTCTTCTTGATAAAGTAAGGTTGGGCAACGAGGGATTGTCACAGAATAAGGCCCCTGGACCCGATGGGATCTCTCCAGACCTTTTCTTGGTCAATATTGACATATGGGCTCTGGTTTTGACCAGGGTACTAAATGCCACAGTGAGGACAATGAAGCCACCGTCATGGTCTACTGCTACCATCGCCCTATATCCCTTCTTGACTCCACAGTCAAGGTTCTGGGCCTCGTTTTATTAAATAGGCTCTCTGCCTGGGCTGACACTAATCAAAATATTTTAGAGATGCAATATGGATTCCATACAGGAAAGTCAACTCTAGATCAGTGCCTAAATCTTTACCTTTCAATGTCCAAGGACAAGATTGCCTAATCTGGAGCCCTCTTCTTGGGCTTCATGGATCTCACCTCAGCATTTGACTGGATGAACCACAAGAAATTGTGGATTTTACTCAGCGACCATGGGGTTGGACCGTTGATTATAAATGTATTAATGACTCTTCATGTCGGCACCACTGCTGCAGTCAGATATTCCCAAGAAGGGGGACTCACTGATCATTTTAAATGTTCCAGGGGTGGTTCGCCAGGGTGCATTTTAGCCCCTTTTTTATTTACATTATATATTAATGATTTCAAATCCGCCCTGATATTATTACAGACTGAAACCCCCAGGGTAGGTAGGAGACCGGTGCCGGTCCTGTTGTACACTGATGACGCAGTACTGATAGCACGCACACCTATGGGCCTGCAGTCTCTAATTGATGGGTTTGTTTCTTTTACGAATGGGTTGGACCTGTCACCTAATATCACAAAATCGTATGACATGGAATTAGGTAATCGAGGGATGAGATTAAAGACCTATGTGGTAGGAACCCACAGTGTAGCTGAGGTCCCGTCTTTTTCATACCTAGTGTTGGACTTGGCCCTTTTGGCAGGTTCACCCCGGAACTTTTTGCCTTAAGCTCTGACATGGTGGTAGTGGTTTTAGGCCTCTGAGCACTTTAGCACTGTGGCCCAGTGTAAAGTGCGTGCGCTCTTTGTGTGCATGTGGTGAGATTTGCCTGCCCTCCCATGGGAATGCATGGGCGATATGTGTGTCCATGGTAATTCCTGGTATGAAAGGAGTGCAGGGTCGAGTTTAGTATGTATGAACTCGTGAGGATAAATGCTGCGCAATGGCGTGCACAGATTTATGGTGACTGGTGGAGAAATGCCACTTTTAGAAGTTGGCATTTCTGTGTGCTGTGTGTCTGCTTGCCTGATGCGACTTGCATGTCTGGTTTATGATTGACAGGAGCTGAGAGGTCTGGGTGGCTCCAGGAGGGGCAGGGTGAGTGAGCTAGGATGGATGGGACACCTGGGCTGAGAGTGGTGGGAGGCGAAACCCCCTGATTCTGAATAGGACTATGCCCAGGCTGAACAAGGCTGGCTCTGCCCCCTGTAGGGGAAGAGGAGCCTAGTAAGAAAGTGCTCCAAAGCCCCTCTAAACCTATTCTGACTGGTACCCCCAAGCCCTGTGCTGTGATACAAAGGGAAATACTGCTGTATTTGTGCTGTTCCTGCCGGGGCGTGGTGCTGCTGGGGCCCAGGGCTATGAGGGCTTGCCTCCCTGGGCCCTGCATCGCCCCTTTCTCCCCAAGGACTTTAAGGACTTTAAACCTAGCGCCTGGAGCGCTCTTTATTTGCTATTTCTAGAGAGCCCCCTGATTTTGAGGAGGAGCCTCTGTGCATTGCCCTTGCAGCACTGAGCTGCGATCGTCTTCAAGGGAATCCCCAGCGTAGGGATTCCCCTGTTATGCCTTCAATGCGGGTGCCCACCCCGCTCATACTTATATTTGAATGGCGGGATCCCACCCCGCTTTATATTCTAAATTGAGAGGGAGCCTACCCCTCATTGCCGCATGTTGCTTTTCTTAATTTGCAGGTGTCCACCCGCATTTCCGCTGCTTTTTGGGATTGATAGCGGGTGCCACCCCGCATCGTGCACCTTTGAACTGGCGGGTGCCACCCCGCATCATGCCACCCCGCTTGATACCTCTGTTGATGAGCGGGGGCCCACTGGGTCGAGTGAAAGAGAGCCGCCGTGGCCCGATCGGTATTCCCGACCCGGAAGCCAGACCGAGCCTGCCTGACCCCGGGGGAGTCCAATGCAGGAAGTGGTGGGCCGGCCAATGGCAGTGTGGCCCACCGGAGAAGCCGCCTGGAGCCTCGCGGCCCCACAGCAAAGTCCCGGGTCCCTGTAGGGGGCCCGGGCGAAGTGAAGCAGGAGACCGCTCTCTGGAGAGAGAGTGATACCGGTCGGGGGGCTCTCGTAATGGAGAGAGAGCCCCGCAGAGTGAGGGAGACTCCGTCCTCGCAGGCAAGTTGAAGGCCCGGTCCCAGGAAGAGGGACCGGTCGAAGAGATGCACACATGAGTCCGGTGAGTGGAGCTGGTGGGGAGGGGGTGAATATCGAGGCACGCTATTGGTGCCTGCCCCCATTGTTGTTTCCCCTGAGCGGCCCGCAAGAGAGCGGGCCGCTACCACGTTGTTGGGCCTGTTTTGTTTTAAGAGCCTGGGCCACTCCAACGATGGGCTATTTGTTTTTCAGGGCCCCAGTGAGGGTCCCGAGGTCCAGTGGTGCCCGTACTTCCGTATAGTTTTGGCCATTTGTCTACAGCTGCCCCTCTTGCGAAAGGGCAGCTGCAATGTGAGGGGCATTTTGGTTGTAGAGCCCCAGTGGGGGCCCAGAAGGCACCATGATGCCAGGCCCCTGTACTTTGTTTATTTACAGCTGCACCGCACCACCGCGGGCAGCTGTAACGTTTCACGCTTTGTTCAGAGGGCACAGGCCTGATTTTGATATTCAGAGCTGCCCAGCAAGTAGTGGGCAGCTGCACCGTTTAGGCTATTCTTTCTTCGAGGGCATGTTTGAAGTTAGGAGTGAGATGCACTCCTGTGCCCCATACTTTCCCAGCTGTGCAGCACTTAGTGCCAGCTGCAACATTTAGATCTGCGCAATGGCACACCCTTGACTTCCACTGCCTTGGCAGCTCGCCCTGACTTTGGGACATAGGGCAATTGAGCCCCTTTGAGAAGGCCAGTTGGTCAAGGGGACTGTGAAGTTAACAGGGCGCGAGGCCCTAATGTGATTTATGCCTCTACTATGGTCTTTATTAGGAGACTATGTGCTAAATGTGATTTATGTGGTGCTAGGAAATGTGATTCATGTAGTATGATTTACAAACCCTGCGGGATGCATGTATATAAGCTCTCTATGTCTAGAGAGATCAAAAATACAGGCCCATCTGGTAGCACCATTTCATTCAACATGGCCAATAGACTCTTTGTGTCCCTCAGATAAGTGTTGGTCTGTTGGACAAGTGGTTTAAAAAAGAAGTCACAATACTGGGACAGGGGCTCCAACAGAGATCCAATCCCGGAGACGATAGGTCGTCCCGGTGGTGGTAATTTCTTTTTATGGGTCTTTGGTAGAATGTAAAAGTACGGTATGGTACCTTCAGACTTAGTCAAAAAATCAGCCTCATGTTTAGAGATGTAATCGTTATGTTCAGCCTCAGACACCAATTCAATGATTTCATCCCGTAAGGCCTCTGTAGGGTCCGTATCTAGGAGGATGTAGTTGGTTCTCTCACTTAAAAGACGTCTACATTGCATGTCATAGGCCATTGCGTCAAGTATCACAATCCCTCCCCCCTTATCCGCAGGTTTGATTACGATGTTGGGATTTCGTTGCAGTTGTTGTAAAGCCTGATATTCAGTCGCCTTCATATTTTTGAAGGGGGTAGGTTCCTGAAGTTGTTCGACCTCATTGAATACTGCCTGTTCAAAGGCTAGTAGTTCTGGGGGTACCATGTGGGAGGGCGGAGTAAAGGTAGATTTAGAACGGAACCCGGTGTCATCAGTAGTAGCTTGTGATTCTTCTACCATTCTGTTCTCAAAGAAATTCTTTAGACGTAATTTTTGAAAGAACTCGGACAGCTCACAGTGTAGTTTAAAGCGGTCCAAACGTGCAGTAGGGATAAATCCTAGACCTTTCTCCAATACTGCTGTTTCATCAGGATTGAGGGTCACAGTTGATACTTCGATGGGCAGTACCTTTGCCCCTAGTGTGGCCGGACTTTATGTCCACGACTTTGAGAGCAAGCATATCCTCCATGACTCAAATCCATTCACCGTCAATGTAACGTTTTGGCGCCGTTACATTGATGACGTGTTAGTGATCTGGAGTGGCCCAGAATCAAGGCTCAAGGAGTTCCTAACGTGGATCAACACCTGCAATGAACACCTCTGTCATGTAGCTACTGAATATCTTTATACCGTGTTAAGTTAGCATAGGCTCATTAGAGGTTTAAACGCCATTTTTCCTTTTTGCAACTTCTGCACACGACACTTAATTGTTGATTTAGCTTTCACCCTAGTAGTTCGTTGTGGTTTACATGAGAATAATATGTTATTACTCTGATATCAGCTCTGCTTAATAAACTATGTCTGTACAGAGAGTGCTGAAGTTTCAGGAACAACACGATACAGATTTGTTATGAGGTCTGATCTTCACGGCTTCATAGACATAACATAAGTGCAGCTTCTGCCAACTTTGTGCTTGAGGCTGGTTTTATATTGCTTTGCTTGAGGCACAATAACACACTTGATGCGGTTCACATGAAGAGAGAGCTGGTGTATGCTGATGTGATTCCTTCTTGCTAGGACACTAAGGTATGGGCCCGCCCTAATACAACCCAAAGAGACCTTCTTAGCTAATAATATAATATGTGTGTTAGGGAGGGTGAGATATAAGTGTTGCTAACTCTTATTCATTTACAGCATGTTATCATGCTGTCACCGTTCGCTGTTTATGTACTAGTAACTATGCTGGTAACTTTGCTATTGATAATATGTTCACTTGTGTTATCTAAGATACTGCGCCTGAGAAGACGGCATTAGTAAATAAACATTTCAAATGCACATGTGTTCTTCTTTACTCCATGTTCTGGTTTGTAATGATAGTATAACGAAAGAGTGTTCATGAGTTCCACGTATCCTGAGGTACTGTAAGTTCATGTTCTGGTTTGTCTAAACATTGGGAGTTTGTTATGACCAATGAGACACTGTAGCTAGCTTGGTAAGGGGTTTATTGGGTACTTAGGTGAGTTTTGGGTCACCCTAATTCTCCGAGGTTCCAATCCTCTGTGCACAGTTCTGTGTGAGAACAGAAACCCTGCGACATGGCGCCCAACGTGTTCGGTGGTCTTATATCATGACACTCGAGTAGTATATCGTTCAAACCTTAACCCCTTCACATCCGTTTCCGGAAAACGGGGTGTTGGTGAAACCTACCTATTTATGGTAATAGGTCTTTTTCAAGCATGATTCTTTCTAAAACGGTTTCTTTGAATTACTACCCAGTTGTGCTACAAAGTATTCTTTGTATTTCCGTATTTCCAGTGTTATCATGGCGGCGGTGGCAATTGCGCAACATAGTCGCGTAGCGGTGCGCACACATCTACAGACGTACCAAGTCCCGGTGGATGGGATGGCTGTGATTTTAGTGGTGTGTGCTGATCCGGCGTTCCCTTTTGAATTGTTTTACTCTTGGGTTACGTTTCCGGCTGTGGACGCAACTTCTGGTTTGTTCCACTCCTACACGGCCTCCCCTGTACCGGCTGAGTATACACCGTACAGGGCACTGGAAATACCTATTGATCATTGGCAGCATCGAGTTTGGTTTGATGGCGCCCTCCCCCACTCTTTGTCCGCTGCGAGGTTAGGTCCACTCTCAATTCCAGGTACTAACTGGCCTGCGTTGGGTGGTTTTACCCCGCACCCGAATCACGGGGCTTGTACCCTTGCAGAAATTCGAAGGCTACATGTAGTCTCAATTTCCGTGATTCGAGCTTTAGTGCAATACATAGGTCGACATCTCCCGGGTGGTCCCCAGGGGGGTGCGGCCGTTCCAACGGATCGAGGCGGTTTACGTCTTAATCCGGTGATGGTAAATTCGGTTTTTGGTGCACGTCCGGTTGACAACGATGACTTCCCTTTTTGGCTAGCTGAGAAGTTTGACCAACTGGAGGCGGTGTTTCCGAATTCTACTCCTGCTGATAAACATAGAATGTTGACGATAACTTTACCGAAGGATTTAACTCCTGAGCTTGTTGACTGTGAGAGCTGGGGAAAAACATTTGCGGCCGTTTATACGAGGTGCTTCGGCACCCCGTCTATGACTGCACTGCCTGAGATCGTTAAACGTGTTCAGGATGATCACGGACCGGAGGCAGCGGTTGAATTGGGTATGCGCCTGTGTGGTTCGTTTGAGATAGTAAGTGATCTCATACTCTCCAATATTAAAGGAGATGCGGTGAACTTTCAGGTGTCGAATGCTTTGGCTGCTCTGCCCGATGCCGATAAACCCCGACAGTTGGCAAAGATAGTTGTGGCCGCTTATAAGACAATTGGCCGCACAAGTAGAGGTCTGAAATATTTTACAGTAAAGGAGAAAAAACAACCACAGGGACAATCTGCTGTGTCAGATGTCCAGCCCAAGTCCAAAAAACAAAATTGGCCTAAAAAACAGACACAGGGGAAGCAAAATAAGCAGACTCAGGATTCTTTTCCTGCAGAACAAACTCCTGCGCCGACAGAAAAAGTTTATGATTTGCGCGATCGCGCGATGATTAAATCACCTGATCGATTTCAGGGTTCTGATCAACGCTCTCCTCGTTCCTTTCAGGACACATCGGCCCCGAAGACCGGTGGAGGAGGAGGCGGACGGGGACGTGGTGGCCAGCAAGGACGTGGCCAACCCCGCCAGACTGACGGCGCGGCGAAGCAGGAGGATTCCACGCCACAGCGACCGCAGTTTGCGAAAAAGAAAGTCGCAGCCTTAACAGCGCATAGATATGCCACAGATAGTGAGAACGCGGCTTCGGAATCTGTCGTGGGCTCTGACCTTGCTGGACAGCGCGGCAGAGATTACCATAGTCAGAGAGGCGCTGCGTCCACTACTGAGGGTGACAGCGACTGATGTGTATGTTGTAATAGAAACAGCCGATACGAGACTTGCTCCCCCTGAAAGACTTTATGAAATTGTCCTGTTGATTGAAGGTGACATACAGCGCTCCGTTAAAGGGGTATTTTGGGAAAATCTGTCTTCTACGTATGATATTTTGCTTTCGGAGGCTGACTGGCCCCCACCTTTTGTGCTCGCCAGTTTCGCGAACACTGTCTCGAAAGAGCATGCGCAGCATTTTGCAGAAGAGTGGGCTCGGGCTCTCGCGCCGGCTCTGTACCGTAACCAATGTGGTTGGGATAAATTGTCGCCTTGCCACGAAATTCCGTTGCGTTCTCAGCCGCAGCCTCAACCTCAATATCCCATTCGGCGTGAAGCAAAATCTTCCGTCGCGAAATCCTTGAACAATTGGAATATCAGGGAGTTATTGAAACGTGTGTGTCACCGATGAATAATCCCCTTTTTACTGTGAGCAAACCTGACGGATCATATCGTTTGGTTTTGGATTACCGGCATTTAAACTCGCATTGCCGTAACTGTGCAGTACAGAATACTCACGGCTCTGCCCTTGTGGATAGTCTCGTGCGAAAGCGTTTCAAGACAACGCTTGACATATCCAACGGTTTTTATGCCCACAGATTGGACAGCTTTAGCTCCCAATGGACCAGTTTTACGTGCGCTGGGGTCCAAAAACAATTCCGGCGTCTCCCAATGGGCTATAAGAATAGTCCTGGTATATTTACCGCTTGCATAGTCTCTATTCTAGAGGCACTCGACCCAGATGCTTGTTCGTATGTGGATGACATATATCTCACAGACTACGATATTTGGGAGCATCTGTGTCGTGTAAATTCTGTTATTTGTAACTTCGCTGACATGGGTTACAAATTTAACTTTGCAAAATCGCACATTGCTGAACACACAGTGTTGTTTTTGGGCTATGAGCTCAACAATGAAGGTAGAGGTTTGGCTCCTCACTTCTTAGAGAAGTGCGCACAGTTGCGCGCTCCTACTACACTGAAAAAATTACAGTCCTTGCTGGGTTTCTTAAATTTCGGGAGAACATACATTCCGGAATATGCCCAGCGTATCAAGCCATTGTATGCTTTGATACAACCAACTTTTTCGAAATCATGCTGGCTGCCTGAGCATTCAGCCATTTTGCAATCCTTGCAGGCTGATTTGCTCGCTTCTAAGTTCTTACTGACTCGTGACAACCATACCAACCTGGTGATAAGAATAATACCAGGGACAGTGGGTTTCACGTACCTCACTTTTAATGAAGGAGACACAGTACCTATTGCTTACAAGTCACACTTGTACACTTCGGCTGAGATGCGGTTTCCCACTGTGGAAAAGGTTTTAACAGCTGTACAGATGGCTATTCTTAAGGAACGGGCTCTGTCACAAGGGAAACGCATGTTGGTTGTAACACCCTGTCCTCACTTGGAGGCAGTCACGAAAGCCAGTGTACCTAATTCAAAAGCTTTGCACCCTCGGTGGATTCAGTGGGCTGCGTCCTTGACGTCCACGGATGTCACGTTTATTTTTGACGCCTCGTTGCGGTCGCAGGAGTACTTGCAGTATGAGTTTGTTCACCCTGCTCCTCTAGCTATGCGACCTTTGGAGGACTTCCATTGCATCATTTACACTGATGGTTCGGCGCAGGTTGCGCATGGCTCTAAACATGCCTACGTTTCCGCTTGCGCCATTGTGGTCGGTGCTATGTTGAACGATGAGTTCATATCCAGGGAAGTGCACACGTTGCCGCTTGGAGATTGCACCGCACAATTGGCAGAGCTTCGTGCTCTTTTACTAGCGTTGGAGTACGCAGATCCTAGTGTTACTACTCTTATTGTAAGTGATTCTTTCTACTGTGTCCAGTCTTACAATGAAAACTTGTTCTTTTGGATTCAGAATGACTGTCGTGATTCCAAGGGTAGCACAATAAAACATAAATTGATCTGGGTTTGAGTGGCGGAACTTAAGGATAAGTTACCACTCGTTTATGTAATTCATACTCTTGGCCATCAGCGTCTTGGGGTTCACGCTGTCGGTAACTCGCTTGCAGATGAAGCGGCGAAATCAGCAGTATCTACATACTTAGTTGCAGCAGTTACTAGGTCCAAAACTAAGATTGATAGCGACATCTTGGCAGCGGTTGCTGCTTGTGAGAAGGGAGGTAAACATCCTTCGGGATTCCCTTCGAAGTACAAATACCACTTAAGTCCCGAAAAGGTTCCTTTTGTGACAATTCCTGAAGTTGGGGAACGTCTGATTCCCAACTCGGATCGCAGGGCTGACTTGATTACAGCGGCGCATGAAGGTGTGGCGTCTGCGCATGCGGGCGTTTCGGCCACTGTAACTCAATTACAACAACGTTTCTGGTGGCGGGGACTGTACAAACAGATGCCTGACTATGTCCTTCTTTGTGACATATGCCAGCAGATTAAACCTTCAACTGCTACGCGTCCGCCACAGACACAGTTGTACATTTCTAATAAACCACTGGGTTGTGTTTATTTAGATCACTGCGGTCCTTTTTCATCTGATACTGCGTATAAGTACATCTTAGTAGCAGTTGACTCATGCACACGCTTTGTGTGGGTATGGCTCCATCGCAGCGCTGATTCACGGACTGTCATTAGAGATTTGCGTGTCTTTATAGGGATTTTTGCTTGTGGTACCTTCCATTCGGATCAGGGTCCGGCTTTCGCCTCTAAGGCGTATAAGGATGCCATGACTTCGTTGGGGGTCCAAGTCAAGTTTTCGTCTCCCTACAGACCTGAGGGTAACAGTGTGGTGGAACGAATGAACCGTGATTTAAAGCAATCATTGACAGCTCGAGTTATAGGCACTGGCAGAAACTGGCTTACCCACCTCAATGGCGTGCAGCGTGCTCTTAATAATCTCCCTAGAAGGTCTCTGGGTGGGCGGACCCCATACGAAATGCTCTTTGGCATCAAGATGTACGTCCCTGACCTTGACGGTCTAGACTGTGTGGTTCGCGCCACTTCCTTTGACGCAGATGAACATTGCAATGTTTTACAGAATCTACAAAAGACCAGAGACAGTCTTGCAAAGGAACATTTGCCCTCCACATCGGATGATGCGTTGCAGATCCCGGTAGTCGGCTGGCTACCCCAAGTTGGAGAACTGGTTCGAGAGAAGATCGATAACAAGAAAGAATTTGGTCCTTCCTATCGAGCTCCGGTTCCAGTCCTTGGAGTGAAGGGCACCAGAACAGTCATTTCACCACCACTTCCTGGTCGTAAGGAAAACAGGTTTATTTCAATTGACAATGTCAAGATACACAGAGTGGCCGATTCTTCTTAGCATGACACCGGATGTTTCATGTCCTTCCATTGTGAGAAATTCAGTTATGCCCACTGCTTCTATTATTGAGCCTGAAGTGGCCATCGAGTTACCTGCTGTTTCCGGTCCTTTGTTAAATACTTTACCCGGAACTAACAATGATGAGATAGACTATACCTACCCCACTGATTTGTCCATGCCTGACCTGCAAGCACGTTTAGCCAAGGAATCCAGTTTTCATTTGACTCTGTGTCCCTTGCCTCGAAGAAACCCTCTCGTATTGCAGTTTATGCCAGCCTGTTTAAAAAACATTTTTTGATTCCCCCTTGGACATACATTTGGCTGGTCCTTTTTTCAGTTTACCTCTTTATGTCAATTGGTTTTGTGTTTTATTTTTTTCGACTCATCAATGGACACTATGTCGAGGAAAGAACGTGCATTACACATCTAAATGGAACTTTGGCCCCACTTTCCTCGTCTCATTCTACACACAGATTGAAAAGAGACTTAACTTTGGTTAACATCACAGCATGGCCAGTCCTTGATGGAATTGTGTGGGATGCGGTTCGATTTCAAATTCATGGCCCAACGGAAGTCGTCAAAGTTCCTAATGTACTTAGAGTGAATATGGGGGATGTAGTGAAACAAAACATTCGTTCTGATGACTGGGATGTTAATACAGTAGAAAGTTTGTTTTCTGATTTGCAATATTATGCTGCCTTTGATGCTGAGGATTTATATTTAGAATCTGCTAATTATGGTGATTTATTTTGCTACCAACATTATGGCAACCACTTCTTACATAAAACATCATCCCGAAGGGATACTGTTAATTTTACACAGTGGGAACATTGCCCAGCGCCTGCACTAGGCAGTTCAGGAACTTTTCTGAAACAGTATACTTATTTCACTGATTTTAACCAGTCCAATCCCGAGTCCTTTTATTTTAAGTTTATAAAAATGCCAATGTCCAAGGTTAGACTTACCGATACTAAATTGTTGTATTCGAAGGCCTTCCTTGATCAATTAGTTATTGGGGGCTACGATGTATGGAAGGAAACAATAGACCTTAAATCAGTCTGGGGTTCAAGAGCCTGGCAGGTACAAGGCATAGAGGCTTTGCACCGTGCATGTCTCATCCCGAATCATATGTTGTTTTTGAATGAAACTATTTCCCAGACCACATGCTTTGGATTGGCTACTTCTAAAAAATTAAACACCCCTACTGTCCAGGATTTGGAGGAATATGATGGTTGGAGTAATTTTACTCAGTTGTCCATTAGAGAATTACAGGCCCTACTCCTTAATTCTTCCTTTAACATTTCCAGTTTGGATCCAAAAGGTTGGCTGCTTTGGCACCGTGGTGCTGATTCTTGTCAGCATCGATTCTTAGGTTTATCTGACGGTTTTAAAACTGTTAGGTCTGATCCCCGTTTTGACTTAGTCCACACTGTCACAACTTATTCTGTAGGCAAATTGTGTCAGAATTGGCTGAGACATTCTACTTTACATGCAGTTAAAAGTCACCTTTCAAAACTGAATGCAGACGTGGATTTAAATGATTTCATTAAAGGTCCGGCTAGTGGCAGGTCAAAAAGGTGGATATATGCAGTTTACAATGAAATTTGGAAAACATCACAGATTGAGGCTGCTACACGCCTTAGGGCCATTGATCAGGCGAATTTGGAAAAAGTGCTTGCAGTTGTTGACAATAGTATTAACGTGCTTTCCTCCCGTATTTACACTTTAGATAATATTGTGTCGTCCGTTGTAGATATTGTGCATGATGAAGTGTCAGTATTGTACCATGGTCAAAATCAGTTACGGTCAATCATGCAATTTGCATGGACCCTTCAGACTCTGCAAAATAATAAGGTTCCCTGGACGTACATGAACGTTTCTTCACTCTTTGCCCCGTTTAATTTGACTGACAAACAACGCTTGCTTTCAATGCGTGATGCTACCTTTAGTATGTTACATATTGAGAGGTTAGAATCTTTGCCTTTTTCCGTGGCAGAGGCCACTGCTGCAACGTGGCTTATCCACGGTTTAATAACGCTGCCTTTTGCTTTATATACATTTTCAAATTGTATGAAATATGTACCAATTGGTCGTTATGAACCATTGGGTAGTGGTTTTCTTCATGAAGTCTGGTCCCTTCCATATACATACAGGTGTTTCAAAGATGGTCAAGAAGTTTATCTAAATGGGGAGGAGTGTACTGAGACACCAGATCATTCATTGATGTGTAGACACATACAATTACACGGTTCATGCAACCAACACCGACCGAATTTGGCTTGTGTTTTGCAAGGCACACCAGTTCCTGCTATCATCCCCACATTTACCTTATTAGGTAATGGTAGTGACTGTTGCGGGTTAATAAAGGGTGTCCCTTTTATTGTAACAGTAAGTGAACGTGTTATTTGCTGCAGAAATGTTCTGTATCCACCCACACATGAACATAGGGAGTCCTCCATCTGGCCGCAGATACCAACCTTGAGAGCAGAATTCAGCGGCATGGCAAGAATAAGGGCTCTTTTGTCCCAGAAGGAGGTGGCCTTGAGTTCGGCTCGTGAAACTTTCGTTTTTCACGTAGCGAACACCCGTACAGAGGTTCAGGCCCTTTTAAATACTGATTTGCCTTTACATTTCGGCGAGATGATTCGTACTATCTTTAACGCGTCCTCCACAAAGGGCCTGGCACATTTTTTTAAAACTGTTAGCAGTGGTCTCGTGACTTCCTTTGAAACGATTTTTGGAGTCATCCCTGCTTTCTTTCATTCTATTTTTTCATCTTTGTTTGGTGGATTCCCAGTTTTACTTGCATTAGCAGCGGGCGCTCTAGTGGTTTTCTGTATCTTTAAATATGGATGTCCTTCCTGTACAAGGCACCGCCCGGCAGCTGCTGACGCTGTTCCGCAATCGCATGCTTGAATATTATGGCACGCTGCCGTTAGCGATATTGAGCACGGCATATGGATTATCTTTTCGATTCTCCTACTTCCCTGTGTCCAGCCTGTATTTCACTGCCTGGCCTGTGATTTCGATTGGGCCATTGATTTGTGTCTCTGCGGACCGGTTTCTCCTGACGTCGACTTTAATCAGCTGATGAGTCCTATCATTACTCACGAGTTGGTTTGTCCTGGCGAAAGGATTATGGCCTTAGCAGTTATGCATGGACTAATTGGTCCCTGGAATATACTGGCAGCGGCACAGGATTTCTTGGAACTGAGCTTTCTTGAAAACCCACCGAGCTGTCCTCTGATGGTGATAGAGGATCCGGTGCTGGGAGAACACGTATGTTCTTTTCCACTTTTAAATTGGATGGCTGAACTGTTTTCGGATGAAGACGGTGATTTCCTGTTGGAGGCTGTTGCTGCTTATTTTGCATACACAGTTATGTCCTAGACACTTCCGTGTATTGACGTGCTGAAGTGCTAGCATGTCATTGACACTTATTGACTTATCTGTCGCAGTTTTTTATTATTCCCTTGCCTATTGGCTTGAGCCACTATTGTTTTTTTGGCTATTTTTTAGCATAAAATTTTATTACAAATTTTGCAATTTTTTTAATGTTTAGTTTGAGAACCATGCTCATGTAATGTTGCACTCTGCTCTCATGTGATGGCACTTCTGTTATCTTATTTAGTCCGTTCCCGGATCATGGGGGGGTGTCATGTAGCTACTGAATATCTTTATACCGTGTTAAGTTAGCATAGGCTCATTAGAGGTTTAAATGCCATTTTTCCTTTTTGCAACTTCTGCACACGACACTTAATTGTTGATTTAGCTTTCACCCTAGTAGTTCGTTGTGGTTTACATGAGAATAATATGTTATTACTCTGATATCAGCTTTGCTTAATAAACTATGTCTGTACAGAGAGTGCTGAAGTTTCAGGAACAACACGATACAGATTTGTTATGAGGTCTGATCTTCACGGCTTCATAGACATAACATAAGTGCAGCTTCTGCCAACTTTGGGCTTGAGGCTGGTTTTATATTGCTTTGCTTGAGGCACAATAACACACTTGATGCGGTTCACATGAAGAGAGAGCTGGTGTATGCTGATGTGATTCCTTCTTGCTAGGACACTAAGGTATGGGCCCGCCCTAATACAACCCAAAGAGACCTTCTTAGCTAATAATATAATATGTGTGTTAGGGAGGGTGAGATATAAGTGTTGTTAACTCTTATTCATTTACAGCATGTTATCATGCTGTCACCGTTCGCTGTTTATGTACTAGTAACTATGCTGGTAACTTTGCTATTGATAATATGTTCACTTGTGTTATCTAAGATACTGCGCCTGAGAAGACGGCATTAGTAAATAAACATTTCAAATGCACATGTGTTCTTCTTTACTCCATGTTCTGGTTTGTAATGGTAGTATAACGAAAGAGTGTTCATGAGTTCCACGTATCCTGAGGTACTGTAAGTTCATGTTCTGGTTTGTCTAAACATTGGGAGTTTGTTATGACCAATGAGACACTGTAGCTAGCTTGGTAAGGGGTTTATTGGGTACTTAGGTGAGTTTTGGGTCACCCTAATTCTCCGAGGTTCCAATCCTCTGTGCACAGTTCTGTGTGAGAACAGAAACCCTGCGACACCTCAGATTCACTTACAATTACAATCCTAGTGAAATTATTTTTCTTGATATCACCATTTCTAGACAAGGCAACCAGTTGCAAACCAAAAATTATCAAAAGCCCACATCCAAAAATAATCTCCTACATTTTACCAGTTTCCACCCCCGTACATTAAGAGAGAACCTACCATACGGGCAATATTTACGTCTGAGACGGAATTGTAGTGAGATGAAAGATTTCAAGAGTCAATCAGTGGAATTGACCCAAAAACTTGAAATACGTGGTTATCCCAAACAGATTCTGGCTAGAAGCTGTAAACGAGCTAACAATCAACCAAGGGATGTACTGATTGAGGACAATCCAAGATGTCCTGAGGAGGAGATTCCTCTCACGTGTGTAACAACCTATAACTGCTTATCCACCAACGTCAGCAAATGTATAAACAGACACTCGCCAATTCTTACTAGTAATAAACACAATTGGACAAAACCCCTCTTCTCTTACCGGAGAGCGAGAAGCTTAAGAGACACACTAGTACATACTCGACCTACCACACACCCAGGACCAACACAGAGCATCGTACTTAATGCATGGGGCCTTCCCCCGGTACTAGGACATCATCCCTGTGGAGGATGTAGTGTCTGTCACCTTACATCTTCAACCAAAACCCTGACCCTGGAACCAGGAAAAACTTGGCATTTGCGCCAACACACCAATTGCAATTCCTGTAACGTAATTTATCTTATAACATGCCCTTGCGGCTTACGTTACATTGGAATGACGACACGGCGTATTAAGTTAAGGATCTGCGAGCACCGCAGTAATATTAGGTGCAAAAAGAATACCACTAAACTCACCACCCACTTTATTGAGGCCAATCACAATCCTAATAATGTTAGGTGGACAGTGGTAGAGCAGATACAGACTGGCACCAGACTGAATGAATCCCTGTTTGAAAAAGAACAGCGGTGGGTATACCGTTTGTCAACCCACCTACGAGGCCTAAATGATAACATCCCATGGGGCACAGTAATGCATCGCTGATTTATTACCACAACTCTGCCCTATATGATGTATTTAGTGCCCGTAGATGTGCTCCAATTTGGATAACAACCCCGGCTGATTGTATTGCTACTTGAGTAAATGAGTTCCGAATAGGGGGAACTACAATGCATTGCTGACATGACACTAGAACTCTTTATCTGCATATTGGTAATGCCCATAGTTCAGCTCTATCAGACCTTCACACAACTTGTTTCCATTGGGTTATGATAATTGAGTTCAAAATAGCCGGATCGGTCAAATCTCCCAAATATTCATGGGGGGATTGTCGGGTTCGGACATTTAAACACGCACGTTTTTCATTTAATCATTTTTTGCGTGTACTCTGACTGGGATAACCATGTGCAGGGACGGGGACTCGATAAAGTTATATTGAGATTGAATTAGAACTGTCTCTTTAAATCTAAAACTCCTGCCACGAGTGCTCTACCAAGAGCTATGCACTATGATTCGTTGGCCAATACCACGTGACCCGAGTGATTCCATATCGCCGTTTCAGCTATTGGCATTGGCTATCATTCGGGCAGTGGTTGTGAACTCTTTAGGTCACACGCGGGGAGCCATCGGAGCGCAAGTGAGTACGATCTGCCGCTAATATAAGATCACGCCGACAAACGACTTTGTTTTGCCTTCCTTATTTTATATACAAAGGATTATGGTGGTCATTGTATTTTGAAACGGCATTTCTATTCGCTTTCAGTTCCCTCCGATGTGAAGTAACCCCCACCACTTTTGTCCATGACGTGAGGCAGACTTCGGTTTCACGTAATTATAAATACTCCTTTGTTGTGTTAGCGCTAGTGTGTCCACATTGTTGGGTGTTTTGATTATTTCCAGTACAGTCTGTGGACTGTCTCGCTATTATCCCTTTGCACTGGGCTTAAATAGTCGTGTTTCTTTTTCTAATGAAATTGTACTGGCGATTTGGCTACCAAATACGCCTTATTGTCCACATTTTTTCTGGATTTACTGGGGGCGATAAACAAGAGCTTAATGGGCTCAGAATACCTCCTTAAATACTGATTTACTCTGATTAGCACCTCTTGGGGTCAGAATATGTTTACCTGCTCAGGAATACAAAAAACTGTTATATTCCTTTGAGGCTTGGCAAAGTGGAGTGCATGTGGTTGTATTGATATGAGAAAAGATGACCTTCTACACATAACACTAATGGAAATATGCCTGTGTGTATATGCGTTTTTTTCTCTCTCTCTTTTCTCCACAGATCCCTATTACCTGGAAATCCCAGGGTTAACCGGTATTAAGAACCGTGAGTTGAGTAAGACTTGAAATAACGCTGAGGTTAGGGTGCACCTTAGAGTGTGCATACCGCCCGGTGTTGAAATAGTTTTTTGGTCCTGATGAAAGCTCGGCCGACTTGGCCCACAAGAGCAGAAACATGTCAACCTAATGATTAGGATAATTTAACTCAAATTTAAAGTCTATATTGTCCTTCTCATCTCCTTTTTTTATACAGATGCTCACATTGATCTTTATTAAAGTTTGGTTTGGATCAGTGTCCGCACCTTTTTAATTTGATCACATTCACTATTCTTTCACTGGTTTTTATTCAATCCAGCTCCACTGCAACTGCAGGTGTCGCAGCACACCAGACAGGTCTTTTACCTGTCAGGTGAAAAATACCCAATGATGAAGCATGTCACCCAATAGTTGGGTGAGTGAGGGTAATATAAAAAAGTATTTACCTTTTCCACGTCCCACTTCACTTTAGACACTTTTTTCATTTGTTTTTCTAGTCACTCCTTCGTTGTTAGTTATATTTAGAATGGGGTACAGGAGTGTCCTTTGAGCCCTTTCTCTCTTGTTGTTGTATACCTTTAAATAATATACACTTTTAAGCATGTCTTACCACCCCTGGCACAGCAAGACTGCAACATAAAACAAACAGCAGCTTTTGAAAAGGAGTTTTATTTAACAAAATGCAAAGACTATCACTTTTAGAATAAGGCTTGGGGTTTATTACATAATACTCTCTAAACAAAGGCTGTCTCAGAAACCAAATGCATTAGATTCAAATATATGTAGCAAACTTGTAATCTAAAGGCATGAATCAATAACTGAGCAAACTATAATACTGAATAATAAACAAGCAAAAACTGATATAAGATAAGATACACTGGACGTCCTGCAAGAGATCAGAAAGATATATATACAGAGTAGAGGATCACTCTGGATGTGCACCTCCCACACCACAAAGAAAACACCTCAAACAATCACAGCCACTGGCTCACATCACAATGGCAATAATCACAAAACTCAATGGATCACCTGATGCATACACTGCCCACTTCTGGCCGGGGGAAGTCTTCACACAGCCGGGGCTCAGAGCTCAGCAATCAGGGTTCAATCCAAGATAGACACTTCTGCCCTCACTCGGAATCCAAACTCCCAAACTTCCACTTCCACCAGACGAGTGGAGGCTCCCCCTTTTAATACAAGTGAAAACGTTGGCCGAAGCTTCTAGAAAGTCTCGCCTCCTTTTCCCATCAGATTTCGTACCACTCCATGCCAATGACACAGCATCGGTTGATCAGGCCTTTGCTATGACTTCGAGAAGGAGCCTGTATATTCCTCTGATAAGAACCAGTTTCTACCAGCATGCAGAGTGCAGAAATCAAGTGAATGCAAAACATAACTTCTCACCGAGAAAGGCTTATAAGATGGAGACAGCTCAGAAAATGGACTCGCTTAAGTATAGGCCACTAATGCAGGATGGCATAAGATTATGCCAAAGCCAATAGGCAAGCCCTGCCATTAAGCAAGATAATGCCAGAAAACAGAATGGTCAAAGCCAATAGTAAGAACTCATAATTCTCACCAATGACACATTCCTACACAACTGCACGCCTTCAAATGCACATCCCACACGCTCTGCTCTTGGCCAGACTGTTCCACTCAGTAACAGCTCCCACTGAAAGACAGCAAGATTACAGAACAGAAGAGAAGCAGGCAAATGCAGGACCATCCTACATTAAGGAACACACTCAAATCAATTAAAATGGTGATAGTTGGAGTTCATCATAGGGTGCCAGACTACAAAAGTGGCTCTTTCACTACATTTACTCAGATTGTTTCTTAAACCTTTTTTAAAAGAACTGAGTTTTAGGCATGCTCGTGTAGCTCTATTGTACTATTGTATTTGCAACTATTGCCCAATGTTTGCACGCCTTTTGTTGTAACAAACTTCCTAAGAGCTGCACTAAGATTAAGAAACTCTAGATGTGACTGATAGTTGTTAGGACTTCTTTGCGATTTTGCACACATTTTTGATATGTTGCTTGTAAATGAATTGTTGTCGTTCTTATTTTTGTCTCTTTTATGGATGTGATTAGTGCTGAATAAAGATTATTATTAATATTAACTTGTGGGGTTTCAGCTAGCCTGTGGGTGGGATCGTCGAATAAATCAAGAGAGATCGGGGTTTTGGGAAGAGCGGGTTTTATTCCGATGTACAGTCTCCTTTTAACAACAGGTATTCGGTAAAACGGTAGGGGGTTTGCTGCTTCTTCCGCCGCCTCTCGCTCTCCACTCCGCCTCCTTGTCTCCCGGTGCCTGCTGGGCGTTGTAGTCCGAGCTTCCGCCGTGGTCAGGATGATGTCGGGTGGGGCTCCGCCCGACGTGCAGCAAAGGAAAGGAAAGCAGCGTTACTCAGGTGTCCCAGCACATTTAGTGAGAGGAAGGGGATGTGAGGGAAACACACGTGTAGTTAACTACCCCTCGGTAAGTGTGGGATGGTGAGGGAACCAAGAAACAGTCCAGAGGGGGAAAGATGTTAACGCTGTCCCCTAGGGTCACGGAGGTTTTCCCAGAGTCCGTCCAGCCCAACCCAGGAAGCGGGACCGTACCTGTCCTAGCCACACTTCTCGGGAAGCGTGGCTGGGCGATGCGCCTTCTCGGTGGCCTCCTGGCGTGTCGCTGCAGTCTAGGCGGTCTCCTCCTGTCCTTGCTCTGGGTCCGTCCGGGTCTCGCCTCGTCCCGCTTGGGTCGGTGTTTCTTCCTTTCTCAGCCCCGTCCTCGGGTCTCTTCCACTCTCCTCCGTCCAGGCTCGACTTCCTCCCGTCTCCTTCGTCGATCCGCCACCACTCTTCTCCGTCTTCACTCCTTCGCCACTCCGCTCCGTCCTCGCTCTCCAGTCTCCACTCTCCGCCGCCAGGTGTAACACACACCTGTCCAGGGGCCGGGCCGGTATTTAAGGAGTGGTTTTGGACAGATTCCTGCTCTGCTGCCGCCCATTTAAAGGTACAGGGTTCCTCGCATTCCATCACCGGCAGACAGCTGACCACATCCGCGGTCTTCCAGGCGTCGGCATGCTGAAACAACAGAGGAGAGACATGAAAAGGTAGGCCAGGGGGACCCGTGTCCGGGTCCCCCGCATCACACACCTCCCCCCTAGGGTTCTCCCGATCGGGGAGAGGAAACCGGGACAGATAATCTGCAATGGTATTGTCACAGCCCTTCCTGTGGCGGACCTGGAAGCGGAAGGGTTGGAGTGCTAGGAACCATCTCATCACCCTTGGGTTGTTGGACACGTTTCTGCTCATCCATAACAGGGGCGCGTGGTCAGTGTACAGTACGAACTGACGCCCCTCCAGGTAATACCGGAGTTTGTCTATAGCCCATCTGATAGCGAGACACTCCTTCTCGATTGTGGGGTATTTTATCTCCCTAGGAAAAAGCTTCCGGCTGATGTACAGTATGGGACATTCCACTCCTTCACCTGAGTCTTGTGACAACACAGCCCCGATACCGAAATCGGAGGCGTCAGTCTGTAAGATGAACGGTTTTGTAAAGTCCGGGGAGGCCAGTACCGGGCTGGTAGTGATCGCCCGCTTCAAGGTTTGGAAGGCCTTCCACATGTCTGGTGTCGGATTCTGGAGGTCGCAGCCCTTCGGATTTTTCTGCAAGGTGTCCGTCAAAGGGGCAGCGATGTTCGAAAAGGAGGGAATGAATCTCCGATAGTAGCCCACCAGTCCTAGGAAGGCTCTCATCTCTTTCGGGCTTTTGGGAAACGGCGTATCCGCGATGGCTCTTATCTTCTCGATCTGTGGTTCTATGACCCCGTGTCCCAGCAGATATCCGAGGTATTTCACCTTATGATACCCAATCCTGGATTTTCGGGAGTTGACGTGAAGCCCTGCATTTTTCAATAGTTGTAGAATGCTCCGTAGGTGTTGTAGGTGTCTCTCCCAGGTGGGGCTAAAGATGATAATATCGTCAAGATAAGCCGAGCTGTATTCCTGGTGTCCCCGTAACACCTCATTCATTAGTCTTTGAAAGGTGGCCGGGGCGCCATGCAGTCCAAAAGGGAGGACGTTGAACTCGTATAACCCGTCGGGTGTTGAAAAAGCTGTCTTCTTTCTGTCCCCTTCCCGAAGGGGCACCTGCCAGTACCCCTTGGTTAGGTCTAGCGTGCTGATGTATCGGGAATCACCCAGTTTCTCGATAAGTTCGTCGATCCTGGGGATGGGATATGCGTCGAAGGACGATACCGCGTTGAGAGCTCGAAAGTCCATACAAAAACGGCTGCTGCCGTCCGGCTTCGGCACCATCACAATGGGCGAGGACCACTCGCTTCGAGAGGGTCGTATCACCCCCAACCGGATCATTTCCTTGACTTCCCTTCGTATAGCGACTCTTTTTGCTTCAGGGATGCGATAGGGCCTTCGCTTCACGGTGACGCCGGGAGGGGTGTCTATCCGGTGTTCCGCCATGTGAGTTAGGCCTGGAAGGTCCGAGAACAGAGACTCGAAAGGTCGGAGGACAGCATTCAGTCCTTCTTTTTCCTTCTCATACAAGTCCTCGTTGATCACCAGGTCCTCCAGCGTGGTATCAGGATGGGTAGGCACCGCTTCTGCCAGATGGGAAGACACAGGGGCTGGTCCCAGCCACTTCTTTAAAAGGTTAATATGGAAGATCTGAGTTTTGTTTCTCTGTAGGCGCAGACGATAGGTGGTTCTTCCTATGGTCTCCAGGACTTCGTAGGGTCCTTGCCACTCGTTCTGGAATCTTTTTGAAGTGGACGGTAAGAGTACCAGGGCCCAGTCGCCCTTCTGTAATTGTCTCCATTTTTTTCCTCGGTCATAATGGGCCTGCTGCTTCCTTTGGCTGCCTTCCAGGTGGGCAAACGCCAGCTCTCGTATCTTGCCCAACTGGTTCTTTAGATTCTGGCTGTATTCTAGTAGCGTTTTGGTCTCCCTCCCGGGCTCTGTTTCCCACACCTCACGGGTCATGTCCAGGAGGCTTCGGGGTTGGCGTCCGTACAACATCTCGAAAGATGAGCATCCTAAGCTGCTCTGCTTCTGTCCGCGGATCACGTACAGGGCCAGGGGAAGAAGCAGGTCCCAATCCCTGTCGTTCACCGTCAGCATCTTCTTGAGCACTGTCTTAAGGGTCCCGTTATAGCGCTCCACCAGGCCGTCTGTTTGGGGATGATACACCGACGTTTTTATCTGGTGTAGGCCCAGGATATGGCATACTTCCTTCATGACCCTGGACATGAAGGGAGTCCCCTGATCCGTCAGGATCTCTTTCGGGAATCCGACCCGGGAAAACAGTTCCATGAACTTATCCGCGATGATCCGCGACGTGGGGTTTTTCAAAGGGAACGCCTCCGGGAAACGTGTCGCGTAATCAACGATTACGAGCGCATATCTGTATCCTTTGCGTGTCGGTGGCAGGGGGCCAATCAGGTCCATCCCAACCCTTTCGAACGGGGTTCCGATTATGGGAAGGGGTTGTAGGGGCACCGCAGCGGGTCTTTGGGTATTCTTCCTTTGACACAGGTCACAGCTCTGGCAGTGGGTTTTGATGTCATTATAAATACCAGGCCAGTAGAAACTGCGCAGAACGTTTTGGGAGGTTTTTTCGCTCCCGATATGCCCAGCGAGTAGGTGCGTATGTGCATAGAACATCACTTGTTCTCTAAAGCATGTCGGTACCAGCAGTTGCAGGGGGTCCTCGGGTTTGGCTTGACGGTATAGGAGGTCCTCTTTAATCAGAAACCTTGGGTAGGTGGGGTGCGGGTTGTTCTGTTCTTGATGTGCCTGCTCCCAGGCATTGAGTAAGCCAGCATCATTAGCCTGCGCGAAACGAAAGCTCCTATCGCCCTCCCAGGGATCAGTGGATGTAAGAGCTGGGACAGCCTTGATGCGTTTCTCTGTCTTTGGATGTAGGCAGTTCTCGAAGAGGTCCAGGAAGTGGGGGTTGTCCGTCCCGAGAATGAGGGACTCTGGAAGGGCATCCATTACCCCAACCTTTACCACTAGAGCGTCTTTTCCCTGTACCACTATAGGAATAAAAGCTACCGGATACCCCTTCACGTCCCCGTGTACACACTTGATATACACAGATCCCTCCGGCATTACCTGGTGGGGCCTCACGTACTCTCCCTGTATCACTGACTGCTTGCATCCCGAGTCTAGGAGAGCCTTGACCATCGTCCCGTTGACGGTAACACTTACGTGATAGGCTCCACCCAGTTCAGCTGAATACATGACGGCCTTGGGTAGGAAGTTGATGTCCATGGGCTCCTCCTGGGTGCGTTTTTGGGGACAAAGGCGGGCGATATGTCCCCACATCCCGCAGTCGAAGCACTGCGGGCCCCGAAAGGGCGCTTCAGCGGGGGATGTTCTGGGAGGCGGTAGTCCCGGAGGAGGACGAATGCGACGTTCCGGCCGGGGTACAGGCCGGATCGGTTTCTCTGGTTCCGACGGGTGTAGGCGGGGTTGTGCACGCGCATAGGTAGTAGCCATTTCCATTGCCTGTAAGGTGGACAACCCGGAGTGTTGTCGGAGCCACCTCTGTGTCCCGTAGGGGAGAGCCTCCAGATACTGCTCAAGATATATTTTGTCCATAATAGCTTCCTTGGAGCTTGTGGTTGGTGTGAGCCACTTGTCGGCGGCAGTCTTCAATCGAAAGAACAGGGTTTTCGGGTTGTCTCCTGGCTGCCCCCGTTCCTTGCGGAAGCGCACCCGATACGCCTCTGTGTCCAACCCCAAATGGTCTAGGATGAGCGCCTTGATTTGTCCATACGGGGTCTGTCCGTCTCCGTTAGCGACCTGGTAGGCTGCCTGGGCCTCTCCGCTCAATAAGGGCGCCAGAAAGAACGGCCATTTCTCCACGGGCCATCCGCACGCCAGGGCCACCCGCTCAAAATTCGTAAGGAAAGCGTCAGGATCCTCACCGGCCACATATTTTTGCAATGATATACCGGCTGGGGTCGCAGGGGGTCGGCTCTCCCTCACCGGGGCTCCTGTGGCACTGGCGGCACCGCGCACCCCCTCGAGTTGGCTGACAACCGTCGTTCTGAAGGTATCTCTGTCCAGTTGGGCTGCGGCCAGCTGTTGTTCCACCACCCAACCTAACTGCTCTTGACCTTTCACCAAGGCTTGTAGCATGTCCTCCATCTTTGTTTCCTGGATGGGCTCTTCGATTATGCCCGCATTCTCCACCACTTGTGGGGTTTCAGCTAGCCTGTGGGTGGGATCGTCGAATAAATCAAGAGAGATCGGGGTTTTGGGAAGAGCGGGTTTTATTCCGATGTACAGTCTCCTTTTAACAACAGGTATTCGGTAAAACGGTAGGGGGTTTGCTGCTTCTTCCGCCGCCTCTCGCTCTCCACTCCGCCTCCTTGTCTCCCGGTGCCTGCTGGGCGTTGTAGTCCGAGCTTCCGCCGTGGTCAGGATGATGTCGGGTGGGGCTCCGCCCGACGTGCAGCAAAGGAAAGGAAAGCAGCGTTACTCAGGTGTCCCAGCACATTTAGTGAGAGGAAGGGGATGTGAGGGAAACACACGTGTAGTTAACTACCCCTCGGTAAGTGTGGGATGGTGAGGGAACCAAGAAACAGTCCAGAGGGGGAAAGATGTTAACGCTGTCCCCTAGGGTCACGGAGGTTTTCCCAGAGTCCGTCCAGCCCAACCCAGGAAGCGGGACCGTACCTGTCCTAGCCACACTTCTCGGGAAGCGTGGCTGGGCGATGCGCCTTCTCGGTGGCCTCCTGGCGTGTCGCTGCAGTCTAGGCGGTCTCCTCCTGTCCTTGCTCTGGGTCCGTCCGGGTCTCGCCTCGTCCCGCTTGGGTCGGTGTTTCTTCCTTTCTCAGCCCCGTCCTCGGGTCTCTTCCACTCTCCTCCGTCCAGGCTCGACTTCCTCCCGTCTCCTTCGTCGATCCGCCACCACTCTTCTCCGTCTTCACTCCTTCGCCACTCCGCTCCGTCCTCGCTCTCCAGTCTCCACTCTCCGCCGCCAGGTGTAACACACACCTGTCCAGGGGCCGGGCCGGTATTTAAGGAGTGGTTTTGGACAGATTCCTGCTCTGCTGCCGCCCATTTAAAGGTACAGGGTTCCTCGCATTCCATCACCGGCAGACAGCTGACCACATCCGCGGTCTTCCAGGCGTCGGCATGCTGAAACAACAGAGGAGAGACATGAAAAGGTAGGCCAGGGGGACCCGTGTCCGGGTCCCCCGCGTCACATAACTATACAAGCACATGTCTCAAGGACCCATGAAGAGCAACTTACAGCCACACATCTGATGTTGGAAGACTTGGAAAATGAGTTTCCTCCTTTCCCTTTTCTATCAGCCTATCTATCTTTGTTACCTGTCATGTTGCAAATAAGAGGCCAATCAAGAACCCCCACGTCGCTGTAGCTGATAAAGGGGATTTGGGGGTGGGTTCATGACCCCCCTGACGGTAATGTGTGGACAGACTGCCCACAAACAGAAAGTTGGTGTTCAAGTAAATAAATCGTAGGGGCATATTCACAAGGAGCTATCGCCGAGTTAACAGCACTTTATCACAGCCAAAGTCGCAATAAATTCATCACCCCATTCTGAAGCTGGTGCTAACAGCTCATAGCACCAGTTTACCCGTGATAGCAGCCTAAAAAAAAATTGCCACAGACCACCCCGGCAACTATCGCTAATGAGATGCAGAGCAGGCGTTCCCGTGCAAAAAGCTGCGACAACACCACTCTGCAACATTCACAACGACCAGCCAGATCGGCGGTAAGACCCCAAAACATGTGATAAGGCATGTTAGCAGCAGGAAACTAACACCTGCTCTGACCTGGTGTAAAGTTGGACCACAGCCAGCACCACAAAAGGGAGGCCAGCCCAGAGCCACACCTGAAGAACAAAAGATGCCATGGAGCCACTGAACATGCTGCCCGGACACCCTAGAGGGCCACAACACCTACCGCCACCACCCCCAGGACCACCCTCCACCTCCCCCGACCCCCCCGGACCAACACCAAGGCAGCGCAGTCAAAGACAGCGACCCTCCAAAAATGCACCAACCTCACAGACCCAACACCAGAGAATGTCATTGCCCACCACAGCCGCAAAAGGACAACCATCCTCCGCATCCTGACCACCATTGTACACAGGCTGACGGTACCAACACAGCAGACAACCAACATCCCACCTCAGACCAAGCTGCTCGCTGTGATGTACCTGTTGGGGTACCCTCCAACCAACATCCGCACGAGTCGGAGGAGTCACACAGCCAACCCAATACAAGTCCCTCACAACGGTCAAGGATGACACCATCAGCTTGGTACCCCACTATCTATACTTCCCACACACTGCGCAGGAACAGCCGGAGAACAAGCAAGGCATCTACGCCACAGCTGGCTTCCGTCATGTGTCAGGGAGCAATTGACTGCACACATGTCCTACTTGTTCCCCCTGGCAACACTGCACACAATAAGCGCAACAGAAAGTGCATGTATCCCACCAATGTCCAGGCAATATTGGACCACCAAAGAATCCCCGCCAACGTCACCGCCAACCCCCAGGCAGTGTGCATGAGCCCTACACCTTCCGACAGTCCATCATCAACCTGCACTACCAGGATGGCACCCACGGAAATCCACTGCTTGTTGGCCAATATCAAATGAAAACACCACAAACCTCAACTCCACCAGTATGCAACTCACAACACAGGAAATGCACACGTCACAAGCTCACATACAACATGCACACCCACCAGACACGACAGAACAAGTTACTGTGGGAACCTGGGCCAGCAAGGTATATTAGGCATTAACGACATGGCACCTCAGCCACACAATAGCAGGATGTGGGAAGAAGTGGACCCCAGGCATGTGCGAAGGAGGCAAGTGACCCATGAATGAGAATGTACACAATGCCAAGTGTGGCATGGATGTGCTGGACAGACTACAGTATGCAGACCACACACATCCATGTCGACACACATCGCTGGTGTTTGGAGTGTAGTTGACAGTGGACGCAACCATGTCACCCTGTCAGTGGGGAAGAACACGGAAATGTAGCTTGTTACTTTCCCCCATAAGCGTGAGTGGAGTGGGCTGGCCCGGCGTATGCCCGACCAATGTAGGGATGTGAATAAAAGGCACGTAACTCTGGGTGGGGTCCCCTTCCGGAATACCCATTGTCTCTAGCCAGGGCGGTGCCTCTCACCCCGCCACATGGACGACGCCATAAGCAGAGTAGCCAGCGATCTATTGCACCTTCTGCATCCTGGGACGCTGGTCCACAGACCCGTCTTGCCCGCCCTTGCACACCCAGGTCTCAATGCCCACCTGTCGACACCGACGTGTGTTGAAGAGGGCCCACCACATGCCGGTGCAATCTCCAAGCCCGAGGCGTGCGACCTTGGCAGCCCCCTCAGACCATCACGGCCTCCGCAACACAGTACTCCACCGGCATGCACAGCCGACAAGTAGGTCACACATTTGAAACTGAGTCTTGATTACACTATGATTGAGGATGATGTTTATGGCTGAGCTGAAGCATCGACATGTAGCTTTGTCGTCACCCACTCAATTCATAAGGGGAGTGGCCTGGGCCGTCGTACGCAGAGGCAATATGGGTGTGTGACTGCTATTTGCGCGCCCCTGGGCATGGTTCTGTATCGTGAATGTGCATCTGCATATGTCTCTATGGCAGTGTGGGTCTCCTTTGTGGGGTGTAGGTGGTCCCTGAAGGATAATAGACACCAACGTATGTGATCTAGTTCGCCTTCCATGAGTTTGTACCCCGCCCACACCTGTTCGGCCACCTCCTTTTAGCGTGCTGACACCTGGCATTGGGGTGACATGTGTGGGTGGGTGAAGTGTCGTGAGCCAGCTGTGCATGCGGGTTCTTCCTGCTGTGTGGTCTGTTGCAGGGTCTGTGTTCTCCTCTACGTAACTTGGCTGCCTGGGTCCTGGTCGGGTTGTGCGGGATGTCCATGGGTTGTTGTAGGGTGTTGGTGTCAAAGGTGTGGTGGTCCTCTCCGGCATCACAGATGTGTTGCCTTCTGTGCACTGCTGGAGGTGTTGTGTGTCCCTCTGCAATGTGAAGGGGAGATGCATGTTGACATTGTGTTGACATGTATGTTGGTGCATTGTCCTTGTTTACATGCAAACTGTATGACAATGTACATTGTGACTGTTTGGGAGGTGCTGAATATTATTATTATTATTATTTAAGAAGCTTGTAAAGCGCACGGCTACCCCCAGAAGGGGGTGTCCCGGCGCTAGAGATTACTGATCATTGGAAGAATTATGTTAAGCAGTAGTGAACAGCCAAGTCTTGAGTTTGCGACGGAACACTTGTTCCGACTCACAGAACCTTAGATCTAAAGGGAGGGTGTTCCAGAGCTTGGCAGCAGCTACTCCAAACGTTCTTCCCCCACACCTGGAGCGGCGGAATCTTGGTACCACTAGAAGACGCAGGCTGTTGGATCTCAAAGATCTAGATGATAAAGATAATTTGAGTCTTTTTCTCAAATAAACCGGGCCCAAGTCATTAATGGCACGGAAGGCGAGGATCAGAACTTTGAACTGTATACGGCAGGAGATGGGTAGCCAGTGTAGTTCTTTCCGATACGCTGCTACAGAATGGCGGAGAGGGATGTTTCCGATTAGTCTAGCCGCTGCATTTTGAACTACTTGTAACCTTTCAATAAGGTACAAGGGGGCGCCGGCATATAGACTATTTGAATAGTCAAGGTGTGACGTAATCAGAGCATGGACAATAGTTTTACGTGAGTCCAAAGGAAGGTACGGAAAGATCTTCTTGATCATACGGAGTTTGCCAAAACAAACAGAGGTAACCTTATTGATCTGGGCCTTGTGAGACATGGCATTATCAAATTGAAAGCCCAGGTTACGGGCCGACTGGACAGGGGTCGGGGGGGGGGATTCAAAATAGTAGGCCACCAGAGAGTCGCAGAAAGAGTAGTTTTTAGATTAAAAAACAAAACCTCCGTTTTGTCGGTGTTCAAGACCAGGTGGTTAGAGGCCATCCAGGAACAGATGTTGCTAAGGCAGTTGCGGAAATTAGAAAAATGGGAGTCAGAGTGGTCTCTAAAAGAAAACACAAGCTGAGTATCATCAGCATAGGAAACCACTCTGACCCCCATGCCTCAACCACCCTAGCAAGCGGGCCTAGATAAACATTGAATAGGAGAGGGCTCAGGGCAGAACCCTGAGGCACTCCACACAGAAGGGGTTTATCCTCTGATTGAAAGGGCCGAAGGAGTACTCTCTGCGACCGCCCCGTAAGGAACGGTCTTATCCAGGTAAGTACAGTGCCTCCGATTCCCAACTGCTGTAAGCGGTCTAATAGAATATTGTGAGACACAGTGTCAAAAGCGGCGCACAGGTCGAGGAGGACCAACATGGCCTCCTCACCTCTGTCCACACACTCACGTATTGTCTCAGATACTTCCAATAAAGCAGTCTCTGTGCTGAAACCCGCTCTAAAACCCGACTGGGAGTCATGCAACAGGTGGTTTATTTCAAGATAGTGGGCCAATTGCCTCTGCACCACCTTCTCCAGGATTTTAGCAGGTTTGGGCAGGAGGGATATTGGGCGATAGCTGCTGAATTGTAAAGGATCAGCATCCGCTTTTTTTAAAATGGGCACCAGTAAGGCCTGTTTCCACACTGTAGGGAAATGACCCAGATTTAAAGAGGTGTTCCAAAGAGAGAGAAGGGGAGTAATGAGAACCGGTGCAAGATTGCCCATCACCTTGGCGGGGACTGGATCCAACGGTGATCCTGAACTAACTTGAACAAGTAGCTCAGTAGCGGTCTCTGACGTAAGCTCTTCAAAAACATTCAATGAGGATAGCTGAAGATCCGACTCAACAGTTGGCAAAGGGGACAAGGCAGGATCAAATGAAGAGGATAACTTCAAAATTTTGTCCTGAAAAAAGTCAGAGAGCCCGTTACATAAGGTCTGACTAGGGGCACTCTGGGTCTTTATAGCAGGGGGGTGGACAAAATCCTTCACTATCTTAAATAGGGCTTTGGTGGAATTCTCAGCTTCGTTAATAAGCTGTGTGAAGTATCCTCTCATCGTAGCTCGTTTTAATTTTTGGAATTTATTCAAAGCAGCTTTATAGATAGTTTTGGACTCAACATCATAGGTCCGCCGCCAAATGCGCTCAAGCTGCTTACAACGGCTCTTTTCCTCCCGCAGAGAAGGAGAGAACCAAGGAGCAGATGGTCGGGATCTAGCAGACGCAATAGGGGCGAGAGGGGCAATAACATCAAGGGCGTCAATGATAGCAGTATTGTATCTAACTACTTCCTCATTGAGATCTGTATAAGAATCAAACTGATAAGAAAAACAGGGGTCAATTGTATCACAAGTGAAAGGGAAGGAGGAAATGGTCAGACCAAGTGAGGGGTATTGCTGGAAGGGAGGTGATACCGGAATGATTAGTGAAAATTAGGTCAAGAGTATGACCCGCTAAGTGTGTGGGGCCCTTAATTAATTGGGGCAAAGTTAATCCACACATAAAATCAATCAAAAATGAAGCTTGCGTGCAGGAAGGGTTGTCAACATGTAAGTTGAAATCTCCTAGCACAGTGAAATAAGTATGTTTTAAGGAGAGATCAGCTATTAAATGCAACAGGGTGGTAAGTGAGGAAGGAGACGCAGTAGGTGGGTTATATACTAAAGTACCTGCTAAGATAATCCTAGTAGAGTCTGAAATTGTAAAGTACATAGCTTCAATAAGCCCTAGGTTCGTAAGTCTCTTGACTGTTAAATTAAAATGTGATTTTAAAATAATAGCAAGACCCCCTCCGGTTTTGTCATTTTCACGATTGATACTAGTCAATCGATAGCCGGGGGGAGTGGCTAAGTATATATCAGGATTGGAAGTATCTTTAATCCATGTTTCTGTAAGAAATAGGATGTCCCAATTCTGCGTATCAAGAGATAGCCAAATCTCATTAGTATGACGAGGCAGAGAGCGACAGTTAATTAACGCCGCTTTTAACAACCTCGGGGGCATCTGGGGCTTAGCAGAATACTGCTGCCGGACAGTGTACATTTGGACTACATGACGGATGTGAGGTCGTACGGGTACATTTCCATTTCACAGTTTCCAGCTCTGTCAGATGTAGTAGGCATGTTTCTGTGCATGTGCGGGCCAGTTGTGTCCTCTGGTCTGCAGTGTCAGCTTTGCGCATTGTATCACGTTTTCATCAATGTGGTGTGCTGTTCTTGCTGTGTGTGTGCTGCAGTGTGCCATGGGGGTCAGGGGCATGATCCAGGGTCATTGTGGGTGTGCAGTGTGCTACACATCGTTGTGCATGCATGCCATTGTGCCCATTTCCCCCATCCCCCCAGTCCCTGGTCCTTACTCACTCTGTTGATGCTGTGTCAGGTCCTCTCGAGCTGTGTCCGTACTCCCTACTCCTTGAACCGTCTCCAAACTGATGACTGTGACCTCGGTTTCCTCCAGCTCCTCCTGTGTTGGAGAACTCCCACCTCCTGTCGCCATTGCAGCCATCCTGTTGGCAGTGGGTTTGTGCCTGGTTTAGTTTGTCACATCATGCCAGCAACTCTTGGTCTCCTTGATTGCCCTCCTCGGAACTCTGACTGCATTCCAGGTGGTCTAGCTGTGGGTCAGTTGATGGTAGTGTTCTGTCACCAACGTGACACTGATCTGTTTTTCTGCGGACTGCACCCCGTCTTCCTCTTCCCCTTGTCCGTGCCCATCCCCGTTGCTCCTTGCTGGTGGTCTGTGGGGGTTGTGGGGTTCGCGTTGGCCTCTGCGCTCGGTCAGGGTGCATCCATGTTGCTACGAGCTTTGGATTGTTTCTGGTGTGTTGTTTCTGTCGTTTTTATGGTGCATGGTGTGGGATTTGCAGGCCTGTCACTGGTTTTCGCTGCTTTTTGTACCGCGATTGGCCTCATTCCAAGATTTTTTGTGTTCGCGTTTTGCATTTCTGCGGCGTGGCGTTGATTTTAACGAGGACATTTGGCGCATTATCTGGAGACTATCACATGGCACCGCTGTGTTGAGAATGCTTGGTTAACACTGCATAATTTTCCTGCTATAGACTGCGATGTTGGAAGTTGTGTTATGTTACTTTTGCGATGGTTATCACACGTTCTTGAGAATATGCCCAGTAGTGTGAGAGCAAAGTCTGACCTAGAAACAGGAACATTTCCCAAAAAGAAGCTCCTGCCAGAAAGCTCTCAGACTTCTACGCACAGAAAGGATTAACGGAGAAATAACATGCATCATGTAATCCTTTCGACTGTCACGCACTGTATGTTAGTAGTACACACATAGGCAAGGAAGTGAATAGCAATAATGAACCGCCTTCTTCTTTCCAGCCACTAGATGTCCCTGATGACTGTCTTATGGAACAGAGTAAAATAGGAATTAGATCACCTGACGCATCAGTGAAATAAATTTGCAACATACCTTTCCATGCTATCGTTTATTTAACCATATAAATTATATGCATATGTTTAATAGATCACGATCTAATGTCGGGATATACAATAGATGTAAATCTTAGATATATTCATCTGATAATTATGGAACCCGATTTTTCGAAATTCCTGAACACTGTTTTTGTTAAAATGAAGAAGAGTGAGTTGAATAGTATTTTCTTGCAACACGGATCTATGGCAAATAAACACTACACAAAGTATATTTTCAAGCATTTTTGTTAATCACAGTTTGACAATAAAGTAAACATACAATTATATAAAACGCTATTCTCCAATAATTAAAAGAGCAAGACAAAATATTATAACATCACACATTGCCTTAAAAGTGAAAAGTTAAGCCACTGATACTGACATTTTTTCCAGCTAAAGACTGTATTTATCAAGAAGACTAGTTTATGATAGTCGCTAGAATTTTCAACTCACATGATACGACACATTCCCCCTGAAGTCCCACGCCAGGAAATGTCGAATGAAAGGGGGCTCACCTCACACACACCTCCAGACACACACTAGAGGAGCGCAAGATACTAACTAGAATTTTCACAGCAGCACAGAACGACTACGATGGATTGATTGGAAGGCTTTTTTGGACTGGGAAAGGTCAACAGATTGCTGATTGGGAAAAGTCTGCATTCTGTGGGGTGGTAGTAAGACGTGCAATAATAGAGGTCTACTACTGTGCTGGTCATATACGCTTGGAAAACAGATTAGAGCTACAAAAGGGGCATACATACACCCAACAACCTCAAGTTTAGTGGTAACCCCAGAAAGCAAAGTTATTGGTCACCTGAATCATCTTTGAAGATAAGAAATGTGATTAAATTAATTTAGAGCCTCTAGCATGGACTCATGCAGAGACTCACACCCTTCGAGGACTCCCGATTCGAAGGATCCTCCACACCGGTGGCGAATGCTGGGAGACCTTCCTGCTTAATGTAAAAGCCAAAAATGATACACGTCCATCCCGTCCCCCCGAAAAATACACTTACTTTCATGGTATTTCGAATGGGGCCTGTTGGCATGCGTAGAGGGGAGTGCCTCTTCTACAATAAAAAGAAACGCTTTGAGACCTGTTGGTGAGTTGGCGCGATATAAAACCCAGATACAAATACAAATACAAAATACGAGAGAGGTCAACTGGTTGCAGCCACACGTGTATCTCATTCTATCAAACCCTTCCCAGCGCACATGGTTGGCCCCTCCTGTATATGCTGCGCTCCCATTGCACTACTCAACCTGGGCGGGGGGGGGCCCTCTCCCTTCCTCCTCCACCCTCCCCCTCCCTCTCTATCCCCTCAGTGACATGACTACACATGGTTATTTGTTCTTCACATCTGGTGACACTTTCCTACACCATGACTTCAGACGTTTCACTTCTTCAGTGCAGTCTCATGAGCTT
The DNA here is from genome assembly GCF_964261635.1 of Lissotriton helveticus. NCBI lineage: Eukaryota > Metazoa > Chordata > Amphibia > Caudata > Salamandridae > Lissotriton > Lissotriton helveticus. Next base: position 487,975,793 of record NC_136067.1, on the reverse strand, counting down.
GTTTCTTTTCTTCTGATGTTTTGTTTCATATAAGTGTTTATTATTAATAATAATTTTTTTATGACATTTACAAAACGTGCTTGACCTGCTGCCGTTGTTGTTGACTGATATATGGCTTTCATATGCGTGCATGTTGCGGCAACTCACTGCCGGCAGCGATAATTGTAGCAGCTATCTCATTTTATGTAAGCGTGGGCCGAGTTTCGCTATGTGGAACTCCGCGAAGTGCAAAAAAAACTCTGCCGTGCTACCAGAGCTCCCCAAGCGGCGGAGTTTTTTAGATAAATGCAATTCGCAATGATTTTAAGTGCCAGGTGCTTGTCTACACTGTGCAATCATCGCGAACAGCACCGTACACAGTGCAAGCGGGAACTGCTTCCTTTCTGCCGCTTGAATAGATTTTTACTCGAGCTGCAGCTTTCTCAAAGTGGACGGTTTCTCAACGAGAGTGGTTGCGAGCATTCGTGAGTGTTTGCAAGCATACGAGACCACTCGCAATGAGAAATCTGACCGCCCGCGTTGAGAAATCTCGCCAGGTGGTTGATTTTTCACGCTTGCCAACTTGATGATGACGATCACGAACGAGGAAAAATCTCGCCGGCAGGTGGATTTTCCTCGCTTACCACCTTGACATTGATAAACGTGAGCAAGGGAAAAAAACTCCGCTACGCGGAGCAGAGTTTTTGCGGAACTCTGCGAGCTCTGCGTAATGCGGAGTGCAGAAAACTCCACAAACTCCGTGAGAAAAACCAAGAAACAATGAGATTGATAAAGAAATAAAAGACGTTTAAGACTCCATAATAGAAGTGACTAAGGATACGGAAGTTCAAAATATTCATACAGATGACTTTACACATGAAAGAAGCTATGTAGGATTTGCAAAAAGATTTGCGAAACCTACGTATTCCTTAATTGCGAATCGCAAAGTGCGATTCGCAATTAAGGAAACCCTCCCCATTCATTCCTATTGGCCAAGAGGCCCATAGGAATGAATGGGAAGACATTCTCAATTTGCGATTAGCAATTAGAGAATCACAAATTGAGAATGCAATTTCAAGGTTGCAAGGGTGTCAAAAGGGCACCCGGTAGCACCCCTGAAATAAGCATGGGTGCAGAAAAATGCAAATAAATTAATTTTTCAAAGAAGTTGATGGTAATTAGCGATTCCTTAAGGCCAAATTGCACTTTTTCTGTGCTTCTTACATTGCATTTAAGGAATCGTAATTTGCGATTCCTTAAATGCAATCGCAAAATAGGGAATAGCAAATTTAGCGATTCCTTTTTTTGCGAGGCAGTTTTTCATTAATACATACCACTAAGCCCAATTGTGATCGCAAAGGCCGAAATTCACAGAATTACGGCGTTTGCGATCGCAATTTGGAATGATACACATGGCCCCTAGTTCCCTAATTTACGAGGTTACCAGTAGTTCATTCTATTGTTACCTCCAGGTTGGACTATACTAACATATTCTGCTTGGGTCTACCAAATATCTCCTGCATCGGCTACAGATGGTGCAAAATGCTGCAGCCAGGCTCCTGTTAGGAAGTCCAAGGCTGGAATCCATCTCTGAACAATAATAAAATCTTCACTGACTCCGTGCTCATCTGTGCTTTCAATGTAAATGCCTGCTTTTCATTTTCACAGCGGTGCTCAACAGTGGCTCTTGTTTTCTGAGAAACAGAATCCAAGCCTATCATCCTACTAGAACACTTCGATCCGAAAGCAAATTTCAACTGACAGTCCCAAGAATCTGTCGACCTCGCCTAGGTGGTCCAACTTTTTCTTTCTTAGCCCACTGGTTATGGCATGCTTTACCTTTAAAATGCGAGAAATAAATCAATCAACTTTCAACAATTTAAGACTTGGCTGTTTCAGTCAGTCCAGTAGGCCCTTGTTGAGAGATTGACTTTAGTCCATAAGCGTTGGGTTGTCCACCTGACAGTTGTGCGCTTTATAAATATTTCATTTATTCATCCATTCATTATGCTCATGCCAAACAGGGTAAATATATAGTTGCAGTCTCTAGACATATATGAGATCCTAATAGAAAGAGGTTATAAATCCTAAAATAATAAACGTTTAAATGAGTAGCCCCAAAACAGAGTAGTTATCGTTAGAATCACTTTTTATCCAGTACAATAGCACCTAAAAGCAGGTTGTGATGCAGTCAGTGTTTTTTTAAAGGACAAATTACAACATAGTGTATCAATGAGAAGTAGTAACAACTATTAACAACTAGCAACACGTATACGAAGGCACCTTTGTAGACTGAAATGAGAACAAATAGAGGAGTTGTTCTATTACATTCCACTAAAAGTCTTAAAACAAATCAGATGAGGTGAACATAGAAGTTAATAAACTTCAGTTCTTTGAAATACTGAAAAGAAGTATACAGTAAAAAGTGAATATGGACAGAATGACACAGACAACATTCATTGTTAAAATGAAAGTCAAAAACAAAGTGTTTCACTGATATATCATCAGAACAGTAGAAGGAAAAGATTTTCATGAATTTTGTTTTGAATTTAACACAACTCCCCAAACTGAGGAGGTAGCATGAAGTCGTAATAAATAACGTTTTTTAAAAGAAATCGGATACTCCAGATCTCTATGAAGAAGATAGTGTGGCTTCAGTTTAGCAAAACAGTTATGGAAACGAAAATGAGGAACTAATAAAAGCTCTGAAAATATTTAAGGGCAAAGGGCGTGATGGAAAGCCCAGTGAGATTTTGTGAAGAATTAGTACTAGAAAATATTTCTCAAACTGTTAGGGAAAGTGATATTAAACAAAAAAGACAGCATGATGCATCTATCATTGTATTGCTTAGGGAGGAATGCAGTCTGAAAATAAGTTTGTTATAAATGACAATGTATTTGTAAAATTCCAGTAATTAGGGTACATCTCAGATTGCCTAAGAAATAAAGTGCTACCGAAAACTGTTATGGAAGGCCAATAGGGTTCAAAATTGAAAGGAGCTTTATAGGTAGCAGTTTGAAAAGAGCATTGCTAAACATTGCAAACAACGAGGGAAAACCATGTATAACTTTCATTTTGGATTCTGAAAAAGCTTTTGATCGGTTTGGATGAGGCTTTCCCGAGGCAGTATCAACCACAAACTTTGGAATCCAGTTCCCACACATCAATCACTATATATACCTGGCATATTGAAAATGAAGAGGAATACAACAGAGATGTAATTCTTACCCCTATTGTTTACAATATTTATTCATTTGAACGGGTTAAAGTAGTGTCCGAGATTCAGCATAACCAATCACTGAAGACTGTCAACCAATTGGAAACCCTGGCGGGAGAAACGAAGAGGAATTGGAGCCTGGATGACCAGAGGAAGAAATGCCACCGACAAAGGTCACTCCAATGACATCTGAGGAAATGATCTGAGGTATGGACAGAACTCACGGACACTCAAGTAACATGCGAGGAGATGCCATAACAGCGGCTGGTAGCCGTACAAAACCTTTGCCGCTGGTCCACGCCCGAGCATTGTAGGGCAGTTGAACAGTACAACCAGTACAGACCTTTTTGAGACATATGTCTCCTTTTTCACTGTGAAGGGTTCTCCTTTAATTTGAGTTCTCAAGTCTGCAACAGGAAGGATAGTTTTCAGATTTTCTAACATAGCTTATACCTGTTTTTTTCTTTCTTAGATAGTTTACAGGGGAGCTAGTGCACGTTTCCAAACAAATTAATCTTACTATGTGCTTGGTTTTGAGGATTGAATCTTGTTAACATGTTTAAATCTTCACTTATGATCATTCCTATAAGATTATTGGATAGCCGGAGGAGCACTTTGTTTCACAGTGATGTTGGTGGTTCAGGGCTGGATGTGGTGGGCACATTTATGATGATGAGATTTTTAGTATTTTTTATCCTTTTTGTGGTGATAAATGAATGTGAAACGACACTTGTATTCAAATGAATCTTTCAGTTTCGTGATTTTGTGTCACTCTATTCTGAGTCTGGCTCCCCCATTGAGTCTCAGTTTAATAATTCATCCTGTCCTATGGATCTGGCAACCATTTTAGTCTGCAAGCCTGATCAACAGGGTCTTCCTCCTTGGGGGATTCAGAGCTCTTGGGGATGGGAACATTTGTTTGCAGGACCTGATTGCAATGAGTCTCTAGAGTGTTAGTTTTTTTTCCAGATGTTATTCGTTGGCTACCTCTTCTGAGTTTGGTTTGTTCCTTGGTATGTATGGTTTGTCCTCTGTATTGCACTAATTTGATTTCTTATTATAGTTGTAGAGTGTTAACTCTTAGGAAATTATTTATTTTATTCAGCCTTCTGATTTTCTGCTCAATTTTGCTTAAGTGGGTATAAATCAATGTCTTCCGGTTAGTTCTTATTCATGCTCTTGGTGCTAATGACCAAGGGCCAGATGTACAAGCTTTCCATTTTGCGAATCGCAAATTGCGCTCTGTTTGCGATTCCCAATGGGGTCGCAAATGACCTGCTTCATTAATATTCATGAGGCAGGTTGCAAATTTGCAACACTATTGGGATGGCAGCACTGACAGGAACGGTGGCCTGCTAGGGTCAACAGACCACTACGTCTGTGACTGCTTTTTAAATAAATGCAAAAAGAACAATTGGTGGACAGAATGCAGAACAATGTCATACATTCACCCCAGAACAGAGATCTGGGCCTAAATCCATCGTTGTTTTGCTCACCATGCCATTCCAGTTTGGCCCCAGTGATATGCAAATATGACGGCGGGCCACTAGTGCGAGGGGGGCCATGTAGACGTTAAACAGCGTCGGGCTGAGGGATGAGCCCTGGGGGAGGTGGCAGATGATGTCGGTGGCTTCGGATCGGAAGGGTGGGAGGCGGACGCTCTGGGTTCTGCCGGTGAGGAAGGACGTGGTTCAGTCGAGGGCCTTCTCTTGGATTTCGGCTTCTAGGAGGCGTATCTTTAGAGTGCAATGGCAGACCGTGTCGAAGGCGGCTGACAGGTCGAGGAGGATGAGGGTTGATGTTTCGCCGTTGTATAGTTGGCGCCTGATTTCGTCTGTGGCGGCGATGAGGGATGTCTCGGTGCTGTGGTTTCGTCTGAATCCGGACTGGGATGGGTCCAAGATGTTGATTTCTTGCAGGTAGCAGGTCAGTTGCATGTTGACGATTTTCTCGATGACCTTTGCCGGGAACGGGAGCAGGGAGATGGGCTGGAAGTTCTTGAGTTCCTTGGGGTCTGCTTCGGGCTTCTTGAGGAGGGCGTTGATTTCGGTGTGCTTACAGCTTTCCGGGAATGTCGCTGTTTCAAAGGAGATGTTGATGACCTTCCGTAGTTGGGGTGCGATGGCTGAGTCTGCTTTGTTGAATACGTGGTGTGGATGTCTCGTCGTCGTTGACGATGGACCAGGAGGTCAGGCGGTTGGCGCTGGTGGTGTTCATACAGGGGGGTGGAGTCTGGCGTTGTCGGGGCAGTCGTGGTCTTGAAGCTGTCGTGGATGTCAGCGATCTTGCGGTGGAAGAAGATGGCTAGTGATCCGCACAGTTCTTGTGAGGGCGGGATGTATAATTTTAAGTATAAACTATTTATTGTTGTTTTGTTATGTATTGTATGCTGCTTTTAAGATCATGAAGATCAAATTAAGCTTACCCCCATCGTTAATGAGGACCAAAGGAAGGTGAATGATGTTGGGAAAATATGTCCCCATATTTTAGGAACTGGGAGCAATCACATATCGGTCACATGAGTTGTTTTTCTTGCTTGCCTTTTTCTTATAATTTGCTTGGTAAAATTAGGCTGATGCTTAAGTTTAAAAAAGATAAGGAAACAAATTAGAAGGGGAATTTAAATAAGAAGGCAACATTGAACATAGAGAATGGAATCAGTTTTTAGGTTGAAAATGTTGTCCAAAAGAAGGGTAGGTGCCTCAAGCACAGGCATGTTAAACGAAAGGGTATTTTGCTGAGAAGAGCAATTACAATTATTTAAGCTTTTATTTGAAAAATATTCATATACTGAACTTCTGTATAGGGTAAGAAATGGATGTTCAGTAACATATATCCCAGAAAAGCAGAATTTTATGAAAAATATTTAATCAAAATAAATCAACATTTAAACTACTTGAAAATTAATAGATTAGAATAGGAATGTAAAAGGCTTAAATCGCTAGAATCCCTAAAATCCCTGTATTATTTGAAGATTGGAAAAATGCATTTTCTTTTTATTCAAGAAATACATTTGAAAACCAATCAGGCAAATTATTTGGATTTAAGGTCAATCTATAAAGTATTCAGAAACACTTTCAAGGGTACGATGGCTCAATAAAATGATAAATCCTAAAATGGAAAAATAGGCAATAAATTAACCAGATAAAACGAAAATGAATACATAAAGGAGCACATTTCTTTAGAGTATAAAAATCTATTCTCTCAACAGCATATTAATAAATGAATTCTATCATTAAGAAATTCACTGTGTTAATCTGCATAGTTTAATTTAAGCAATAATTATGCATTACAGAATTTATAAAAAGGAATTTGAATCAGGCAAATCAACCATTGTGATATTATTAGACCTCTCAGCTGCATTTGCCAATGTGCTCATAAGACACTGATATGTCGGCGAATTGTGGCATGCCACCTTTCACATGTTCGAATAAGGCCTTGAAACAAGGAGTTCCACAGGGCTCAGCCTTCAGCCCTGCATTGCTCCTCTAGCAGAGCTTGTCCGTTTGGTCTAAAAGTAGTGTTATACGCTGATGATGCACAATGTCTTGTTTCTTTTTCGGAGGTACACCATGTACATTCCAATCTTGCATGATTAATGTTGCAAAGTGGATGAAAAGCAGTTGCCTGAAACTTCCTTCGGCCAAATATGAAGTACTACTCTTTAGCTACTCCCCTTCTTTTTGGTCCATGTCTTGTTGGCCATCCGAGTTTGGCACTCCTCCTAGTCCGGATAAGGAGGTCTGGAATCTGGGGGTCAAATTTGATTATAAATTATCTTTTGCGCCTCATGTGAAAGCAGTGAGAAGTGTCTGCTTTGCCCTTTTAATTTTTTTTACAAAGATTCTAAAACTAGGGGCATATGTATGAAAGTTTGGTTTTGCGATTCTCAAAGAACGAATTTTAGAGAATCGCTATTTGAGAATCGCAAAACGAGAATTATGTAGGATTTGCAAAAAGATTTGCGAAACCTACATATTCCTTAATTGCAAATTGCAAAGTGCGATTCGCAATTAAGGAAACCCTCCCCATTCATTCCTATTGGCCAAGAGGCCCATAGGAATGAATGGGAAGACATTCTCAATTTGCGATTAGCAATTAGAGAATCACAAATTGAGAATGCAATTTCAAGGTTGCAAGGGTGTCAAAAGGGCACCCTCTAGCACCCCTGAAATAAGCATGGGTGCAGAAAAATGCAAATAAATTAATTTTTCAAAGAAGTTGATGGTAATTTGCGATTCCTTAAGGCCAAATTGCACTTTTTCTGTGCTTCTTACATTGCATTTAAGGAATCGCAATTTGCGATTCCTTAAATGCAATCGCAAAATAGGGAATAGCAAATTTAGCAATTCCTTTTTTTGCGAGGCAGTTTTTCATTAATACATACCACTAAGCCCAATTGTGATCGCAAAGGCCGAAATTCACAGAATTTCGGCGTTTGCGATCACAATTTGGAATGATACACATGGCCCCTAGTTCCCTAATTTACGAGGTTACCAGTAGTTCATTCTATTATTACCTCCAGGTTGGACTATACTAACATATTCTGCTTGGGTCTACCAAATATCTCCTGCATCGGCTACAGATGGTGCAAAATGCTGCAGCCAGGCTCCTGTTTTGAAGTCCAAGGCTGGAATCCATCTCTGAACAATAATAAAATCTCCACTGACTCCGTGCTCATCTGTGCTTTCAATGTAAATGCCTGCTTTTCATTTTCACAGCGGTGCACAACAGTGGCTCTTGTTTTCTGAGAAACAGAATCCAAGCCTATCATCCTACTAGAACACTTCGATCCGAAAGCAAATTTCAACTGACAGTCCCAAGAATCTGTCGACCTCGCCTAGGTGGTCCAACTTTTTCTTTCGTAGCCCACTGGTTATGGCATGCTTTACCTTTAAAATGCGAGAAATAAACCAATCAACTTTCAACAATTTAAGACTTGGCTGTTTCAGTCAGTCTTGTAGGCCCTTGTTGAGAGATCGACTTTAGCCCATAAGCGTTGGGTTGTCCACCTGACAGTTGTGCGCTTTATAAATATTTCATTTATTCATCCATTCATTATGCTCATGCCAAATAGGGTAAATATATAGTTGCAGTCTCTAGACATATATGAGATCCTAATAGAAAGAGGTTATGAATCCTAAAACAATAAACGTTTAAATGAGTAGCCCCAAAACAGAGTAGTTATTGTTAGAATCACTTTTTATCCAGTACAATAGCACCTAAAAGCAGGTTGTGATGCAGTCAATGTTTTTTAAAGGACAAATTACAACATAGTGTATAAATGAGATTTCAAAGTAGTAACAACTATTAACAACTAGCAACACGTATACGAAGGCACCTTTGTAGACTGAAATGAGAACAAATAGAGGAGTTGTTCCATTACATTCCACTAAAAGTCTTAAAACAAATCAGATGAGGTGAACATAGAAGTTAATAAACTTCAGTTCTTTGAAATACTGAAAAGAAGTATAAAGTAAAAAGTGAATATGGACAGAATGACACAGACAACATTCATTGTTAAAATGAAAGTCAAGAACAAAGTGTTTCACTGATATATCATCAGAACAGTAGAAGGAAAAGATGTTCATGAATTTTGTTTTGAATTTAACACAACTCCCCAAACTGAGGAGGAAGCATGGAGTCGTAATAAATAACGTTTTTTTTTAAAAAAATCGGATACTCCAGATCTCTATGAAGAAGATAGTGTGGCTTCAGTTTAGCAAAACAGTTATGGAAACGAAAATGAGGGCCTAATAAAAGCTCTGAAAATATTTAAGGCCAAAGGGCGTGATGGAAACCCCAGTGAGGTTTTGTGAAGAATTAGTACTAGAAAATATTTCTCAAACTGTTAGGGAAAGTGATATTAAACAAAAAAGACAGCATGATGCGTCTATCATTGTATTTCTTAGGGAGGAATGCAGTCTGAAAATAAGTTTGTTATAAATGACAATGTATTTCTTAAATTCCAGTAATTAGGGTACATCTCAGATTGCCTAAGAAATAAAGTGCTACCGAAAACTATTATGGAAGGCCAATAGGGTTCAAAATTGAAAGGAGCTTTATAGGTAGCAGTTTGAAAAGAGCATTGCTAAACATTGCAAACAACGAGGGAAAACCATGTATAACTTTCATTTTGGATTCTGAAAAAGCTTTTGATCGGTTTGGATGAGGCTTTCCCGAGGCAGTATCAACCACAAACTTTGGAATCCAGTTCCCACACATCAATCACTATATATACCTGGCGTATTGAAAATGAAGAGGAATACAACAGAGATGTAATTCGTACCCCTATTGTTTACAATATTTATTCATTTGAACGGGTTAAAGTAGTGTCCGAGATTCAGCATAACCAGTCACTGAAGACTGTCAACCAATAGGAAACCCTGGCGGGAGAAACGAAGAGGAATTGAAGCCTGGATGACCAGAGGAAGTAATGCCACCGACAAAGGTCACTCCAATGACATCTGAGGAAATGATCTGAGGTATGGACAGAACTCACGGACACTCAAGTAACATGCGAGGAGATGCCATAACAGCGGCTGGTAGCCGTACAAAACCTTTGCCGCTGGTCCACGCCCGAGCATTGTAGGGCAGTTGAACAGTACAACCAGTACAGACCTTTTTGAGACATATGTCTCCTTTTTCACTGTGAAGGGTTCTCCTTTAATTTGAGTTCTCAAGTCTGCAACAGGAAGGATAGTTTTCAGATTTTCTAACATAGCTTATACCTGTTTTTTTCTTTCTTAGATAGTTTACAGGGGAGCTAGTGCACGTTTCCAAACACATTAATCTTACTATGTGCTTGGTTTTGAGGATTGAATCTTGTTAACATGTTTAAATCTTCACTTATGATCATTCCTGTAAGATTATTGGATAGCCGGTGGAGCACTTTGTTTCACAGTGATGTTGGTGGTTCAGGGCTGGATGTGGTGGGCACATTTATGATGAAGAGATTTTTAGTATTTTTTATCCTTTTTGTGGTGATAAATGAATGTGAAACGACACTTGTATTCAAATGAATCTTTCAGTTTCGTGATTTTGTCTCACTCTATTCTGAGTCTGGCTCCCCCATCGAGTCTCAGTTTAATAATTCATCCTGTCCTATGGATCTGGCAACCATTTTAGTCTGCAAGCCTGATCAACAGGGTCTTCCTCCTTGGGGGATTCAGAGCTCTTGGGGATGGGAACATTTGTTTGCAGGACCCGATTGCAATGAGTCTCTACAGTGTTAGTTTTTTTTCCAGATGTTATTCGTTGGCTACCTCTTCTGAGTTTGGTTTGTTCCTTGGTATGTATGGTTTGTCCTCTGTATTGCACTAATTTGATTTCTTATTATAGTTGTAGAGTGTTAACTCTTAGGAAATTATTTATTTTATTCAGCCTTCTGATTTTCTGCTCAATTTTGCTTAAGTGGGTATAAATCAATGTCTTCCGGTTAGTTCTTATTCATGTTCTTGGTGCTAATGACCAAGGGCCAGATGTACAAGCTTTCCATTTTGCGAATCGCAAATTGCGCTCTGTTTGCGATTCCCAATGGGGTCGCAAATGACCTGCTTCATTAATATTCATGAGGCAGGTTGCAAATTTGCAACACTATTGGGATGGCAGCACTCACAGGAACGGTGGCCTGCTAGGGTCAACAGACCACTACGTCTGTGACTGCTTTTTAAATAAATGCAAAAAGAACAATTGGTGGACAGATTGCAGAACAATGTCATACATTCACCCCAGAACAGAGATCTGGGCCTAAATCCATCGTTGTTTTGCTCACCATGCCATTCCAGTTTGGCCCCAGTGATATGCAAATCAGTCTTGACCCTGTTCCCACTGGGAACAGTCCCGCCCGAACTGCCAGGCCAGGTCCTCCATGGACTGGAAACATGCATCCTAGGACCGGTTTCGGGCTTTCAGCCCTCATCAGTCAGGATAGCTTGACTCCAGTGGCATGGATTGCACTGGACCCACGTCTAGGCATACCCGTCCCACTCGGGTTGACAAATGCAAAAAGAACAATTGATGGACAAAATGCAGAACAATGTCATACATTCCCCCCAGTACAGAGATCTGGGCCTAAATCCATTGTTTTCTGGCTCACCATACTATTCCAGTTTGGACCCAGCCATAATGCAAATCAGTCTTGACCCTGCGCCAAATGGGAACAGTCCAGCCCAAACTGCCAGGCCAGGTCCTCCCTGGACTGCAAACAAGCATCCTAGGACCGGTTTCGGGGTTTCACCCCTCTTCAGCCAGGATAGCTTGACTCCAGTGGCATGGAGAGCACGGGACCCCCGTCTGGGCATACCCGTACCACTCGGGGAGACAAATGCAAAAAGAACAATTGGTGGACAGAATGCATCATTCAGAAACTCTGTCCATCACCACCCCCCTTTTCCAAAATCGGTTTTATCCACACTATGTGTGGGAGGGTATACTCAGACGTGAGTCCCTTGCTCATTGCACCATCAGGATTCAAGCAAGCCGGGCCGAAGAAGGCTGTGATGCCAGAAACCGGTTCCCGGAAGCTTGTTTCCTTCCCAGTATAAGAACTGGCTTGGTAGTTTGGTTTGCCTTGTTCCCATCATGCACTGGGACAGGAACAGACTAATTTGCATATAGCCAGGTTCTGAGCTGGGATGGTGCAGTGAGCTAAAAAACGGTGATGGATTAAAACCATGATCTATTGACTTGGTAAGAGTATTCTGCATCATTCAGAAACTCTGCCCATCACCACCCCCCTTTTCCAAAATCGGTTTTATCCACACTATGTGTGGGAGGGTATACTCAGACGTGAGTCCCTTGCTCATTGCACCATCAGGATTCAAGCAAGCCGGGCCGAAGAAGGCTGTGATGCCAGAAACCGGTCCCCGGAAGCTTGTTTCCTTCCCAGTATAAGAACTGGCTTGGTAGTTTGGTTTGCCCTGTTCCCATCATGCACTGGGACAGGAACAGACTAATTTGCATATAGCCAGGTTCTGAGCTGGGATGGTGCAGTGAGCTAAAAAACGGTGATGGATTAAAACTATGATCTATTGACTTGGTAAGAGTATTCTGTATCATTCAGAAACTCTGTCCATCACCACCCCCCTTTTCCAAAATCGGTTTTATCCACACTATGTGTGGGAGGGTATACTCAGACGTGAGTCCCTTGCTCATTGCACCATCAGGATTCAAGCAAGCCGGGCCGAAGAAGGCTGTGATGCCAGAAACCGGTCCCCGGAAGCTTGTTTCCTTCCCAGTATAAGAACTGGCTTGGTAGTTTGGTTTGCCCTGTTCCCATCATGCACTGGGACAGGAACAGACTAATTTGCATATAGCCAGGTTCTGAGCTGGGATGGTGCAGTGAGCTACAAAACGGTGATGGATTAAAACCATGATCTATTGACTGGGTAAGAGTATTCTGCATCATTCAGAAACTCTGTCCATCACCACCACCCTTTTCCAAAATCGGTTTTATCCACACTATGGGGCCGATTAGGATGGCGGACGGACTTGCGTCCGTCCGCCATCCCAGAGGTGGAGGGACCGTCCGCATGGGCTGCGGCGGTCCCTCCGTGCAAATTAGGATGTGACCGCCTACCTGGCGGTCACATCCTGGATATTTAACATTGCGGCGGGTGCTGCTTCAAGCAGCACCCGCCGCAATGTTAAAAGTGCATGTTTTACATTTACATGCACAAAGCGGCAGGCACCGCGCGGTGCCTGCCGCTTTGTGCATGTAAATACTGGGGGGTACCATAGGTACCCCCCATGTGCACCCCCCACCCGCCTACACCCTGGGGGCCTGCAACGGGCCCCCAAAATCAAAAGTACACATGCTTTTCCACGGCGGAAAAACCGCCGCGGAAAAGCATGTTTAAAAATGCATCCTAATTTGGCTGGCGGTGTCTGATAGACACTGCCAGCCAAATGAGAGCTTTTCCGCTGCGGTTGTAATCTGACCGCGGCGGAAAAGCAGCGGACAGAAACCAAGACCCACCAGCCATCGTAATGCGGCGGTGGGTCTTTGGTGACTCCGCAGAGGATTTTCCGCCTCCTCCGGGCCGGAGGTGGCTTCCACCGGCCCGGAGGAGGCGGAAAATCCTCCATCCTAATCGGCCCCTATGTGTGGGAGGGTATACTCAGACGTGAGTCCCTTGCTCATTGCACCATCAGGATTCAAGCAAGCCGGACCGAAGAAGGCTGTGATGCCAGAAACCGGTCCCCGGAAGCTTGTTTCCTTCCCAGTATAAGAACTGGCTTGGTAGTTTGGTTTGCCCTGTTCCCATCATGCACTGGGACAGGAACAGACTAATTTGCATAAAGCCAGGTTCTGAGCTGGGATGGTGCAGTGAGCTAAAAAACGGTGATGGATTAAAACCATGATCTATTGACTTGGTAAGAGTATTCTGCATCATTCAGAAACTCTGTCCATCACCACCCCCCTTTTCCAAAATCGGTTTTATCCACACTATGTGTGGGAGGGTATACTCAGACGTGAGTCCCTTGCTCATTGCACCATCAGGATTCAAGCAAGCCGGGCCGAAGAAGGCTGTGATGCCAGAAACCGGTCCCCGGAAGCTTGTTTCCTTCCCAGTATAAGAACTGGCTTGGTAGTTTGGTTTGCCCTGTTCCCATCATGCACTGGGACAGGAACAGACTAATTTGCATATAGCCAGGTTCTGAGCTGGGATGGTGCAGTGAGCTAAAAAACGGTGATGGATTAAAACCATGATCTATTGACTTGGTAAGAGTATTCTGCATCATTCAGAAACTCTGTCCATCCCCACCCCCCTTTTCCAAAATCGGTTTTATCCACACTATGTGTGGGAGGGTATACTCAGACGTGAGTCCCTTGCTCATTGCACCATCAGGATTCAAGCAAGCCGGGCCGAAGAAGGCTGTGATGCCAGAAACCGGTCCCCGGAAGCTTGTTTCCTTCCCAGTATAAGAACTGGCTTGGTAGTTTGGTTTGCCCTGTTCCCATCATGAACTGGGACAGGAACAGACTAATTTGCATATAGCCAGGTTCTGAGCTGGGATGGTGCAGTGAGCTAAAAACGGTGATGGATTAAAACCATGATCTATTGACTTGGTAAGAGTATTCTGCATCATTCAGAAACTCTGTCCATCACCACCCCCCTTTTCCAAAATCCATGCATTCACCCCAGAACAGAGATCTGGGCCTAAATCCGTCGTTTGTTTGCTCACCATGCCATTCCAGTTTGAACCCAGCCATGTACAAATCAGTCTTGACCCTGGTTGACTCCTATCTGACTTCTCTCCAAGAATTGGGAACGAAGGCAGATAAGTGGGTCAGAACCAGAGTGAAGCAGAAAACCCAGACCTCTGGTGGTGACGAGAAGAAGCAAGACTCTAAAACTCAAGGTACGGTGGGGACAAGGGTAAAGATCAAAAGTCTTCATCAGGGCCCCATAAACCTGCATCTGGGGGGGGAGTCAAAATCCAACAAGGGAAAAGGCAAGAGAAAACCTTGGTGTTACTTTTGTAAGGTAAAGACCCATTGGACAAAAGATGCTGATTGTCCAAACACCAAGGAACATCCTCCTACCACCTCTGCCCCTGAGGCAACTGGGCCCCCGAGCACTAGTACAGGTGGGTGGTGGTACAGGGAACAAGGAATTAGTAGGGTTAACCGTGGGCTCTGAGATGGGTTCTGGCCTAGTCAGAAATCCAGCTCAGGCTGTGCTTGTCTGTGATAGTGGCATAGATGTTGCCACCTTATTTGTTTGTCCCATTAACCTGGGCAAATACAGACAACAGCCTTTAATCAATGCTAAGGAGGTCATGGCATACAGGGACACAGGTGCAAGTGTCACTATGGTGGCAAAAGATCTTGTGGGCCCTGACCAAATCATACTTGGTGAGATGTACCAAGTGATCAATGCTAACAATGTCAGGACAGACCATTCCTTGTCAGTTGTTAATTTCAGCTTTGGAGGGGTAACTGGCCCTAAGAAGGTTGTGGTTAGCTCAGACCTCCCTGTGGAATGCTTGTTGGGCAATGAGTTGGAAACTTCAGGCTGGGCTGAAGTGAAACTCAGGACACAAGCAGCAATGTTGGGCATCTCTAAAAATGTATTTGCTGTGACCAGGTCAGATGCCAACCTGAAATCCACTGAACAGGCCCTGGATCCTGGAAAGAGGGACCAGGTGCCTTCCAAGAGAAGGAGCAGGAGGGGTAAGGCTGTGTCTTCCCCCCAGGCTCAGGAAGAGGGTCAGTCTCTTGAGGGAGATGACCCCAGTTTCTGTGAAAGAACTGTCTCAGATGAACTGGAACCTGACCTGGTTGGGTTCTTGAGGACAGGAGGCCCTTCCAGGGCAGCTCTGAGTCAGGAGCAGCAAACCTGCCCCTCTCTTGAACCCCTCAGACAGCAATCTGCCGCTGAGGCTGTTGGAAGTACCAGTGGGTCCCACAGGAACGACTGGGATGAAGGACTCCTTTACTCAGAAGGTAGAGACCCCAAGCCTGGTGCCACCAGGAGGTTGTCATACCTCTGAAGTTTAGCGGCTTCCTACTGACACTGGCACATTATATCCCTTTAGCAGGACACTTAGGCCAAAGCAAGACTTGGGACAGGCTTGTCCCTCACTTTCACTGGCCTCATATGTCAGAGGACACCAAGGAGCTTTGTCGCTCCTATATCACCAGACAAGCCAGTGGTAAGTCAGGTGGTACCACTAAGGCCCCCCTTATACTACTACCTGTGGTGGGGGACCCCTTTGAGAGGGTTGGGATTGACATAATTGGTACCATGAACCCTCCTACTGCATCAGGGAACAGTTGCATTCTAGTGATGGTGGACCATGCCACTAGGTATCCAGAAGGAATACCTCTTAGAACCACCACAGCTCCTGTGGTGGACAGGGCCTTCCTGTTTTTTTTCTCCAGAGTGGGATTCCCTAAGGAGGTGTTAACTGTTAGAGATGCAAAATTCATGTCTAGTTACATCACAGTAATGTGGAAGGAGTGTGGAGTAAACTATAAGTTTTCCACACCCTATTACCCACAATGCAATAGGTTAGTTGAAAGGTTCAATAAAACCCTCAAGGGCATGATCATGGGTCTCCCAGAAAAGCTTAGGCGAAAATGGGATGTCCTGTTGCCCTGCCTTCTCTTTGCCTACTGAGAGGTTCCACAAAGGGGATTGGCTACAGCCCTTTTGAACTTTTGTTTGGACATCCAGTTAGGGGTCCCTTGTGTTTGGTGAAGGAGGGATGAAAGTTACCTCTCAAACCACCTGAAGCACCCGACATCGGTGGGCATTCGTTCACTGAGTCCCTGGTCACCCTGAAGTGACCCAGACTCTGTCCACTCTGCTTTCAGGTACCTTCCATCACAAATCCACCCTTGGATCTCAACTGACACTTTCTTCCTTCCTGGCATTGAAAACGATGTCGGTTTCCACCACTCCAGACCTATGCACCCGGCTCCCCTGGGATAGGTAACTCGGGTACCACGGTATCCACGGGTGCGGTGGCTCTCCAACCTCTTAATTCCAACGGGTTTCCTCGAATCCACTGAGAAGGGTCCTTAAACTTTAAAACTGTAACCGCAACTTCCCCATAGAATTGTACGGAGCCCGCACTGCATCCGTCTTCCTTGGGGTCCCCTTCTACTCTCTTGGGTGGTTCCTTTGGGTCCCAGCGATTCTACGTGCTCTAGACCCTGTCTCGACTCCAGTCGTGGTTCTTATACCAGTATTTTAGTATATGGTCTGGTCTTCCACTGGAGCCCACTGTGTATTGTGCTACTTACAACTGTTTCTTTGCTAAAGTATTGTGGGCTTTGTGTTGTATCCTCGTGTAGAGGATACTAGAGAGTGTTATATAAATAAATACATATTTTTTATAAGTACTGTGGGGTTCTCTTTTCATTTAGCTAATACTAAAGGTGATAATCTGGCAAAACAAGCTGGTTTACATTCCTTCAAGATTAAGTCCTAATTCTGCTCTCCAAGGCTACCACTAGGATAGCTTTCTAAAGGTTATCTTTGACCTTGACATCATGAGGGTCGTTTGGACTGTTTCAAGGTGCCCACTTTAAGTAGTGTACCAGGCCAACTTCTCACACTTTCACACTCAATCTTTCACATTGACGGATTTTCATATAAGTAACATCATTCACATAGTTTACACAAGTATGTCTATATACTTGTTTTAACCTTTCAATGTTGTTTCCCATAATAGACACTTCCTTATACCTGTAACCTCTTGCCATTTATGTCGCAACTTGCTTGTCTTGTGCTTCTGGAGGTGGATCTTTTCAGACCCAGAAACCAGAACATAATGCACAATGTTTATTTTTATAAATTTCATCCACCACCAGACCTTGTACATTGGGCGCTCTGGATCCTGTAGCCTTGCCAACCTTTAGAATAATAAAATACACGTATCTTAGAACTCTCGCGACGGGATACAGCAGCCATCTTGGGGGGGCAAAAGGTATTTAAACCCACTTGATGCATATACTAGTTTCTTTGATATTGTTTCTCAAGCTGGGATGGAGGTGTAGAAAGCGGAGTTCTGCTGACTTACTTGGTATTGCTGTCCAATACTTTTGATCCAGCTCTTGACCTGCACTCCTGTCCCCAACCCAGATCTTCTTCCAGCAAGCATCTCGAACTGCAGAAAAAAGAAAAAGAAGAACTATTTTGAAGGTTAGTAGAACATTGTTTTTATAAAGGAAACTTTTCTAAACTTTGAAAACGATTTGCTTCAAGTTAATTAGCAAAAAAAGAGAGACCTCAATAAGAATCCTGCACTATTAAATGTTAAAAAATTCAAGGAAACAGGTGTCGAGCTCCAACCAAATTGGAATTAAAGAGACATTTTTAGATTCAAGTACCCAAGGAGAGGTAAAAGGTGAAAAATTTCCTATTACAGAAACTGATTTCAGTATCTGCTGCTACGGGTCGGTGGTGGCGGGGTAATGAAAAATAAAAGGACTTAAAATGGAACAGCGGCCGCTGCCTCTCCTCCGTCCTCTTTCATCTTCCTGTCTCGGCCGGCAGCAGGAAGCACGCGGGCACAGAGGCACCACTTAGCCAATCATTGGTCTGAGTGCTATGGTTCGGCGCTTAGACAGGGACAGGGAGCCTTGTCATGTTCCCCACCAGGCTGTGTAATGCAGCTTGGTGGCGAAAATGCAAACTGCGCATGATTGTTTGTGCAGGCTACTTAGGGAGAGCAAACCACTCCTTACCCTGCTCTGGCCGGCCCTGCCCTGTCACTGACTGCGATAGGAAAAATACAATGATAATAACAATACGTTATTATCATTGTATTTTTCCTTTTGAGCAGTGGGGCGAACCTCCTTCGCCCTAGCAGAGGAGCCACCACTGACTGGTATAAAAGAAAACACAGTACGCCAGACATTAAAACAAAGGATCTGCTAAAAGAACTCCTGATAAACGGAAACTACAAAAATGTGGTTAAACCATTCATCTTTTTATAGAAATTAAGTGACGCAATACAATAATGATGTCATTAGAATTGTGGGTGAAAGCTGGTAAAATATAGCTGTGGCATTGTGTAGTGTAGGCTAATTGTAATTCATATGTCTTCAGATACATAAAATCTCCATACTTGCACATAAACATCGCTGTGCAGGACAGATACCTCTGTGTGCAGGGCTTTTGACCTCTGGTTCCCAGGGTGGACATATTTGCCTACCACTACCAACAGGAAATTACATATTGGAATAAGAAGTCAGCCATTTTTGGAGGCCTTCTGATTCATCCATTCATCTCAATACCATCTTTTTCCATCCTGCTGCTCCTTTCAACATCAAAACCCCCAAAGTGGCTGATTGACAAGAAGAGAGGCCCCCAGTTTCTCTGATGAAGAATTAGAAAACATTTGCGGGACCTTCAGCAATACCATCAACTCGATGGAAGACTAGAGAACTATACAATACAGAGTTGGTCCAAACATGGAGAGACATCGCCACACGTTGCCATGACGTGGGTGTCCTTTTCCACAGTGGGAAGAAGTGCAGCAAGCTTTGGATGAACCTCCAATGCTGGTCTCTTCTCAAGGCATAAGATGTGGAGGGAGTATCCTCCAAAATGCTTTTGCGACAACCACCCATTGACACCACTGCATTGAAGGGTAATAAGAACAGCATGGTCGACCCTCCACTCTCAAATGAAAATATGTGAGCAGCAGAAAGCCAGCAAATTTACATGTATATAATATTTAAAAGTGTAAAAGTGTAGGCATGTTTTGAAAGTGTTTTCTAGTCATATCTCAAGTTTAATGGCTTTATATTCTATTTAAATTATGCCCTTGTTTGTGTTTCATGTGTCGCAAATGCAGTTGATATAAAAGTTTTTTTATGTTGGCAGAATGTAGATATGCATAGACCGAACACAGGAAACATCCTTTACCCCGAGGCAGAACCACTACCTGCCTTTACTCTGTAGTCACTACTTGGACTGTGATGTTATCCCTCATTTCTGTACCATGCAAGTAGTTACAACAACTTGCTTTAGGGGGCGCGTTATTGGACTGGCATTGGATTTTAAGCCCAACACCTTCCCTGCTGATACTCTGACTTGAATAGTATAACTTACTATTCCAAATCCAAATTCCAGCGCACCCCTAAGACAAGTTGTTGTAATGACTTGTGTGGTGAAGGTATATTAAGTGTTATAGTGCGCCTTTCTCTATAACTATTCACATGGTGTGAGATGCAGGATATTCATTATAGATTACGTAACTGTACATGACCACTTACATTATTGTATGTTTTGAAAACTTAAATATGTGCACATTTGACATTAATGATCACTGAATTTACATCCTGTTATGTACAACATTTTTTTTGCCAGCATAAGTGTATTTAAGGCTGACATTGCACAAGTTGTTCATCTTACATCTCATGTAATGATCTTGTTTTACAATGTGTGAAATACTATAAACTTATATATTTTGGATACTATAAGTTATCCTTAGGCTGTATATTGTTTTGTCATGTAAAAACCTCAGTCACAGCCAATGCTTGCTATGTAACATTATCAGGGTAGCCAGCATGCTAGGTGGACTGTTGCCTGAGGTTAAGTTCCTCACCTGAACAAATCATATCTATGTGCCTAACCTCTTAAGCATACTGTCACAAGTGAACCACTAGCATTATTTTTTGAGGACCATGGGTGAAGATTTTTTAATTTTTGGACAACCGCAAATCAATGGTAAATAATGATGCTTTTATAAAGGCAAAACCATCCCAAAGTGTAGTTGAATGCTTAACAATTTCCATCTTTGCATTAATTCAAGGAAATATTTTCTTCAAAATTATTGCATTCTACTCATAAGTCAATCAGAGCCAAACGACCTCTGTATCTATGTTTTGTAGACTTTAAATCTGCCTTTGACTGTGTCCAAAGAAACTTATTATGGAAAAAACTCCACGAAAAAAACATTCCAGTGGTTCTATTGAAACTAATTCATCTCTTGTACAGTAAAACCTGGGTTAGGGTGAGGATGGGGGATGGACAAACATTATCAAAGGAATAAATAGAGAGAGTTTTGATAATGCATGACACAATATAGCATGGGTACTCATAGTATCGCCCAGCAAGCCTTCCTTGGCGGCCCGCGGATCTTGCACACATCGTACCTGTGTTTTTTTTGTTTTTAAAGAATGTCAGCAAACACTGCCGGTTGCAGCAGCGCGGACTCAGCTGAGCTGTTAATTAAATCCCTCTTTTGACCCCTGCCACCTTCCCATTTGGACTCTTCCAAAAGCTGCCCCTGGTCGCCTGCCCCCTCTGGTGTGGGCAGAAGGTGACAGGACAGAGGGGGGCCGCCCTGTGGTGCCTGCCGCCTCCCAGCACATGGGCTGTGAAAGGTGATAACACGCCACGCAAAGCATCAAGGGATTACACTCGCGCTCTTTTGGATTCTGAAAATAACATCCACCCTTTGCAGCACCCAGTGACTGCACCAGTGCTGGCATCAGAGAGGGTCTATTGTTCGTTTATATTTGTTTTGCGATTAACCCGCAGCCCCCAAGCACTTCCTGTGTGTCATTTTCAGAGGCATTTGAAATAGATTTAGTAAGTTACATATTCAGAAAAGCAACGCCTCGCAATTAGGAGGGACATATATTTTTTAATAAATTAATTTCCATTTTGTTTAAAAAAATGTTGCTTGTAAAACAATCCTTAGACTTCATGCTGTGGAATGGGTAAACAGGTGCCCCTCTTTATGTATCCTCTTGTAATGTAACCAGTGCTGATGTAAAGCGCTCCAATACCTTTGGGTCGAGTTTGCGCTACATAAATCTGCATAAAAAATGTATGTGTGGCTGCGGGTCATCGGGTACTGTCTGTATGGTCCAGAGAAACCTAGGCCCAGGAAAGCCAAGAACAGGGAGGCTCCTGGCGGTGTTTGATGAGACGCCCCTTAGGGAGGAATTTAGTGCTTAATTTGAGCCGGTGGTTGTAGGTGGGGCCCACCAGCATTCATTTTTGGGACCCGCACTTCTTTTACCTTAACAGATTTTGATGTAAACAAGAGAGAAACGCACAAAAGGAGAGAAAGAGGAGGAAAAAAAAGACAGAAAATAGTAGCAGAGGGAGGAAGCAGCAATGGATATAAAACCGACAAGAGTGAGATAAAGAGGCAGGGACTGTCTGGGGTAGATTAAAGCAGAATGAGGTGGAGTTTTGCAGCCTTGGTATTGTGCACCCCGACCTCTGATAGTGCGGGCAGTAGGCTTCTTAAATAACCTTTAGGTCCCGGCACTTATTCATTTGCAAATTAAGCTCAGGGCAGGATATAGTACCAGAATATTAAAAATAAATAGTATTGTGTCCAGAATATTGTGGGGTTAATTGTATATGGGTAAGTACAGATTTAATATATCTAACTCACTGACTGACTGACTAAGAGAGAGACTGAATGACTGAGAGTGAGACTGACTGACTGAGATTGACTAGGAGAGCGAGAGAGAGAGACTGTGACTAAGAGAGAGATTGATTGACAGAGAGACTGACTGAGAGAGAAACTGACTGACTGAGAGAGTCTGACTAAGAGAGAGAGACTGACTGAGTTAGAGACTGACTGAGCTAGAGAGAGACTGTCTGACTGACTGAGGTAGAGAGACTGACTGACAGAGAGAGAGACAGAGAGGCTGAAAGAGAGAGAGAGAGACTGACTGACAGAGCGGGAGACAGACCAAGAGAGAGACTGACAGAGAGACTGACTGACAGAGCAAGAGATGACAGAGAGACTGACTGACAGAGAGAGAGATTGACAGAGAGAGAGACTGACAGAGAGAGGGAGAGACTGAGAGAAAGAGAGACTGACTGATTGAGACTGACTAGGAGAGCGAGAGAGAGACTGTGACTAAGAGAGAGACTGACTGGTTGAGAGAGAGACTGACTGCCTTCCCGACTGAGAGACAGAGACTGACTGACAGAGAGAGAGAGACTGACTGGCTGAGAGAGAGAGAGACTGAGAGAAAGAGACTGTCTGAGAGACTAACTGAGAGAGAGAGAGACTGACTGACTGGGAGAGAGACTGACTGACAGAAAGAGAGAGACTGACTTACTGAGAGACTGATTGACTGACTGAGAGAGAGACTGACTGACTGAGTCTGAATGACAGAGAGAGACTGACTGAGAGAGAGACTGACAGAGAGGGAAAGTCTGACTCAGAGAGCGAGAGAGAGAGACTGACTGAATGAGAGAGACTGACTGAAAGAGAGAGACTGATTGAAAGAGAGAGACTGACTGACTAAGAGAGACTGACAGAGACTGATTGACTGAGAGGGACTGACTGACTCAGACTGACTGACAGTGAGAGAGACTGACTGACAGTGAGAGAGACTGACTGACAGTGAGAGAGACTGACTGACAAAGAGAGAGAGACTGACTGACAGAGAGAGAGAGAGACTGTGATGGAATTGGATTCAAAGTGTGTATGAAGCTATGCAATGCCTATTAAGATTGCTATTATCTGCTAATAGAAATTTATTATCAAAATGTGCTCTTTGTAGTTACATCTCCTTTAAAATACAGCATTGTTGCATTGTCTTTTTTGAAACGGGTTTTTTTTTTTTTTTAGCCTCACCCCTCCCACTGACTCCGCCGCCCAGTGACCCCACTCCTACCGGTGCGGCCCTCGGCCACAAATCACACTGTAATTTTGGCCCCAGACAGAAAGTTTGTGAGTACCCATGCAATATAGCATGTTGTACACTTACTATTCTTTACTATCGGTCTGCAGACTTTGGCCAGTCCACCTTTTAGTACAGTGCTTGTTGCAGAAGGAGATGTTATGGAAGGTGGTGGATTATATAAGAGAAATAAAAAAATGCCTTTGTATGATAAACGTGAGGGAATTGAAAACACAAATAATACACCCAGAGCCACCATATTTGGTTCAACTCTTACACTTGACCTTGTGGAGCATGTGTTAGGTAGAAAATGATGGAGTTTTGTTTCTATGAAGGGTATCTAAAACACAATCTTGGAGGGTGACATGAACAGGGAATGATTGATTTGTAAGTAACGGCCAATGCCAGCCATATTCCTGGAGCTACAACCTGCCACCAGCTTCTATCCTTGGCCTCACATTTGTATGGTGACATGAAACACAAATTTGGAGAAAGCTCACCTGTACAACAGTTCATCCATGTAAGTGGGCATTTAGAGTGCCTGAAGAAGGCTCCCAGGGAGAAATGTGCTCCAGAACAAATCACACCATCAAATCCGCCACTTTCCCTAACTATTGCACCATTCTGATTGTTCCTCAGACTAAAAAGGGTGGCAAACTTGATGGTCCTGGAAAGTTTTTTTTTATGCCTTCACTATATGTTATTATGTATTATGTGCTTCAACACATATGAATTTATCTGTACAATGAGTTTGAGGTATCTGTTTCATGGACAAAGAAACCGGCAAGTCGACTAATTAAACACTACATAATCTTTTGTTTCTTTTGTCACTTCCCAGCACGTGAAGCCACAACAATGCAGTGCACTATAACTTGCAAACTTTTCCTGCTCGGTAAGTTCAGTTGTATTTTTTATAGCCAGGCATGGACATCCTGCTAGCCATGAGCCCCTGGATTAATAAACGTTACCTATGGTCAAAACTAAGTGAGAGAAAATGCCATCTGCATGTGTGATTTCTAGATTTAGATTTATAGACTCATGATCTGTTGGTATAATGGCCAAATATAGAGCTAGGGTCATATGTACAAAACCTTTTGCGGTCTGATTTGGGCCAGTTCGCAGAATAGGCCCATTTGCAAATGAAAGAATGCATTTGGGTATGTATAAATCCCAAATTGCGATTCAGTAACACGTTACCCTCTTGCAATTGATTCGGTATTTTGAAGGGGAGTGTTAGGGTGTCCCTTCCAAATACTGAATCACATTGGTATGTATTAATGTTTTGCGACTAATTTATGGTCACAAAACATTTATTTTTTTCCAACTATTAAAAGGTAGTGGTAACCATTCACAAATGGGAAGGGGTCCCCAAGTTCTCCTTACCCTTTGAGAATGTAAACAAAAATATTTTGTATGAGCAGGCAGTTGTCCCACGGACCACTAGCTACTCTGAAACGTAAGTTTCATTTTCTAAACACATCTAAAACAGGCTGCATTTAAAAACAAAAATACATTGCTTTATTAAAAAGCCATCACAGACATGGTGGTCTGCTGACCCTAGCAGGCCACCATCCCTGTGATAGCTATCATTCCTAATGGGTCGCAAACTTCGACCTATCTCATTAATATTTCATTAAGGTAGGGTGATTTGTTATCCAGTAGAAATCACTATTTAAAATATATATGTTCTCTTACATTAGGAGTTGCAATTTCCTAATTGTAAATTTGGAAATCGCAGTTCTAGATTTGTGTACATATGACCCTACGTACCACATTTTGGGGGTCGATTCCGATCCTGGAAAAAAAACGTCCGTACGATTCGTATCCGGAGCCCTCTCTGTACGACTCGTACACAAGCCGTACGACCCGACGAGTACGATCCGTACCGGGGTATCAGGACGCGATTCGTATGGTCCACGTCAGGTAAGTGCGATTCATACAGAAAAGCACACATTCACATACACACCGTACGGTGCGTACCCCCCATGATAGCAGGGATCGCGGGGTACGGTGCGTACTCCCATGATCACACGGGTACGGTGCGTACCCCTGCGATCATGGGGGGTATGCACCGTACCCGCGGGGGGCTGCGCGTACCTGTTTCGGCGCGAACTCTGCTTTTACGGCTGTTTTCAGCTCCCGTAGAAAAAGGGTCGTACGGTGCGTACCCGACATGTATCATACTTGCTGGGTCGTAAAAACCAGCAGCGAACCGTACAGATGTCGCGTACAGCGGGTTCCGAGGGAGAATCGTACGGAGGTTAGAGTCTTACGGTCTCTGTACGATTCGTACGGAGTCCAGCTCCTGGTATGAATCGTACTTCGTCATACATACGGGGGACGTTGCAGGGTACGATTCGTACGGGAAAAACGCTCCGAACGGCTATTCGGAGCGGTTTTTACCGAATCGGAATCGACCCCAAAATAAAAAGTAGGTGAGCAACAGAAAGCTTAAGTCAGATGCTTGGCTCTGGCTCAGCTGGAGGTCCTCTTGGAACCTCGCGCACAAAACTGTCCAAGCTTTCAGGAGCTGTCACGTAGTTTAATAGCTATGAAATGGCAAGCATATAACGAAGAGAATGAAGTTTGACTCCCGCAGCCTCAGCCTTGCAACCTGCTAATCACCCAGCAAATCTCCTTGTGTCACAAAAAAAAAGTGTAATGTAGTCTTTGTCTATTATGAAGTGCCTGTATGCACGTGGGCAACGTTCACGCTATGTAAAAATGCCAAAAAATAAAATGTGGTTTCTGCCTGTCACACACCTTCTAATGTCATCCTCCAAGAATTAACCGCATCGCTGCGGCGGCTATTCCGCCGCAGCGCTAAGGTTGTCTTTAACCCTTTCCGTGCTGGTGACGGAACCGCTCCGTCACCAGCCTCGGTTGAGCTGTACTGATCACGGAGCGGTTCCGTCATGGCCCCGCCCACTCAATAGAATACCCAGCGCAGGCGCGGAATCCGCACCGCGCAGGTGCGGCGGCCGGGCCATGACGGAACTGCTCCGTCATCAGCACAGCGCCACCGCAGCTGATGACGGAGCGGTTCCGTCATCAGCACGGAAAGGGTTAAAGACAACCTATTGAGCTTTGATGTCAGATTACAACCCATATCATTACCCCTCATTTCTTACTCCACAAAAACTTTTCATAACGTTGGGCTTTACACCGCAAACCATTGCAACGCATTCCCCATTACAAGGCCCTGGTGGAGTTAAAATAGTAAACTGCGTTGTAATGGACAATACATTGTAATGGTATGCATTGTAAAGCCCTGCATTGTAAAAGTTTTTGCACAGTAAGAATCGCGGGGTAATGGCATGCGTTGTAAATGAGTGTGGAGTAAAGTGTCCTATTCGAAAGTGATACCCATTTAGTGGTTTAATTGCACAGCGTGAAACTGGAAAATCTGGAATCAATCCTGCCATCCCTGCTTTACCAAACTGTTGAAAAAGACAAATACTTTGTCACCAACCTTGAGTTGAGGATGTACACTTTACAAAACCCTCTCTTGTCTTTGTTTTAATAAACTATAATGTATCTGTATAATAAAGATCTAGGCCCCATATAGGGTACATATGCCAATTCACTAATGGATTGTCATCAGGGCAGGGGCAGGAATGTTTCTCAGTTTCTGTTTAAAAACTATCACTTTTAATAAATACTTCTCGGTGCAAATATCATCTGATGTACAAATGTGAGATGCTTCTCCGTGTTTAACCCCTTCGGGGCTGATGACGAGCTGGGCTCGTCATGGCGCGCACCGGTCATGCGCGGATGACAAGGCCAGCTCGTCATCAGCCCCACCCTCGGGGGAAGCGTTGGCGCTCCCCCCGAGGGTCTCCGATCTTGGTTGTTTTGCAGGGGGCGGCAGCAGAAGAGTTTCCGCTGCCGCCCCCGCCCCCCCCTCATGGGAATCCCTGATGACGTCAGCGCGCACAGCGCGCGCTGACATCATCAGGGATTCCCAGCGCTCGGGAAGCCATTTGCTTCCTGAGCGCCAGAGAAGAAGGTAGGTTTCTCCTGTCTGGCGGGGGTTTGGGGCAGCGAAGAGGCATCAGGGGAGAGGAAAGAGATTTTCCTCTCCCCTGATGTCTCTTTGCAGGGCATTTCTGCCTCACGATCGGGCACAGCGTCGCGATTGTGCGGCGGAAATGCCCCCACTAGCACCAGGGATTTAATTTTAGTTTATAGGAAGCGACCCCTTGGGCAAGGGTCGCTTCCAGGCGGGGTCTGATAATGTTTTCGTTTTTCTGCCCCCCCTGGGGGCAAATCGGCCTGTTTTTTCGGCCGTTTTGCCCCCAGGGGGGGGCAGAAATTCCCCACTAGCACCAGGATTGTTTTTTGGTGCCAAGATGGCGGCCATGATTTTTGTTTACGTTTTTCTGTCCCCCCCTGGGCGCAAATCGGCCCGTTTTTGTTTGCCGTTTTGCCCCCGGGGGGGGGGGCAGAAAATGCCCACTAGCACCAGGGATTTTGTTTTTAGCTTTTAGGATGCAACCCCTTGGGCAAGGGTCGCTTCCAGGTGGCCTCCCAATTAACTTTTTGTTTTTCTGCCCCCCCCCTGGGGGCAAATTGGCCCGTTTTTCGGCCGTTTTGCCCCCAGGGGGGGCAGAAATTTCCCACTAGCACCAGGGATTTTTGTTGGGGCAATGTGTTTGTTTTGGGAAGCGACCCCTTGGGTAAGGGTCGCTTCCAGGTGGCCATAATTGTGTTTTTGTTTTTCTGTCCACCCTGGGGGCAAAACGGCCCGTTTTTTTGCCGTTTTGCGCCCAGGGGAGGCCTAAAATGCCCACTAGCACCAGGGAATTTAAATTTAGTTTTTAGGAAGCGACCCCTTGGGCAAGGGACGCTTCCTGGTGGCAAGTAATTATGTTTTTGAATTTCTGCCCGCCCTTGGGGCAAATAGGCCCTTTTTTTTGACGTTTTGCCTCCTGTTTTTTGGCCCACTAGGCCCTAGGATTTGAGTTTTGTTCCAATGTTGGTTTTAATTTTGGTTGTTTTTTACTGTCCGCCTCCCTTGGTGCCGGTTGGTCTTTTTTTGTCCTTACTGCCTTGGCTGGCGGTGTGTGTGGAGTGGTGCTTGGCTGGCGGTGTGTGTGGAGTGGCGCTTGGCTGGTGGTGTGCGTGGAGTGGTACTTGGCTGTCTGTGCACGGAGTGGTGCTTGGCTGGCGGTGTGTGTGGAGTGGCGCTTGGCTGGCGTTGTGTGTGGAGTGGCGCTTGGCTTGCAGTGTGCGTGGAGTGGTGTTTGGCTGGCGGTGTGTGTGGAGTGGCGCTTGGCTGGATGGTGTGCGTGCAGTGGTACTTGGCTGTCTGTGCACGGAGTGCTGCTTTGCTGGCGGTGTGTGTGGAGTGGCGCTTGGCTGGATGGTGTGCGTGGAGTGGTACTTGGTTGTCTGTGCACGGAGTGGTGTTTGGCTGGTGGTGTGTGTGGAGTGGTGTTTGGCTGGCGGTGTGTGTGGAGTGGTACTTGGCTGGATGGTGTGCGTGGAGCGGTGCTTGGCTGGCGGTGAGTGGCACTTGGCTTGCGGTGTGCATGGAGTGGTGCTTGGCTGGCGGTGTGTGTGGAGTGGTACTTGGCTGTCGGTGTGCGCTGAGTGGTGTTTGGCTGGCGGTGTGCGTGGAGGGGTACTTGGCTATCTATGCACGGAGTGGTGCTTGGCTGGCGGTGTGTGTGGAGTGGCGCTCGGCTGGTGGTGTGTGTGGAGTGGTACTTGGCTGTCTGTGCACGGAGTGGTGCTTGGCTGGTGGTGTTTTTGGAGTGGCGCTTGGCTGGTGGTGTGCGTGGAGTGCTACTTTGCTGTCTGTGCACGGAGTGGTGCTTGGCTGGCGGTGTGTGTGGAGTGGCGCTTGGCTGGTGGTGTGTGTGGAGTGGTACTTTGCTGTCTGTGCACGGAGTGCTGCTTGGCTGGCGGTGTGTGTGGAGTGGCGCTTGGCTGGTGGTGTGCGTGGAGTGGTACTTGGTTGTCTGTGCACGGAGTGGTGTTTGGCTGGTGGTGTGTGTGGAGTGGTGTTTGGCTGGCGGTGTGTGTGGAGTGGTACTTGGCTGGATGGTGTACGTAGAGCGGTGCTTGGCTGGCGGTGAGTGGCGCTTGGCTTGCAGTGTGCGTGGAGTGGTGCTTGGCTGGCGGTGTGTGTGGAGTGGTACTTGGCTGTTGGTGTGCGCTGAGTGGTGTTTGGCTGGCGGTGTGCGTGGAGGGGTACTTGGCTATCTATGCACGGAGTGGTGCTTGGTTGGCGGTGTGTGTGGAGTGGCGCTTGGCTGGTGGTGTTTGTGGAGTGGTACTTGGCTGTCTGTGCACGGAGTGGTGCTTGGCTGGCGGTGTGCCCTAGGATTTGAGTTTTGTTCCAATGTTGGTTTTAATTTTGGTTGTTTTTTACTGTCCGCCTCCCTTGGTGCCGGTTGGTCTTTTTTTGTCCTTACTGCCTTGGCTGGCGGTGTGTGTGGAGTGGTGCTTGGCTGGCGGTGTGTGTGGAGTGGCGCTTGGCTGGTGGTGTGCGTGGAGTGGTACTTGGCTGTCTGTGCACGGAGTGGTGCTTGGCTGGCGGTGTGTGTGGAGTGGCGCTTGGCTGGCGTTGTGTGTGGAGTGGCGCTTGGCTTGCAGTGTGCGTGGAGTGGTGTTTGGCTGGCGGTGTGTGTGGAGTGGCGCTTGGCTGGATGGTGTGCGTGCAGTGGTACTTGGCTGTCTGTGCACGGAGTGCTGCTTTGCTGGCGGTGTGTGTGGAGTGGCGCTTGGCTGGATGGTGTGCGTGGAGTGGTACTTGGTTGTCTGTGCACGGAGTGGTGTTTGGCTGGTGGTGTGTGTGGAGTGGTGTTTGGCTGGCGGTGTGTGTGGAGTGGTACTTGGCTGGATGGTGTGCGTGGAGCGGTGCTTGGCTGGCGGTGAGTGGCACTTGGCTTGCGGTGTGCATGGAGTGGTGCTTGGCTGGCGGTGTGTGTGGAGTGGTACTTGGCTGTCGGTGTGCGCTGAGTGGTGTTTGGCTGGCGGTGTGCGTGGAGGGGTACTTGGCTATCTATGCACGGAGTGGTGCTTGGCTGGCGGTGTGTGTGGAGTGGCGCTCGGCTGGTGGTGTGTGTGGAGTGGTACTTGGCTGTCTGTGCACGGAGTGGTGCTTGGCTGGTGGTGTTTTTGGAGTGGCGCTTGGCTGGTGGTGTGCGTGGAGTGCTACTTTGCTGTCTGTGCACGGAGTGGTGCTTGGCTGGCGGTGTGTGTGGAGTGGCGCTTGGCTGGTGGTGTGCGTGGAGTGGTACTTTGCTGTCTGTGCACGGAGTGCTGCTTGGCTGGCGGTGTGTGTGGAGTGGCGCTTGGCTGGTGGTGTGCGTGGAGTGGTACTTGGTTGTCTGTGCACGGAGTGGTGTTTGGCTGGTGGTGTGTGTGGAGTGGTGTTTGGCTGGCGGTGTGTGTGGAGTGGTACTTGGCTGGATGGTGTACGTAGAGCGGTGCTTGGCTGGCGGTGAGTGGCGCTTGGCTTGCAGTGTGCGTGGAGTGGTGCTTGGCTGGCGGTGTGTGTGGAGTGGTACTTGGCTGTTGGTGTGCGCTGAGTGGTGTTTGGCTGGCGGTGTGCGTGGAGGGGTACTTGGCTATCTATGCACGGAGTGGTGCTTGGTTGGCGGTGTGTGTGGAGTGGCGCTTGGCTGGTGGTGTTTGTGGAGTGGTACTTGGCTGTCTGTGCACGGAGTGGTGCTTGACTGGCGGTGTGTGTGGAGTGGCGCTTGGCTGGTGGTGTTTGTGGAGTGGTACTTGGCTGTCTGTGCACGGAGTGGTGCTTGGCTGGCGGTGTGTGTGGAGTGGTGTTTGGCTGGTGGTGTTCGTGGAGTGGTACTTGGCTGTCTGTGCATGGAGTGGTGTTTGGCTGGTGGTGTGTGTGGAGTGGTGTTTGGCTGGCGGTGTGTGTGGAGTGGTACTTGGCTGGATGGTGTGCGTGGAGCGGTGCTTGGCTGGCGGTGAGTGGCGCTTGGCTTGCGGTGTGCATGGAGTGGTGCTTGGCTGGCGGTGTGTGTGGAGTGGTACTTGGCTGTCGGTGTGCGCTGAGTGGTGTTTGGCTGGCGGTGTGCGTGGAGGGGTACTTGGCTATCTATGCACGGAGTGGTGCTTGGCTGGCGGTGTGTGTGGAGTGGCGCTCGGCTGGTGGTGTGTGTGGAGTGGTACTTGGCTGTCTGTGCACGGAGTGGTGCTTGGCTGGTGGTGTTTTTGGAGTGGCGCTTGGCTGGTGGTGTGCGTGGAGTGCTACTTTGCTGTCTGTGCACGGAGTGGTGCTTGGCTGGCGGTGTGTGTGGAGTGGCGCTTGGCTGGTGGTGTGCGTGGAGTGGTACTTTGCTGTCTGTGCACGGAGTGCTGCTTGGCTGGCGGTGTGTGTGGAGTGGCGCTTGGCTGGTGGTGTGCGTGGAGTGGTACTTGGTTGTCTGTGCACGGAGTGGTGTTTGGCTGGTGGTGTGTGTGGAGTGGTGTTTGGCTGGCGGTGTGTGTGGAGTGGTACTTGGCTGGATGGTGTACGTAGAGCGGTGCTTGGCTGGCGGTGAGTGGCGCTTGGCTTGCAGTGTGCGTGGAGTGGTGCTTGGCTGGCGGTGTGTGTGGAGTGGTACTTGGCTGTTGGTGTGCGCTGAGTGGTGTTTGGCTGGCGGTGTGCGTGGAGGGGTACTTGGCTATCTATGCACGGAGTGGTGCTTGGTTGGCGGTGTGTGTGGAGTGGCGCTTGGCTGGTGGTGTTTGTGGAGTGGTACTTGGCTGTCTGTGCACAGAGTGGTGCTTGACTGGCGGTGTGTGTGGAGTGGCGCTTGGCTGGTGGTGTTTGTGGAGTGGTACTTGGCTGTCTGTGCACGGAGTGGTGCTTGGCTGGCGGTGTGTGTGGAGTGGTGTTTGGCTGGTGGTGTTCGTGGAGTGGTACTTGGCTGTCTGTGCATGGAGTGGTGTTTGGCTGGTGGTGTGTGTGGAGTGGTGTTTGGCTGGCGGTGTGTGTGGAGTGGTACTTGGCTGGATGGTGTGCGCGGAGCGGTGCTTGGCTGTCTGTGCACGGAGTGGTGCTTGGCTGGCGGTGTGTGTGGAGTGGCGCTTGGCTGGTGGTGTGTGTGGAGTGGTACTTGGCTGTCTGTGCACGGAGTGGTGCTTGGCTGGTGGTGTGTGTGGAGTTGCGCTTGGCTGGTGGTGTTTGTGGAGTGGTACTTGGCTGTCTGTGGACGGAGTGGTGTTTGGCTGGTGGTGTGTGTGGAGTGGTGTTTGGCTGGCGGTGTGTGTGGAGTGGTACTTGGCTGGATGGTGTGCGTCGAGCGGTGCTTGGCTGTCTGTGCACGGAGTGGTGCTTGGCTGGCGGTGTGTGTGGAGTGGCGCTTGGCTGGTGGTGTGTGTGTGGAGTGGTACTTGGCTGTCTGTGCACGGAGTTGTGCTTGGCTGTCGGTGTGCGCTGAGTGGTGTTTGGCTGGCGGTGTGCATGGTCTGGTGCTTGGATGGTGGTGTGGGTGGACTGGCGCTCGGCTGGCGGTGTGTGAGTAGTTACTTTCTGTTGGTCACTACACACACTGCTAGTTGAGTGACACTCCACGCAGTCCATCATTTTGTGTAGTTGCAGTGTCAGAAATGTGGGCGTGTGAAAGTGATGGGCCCTTGAATGGCGCTGTTTGCTGGTGTGAGTGTTGAAATGTGATGGGTCCGCGGCTGGCGGTGTGAATGTTTTCAATGTGTCACACGTACGAAAGGTGTATGAATGGCCTGTAAAGAGGTTGGTGCCTTGACGTGGCTTTACAGCTCACGAGCTGTGAGTCAGTGGTTCAGTTAATCATACTTTCAATTATACGCAGTGTATTTCATTTTTTTGTGAAATTACTTGCGAATACAATTGTATGTACTGAATCATCACTCACCCTCGTGCCAAATCCAACCAGTATGTGTGTGTGCTTGCGGATTTGATGGCTGTGTAGTACATTTTTTTTTCTCTTTCTGCAGTAGGGTGTACCTTGTCCCTTATTGTGATTGTTGTAATGTGTTGCTTTTCCTTCCAGATGGTGTTAGTGGTCTGGTTTGTATCAGCTATGAAAGTGCGTGAATGGCCTGTAAAACGGTTGGTGCCTTGTCGTGGCTTTACAGCTCACGAGTTGCGAGTCACTGGTTCGATTTTTATGCATTTATTTATTAACAGAGCATTTCATTTTTTTAAAATATCATGTTAATAAAATGTTATGTACTGAACCATCACTCGCCCTTGTGCCAAATCCAACCTGTATGTGTGTGTCTTTGAGGAATAGATAGCCGTGCTTGATTCTTTGTCTTTTGAGTAACTCAGTTATGGTGTATATTATAGCTATAAATAACTTTCTAAATTTAGATTTTATTTGTAATTCATGGTAGTATATGGTCATGTCTTTCTGGTGAATTCTATTGTTGTTTTTTGTCCACAATCTCTTGCAAACTTGAAATTGTCTGTCACAATTTTCATGCGATATTGTCCCCTGAATCGCACGTTCTCCAACTGAAAACTTAATTCATTCAAAACAATTTGGTTTTGCAAGGGGGTTCCCATGAGTTTTTGGCCCGAGGCTTGGCGGGCATCATTGGAAACTGCCAAACTCAAACAGTTCTGAGAACTAGACACCCGGGGGAGTCCAGGGAGGTATGGCATGCGTGGGTCCCCCAATGTTTTCCTACCCAGAAACCCCTGCAAACCTTAAATTTAGGTTACAAAACCCACTTTTCCATACATATTTGGGTGGGACCTCCCTGCCGGCACAAATGTCCTACCACCCAGCGTTCCCCTTGTTCTCCCGAGTAAAATGATACCTCACTTGTGTGGGTGGCTCAAAGGCCTGTGACTAAGGTAGGGGGGCTTAATTTGTAAAACTTAAATACTACTTTTTTCAAAATTCATTTTTAGCCTGTTCTGCTTTGGGGCACCCACACAAGTGAGGTATCCTTTTACTCGGGAGAACAAGGGGAACGCTGGGTGGTAGGACATTTTTGCCGGCACGGAGATCCCACGAAAAAATGTTTGGAATAGTGATATTTTTACCTAATTTTAAGGTTTGCAAGGAATTCTGGGTAGGAAAACATTGGGGGACCCACGCATGCCATACCTCCCTGGACTCCCCCGGGTGTCTAGTTTTCAGAACTGTTCGGGTTTGGTACTTTCCAAAGAATACCACCGAGCCCCGGGCCAAAAACTCAGGTGCCCCCCCCAAAAAAATCAAGGTTATTTTGCTTCAGGGTATTTTAAATTCACCACCGTACGTTTTGGACCTTTTCCTGTTGCAGCCACTATGCCTACCCACGCAAGTGAGGTACCGTTTTTATCGGGAGACCTGGGGGAACACTGGGTTGGAGGTAATTTATGTGAGCCCAGTGATGCCACGCTTTCCCACACAAAAAAGTGTGAAAAAACTGATGGACTTGACATTGTCACCATTGTCAAATCTACCAGCTTTTGCAAGAGGGGTTACCTGGGTTTTTGGCCCCGTGCTAGATGGCCATCTAGGGAAACCTACCAAACCCACACATTTCCGAAAAGTAGACACCCGGGGGCTTCCAAGGAGGTATGGCTTGCGTGGATCCTCCAACGTTCCTTTACCCAGAATCCCTTGCAAACCTCAATTTTAGCTGGAAAATATCAGTTTTTTCACACTTTTTCTGTGTGGGAAAGCGTGGCATCACTGGGCTCACACAAATTACCTCCCACCCAGCGTTCCCCCAGGTCTCCTGATAAAAATGGTACCTCACTTGCGTGGGTAGGCATAGTGGCTGCAACCGGAAAAGGCCCAATTCGTACAGTGGAGACCTAAAAATTACCTTTAGCAAAACTATCTTATTTTTTGAGGGGGTCACCTGAGCATTTGGCCCGGGGCTTGGCGGGCATCTTTGGAAACTACCAAACCCAAACAGTTCTGAAAACTAGATACCCGGGGGAGTCCAGGGAGGTATGGCATGCGTGGGTCCCCCAATGTTTTCCTACCCAGAAACCCCTGCAAACCTTACATTTAGGTTAAAACCCCCACTTTTCCTTACTTTTTTGGGTGGGATCTCGCTGCCGGCACAAATGTCCTACCACCCAGCGATCCCCTTGTTCTCCCGAGTAAAATGATACCTCACTTGTGTGGGTGGGCCAAAGGCCTGTGACTAAGGTAGGGGGGCTTAATTTGTAAAACTTAAATACTACTTTTTTCAAAATTCATTTTTAGCATGTTCTGCTTTGGGGCACCCACACAAGTGAGGTATCCTTTTACTCGGGAGAACAAGGGGAACGCTGGGTGGTAGGACATTTTTGCCGGCACGGAGATCCCACACATAAAAGTTTGGAAAAGTGATATTTTTACCTAATTTTAAGGTTTGCAAGGAATTCTGGGTAGGAAAACATTGGGGGACCCACGCATGCCATACCTCCCTGGACTCCCCCGGGTGTCTAGTTTTCAGAACTGTTTGGGTTTGGTAGTTTCCAAAGATGGCCACCGAGCCCCGGGCCAAAAACTCAGGTCCCCCCCCCAAAATCAAGGTAGTTTTGCAATAGGGTATTGTAAATTCACCACTGTATAATTTGAACCGTTTCCTGTTGCAGCCACTATGCCTATCCATGCAAGTGAGATACCATTTTTTTCGGGAGACCTGGGGGAACGCTGGGTGGGTGGAAATTTTTTGATCCACGCAGATTCCAAAACTTTCCACCACAGAAATGTGCGGAAAATTAGTTTTTTTGGTCAAATTTTTAGGTTTGCAAGGGATTCTGGGTAACAAAACGTGGGGGTAGGCAGACGAGTCACCCCATCCTGAATTCCTCTGGGTGTCTAGTTTTCAAAAATGTATAGGTTTGCTAGGTTTCCCTAGGTGCTGGCAGAGCTAGGGCGCAAAAACAAAAGGTAGTCTTTTTGTCCAAAAAGTGCAAGATTTCACTGGGAAATTGAGGTGCGACCATGTGGCGTTTTGCGCTGTTTCATGTCGCAGCCACTATGCCTACCCACGCAAGTGAGGTACCATTTTTTTCGGGAGACCTGGGGGAATGCTGGGTGGGTGGAAATTTGTTGATCCACGCAGATTCCAGAACTTTCCACCACAGAAATGTGAGGAAAATGTGTTTTTTTGTCAAATGTTTAGGTTTGCAAGGGATTCTGGGTAACAAAACCTGGGGGTAGGCAGACGAGTCACCCCATCCTGAATTTCCCTGGGTGTCTAGTTTTAAAAAATGTATAGGTTTGCTAGGTTTCCCTAGGTGCTGGCAGAGCTAGGGCGCAAAAACAAAAGGTAGTCTTTTTGTCCAAAAAGTGCAAGATTTCACTGGGAAATTGAGGTGCGAACATGTGGCGTTTTGCGCTGTTTCATGTCGCAGCCAATATGCCTACCCACGCAAGTGAGATACCATTTTTTTCGGGAGACCTGGGGGAACGCTGGGTGGGTGGAAATTTTTTGATCCACGCAGATTCCAAAACTTTCCACCACAGAAATGTGCGGAAAATTTGTTTTTTTTGGTCAAATTGTTAGGTTTGCAAGGGATTCTGGGTAACAAAACCTGGGGGTAGACAGACGAGTCACCCCATCCTGAATTTCCCTGGGTGTCTAGTTTTAAAAAATGTATAGGTTTGCTAGGTTTCCCTAGGTGCTGGCAGAGCTAGGGCGCAAAAACAAAAGGTAGTCTTTTTGTCCAAAAAGTGCAAGATTTCACTGGGAAATTGAGGTGCGACCATGTTGCGTTTTGCGCTGTTTCATGTCGCAGCCACTATGCCTACCCACGCAAGTGAGGTATCATTTTTTTCGGGAGACCTGGGGGAACGCTGGGTGGGTGGAAATTTGTTGATCCACGCAGATTCCAGGACTTTCCACCACAGAAATGTGAGGTATATGTGTTTTTTTTGTCAAATTCTTAGGTTTGCAAGGGATTCTGGGTAACAAACCCTGGTGGTAGGCAGTCGAGTCACCCCATCCTGAATTCCCCTGGGTGTCTTGTTTTCAAGAATGTATAGGTTTGCTAGGTTTCCCTAGGTGCTGGCAGAGCTAGGGCTCAAAAACAAAAGGTAGTCTCTTTGTCCAAAAAGCGCAAGATTTCACTAGGAAATTGAGGTGCAACCACGTTGCGTTTTGCGCTGTTTCATGTCGCAGCCACTATGCCTACCCATGCTAGTGAGGTACCATTTTTTTCGGGAGACCTGGGGAAACGTTGGGTGGGTGGAAATTTGTTGATCCACGCAGATTTCAGAACTTTCCACCACAGAAATGTGAGGAAAATGTGTTTTTTTTGTCAAATTTTTATATTTGCAAGGGATTCTGGGTAACAAAACCTGGTGGTAGGCAGTCGAGTCACCCCATCCTGAATTCCCCTGGGTGTCTACTTTTCAAAAATGTATAGGTTTGCTAGGTTTCCCTAGGTGCTGGCAGAGCTAGGGTTCAAAAACAAAAGGTAGTCTCTTTGTCCAAAGAGCGCAAGATTTTACTGGGAAATTGAGGTGCGACCACGTTGCATTTTGCGCCGTTTCCTGTCACAGGCACAAGGCTGACCCACAGAAGTCAGGTACCGTTTTTATCGGGAGACCTGGGGGAACGCTGGGTGGGTGAAAATTTGTTGATCCACGCAGATTCCAGAACTTTCCAGCACAGAAATGTGAGGAAAATGTGTTTATTTTGTCAAATTCTTAGATTTGCAAGGGATTCTGGGTAACAAAACCTGGTGGTAGGCAGTCGAGTCTCCCCATCCTGAATTCCCTTGGGTGTCTACTTTTCAAAAATGTATAGGTTTGCTAGGTTTCCCTAGGTGCTGACAGAGCTAGGGCTCAAACACAAAAGGTAGTCTCTTTGTCCAAAGAGCGCAAGATTTCACTGGGAAATTGAGGTGCGACCACGTTGCATTTTGCGCCGTTTCTTGTCGCAGGCACAAGGCTGACCCACACAAGTGAGGTACCGTTTTTATCGGGAGACTTGGGGTAATTCAGATTTGTAAATCAACTGTTATTACCAATTGAGCTTTTATGCATTTCTCCCTTTCAATGAAAGACATTGTGTAAAAAAAAAAATCTTTTTGAAAAATGACCAATAATTCTCATGCTAGTATGAGATTTCCCAATTTTGAAAATGTGCAATTATATACTGTTTCTGAACTCTATAATTTGTACCCAATTCAGAAATACATAGGTGTCTTTCATACAGATTTTTCCATGTATACATTTTCCAAGACAAAGTGCTGTATACCCAGTAAATGAAAAAATACCATTGCAAGTTGCTGCTCAGTTTTTGGATCTGGGTTCGTCGGGTTCTTGGTGAAACTACAAGTCCTATATATCCCCACAACCAGGATGGTCTAACGGATGTAACGGTATATTGCTTTCCAAGAGCTGTCAAAATTAGAAAAAGTTATAGGTGAAAACGTTGAGACAAAAGGCTGTTTTTTTCAACAAATTTTCAATTATTCCAATATTTAACTGTTAGTTTCTATAAAGAAACCTTCATGGATTTAGACAAATGACCCCTTTCTGAATTCATAATTTTGTCTACTTTACGAAAATGTACAGTTTTCCAGGATCCATTATTGCTTTCAAACTAATTTCTACCATTAACTGGAAGGAGGTGGAAAGCTCTAAAAATAGCAAAAATAGGCTATGTCCCAGAAAAAAGCCTAAACTGTGTGAAAAATGTCGGTTCTCTGACAAAAGACTGTCATTCCCTAAAAGCTGAGAAAATGGAGATTCCA
This sequence comes from Lissotriton helveticus, assembly GCF_964261635.1. Lineage (NCBI taxonomy): Eukaryota > Metazoa > Chordata > Amphibia > Caudata > Salamandridae > Lissotriton > Lissotriton helveticus. The sequence goes on along the minus strand of NC_136067.1, from coordinate 487,936,822 downwards.
GCCCCACAAACCCTTTTTTGATAACATTTTCAGGGAAAAACCCAGAGGCTTTCATTTGCAGCCCGTTTTTCCCATTTTTCTGAAAAAAACAAAAATTCACTATATTTTGGTTAATTTCTGGGGCCCCTCCAAGGGAATCCACAAACCCTGGGCCCCTTTAGAATCCACATGATGTTGGAAGAAAAGGACGCAAAATTGGCATGGATACCTTATGTGGTCAAAAAGTTACAAGGCCCTAAGCACGCACTACCCCAAAACGCCAAAAAAAGCCTAAGCACAGGAGGGGAAAAGGCCTAGCAGCGAAGGGGTTAAGAAATATGCTTTTTGTTTAATTTTGTGTCTACCGTAACACATTCTATGATGATGTTATTTGTATGATTTACATGAAAATTATTTTCAGAGCGTGACTCGTGCACGGGCTCTTAAAGCCTGAGCTGACCCCTGGCTCGATTCTCCCTGTTAACTTGTTGGCTCGAGCACCTCTACATAAAATGTGCCAGCACAGTGAACTTTAGGCAGCACTAACTTTACGCGTAGGAGTGGGAACGTAAATTATCCAAGGCAAAGAAAGGGTAGATTTTGACTATTGGGAAGGTAGTGAACACCCCAAAAGTAATACATTTGCAGAATCTCAGAAACCTGCCCAGCGCGTGGCCACACCTAATTTGTGCATCTATGACTTGCGTTAAAAATGGACTTGTCTGAGTATGTAAACTGGATGGGAAAATACCTAAACATTCCAATATTTCATGGGATGCATAGGAAGGGATTTCTTCATAAATAAAAAAGAATTATCCCGGTGGAGAAAAATAAATAAAAAAACAAATGTCAAGATGCATTTTGACAGTAACCATTAAACAGTATTTCACCCATTTCGTTTAGTTGCATACATGGAAATCTTTAAATTTTGTAGGTTTCTTTGTGTAGTCTTTAGGGTATTTCTGAATCTCCGAAAACCTTAAGAATCTATCGAAATCATCAAATGAAACCTATGGTGAGCAGATTTCCCACTTTTCAAAACACGTACATAAAAAATCCTCATAAAGTCCATTCTATCTACTGATGTCATCTTTTCTAAGGCACCTACTGATGTCAGGGGTTATGTCCAATGGAAATAAAAAAATATTATTGTCAAAGTAGTAGCAAGGCTAACTTAAAAAATGGAAACAATTATATATATATACATTTTTAACTTCAAATGTTAGTATTAGTTGGAAAAGTATGTTATAAACCCACACCAGTAGATGAAACACGGTACGCCAGTTAAATAATTTAGCCCTGTAGGAATAATGTTATGTTGTGAAAAGGTACCGAGTGCTAATGGCCTTTAAGATGTTTGCAAGTTCTATGTTAATCACTTAATGCACTACTGAGTTGTTTTAATCCCAGGAATTAGTCAGCCTGAGGTGAGATCGTGATTGATTTATGGATGTTGCTTGCTCAGTGTGGGCTGCAGCCATTCTTGGAATGCACTTAATTCACTTTATATGCCACACACAGGCCTGTAAAAACAATTGGCGTGCATGGACATCTCGGGGACACTCAGGCACATTTTTAAGCAAGGGTTCGTGGATTTCGTGTTTGAATGTCAACTTTTTAAGGGGTAAAACACAAATAAAAACCTAAAATGGTACACCACCGCTCAGCAGTAGGAAAAAAGAGTACCGAATGAAGGAAGTGAGGGGAAAACAACAAAAGAGGACACTACTTAAAAAGGAAAAACTACGTATTTAAAGACAGAACTCCAATAAAATTCTGATATATAAAGAGTCTTATAGCAAAAGGCAAAAATGAGGTATGGTATCAGACAGAACAAACCACATTGGTGCACCAAAGAATAAATAATTCAAAATATGGGTGATCAAAAGAAATATTTGAACACAATAAAAATGTTTCCTGTCCCTCCTCTTCATGGTTACCACAAGTTGACACTATGCTGCTCCAAACTTAGTTGATATGTCCTAGTGCATTTTATTGAAAAATCAGGTAGACTTGCAATGCTTTTAGAGTCCAGCAAATCAAAATACTATTATGTGTCTCATTAGAAATGACTGCACTTATCCACCATTTCCTCCTGGGAGGAAACCACACTCCAAAAGTAGCTCCTGGAAGTTCCAAACTTCCTGGAAAGACTTGTGAGAAGCAGGCCACCTTCCCGAAGTAGGCATAGCCCCCTGAAATGCATACAGTTGATCACGACCAATACAAGATGGTGGCGAAGTGATACATTTGCTTTCCATCTTAATCGTGCTGACCTGCCACCAAAGGTGAACAATGTACCCGAAGTATCTTTCGTACAGTACATGCCTTATGATCAGGGACAGGCCTGGGTGGACCTGGTGAAATTGTCTGTGAATATGAGAATGTTTCAATGCCTCAACAATCTGAGCTGTCCACGTTTGGCAGGCTATGTCAACGGGCCGTGTTCTCCGAATATGGTATATCTCTTCAGCATTCTTATACTTGATCGTCCTGGCACTGCAGTGCACACAGCTTTTCTCTTCAGTGTGACGCAAGGCTGCTAGTACAACGTGTTTATACCAAGTCAACGATTTATCATAGCCTGCTCATCTTCATAAAATTACTTCAGCATTTTCACCCACTTTTCTTGGGTCAGTACTAGTCATTGATACATGTGAAATGGCATATTTGTAATTATCCAATCCAGAACACCCATCTCGTTCCAGTCTACTGGGACTCAGTAGTAAAAAGTAATCTGTAAATTCAAAGTGTTACCTCGAGAAAAAATGACCCATTGCAGGCATTTTTTTTTTAGTTTAACGACAGCAGGGCCGGCCTAAGGCATGTGCAAGCTGTGCACCTGCACAGGGCCGCCAAACCCCATGGGCCGCCACGCCAATATATATCCTTAGATACATATTTGCGTGGCGGCCCCTGGCAGGGGTTTGGCGGCCTCGGGCCCCCTACCTACACTCCCTGCTCAGGGACTCCGTGAGCCTAGAGCCGGCCCTGAACGACAGGATCCAGCAGGTGGTGTTTCCTTGAGGGAGACAGACCCTTGAGAGGACTAAGGGCCAGATGTATCAAGCATATTTGCATTCCCAAATGGACTGTTTTGCAGAATCAGGCCGTATGCAATAGTAAAAAGGCCTTTGAGTATACATTAATTCTAAATTACGATTCAGTACATGTTACCAAAACGCTATTTGGGACTGAGATGTTCGAATGGGTGGTGAGAGGAACCGGAAGCGTCGGGACAGGTAGCTCTGGACAAGGATAGGTGAGTGGGGCTGGGGCCAGGTTTGGGGGAGGTAGCTTTTAGGGGTGAGGCCCGGTTTTAAGGCTCATTCGGTATTTGGTAAAGGTATGTTTAGGGCGTTTCTTCCAAATACCGAATTGGAATGGCATGTATTATTGTTCTGCGACCCAATTCTGATCACAAAACAGTAATACTTTAACACCAATTCTAAACTTGATGTAACCCATTCTACAATTGGACCCCTTCCCCTTTGAGAATATAAAAGCAGTGGCATACCAAAGCTTGAGTGGGGCCCCCTGCAAAGTACATGGAGCCCCCCCTTCGGTCTTACTCAGGAGCGCTCAGGCCAGGATATTGTGCTGAGGGACCCCCCCTGGAGCTCGGCGCCCCGCAGCACCGTGGGGGTCTTTGTAACTGTATACAAAAATATTCATTTTTAAGAGCAGGCAGTGATCCAACGAACGAAATGGTACATCTGGCTACTTGTGCCTTGAGGTCAGTAGTTTGGGAATATGTTTTAGTACAAAGGTGATGCTAGGCAAATTTCTGAAATCGTGATTTGTATACTAGCAGGAACAACTGGTGACATTTTAAACTATTGGGGTAGACACTACTTACACGTTTTACAGTAACCAAGCAAATCTATTTCTCCTCAAATGGAGAAGGAGTGATGAAGGGGCTAAACAGTTTGAGAATAAAAAAAAATCTACACCGATAAAGCTGGTTTCTATCTGTTCCATCACAGAGGCTGAGGAAAGGGTACAGATCTGAAAGCAGGGTAATGTGTAGAACATCCTGTGTATTCTTGGAACTTCTGAACTGCCCTAGTTTATCAGAATTTGCTAAAGCAATCAGACATAATGTATTGGAGAAACAAGTATATGGTAAGCATTATTTATTTTCCAAGAGGTTCTCCTGAAATTCTGACAGTGTTACCTGGCATGCAGCAAATCTATAGGGCTGTGCAGCAATTGGATAATATAGTAGAAATCTGCATCCTTGCGGCTTGCTTTCATCGCCTGATGATATGGTTGATTTTGATGAAAGGCCCTTCATCCCTCTTATTCACTCCAGGATGGCAAAGCAGTACCTTTCGGGCAGTCTTTCTTCTAATAACATTGCACTATGGGGAGGGGCGGGGGGGAGTATGGAGAACTAGTGACTTGGGACCTTTGACGCTGGGCTTCAGCCAGCAGTGCCCGTTCACACTTCATTACATCTACTCCATACACTGCAACAGCACCACCTCTCTTTGTGGAATACAGTGCTGGAAAAAGGTACGCCCTGTGTAATTAAATCATCACTCTTTGCCAGCGAAAATGTGCAAAACTAGTCTGTCAGTGTCTGGCTGTCTGATTCTTAATTGGAACTTGAAGCAACTAGTCAAGCACTGATAAATTGCACTAGTCTGTTTGAAATACTGAAAAAAGTGCTAAAGAGGTCTGCAGATCTGAGGGGCTGGGCCTTAAAGCCCCTGCCACCACTGCACACTAGAGAATACCTTAGTGTAGATGTGACCCTTCAATTGCTAAGGACTACGTTGAGCGAGAAAGAGAGAGAGAGGGAGAGAACCGAATAACTGGGTGGAGAATCTGTAAGACAAGAAAACAGCTGACCCTCTTCCCTTCAACCACAAACAGCCAATATTACAAACTAAGACATACATATTACTTCAATTAAACACACCTAGAAGTAAAGCATGAAACAACCATTCCACACTGAAGACAAAGGGTTCCAGAGATGTTGCAAAGCAGCACTGACTTAGCAAAGATGGTATGTTCAGCACCACACAGAACCATGTAGTGTAATGGGTTTGTCACTATATAGAACACAAAGCTATACCATGAGTCATCTGAGACAATAGGTTAGCCTACACTGGGGGAACAAAGTGGGCTGAGCCACGTGTGCCGTTTCACCGCAAGAGGAACAACGCTTGCCTGAACCACGCATCTGCCTTAACCACGCATATCTTTATGTTCAAATGGGTGGGGAGAGGAGCCGGAAGCGTCGGGACAGGTAGCTCTGGACAAGGACAGGTGAGTGGGGCTGGTGCCAGGTTTGGGGGATGTAGCTTTTAGGGGTGAGGCCCGGTTTTAAGGCTCTGGGGGGGTCAGGGAGTTCTTTTGGAAGATGGTAGGGTTTTAGGGCTCAGGGCGGGGGGGCAGGATAGTTTTAAGGGCTGGAGCCATGTTTTAGGGCTCAGGGAGGAGGGAAGGGAATGTTTTCAGAGGAGGGTCTCTTCTAGACCTCAGGGCAGTGGGGTCGGGTAGTTTTTAGCAAGGGGCAAGGTTTTAGGCCTCGGGGCGTGGGAGAGGAAGGGGATGGGGTCGTTTTAAAAGGTCAGGGCGGGATGAGCTTTAGGGCTCAGAGAAGGGGGCTGGGTTCAGTGTAGTTTTTCGCAGGGGGAAGAGTTTTAGGCCCCAGGAAGGGGTTGTTTTAAGGGCAGAAGGGGTCCGTATTACAGCTCAGTGCAGTGAGAGGGCAGGGGTAGGGTGCAGGATATTAGGACTCAGGGGCCTGGGTAGTTTTGGGACAGGGACCGAGTGCTAGGGCTTAGGGTGAGGGGTCAGGGTGGATTTAAGGGCTGGTGTGGGATGGATTACAGGGCTTGGGTATTGGGTGTTAGGGCGCAAGGCAGGCGGGCTGGAATATGGAATTTACCACGCATATCCCTTTAGCAATCAAACCTTTAAAAAGAAATTTGTTGTAAAGACATGAGTGGTGAAGGTATGCATGGTAAAGATGCAGTCATAGTTCAGACCGCGTTGTTAAGGCAAGCGTGGTTTAGGCATGTGTGGCTGTATCATCCAATCCTACAATGGTGTGAGCAATGATTATATCCTTCTGAGTGATAGTAGAGAAGCAGTTGGGGCAGGATAACAAAATGGCTTGAAGTTCTTAATAAGAATCATGAGCGTCTTTTCACAAACTACATTTTGCACTACATTTTTTAGTACTATAAAACATTCTACAAAATGCTATTCACAAACCTACATGAAAAGCTAACACCTCTGCCTCTCATCTTTTTCTGTGAGGAGGTCTCGGCCCTGATTGCAGAGTCTCCGTACACGTAAGTATATGTTAGTCAGAGGGACAGAGGGAAGTAGCTGAAAAATGGAGAGTACTTACTACTAAGGTGGAGAGGAAAAGGGAGTACTAGGGAGGGGTTAAGGGAGGAGTTCAAGGGTGGGCAAGTATCCACCCACAAACAAGTAATCCCCTTTGTATTGACAAACTGCTCTTCTAAAGTTACTACAGCCAAAAATGGATCCTAAATGGTAGTAAATGACTCCAGTTCATCACACCTTAAGTCACTCGACTCAGTTCTTTATAATGGCTGTCCCTGATGTTAACAATTCAGTTTCAATGAAATGTCGCACTGATCATTGCACTTTATTTTGCTCACCTCGCTCACCTGCATGAGGGAGACCCATGGCAGGGGAGTGTCACCAATCTTGCTTTGAAGCATGCGGACTTTTATGCTCTTTTGTGCACCTTGAGTGACTCAAGTCAGTTCTTAAGAATGGTTGTCTCGGATGTTAACTATTTGAAAGTTTCAATTACATTTTGCGCTGATCATTGAAGTTCATTCTGGTCACCTCGCTAAGCCGCATGAGGGAGACCACATACTTTATCTCACAAATTTTATTGTGTTAAGTTGCTGGTGCATGCTACCATCCATCTTGCTTAGAAGCATGCAGGTTTTGCACTTTAGTCTACTCTTTTGCACACCTTAAGTCACTGGATTCAGTCCTCTAGTATGGTTGTCTCTGATGTTAATGAAACAAAAATGTCAATGAAATTTTATGCTGACCATTGCACTATATTCTGGTTAAATGCACATTTCATGGCCCTTGGCGTAGTACCTTAGAATAGTTGATTTGCTGCATCTACACAAATATATGAAAGCTTTAAATACCCATAATAAAGGCCACACAATTTACCTAATTTTTTCTACTAGGCAGATTGCTGTGTCTCTGCCACGTCCAGTGCTATGGTCGGATCATTTTGTAATAAATTTTGGCATCCCTTATGTGACCATGAGTGGCCAGAGAGTACAGAAGGGCGCGATTCGACAATCAAGATCTTTTCATCTAATTACGGCGGAAATGTTGTCAGACGCCCTTCGTCTTCATCCTTGTGAGCTTACAGACGACCTGGAATCCAACTTAGAGTTGGTTCATAGATGGTTGAAATCTAGATTTGATGAGTTAGCTCCAGTCAGGTCAGCCAAATCAGCTCATAGTTATGTGTCCGCCCCTCGGTTCACTCCTTCATTACGGAAAATGTGCCAAGAGTGTAAAAAGGCCGAAAGAGTGTGGCGGTGCAAATATGAGTTTGAGGACAAATTAAAATATCGTGATGCTACTAAGATTTATCACAAACACATTTCTGAAGGCAAAAAAGAATATCTTGAGCGCAGAATAGATGAAGCTGACAATATGACTAGGGAACTCTTTAGAATAGTAAAGGAGTTTGCTTCCCCTGCTGCTTGTTCACCTTCTCACTCTCATACAGAAGTGTGGATCAGTCAACTTGCAGATTTTTTCGCACACAAGATTAAGGCTATTCAGGAGTCTTTTCCCATTGTAGATTCCAATGTGCCGGCATATAAACTGATCTCTTTACCTTTATTAGTGGAAGAGAAAGGGCCCATACTATCGGTCTTTCCGCCGATGTCTTGTGCCACCTCTCATGATCTTCTGTCCCGGCTTCAGTCTGGCTCACCTCTGGATCATTGTCCAGCGAAATGCCTGGGTAAAGTGGTTTCAGCAGTTAACACCTTACTGAACCTCCTGCTTAATCTCTCCCTGAGTACGGGAGCGGTTCCTCAGGCATGGAAACACGCGTTGATTCTGCCGCTACTCAAAAAGCCTACCTTAGATCCCCTGGTGCAGGCTAATTATAGGCCGATCTCCCTGCTTCCTGCTCTGGCGAAGGTGGTTGAAAAACACGTGCAGCTCTCGATCACCAACTTCATCGAGAGCAACAACATCCTCCATGATTCGCAGTCTGGCTTCCGTGCTAATTTTAGCACGGAGACAGCTCTTCTGGAGGTCACCGAAGCTATCAGGGAAACTCTTGATCTTGGGGGAAAGGCTATTTTAGTCATGCTTGATCTGTCGGCGGCCTTTGACACCGTCCCACATGACGGTCTCCTTTTAAGACTCTGGGAGATCGGGTTTCGTGGGACGGTGTTGGATTGGTTTAAATCCTTTCTATCGGGTCGTCGACAGGTGATCTGGGCACCCCCGTTCTCCGCTGAAATGCCGCCGCTAGAGGTGGGGGTTCCTCAAGGGTCTATTCTGAGCCCCACCCTTTTTAATATCTACATGGCCCCTCTGGCGGAGGTAGCGGAGGCGTTCGGTGCCCAGATTATATCCTACGCTGATGACACCCAGCTCCTGTTTACTTGCAGGAAGGGAGAGGCTTTTGATGGTGCCAGGATCAAAGACTGCCTGAGTGCGGTCTTTGCTTGGTTTCAACGGCACAGCCTGAAATGCAACTCAGATAAGTCTGAGCTGCTTTTCTTTGGGTGCGCACCGGATCCTTGTTGGAAATCTTGGTGGCCCCAGGATATGTTTCCTCCTGAGAAGGCGTCGACACAAGCTAAGAACCTTGGTGTAGTGTGTGATGACGGCCTTTCTTTCAGACCTCAGATCATTGGGCTGTCGGGGAAATGCTTTGGCATCCTGCGGATGCTTAGAAAATTTCTCCCGCTGCTATCTTTGCAGTACAAAAAAATCATTGTTCAGGCGTTAATTGGATCACGACTCGACTACGCCAATGCCCTATATTTAGGATTGCCTAAATATCTGCTTGCCAGGCTGCAAATAGTGCAGAACTCGGCGGCAAGAGCCATCTTTGGCCTTCCACGGAGAGCAAGAGCTTCGGATTTGCTCAAAAGGCTGCATTGGCTGCCCATCTCTAAAAGAAAGGCACTTCATCCCTCTTATTCACTCCAGGATGGCAAAGCAGTACCTTTCGGGCAGTCTTTCTTCTAATAACATTGCACTATGGGGAGGGGCGGGGGGGAGTATGGAGAACTAGTGACTTGGGACCTTTGACGCTGGGCTTCAGCCAGCAGTGCCCGTTCACACTTCATTACATCTACTCCATACACTGCAACAGCACCACCTCTCTTTGTGGAATACAGTGCTGGAAAAAGGTACGCCCTGTGTAATTAAATCATCACTCTTTGCCAGCGAAAATGTGCAAAACTAGTCTGTCAGTGTCTGGCTGTCTGATTCTTAATTGGAACTTGAAGCAACTAGTCAAGCACTGATAAATTGCACTAGTCTGTTTGAAATACTGAAAAAAGTGCTAAAGAGGTCTGCAGATCTGAGGGGCTGGGCCTTAAAGCCCCTGCCACCACTGCACACTAGAGAATACCTAAGTGTAGATGTGACCCTTCAATTGCTAAGGACTACGTTGAGCGAGAAAGAGAGAGAGAGGGAGAGAACCGAATAACTGGGTGGAGAATCTGTAAGACAAGAAAACAGCTGACCCTCTTCCCTTCAACCACAAACAGCCAATATTACAAACTAAGACATACATATTACTTCAATTAAACACACCTAGAAGTAAAGCATGAAACAACCATTCCACACTGAAGACAAAGGGTTCCAGAGATGTTGCAAAGCAGCACTGACTTAGCAAAGATGGTATGTTCAGCACCACACAGAACCATGTAGTGTAATGGGTTTGTCACTATATAGAATACAAAGCTATACCATGAGTCATCTGAGACAATAGGTTAGCCTACACTGGGGGAACAAAGTGGGCTGAGCCACGTGTGCCGTTTCACCGCAAGAGGAACAACGCTTGCCTGAACCACGCATCTGCCTTAACCACGCATATCTTTATGTTCAAATGGGTGGGGAGAGGAGCCGGAAGCGTCGGGACAGGTAGCTCTGGACAAGGACAGGTGAGTGGGGCTGGTGCCAGGTTTGGGGGATGTAGCTTTTAGGGGTGAGGCCCGGTTTTAAGGCTCTGGGGGGGTCAGGGAGTTCTTTTGGAAGATGGTAGGGTTTTAGGGCTCAGGGCGGGGGGGCAGGATAGTTTTAAGGGCTGGAGCCATGTTTTAGGGCTCAGGGAGGAGGGAAGGGAATGTTTTCAGAGGAGGGTCTCTTCTAGACCTCAGGGCAGTGGGGTCAGGTAGTTTTTAGCAAGGGGCAAGGTTTTAGGCCTCGGGGCGTGGGAGAGGAAGGGGATGGGGTCGTTTTAAAAGGTCAGGGCGGGATGAGCTTTAGGGCTCAGAGAAGGGGGCTGGGTTCAGTGTAGTTTTTCGCAGGGGGAAGAGTTTTAGGCCCCAGGAAGGGGTTGTTTTAAGGGCAGAAGGGGTCCGTATTACAGCTCAGTGCAGTGAGAGGGCAGGGGTAGGGTGCAGGATATTAGGACTCAGGGGCCTGGGTAGTTTTGGGACAGGGACCGAGTGCTAGGGCTTAGGGTGAGGGGTCAGGGTGGATTTAAGGGCTGGTGTGGGATGGATTACAGGGCTTGGGTATTGGGTGTTAGGGCGCAAGGCAGGCGGGCTGGAATATGGAATTTACCACGCATATCCCTTTAGCAATCAAACCTTTAAAAAGAAATTTGTTGTAAAGACATGAGTGGTGAAGGTATGCATGGTACAGATGCAGTCATAGTTCAGACCGCGTTGTTAAGGCAAGCGTGGTTTAGGCATGTGTGGCTGTATCATCCAATCCTACAATGGTGTGAGCAATGATTATATCCTTCTGAGTGATAGTAGAGAAGCAGTTGGGGCAGGATAACAAAATGGCTTGAAGTTCTTAATAAGAATCATGAGCGTCTTTTCACAAACTACATTTTGCACTACATTTTTTAGTACTATAAAACATTCTACAAAATGCTATTCACAAACCTACATGAAAAGCTAACACCTCTGCCTCTCATCTTTTTCTGTGAGGAGGTCTCGGCCCTGATTGCAGAGTCTCCGTACACGTAAGTATATGTTAGTCAGAGGGACAGAGGGAAGTAGCTGAAAAATGGAGAGTACTTACTACTAAGGTGGAGAGGAAAAGGGAGTACTAGGGAGGGGTTAAGGGAGGAGTTCAAGGGTGGGCAAGTATCCACCCACAAACAAGTAATCCCCTTTGTATTGACAAACTGCTCTTCTAAAGTTACTACAGCCAAAAATGGATCCTAAATGGTAGTAAATGACTCCAGTTCATCACACCTTAAGTCACTCGACTCAGTTCTTTATAATGGCTGTCCCTGATGTTAACAATTCAGTTTCAATGAAATGTCGCACTGATCATTGCACTTTATTTTGCTCACCTCTCTCACCTGCATGAGGGAGACCCATGGCAGGGGAGTGTCACCAATCTTGCTTTGAAGCATGCAGACTTTTATGCTCTTTTGTGCACCTTGAGTGACTCAAGTCAGTTCTTAAGAATGGTTGTCTCGGATGTTAACTATTTGAAAGTTTCAATTACATTTTGCGCTGATCATTGAAGTTTATTCTGGTCACCTCGCTAAGCCGCATGAGGGAGACCACATACTTTATCTCACAAATTTTATTGTGTTAAGTTGCTTGTGCATGCTACCATCCATCTTGCTTAGAAGCATGCAGGTTTTGCACTTTAGTCTACTCTTTTGCACACCTTAAGTCACTGGATTCAGTCCTCTAGTATGGTTGTCTCTGATGTTAATGAAACAAAAATGTCAATTAAATTTTATGCTGACCATTGCACTATATTCTGGTTAAATGCACATTTCATGGCCCTTGACGTAGTACCTTAGAATAGTTGATTTGCTGCATCTACACAAATATATGAAAGCTTTAAATACCCATAATAAAGGCCACACAATTGACCTAATTTTTTCTACTAGGCAGATTGCTGTGTCTCTGCCACGTCCAGTGCTATGGTCGGATCATTTTGTAATACATTTTGGCATCCCTTATGTGACCATGAGTGGCCAGAGAGTACAGAAGGGCGCGATTCGACAATCAAGATCTTTTCATCTAATTACGGCGGAAATGTTGTCAGACGCCCTTCGTCTTCATCCTTGTGAGCTTACAGACGACCTGGAATCCAACTTAGAGTTGGTTCATAGATGGTTGAAATCTAGATTTGATGAGTTAGCTCCAGTCAGGTCAGCCAAATCAGCTCATAGTTATGTGTCCGCCCCTTGGTTCACTCCTTCATTACGGAAAATGTGCCAAGAGTGTAAAAAGGCCGAAAGAGTGTGGCGGCGCAAATATGAGTTTGAGGACAAATTAAAATATCGTGATGCTATTAAGATTTATCACAAACACATTTCTGAAGGCAAAAAAGAATATCTTGAGCGCAGAATAGATGAAGCTGACAATATGAGTAGGGAACTCTTTAGAATAGTAAAGGAGTTTGCTTCCCCTGCTGCTTGTTCACCTTCTCACTCTCATACAGAAGTGTGAATCAGTCAACTTGCAGATTTTTTCGCACACAAGATTAAGGCTATTCAGGAGTCTTTTCCCATTGTAGATTCCAATGTGCCGGCATATAAACTGATCTCTTTACCTTTATTAGTGGAAGAGAAAGGGCCCATACTATCGGTCTTTCCGCCGATGTCTTGTGCCACCTCTCATGATCTTCTGTCCCGGCTTCAGTCTGGCTCACCTCTGGATCCTTGTCCAGCGAAATGCCTGGGTAAAGTGGTTTCAGCAGTTAACACCTTACTGAACCCCCTGCTTAATCTCTCCCTGAGTACGGGAGCGGTTCCTCAGGCATGGAAACACGCGTTGATTCTGCCGCTACTCAAAAAGCCTACCTTAGATCCCCTGGTGCAGGCTAATTATAGGCCGATCTCCCTGCTTCCTGCTCTGGCGAAGGTGGTTGAAAAACATGTGCAGCTCTCGATCACCAACTTCATCGAGAGCAACAACATCCTCCATGATTCGCAGTCTGGCTTCCGTGCTAATTTTAGCACGGAGACAGCTCTTCTGGAGGTCACCGAAGCTATCAGGGAAACTCTTGATCTTGGGGGAAAGGCTATTTTAGTCATGCTTGATCTGTCGGCGGCCTTTGACACCGTCCCACATGACGGTCTCCTTTTAAGACTCTGGGAGATCGGGTTTCGTGGGACGGTGTTGGATTGGTTTAAATCCTTTCTATCGGGTCGTCGACAGGTGATCTGGGCACCCCCGTTCTCCGCTGAAATGCCGCCGCTAGAGGTGGGGGTTCCTCAAGGGTCTATTCTGAGCCCCACCCTTTTTAATATCTACATGGCCCCTCTGGCGGAGGTAGCGGAGGCGTTCGGTGCCCAGATTATATCCTACGCTGATGACACCCAGCTCCTGTTTACTTGCAGGAAGGGAGAGGCTTTTGATGGTGCCAGGATCAAAGACTGCCTGAGTGCGGTCTTTGCTTGGTTTCAACGGCACAGCCTGAAATGCAACTCAGATAAGTCTGAGCTGCTTTTCTTTGGGTGCGCACCGGATCCTTGTTGGAAATCTTGGTGGCCCCAGGATATGTTTCCTCCTGAGAAGGCGTCGACACAAGCTAAGAACCTTGGTGTAGTGTGTGATGACGGCCTTTCTTTCAGACCTCAGATCATTGGGCTGTCGGGGAAATGCTTTGGCATCCTGTGGATGCTTAGAAAATTTCTCCCGCTGCTATCTTTGCAGTACAAAAAAATCATTGTTCAGGCGTTAATTGGATCACGACTCGACTACGCCAATGCCCTATATTTAGGATTGCCTAAATATCTGCTTGCCAGGCTGCAAATAGTGCAGAACTCGGCGGCAAGAGCCATCTTTGGCCTTCCACGGAGAGCAAGAGCTTCGGATTTGCTCAAAAGGCTGCATTGGCTGCCCATCTCTAAAAGAATCGCATTTAAGATTCTTACTTTGGCGTTTAAGGCCCTTCATTCAATTGGCCCGAACTACATCAGGAAGCGCATGGCTTTCTATGCGCCGCGGAGGATGCTGCGGTCGGCCGGGTTGGCCAAGGCCGATGTGCCGCCTATTAGACGAGCCCGGATGGGAGGACGGTCCTTCCGGTATTTGGCGGCATGCCGCTGGAATGAGCTCCCTGTCACCCTTCGGAAAGCCAACAGTCTCCTTTCCTTTAGAAGGGAGCTGAAGACTTGGCTTTTTTCTGCATGATTCTTTGGACCACTGTGAGCTGCCGTGTTGTGTTTTTCAGTTTCAGGTCTCTTTGCCAAAGCGCCGGGACACCCTTTCGGGTAGCCGTGCGCTATAGAAGAGATTGTACATAACATAACATAACATATATGATATATATTTTTATATATCGTGTTATTTTTAATGCATTTTAAATCACAAATAGGGTCTTATATACGTATATAGAAAATATAAAGAATTTGTTTGAAAGTATGGCAGTATGTTGGCTGCACAAATTACATTTGTTCTTACTGTTATTATTGCATATACCCAGAGGAATTGCAGTAATTTTAATTAATCACACAATAAAAATGTATAAATTCATTCATTCATACTCCAGTCCAGAGCTGAAGTAAGTCCAGCACCACACATGGTCAACCACTGGTACTACAACACCATCCCATAGAAGTCAACGGAGTTAGGGACTTAAACAACCTCATAGGAAATAACAATAAAAGCAATTAAAATAATTTAAATAGTTAAAAAGATAAAGAATGATAATTTAATCTTTAGAAAATACATAAAAATAGAACCATTTAATTACATTTTCCAATAACTTTGAAAAATTAAAAAATAATCTATCAATATGCTTTATGAAATAAACTTAAAATAATTTTAAGTAATTCTAAACTACTTTTAATAATTATTAGTGCATTAAAAATAGTTCATTTTTTACTTTAGGTTTGAATTTCTTTTTTCATTTAATTTTGAGAGAAATAATTCTAATTTGATTTCAAATATTTACATTAAAGATTTAATTATAAATTAATTTAATAGTGAACAAGCATATTTTTCTTTAGTCCCACATTTCAGAAAAATATAAAAAATAATTGACATTGATATTTATCATAAAAATATTTTGACACATTTTATCAAAGTTTAAAAACATTCACTTTTTCCTATAATTTACCATAGGGAGATCTCAGCCCCAACTGTGGAGTCTCCTTGTGGTAAAGCTTAGGGAAGGGAAATAAGTTTATTACACTTGGAAAAAATATTGGCAAATGTTTTTATGTATAATAATGTAAAATTATGTTATATATACATTTTATATGCAGGACTAAAAAACGTAGAAAGGCTCTGCAAATAAAAGGCTGTTTAATGTTTGAACCTGAAATAATCTTGTTTGTACAGCTTTGCCATTTTTATGTGCAACCAAATTCAGGAGAGTTATAATAAAAGGATTACAGCACTTGCCAAACCCCTGATAATAAAAGGAGTGATTGTTGTGAACTCTACCACCCATGTCCAGATGAAACTTATCAAAGTAACAGCTAATCGTAGCTAAGTTTACTCATATAAGAAAGGAACCCACACATCAAACTTCTTTTCATGCCTTCACTATGTCGCTGAATGTCTTTGTAAGTTTGCCCCTTTTTTGGAGGAGGAGTACAAATGGTTTACAGGCAAGGATCAACATATTTGGTGGGTCAAGTAAAGCTGTTATTGCAGGATACCACTTCTCACCTGATGTGATCATAGACGGGGTTGCGGAATAGGAGCAGGAGCTGGATTTATCTACAGCCCACTTCCAAGCTATCCCATCCTATGTCAAAATACTGGTCGCACTCTATTACATGACTACTGGATCTTTCAGAGGGTCTCCTATGACAACTTTGGCATCTCACAAGCAAGCCAGTCCCGATGTTTGCATCAGATAGTGAGAAGCATAAGCAGAAGAATGCACCATTTTACTGCTATGCCATAGCCTTGGGAGAGGATGTGGCCTAATTGTTAGGGCGGTTGACCTCAAATCTGGGGAACCGGGTTCGAGTCTCTGCAACAACGCTAAACATCCTGTGATTCTGGGCAAATCACTTAACAAAAAAATGAATGTGTACTTATGTTTCTCATTTTCTTTGAGTGCTAAGTACCATTGACTGTACCCACATGACATTTCAGCCACCTCATTACAAAGCACACGTTTTCCACAACAGGAACTGCCGCCACTCCATCAATGTGCACAACGTCTGCAGTGCCAGAGGCTACTTCACTAATGTGTACGCTGCCTTTCCTGGAAGAACATACAACAGTTACATTTTCCAACAGTCCTCTTTTGCACGTCATATGGTTGCTGGGGATTTTGGTGATATGTGGCTTATTGGTAAGCAGCAACATCTCACACTAGGCCTACATGTGTATCTGAGGGTGGTATCTCAAACCTAATCAATAATCATTTCAACATAATATGCACACACTACCCTGACAGACATAGCATGTAGGTAGGCATGATGTAGTACAATTATAATAGACGTACCTTTCTGATATAAATACTTTCATTTTGTAGGTTATGTTGGTTATGCTCTCTCTCCCATCTTCTCACTCCCTACAGACGTACAACCACAGTAATTCAGCAGAGGTGCAATAGGACATAATAAGTACACAAGCCAGTACTGAATGCACTTTTGGGGTCCTTAAGTTACAATTCTGATGTCTTGACCATACAGGGCAGAGTGCTGGTGTACTCCCTAAAAGTCATGTGCGACAGGACTTGCATATTGATGTTGACTCTGATCTATGGCCACATCCAGAGACCTGGGGTTGGGTCAAGAGCAGAGGTCAATAAATGCAAAATAAAGATGGGCCGATCAATATTTTTTCTTTTGAGCTGCTAATTTAGTTATTGCATTTATGTAGTTGGACAGTCTCTAACACACTGTCCATATCTACCATGCTAAGGCTACTCTGCTTACTTTGCATAATGTCGTCAACTACATGCTATGCTCAAGTTAAAAGAAAGTTGACTGTATAAGCATTGTAGCATTTATCAAGCCTAACATTCAACCACAATATCTCACATACTTCACTCATGGTTTAGGACAAACATTCTAAAATTATAACTAAACACACAAATATTATGTACACAAACCATCCTAGCTGTGATTTTGTTCCTGTCTAACATTTGAAGATCTTGAAGGTAGTGACCTGATTAGGGACCCTCGGGTCACTCACGACCACCTCTCAGCCTTCTATATAAATGAAGAGTCAGTCAGGCAGTAGAGAATACAAACAAAGTATATGTTTATTCAGATACACTCAAGTGGAGCTCTGTCTGCCTAGTCGCTTTGGGGTGCTGTAGAGAGGACTGACTTCGCAAACATAGCGGTACATTATGTACATCTCAGAACCAAGTACAACCCACCCATAATGGAACTTTCCGATCAGGTGCGGCTCACACAAAAAAGTACAGTAGGATGAGTTTCGATTCTGAGGCGAGGCACACGGTATCTCTTAGCCAAGGTCACCATGACCATGCCTGCCGCTAGACTGGTGGGAGAAAACCTCTACCTAGTGGGAAAGGTATGCGCTAATACGAATAGTGCATTCATTAGCAGAGTAAGGCCTAATCTTGGTGAAACAAAACTTTCCACCGCCTGCTTTACCAGAAGACAATAAGCAGTCAGTGGCATGATTCAAAATGGTGACTAAACATAAAATGGTGCAGCGAATGCTAACTTACATGAAACAGTGCACAGACAGAATAGCAAAAACATTTTCATTTCATCAATATTGTAGAACATGTATGGTGGCTTCCTCCCACATGCGGAGCCTCTGCCCTGTGTGTGGAAGTTCTCCTCCGCACGTGGGATAGAGGGTCTATGCTCAAGGCAGAGACTCTGCATTCGGTCAGAGATCTCCACCTACCGCAACCAGAAAATGGCATACAGGAAGTCAGCCATTTTGTTTCCCAAATGCGCCATCATCTTCTCCAGGCAATTTCCTCCTCCATTCTGCTGTTCCTTTGCACAATCTTGCTCCCAACATAGCTGAGGGACTTCACGAAGAAGCCCACCCCCCCTTTTTCTGATAGTGAACTGAACATCATCATTGAAGGGGTCGTTGACAAATACCCTTAGCTTTATAGGGCACAGGATACATGAATGAGAAATGCACTACGGGCCCAAGTTTGACAGGACATTGCTATATGTTGCAGTGCAGTGGGTATCCACACCCGGCGGGGAAAGCATTCATCGTTTGGCCCATATTAAGACCCAGAACATAATGGGCTTACCCTTTCAGCAGCCATGACACCACTGTACCGGCTGGTCCTTAAAGCTGTCTGGATGACCCGCCAAGCTCAGTTGGAAGAGCTGGAAGAGTTGCAGCAGCAAAGAGATGGTAAGTAAGTGCATATTAATTTTGGCACATAGGTGTACATGTGCAGTCCTGTCATGTGTTCCTTCTGAGCTTCGTCTTAACCCTACTTATTATGTTTAACATGTTTTTTTACGAAAACAAGGCTTTTTGCAGTGTCCCCCAGCTTTTTGTCCCCATTTGTGACTACTAGATGCTGGTTTTCTGACTTTTTGTGCCCTGGGCACTGCTAACCAGACCAAGGGCCTGTGCTTCGATTAAAGTACATGGTAATGAGGCAGATTTAGAATTGGCATCAGTAAAGTAACGAAACTTGAGGGGGGCCCCTGCAAAGTACATGGAGGGGCCCCCTCTCTGGACTCACTCAGGACCTCTCAGGCCAGGGTACTGGGCTTGCCGGGGCCCCATGGCGCTCAGGGGCCCGCCGCACTGCGGGCACCTTTGTTACACCACTGATTGGCACTGACAACCTACATGAAAGCCCCTAGTAGCAGATTTAATTAGCTTAAGTTTGCACTGCTGTGTAACCTGCTGTTATTTTAAAGGCAGACCGCTTTGCATGCTGCTTTTAAAATTAAATGATTTTCAAAGTCGACTTTGGAATTAAAGGTACTTTCAAAGTCTTAAAGTACCTTATTTGTACATATAAGTCACCCCCTAAGTTCCCCCCCCCTAAGTGCCCCAAAAGTAGGATGCCTTGTAACTATAAGCAGGGACATTTTAAAAGATGCTTTATATGCCCTGGTGAGGGGAAAAGGTGCCAATTTAGCAATTCCTCATTGTAGCACAAGGGATCCATAGGCTAACATAGGAATATTTTAATAAAGTATAACTATTGATTGGAGTGAACTATAAATATAATTCAAATACTTAAATGATAGAATAGATCCAACAACTTGCCAAGGTTAGATTTATTATAACTATTACAGAAACAAAAGTATAGAACTCGCTATTCTAATGACCCAAAAGCCTTCCAGCAGCCTCTCCTGATTGGCTAGCCTTTGACAGGCTAAGCCAAACTGCTCTGATGTGGTGTGAGGTAGCCTCAATAGAGAAAAAAAACATCTGCTGGGAGGATTTCTGCAGCTGCAGAGCAAAAGGCAGGTTAGGGGTGGAACAGCCAAACTGGTCTTCAACGAGGGAATAACAGGATAGGAAACAGGCTTACCCTCACATCCTGCACCCCAATCCAGACAGGGGCTTCAGTAATTGAATTAGCAGAGGAGTTGGAAGGGGAGTGTTAGAGAAGGTTAGCCAAGCCAGTGGGTTTGCTCAGCCAGATATTAACCTCCAGGAGAGAGTTTCTCCATTTTTGATTTTAAATGAATAGTCCTTTCCGGCGGCAAGAATATGCCACACTTTGGAGGAAGTTCTCATACCTGATGGTGGCACCCTGTACCCCATTGGGTGCCACCTTGCTTGTCACCCAAGTACACTGGATAAATATGGGAGAGCTGCCTAAAAACAAAGATCCCTGCCTTGAAACTACAAGAAAAAGGACTGCCTGGTAGACTCTTGGACTGTACAAGAGACAACTGTACTCATAAGAGCTGCACCTTTTGTCTTCAGTCCAGAAAGGACTTTGCCTTGCTCTTAAAGTTGAAGGAGTGGGCTCCCTGAAAGCACCAGGTTAAAAGACCCCCACCTGCATCATCACCACCAAGAAGAACCTAGCTAGACAGCGTTCAGTTGACTTTTAAGGTTTTGGCAAGGTGCATTGTGGGTCTTGGGGTCTTGTTGTTTCAACTTCCCAATTTACATCAATATTTTTAACTAAGAAAGAAAAAGTATATTCTTGCATTCAATAATAAGTCCCATGATATTCTATACATTACACTATTTCTCCTACAATATTATTGACCAACAATATTTTTGAGAGGATATTAAGGTGGAGCACTGAGGGCGACATAAGGCCACACCTGCCTGCTCTGTAATTGTTGTCCATTTTTACTGTGAACTTTTTTACAGAAACCAAATATGCCAATTGGTGTTTCCCAATCAGTTACGATGCTTTAGGGGTAGAGCATATACTGTTAGAGGTGTTCAGCAACTCTTACTGACCAGAGGACCAAATGTGCCAGCTCTCCAATTAAAAACATGGAAGAACCATTCAAAAAGATGGATTATTATACAATATCAAAGAGGATCTTATATTATGTTTAAATTTGCATCTCAGTATTTCAGCACATACTTACATTGTAACATTTGATTAGGCCAGCAATATCTATTCAGTTTGCCCATTTCACCATCTCCTGTACTTTTATAGGACATTGCACATTTAACCAGTGCTCCAGGCTGCATTATTGCAATCCAGCCTTTAGTGTGGATGAACCCTGCCCTTCACTAAACCCAACTCCTTCTGTGCATGCCCTCATTCAGTGGGCAAACAGAGAAGGAGAAACACAAAATTGTCCATGAACCTGTAACTGCAGCAGGATCAGATCTTCAGGCAGATTTGATGTTAAACAGATTATGAGGTTACATTTTCACTATTGAGGCTTTTCATACTAAAACAATAAAAGACATGTAATGTACATTTTGAGCACAAGAAGATGGAATGAACATAAATAGGAATATCACATACATTGATCCATGAGCTTCCCTTGCATTAACTTCGTCATCATTCTGATTTAACTAGGTATCATTTGAAAAAATCTCTTATAAACTTAAATATGGTGCCACTAAAGATTTTGTTTTTCTTGCATACTGGATTCTACATCATGATCAGCTTTACCAAGGAGATATCCTATAAAGCATGCCATAGGAAATGGATAGGAAACAGATTTTTGGGCTTGCTAGTAACTTTGACGCCATCTGACGAATCTTCTCAAAACGTTCCAAACAAAAAGTTAATCCACCTCAGCTCCTTTCTAGAAAGTTTTAAGGTGATGCTTCACGTGGGGGCAGAGAAAAAGCGGGGTTCAAAAAGGCAAATTCCCCATGCAATTTCCATAGGGAATTCCAGACACAACTACAGCCAAAATGGCTGAATGGAATTACACCAAATTGTGCAGAAAGCTATATAATTGCCCAGAAAGCATGATTTTTGTGATTTGGTATAACTCAGTAGATTTGGAAAATGTAAGGCTCAAAACGTATAGATATCTGGACAGTTGGGTTCATGGGACCCTTGCAGGAGCCCCGTTGGAACACAACTTCATATAATACAACTATATGATTGGCCAAGGGGCTTTTTTTTCTTATTGGCCACCTCCCTGCTAGGGTTTCTGCTCTGATGCCCTGGCCGCAACATGAAGATAAATGTTGCTGACATTACAGGGCATGGGAAACATTTCTGGATTGCTGTGATCCCATGCAACTCTCGTGGGAGCCTGCGTGACCCCCTTAAATTTCTTTCTTTTTTTCTTTTTTTTAAATTTCTGTTTATTGTTTTCAGGTTACAAAGTCAAACATCTGCATCTTACATCCATATTGAGTGCAGTCGGGTTCACCACCACATTACATACATTTCATGAACTTACTAGTAGAGTACAGCTTCGGAACAACACCAGAGTATTTACGATTCTCCTTACAGGGCGCCTGGGCCATCCGCTTTTACATCAAGTTACAATTGCTCCACCTCATGTCTCTAGATACTTTCAATCATTTATATACATACATGTTTAGTAGTGCCTGTCCAGGCCTGCAACAATTAGCAATTTTAGGCATACATATTATCACTAGTACTCTTACACTTTCTTCATTCTATATCCCATTTTCCTGAAACGCCCTAGTTCAAGTCCCTCGGATGGGCAATCAGGTAGCATTTCAAAGGAGCCCAGATATCATTGGACCTGGAGGCCATGGGTAACAATTCCACATAAGTCGTAAGTCTCTCTTGGCAAGTTACTAGGTCGTCTATCCATTCCTTGAATTTAGGGGCTTGCCCCCTGCCCCACTGGCAAGGTACCCTCCTTTTGGCCATTAGAAGCGCCATGGCCACAAATTTATGATGTTCAGCGCGTAGGGGCTTGGCGTAACTCAGCAGGGCCAGCAGGGAAGTAGGTTCCACAGGTGTATCGATCATAAATTGCAGAGCGTGGAACACTTGGTCCCAATAATCTTTTACACCGGGGCATCCCCATGCTAGGTGTAGGAAATCTGCCCCCACAGTACGGCATCTATCACACCTGTCATCCTCTCTCAGCTTATACTTGCACATTTTAACCGGGTGTAATATAACCTGTGTAAGAATTTATAATGTATTATCCAGAGTCTGCTGCTTGCCGATACACGTTCGGTCTGCAGACAACAGCTCTCCCATTGCTCATCTGTTAGGGCTATGCCCAGTTCCTCGCCCCATCTTGTACGCGACAGTGTGGATGGCAGTTCTCTCTGCATGTGTACTGTTTTATAAATCAGGGAAACCAGTCGCTTAGCTGTGGCTCTCCCCAGGATGATCTGCAGTGGGGCCAACTCTTGTGGTTCTGCCGGGAATTCAGGAGTGAGTGATCCGTATCCCCTGCCTTAGCCGAATATACAAAAAGACATCAAGTGGTGTCTTCTGCGCATTTTGAAATATATGGTCAACAGTGCGGAAGTGGCCATCGGTATACAGGTCCCCCCAGGTGCTGATGTGGGTCCGTTATTTTAAATTATGGAAAACAGCCTCCTGTAACAGCGGCATGCATGGGCAAGTCCTGCATGTGTCCTTTACGCTGCCATGCTGCTAACGCACACGCGAGGGCGTTGGGATTTCTATCCATGTTTCCTACGGGCACATATAGTGCACCTTCTTTTGGAGTGGGATGTGCCAGCCAGTGTTCCGCTGCGACCTGTGGCATGTATCTTGGTTGTTTCACCCAAAACCAAGCATAGTGGGCTTGTGCAGCCGTAAAGTATAGCTCGAAGTTTGGTATGCCAAAACACCCCTGCGAGTAGGGCCGCGTCATTACCTCCCATTGTAATCAGGGTTGTGTACCTCCCCATACGAGGTGTATCATCTCCGACCTAAGTAACTTAAAGAATTGCGTACCCAGGTAAAATGGTATGTTTAGAAATAGGTACAACAGCTGAGGGAGTATCACCATTTTTATCAACGACAAGCGTCCCGCCATAGAAAGGGGCAAAGCCTCCCAACGTGTAACGCTGTCCGCCATCCGAGATATGGCCGTCCCATAATTCATCCTCATAAGTTTCTCCCTATCTCTGGTAACTCTTATCCCCAGATATTTCAGTTCCTCCTCACACAAAAAACGCTTTGTGGCTGCCGTTAGCGGAAAAATATTTGACTTCCCCCAGTTTATCTGGATTCCAGAGAGTCGCCCAAACACTATGAATTCTCGAAGTATCGGATTTAGATTTTGTTGTGGGTCTCGAACGTAGAGGGTAATGTCGTCTGCATATAGGGATATAAGTAGTTGGCGCAGGTTACATCGCAGGGCCTTGTCATTGTGGTGTTGTCGCAGTATCGCCGCAAGCGGCTCCACAACGATAGCAAAAAGTAATGGGGAGAGAGGGCACCCCTGCCTGGTTCCCCTCGTTATGTTGAACGATTGTGAGGTATGGCCATTGACAAGGACCTTTGCCACAGGCGAGGAATATAGTAGCTTAATCCACTATAAGAACAATGGTGGGAACCCCATGCATAGCATTACCTCAAAAATGTAATCCCATTCTATGGAGTCAAACGCCTTAGTGGCACCTAAAAAAATCACGGCTAGAGGGAGGTTCGGTGACACATTATTCAAAACAGCAAAGAGCGTCCTCAGATTGTGGGAGGTAGCTCTCCCGGGCGCAAAGCCTGATTGATCGGGTAGGATCAAGTTCTCCATCAGCAGGCTCAGCCTCGCCGCGATCATTTTAGCCAAGATCTTGGCATCACAGTTAAGGAGTGAGAGCTTTCTTTAAGAATCGCAATGGTGGAGCGCCTTTCCCGGCTTTAACAGCGATAGTATAAGAGCTTCCCTCACTGTAGCAGGCAGGTGCCCTACGTCCAGCGAGTCCTCATACACTTCTCTGAGAATAAGGGCCATCAAATCGACCTCCGTGCCTGTGGCCTTCCCAGATTGCAGACTCATTATTGCCTCCCTCACCTCATCCAGCTCAAATGGCGCACATAAAAAGGCCCTCTGTCGTCACTAAGCCAGCCCAAGGTCACATCCCCAAGAAAGCCATCTAGCTCGAGGGTGCTCATTCTAGTCGTGGTATAAAGCTTTTTGTAATGACTCAAAAAGGCGTTAAGTATGTTGGCCGTGTCACGGCACCCCCTCCAGATCCTCCACTTCCATTACGTAGTTAGAGCAACGAGGCCATTTCACCTTTTGAGCCAGAAGCTTCCCAGGCCTATCTCCTTATCCATAATTCCTGGCCACCTAATAATTACCCTTAAACCTCGCTTCCCTCTGTGCCTCTTCCATATATGTCGTAAGTGTATCTCTAAAAGTAGCTTGTGTCGAGCCCTTCGGGTTCCTTGCAAGTTCTGTTTCTAGGTCCGATTCCAATTTCCGCAGGGTATTCTGTATATCCCTAAGGACTCCATCCCCCTTCGCTATGCAGTATCCACGTATTGTTACCTTAAATGCCTTGCATGTAACCTCCACAGCTTTTTCTTGACGTCGATAAACTTGCGCCTCTCTTCCAGCAGTATGGGTGTAAAGTCCGGGTAGATCGAGAACGTGTTTCCGTCATAGTTCAGGGTCTGCTTGTTTCTCGCTGCTCGAAGGGCCATGTCCCGGTCCCGATAATTCAGCAGTCATGCGATGATGGACCTTGGAGGGTTACCAGGTGTCTGCCGTGGCCTGAGGGTTCTGTGAGCCCTTTGACTATGAATTGCGTGGAAAATGCTTCCGGACCAATAGCTGCCAGTAACATTTTTTCGACATACTCCTCCATCCGTCCAGTGTTGGTCGATTCTGGAATTCCTATCACACAAATGTTATTGTGCCTGCTCCGGGCTTCTAAATCTTCACTTTTAGCCGCAATAACTTTTAAGAGTTTATCCATGCGCGTGAGATGTGCTGTATGACTGGCGGTGGTATCATCATTATCAGATATGCGCCTTTCTGTCTCTTCAATGCGTTCTTCATGCACATCTAGTTTGTGCGCTATTGAATCCATCCTCAACGACATATGATCTACTTTGTCCACAACTGTTGCAAATCCTTGTCGCATCTCTTGCAAGATACTGTGCATGTCTGCTGTTTGTGAGGTAACGCCGTCGCTGGACCCCTCCCTACTTTCAGAGTCTCGATCTTCCTGTGCGGGTCTGTTTGATTTCTTCGCTGTTTCAAAATTCAGTTTAAGTTGCCTAGTATTAGGTTTCCCCATATTGCCACCAGCGCAAAGCCCCAAGTATTTTAGGTACCACTTCTCCGGTAGTCCCCCGACCTTCCTGCGATTCGTGCTGGTCCCAACGTGGGGATCAGGGGCGACTTAGTTCTGCGATCCTCAGCCACACAAGAAAGAGCGTGCTCAACACCCCTGGGCTCAGTATACTGCACGCTTCCCTCAAGGGCTATTGCAGTTTGTTGCAGGGCAAGGGCCCTGTCTTCTTCAGAAGCTTAGCTTCACCTGCTGCGCCTCCGCTATGCGTCTGCTCTATGTCGTTGGGGCCCGGGGAGACAGAATAGGGGCGAGAGTTGGATTACCCCGCACAATCTGCGCAGTTATAGCAGCTTGTCTTTTCCAATGTCTCCCAACTGCGGGTTATGCCTCCCACGGGGCGCCCAGAGCTGCTCCCACCGCTGGCTCCGTGCAGAATTTCGTGCTCAAGATGGAGGCATTCCTGCTCCGTCCACAAAATGGTATCTCGTGCTGGGCTCTAAAATCTCTACATGGCTCCTGCTCTGCACGCTGTAGATAAGCGCCACTGAGTGCCCCTCCAATGTGCCTCCAGTCCGCTGCTCAGCGCCTCAGTGGGGGGGGGGCACTGTCCCAATGCGCTGTCGTGGCTCGTTTTACACCATATAGCCTCCCAAGGCCCTGGGTGGTCAAGCTCTACCAACTCCACAGTCAAGTTTAATTTCCCACAGTCAGTGCCCCACACTGAAGTATTTCCGCGCACAATGCACTATACTGCAGGTATTGTTCATGTATGCGTGTCTCACCGCAGCTCCGGGAGCTAAATCACTCTGTCCCGCCGTCAGCTGCTCAGGGCCAGTCTTGCTCCGTCAGCTCCTCGGGCTTTTCTCCTCTACCTCAGGCCCTGCTCCTATCAGCCAAACCTCTTTTTGGCGGCTCCTACAGTCACACGCTGCGTCTCAGGGCCTCCCGGTTCCTACTGCTCCTCCCAACACTGTCACGTCCAGCACTTACTTTTCGCGGGAGGTGCGGCCCAGCCGCCGCTTGTGAAGCCGCGGTCTTGCCTTGTCCTTCACGCCGTTCTGTGCTACCGCTCCACTCCGGCGCTTCCCTCGGCCAATTCTCTCCCGGTCCAGCGTTGGGGCAGGGCAACGTCCAATTGTGCTCATTTTTTCACCGAGGGGAAAGCTCACCCAGCTCTTTGGTGTGGCGAACTCGCAGCAACTTTACTAGCCAGTTGAACAGTATAAATGGAGGATTTTGGTTCCGGGCAGCAGGAGCCTCACGTTAGTGCAGCCATTCTGCTTGTGCGCCCTCTAGCGCCCCCCACTCCCTTAAATTTTTTTGACAGTCCCACAGGATCGAGAAATAATTAAAAAAATATTAATAGGGAGGGTGTTCATTGAGGCAGGCCAGTTCCTGTGGCCAATTCCACACTGTGCACAGTGAAAGGCCGTGCACGGAGGGGGATGGCCGGCTATGGGGTTTGCTGGCAGTGGGGTTTGGCCGCAGAGCTTGGGTGCAGGCCAAGCCCTGCGCTCAAACCTAAGCCAGGCACAGCCAAAGGCCGTGTGTGGCTTTGGGTTGGCGACCCACGGTGAACCGGGTCTGGCGGAGGTTGCCATAATTATATATGCTAATATAATCTTACTTCACGTAAAAAAATAAACTAGAAATTCACAAAAAAACAAAGGTTAAATTGACAATATAGTTAGGTTTAAACTTCAGTTTAAATGTACCATTTTAAACTCAAAAACACTGAAATTCACCAGTTAAAGTTAACTGAAGTAACCATATATTACGCCTTCGCCATGCACTGCTTACGACTGCACATATTATATCACTCATGACATGTTCAATGACATCATTGATACCATCACTGATGGCATCTGAAATTACTTAATTGACAACACTGTGCTGAGCTTGGGCAAAAGTTATGATTACTAGAACATCACTGATTTTTGATTTTTTTCAGTGAATTTCTAGGTTTTTTTTTTACGTCAAGTTCAAGTACCAAAGGACACTACTAGCATTAGCTGTTATTATTTGACACATCCTTTCTTCTCTAATAGGAAAAAGGATCATAGTAAAAAATTATACGGTGCAGGGGCACCATAGAATCTTTATTGTATTGCGTGGAAAAAAATCTTAAAAGTGTGGATACCCATATATACGTTTTAGTCACTCCATTGACTCCGGATATTCGCAACATTTAGGGAAATAGCAACTTAGGATGTTTTTCAGCACCGGTCTGAAAACAGCAGCAGCAGCTGAGCAGCTTCGGGTCTCCGGGGCTGTAAAATACACACCTGGCACCACTGAAGGTAATCTAAACACCCCGAGGACCCAGCAGCATGGTCATGTTTCGTTTGTGTTATCAATCGGACTTTCCGTCTTTACAGATCGCTGATTCCATTCTCCATTGTGTCAGCACCCCAAGGTTAACAGGCGCTGATTGAGTACTTTTAATTTCTTTACTTTGCTCGGACATATTAATTGCTCGTTTTACCGATTCTGTTAAATATTAATACGCCTTCCAAATACAATTTTGTACTTAAATATTAATGTGCATATGGATCGGAATGCACTGCTCTGAGCTATTCATGCATATTTATGGCATTTTAAAAATTGTATACTTAAGACTTTCAGATAATAAGGCCTTGGGAAAGAAACATACACTATTCCTCAGCAGACAGGAATCGTATGCTTTTATGCAAAACAGAAAGAACTTTATGCTGCACTTGTGACCCTTGCAAAGTTGGTTGGATTACAATGCAATATAAATTCAGGCAGAATTTTGAATACTCTTGTCCATACATGAAGAAAGCCTGGAGACTGAAGGTTGCGACTCCTTTTGTTGCACCCCCTACAGAAATACAAACAAGAGACATGAAATCCACAAATTACTGTTCTTCGAGGAAACGGATGCACGCCTGAAGAACGGCTTAGTGGCGCCTCCGTGTTCAGTGAAATAATTCACAACCTACAGTGCACTGATGTGTGTTTTAGACTACGGCAGTCTGTATGTCCTCTGAATTGGACGGTGGTAGAGAGACGTGGTGCTCATATGGTTAGACAGATTGGTGCTGCACTCAATCTGCACGTGCACTGTTGGTATGAGCAGAAATGCTTGATCACGCCCATATTATAGGAGCTATCCATCCATTTGCTGTACCATGATGTGTCCATCTTGAAGAGGTGCAGGTCCTATGCACTGAGACGGGCAAGGCAGCCCACCTTGCACATTTCACAGGTCTGCCATTTCAGCTGGGCCTGTATTCACTGGATTGTGCCCAGGCCTACAGAGAATTGTGAACTGTTGGCTGTGTTTTGCAGCACGCATGTGCCGTGGCTTTGGATGCATTGCCCCTGCTCCCCATATGCCAACAGCAGGTGACCCAGTTCCTACCCTGCTACGTGTGGTGGCTCATGCCAGTGAGATGGTGCCCCTCTGCTACCTGGGGCACAAGGAGGGGGACCCTGATCAGGCCCACTAGGCTGAGCCTCTCCTTCACAATGACTATTCATGCACATACACGTGGCAGTCATTTTGATTGCGGCATCAAGAATAGGCTTTACGAACAGCAGCAACAATCTCAGACTTTGACGTTCGCAAATACCAACGAAAATCAGGATGCCCCAGCGGTAACTGCTTAATTCCTCCCTCTTCTAACAGGTGATGTGTGGGTACAATTACCTGCGCACACCAAGCATGCTGCATATCATCTATTACGTCGTTTAACCCCTTCGCTGCTAGGCCTTTTCACTCCCTGTGTCTCAGCCTTTTTTTTGGCTATTTGGGGTAGTTCGCGCTTAGGCCCCTATAACTTTTTCACCACATAAGGTATCCATGCCAAATTTGCATCCTTTTCTTCCAATATTCTGGGGATTCTAAAGGTACTCAGGGTTTGTGGATTTCCCTGGAGGGGACCCAGAAACTAGCCAAAATACCGCTACATTTTGGGGTTTTGGGAAAAATGGGGAAAATGCTGCAAATGAAAGTGTTTGGGGTTTTCCTGCAAATGGTATCAAAAAAGGGTTTGTGCGACTGAAATCACTAGTTCCCCAGCTTTTAGGGAATGACAGACTTTCGTCAGAAAACCAACATTTTTTACACAGTTTTGGCATTTTCTGGGAAATAGCCTATTTTTCCTATTTTTTGTGTTTTCAACCTCCTTCCAGTTAATGGTAGAAAAGGGTATGAAAGCAATAATGGATCCTGGAAAGCTATACATTTTAGTAAAGTAGACAAAATTCTGAAATCAGCGAAGGGTCATTTGTGTAGATTCTTCTTTCTCTATAGAAACTAACAGTAGGTTCACCAAGAATCCGACGAACCCAGAGCCAAAAACTGAGCAGCAACTTGCAATAGTTTTTAGGTCTCGGCCTAGCGTAAAATGCACAGCAGTGTTGCGCAGCCAGAGTTCTTTTCTCAGGGTTTTGAAAATGGACCTGGAAATTCCACGCAGCTTGTGCGTGTTATTTCCTAGGTCCATTTTCATTTGGCTTTGCGTGCATGTACTTTTAAAACAGAACACGCAATAGGCCATGGGCGGCCGCGTAGCTCCGCCCATGGCCTATTGGTGTCTGTTTCGCGCACCATAGGCCATATGTCTTCAATTATCGTGCCGACACGGGCGCGATAATTTAAGACATATGCCTGCAGTGGAGCACGCGCACGCACCACTCGCTGTTTTTTTTTTTTTACTATAGCGATCAGGCCAGGGTGGGAGACAGCACGTCTTACACAGAGATCCGAGCTGCCATATGGAATGGGCGGGCTGCTGCAAACTCCAAACACTTCTTCTCCCCAAAGCCCCTCACAGGAGGTACACAGACACATAAATAATACACAAGGTCGGCTTGTTTTTAAATGGCGTCTAGATCCGGAAGTATAAAAGCGTCTCTTCCCAAAAATGGAAGAAACGATAGTGGCTATTTATCGATTTTGCCTACTAGGACCTCCTCCTGCTCCCAAAAGCCGTGTAGTGCACTGAAGCTTCGCTGATGGTTGGCGCAGGCTGTGGAAATCTGTGGCTTAGTTTCTAAGCGCTGTGGACTGTCTTCTGTCGGTGGTAGGTGGATTTAAAACAAAGCAGTAAGAATGCAGCACTTATATGATGCTCATAGACACTGGCTCGCAGCATCCAAGCACTGTAAGATCACTTATCAGTGGTACACCAAGTCAAAGTCATTCATTTTGCGATAACGTTCACTCCCATGGCATAACAATATTCATTGCGCCATGACCCCCCCTTGTTGCTGTCTCCCTCATGTATTTCTCTACCGCTTCCCCTATGCTTTTTTCCTCGTGCCCCTCCCACTCCTCGGTGCATTTCTCCAGTTCATCTCCCCTAACCCGCTCTACATCTCTGTTTTTTTTCCGAATATTAAAAACACAAAATAGTGCTCCACAAGTGTTTATTTTATTTTTTATTTTATTGACCAACCTAAGTATATAGCCAGGGCTTTAAGTGAGATGAAAAACCTGGGGGGGGGTCTCTCAAATGTGCGTGATCCATATAATTAAGGGCGTGGCTTATCAACACCTAATCTAATTTGTGATGACCATAGTGTGCCTCCCTGGTATTTTTCTGCTTCTGTCTTTGTATCGGGATATATAATGCAACAAGAACCATTATACAGACAACAAGATAGGACTATTGGCATTGTCAATGGGTGTCAGTTGCATAAGATAAATAATCAACAACTTTGGATCCGTTGTATATAATATTGAAAATGCTTCTGTTCTGAAGTGATGAGACTGGGGAAGAATTATAATGAGTCTCTTTGAAGTCACATAACAGGCTGTGAAGGGTGGTGCAGCTGCAGAGTTACGATTTGTTTTTCACCCTGATGGTGAGGGACCCGTCTCATTTTTTCTGTATTTCTCATATGCCCTGGTTGTGTATGAATAGGGTTGCCTTTGTTTACTAAACACTACTCATGTTATCAGTGCCAGGCTGGAGCCTCAGGGAGAGAATTTTTGACCTAGCGTTCATGAAAAGGGATGCCCTTAAGATCTCAATGTGTCAAGTGCTTTCTTCGGATATGGTTCTGCAGTATGCATGTCTAAATTCCATTGATTAAGAAAGCCTGTCCTCTATCAGTTCTATTCAATTTAGTTGTAAAACTTGTTTGTTTAGTGAGTTGCTCGGCTGATACAATGTCATTGTGCTTTGAAAACACATACTGATATATTTGTTGTCATTGTTAGAAGGCCGCCCAACTCTATGACTTAAAATGCCCACGGGATGAAGGAGAATGTACTTTTGCCAGATAAGCGGACAGTGACACGAAGAAAGATGGAATTCTGTTTTTTTCCCTGACCGCATAACCGCCTGTTTTGTATAGGAAACATTTTCTCTTGGTGTTAAAATAAAGGATGTTTATTGTTATCCAACTCTGTACATTTTATTGATCTTGGAAGAATGAAAGGCTGTATGTACCCACCAGTATTTGACGTTGTGACCATGAGGTCAAACACTTATTCCTAGATTGGATGCATTAGTACACTGAACAATCTACCAGACCGTGAATGTGGAAACCCTGATAAAACTTCACCAGACTCACACCTAAGGCCGAGTATGACAAGAACTGACAGCAGTGCTTTTAATCCTTTGATAATAAATATGTCCAGTTCAGGCAAAACCATCTGCTAAAATAATTTGTTAGGTGCCTAGAAAGTGCTTGTAATGTATGAGGGATCATTTGTTCATCTCAAAAACACAAAGAATCATCACTCTTTCATTTGTTTCTCTCTTAGATTAATTGAAAAGAGAAAGCAGTTTATTTACCACAACAGCGCACTTTTCACTAAATTCTTTAGTCGGGTTTCCAAATGCTAGCATGACCTATTGGTTTTGCCTGTGCTTGTTTATAACAAACCACTATACATTTTTGGAATGCTAGTTTCTATTGCTGGTTGTATTTTGAGAGGAAGAGTACCAGCATTTCTCAAGACAGACATAATACTTTTAATTAGATAGTACCAGCACTTCTCAGGAACAAGCAGTACCTGCACTTCTATTTTTCCATTTCAAGCACCAGGTGTACTAGAACTTTGAACCATCTGAAAGTCTATCCTCACCAGGCACCGGTATGCCACTGGTGATGCCATTGTGCAAACTGTTGAAAGTGCAAGTGTCCCGTTTCGCCTCTCCATTGTATGAGACTTCTAGATGAAATGTGTGCCTTTTGCTCAAAAAGTGACTACTACAGAGTAGCCTCCACCTTTATTTTGCATAACACACCTACAAGTGCAGATGTCACAGTGAACGCCCTCCACCCACTTTTTCGGGACCTATGACACCTCCACCACCCTCTACCCATCCATGCATTGTATATTGATTTACGGCTTGTGGTGCACTGGTACAATTGGCCAGGGTCTTAATGGGTGGATGAAAGGTGTGCACAACCTGGGTATCGCGTTTTTAAGTGCTTGTGTACTGGCTCCACTTTTCATCCTAAGGAGACAGACATGAACTTTTTCATTCAATAGATGCTGATGACAAGCCCAGGTTCACTGTGCGAGCAGGGCGCTGAGTAGTCACACTGATCCCTGCTAGAGTGATGTGAGTGAGGTCTGAGTGTGTGAGGTGCACATGGCATAATATGGAAAAATTGCTCAGCGAGTGAATGTGCCTATGGATGAGAGCTGTGCACAACCTGTGAGCCATAGTGATTATAAAGAGACTAAACTCGATTACTTTCTTCAGACGTTGATAAAATAAGTATCTCTGGGCAAGAATACCCAAATTTTTTCCCAGAACGCTGCAAAGATAGAATTGCTGTCGCTGGTGAATGTTTATTATTCCATTGTTGAAACCCCTGAACTTCTCACAAGTTCGACCTGCTCTTCTGTTTTTTTACAGCTTTTATCTGATGAACATATGATTTGTAAAGTCGTATATATTTATTAAAAGCTGCTATGAGATTGAAATATACTTGGATTCATTCCTTTTGTTATATATGATTTTAGACTATTCTCACAAGTGTGACCCGCTTTTCTGTCTTCACACTTTTATCAGCGTGTTACTTTAATGAAGTGTGTTTTTAGGTCTCACGCCTAGCGCGATACACTGCGCAGCGAGAGTCAACCACACACACACAACCACACACACAAAACCACACACATAAATACACACAACCACACCTAACCACACACACAACCACACACACTCACACAACAACACACACACAACCCCGCACACACACACAACCACACACACAACCACACACACACACACAACCACACACACACAACCACACACATACAACCACACACACAACCACACACACAACCACACACACAACCACACACACAAAACCACATACACATAAATACAAACAACCACACACACAAACACACACAACCACACACACAAACACACACAAACACACACACAACCACATGCAAAACAACACACACAACCACACACACAACCACACAACCATACAACCACGTACACACACAACCACACACCCACAACCACATCCACAACCACACAACACCACACACA
Source organism: Lissotriton helveticus (assembly GCF_964261635.1). Classification (NCBI taxonomy): domain Eukaryota; kingdom Metazoa; phylum Chordata; class Amphibia; order Caudata; family Salamandridae; genus Lissotriton; species Lissotriton helveticus. Next base: position 487,902,618 of record NC_136067.1, on the reverse strand, counting down.
CACACACAACCACACACACAAAACCACACACACACAACCACACACACAACCACACACACACAACTACACACACACAACCACACACACACAACCACACAAACAACCACACAGCATCAGTGCACAATTTCTACATGCACACACACCACCAGCCATCAGTGCACACATCAATTGTTAACGCATCAACAATTAACTATTGAAGAAATCACAGTATGGCGCACTTTACATTTAAACATATTCATCTAAAGCGCAGCTTGCCACCATTGCTACAAAATAAATACAATTTTTTTTAGCCTACAATTCATAGACTTTGTTTGCAGTTGGTGTTGCAATATTTAGCAATGCCAATTGCTCAAACGTAATTATCCCGAGACCTATTGCATTGCAAATGCTTGTTTATTATGTACCGGGTATGTAGCTATTTTTCTGGGAAAATGTATACATGGAAAAATCGATATGAAAGACACCTATGTATTTGTGTGATGGGAACAAAATATAGAGTTTAGAAACAGTAGATATTTGCACATTTTCGAAATTGGGAATACTCATACTAGCATGAGAATTATCGGTCATTTTTCAAAATGACTTCGTTTTTACACTTTGTCTTTCATTTGGAAGGCAGAAATGCATTGAAAGTCAATAGGTAATAACAGTTGCTTTACAAATCTGAATTACCCTATATCTCCCAATAAAAATAGTACCTCACTAGTGTGAGTAGGCATAGTGCCCACGACAGGAAATGGCTCAAAACGCAATGTGAACACACCACATTTTCACAATGAAAAATGACCCTTTATTTTCAAAGTGCCTAGCTGTAGTTTCTGAACCCTAGCTCTGCCGGCACCTAGGGAAACCTAGCAAACCAATACATTTTTTAAAACTAGACACCATGGGGAATCCAGGAAGGGGTAATTTGATTGCCTCTCACCAGATTCTGTTACCCAGAAACCCCTTGCAAACCTAAACAAATGTCAAACAAAACACATTTTCCTCACATTTCTGTGGTGAATAGCTCTGGAATCTGCGTGGATCCACAAATTTCCACCCACCCCGCGTTCCCCAAAGCCTTCCGAGAGAAATGGTACCTCACTTGTTTGGGTAGGCCTAGTCCTCACGACAGGAAACGGCGCAAAGCACAACGTGGACACACCTCACTTTCACAGTGAAAAATTTCCCTTTTTTGGCAAAGAGCCTAGCTGTAGTTTTTGAACCCTAGCTCTGCCGGCACCTAGGGAAACTTAGCAAACCTATACATTTTTGAAAAACAGACACCCAGGAAAATCCAGGATGTTTAAAAAACACATTTTCCTCACATCTCTGTGGTGGAAAGTTCTGGAATCTGCATGGATCCACAAATTTCCACCAACCCTGCGTTCCCCAAAGTCTTCAGAGAAAAATAGTACCTCAATTGCGTGGGTTGGCCTAGTGCCTGCGACAAGAAACGACGCAAAACGCAACGTGGACACACCACAATTTCACAGTGAAAAGTGCCTAGCTGTCGTTTTTTAACCCTAGCTCTGCCGGCACTTAGGGAAACCTCAATACGGTTTGGGCCCTTGCCTGTCGCGGGTACCTGTGTCTCCCACACGAGTGAGGCACCATTTTTATCGGGAGTCATGGGGGAACACTGGGTGGTAAAAAATGTGTGTTAGCCCGGTGATGCCACAACTTTCCCACACAAAAAATTTGTGAAAAAAGTTATCTTTTCAGCTAAAATTGAGGTTTGCAGGGGATTCTGGGTAAGGAAACTTGGGGGATCCACACAAAGCATACCTCCCTGGAATCCCCCAGGTGTCTAGTTTTCAGAAATGTGTGGGTTTGGTAGGTTTCCCTAGATGGTCGCCGAGCACGGGGCCAAAAACCCAGGTAACCCCCCTTGCAAAACCAGGTTGTTTGGTGAAAGGCAGTTTTGATGTTGCCTCAATACGTTTTGGGCCCCTGCCTGTCGCGGGTACTTGGGCCTCCCACACGAGTGAGGAACCATTTTTATCAAGAGACCCTGGGGAACGCTGGGTGGTAGGGAATTTGTTTTAGCCCGGTGATGCAACTACTTTCCCACACAAAAATGTGTGAAAAAAGTGCTTTTTTCAGCAAAATTTGAGGTTTGCAGGGGATTCTGGATAAGAAAACGTTGGGGGATCCCTGCAAGCCATACCGCCCTGGAATCCTTAGGGTGTCTATTTTTTAGAAATGTGTGGGTTTGGTAGGTTTCCCTAGCTGGCCGTTGAGCACGGGGCCAAAAACCCAGGTGACCCCCTTACAAAACCAGGTTGTTTTGTGATAGGCAATTTTGATGTCGCCTCAGAAGATTTTGGGCCCTTGCCTGTCATGGGTCCTTGAACCACCCACACGAGTGAGGTACCATTTCTATTGGGATACTTGGAGAAAGGTGGAGGGGTAGGAAATGTGTTGTTTCTTTCTGCAGCGTGAACATTTTGGCACGATATTGCAAGGAAAATGTGATGGACATTTTGAGGTTTGCAGGACAATGTGGGTAAGATAACGTGTTGTGATCCACAAGAGAGACATCACCATGTACTCTCATAGGTGTTTAGTTTTCGACAAAATCTACAGTTGGTAGGTTAATTCTTAGATGAAATGTACACCTTAGCAGAGAGACGAAAAAAGACAAAGATTACTGCACAGCCATCTATTCCTCAAGCACACACACATACTGGTTGGATTTGGCACGAGGGCAAGTGATGGTTCAGTATATAATATTTTATTTACAAGACATTTCAGAAAAATTAAATGCACTGTCAATAATTGAAAGGATTAAAAACTGAACCAGTTACTCGCAGCTTGTGAGCTGTAAAGCCCTGTCAAGGCACCAACCGCTTTACAGGCCATTCACACACCTTTCATACATGATACACACAAGACCATTCACACCACCAGGCACAAAACCAACACATTACATCATTCACAAAAAGGGACAAGGTATGCCCTGCTTGACAAAAACAGAAAAGACCAATTGTTCTGCATTACCTCCTATTCCTCAAACACACATACAGTACGGGTGGATTTGGCACGAGGGTGAGTTATGGTTCAGTATATACAGTTGTATTAACCAGAGATTTCACAAAAATGAAATGCACTGTTAATAAATGAAAGAACGAGAAACTGAACCATTGACTCACAGATCGTGAGCTGTAAAGCCACGACAAGGCACTAACCTCTTTACTGGCCATTTCAGGCCATTCATACACCTTTCATACGTCTAACACATACAAAACCATTCACACCGCCAGCCGCTGGCCCAGCACATTACAACACTCTGCCAGCAGACAGCGCCATTCAAGGGCCCATCACTTTCACGCGCCCACATTCCTGACACAGCAAGCACACCAGCTCACGGATTGCGTGGAGTGGCGTATGGCTAGCAATGTGTGTAGTGACCATCAGCTAGTCACTACTCACACACCACCAGCCAATCGCCAGTCCACGTATACTGCCAGCCGAGCCCCAGTCCACGGACACCGCCAGCCAAGTGCAGTCCACACACAACGCCAGCCAAGCGCCAGTCGACACACACCGCCAGCCAAGCGCCAGTCCACACACACTGCCAGTCTAGCGCCAGTCCACGCACACCGCCAGTCAAGCGCCAGTACACACACACAGCCAGTCAAGAGCCAGTCCATGCACACTGCCAGCCAAGTACCAGTCCACGCACACTGCCAGCCAAGCTCCAGTCCACACACACAGCCAGTCAAGAGCCAGTCCATGCACACCACCAGCCAAGTACCAGTCCACGCATACTGCCAGCCAGGCGCAAGTCCACGCACACCACCAGCCAAGCACCGGTACAAACACACCGCCAGCCAAGCGTCAGTCCAAACACACTACCAGACAAGCGCTACTCCACACACATCGCCAAACAAGCACCACTCCACGCACACCGCCATCACATTTAGGATTTTTTTATACAAATAAGAAAACACAAACAAATTCCAAATAGATACAAATTTACTAACACAAAATCTGAAACTAAATACACTACACAAATGCCATCCTTGAAACTGAACAAAAATATTAAACAATAGAGGCCAGGCAGTTCACTTTACCACTCATTGATGCTCCCAAAAATTATTTTGCGTGTGGTACATTCTAAAACAAGCAGGCACACACAGCCCAGGGTTAGAAGGACACTCGGGGCAGTACATACGAGTCTCCTTCCGCGCACGTCTTTGCCAAAGTCTTTTGAGGGTGTGTGAGGAATGTGATCATGAAAGTGGTGATCTTTCAATCTAGCCACATCCTCCACCACTCCAACTCTAAGAACACTTGCCTGTTCCACTAGAACAAGGCTGCCTATTTCAGACTCCTGAAACTTAGCAAAAGCCATCTTTGACTCAGGACAAGAATCCTTGAATACAACAAAAGCATTAAAGGTGCCAAGTGGAAAAGATGGATAGCCAACTTCTTATACAAAATGTAAACCTTACGAAGAGCAGCGTTAGGTTCCAACCTCTGATCTACTCTATCAACTCCAACCATGTGCCTATTATAGTCTAAAATGCACTCAGGTTTGCGCACTTCAGCAACCTGACCCCAAACAGTCACAGGTGAAGTGCTTTCATTATGGATGGTAGTCAGCATGTAGACATCTCTCCTGTCTGAAAATGTCATAGCACGTAGCTCCTCCAACACAACGCACTGTACTGCACTGTCCCCGCACAAGCTTTTGACAAACAAGTTCTTTTGGGAAACCTTTACGGTTAGAGCGAATTGTGCCACAAGCAACAGTGTCCACTTTGGCCAATTCCCTGAACAACCACACACCAGTGTAGAAGTTAACTACATATAAATGGTGGCCTTTGTTAAAAAGTCCTCTACCAAGTTCCCACACAATTTTCTCAGTCACTCCAAAAGTGGACTGTGAGGAGGAGCCGAACAGGGGGTGTACAGATATCATTGGCGACATAACAAGTTGGATTCCCTACCGTCCTAATGAAGGCAAAGACGCTGATGCCGCAGCTTGCGCGATAACGACAACTCTTTTCCCCGCCCCACAGTACGTCGGACCCGACCCGTATGTTGTTTTCCCCAGAGGCGGACCTCAACGGACTGATCAACGAAGTGACCAATCAGGGAGCCCGCAACAAGGTCACGAGCAGCAGAAAAAGCCGGGAGAAACAACAACCAGCGCGCTTGCTGGAATTGTATCGACAACGCTGGAAGAAGACGCCGAAGGAGTTACAGACACCGCCACTGCCCGAGAGGACATCAAGGAGACTCGACCCGAGGAGCCAGAGGATCCTGACGTTTGGACCGAAGACTGGTGGAGCCCGGGGGACACGCACTAGCCGCCACAACTCAAGAGAGTTGTGACAGACCCTGGTACGTAGCGGAACTGCGGGTACAGGTGGGAGGAGGGGGGGAGCTGGGAGATAGCGGGAGGCTGTGAGGGAAAGTCGTAATATCTGTTGTTTTCCTGCCAAATTTAGCCCGTTTTGTACCGTCTCCTTGCCTTCCGATTTGTAACCTGACCCGAACTAACATTCCTCGCACAGTACTATTTTATAACAACCTGTGCAGCCAAGAAAACCCCATCTTCACATTCCTAAACCTTGCGCACGGTGTGGTGACGGATTAGGTATCCTCCTAGAGTAGAACCCGACAGTGACCAATGTTCTTTTCTTTCTTTTGAGAGACTGCAGTACCCTTGGATGCTCCTACCACTGAGTTTCAAGGTTCCATGGACCACCTGACAACATCCTTGAGGAACACCCCCAGAAATGAATGCTGCAGACTCTAATTGAATTATTTTGTACCAAAAAGACTGTTTCCAACCCTTTCATTCTCCCTACGGGGTTACTTGTTACCATCAATAAATCCCACAATATTCAACCTATCAGGCCTCCTCGCTTCTGTTTCCGACCTTCCCTCCGACATGGATGGACAACAAGGGGGGTTAATCCTGGATTTCCTTACCAGTGTACACTCTGAAATTAGAGACATATCCAATCCTACTGTCACACAGCATATACAGCTTAATTCGATAGTGTGCCCTCTTACTAGGAATGTATTGTCTAAAAACCAAGCGGTGGGCTTTTTAATTGTCGCCACGGGTTATCGAACCCTCCTTGAATGATCCACAGCAACTGCTTGGATGTAATTCTTCTGCACAACTAGATAACACACAGGTAACCTACTCTAGTTGTTACAATTACGTATTGCTTACCTATTGATTGGCAGTTCTGGGTTGTGGTTTTGACAACATGTTTCGTATCTACAGCTTTATAGATTTGCCTCAAGTGGAGATCTTCTTGTGCTGAAGATGGTGAAGCCCTGCCAGCAGATTAGGTTTTTAATTTTTTTTAATCCCGATGGCAGAGGATTTCTTATGTGAATCTCCTGTGAGTCATTTTTCTCACATAGAATATACACAGGTAGCATATCTTTCAGTTGATGTAGAGAGATGTGATGAAACCAACTCGTGGGTTGTTTTATAATTAATATTTAATTGTACTTTAGAAGGACGACATTTCAAATTGAAGTACCCCACACAATTTATATCAAGGAGCTACTGTCTTTGTAAAGAATCATTTATTTTGAGGTATGTACGACATTTAAAGGGGTAACTCTACTCATAGGTGATTTGAATACGCTCCCAGACTAATACCCCAACTGAGAGGGTTTAAAAGTTGATCATGGGCTTATTTTAGCTTGAACTTTTATTGAGGAGAGATATATTTTCAGATAGATGAATGATTGGTTGTGTGTATGGGTTTACCATGAAGTTTGGGTAAGGTTCAGTGCCAATTGGGGAGAATCTTGTTATAGTTGTGAATATAATCATCATATTGCGTTTCTCCTGTGTTAATATATTGGATGTTATTTATTACTATGTTATTTGAAAGAATATGATGCCAATAGACCTGTGTTTTTACTCTTATGATGTATTTTTGATAGCATGATAATGAATTGTAATATTGTGTTCTTTTTATATATTTGTGTATTTTTAAATACATATGAAACTTTCTTTTTGTGAAAGAGACAAGCATCTACACTAGTATTGACAAAGGTGGTGCATATCTGGCAGCACACCGAAACGTGTCGACGCCACAATTTTAGTTAAATTCGAGGAACTATTTTGTCAGCATTTGCCAATGAGATTCTGACGTAGTTGCAAATAGATTCTAACAAATTAATGTTTTTTGATGATTTTGTAAAATATCACTTGGTACCGTCTCTTTCGTGTGTTTTTTTGATTTTTTATTGTTGTTTCTTTTACTGGTTGATTATGTGTATATATGAATAATTTGCTGGGAGGAAATTTTAATGCTTTGTTTTTAACTTTAATATCAAATTGATAATAAATTTACACAATTTATAACAGATTGGGTTTATTGATGACGCTGATGTGCTTGTACTTATAACTATGTGGTTCCCCCTCTTTGGTACCAAGTATGAATGGAAAGTTCATTGTTGAAGATTGATTGTGATTGAAAGGTGCCCTGGCTCCAAGGGAATTTCCATTTTTTATTAACTCCTCTGGTACCCTGTCCCTTGGATAGTTCGGCCAGTCCTTCTATTTTGTACATAAAAACCAAGCGGCCCTTGAACAACACCTAAGACTCATCCACTGCTATTTCTTTCCCTGGAGCATAGATCTCAGAAAATCGATGAACAAAGTGATCAATGACAGGCCGAATCTTAAAAAGACGGTTACAATCAGGGTGATCTCGTGCCAACGCTAAACCATTATTTACAAAATGCAGCATCAGAAGCAGAAGCAAATACCTATCATGACTCATGACTGCCGGAAATATGGCTGTTGCCATCAAGGGACTAGTAGACCAATATGAAGACATGGATGGCTTCCTTAACAAGCCCAACAAAAAAGTTGAACCCAAGAACTTCTTCATCTCTTCCAGATTTGTGGGACTCCACCGGGTTAGCTCTAGCGTGAGGCTTAAGGCTGGCACTGTTGTCCCTCAAAAACTGTTCGGCATACAAATTAGTCTGCTCAACAATCTCTGCCAAAAATACATTGTCCATATACAACTGAAAAAAATGTATCGGCAAAAAGTTTTAAGTATTCACTCTACACCCTGGAACACCGTACAGTCTGGCAATGCCGGCTGCACCATGCCTGGGGCAACCTGGTGGTCAGCACTTTCAACTGGAAGCCTTGCCGCCCCAGGCTGCAGCCCAGATGCCTCTTGCCGCACTATTGGCACATCAATGTCCTCCTCTAACACAGGCACTTAATCTGCACTAAGAGTAGCTTCATCCGCACTGACAGTAGCTTCATCATCCGATGATTCCATGTGGAGAGAAAACTCACTGCATGAATCTTTCCCTCCCTCCTCTGCCTCAGATGCAGGGTCAGTCTCTGAACCATGGTCAGAGGAAGACTCAAAAAGAATACCAACTACCTGCTGAGCTGTAATCCTGCGGCTAGCCATTATCCTTACTAAGAAAGGAAACTGCACAAACAAGTCAACAACAACCAACACTGTGCAAAATAAATAAGTAAAAAAAGTGTGCCTTTATCACAAAGATCTATAAACTCAAAAACGATATGATTCACTTGCAAGAGACAGCTGCACTCACCAGCACCTACTCTGCAGAGACACAGCAAAAATCAACGATATCCCACTAGAAAGAAAAAACTAAACCAATTACTCAGAAGACAACAAAACACATATCGAGCACAAATGCAAAAAGTTTTTGACACTTAAAAAACAGAAGCCAAACATACTGCTATTATTACACCATTTGCAAAAAACACATCCATGCAGAGAAATGAAACCCATTTACATTGTACAAAAAAAGTTCTCTTACCAAACACATGCAACTACACAAACAACAGAACCACCAATAACGAAACTGCAACCTGGAACAGACTAAAGAGCAAAAGCCTTGAACTAGAACAAAAAGGGAGAAATAGAGCATTACAATTGCAATTCACAAGAAATAAAACAATTAACATTATAAACACGCTATGTCACTACCCAAATGGTCAATCGGCCAGATAGGCCTTCGAATAGGGCTGAGAAAATTGGGGGTGATCTTGCCCAAGGGATTGGTGATGTTGTCTGCCAGGCCAATCTGTCCCCCAGGTGGGACAGAAAACAGCAGACAGAAATGTGCCACCTTGCAAAAGTTATAAATCCCTAGTGCCTAGTAGGGTTTTCTGCCCCCCTCCCACCTAGGACAGAAAGGCCAAAAAAAGGGGCAGTTCTGTCCCCAGGAGGGGCAGAAAAAATGTTAACCAAATGTTACCCGCTTGGAAGCAACCATTTCGCTTCCATTACACACAAAACAAAATCGCTGGTGCCTAGTGGGGTTTTCGCCCCCCACCCCCCTGGGCAGAAAGGGCAAAAAAATGGGCCGATCTGCCCGGGGGGGCGGGGGGCAGAATATACATATAAAAAAGTCTGCCCCCTGGTAGCGACCCTTGGCCAAGGGGTCGCTTCCATTTGAATTTAAAAGAAGTTCCTGGTGTCTAGTGGGGTTTTCTGCCCCACCCCCCACCCCCCCCCACGGCATAAAGGCAAAAAAAAGGCCAATTTCCCCCCCTGGGGGAGGGGGGGTTGGGGGGCAGAATGCGCATACAAAAACAATATGCCCCCTGGAAGCACTTCCATTTTAATTTTAAAATTAGTCCCTGGTGTCTAGTGGGGTTTTCTGCCCCCCCTTGGGGGCAGAAAGGCCCAATAAAAACACTGATCTGCCTCCGGGGGGCAGAATACACATTAAAAAAAATGTGCCCCCTGGGAGCGGCCCTTACCCAAGAGGTCGCTTCCATTTAAATTCTACATAACACCCTGGTGTCTAGTGAGGGTTTCTGCCAAAAAACGGTCCGATCTGCACCTAGTGGGGGTAGAATTCCTATTACAAAAAAATTGTGCCCAAGGGGTCACTTCCATTTCAATTTAAAATAATTCCCTGGTGTCTAGTGGGATTTCTGACCAAACAAATGGGGCGATCTGCCCTCAAGGGCAGAACTCCCATACAAAAAAAATTGGCCCCTGGGAGCGACCCTTTCCCAAGGTGTCACTTCCATTTTAATTTTAGAATTAGTCCCTGGTGTCTAGTGGGGTATTCTGCCCCCCCTTGGGGGTAGAAAGGCCCAATAAAAACACTGATATGCCCCCGGGGGGGGGGGGGCAGAATACACATTAAAAAAATGTGCCCCCTGGGAGCGGCCCTTACCCAAGGGGTCGCTTCCATTTAAAATTTACATAACACCCTGGTGTCTAGTGGGGGTTTCTGCCAAAAAACGGCCCGATCTGCACCTAGTGGGGGCAGAATTCCTATTACAAATAAATTGTGCCCAAGGGGTTGCTTCCATTTCAATTTAAAATAATTCCCGGGTGTCTAGTGGGGGTTTCTGCCCCTAGGGGCAGAAAGACCAAAAAACGGGCGATCTGCCCTCAGGGGCAGAATTCCCATACAAACAAAATTGGCCCCTGGAAGTGACCCTTTCCCAAGGGGTCACTTCCATATACATTTTCAAATAATCCCTGGCACTAGTGGGCTTTTCTCCCTCCCCCCGGGGCCAGAGACGTCCAAAAAAATAGCCGATCTGTCCCGGGGGGCAAAAAAGTCTTAAAATTAATTTGCCCCCATAGGAGGCGAGCCTTGCCCAAGAGGTCGCTTCCTTTTATCCAATGGGACATTCCTGCTGCAAAATCGCGACGCTGTGTGTGATTGTGAAGCAGGAATGCCCTGCATTGAGACATCAGGGGAGAGGAAATACTTTTTCCTCTCCCCCGATGCCTCAATGCGTGTGCATCTGGCCCCTGCCACCCCACCAGAGCACACAAACACTCACCCTCTCCTTGGGACGTCTGGAAGCAAATGGCTTCCAGGCGTCCCAGCGCTTCCTGTTGACGTCGGCACGCGCTGTGTGCGCTGACGTCCCAGGATCGCCGAGGGGGGTCGGGGTGGCAACATGTTTGGCTGCCCACCCATGGGGGGAGTGCCAGCGCTTCCCCCATGGGTGGATGCCATGACGGAGAGGTTCTGTCACGCGCTCAGCCCAACCGATGCTCATGACGAAACCGCTCCATCATGAGCATCGAAGGGGTTAAAACAAATAAAAACAAAACATAGAAGCATTCTAATCGCCCACTGAGAGTAAACACACGATACTCTCCAGGGCCCATGCTGCCCCTCTTCCCCTCCCACCATGTAACGAAAGACTCCTTGACACATAGTTTTTCGTTAGTGCTCACTGTTTAAGATGCTCCCAGACGAGTGGGACAAAGGTGGGGACGATGAAGCAATTCTTTCAACCCAACATGCAAAAGCCACGTGGATGACCAATGCCATGGACCTGTTTTTTAATTGCTTATAATGTGAAAAGACTTGACAATGTTCGCTTACAATTGGGCAATGAAACAGCGTGCAATACATATTTTAAAAACATTTCAATTTAACCTCAGGCGTCATAGCTGATCAGTGATCACATTTTATTAGTGTGCAGAATCCCTGGTAGCAAACAGGTAAATTGACATATAAAGAGATTGCAGTGACAGAAAATCTGCTGCAAGCGAGACGTCCTGGCTTTATAATTTTATTAGCAATTATATAGTTGTAGCACATCACATGTCAACAGAAGCTGTGAGGCAAGTGTTTTGGGCCACTTTACTACCCTCGTCAAAGGTCTTGGGAGATTCAAGAGGTCACCTAGTACATCAACAGGGCTATCAAACTTGTAGCTCAACATCCTTGTCATTTCCAAACCAGAGTAAAATAGTGAATCAATGATATTCTTATGCAAGACAGAACATATCCAGCCATCTAGCAAACTGAGCACTCACTTACTGGAGACACAGTGGCGGCTGCCAGCTATGGGAAGTGGTGAGGCAGGCAAGGAGAAGAATACTGATGTAGAGACAGTGGAGGACATAAGAGAAGGAGCGACTGGAAGCAGGCGGTGAACAGACTCCACGGGGCTCATAGACTGTATTGCACCTGCAGGGGGGGGTGAAGAATCACTGTGTGACGGCGGGGACAGACCGCATTTGCTAAACCTGACAACCGGGCTACTCAGAAAAGCACTGGCGGGTCCCTGTCTCCCAGTTGTTGGCCTGAAACTGATTGTGAGTAACAGATGCCACTGACTTGGTGCCAATTAGACGAAAGGTGCATGTGACGCTACTCAGGGTGGACTTCTCCAAGATCAGCTCAAGGGTGACTGAGGTGGAAACCACGATGAAGGCCCTGTCTGCGGATACGGTAACTCTACAGCGGCAGGTGCGTCAACTGGAACTCGCGCAAAAACAAATGGCAGAGAAGCTAGACGACCAAGAAGGGCGCTCTCGGCGCAACAATGTACGCCTAAGAGAGTATACTGAATTCTTTGGAGATTGTCCTCATCTTCCTATGTTTCCTTTGGGGGGCTCATATTCGTGTCATGTATGCAGACACCGTAGACTCCTTCTTTTTTCGGTGATGAGGACATTTTTTCAGTTTTTTCCCTAGTTTGCTCCCCACCCGTGTTCTTTTTTTGTTTTGTTTCTCTGCTTTTTTGTGTACATTTCCGTTACCCTCCCTGGGGAAGCCTCCCTTCTTCTTTTTGGGCTGTATTCTTCGCCCTCTTTGAGCTCCATACTTCGCCTATTTCGAGCGCTTCACCTTTCTTGTTCATGTTGCATAATGGTCAGTCCGCATTCTATCCTTAATTTGCTCCAGGAAATTTTCGACCTCCTTGGGGTCCCTGATGTTGTACATTTTGTTCCTCCACATGATCCTGAGGGCTGCAGGGAACTTCATTTACACTGTAGTTCCGAGAGATTTTAGTTCCTGCATATGCTGTCCCAACTCCCATTGCCTGTCCTGAGTTGCCTTAGACATATCTGAGCGAATTCTGAAAGACCATTCGCCCTTATTGAAAGTGCCCTTCCTTAGGGCCTAACTTTAGATTCTTTCTTTCAGGGTGTATGTTTTAAAATTAATTAGGATTTTCCTTGGTGTTTTCCTTTCTTTGTTTTTGCCGAATGGATCGCGAAAAAACCCTCTTTATGTCTTCTTCCAGTTCCGCTGCTTTTGCCCAGGGGAAATATTATTCAAGGAGAGACACTGTGAATTTTTTAATGTCCGTCCCCTTCCTGATTCTCTGGAACGTTTAGAATTCTCAGATTGTTTCTTCTTACCTGATTTTCTAGAGATTCGAGTTTCTCTTTCATGGTTTTATCGCTTTCTCTTAATGCTCTAATCTCCTTTTGGTTGGTCTCTACCTTCTTGCTGAGTGCTCCTACCTCTGCTTCTACTGCAGTCACTCTTTCCCCTAGCGCATTTAGTTCGGAATCTAGCGTCTCGCACACTTCCTGGATCTTGCTCTGGTTAGACTCTGATACTGCGAATGTCTCTCTCATTTCCCCCAGCATCTTTTACAGGAACTTCTCTGTTTGACTTAGAGCAAGTTGTACATGCGGGTCTTTTGGGGTGTGATCTGTGGTTTCTTCCACCGTATTGCTTACTGTCTGTGCTTCCGTAGATTCGGCAGATCGTGCCATAGTGGAGCCCCCAGGTACCTCAGCTTGCGGTTGTGTAGACGCCTCTATCTCTTTATTCATATCTGGTCTGTTGTCTCTTATTAGATCAGTGTTATGATCTGCTTTAGGGCAGGGGTTTGAGGTAGAGTCAGCGTTAATTTCTACAGGGGGTGAAAGTTTGCTATTTTCTTGTAGTGAAGGATGATTTTTCTGTGCCCCATGAGCCCCCTGAACTTGCTGTTGTACCTTGAAGAAGGACCTTAGGGAGGGGGTCACTCTGATTTTTGTTTCTGTCTGTCCTTTTTCCAGATCTCTCCCCTTTGCTAATTTACTTTTTATTTTGGGGGTTTGAAACTCTAAATTAGGTTTCCCTTTGAGTTTCCTTTTTGTGCTGCTAGGGTCACACTCTGCTTTAGGGGAGGGAGCTGATTGTGTTTAAGGAACTATCTGTTCCTGAGGCAGTAGCTTGATCTTATGCTTTTGCCATGCTCAGCTTCTACTGCTTTTGCTAATTTAGGCAAGATTAAGGAGGTTTGAGTTTCCCCACCACCCCCTCGGCTCCCAAAATGTGCACGGAGCTACAACCTTTGTTGTCTTTCCTTCCGCCTTATACTGGTTCCCTCTGCACCCCTCCAATGATTCCTTCCCCTCTCCTCCCCCCTCCAGGTACCTTGTTCATAGGCGGCTGTATTGTCCTCCAGTCCAGTCCCGCTGTATTTCGACGCTTCCTAAGGTCTCCAAGGATCCTCAGCTTCACCAGGAGAGGTGTAGGGGTGGTATCCTCAGTTGCAACCTCTGGTGCTGACGTGGTCGTGCCCTCGTGTCTCCCTGCCTCTCCTGTTTGTGTCTGTTGTAGGGGTGGCGCTACCGTTTTTCCCCCGGATCAGAAAGGTAGAGCTACCAACGTCTTTCTTTCGCGTCTCGGCAGACACAGCCGTGTTCGCGATGGTGGAGGTCGCGCTGCCACTTTTCCCCCGGAACAGGAAGGGGATTCTTCTGCAGCCTCTACTCACCTCCGAGGCAGCCGCCCATAGTCCAGAGTATGCTCTCAGGGCGCCGTGCAGAGCGTCTTCCACCGTGGCTCCGCTCGAGTTAACTCCCGCTGGAAACCGAGGTATTGGATTTTGCATTCTGGTTTTTCTTGATTATTGCAGTCTTAGTGCGCTGGAGCCCATATTAGAGATTCTTTCCTTTACAAATGCGGGTTTGCGATGTGTAGGTGTATATTCCGTGATTTATTCCGCAGCGAGCATGGAGCTCCCGACCGGACCTCTCAGCCAGTCGCCATCTTCCCCCACTCTGGACCAAAAGTAGAAGAAGGAGGATCCTTGAATATCTGAAGACAACAGATAGTGAGGTCATTATATTGCAGGAGACGCACCTTCTAAAATCAGAATGGGATCAAATTATGAAAAACCTGAGCTGGGTTGATGCCTATGTATGCACCCAACCAAGACTGTAATATTAAGGGCACAGCAATAATTTTTAAGAAATCGTTCAAAGTCAAGATAGAATACACAGAAGTAGACAACAAGGGTAGATGGGCAATAACTAGGGTAAGAACATATAATAATCTGTATACTATAGCAGGCTATTACGGTCCAAACACAGATGACCCAATCCCCCTCCAAAAGCTTTACACACAGCTGCTATCAGCAACCTCCCCAATTATATTAGGGGGTGACTATAACATAATCATAGATCCTAAAGTAGACAGATCCCCCCCCCCCCGGGAAGACAAGCAAACTTACCAAAAATGAGGGAGTGACTGGGACATTGTACAAAAGATTTAGATCTGGTGGATATGTGGAAAGACAAAGGTGACAAAAGACAGGCCTTCACTTTTCACAACAAAAAATTAGGACATAAATCAAGAATTGATTACTTTTTAATAAACAGAAGTTTGCAAGAAAATGTCACGAGAATAGAGCACCTGCCAGCTCACCTGTCCGATCATTCAGCAGTCCAAATTAGAATACAAACGACAAAAAACAACTCACAAGCTAGATGGACTGTTGATCGCTCTATATTATTAGATCCACAAATAATACAAGAACTTAGGACGGAGACAGATAATTTTTATGAGAATAATAAATTTGGGACCTCGAAACAAATTACCTGGGACAATTACAAGGCAGTAATCAGAGGTAAATTGCTAAGAATGGGGGCATACAGATCAAAAATTATAAAGATAGAAATAAGAGACGGAGAAAACGCTATAAAACAACTTGATATACAAATAGCCGCAGAGCATATAATAACAAATAAAGAAGAACTAGAGAAGGAAAGGCAAAAACAAAAAGAAATACTTACAGATATCCTAGAGAATAAAGTGAGGAAGAAATGGGAAGCCAGTCAACTATATAACCATGAATATGGAGAAGGATGTGGCAAAATGCTGGCGTGGAAAATAAAGACTGGCCAAACCAGAAACAAAATATCCAGCATCCAGCAACATAATCAAACAGAACCAAGCTCAGAAGATACAGTAATAATGCAGGAATTCACAAATTTATTTTCCAAACTGTACACTGAGGATACCAATCCAGCCGAGGAACAACTGGAAGAATACCTAGATGACCAGTCCCTTCCATCATTATCGGAAGATGAAAAAGAACTAAATGTAGAAATCACAAACAAAGAGGTAGAAGATGTGATAAGAGGTCTAAAAAGAGGGAAAGCAGCCGGCCCGGATGCCCTACCGAATGAGCTTTATATCAATTTAAGGGAAACCTTGGTTCCACCAATAACGGAGTTATTAAATACAATCTACAGAGGAAAACATAAAAAAATAAAATCCCAGACTCCTGGAATTATGCAACTATTAGCATCATACTAAAGCCAGGGAAAAACCCGGGGAACTGTGAATCATATCGACCCATATCCCTACTCAACTCTGATTACAAAATATTTACACAATTAATGGTAAAAAGGTTAGGAAGAGTAATGGCAAACCTGATTAATACAGACCAGAAGGGCTTTGTGAAAGGCAGACAAATACAACAATTAACACACAAACTCTTTGGGGCAATAGATATAGCCATTTGTGAAAAAAACACCATTAACCATAATCACTTTTGATGCAGCCAAAGCTTTTCACAAAGTCAATTGGACATTCCTGAGCAGGGTCATCAGCAAATATAATCTGGGGGAGAGCTTTCTACGTATGGTGGAGGAACTGTATAAAAAACCGAGAGCTAAGATCTTAATCAACGGGAACCTCACCGAAAATATAGCGATCAAAAGAGGAACAAGACAAGGATGTCCTTTATCACCACTACTTTTTAACCTTAACATTGAACCCCTAGCAAGCAACCTCAGAAATCATAGCTCAATATCACCCTTCAGGTACCATGGATGGAATAAAAAAGTAGCATTATATGCGGATGACTTGATGGTGTTCACAGATAATTTTCAAGAGTCTATTGGAGCAATAGAAGAAACCCTAATCAACTTTGGGAAGGTGTCAGGGTATCAGACTAACCATGCAAAAACTGAGATTATGAGCTGGAATACGCAATTTAATAACCCCTACATTAAAGACAAGATGAAATACTTGGGGATCAACCTGGTTAAATATTTGGATAAAGTGACCCAGATAAATCTTAACAGAATCACCGGCGAAGTCAGAAAACTACTCAAAGTATGCGGAGGACTGCCACTAAGTTTCTTGGGAAGATCCAATATAATAAAAATGTCCATCCTGCCTAAATTCACCTATCTGTTCAACACTATACCTTTAGAATTCAAGAGAGAAGCTCTAAAGAAACTTCAGGGGGAATTAACAAGTTTCATTTGGTCATTCAAAGGATCAAGAATAGCTTGGAGTAAATTAAGGAGAAGAAAAGAACAAGGAGGGATAGCTAGTCCTGACCTACTCGAATATCACAGAGCCTTCCACTTCAAAAACATGAGACCATTTTTGAAAAGCTGTCAATACTACCCTGACTATTTACAAACAATGACAGGAAGAACAGATCACTTCCTATAGAAATGCGGCCACCCGAAATAAAAAAAAAAGATAAAACTAAAGATTCTTAACGCTGCAGCAAAACTATGGTATCAAATAAGAAACACTCTGAACATACCATACTATAGTACTTTGGCCCCCATATGGGAATCCCCGGGCACTCCAGACTGCCTCAAGGATTGCATGGCCACCCCGCTGAAAGCAGTAGGTATTAAAGAATGGGTCCAAATGATGACAGAGAACATCATAAATACCTGGGATCAACTGACCATAATCACCAACGCTTCCCTATCCAAATTCAAACATTACCAACTTACTAGCTGGGCAAAATCGCTTGCAGAAAAGAAAAAGGGAAACGAAGAATTAGAGAAAGAGATGACGAAGGATTCGCCCACAAAAAAAGAGATATCTCGATGGTACTGGGCCCTAATAACAGCGGGGGAAGAAGACTTCCTGATTCCAGAAACGATCTGGGGGAAAGATCTGCCAGCGCTGGACTTACAGAGCATGTGGCGAATATCCATGGAGAAATGCTGGTCCACTGTAAAACCGTCCGCCTTAAAAAGAAGCCACCTATTTACTATTCACAGGGCTTATTGGACCCCAAAAAGATTATCCAAGTTCAAGGGGGCCAGAATAAAGAATTGTCCCAAATGTGGAATGGAGAAGGCAAATGATGTACACATGTTCCGGAAGTGCCCCCACCTCGACATCTTCTGGCAAGAAGTGGGTAAGACTATAAGTACGGTACTGGGAAAACAACTGGATGTAAGTATAAATCTTGTCATCTTTGGGGTTGATAGTACAAATGATATGGGTAAGATAACTAAAAAACAGGAGAATTTGCTGTTTGTATTGATTTTACTGGCAAGGAGAGAGATATGCATAAAATGGGTAGGCTCGACAGCACCAACCCATGGGGAGTGGCTGAACTCGATCCTGAGATGGAATAAACTTGACAGGAAAGGAAAGCCTAGCAAAAAATACAATTTCTGGGAAATATGGGAAGATCACAACCGAAATAACACTTAATCTTCACTCGACTCCAAATCACACAAAGTCCAATGATTATGCGATGGCAATAATTTGAAAGGCAATATACCTGTCGAGTAGCCAGGATGGCTAGCTCCCCCCCACGAATAAACAGAATTATTTGAATATGGTAATGGAAACAAGGGGACTCCATCTGAAACAATTGTCATTGGGAAACTCCCCACTCAGGACCGTTCTAAGGGGCAGTGCAGGCTCAGAAGTTACAGAGACGGGTACCCGATAACTCCTTACACATAAAATTGCAGAATGATGACTAAAAAAATAAATAAATAACCAATGTACGCCTAGTTGGTGTGCCGGAAAGTATTAAGGGGACTGCATTAGATCTCTTCGTGGAAGAACTGGTACAAACACAGATATGCCCTCGTGGGCTCTCCAAATTCTTCTCGGTGGAAAGGGCACACAGAGTACCGGGCGGGCGGCCCAAGCCGGGAGGCCCCCCGCATCCTATACTAGCAAGAATATTTTATTTCTGGGACAGGGGTGCAATCCTACAGGCGGCGAGGGTCGGTCCGCCTCTCCGAATTGAAAATAATGTGGTGACCCTGTACCCGGACTACACAGCTGCCGTCACTGCACAGTGACGCAACAGAGAACTTAAGTGTGCAATGCTCTACCCAGCCAAGTTAAGAGTCGAGGCAGAGGGAAAAACCTGGTTTTTGAGTCACCTAGAGAGGCGCAGGACTGGCTGGAGGGATGGAGACCAGCGAAAGGGAGCCACAGACAGGAGGCGAGGCGAAGGCGGCAACCCTCACAAACGGCTCAAGGCGAGAAGAAGGGGTAAACGCAGGAGCTGATCGAGGAGGCAAGACACGGAAGGGACATAGAATGACACGGAATGGAACTGATACGACACCACGGAATGTGACCAGGGCAAAGGCGACACAAGGGATCTTGCCGATGCAGGTCAGTAGACAGTCCTAAGCTATGACTCAGAATAGACAGATGGCTCGTGGCCTATCCAGATACTTTGAAGATTAAGGGGATTGGTATTACACATGGTGTGTGAAGCTGGCTCCCTGGTAGGGATAGACATTGGATTGGGCACACAAAGCACTTTTGCAGACACAAGAGGAAGCTTTACCTGGGGCTGGTGGTGAGGTATGGAAAGGCTCTCCCCCCCTTTTCTTTTTTCTTCACACAAGTATACGGTTATGGGATTTAAGCACTCTGCTGAGTTGGGGAAGCGGGTAGTTCTGCATCCGCTGGGCAGGGGAGCAGGGAAGGGGGTGGGGGGATGGGATCAGTTTGTGGGTGGTTCCGTAGTTCGGGTTGGAACACGCCTTTTTTTTAATGTTACGACAAAGATCAGTGTAGAGCATGGCATGACAGCTCACATCGGAGCAGGCCATGGGGGATCGTCCACTCAAGGTTTACATGCTGAACATGAGCTAAAGTGTCAGGGACGGGGTCTCACCTACACACAACACCCAGAAACAGCAACCTCAATTGTCAGTGATCTCCTGGAATGTGAATGGGATGGGGGACAAAATTAAACGTGGGCTGGTGCTGCAGTACCTGAAGCGGAAAACTCAGGCAGTGGCCCTCCTCCAGGAGTTGCACTTGCAAGGGACGACTGTTAAAGCTCTAAACAGGTGGGGATTCCAGATGGTGGAGCTTTCTGAATTCACCTCTGGATCTAGAGGGGTGGGGATCTTCATAAATAAGCGATTCCCTTTGATAGTAACCAAGACATACCATGACGACCAGGGACGGTTTGCAGCAATCACTGGACAATGGGATGGCAGGCTATATAATATAGTATCCGTTTATATACCACCGACATTGCACCCGGCTGCTTTCTCAGACCTGGGGAAATTCCTGCTCACACTCCCTTGCTGAGAATTGATTGTGGGGGGTGATTTTAATGCTACCATGGACTCAACGATCGACCGACAGCCCCCCAGAGGCTCTAGTGGGTCGAATCACAGGCTGTAAGATTTTGTGGAAGCGCTGGGGTTGCTGGATGTGTGGCGAACTAGACATCCGATGGACAGGCAGTACACATTTCAATCCCGCGGTTCATAATAGTCTCTCCAGGCTTGACTACATCTTCACATTAGCCACAGGGATGCTAGGCATGACAGACGTCAGACATCTGCACAGGGGCATATCGGACCACTCCCCAGTACTCGTTACATACGCACCATTTACCCCACAAACTCGTAGACTATTCCCCATTAGGCCTGGATACCTTCAGGATCGAGGGTTGCGGAAGGCGCTCATTCAGGTCACGAAATTTTATTTGAGGAAAATTAACACTCAGTTCCCTCTCCAACGATTCTGTGGGAGGCTTACAAGACTGTACTCCAGGGACATGCCATTTCATTGATCACGGGGAGGAAAAGGGAACACCAGAAACAAATTGATGAGCTAGAGTCAAACATGGCACAGGCAGAACTGGAGCACGCGCTTAACACTACGGAGGAGACAACTCACAAACTACACCTGACACAGCAGGCATACAGAGCATACACGCGTTAGGAGGCCTCTAGTAGACTGACCAATACTCTGCACACGATTTACGGTCAGGGTGACAAAGCAGGCCGACTACTGGCTTGGTTAGGAAAGAAAGACAGGGCGAGTAACTGGATAACGCAGGTGCGGTCCAGGGATGGGGTTCTAGTGACTGCACCGCAACAGATTACCGAAACACTAGCGCAACATTACGAGACAATATACACGCCAGTGGCCACTGCAACGGTGGCTGACAACCTTGCCTTTCTGCACGACATACAGGTACCCACACTTGACGCCGACGCCATAGCTGCCTTGGATGAAGACATCACGCCTGAGGAGCTTACAAAAGCGATCAGGGCGCTACACACCGGGAAGGCGCTGGGGCCCAATGGGATCCCAGTTGAATTCTATAACAAGGCACCACACACCTGGTGCCACACATTTTGGCCATGTACACTGAGAGCCTAGATAATGGTATTCTGCCTAGAGACCAACGTCTTGCCACTATCGTTGCTATACACAAGCCCGGTAAGCTGGCGCATGAGTGCACATCTTATAGACCGATCTACCTCCTCAATGCAGAAGCAAAGATACTCGCTGAAACCTTGGCCACTAGGCTAAAGCCGCATTTATCAGAAATAATCCACCCGGACCAGTCAGGGTTTATGCCCAATCCTAACACAGCACTCAATTTGAGACGCTCATTCGGTGTAATGGAGCGTAAATCTACCATAGCAGAGAATGCTGCCATACTCTCCTTAGACGCCCGAAAGGCATTTGACTTGGTGGAGTGGCCTTTCCTTTTCGTGGTCCTCCAGCACATGGGCTTTGGACCAAAATTCTGTGCGTGGGTCCGATTGTTGTACACACGACCAATGGCGCAGGTGGTGGTCAGTAGCTATTTATCGAAAGAATTCCCGCTGGGAGAGGGACGAAGCAGGGATGCCCGCTGTAGCCCCTGCTTTTCGCAATAGTCCTGGAGCCTCTGGTGGCATGGATCAGACAGGACCTTATGGTAAAAGGAATTAGGTGGGCGATCGGCTGGGAGGACCGTATTTCACTCTATGCGGATGACATTCTATTATATTTGACGTCTCCAGCGAGCTCCATTACACGTCTTTTAGTTATATGTGCGGCCTATGGGCAGATGTCCGGATACACAATAAATTGGGACAAGTCACTGCTATATGTCCTTCAGGGTCCCCCGCCACAGCTGCAGAGAGGGTGCGCTCTCCAAATAGTCTCAAATGGGTTTAAGTACCTGGGGATATTTGTGACCCATGACCATGCACAATTCACGGAAATAAACTTGACTCAACCCCTGGTGCGATTTAAAAAAGACGTCAAGCACTGGCGCACGCTACCTCTAACACTCCTGGGCCGAGCTGCACTCTTTAAAATGGTGGCACTCCCACGGTTTCTATACGCGTTGCAGAGTACTCTGCTCCCTGTCCCATCAGCATATTTCGGAGCAATCAATGTGGAGGTGACGACGCTGCTCTGGGATGGGAAAACAACTCCGTATAGCACTGCAAAAACTCACTAGAGGCTGGTACGATGGCGGGATTGCCCTTCACGACATTAAAGCGTACTATTGGGCTTCCCAGCTGGTTGCGATTAATCACTGGCTTCACGTCTCTCAAGAGGACCCAGCGTACAGGCTAGATAGGCATCTCCTAGCACCGGCTGGGATAATGAGCGCCTTGTACAACAAGAAAAAGAGGCAAAATATTACAGGACCAACACTACACACGCTTAGTACATGGTTTGCGGCACAGCGGGCACTAGGGTGGGACAGAGTGGTCACACAGGCAATGCCACTATGGGATACGAAAAAGCTCGGAATGTTGAGCAATACTAAGGGATTCTGTAATTGGGACTCAATAGGCATATCAACATTGGAGACCTGTGGCAGAAGGGAGGGGTGATTGCCGTTGCTCAATTACAGGCCATCTAGGGCCTAGCGGAGACAGAACTGTTCCGCTACATACAGATTAGGCACGCATTGCAGTCCCGGTTACCACCTGGTACGAACCCTGAGGAGTCCTTTCAGTTGGAGGATAGACTCCTGACAGATCACCTTAAAAAAAAGGCAATCTTGCTGACATATAAAAAAATAGTAAATAACAGACCTGACTCCACAGGGACCCTGAAGACTAAATGGGAGCAAGAGGTAGGCGACATTGAAGAGGCGGATCGGAGGGAGGCGCTTGCCTCCCCCAAAGAAGCCGCTATTCCATTGAGGCTCAGGCTGGTGCAATTAAAAATGATACACCGCACATACTATACTAGGACGCTACTACATACGATAGGAAGAACAGACACGCTGCTTTGTCTCAGACAGTGCGGTGAGACGGGGACGTTCTACCACACCATTTGGAATTGCCCTAACATTATGGGGTATTGGATGGCAGTGATAAGGACTCTCTCTCAGGTCACACAGGTCACTGTATTGCAGAACCCGAGGTGCTACCTACTCAACATATGTGAACCAACAGACTTAAACAGAATTGCCCAGGACTGGGTAACATTGGACATGATGGTAGCCAAACGGAACACTGCACAACGCTGGGGGTCTAGGATTAGCCCCACTCTCACTCAATGGTGCAAGGATATGGACCTGGCGATGGTCGCAGAAAGATCAGTATATATACAGCGAGGCTGTCCGAAAAGGTGGGAGACGGTCTGGGGAGGCTGGAACACTTACCGGGGTGGAATATGTGAACCTCCAACCCCCTAGGACTCTGACTCTGATGAAAGTGTTTGAACAATGTCAATTGAGCGACCTCCTAATGTACATATCCATGGGTGGGGGAAGGAGACAAAGGAAGGATATACGAGCTGAGTTTTATGAGAGGTGTACAGATACTTGTTTGAACAATATAGAATTGTACCTGCATGCCATGCAATATATGCTGTCATTGAACTGCTCTACAAAATGTATCA
This sequence comes from Lissotriton helveticus, assembly GCF_964261635.1. Taxonomy (NCBI): domain Eukaryota; kingdom Metazoa; phylum Chordata; class Amphibia; order Caudata; family Salamandridae; genus Lissotriton; species Lissotriton helveticus. The sequence goes on along the minus strand of NC_136067.1, from coordinate 487,878,735 downwards.
ATAAAAATTGTTTAAAAAAAAACAATAGCCGTTCAAGACCATGCACTGTATGGGAATGCCTATGGGTTCATGGCCACTACTGCGCTACTCTACTGTCGCCCAACGGCACGGCTCCGGTTAAATGGTACGGTCTCCCGGCCCATTCTCTCTATATCGCGGTACACGACATGGCTGCCTGTTATCACCCCTATTGTTTATCCTCGCTATGGACCCCTTAATTAGACATTTCCAAGAAAAACATTTACAGAGAGGCCTACAATTCAACACGGGCCCCCTCCTTGTCTTGCTTTATGCGGACGACACTATCCTCTATGTTAGGGAGCCACATGTCAATCTAGAACCCCTCATAAGAGAGATACTCCGCTTTGGGCAATATTCGGGGCTTGGCATTAACTGGCATAAGTCCGTGATTTTTCCCTTGACATCCAGCACAACTCCTTGGCAGTGTGAGTTCCCCCTGGAGTAGTGCGCTGATTCCGTAAAATATTTAGGCATTCACATCCACTTAGACACCGATCAGATTGTTTGCCTCAATTATGGGCAAGCAATCAGCACCCTCGAGACACAAATTGACAGATGGCTGAAGTTACCGCTGTCCATTGCTGGCAGGGTGGCCATCATTAAGATGATCGTCCTCCCCAAATTCTTATACTTTTTCAAGAATGTCCCTATACCCCTTCCAAACAGTTTTTTCTTGATGCTCAGATTGCATCTGATTTGATTGGTGTGGGGGGGCAAACAGGCCTGGGTCCGCTGCCAGGTGCTCACCCTTCCTTACGATAGGGGCAGATACTGGGTATCGGATCAACACTATTATTTGGTAGCTTAATGCAGCTATGCATATGCTTGATATCACCCGGATGCCAGGATCCCATTCCTTCGACCAGAGTCTGACCTAGTTCTTCCCGAGCGATTGTCCATGGTTCGGCCCAAGGGCTTACCCAGAGACCCGAACGACATACAGACAGTTTCCACAACCAGTTGGGCCTGGGAGAAGCTTCAGCGGGTCACTCTACAGCTATACCGCTCCCCAATGCCCTTTGGTTACCAATTATGGGTGACCGGCTAGTACACGCACCTTGACTAAATTCGATATCGCAAAAATAGGGGGACTTGTTCCCGGACGGTCATGCCTTAACGGTGAGTGATGACACCCGCTTCCCTAACTCCGCATTGATGGATAGTTTCGTGCTGGGTAGGATTCACTCGGCTATGCGCGCCACGTTGCCCGGTTTTCCCTTTGAGCCGGACTCGTTTGCTTCTTTGTCTCTGGTTATTGAGAGGTAACAGGGAGTTCACCTTATATGTAAACTGTACACAAAGCATGCACAGGGATCATTCTGGTCAACGATGACAAGATCCACAGGGACTGGGAGGGTGACCTGCGACGCCTTATCACGAACGACCAATGAACTTCATGCTGCGCAGTCACGAAAGATGTCTCCCTCAACAGCCGACACAAGCTGCTACACTTTAAATTTCGCGCAGAATATACATCCTGTGGTAAATGAATGATCCAGAGTCCACTTTGTAAGTTAAGATCCTTTATTGCAGGTTCCTTCCAAGACAGGTAGACAGGTCAAGATCAGAAGTAAAACCCCACCAGGAGCCAGCTGTTAGCAGCTCAGCCTGAGATGACCAACTGACACAGTAAGTTAGAGAGAGGCACTGTGAGCCAGAGGGACACCCAGGCATTCTATGATGTCACAGATATCATAGTACAGTCTATCCAGAGAAGAACAGTGGAGAGGACATTTACTACACATCCTCTTCCCTTATGGAATAAGAACAGAATAAAGAAACGCTAGGCAAAATACCTCAAATGCAACATCAGCAGGAAAGTACAAAATTGAGATGAACCAGATGTAATAATGTACGACATCAGATAACGTTAGCATGAGGTATCACTAGCAGAGAAAAGAACAAATAAAACTAAATTATTTTCACTATATGACTTATCCCCCTCCCTTAACGAAACAGCATGGTTTCGAAAAAAACAAGACCAACAGCTAAATTAGCTGGTGACACTCATAACCTCCCCACACATGGGTACACCACAGGGTAAACACCCCAGAAACTAAGATGAGTGTAGACTGAGATGCTTGGGAGAGACACAACAGGGTTGCGAATCACTCAAGATAAGCCTAAGAGAGGAAAAAAAACAAATTACCCCTGATAAAGACATGCTGACACTAAACGTATGATAAATTCACGGCCCAAAATCATACCAACATGAAACCCTGGCCACGAGTTGCAAGAAGGTAGACTTCGACCAGAACATAGTGCACAAACAATCTCCACCAAAAGCAGGAGACAGCGCAGAGTATGGGGAATGGACTACCCACCAACCCTCAACCTCCCCTGAAAAGGGTACACCGCAGGACAATAACCCTGGGAAGAAAATGGGCATGGACTACCCACAGACACCCAACCTACCCTGGAAAGGGTACACCACAGGACAGTAATCCTGGGAACTAAAAATGGAGCATGGACTACCCACAAACACTCAACCTCCCGTGAGAAGGGTACACCGCAGGACAGTGATCCTGGGAAGAAAAATGGGGCATGGACTACCCGCAAATACTCAACCTCCCCTGAAAAAGGGTACACCACAGGTTAAGGACAATAACCCTGGGAAGAAAAATGGGCATGGCTACCCGACAACACACAACAATGGGGCATGGACTACCCACAACACTCAACCACCCCTGAGAAGGGTACACCGCAGGACAGTAATCCTGGGAACCAAAAGTGGCGCATTGACTACCCACAAATACCACCATGGATTGGGATCCATGCAAACAGCCTGGAAAACCAAGATGACAACATCCCCTAACACCCCGTCCAACACGAACAAAAGCATTGGCACACACAAAACATGCAGCAAGGTGTTGACCAATACAAAACATGCAGCGAGATATGAACTACTACTGCTAGGCAAAATAAATAAATGACATAACTCCGGTGAGCGACCTCTCACCCGGGATCCAAACACCCAGACCATATACCAAACAGGACATACATAAAGTCAACTTGCTGTGTCCCAGTAGAAGGCTTGCGGGCCGAGGTCGATGTATTGTCAGTACTGGTGTCCACAGTCAACGCTGAGTCTTGCCACACAAGCAAAGTATCAGGCCGTCTATTGGATGCAATAACTGAAGAAAAGTCAAGAGATGCAGAGCTCCACTCCCTCTTCAACTGATACATCGCCCAAATTATCTCCATCATGAAGAAAATGAAGCACTGAAATGCAGGTCAAATCCCTTTTTTCGCCGAAGAAACAGAGGTTTTGTTGTCACACCTACACTGAGGCAGTTGCCCTCAGATCCTTTTCCTTGCCGGTTGCTGCTGGCACCAGTGCTGAATAAATACCTTCAAACTAAACAACTTTTGTGTACAACAACGCTGTACAGTAACTGGGAAGTGTACAATGCAAGCTGTTGTCGTGGCAACTAAATTGAAGTCAAAATGGCCGCCACGTCAAGCGTAGCGGCGTAAGAAGCGTGAGGGACAAGCTTGACGTGTCTCCAAAGGAAGGCGTCACAGGCGTCACAGGAGCGAAGGATTAGAACATCAGAAGAACTTCGCTACGTGAGAAGACCTTCACTAACTCCCAGAAGCATTCCAAAGACGTCTTCAGATGGACGGGAGCAGAGAAACAGAGAAGATCGCTGCCGGCCAACCGTCGGCCAACCGTCATCAACATACAGTACGGTGAGTAACTGAACATGGCAAAGCGCAGTGATACAGTAGACTCATGCTGAAGCCGCGCTGTATTTACGCGCTGCTGAATAACTTCCAATGCTTAAAGAGCTTGTACACTAAAGTTCCCATGCAGAGCAACACGCAACCAGCGAAGAACCAGACTAATGCGCAGAAAGTAGCGAGTTCTGGCGTTGTAAAACGATAGAATATAAGTGCAAGAACTCACCAGAGAGAGACTGTTCTTCAGTGGTTCTTGTTAACCAGTGTTTCAAATGAAAAAGTGCCACAACAGTTCCTCTGAGGAAGATCAGAAACGTTCACCGCATTTGTCACTGATGCTGCCAATAAACCACCTCACCTATAAATTGCCAGTTTCTGCCAACGCTTGACGCTTCCCACACTGGATGAAGGCCAGATGAAATAAATACACACCGCAGGCCTCAGGTTAGAGTATTGCTGGAAAAACTTTTCCCAGGCAGGAGCAAGGTGACAGCAGGCAAATTAGTAACAAACGCCCAGGTTGCAGTCTGTCCAGATAGTACAGGACACTGGTGGGGTTGGCCGGGGCGTTACATTTAAGTTTCAATAGACGTGTTGAAAGTCCTTAATGTCTTTGTCTTATGTTTCCTTGGTTCTATAGTTGGCCTTTCTCCTTAGTACACACGCAGGTTCATCCTCTTTAAAACGTCGCCAAACTGTGGTAAATGAATGATGCAGAGTCCACTTTGTAAGTTAAGATCCTTTATTGCAGGTTCCTTCCAAGACAGGTAGACAGGTCAAGATCAGAAGTAAAACCCCACCAGGAGCCAGCTGTTAGCAGCTCAGCCTGAGATGACCAACTGACACAGTAAGTTAGAGAGAGGCACTGTGAGCCAGAGGGACACCCAGTCATTCTATGATGTCACAGATATCATAGTACAGTCTATCCAGAGAAGAACAGTGGAGAGGACATTTACTATACATCCCACCTGCCAGAGTCCACAGACTTGATCAGTCCAGACCCCACTCCTGTCGCAAATGTGTTGCCCTCTCAGGCCGACTTCACACACCTCGCATGGACCTGTCCACACCTGCAACCATACTGTAAGGCTATACACAAGACACTGGGCCAAATGATCAACATATCCCTTATTCCTACACCAGAAATTTCTCTGCTGGGCTATGTGGTGAACTTTCCCCAAACATTTTGAAGTTTGTGGCTCGAAGTTTCTTGTTGGCCAAGAGAGAGGTGGCAATCCACTTGGGCCGCAGGACAGTTTCCACATTACATAGCTGAATGGGTAGCTTGGCTTCATGCAACACTAATAGTGAGGTATACTCCACCACAGTGCCCTCTTCATCCCATCCCAGAGACATCTGGGGTCCTTTCAGAACATACCTAGCATCCCGACAGCGAGACTCCGCATTGCAGCAGGAGCAAGGCAAAGTTCCCACAGGGGTTGGGTAACTTGGTTATAGTTTGCAATCTAACTTCAGCAATGTTTGATAGCCGGCTCTCATTGAAGGTATTCCTTAACTTATCCACGGCTTTTGTATACTGAGTTATCGGCTGAGACAGTCGCCATATAGATGTGAGGAGATGCGCATCCATGACAATATGAACCGAACCTTGAGAGCTGTTACCTTGGGGCTAAGCTCGGTGTTTTCGATGTTTGTATTTGTGACATGTATCTACATGACCGTACTTGCTTTGTTTCCAACTGATGCTGATGACTGTGAACGCTCTTGCACATGTTGTTAACTTTTTGATAAAATGATAAAGTAAAAAAAAAACAATAGCCGTGCAAGTGCAACAGGAAGCACACGTCTAAAACAGGCATTGACATACCATAGGCATAACAGCGCAAAAACATAAAAACCATTCTCATCCAAGCTGTAGTGTTAGTCGGTTACAAAGCCTCACAACAGCTGTCATAGAGTGAAATAAAAAGACACAACAGCTGTAAGCCTGGAATCTGTGCTGGACGCAGACAGGTCAAAAGGCTGCCCACAGTGAACACCATTCTCCTATCATAACCTGACTCAGGGATGAAGGTAATTCAGACCATGTAATGTATGCATCCTGGTGACACAAAGTCAAGGTATGTGAAGCTATACAGTACACAATCTCATTATAACACAAGGCTCAAGGTACTGCCTCACCGTCAGCCAATGCAACACACAGAAACATAAAGCGTCTATTAACTCACTACAGAACACAGAATGTGTGAAATCAGGACTGACAGACGCTGACGCAACTCAAAAAACAGACACTGACCAACCTCCAGAGACAAAGAGGCGCAGAAACAAACCACGGGGGCTTCAGCAGCGCGCACCTGGCAGCAGAAAGAGGTTGTTTGCTACTGCTCTGACGACATGATACTTAAGGTGTTGTCCAGGCTGAAGGCACAAATTTAGCTGCTGGCTTCATTGACTGCAATCAGGTGTCGTGATTAAAGGATATGCCTCAAAGTGCCTAAACTAAAATCCTCTCAAGTGCTAAATGAAACTGTTTCCAGTGCTCCCTCATCTATCTAATGCTCTCTCCCCACTGATCTAAAAAATGCTCCGAGTCTCATAGCTGTCAGAAACGAAATACACAGAATTTACATGCAGGGCAGTTTACATACATACACAAACAAACTACATAAAAACAAAAAGAAAACACGTCACTTGCCTGGCTCCACATCCTTGGTCCAGTCCTGATTGTCTTCTCTCCTGCAGCATGGCCCCATCCAACTCCCTCAACTGCCGGGTCTGGTGGCTCAGAGGACTAATGCGTCTACTGCAGGGGCCTGTGTTTGACCTCATTGTCACAGGTTCAAATGCCGGCGGGTCCACTCAGCATTTCGTCCATCTGAGGTCGATAAAATGAGTACCATTGAGTTGGGTAACAACAAACATCTGTTATTCAGCGCCAAGATACCCGTAGTGGTGAAGGTGCACTTTACAAATACACATGTTACGTTATGTTAACAAATCCTGGAGCTACTCTCATGCATGAGAGCAGCCCCAGGATTGGATAGAGGGGGCTGCTTGTATGCTCCTTCAGGCCCTGGAGGCCTTGCTTGGGCTTCACCCAGCTATCTAAGAAAATCTAGACTTGAACTGGCGGGTGAGTGAGGACAGCTCCCTCTAGTCACACTCTGTTAGACATGGGGAACGAGAGATAATCAGACAATGAAAATATTAGCGAACAGGTTTAAAAACCGTAGGGAATGTCCTGAGTCTGAAGTCATGAATGCCAAAACGGTGCGGTCAGTTCAAAGACCCTTGGAAAAGTATGGATTCTGCGCTGATTAAAAACAGTGTCAACCATTAGCCAGTTCTAGCCTGGATTCCTTGATATAGTTTGACACCCTGGGCCATCCTATGGTAGTCACTTCAATCCCAGCCGCGGTGCGTCCATTGGGGCGTAGGGGCGTAGCCCCACCAGCCCATGGACCCGCGGCTGCCAAGTAAAATAATTTAAATAAATGTTCCTGACTCACAGTGTATTGTAAATAACTTTTCATGATATTTATCCGAGCGCCGCCGGGCAGCACCCGACTGAAACGGGAGTGCGCAGGGGGGGGGCTGGTGTGATTGACAGGCGAGTCGAGACGAGTCCTCCTTTTTAGAACGCGCATGTACAGCTTGGGGCAGAAACTTGCCTGAGCATGCGCATTAAGTCCCCCCCACATTAGCTAGTGACTACGGGGGGGGGCAGGTTTATTCGTGCGGCAGCCCTGGCGTTAAAAGGGCGACAGGGCGAGCAGTTAGTGTGCCCTCCAAGCCAATCCTGGCGCTGCATGCAATGCCAGGATTGGCTGGTCACCGCGCAGCAGAGCAGGGGCAATCCATATTGGATGCCACGCGTGGGTGGCTCAGCCGCAGTGCACAATGGCCAATCACTGTGTCTGACTTCTTGTAGTCATGCAGTGATTGGCCATTGGCGCGCGGCGCTGCTGTAGTTGGATCCGGTTCACTACGACTCGCCTCGTGGTTGTGTGTGGAGTCGTGTGGAGACAGTGTGCGCATCACCGCCGGCAGCCTGTGCTTGCCTTTGCTTAATTAATTGCTGCCTGTTCGTTGCCTTTCTTTCTCAACCCGTCGGCCATCCTCATCATCACGAAGTACTTGACTTCTTCTTTTAGTGAGTATCATTCTCAGTTCAGTTGAGTTCAGTTGTTTTTTCGGAGGGGGGGCCTGGGTAAAACCGAAACGGAAACCTCTCCATATACTATTTGCCACTACATATTTAGGAATAAACTTAGGAAAGTGGAAAGAATAGTTCCCACTGATTTGTGAATTAAACTAGTATCTCACAAAGGTAGTTCTGTTGAGGATGAAAGAGAGTGCATGGTTTTGCTCAAAATATTCCCAGAAACCACTGGGTGGGTGTTGAGCCAAGCCATAAAGGGTAACACTGCACACAAGTCCTGTCTAAATGGTGAAAGATGATAAACCCTTCAGGCTCAGCAATGCACGGAAATGAGAATAGATTTGTAGCTACTATGCCAGGGCTATCAGATCAGAGTCTCTGATGATTTCCTGGAGACTCTCTTGGTGCAGACAGGACATTGCAGTAGTATGAGCTCACTTTTCATTAGATGCGAAGCAAGAACAAATTCAGGACAGAAATACCCTCCTGCCTTCCTTTGGCTTTGGGCTAGCGTGTCCACACCATGCCTCCAATTTGGAAACTGCTGGCCAGTTTATTGTACCTAATCTTTAATTTACACTTCAGTGGAAGCCTTGCTAGGAGTCGGAGATCAAATATAAAGTTTCCTGTAAAAACATAACCTTTAATCTTTTGTTCGGATTCAAACCCTGCCATGTATTTGTGTATTTACATATTAATTTTTAAATCAGAGGACAACTGCCTGTTTCAGAAGTGTATGCTCCCCTGCCCTGGTACTCATGAAGCTATGGCCCGGCATGGGGATAGCTCTACCCAAGCTGTAGTAGTGGCCTCCCACGAGCGCCATAGTGACCTGTGAACGGCGCTATCCAAGTCACACTGTCGGTTCAAAGCACGAGGCCGAATATGACTGGCGCGGTCTGAGGCCAGACGGACACAGGAGTGTCTGTCCAGTCCCTCCATCAGAAGCAGTGGCCTGGTGTGGGATTTACTCTGCCCAGGCCCATCTTTCTACTGACTGCAGTCAGTGGAGGCAGCAGCCTGGTGTTTGACTGAGTGAGTGCCCACCCCGCACTGGCCTGGCAGAGGACAGCCTGACGTGCCTCGCTGTTCCCCATAGCTACCGGGCCTGCAAAGAGGGAGCACGGAAAATCGGAAATGTGACCGACTGCCCCAGCCCTACCGTCCCTATGGAGAGCAGCAGGACTCGTCCCCTAGTCCCCACGTCCCTGCAAATACATCAGAAAGACGTGTGACGGATTGAGATTCCCCGGCCCTGCCCCCTCCCCAATAGAGAGAAGCCGGCCACGTGACAGCACTGTGGCTTGTTGGGCATTCTCAATATTTACTCTCCTGTGTACCAGGACACTCATGTCAGATGTTTATTTAAAGAGTACTCTAGTCTTATGAGACTTAAATTAAGTCATCGTGTAGGTGGTACGTGGGATCTCAAATTTGCACCCACCCTTGCACTTTTGGCTGTTGAGCCTGAGTACGAGTACTAGCGACCACACTTTCCAGTGTATATGGGGACCAAATTATTCACAAACTTTGTGTAACATATCTGAAAAAACAGATTATGTTGTTGAACACCAAATCGGTAAACTCCGTTTCTGTTAACCTGTTTCAACGAAATGTCCAAGATTAACAGACAGGCTCTAGGTTTTGGAATCTAACTTAGCTAATGTCTTTGTTTTATCTCGAAATTGCATTAAAAAAGTTCTTTCTCAATACACAAAGAACATTCTTTTCTTTTTGTTTTTATACCCGTTATACTTACCCCTTTTTGTGATTCACTTTCTCGCTGAACAGCTCACTTGTTTTACGTTCTCTTCTCGACCTGCCCCTCCTTCTTCCCCTCTCTATTTCTTTCATCTTCCTCCTATTTTTCAGTTTTGCCTATTGTATTGAAGAAGACCTGCTTTTTCGTACTTGTACAGTTTAGTTTTGTTAGCCTACCTCCGGTTCCTTTTTATGAGTGTTTTCTTTCTGCCATTTGCCTGCTTTCTGTATACCAATATGTGTTTCCTGGAAATAGAAAAAGTACTCCTATGGGCCTTTGCTCATGCAGGTATCATGCCTTCAGTTGCACCCTCAATGCAGGAGAGGATTTTGTTGATGGTGGGAAATCAAATTACTATTCTAATTCCAGTTCTAGAATATTCAGGGAAAAGTAAAACTTTCCCCAAAATACCACAGGAGCCTTATTACCGATTGTAAGTCAAGCATTGCACTGATGGATTTTCAAACATGCTTCCAAAGGAGGACCACGTTTGTTTGAATTGTTTGTCTTTTCTTCCTGTTATTAAATTGGAAACTAGGATTGGTTGCCAAAAAAGATGAGGATGAGGAGTCTTAGGGAAGTATTGATGCTATATTTCCTCTTTTACATGGCCTTGCCTCAACCCCCTTAATTGATTTACGGGATTGATGCTAAGGGTCAGTAGGATTGTTAAAGATGCCAAGGTACTCTGCATTCAAAAACATACAGGGAGAATGGGGTCAGAGGGAAGCAGTTTAAAGACCTACTACTGGTTCACTTCCCCAGTAACAGCAATTAAATAACACACAAGAACCCAGGAGGTCTATAAGCCAAGCCACTCGCTGGCAAAAAACTGGCAGGATTGTTTCTATGTCAGTTGGTGCCCAAGTCACCACAAAACAATGTATAAAGAAGTAGAGAAGGAAGGAGCAGAGATATCCAATAATCAATTAGAGAACTGATCAAACCAAATCCAATTCATGTGTATGTTGTGGATGACAATCAAACAAACCAAATGATCAGTCCTATCACTTGGTCGTCCACACTGTGACCTGGCAGGTCCTTAGATCATCTAGACCATATGCCACACAGTCATAGTACGTACTGGATATAGTCCACAGTGTACCTCCAATCGTTGGTCAGATTGTGATGGTCAGTAGGAAGTGGTGAAAAACAGTGCAACATACAAAAAGGTGTGGTGAGTCTTAAAATAGGGTGATATGTCTGAAAAAGATACTTTAATGGAAACCAGGCACATCCCCTAATTAAAAGATAGGAACAGTGCAAACGACAGTATGGAACTAATGACTATCGCAATTAGGGCCAACATGTTTCTGCCTACCGGGCAACACGTCCCTTGGCATTCGTCAGGGCCACTGCTCTAAAGGTTGCTACTGTTATATGTGTTAGGAAACAAAAAATATATATAACAGATCAGTGAACAAGAGTATAAAAGTAGGGACGATACAACCTGTACCCACAGTTAATTACTCATCCTCATTGTCAGTAGGTGCTCGACGCGATCCAACATGACAGGGGACTGGACCTCACCTCACCTGGACCGTGCTCAGGTATACGAGGCCCCGCACTCTCCGACGGTGCCACCAAACTCGCCTGATAGGACTGATCATTTGGTTTGTTTGATGGTCATCCACAACATACACATGTATTGGATTTGGTTTGATCAGTTCTCTAATTGATTATTGATATCTCTGCTCCTTCCTTCTCTACTTCTTTATACATTGTTTTGTGGTGACTTGGGCACCAACTGACATAGAAATAATCCTGCCAGTTTTTTGCCAGCGAGTGGCTTGGCTTATAGACCTCCTGGGTTCTTGTATGGTACTCCGCATCCCAGTGGCAAACTCTACCTGATTATGGAGCATGTTTTTGTGATGTCTTTAAATTACAAGTGCGCAAATGCTAGTTACCAAATATAACTTCTTTTCGTAGCCTCAGCGAGCCTTCTAAATGCATGTGGCTGGGGGTCTAATTGCAGAAGCCGAGACATCAACCTTACCGGTTGCGTTGTTTTTTCTCTGACTTTTGACTTACTTCCAATATTTAATACATGGTTTTGGCGTAACTCGTCGCTTCCAACCAGGCTCCTGTGTTTTAAGTCTGCTAAAACCAAATGACGTGAGGCCAACACCCAACCTATTGGTCGCCATTGCTTATTTTGCTTGAAGCACTGATGGGCTCCTCGCCTTTGGTGGTGATGCTGTCCATTTGTCCTACTACCCCAGTGTGTTCTGTTCACATCATGCCTGTACTCCTGTGGCAATTTAACTTTAAGAGGTCTGCCCTCCAATGCAGAGGTGGAAAGACCCACGCACACAGGCATTACAATGTAGGATTATGGCACTCGCAAAATAACAAATGTTTTGCAATTCCACTTTACACTCATGTGTTGAAAAAAGGCATATAGAGCATCGTTCATCGCCCGGCCCTGAGCTCCTCTTGTGTGGCACGACATTTGTGACTTTCATTATTCCGCCCTTTGAAACAACCAGTGCTTTGAGGCCTTCCCACATCTGAATGTACACATTGGAGCCGACATCCTATACCCCAGTGTGTAATGAGGCGACAACAGTTCACAGTGTTTATGTGGTGTTACTAGATATGTGTGTAATGTGCACACATATCCTGTGGCTGAACTTACACTCAAGCATGCTCTGCTCCCAAGCGTGACTCAAGTTACACAGGCAAGGATTGGAGCATGGAATCCACGCCTGTGCTGTGCCTTCACTCCTGTATCCTTTAATGCTACCAAGATAGTGTTTGCTTCACTGATAAATCCAACACAGTGCTTATTCATTTATTTATTTATACATTTTTACATATCGTGGACATTACCCAAAGATGTCAGAGTGCTTTATGATAAAGTAGGTTTCATTACAAGTGAAATAAAGTTACAATAATTATAACTGTGCCATTGAATGTCTTGTCTGGTTTCATCTGATTTCTGGTTTTCACGTTCTTGACAATGTTGGGCCACATTACCCCGGCATGGATTTTAAGCTTTATTCTAATGTTTATTTAGGCAATAATGGTGATGTTACGAAACTGGTGCTCATGTAAAGCGCTCTGATGCCCGATGTCTCGGGTCTACTTCGCTATATAAAACAAAAAATAGAAACATCAGTTGTTGGCCTAGATATGTAGGAGCGTTGGCAGTCTGCCACACTATGTTTGTGGTCCCAGTAGTGAAATAGCAGCAGGCGGCAGCGCAGAAGCTTAATGTGCCTGCTGCAAAGAACATATACCTGATGCAGATCACAAAATGCATATGATGTAAATAGGTCAGTGAGTCACTGCTTTTGTCAGAGAGATCCTTTTGTTACTTGCAGTTTCTAAGTTAAAATCCTAACATACAACAGCGAGCTATTAACTGTCATCTAAGAGCTGGATGCAAACTGCAAGGAAAAAATTGGAGCGTTATTTTGTTTCCCCACAGTCTTTGTTTGATTACCCTACTGTTTCAAAAATAAATTGTTATCTTTTCATTTTCAGCACCTGACAACCTGAAACATTACCGCATTTTGGGGCCATTTCTCAGCAAACAACAAGAGGACCCCAACCTCCTTTGCTGCTCTTTCACCCCGGCTACCACCCAGCAAACACCAGTGTTAAAGGTAAGCAAACTGATGCTATATTTTTTTACATGGGAGTTAGGGCTATGTATGTGGTCACTCTCCAGGCCCTCAAGCAGTGTCTCTTTCAGTGCCTCCAGCAACCACTATGGCACAGAGAGGCAGGAGGCAGTATGGCTGTATTTTAGCAGTCAATTTGTGGAAAGGGGAGCTGTTGGAGATGTATTACGATAATGCACAAGATATATGTATTTATACTGAAATTTGATATTATTGCACTGCACCTTATACGTTGTACTTTGATTATTGACAGGTTTCTTTAATATATATAAATTGGTAAGGCCAGCAACACACCATCATGAATACAGTACAAGAGCTGATTGCAAGGTCATTCCAGGCACGGCCACTTGAACAAAAACTACAGATAAAGCAATTAGGACCTCATCAGCCTGAAATAAACCTACAGCAAACTACACAGGACAGAGGAAAAATGTCAAAACGTACATTGTCAAACGCCTGGTACACAAAAGCTGATTGGCTTAAAGGGTGCCATATAAAAAATTCTCTGTTCTACTTCCCCTGCTTGCTGTTTGGCGGTGACTTTTCTTGGACACGGCAAGGCTTGGTTGACCTGAAGCACATCTCTGAAAAAATAAAGAAACATGCGCTCACAAGAAATCATCTGGAAACCCTGACAAGACTGGGAATGTTGGGGGAAGACGCACCAATTGAGCAGCAGATAAATGATGCATATCGCAAATCCATTCAAAAACACAATGAAGCTGTTGATAAGAACAGACAAAATCTATCCAAGATCATTGATTGCATTCATTTCTGTGGTGCTTTCGAACTGGCATTGCGAGGCCATGACGAATCAGAAACTTCCTCAAAACATGGGATCTTCCGAGGCCTAGTGGATTTAATGTCAACCATAGACAAGGATTTGGAAACACATTTAGCACGTGCTACAGTCTTTAAGGGCACCTCTAATACAATACAAAATGAACTCCTTGACTGTATGCTCGAAATTATTAGAAGCCATATTGTGCAAGAGTTGCGAAACACAGACTTTGTAGCTATTCAGGTTGATGACACCACTGATGTGGCCACTAAAACACAGTCCGTGTTAGTGTTTCGGTACCTTGACAGTGACAGAAATGTTGTGGAGAGGTTCTATGGTTTCACACATTTAAGAGACTCTAGTGCAGCAACCATCACTGAAGCTATACTGTGTCAACTGGACTTAATTTTCCCAGACCTGCCTCAAAAACAAAAACTTATCGCACAAAGCTATGATGGTGCGTCTGTAATGAGTGGAAGCCTTGGTGGAGTACAGAAACGAATTAGAGATTGGTACCCTAATGCTAATTTTGTGCACTGTTACGCCCACCAACTCAATCTTATTATGCAACAGGCGGTGTCAAAGATCAGAGAGACACGAGTTTTCTTTCAGGATATCGGAGGTATAGCAGCATTCTTCACACGTTCCCCCAAAAGAACAGAAGCCCTTCATGAGATTGTGGACAAAAGCGTACCAAGGGGATCCTCAACTCGTTGGAACTTTCACATTCGTACAGTCAACTTAATCTTTGAATAGAGGGAGGGCCTTGAGAAATGTTTTGTCGCCATAGCATCCAGAGAAGACTTTGATCACACAAGTCAGAATGAAGCCCATGGCTTTCTTAGAACACTACAAGACAAAGAGTTTCAGTTCTTACTGTTTTTATTTCATGACATAATGCGTCATGTTGATACGTTATTCGATCAGTTTCAAAGAAAAGACATAGATACTGTCTCTGTGAAAGCCTCTACATCTACATTTGTACATAAGATAAAGAAAGTGAGAGATGGGGTTGACGATTTAGAGAGCAAACTGCCGGAGCATTCTATTTTTGCAAACCGCAGACAAAACATCACCTCTCTGGTTCGAATTGGAAAAGAGATATGTGACACTGTAATTGTGCAGGCACAAGAACGTTTTTCATTCACAAAACATTTGGTGAGTGCCAGTTAAAGAGTTTGCACAATATGATGAATCCTTCCCTGAGCGTGCTCTGAATCAGGCTGTGGAAGCATATCCTATGCTCAAAAAAGAGCAGCTGAGAACTGAGTTAACTGTACTCTACGGAATGCCTGTGTACCGGAAGGCCACAAGCGCCTTGACTTTGCTGAGTTTAATTAATAAACTGCATATGGAAAACTCACTTACAGAGACAGTGACTTTACTAAAAATTGTGATTACGACTCCAATGACAACAGTAGAAGCTGAACGATGTTTTTCAGCCTTAAAGCGCATAAAGACATTCCTCAGGAACACCATGCTAGAGGAAAGACTAAATGCTTTGGCGATGCTATCTGTAGAGAGCAAGCTAGTCCAAAAGATACCAGACTTCAACATGAAAGTAATTGACAAGTTTGCTACACTGAAAGACAGACGTGCTGATTTCATTTACAAAAAGTAAATGCTGCTACTTGTTTGAATACAAAAAATTCTGATTGAGGTAAGAAATGCATTGGTATCTCTGATTTTAAAAGTTTTGTAGTGTTTGTTCTATTTGGAGACTACACAGATTTGCTCACCTTTGTTCACTGGCCGGAACTGTCTCCTGCAGGGTGAACGATTCGTTGCTTGTGTTGCCTATCAAACCTTTCCCCTTGGCAACTTGCGGAAACCTTTATACCATTTATGTTTGGGGTACTTGCGTGGACCTATATGAAGTGTGTATACAAAGCTCAGCTCAACCAGAATCACGGTAACAGCGCGTTCCACTGCTTCTTTTATATTCAGTATATTGTTAGTCTTT
Organism: Lissotriton helveticus; assembly: GCF_964261635.1. NCBI lineage: Eukaryota > Metazoa > Chordata > Amphibia > Caudata > Salamandridae > Lissotriton > Lissotriton helveticus. The sequence goes on along the minus strand of NC_136067.1, from coordinate 487,862,769 downwards.
CATGTGACCTTTATGATCACTCTCTCCTGGCACATTATTCTTTAATTGTACGTATAACCTACAGAAGAATACGCACTCCTCTTACTCCTCTCTGGGAATAGAGTGGTGAGCCATACATACCTTATCATTGTATATACTGACGTTGTGTTGGACCATAGTGCTCATAATCTTATCCTTCTGTTGCACAGGGGTACAACCTATGTTAACCTGCCATTTGTCTACTACAACCAAGACTGAAAGCTGTGGTAGGTTGTATATACAAGTGTGTTCATACTCTCTGTAGTATAGATAGGAGTAGAGTGTAACATCTTCCTCCTTTTCAGCCTGCCTATTCTTCAAGAATTCACGAAGAGGTTCCCACGCTCAAGACCTGTTGTTCTCCCCCTACCTTTCCTTGTTTTGTTTCCCTGTTTTCCCCTGGCGTGCCATTCGTTGCTCTAGAGTCTGATAGAGTCGGAAGGCCCTAGGGGAAGACTGTGGACATTTCTTCAAGTTCCTGACGCTCCTGCGGAACGAGCCTGGCAACCATTACACTGCTGTGCAACTTCTTCTTCTCTTAGAGCTGAGATTTCCATGAAAGTCTTATAGTCTGAATTCAGCACCTGAGCATAATGTGGAGAAGTGTGGCTCACTGGTTAGAGCAGGCAGACCCTGAAGCAGAGGTCAGACCCGGGACCAGGGTTCAATTCCCGACGCGGCAGGGTCTCGAGCTCAAATGTCCACGGACTCGATAATTCTCGCTTCGGTGCCTGACCTAATCATGGGTTCACACTCTGCAACTCTGGGCATTAAGCTTGCTTAATCTCCACAACGGCCCCCGCGGCGGGATGCCTGGCTTTCACCTTGGGGATGCCCTGTAGGGGCTATCTCACAGGGAAAAGCCAGGACGGGTTCCCAAGGCAAAGCGCTTAGAGACCCCTGGGTTATAAGCGCTATATAAATCCATACATACATAATAGGACGGAATGTATGAAGCTCTGTGATTATACTGAATAAGCAGCTACCTATGTTATGCCATCTATTAATGTAATAACTGCACTTTCACAATTGCTTTATTCACCTTCCTGCTTTCTCAAATTTGCTTGAAAATGCACAATTTTTCTTCTTTTTTTTCAAAATTTTCTAAGGGGGGGGTAACCCCCCAAACCCCCCTTTTGGGGTTCGGGCTCGCTCGCTGCGCTCGCTCGCTACGGTGCTGTATGCAAATCACCTTGCGCCCAACCACTTTCAAATCTCACCCACCGCCCCTGTTCAATCCCCCACTTACTTCGTCAAGGTGAGCTTTGGCCAAACACACTTTGTATCTCCCGGTGCCGCGTAGAAGTACGTTGCAGTGCTGCCGGGGCTCCAGTTAAGTGAGGCTGACTCCGCCCACGTATGCGTCTATGCCCCACCTGACCACCATCACCCAGAAGCGTGTGCAACAGTTATATTTAACTCTGTTTGGGGCACCTATCTTGATCAGGCAAAACCCGAAGTGGACCTGGAAGGCAGAAAGCTCCGGGTGGGTACCCAAGGGACCTATTCTGTGAAAATAAAGAGCCTGCTCACTTGCTTGTTACTAACACTGTGACAATGTAGTAAAACGTGTAAAGTGTGTTAGGTAAAGGGGGCCGAGCTTCAATGTAAGAAGCTTTTGCATTCGATGAATGGGAGACATGGGTTCTACAATTGTTTACGTTTCTTACGTTTTTTAAGGTGTGGGGAAAAGAGAGGCAAACAGGAACCTGCCTCCATTGTATATAACCTCTCTTTTAACCATAGGTTTCAGGGTCAATTGGGGTAGTCAGTAAATCCATTTTAAGCCCTCACAGGTGACAAAGAAGTCTGGTGGCTCAAATGTGACAGAAAAGTCACATTTGAATTCTACGTCGTTAGTTATGAGTTATTCAAACTATTCCAGGGAATGTCATCATTCAATCCTTTAGAATGGCTGTGAGCCCTGTAGATCAATTTTTGTTCCCTAATAAACAGGGCCCGCTCGGGGTTTCCCGTGTTCAGGCTAGGTTTGTCAATGACTGGCAAGAAGAAATCCTCAGCCGAGTGATTTTTTTCTTTGTAGTGAATAGTAAGTTTGCTCACAGGCCTTTGGTATCTGAATGTAGACCTATGCTCCATGATCCTCGTTTTCACCTGTTTGGTTGTCATCCCAATGTAAATGAGATCGCAGGGGGCATCTCAACATGTAAATCACGTGGGTAGAATTACAATTAGCGTGCCTCTGTTGCTCCCAAGGATGGGAAAGTCAGACGTTCACTGTTTTGGTGTTGGCTGTCCAATGGCACACGTCGCACATCCCACACCTGGTATGGCCTGTCACCAGGGGGAGAGTCCAGGTCAGTCTTTCTTCCTCGGTCCCATCCTGTCTAGGTAAGGGAGTCCAGGCCAATCTTCCTTCCTACCTAAGATTGCACGATCCCTACCTGTTGACCTTCCGGTGCTGGTCCCCGTTTCCGCCACGGCTTGTGCCGCTTGTGCGGAGGGACAGGAAGCACTCAGCGCATGAGCAGCGTCATCGCAATTGCCCGCCCCCTCCCTACTTAAAATCACCTCACAGCGCGGACGCGCGCAGCGAGATTGGCAACCTTGCTGTGTGTTGCGCTAGTATTCTGAACTCAAGTGGGATTGAGGGCTCTGAATCTGTGAAGGCCAATAAGTTGTTTCTACGTGATTATTTTAACTTTGTCTGTGGTGATTACGACCGCGCTAATTTCTTTTTGTGCATTTCTGTGCTTTTAAATTGTTGCTGTGAATAAGATTGCACGATCCCTACATGTTGACCTTCCGGTGCTGGTCCCCGTTTCCGCCACGGCTTGTGCCGCTTGTGCGGAGGGACAGGAAGCACTCGGCGCATGAGCAGCGTCATCGCAATTGCCCGCCCCTTCCCTACTTAAAATCACCTCACTGCGCGGACGCGCGCAGCGGCGCGCCTAAGGCAAGCCCGTCTGCGCCCGTCCGCGCCAGGACGCCGCCTGCCGCCCAAATCCCTGGCCAATTTTTAATTTGTGCGGCACTTTAGTAGTCCTGCTTATCTACCATGCTTTATTATAGTCGTCAGCAACTGCTTCAATTAAAGCACAACAATCCATTAGAATCCCAGGTAGCTTGCTCTACGGATTCTCCTTTTAGGTATGACCCGACTGATTTGGCTGTTCCATCTCTGCTGTGTAAGGGTTCGGTGGAAATTGGGCCCGATAGTTCACAGGAACGAAGTAATATTAATATGATTTCGGACTTAAACCCATTCACTGCTCTATATCTTAATACAAGGTCTATTCCAAAACACGCTTTAGAGCTTTGGTGCCTACTGGATACTCAGAAGCCAGACATCTGTTTCTTTACGGAGACGTGGCTTCATAATCAGGCATCGCCTGATACCGCCACAGCATTCCCCAGTGAATACCATCTAATCAGATTAGATAGAGTGGGTAAAAGAGGGGGAGGCCTTGCAGTAGCTGCAAAAGCCCCCTTGGAGATTACCCGCCTGGACTCGTTTTTTCGATTCGCTTGAAATATTGATAATTAATATAAAACACAATTTGACCGTGGTAGGTAGAGCAGCCCTGGTATATAGACCCCCGGGAGGTAAATCTGATTTTGCTAACAATCTGCTGGATATCTTAGCCTCCCATGTGTTGACCACAGATAATTTTATCCTACTAGGTGATTTTAATCACCATGCTGAGCTATCACATGACGTGGATTCCTGTCACTTGATCTCAACCTTAGAAACCTTAGGTCTAACTCAGCGGGTCAATGGCCCGACCCACTTAGCCGGGCATTTATTGGATTTAGTATTTTCTAATATGATTGATTTATATTGTGACCCTCCCCTGCAGATGATCTGGACGGATCATTTTTTAATACATTTTACATTTTCTATACCTTCTAGGTTACAGACCACCGCCCATAAAGAATCTATGTTCATTAGACCTTGGTATAAAATGACTTCCGAGGCGTTTAAGACTCCAGACGGTAATTCTGATGATGTTGGTGCAATGGCCATGCAAATGGAGAAATCCATTAGAAATACACTTGATGAAATTATCCCAAAAAGGAAAGTAAATCTGAAAAGGATAGCTTCACCTTGGTTTACTGAGACCTTGAAACAAGAGAAAATTGATTGTAGATCGGCGGAGAGATTATGGCGTAAGTCCAGAACGCCTGAAAACCGCTTGAAGTACAAATTAATTCATTCTGATTATATGAAACACATAAAAGTAGCGAAATCTCTTTATATCTCTCAAAGAATAAATAAGGCCTCCCAATCTAGTAAAGAACTGTACAAAATAGTTAAGGAGTTTACCACGCCGCAGGTTGAGCAATCTGAATTCGCCCCCTCGCCAGATTGGGTGAGTTCACTGGCTTTCTATTTTCACAATAAGATTCAGGCAATATACTCCACATTCCCCTCCTCACCGTTAAGTGTGGCTGCAGGCGTGGAGGCTTTTTGTAATTCTGAGCCCGACCCTGGAATCATGGACCCGGTATGACAACCTCCAAGCAACAATCTCTGGGTAAGCGCTTTTCCCTCCTTACAGGTCTCTAACTCCCAGTGGCCAACATTATTTCCCTACAGGGTCAACCCCTTACCGCTTCACTCCTGGAAGCATTGGCTGCAAAATCTAAGCGTAAGAGTCTTTACTTACGCCCCATCACACTTTGTATCTCATGCATATGTGTGATACTCGTGTTTTAGCGACACCACCCCCAATTATTTGCGATAATCACAATAATGGTACCATCAGTGCCATTACACTTTTGCCGACTGTAGTCTACCCACTGAGCACTGTAGATTCGGCACTCTATGGATATGACTATGTGGCGAAGACGCCTATTTGACACTCCTCTTCTTACATGTTTTGTCTATGTCTTCAATGTTGTTGGTACAGGTATATATGAGAAGGGAATCCCCCCTCTCACACTTAGAGAAACACCTTAGTGAGTGTAACACAGCCTGGATTACACTCCTTTTTAACCTGCACTACACTCTATTTTAAAAAGGTCCTGAGGAAAGCCAGATTTAGTTTAAGGCACTGGCTGAAACATGTCGACCAACTGATGGATGTAGGAGGTAGTAACTCGCCTCCCTTAAACATCCCCAAGCCTTATTTTAACCGCTGACGGGGGCCCAGTTATTAAAATTTAATTTACCCTCGGGTACTGGGACCCTCGCCAAGCCGTTTTAACTCACACGTCATTTTACACCTCACACTGCACTCTCAGTAAAATACCAGCTCCGCTGTAATCAGGCGTCGCAGCACACCCGGGACACATTAGGTGTCACTGGGTGGGCCCGATGATGAAGCATGCCACCAACCAGGTTGGTGGGTGAGGGCTTCATGAACTCACCAACGAGGTGCCCATGACAAATCTAATCAGAGTCCTAACAATATTGGTCATATTTAAGCTAGTCTCTTTTGATAACACAAGTCTCCTGCTCTCAGCCATAGCAGCACCTCTACATTCTCATTCCAGAGCCTTGGAGTGGTGACCCTTCCTTACAGCAACAGGTTGAATGTTTGTGAATTATTAGCATTTTTACCTATTCACAGTTTAAGAAGGTCTAAAATAGTATACAATTATGAAGCATTTTATAATAAAGACATGCCCCCAGGAGCAACGAATATTGTGAAAATTCTAACAAGATAGTGCACAAAGCGATGAGTTCAGTGTACAGAGCAAATTCAAGGTCTATATTAGGAGTTCAGATTAGGAGTTCATCATGGAAGTGCAATAGATGGCAGGAAGGTATCTGCACAGGAGCCATATTGTTTCAGCGAGATCATGGAACAATGCTATGCCAATTACCATAAACCCCTGTTAGACATAATCTTTAGTCACAGACAGCAGAACTAAATGTTACCACCAAGGGATGAGCAGTGCAGTTAAGGCATATTTCAAAGAGGCCTCGCATGATACCTGACATGACCCTCTCCTGTTAGGCAACAAACTGCAAAGTCTACACAGAATAAGAGCTTGATATGTCTGAATATGAAAGCTTGACAGCACACATAATTCACCTAAGGGCTTGTGGAAAGTGAGCAATCAGACAGCAGCACGAAAATCCTACTGCTGATCCTGGCTGCATCTATTTTTAAGTGCCTGCCAAGTAACGGTAACCTATACACATGTGCCTTTCAACGCTTTATTGCTTTTATTGTATTGCTTGTATTTTCATTGTTGTGTCTGTGACTGCTGTTGTCTGTCTTCCCCCGCTGCCTGTACGTGGTCCGTGCCCCTTTTTTTCCCCTCTGTGCCCCTCGCTGTCCCCGTGCTCTCTCTGCCCGGTCTTTCCTTCTGTACCCCTCGCTGCCCCGTGTCTCTGCCCGGTTTTCCCTTCTGTTCCCCTCGCTGCCCCGTGCCCCTGTATTTTTGTACTCTGTATTTTGCCTCTGTGCCACTAATTTTTTGTGCCCGTCTGCCCTCTGTGCCACCCGTTTTCCCCTCGTTTTTGTGCCCCTTTTGCCTTCTGTTCCACTCGTTTTTTGTGCCCTTCTGCCTTCTGTGCCACTTGTTTTTCCCTTGTTTTTTGTGCCTTTCTGCCCTCTATGCCACTCGTTTTTCCCTCGTTTTTTGTGCCTTTCCGCCCTCTGTTCCACTAGTTTTTCCCTTGTTTTTTGTGCCTTTCTGCCCTCTGTGCCACTCGTTTTTCCCTCGTTTTTTGTGCCTTTCTGCCCTCTGTTCCACTCTTTTTTCCCTTGTTTTTTGTGCCCTTCTGCCCTCTGTTCCTCTCGTTTTTTGTGCTTTTCTGCCCTCTGTGCCACTCGTTTTTTGTGCTCTTCTGCCCTCTGTTCCACTCGTTTTTTGTGCCTTTCTGCCCTCTGTTCACTCGTTTGTTGTGCCTTTCTGCCCTCTGTGTCACTCATTTTTCCCTCTTTTCTTGTGCTTTTCTGCCCTCTGTTCCACTCGTTTTCCCCTCGTTTTTTGTGCCTTTCTGCCCTCTGTGCCACTCGTTTTTCCCTCGCTTTTTGTGCCTTTCTGCCCTCTGTGCATCTCGTTTTTCCCTTGTTTTTTTTTGCCTTTCTGCCCTCTATTCCATTCATTTTTGTGCCTTTCTGCCCTCTGTGCCACTAGTTTTTCTCCCATTTTTTGTGCCTTTCAGCCCTCTGTTCCACTCGTTTTCCCCTCGTTTTTTGTGCCCTTCTGCCCACTGTTCCACTCGTTTTTGTGCCTTTCTGCCCTTTGTTCCACTCGTTTATTGTGCCTTTCTGCCCTCTGTGCCACTCGTTTTTCCCTAGTTTTTTGTGCCTTTCTGCCCTTTGTTCCACTAGTTTTTCCCTTGTTTTTTTGTGCCCTTCTGCCCTCTGTTCAACTCGTTTTTTGTGCCCTTCTGTGCCACTCATTTTTTCCTTGTTTTTGTGCCCCTTTTGCCTTCTGTTCCACTCATTTCCCCAGCCGCTGTGCCCCCTGCAGCCCCACCTCCCTGACTGCCCATTCGCTACCCCGCCTCCCGATTGTATTGTTGTGGTCTCGCTGCCCCTGCGCCAACATTCACAGCTCTTGTGTGCTGTGAGGACGCATGGGTGTTTCATTTTTCACTACGACGACAGACACTTGAGTCCTGCGGACCCCCTGGGAATGTCTCACGGACCCCTGGGGGTCCGCGGACCACAGTTTGGGAAACGCTGCTCTTTACGGTCCGTGGTGGATGATTCCTTTGGAGGAGTTTCTGATGTAGAGTATCAGCTTCCAACCTGTAGTCTGCTATATTTGAACAGTTACGACGGAGGCGTAAGAACTGCCCTACAGGGAGATTTTCCCTGAGGGATTTGAGGTGAAAGCTTTTGAACGAAAGCAGGCTGTTCCTATCGGTTGGTTTATGTAACATTGTCGTCTGCAGTCCACCCTCAGCTGGGAAGATCGTGCGATCCAGGAAGGGGAGACTATCTTTGGGAATTGTGGAGGTGAAAAGGAGTAAGGGATTACGGCTATTAAGCCAAATTAGGAACTCATCCAGCGACTGCCTATCCCCCTCGCATATCAGGAGGACTTCATCGATAAATCATCTCCAGACCTTGATGTTATTGTTCCAGATTAGGGTGCAGATGTACTGGTCCTCAAAAGCTGACATGTATAGTCCTGCTAAACTGGGGGCAAAGACACTCCCCATGGAGGTCCCGTGTGTTTGGAGGTAGTGGGTCCCCTGGAACTCTAAAAAGTTCTTCATCAAAGCAATTTCTGCCAGGTGTAAAATGAAGGGTCGTGGGGTGCAGAATTCCCACTCAAGGTATACAAGATTTCCTCGACCACTCGCAGGGTCTCCCTCTGTGGTATATTAGTATACAGGGACTCCACATCCAGGCCCACTAAGAACTCTTTGGCTGGGTCAAATTGCAGATCCTTTACTAGAAGCAGTACCTCAGTGGTGTCCTTGAGGTAAGCTGGTCTGGATTGAACTATAGGTTTGAAGAAAAAGTCACAAAATGGTGACGGTGGCTCCAGTAATGACCCAATGCCCGATACAATGGGTCTCCCCGCTGGCGGTCTTGTGGGTTTGTGAACTTTCGGGAGGGTGTCAAAATATGGAATTACTGGTTGAGATTGACACAGGAAACTCTTTCTCGGTGATCCACTCATTTTGTACTACTTCCTCCACCACGGAGACTATTTCCTTCCTGATGTCCTCAGTCGGGTCCCCTCTCAACACTGTATAGTTCCTCCTGTTGGCGAGAAGTCTTAAACATTCTGTTTCGTAGGCACTCTGCTCTGTATAACAATGGCTCCCCCTTTGTCTGCTAGCTTTATCACAAGGTCCTGGTTGTTCCTGAGTTCATCTAGGGCTCTTCTCTCTGCGTTAGATAGATTCCTAAAGGTGGAGTTGTTACGCCCTCCCAATGCTTGATGTATGACTGCCTGTTCGAAGGTTTCTACCTCTATTGGGATGGTACCTACAGCTGGAGTGAATTTGGGCCTGGTACGGAAGGCGTTTTCCTCTCCTTGTTTTGCTTGTCGTTCCTGATCCCCAAAGAAGACTCCAAGTCTGACAGTGTGGAAAAATCCTGCTAGCTCCTGTCAGATTTTGAAGGTATCCAAGGAGTTAGTAGGTACAAACCCATGTCTTTTGTCAAGTACTGCTATCTGGGCGTCAGTTAAAGGGGTCTCTGTGAGGTTCATCACCAAGGAGGTTAATCCCTGCTCGTGCCTGGTGTTGGCTCCTTCGCCATGCTCCTGGTGACTCTCTGCTCTAATTCCTCCCATTACACCCCGATAACTCCCTTCTGCTTGCCCCTCCCTCTCCCTCGGCCTCTCCCTAGAAAAGTATTGGGCATCTGGGGGAACTGTATCATTGGAGCCTCCCTGCATTCCTGGGAATTGTTGATGGTATAGTGGGGCCAACCAAAGTTGTTATTTGGGTAGTTGGGGTAGACCGGGTTGAACTGAGGACGGGGACCTTCAAAGAAACTTCTACCTCTTCCCCTTCTATGGGGCTTTCTTTCGTAGTCACTATCCTCATTGCTTGTGCTTGTCCTGTATGAAACTCTACTCTCCCTACTCTGGCCTCTCTTCATATCATCCATCTTTTTCTGGATGTACTCATCCGTAAATGTAGGGGTAAACTCTTTCCCTTGAGAATTTCTTCAAGTCTTTCTGGAGTTGATCTACCTTTGATCTTAATAGGAAGTCCTTATGTTCAGCAATCTCATTGTTTATTTCCTCCAATTTCTTTTTGAAGGTGGCTGATAAAATACTAGTCTTAATATCCTGCTCGTTTGCTGTATGGATGATCCTCAGCCAATCCCTCATACACTTCCAGGCGATCAGGGACCAATGTTTACGGAAGACAGGGTCTTCCACGAAAATTAAGGGTTCATTGGTCACTAGGAGGCCCCTTGGTGCCGCATTTCCCCTTTTTTTTTTGCAGAGTTTTATATAGCCCGAACTAGAACCGAACCGAATCAGTTATCAGAGCGCTTTACATAGCACCAGTTACGTTACATGAGGACACACTTTCATTTTTAGGCACGGGGAGATTAAGTGATTTGCCCAGAATCACAGGGGGTTTTTGGCGTCGTTACCGAGACTCGAACCCAGATCCCCAGGTCCGAGGTCGAGCGCCTTAGCCGTTAGGCCAACCCCTCTCCCCCTTAGGTACTCCGTTAAAATTGTCCCATGTAAGATGGTTTTGACATGGGATCTCTTTAACTCAAGGAGCGTGTCCCACCCTTCTCCCTGGGTCAGGACCTGATTGATGGTTGTGTCTCCGAGCAACGATGGACCCGCGATTTCTGCAACTGCATCCTCTCCAACGGCCAAGCCCTGATCATGTGCCATGATTCCTACATGGAAATCTCACATAGGGTATACCCAACTCAGTATGGCAGTGAGCAAGGGTCACTAAAAACAACCCCTGCTGAAACTAAACTCACACAAGAAATGAGGGGTGGGAGGAAACCACCCCACTACGACCTCCCACTCAATATCTTAATCACAATCCAGAAGAGGGACAATAAATTCTTATAGTAGACAGTGGATGTGGGGGAGGCACACAGGAGTGATTAAAACTGCCTTCACACACAACAAGCTGTGTGATGCTTCATCATAGGGCTGCTAACACACCTCCGCGCAGACCAATGCAGGAGGTGGAGCCATAGGGAGGGGGAAGACAATATGACATACATTGAAAAAAATGGAGATCACACAAGAAAAAAATGTGCCAGTATAGTGGTTTAAAACTGGTATCAGAGAGTCCCTATTACAACTTTAATACTGGGTACCCTGTCCAGATTAAAAGTGGACAAGTGGATGCTGGGTTGGGGAACTTATTATGAGACACCGACCCCTCCACTCTGCAAAACAGTCAACATGTTTCAGCCGGCAAAATGTAAATACCCTGGCTTTCTTCAGGACTCTCAACAATATGATCCCTTAGGTACTTACCCTACCTCTTTAAGATCCAGGGGTAAAGGAAAAGTCACCCTACTGAGTCACTGCTCAGTTTGAATATGGTAGAGCCCCTTGCTCTCCAAGAGGAACCTGTAAAAGAATTAATAAAAATAGACATAGTGCAAGGTGCTGTGCCCTTCGTGCTAGACATAATACAAAATATCACAGTGTTTCAACCCCGCACACACTTAACAAATCATAGAGGACGTGACAACACCTGCACAGGCCCATGGAAGAGGTATGGTGCCCGGCGGCGTGTCACTGTCAGGTCAATCGTCCTGTTCACTTATACACAATTAATATGCACAAGGTATTCAAGGTAATACTGTGTTGTTTAACAAAAATGTGGGCATCACTGCTGGGATGCACAGCTCACCTTGACGAAGTAAGTGGGGGATTGAAGTGACTACCATAGGATGGCCCAGGGTGACAAACTATATCGAGGAATCCAGGCTAGAACTCGCTAATGGTTGTCAGTGTTTTTAATCAGCGCAGTACCCATACCTCTCCGGGGGTCTTTGAATTGACTGCACCATTTTGGCATTTATGACTCCAGACTCAGGACGTCCCCTACGATATATTTATATTTTTGTTTTAAACCTGTTCGCTCTCTGTTTGCTATTATTTTCATTGTCTAATTATCTCTCGTTCCCCATGTCTAACAGAGTGTGACCACAGTGAGCTGTCCTCACTCCCCCTCCAGTTCAAGTCTAGATTTTAAATGAACTCGGTAAGTGCAACATGATGGCCGGTGATGGTTTACTGTGTGTCTCCCAGCAGTGCTGCCCACATATTTTAATTGTTAAACAACGCGGTATTACCTTTAATACCTTGTGCGTATTAATTGTGTATATGTGACCAGGACGATTGACCTGACAGTGACCCGCTGCCAGGCACTATACCTCTTCCTTGGCTCTGTGCTACTGTTGTCACGTTCTTGTTAAGTGTGTGTGGGGTTGAAACACCATGATATTTTGTATTATGTGTTGCACGAAGGGGACAGCACCTTGCCCTTTATTTTTATTCATTCTTTCACAGGTTCCTCTTGGAGAGTGAGGGGTTTACCCACATTTAAACTGAGCAGTGTATCTGTAGGGTGACTTTTCCTTTACCCCTGGATCTTAAGGAGGTAAATGTAAATGTATACTTGTAAAGCGCACTGTTACTCCATCTCGGAGTGTCCTGGCGCTGTATACCGCTGGGGAACCCGTCCTGACTTTCCCTGTGAGATGGTCCCTCCTGGGCACCCCCATGGTGAAGCCAGGCATCCCCAGCGCTGATGGGGCCGTTGTGAAGATTAAGCAAGCTATTGCCCAGAGTTGCAGAGTGGGACCCATGGTTAGCTTAGGCACCTAGGCGAGAATTATCGAGTCCGCGGACATTGACCCAAGACCATGCCGCGATGGGAATTGAACCCTGGTCCCGGGCCGACCTCTGCTTCAGGGTCTGCCGCTTCTAACCAGTGAGCCACACTTCTCCACGGTAGGGTTAGTACCTAAGGGATTATATTGTTGAGAGTCCTGAAGAAAGCCGGGGTATTCACATTTTGCCGGTTGAAGCATGTCGACAGTTTTGCAGAGTGGAGGGGTCGGTGTCTCATTATAAGCTCCCCAACCCGGCATCCACTTGTCCATTTTTAAAATGGACAGGGTACCCAGTATTAAAGTTGTAATAGGGACTCCCTGATACCAGTTTTAAACCACTATCCCTGCACATTTTTTTCAAGTGTGATCCCCAGTTTTTTCATTGTATGTCGTATTGTCTTAACCCTCTCTATTGCTCCACCTCCTGCGTTGGTCTGCGCGGAGGTGTGTTAGCATCCCTATGAAGAGGCAGTTCTAAACACTCCTGTGTGCTTCCCCCACATCCATTGTCTACTATCGGAATTTATTGTCCCTCTTCTAGATTATGATTAAGGCCTATTGGATTTACCAAGGACAGAGTATATCCATATATATCTATCATCCTTGTCCAAAAAACATCAACAGTAATTCACACAGTGCAATGTTTATTAACAGTGATTATTATAACATTTTTCAATAAAGCTTTGATAAAAATAAATAAAAGCAACATGTCTATAAGTCTTTTTTTTAAAAAAAATTTCAGCCCACAAAATGCAGCCATAAAATCATCCACACAACTCCAGCTGAAGCATGTAGAGCTCCATGTAAAAGAGTTTTTGAAAAATTGCTCCTGGGGTCATGGATTTAATGACCATGGAGACACTGTTTTTTTGTTAAAGTTGCTAGGAAGGCTGCTGCACTCCTGCACCCTCCCTACCCCCACAACATTAAAAAAGTTTTGGTGGGGTCCTTGCTCTAGGGACATCAACAAGCTAAAACACATGTAAGTAGCCCTCGCAGGGCATTATATATATGACAAATGAGCTGCTCCTGCCAGTCATGCAGTATTCACTTTGTAAAAATATTATAATTATTACAAATATTATTATTTTTAATTCTTTAAAATATTTGTAAATATTTTTTACATTTTGTTGTGGCTGTACCGGTGCCCACCCAGGACACCCACATTATACATTTTGTTTGGGGACTGCAGGGGGAGCCCCAGGGCCCCTGCATCTCTGCTGGGGGCTGTGGAGCCCTACAGCCCCCTGCAAGCACCCATACTGTGTGCGGCAGGTGCAGGCTCTTTTCTTGGCGCCCGCCAGCCAGGAGCAATCTAAGTTTTCCTGCCCACAAGAAATAAATCTACAGCTCTCACTGTGTGGGAGCAGACAGGTTTCCCTTCCCGCACTCTTTCGGGCAGGGAAACTGTGTCCAAGTGGTGGGTTCCACCCGGCACACTACAGTGGAGGTGTCCCTGGGGGATGGGGTCCATAGGGCTTTAGGAGATTCGGGGAGGAGGGCTTTGTGCCCACCTCCCCTTTCAATATGATGCCTAGCCATGGGGCATGTGGTCCACAGGGATGTAAGCGGCTCAGGCGGGGCATGCACCCTCTCCCCTTTCAATATGCTGCTGGGCACAGGGGATGGGGTCCCTGGGGCCGTACTCTGCTTAGGGAGTGGGGCCACACACCCCTTCCCCTTTCAATATGATGTCGGGCCCCGGGGAATGAGGGACTTAAAACATGTTAGCAATTTTCCATAAGAACAGCTGAAGGGAATTACACCAGATTTGACAAAAAGCAATATCTTGGTGCATAAAGATTGCTTTTTGTGACATAGTGTAAATCTGTTAAGTAGTGTTTATGAAAAATTAATGTTCAAAATGTATGTATATAGAGACTAAGTTCCAACTGCGCTCTGATTGGTTGCCATGACTAACTGCAGTGTATTCGCGAAGCCAACCATGCCAACCATGCATTGTCATTGGCTGGCGGCATTCTTAGGACTCATGGGTTTGGAATAGTGTCCTAGAAAAAACAATTAAATGGGATATATGGGGCAAGGCAGGTGTACCCTCACTCCCTGAGCCTTGTGTGTGGGGATTTCAAAGGGGCCTCCATGGGGCCATATTTAGAAATAATATTTTTTGTTTGCGATTTCAGGGTTCCGATTATCTATAGTATCGCTCAGTGTAGCCCCCTCTGCAGAATTGCAACGGATCTGTAGCACTACCAAATAACATTATTTAAAAAGGGGGTTGATCACACACAGTGGGTTAGGTGCAGGACCTGCCCGCAGGCCGAGCCCTGTGCCCAAACCCACGCACTGCCTTTGACATCTTACTTTAAGTTATAAAACCACAGGAATTCATGGAGAAAAACCAAAGGCTAAAGGGACATTATAATTTGGTGAAAATATCAGTTAAAACATACCATGTTTAACTAACAAAACCACTAAAATTCCCCAGTTATAGTTATTTCAAGTAACTTTAACTCATTTCCTAAATTATCTATAACTCTCGCTCTCGCCATGTAATGCTTGAACACTCAGTTATTACATCACTCAAGACATGTTCAATGACTGCATTCAGAGCCTCCTTAATCACATCTGCAATGACAATATTGAGTTGATGTGTCCATGTTGCCACTGGCATAACAAAAATTGAGGGGGCCTCCCTGCAAGGTACATGGAGAGTCCCCCTCCGGGCTCAATCAGGAGCTGTCCGGCCATAGTGCTGTGCTCGTTTGGACCATTTCCTTTCGCGGGCACTAGGCCTACCCATACAACTGAAATACCATTTTTATAGAGAGACTTGGTTGGTTGGAAACTTGGGGCACTGAGCAAATTCCAAAACTTTCCATCACAGAAATGTAAGGAAAATTATCATTTTTAGACAACGTTTGGAAGGGCTTTTGGATAAAGAAAACCCTGGGGAAAGCCACATAAGTCTCGCCGCTCTGGATTCCCCCAGGTGTCTAGACTTTCAAAAATGTGCATGTTTAGTAGGTTTCTCTGATTGCCGGAGAACTGGGGCCCAAATTCGGCAGCCACCAACATTGCAGAAAAGGGTCGGTTTTTGGGTGGAAAAATTGAATCTGCCCATGTAACGTTTTAGGTCTTTTTGTATCGCGGGCACGAGGCCCATCCACACAAATGAGGTAGACTGTTTTCGGGAGACTTCCTGAACTTACCCTCACAATAATGTGAGGATAATGTGTGTTTTTGAGCACAGTTTGAGGTTTGTAAGGGTTTCTCTTTAAATAACCACACAAGTTACACCACCCTGTACACCCCAAGTGTCTTGTTTCCAGACATTTCTGGGTATGGTAGGTTTTCCTGGATGACAGTTGAGATGGGGCCCAAACTCCACAGCTACTAACACTGTAAAAAAAGCATACATTCTGCTGGAAAATATGGTGTTCCAAGGGTGTGTTTTGGTGAGTATTGTATTGCAAGTGCTAAGCTCAGTTACACAAGTGAGGCACCATTTTTATCGGGAGGTGTATGGAGACAAAGAATAGGAGAAAATTTGTGATTTACAATTCATTTTCTCTGAAATTTGTGCCTTCCAAATGTAAGCAAGTGTGCAAGAAAGATGATATTTTGCTAAATGCCTTCCAAATCATACACTAGTACGGGTACTGATAAATTCAGAGATGTACAAATAACCACTGTTTCTAAACTCAGTATCCCATGTACACTTCAGAAAAACATTGGTTTCATACCAATTTTTCACTCTTTATATTTTACCATATGCAGTGCTCTATATCTGTATAGAATGAAAAACCATTGTAAGGTGCAGCTCAGTTGTTGGCTCTGGATACCTTAGGCTCTTGGGGAACATACAAAATATGATATATATATATATATATATATATATATATATATATATATATTACCTACTGGCGGTCGCCAGTAGGTATATATAGTTAGGATTTTTTCTCTATGGGTTTTTTGAAAATTCTATGTCTAATAACTTTGGCGTTTGTGGACGGAATTGGCTGAAATTTTCAGGAAAATGGCACATTTTGTTTCTGAGCAGCCCTTGAAAATTTGGGGGGGGTTCGTCAAGGGGGGGCCGAGAAAAAAGGGGGGTCCCAAAACGTGTTTTTAACATTGAGTTTTCCATAGGGCGGTTGGCCTCACTTTTAGCCCGAACGGCTGAATGGATTTGCACGAAACTTGGCAAAATTGTAGGGACTGGTAGCCCGATGTGCCTTTTGTAGGTCTCAATATATGTGCTCCAGTGGATTTTGAGAAATTAACGTTTAAAAAAAGATATATATCTGTAACAGCGGACCGGGCAGCGTCCCAGGACGCGTACTTTTCGCGCAACGGAGCTTTGTGAAGCGAAGCTGATTGGTTCTCCGGCGTCTGTCAACATTCCAAACAGTCCGTAGCGGCCGCCATCTTGTCTCTCGGTAGGATCGAGAGACAAGAGGAGGCGAAAGCGAAGGGGCAAATGACCATAAGGGGGAATAGTAGATCCTCGCTGACCCCCTAGGTTTGATGTGGAGGTTTTAAAAGGGCCCCGCGGGGCAAAAAAAAATAATAATAATAATAATCGAACGGCTGAATGGATTTGCACGAAACTTGGTAAAATATTAGGGACTGGTAGCCCGATGTGCCTTTGCTAGGTCTCAATATATGTGCTCCAGTGGATTTTGAGAAATTAACGTTCAAAAAAAGATATATATCTGTAACAGCGCTCCGCTTCGCGTACTTTTCGCGTTACGGAGCTTTGCGAAGCTGATTGGTTCTCCGGCGTCTGTCAACATTCCAAACAGTCCGTAGCGGCCGCCATCTTGTCTCTCGGTAGGATTGAGAGACAAGAGGAGGCCAAAGCGAAGGGGGAAATGACCATAAGGGGGCATAGTAGATCCTTCCTGACCTCTTAGGTTTGATGTACCATTTTGCCAAGTTTGGTGTAATTCCGTTCAGCCATTCAGGCTGTAGACGTATGTAAATGTCCTATGGAAAATTGCATGGGGAAAACACATTTGAAAGTGTTGAAATTTAGAACCAATTAAAATGTTACTTTGGTTTTGTATTTGTGTGTGATGAAAGTTAATTGGTTATGTATATATGTCAAATGAGAGGAAACCACAGCCATTTTGTGATACTACTGTCTGAGGTACATTTGTGAGGAATTTTTGGTGGTGAATTTCTGGTGTTTGATTTACACAGTACTAACACTTCTGCTACTTTTAAAAAGGTGAGTTGTTAATTTGTAAGGGGAACTATGTTGTACACTTGAAGATAATTTGAAAAATGTTTTCTGTTATTTATTTGCAGTCCTTCTGTTATACTAAATACTTGATGAAGTTAGTTTTATATTATGTATTACTAAAAACGATAAATGAAAGTGATTATTTTTTTCTGCAATTTACAGCAAGCAATTTCAAAATAAAATGGCTCACAATGAAGAGACCGTGGCAATTTCTTTTGAATTGTCCACTACATTGATTGAAATTGAGAGCACCAATAATGAAATATTGTCACAAGGAGGACATGACTTGTATGATTCCATTAGATTGATTGAAATGGACAGCACCAAGAATGAAATATTGTCACAAGGAGATGACTTGAATGATTCCACTACATTGATTGAAATTGAGAGCACCAGTAATGAAATATTGTCACAAGGAGGAGATGGCTTGTATGATTCCATTAGATTGATTGAAATGGACAGGACCAATAATGAAATATTGTCACAAGGAGGAGATGACTTGAATGATTCCACTACATTGATTGAAATTGAGAGCACCAATAATGAAATATTGTCACGAGGAGATGACTTGAATGATTCCACTACATTGATTGAAATGGACAGCACCAATAATGAAATATTGTCAGAAGGAGGAGATGACTTGAATGATTTTTTTGATCAATCTCTTGATGGCGAATTTATCGAGTGTTTGGAGACCATAGAGTTACAAGAATCATCATTGCAGACTTTTAATGAGGAGATTCCAGATGAGATGATTGAAGAGGAAATTACTGATGAGGACATGTTACTAGTTGTTTCAAATTTAGAAAATTCTGAAGAATAAATTTATATTTAGAAATCAAAAATTGTTTGAGACATTATTTATTTTTATTTTTAATTTATGAGGTTGTAGCGAAGTGATTGTAGTATAAAATGAGACTTATAGTATAGAGTGCAACATTTTTATGTTACATGGTAAGTTTACTCATATTTACTTCCCTTCTGCCACTATATTATCTCCAATGTGTATTTGACATGTCTTCTTCATCTCCGGCCTCCTTTCTCTCACTGTGTGTCTCCGATGCATCTTATCGCTGGTATTTTGTGTAATTACAGAAGAGAGTAAAATAAAATAGTTCGGAACGTGAAAAGGGGGCAAAGTAGAGTACTCCTCACCCCCTAGGCCTTTTTAGGCGGTCCCAAAAGGATCAGTTTCTGCTTTCCTGAGAGATTATGGTATGAGTTCCATATACCACAATAACTTGCATTACAACATGCAAGATATCTATCTCCTATTACCAACTTTTGGAGATATTCGCGCTAAGCGCGAATATCTCCAAAAAGTAACACCTGCCCTGAGCAGTTCTTAGCCATGTTATCCAATGGGAGGTGGATAACATGGCTAAGAGTATTAGCTCGGTAATGCATGAATATCGCTGAGTTTTTAGCGATATTCATGCATTGCGGCCGTTTATTATCGCATTTGCGATAAACCTTGATAATAGTAAGGTTTATCTTCGATAATTTCTGACGATGCTTAGTGGTAAAAAATTGGTTGGTAAGCATCGTTAGCGATAAATATCGCTTAACTTTGGTAATATGCCCCAACGTCTGTTAACGTTCGATTCGAAGGAAATGAGGAAGTGTTGAAAAACATTGTCTGCGCCATCTTGCCTTTTTTGAAATGCCACACTTTTGTCATGCACGGCAGCCATTTTAGATGTCTTGACCAGACCCACTCTCTGCACGCTGTCGATTCGTAGCATGGCTCCTCACCCTCGCAAGCATCTTCCCCAGGCACTGGTCACCCCCGCTCTCTGTCTTATGCATGGGCAATAAACCTCCCCCCATCTGCGCTGCTCTTCCCTGAGAATCACACTGTGCCCGCCCGACACCTCCCTTTCGCCCTATTCACTACCGCACCCTGTGACACTCCTCTTCCTCTGTGTCCGATTGTCCAGGCTATCAGCTAGCCCTGCAGATGTAGTTTATGGCCCCAGCTGTAAAGAATCACCCCTCTTCAAAGGAGTTATAGTAGATCAAGGCCCACACCCGATGAGATCCGTCACACCACACGTGTTCCTACTATCTGAAAACTATCCTGTATTGTGATTGGGGAGGGGACCGAGCCTGAAGCGGAAGATTCCAGGAATGACTCTTTGTACATCAAAGTTTTTACAATTATGTGTCACATAAAAAATATATAGCACTCCAACAAAGTAGTAGGAATATAAAACTTTAATAACATATAAATATATACAACAAAACAAAAACAGTAAAAACATTTAAACAACGAAGAGACCGTGGCAATTTCTTTTGAATTATCCAATAGATTTATTGAAATTGACAGCACCAATAATGAAATATTCTTGTCAGTAGCGGTCTGTTGTGCGAATAGTTCCAAGGCAGCAGAACGCGCTGAAATCTGGATGTCACGAAGGTGATGTCTAGCAAGTTGCCGCCCAGCAAATAACGGCGTGGGGCGCCGCGGGGGTGAGTGAGTCCAGTAGGCACCACAGCTATTCTTACCGGCATTGCAGAATTACTGCTGGGGACAATGCCTGTGCTGGAGCAGGGTCACAGCAGAAACAAAAAGGATTCTGTTGAAGATGTTGTTGGTTTTCAATTTGAAAACAGTTCTGGTGTCAACTGCTATGCTAATGTAGTGGTTAATGTTTTGTTTTCTCTAGAAAATGTAAAAGAGGGGGAGGCAGTCCAAAGTTCCGTTAAAAGGGCAAAGGAAAGGATCGGTGGTTTGAACTATCAGTCAAAAAGGGGAGGGGGTGCAACAATTTTTCCTACCGGGTCACACTGTGCTTTCACCGGAAGTGAGGTCTGCAGGATTCTAGTAATTCAAAGTGAGGCTGGCGCCGACGTCCCGCGGATACAGTTTCGTCACTCCACGGGTGATCATGGCAGTCATTCCCCATCGGGGGTGGGAGACTCCCGCGGCTCCTCTAGAATCTTCAAGGTCGTGGAGGACTACGGTGGTGGAGTCAACCAGTGACCGGGACATTTCTTTATGCTGGGCCCGCTCTTGCCAGGTCGACCGCCATTTTGAGAGTTCGGTAGCTACTGGCGATCGCGGGGTCAAATGAGCGGACGGGCTCCACCCTGCCGGGCGAGACGTTGCAGCATGGCCACAGTGGAAGAACTCTTTTCCGGGCGCCTGGACCGCTGAGGGTGCAGCTGGGAAGCCTCCACTGGGGAGGCGGGAGAGGCCTGTTCGCACCGTCTCTCCCTCCCAGTGCACCCCACGGCGTCTCGCTTGAGATTTGTTATGGCCGGACCAGGCGATGAGGACGAGGGGGGGGTCGGAGGCATGTGCAAGACATCCCCCCCCAGTGTTGTCGCAGCCATTATAAAAGAAAGAAGTGTCCCGTCCGTCTTCGGGCCGGGCTTCCGGTGGATGTCGGCCGGACGCCCCTGGCTCTGGCCCCATGAACGGGTTTCTTGGTTTATCGGCTGCAGCCGGATTCCGTCGGCCTCGGCCCCCCGACCGTTGGTGGCCGGACCGGAAGAGCATGTGGCGGGACTACCTGCAACTCTCAAGGGCCACCGCGGCCGGACTGGGAGAGAGAGGGGAGGGTCGAGGAGACATTCCCCCCCCCTGCAACTGTTCAGCGTTGTAAAGGCAATCCCCTGGCCGGGTCCCGTTGGTCTCGGCCTCTCCTCCGGCTACACCCTACGTTAGGATCTCCTGGCCGAGGCGTGGCAGCAGGACCTGCCTTATATGGGCTGCTCCCGGCTGGGCGTAGCCGGAACCCTGCCCCACCTTGGAAGTTTCCAGAGTGGGGGCGGATGTTCTACTGACTTGCATTTTCCCTAGTCTATCGATTTTTTTGGCGTGGCAGGCGGTGGGACAGCGAGGGGTGATTTGGTTTCTCTTACTGTTTTTCTGGTCTCTCACCACTGGCATATTTTAACGTTTTCTTGTTTCTAGGACATTAATAGGTTTTATCATTACGTTATGTTATCGTTTCTTTGTTCGTTGTTTAATAAAAGTTCATGTTCATCAGTGGCCTACTGATTTTCGTTTTCCTATTCTTTTCTTTCCAGGTTGTTTCATGCTAAAGTTTCTGTTAACAGGATACAGTGATCACTTCGTTATTATTGCATATGTCCTTTTCACTAGGGGTGCTCTCTGGTCGGGCCAGATGACGTATGTCTAGTAAATGGTCCGGGTGAAACAGGTGCATCAATCAGTGGGGAGTAGATAGGCATGACAGATTACAACGGGGGAGAAAGGTCCGTATTACGTACCCTTTCACTACTTGCAAAGATTTTCCTACGTTTATTTGCAAACAGGGAATACCTCCAAAAAGAACTAATTCCCAAACAGTCAATGTTCGGACAATCAATCAATCAATGAGGAATGAAATAGGTACGACGTGTTAAAGGCTTGCGTTACCTACCCTTCACTATCTGCAAAGGGAGAGAGAATATTCCTATTCTTCCTCGTTTGCAGGTAGAGAAGATCCTTAAGAGAATTAACATCGAACAATTCAATGCTCGATTGAAACAATCAACAAGGGGTACTGTGAACACAAATGAACGCCGCTTATGTACATACGCATTGCTATTTTCAACAGGTTGTTCCTAATGTTTCTATTTTAGCGAGGTCAAAAAGAGATCCCATTAGTGGCCTACTGATTTTGCTCGATTCCTTTTGTTTTTTTACACGATTTTTCGCTATCTGCAAAGACTAAACAGAGTATTGCGACTCTGTGCTTGTTTGTAAATAGAGAATGAACCAAAGAGAACAATCAATCAAATGGAGAGAGAAGCAGGCACGACGGATTACAAAGGGGGAAAGGGCTGCGTTAACTACCCTTCACTATCTGCAAAGAGAGAGTACTCCTAATAGAAATGAGGGGTGGGGGGCAGCAATCAAAGCAGATCAGTGTGCATAAACACGAAAAAAAAAATTCTTACCACGTACTTGACATTCGACAGCTTATGATATTTGCTATTAAAAAACCATTGAAATTCACTGAAAAAACCATAGGTTATAGACCATATATAGTTAGGAATTAGCATTTACAAAACCTTGAAAATTCACTGAAAAAACCATAGGTTATAGACCATATATAGTTAGGAATTAGCATTTAAAAAACCTTATTTTACTCACACAAAACCATTGAAATTCCATATATAGTTAGTTGCACTAACTATATATTGCGCACCCGCAATCCACTGCTGATGATGTCACATATTACATCATTCATGACATGGTCAGTGACATCACTGATGACATCACTGATGACATCTCAAATGACATCACTGATGACATCTCATTTGACATCAATGACCACATCACTGATGATATCATTCATGTGACAATACAATGCATCTCCTCACATTTTAATATAACCTCTGTTTCACCCAGTGTTAAAAACAGAGTATAATTTTTGAAACCATTGACACACCAATACTAGTTACTACATACGTACTCACTGATTCCTACGTCTACACACACATTCACTCATTCACCCATACAATCATTCATACATACAATCACTCATGTTTACAACACAATCATATGCACTCATACACCTATACAGACACTCACACTCTGCCACTCATCCATGGAGTTACTCACACACCTAGTCAGTCCTGTAAAGAATCAATCACACTTCCATTTTCTACTCTATACAGTTAAACATAGAGCACCTTACGTTTTCAACCATATACTAACACATACTTACTCTCTTATACAATCATTGATACAAGTACACATTGATCTGTACAGAGTCACACACCTCCCATCCAGCCACACACACACTCAGTCTCCCATGCAAATACTTGGGCAATCAATCAATAACCCATATAGTTACTCATATAGCTACTGATCAACACATGCAGCAGTTTACAGAACAACAGACATAATGATGCACAAATTAAGACAGTTTAGTCACTAACCCATGCACTCAGTGAGACACATTTAATCACTCACTCATACATTCAGTCATGCACCTACTAAATCCTTCGTCCAGACACTTATACATCCACTCATTCTTCAATATGTAAGACATATTTTAACTTTACAGAAACATAGTCACTGGATGTTGTCATCAGTGATGTCACTGACCATGTCATGAATGATGTAATATGTGACATCATCAGCAGTGGATTGCGGGTGCGCAATATATAGTTAGTGCAACTAACTATATATGGAATTTCAATGGTTTTGTGTGAGTAAAATAAGGTTTTTTAAATGCTAATTCCTAACTATATATGGTCTATAACCTATGGTTTTTTCAGTGAATTTTCAAGGTTTTGTAAATGCTAATTCCTAACTATATATGGTCTATAACCTATGGTTTTTTCAGTGAATATATATATATATATATATATATATTCACTGAAAAAACCATATATATATATATATTCACTGAAAAAACCATAGGTTATAGACCATATATAGTTAGGAATTAGCATTTACAAAACCTTGAAAATTCACTGAAAAAACCATAGGTTATAGACCATATATAGTTAGGAATTAGCATTTAAAAAACCTTATTTTACTCACACAAAACCATTGAAATTCCATATATAGTTAGTTGCACTAACTATATATTGCGCACCCGCAATCCACTGCTGATGATGTCACATATTACATCATTCATGACATGGTCAGTGACATCACTGATGACATCACTGATGACATCTCAAATGACATCACTGATGACATCACTGATGACAACATCCAGTGACTATGTTTCTGTAAAGTTAAAATATGTCTTACATATTGAAGAATGAGTGGATGTATAAGTGTCTGGACGAAGGATTTAGTAGGTGCATGACTGAATGTATGAGTGAGTGATTAAATGTGTCTCACTGAGTGCATGGGTTAGTGACTAAACTGTCTTAATTTGTGCATCATTATGTCTGTTGTTCTGTAAACTGCTGCATGTGTTGATCAGTAGCTATATGAGTAACTATATGGGTTATTGATTGATTGCCCAAGTATTTGCATGGGAGACTGAGTGTGTGTGTGGCTGGATGGGAGGTGTGTGACTCTGTACAGATCAATGTGTACTTGTATCAATGATTGTATAAGAGAGTAAGTATGTGTTAGTATATGGTTGAAAACGTAAGGTGCTCTATGTTTAACTGTATAGAGTAGAAAATGGAAGTGTGATTGATTCTTTACAGGACTGACTAGGTGTGTGAGTAACTCCATGGATGAGTGGCAGAGTGTGAGTGTCTGTATAGGTGTATGAGTGCATATGATTGTGTTGTAAACATGAGTGATTGTATGTATGAATGATTGTATGGGTGAATGAGTGAATGTGTGTGTAGACGTAGGAATCAGTGAGTACGTATGTAGTAACTAGTATTGGTGTGTCAATGGTTTCAAAAATTATACTCTGTTTTTAACACTGGGTGAAACAGAGGTTATATTAAAATGTGAGGAGATGCATTGTATTGTCACATGAATGATATCATCAGTGATGTGGTCATTGATGTCAAATGAGATGTCATCAGTGATGTCATCAGTGATGTCATTTGAGATGTCATCAGTGATGTCATCAGTGATGTCACTGACCATGTCATGAATGATGTAATATGTGACATCATCAGCAGTGGATTGCGGGTGCGCAATATATAGTTAGTGCAACTAACTATATATGGAATTTCAATGGTTTTGTGTGAGTAAAATAAGGTTTTTTAAATGCTAATTCCTAACTATATATAGTCTATAACCTATGGTTTTTTCAGTGAATTTTCAAGGTTTTGTAAATGCTAATTCCTAACTATATATGGTCTATAACCTATGGTTTTTTCAGTGAATTTCAATGGTTTTTTAATAGCAAATATCATAAGCTGTCGAATGTCAAGTACGTGGTAAGAATTTTTTTTTTCGTGTTTATGCACACTGATCTGCTTTGATTGCTGCCCCCCACCCCTCATTTCTATTAGGAGTACTCTCTCTTTGCAGATAGTGAAGGGTAGTTAACGCAGCCCTTTCCCCCTTTGTAATCCGTCGTGCCTGCTTCTCTCTCCATTTGATTGATTGTTCTCTTTGGTTCATTCTCTATTTACAAACAAGCACAGAGTCGCAATACTCTGTTTAGTCTTTGCAGATAGCGAAAAATCGTGTAAAAAAACAAAAGGAATCGAGCAAAATCAGTAGGCCACTAATGGGATCTCTTTTGACCTCGCTAAAATAGAAACATTAGGAACAACCTGTTGAAAATAGCAATGCGTATGTATATAAGCGGCGTTCATTTGTGTTCACAGTACCCCTTGTTGATTGTTTCAATCGAGCATTGAATTGTTCGAAGTTAATTCTCTTAACGATCTTCTCTACCTGCAAACGAGGAAGAATAGGAATATTCTATCTCCCTTTGCAGATAGTGAAGGGTAGGTAACGCAAGCCTTTAACACGTCGTACCTATTTCATTCCTCATTGATTGATTGATTGTCCGAACATTGACTGTTTGAGAATTAGTTCTTTTTGGAGGTATTCCCTGTTTGCAAATAAACGTAGGAAAATCTTTGCAAGTAGTGAAAGGGTACGTAATGCGGACCGTTCTCCCCCGTTGTAATCTGTCATGCCTATCTACTCCCCACTGATTGATGCACCTTTTTCACCCGGACCATTTACTAGAGATACGTCATCTGGCCCGACCAGAGAGCACCCCTAGTGAAAAGGACATATGCAATAATAACGAAGTGATCACTGTATCCTGTTAACAGAAACTTTACCATGAAACAACCTGGAAAGAAAAAAATAGGAAAACGAAAATCAGTAGGCCACTGATGAACATGAACTTTTATTAAACAACGAACAAAGAAACGATAACATAACGTAATGATAAAACCTATTAATGTCCTAGAAACAAGAAAACGTTAAAATATGCCAGTGGTGAGAGACCAGAAAAACAGTAAGAGAAACCAAATCACCCCTCGCTGTCCCACCGCCTGCCACGCCAAAAAAATCGATAGACTAGGGAAAATGCAAGTCAGTAGAACATCCACCCCCACTCTGGAAACTTCCAAGGTGGGGCAGGGTTCCGGCTACGCCCAGCCGGGAGCAGCCCATATAAGGCAGGTCCTGCTGCCACGCCTCGGCCAGGAGATCCTAACGTAGGGTGTAGCCGGAGGAGAGGCCGAGACCAGCGGGACCAAGCCAGGGGATTGCCTTTACAACGCTGAACAGTTGCAGGGGGGGGGAATGTCTCCTCGACCCTCCCCTCTCTCTCCCAGTCCGGCCGCGGTGGCCCTTGAGAGTTGCAGGTAGTCCCGCCACATGCTCTTCCGGTCCGACCACCAACGGTCGGGGGGCCGAGGCCGACGGGATCCGGCTGCAGCCGATAAACCAAGAAACCCGTTCATGGGGCCAGAGCCAGGGGCGTCCGGCCGACATCCACCGGAAGCCCGGCCCGAAGACGGACGGGACACTTCTTTCTTTTATAATGGCTGCGACAACACTGGAGGGGGATGTCTTGCACATGCCTCCGACCCCCCCCTCGTCCTCATCGCCTGGTCCGGCCATAACAAATCTCAAGCGAGACGCCGTGGGGTGCACTGGGAGGGAGAGACGGTGCGAACAGGCCTCTCCCGCCTCCCCAGGTGGAGGCTTCCCAGCTGCACCCTCAGCGCTCCAGGCGGTGGCATCCTAACAACTACAGTGCTGCACAGTTTCGGAACGACCTAGATAACGGTTCTTCCACTGTGGCCATGCTGCAACGTCTCGCCCGGCAGGGTGGAGCCCGTCCGCTCATGTGACCCCGCGATCGCCGGTAGCTGCCGAACTCTCAAAATGGCGGTCGACCTGGCAAGAGCGGGCCCAACATAAAGAAATGGCCCGGTCACTGGTTGACTCCACCACCGTAGTCCTCCACGACCTTGAAGATTCTAGAGGAGCCGCGGGAGTCTCCGACCCCCGATGGGGAATGACTGCCATGATCGCCCGTGGAGTGACGAAACTGTATCCGCGGGACGTCGGCGCTCCCATGCTGGCGCCAGCCTCACTTTGAATTACTACAATCCTGCAGACCTCACTTCCGGTGAAAGCACAGTGTGACCCGGTAGGAAAAATTATTGCACCCCCTCCCCTTTTTGACTGATAGTTCAAACCACCGATCCTTTCCTTTGCCCTTTTAACGGAACTTTGGACTGCCTCCCCCTCTTTTACATTTTCTAGAGAAAACAAAACATTAACCACTACATTAGCATAGCAGTTGACACCAGAACTGTTTTCAAATTGAAAACCAACAACATCTTCAACAGAATCCTTTTTGTTTCTGCTGTGACCCTGCTACAGCACAGGCATTGTCCCCAGCAGTAATTCTGCAATGCCGGTAAGAATAGCTGTGGTGCCTACTGGACTCACTCACCCCCGCGGCGCCCCACGCCGTTTTTTGCTGGGCGGCAACTTACTAGACATCACTTTCGTGCCATCTAGATTTCAGCGCGTTCTGCTGCCTTGGAACTATTCGCACAACAGACCGCTACTGACAAGAATATTTCATTATTGGTGCTGTCAATTTCAATAAATCTATTGGATAATTAAAAAGAAATTGCCACGGTCTCTTCGTTGTTTAAATGTTTTTACTGTTTTTGTTTTGTTGTATATATTTATATGTTATTAAAGTTTTATATTCCTACTACTTTGTTGGAGTGCTATATATTTTTAATGTGACACATAATTGTAAAAACTTTGATGTACAAAGAGTCATTCCTGGAATCTTCCGCTTCAGGCTCGGTCCCCTCCCCAATCACAATACAGGATGGTTTTCAGATAGTAGGAACGCGTGTGCTGTGACGGATCACATCGGGTGTGGGCCTTGATCTACTATAACTCCTTTGAAGAGGGGTGATTCTTTACAGCTGGGGCCATAAACTACATCTGCAGGGCTAGCTGATAGCCTAGGACCGGCCTGGACATTCGGACACAGAGGAAGAGGAGTGTCAGAGGGTGCGGTAGTGAATAGGGCGAAAGGGAGGTGTCGGGCGGGCACAGAGTGTGATTCTCAGGGAAGAGCAGCGCAGATGGGGGAAGGTTTATTGCCCATGCATAAGACAGAGAGCGGTGGTGACCAGTGCCTGGGGGAGATGCTTACGAGGGTGAGGAGCCATGCTACGAATCGACAGCGTGCAGAGAGTGGGTCTGGTCAAGACATCTAAAATGGCTGCCGTGCACGACAAAAGTGTGGCATTTCAAAAAAGGCAAGATGGCGCAGACAATGTTTTTCAACACTTCCTCATTTCCTTCGAATCGAACGTTAACAGACGTTGGGGCATATTACCAAAGTTAAGCGATATTTATCGCTAACGATGCTTACCAACCAATTTTTTACCACTAAGCATCGTCAGAAATTATCGAAGATAAACCTTACTATTATCAAGGTTTATCGCAAATGCGATAATAAACGGCCGCAATGCATGAATATCGCTAAAAACTCAGCGATATTCATGCATTACCGAGCTAATACTCTTAGCCATGTTATCCACCTCCCATTGGATAACATGGCTAAGAACTGCTCAGGGCAGGTGTTACTTTTTGGAGATATTCGCGCTTAGCGCGAATATCTCCAAAAGTTGGTAATAGGAGATAGATATCTTGCATGTTGTAATGCAAGTTATTGTGGTATATGGAACTCATACCATAATCTCTCAGGAAAGCAGAAACTGATCCTTTTGGGACCGCCTAAAAAGGCCTAGGGGGTGAGGAGTACTCTACTTTGCCCCCTTTTCACGTTCCGAACTATTTTATTTTACTCTCTTCTGTAATTACACAAAATACCAGCGATAAGATGCATCGGAGACACACAGTGAGAGAAAGGAGGCCGGAGATGAAGAAGACATGTCAAATACACATTGGAGATAATATAGTGGCAGAAGGGAAGTAAATATGAGTAAACTTACCATGTAACATAAAAATGTTGCACTCTATACTATAAGTCTCATTTTATACTACAATCACTTCGCTACAACCTCATAAATTAAAAATAAAAATGAATAATGTCTCAAACAATTTTTGATTTCTAAATATAAATTTATTCTTCAGAATTTTCTAAATTTGAAAGAACTAGTAACATGTCCTCATCAGTAATTTCCTCTTCAATCATCTCATCTGGAATCTCCTCATTAAAAGTCTGCAATGATGATTCTTGTAACTCTATGGTCTCCAAACACTCGATAAATTCGCCATCAAGAGATTGATCAAAAAAATCATTCAAGTCATCTCCTCCTTCTGACAATATTTCATTATTGGTGCTGTCAATTTCAATCAATGTAGTGGAATCATTCAAGTCATCTCCTCGTGACAATATTTCATTATTGGTGCTCTCAATTTCAATCAATGTAGTGGAATCATTCAAGTCATCTCCTCCTTGTGACAATATTTCATTATTGGTGCTGTCCATTTCAATCAATCTAATGGAATCATACAAGCCATCTCCTCCTTGTGACAATATTTCATTATTGGTGCTCTCAATTTCAATCAATGTAGTGGAATCATTCAAGTCATCTCCTTGTGACAATATTTCATTCTTGGTGCTGTCCATTTCAATCAATCTAATGGAATCATACAAGTCATGTCCTCCTTGTGACAATATTTCATTATTGGTGCTCTCAATTTCAATCAATGTGTTGGACAATTCAAAAGAAATTGCCACGGTCTCTTCATTGTGAGCCATTTTATTTTGAAATTGCTTGCTGTAAATTGCAGAAAAAAATAATCACTTTCATTTATCGTCTTTAGTAATACATAATATAAAACTAACTTTATCAAGTATTTAGTATAACAGAAGGACTGCAAATAAATAACAGAAAACATTTTTCAAATTATCTTCAAGTGTACAACATAGTTCCCCATACAAATTAACAACTCACCTTTTTAAAAGTAGCAGAAGTGTTAGTACTGTGTAAATCAAACACCAGAAATTCACCACCAAAAATTCCTCACAAATGTACCTCAGACAGTAGTATCACAAAATGGCTGTGGTTTCCTCTCATTTGACATATATACATAACCAATTAACTTTCATCACACACAAATACAAAACCAAAGTAACATTTTAATTGGTTCTAAATTTCAACACTTTCAAATGTGTTTTCCCCATGCAATTTTTCATAGGACATTTACATACGTCTACAGCCTGAATGGCTGAACGGAATTACACCAAACTTGGCAAAATGGTACATCAAACCTAAGAGGTCAGGAAGGATCTACTATGCCCCCTTATGGTCATTTCCCCCTTCGCTTTGGCCTCCTCTTGTCTCTCAATCCTACCGAGGGACAAGATGGCGGCCGCTACGGACTGTTTGGAATGTTGACAGACGCCGGAGAACCAATCAGCTTCGCAAAGCTCCGTAACGCGAAAAGTACGCGAAGCGGAGCGCTGTTACAGATATATATCTTTTTTTCAACGTTAATTTCTCAAAATCCACTGGAGCACATATATTGAGACCTAGCAAAGGCACATCGGGCTACCAGTCCCTAATATTTTGCCAAGTTTCGTGCAAATCCATTCAGCCGTTCGATTATTATTATTTTGGTTTTTTTTTGCCCCGCGGGGCCCTTTTAAAACCTCCACATCAAACCTAGGGGGTCAGCGAGGATCTACTATGCCCCCTTATAGTTATTTCCCCCTTTGTTTTGACCTCCTCTTGTCTCTCGATCCTACCGAGAGACAAGATGGCGGCCGCTACGGACTGTTTGGAATGTTGACAGACGCCGGAGAACCAATCAGCTTCGCTTCACAAAGCTCCGTTGCGCGAAAAGTCCGCGAACCAGAGCGCTAACCGGTCCGCTGTTACAGATATATATCTTTTTTTAAACGTTAATTTCTCAAAATCCACTGGAGCACATATATTGAGACCTACAAAAGGCACATCGGGCAACCAGTCCCTACAATTTTGCCAAGTTTCGTGCAAATCCATTCAGCCGTTCGGGCTAAAAGTGAGGCCAACCGCCCTATGGAAAACTCAATATTAAAAACACGTTTTGGGACCCCCCTTTTTTCTCGGCCCCCACTGGACGAACCCCCCCCCAAATTTTCAAGGGCTGCTCAGAAACAAAATGTGCCATTTTCCTGAAAATTTCAGCCGATTCCGTCCACAAACGCCAAAGTTATTAGACATAGAATTTTCAAAAAACCCCTAGAGAAAAAATCCTAACTATATATACCTACTGGCGACCGCCAGTAGGTAATATATATATAGACAGTTCTGGATATATATATATATAGGGACATATATTGCTTTTATAAATCAGCTATTATGACAGCTACAGATGAAAACGTCGCAAACGACAGTTTATCCCCAACTCATTTTCATTATTTTTTTATTTCAACATTAGTTAAGGAAAACATTGAGGCATCCCCACAAATAACCCACTACCGAACTCCGACTTTGCCCACTTTTAAGGAATATGTAGATTTCTGGAATCATGTTTTTCCTCCACAAACTGAAAGCAGGTTCTAAGCACAAAAATTAGGAAAAATGGACCACCTCGCAGACAAATTTCAAAACTCTGGTTTTAAAATGTTTTTTTATTCAGCTCAGCATTTTTCTGTGCTAGCTGGAAGGATGGTGATTTTACCAAAGCAAACCTTTTGTAATGAAACTTTTAGGGAGAACAAACAGACACTTTCTTAGCAAGGACCTTTTCCCACCCCCAAAAATTGTTTAGCTTTTTGTTTTCTCTGTCCCTTCCATGAGCATTTTCAAACCCTGGACACACTTAGAACCCTGTGAGGTTAAAGTGAAAAACTCAAAGTTGACTTGAATACCTTATGTGGAAAAAAGTTTATGGAAGTGTAAGTGCAAAGTACCCCAAATTGGGCTCAGCACTGGTTGGGAAAGTCTTAGCAGCAGTCAAGGGGTTAAGATGTGGGCACCTTATTTTATAGGCAGAGAATAGGAGAACAGTGCCATGCATGGATGCTAAAGTTCTAAGAGACTTCACTGTGGGAACAACATATTCTTTTTTCCTTTCCAGTGACCTCTCCACTTCCACTTCTCAAAATGTTCACCTTATATATTTTTTTAATTTGAAATGGCTCTATGCAGGGGCATAGATTTCATTGGTGCAGCAGATGAAGTGGCACTGAGACCTGAGGAGTCTAGTGAACCCTGAATATTGCTGCATTTCATAGTTTAACTAGCAGCCAGGGGATTATTCACTTGCTTGCAAAAGGGCATGATACCTCTATGTCACATGGATGGAGATACCATACAACATCATGGAAACAAAGTCGGGATGATCAACGCATTCCGCCTCCATGACCATGTGACACACCTTATCTTATGTAGCTCTCAACTCTAATTTAGCATGCAGTCCACGATCATGCCCCTCTTCTGCCCTGTACTTAAGTGTAGCAGTAAACTGCTATTTATTTCCTGCCAGCATTCCCGGCCATTACCTACAGTGAGATTTTGGCAGAAAATTCAACATCGGCTGTAGCATTGTGTGAGTTAGCAATAACAGAACCGTTTTGGCTCCTGATGGACCCCATACAACTGTGACGTATGTGTTAGAGAGTAGTGAAGTGAATGCAGGTTAGAATGTTGAGTTCACAGTTACAACCAGTGTGAAGTATTTGAATATAACAAAACTTCACTGAGAAGTCTACACATCCTTGGCCAAAAACCTACAGGTAAGGCCGTAAAGAGAGGTACCGTGCTACTATGCAATCTAAAGCTATACAGCATATGGAGTGATAACGTTAAAGACAGATACCACCAGGTTATGAAAGAGCATCAAATTGCAAGATAATAGTATGATCGAAGCGCTGCAAGGCAGAGATCAACCAGATGTCAACAGGATAAAGAGACGCTGAAAAAAGGCATAGCAATTCAGATACAAGAAAAGGTAATCTGCTTACTTGAACCAATTAAAGAGAGTCATCATACCACAGCTTTGGGTGAAGTAGCCCCCACAGAAAATGCCTGGGGGTTGCTTACCGAGCCATCCATACACAAAGCGGCACACCACCAAAGCTGCTGGATGGCGGTTCAGAACAACTCCAAACGTCTCCAGAAAAGTGAAGGGCTCCAATGGAGACCAAAAGGGACATTAAAGTTCCACAGACTGTCCAAGATGATCCAGAGGCCAGCACAGGGCCTTACAGATGACATGTATGAAGTGGGTCCCGGGAGACTGCAGACAGTGTCGGGCTAGAACTCCACTCTCAGAATCAACCTATCTCATAAATGGTTACAATGAAAATGAATGAAAATGTTCTTATTATGCGCATACTTTGCCCAATGGGCGTCAAGGCGCCTAACATCAGAATCACAGCTTATCACTCCAAGGAACATTCAATCAAAGGTAGGACTTCCTAAAGAACCAAGTTTTTAGTTCCTTTTTGAACAGATCAATTGATGGCAACCTCTTAAGCTCAATTGGAATAGAATTCCAAAGCTGAGGGGCCACAACTGAGAAGGCCCTAGCTCCCCATCAGGCCAGCCTAACACGTGGCACGACAAGTTGGAGTAGTTCAGCGGATCGAAGGCCTCTAACTGGAACATAGCGGGCGAGTAAGGAACTAATCCCACTCGTTGGTCCCTCCGCCAATGCTCTGTAGGTCATACAAAGAATTTTGAAAGAAATTCTATGCTGCACTGGAAGCCAATGAAGGTCTTTCCTGGCTTTAGTCGCAGATGACACCTTAGGAAGGGCCAATACAAAACGTGCAGCCGCATTCTGCACAATTTGCAGTCGGTGCACGTGGCTCTTGTTGGACTCCATATACAGGGAATTACAATAATCCAACCTGGAGCCAACAAGAGCGACTGCAATTTGTTTACGAGCTTGGGGAGAAAGATATTCGCGGATTCTATTAAGAGTCCTAATCACACCCCAGCAAGTGGCCACGGTCCTATTAACTTGAAAGGACATAGAGAGTGAGGTGTCAAATATCACACCTAGATTTCTGGCTGATTGGGAGGGAGTGGGGCAGATGCCAAGAGAAGAAGGCCACCACTCGCTCGACCAAACGTCCTGGTTCTTTCCAAAGACCAATACCTCTGTTTTTTCGCCATTGAGCCTCAGGGAATTAACAGTCATCCAGTCTGCCACCAACTGCATGCATACCCTGAAGCTCAAGGCGGATGTTGCCACAGAGGAATGAGCCAGAGACACCATGATTTGAGTGTCATCGGCATAGGATACTACCTCCTTCCCCTGCGATCTTATTAGTCTAGCAAGGGGGGGCCACATAGATGTTAAACAGGGTCGGACTCAAGGCCGACCCTTGTGGCACCCCACATTGCAAAGACTTGGCAGGGGAGAGGTAGTTCCCAAGCATCACTCTCTGCTCTCTTTCTAAAAGAAAAGAGTTCAAAAGACTCAGGGCCGATCCCTCAACCCCTGCCTCCCTAAGCCGAGATGTTAAAATGGCGGGAGACAGGGTATCGAATGCGGCCGAGAGATCAAGTAGGACCAAGACAGTAGTTTGGCCAGAGTCCACTTTCCGCCGGTTCTTGTCGGCCACAAGGGTCAGAGCGGACTCTGTACTGTGATGTTTCCGGAAACCATGTTGTGTGTTATCTAGATATCCAGAATGATCAAGAAAGGAGGACAAATGAAAGTTTAGGTGTGCTTCCAACATTTTTGCAGGAGCAGGGAGAAGGGAGATCGGCCTAA
Source organism: Lissotriton helveticus (assembly GCF_964261635.1). Taxonomy (NCBI): domain Eukaryota; kingdom Metazoa; phylum Chordata; class Amphibia; order Caudata; family Salamandridae; genus Lissotriton; species Lissotriton helveticus. The sequence continues at coordinate 487,827,719 of NC_136067.1, read as the reverse complement.
AGTTTTTTAAAAGGCCAGGGTCAAGGGATGGTTTTTTAAGGAGAGGCTTTACAATAGCCTTCTTCCATACCGTTGGAAAAGAGCCCTGGGAAATAGATTTATTCATAACCATGAGCATGGGAGGAAGAAGACTGCTTCTACACTCTTTAAGTTTTTTAAGAGGTAGAGGATCCATAGGGGAAGAGGATTTGGTTCTATCCAGCAAGAGATTCAGTCCCTCCAGCGACAGGGGGGGAAATTCCGATAAAGATGGATTAGAAGAATCTTTACTGAAAGAATCAAGACTGGATAGCCCGGTGGAAATACTATGATCCAATGAAAGGCGTTCGACATCCAAAGAAGCATGGATATCAAAGATCTTCTTATGGAAAAAGTCAGAGATCTTGTTGCACAATTCCTGTGAATTGACTACAGGATCAGGGAGTTGAAGGGAGCATAATGAGTCGGCGATTTTAAACAGCTCCCCAGGAGATGAAAGAGAACTGGTAAGATTGGAGAAGTATTCCTGCTTCTCTTTTACCACTCTCTGTTTATACTCCCGTAATGCAGACTTATGGGCCTCTTGATCCCTAGAATCCCATGATTTCCTCCACCTTCTCTCGGTGCACCTACATCTCTGCCTCAAGAGTCTCAGCTGGCTAGAGAACCAAGGTGCAGTAGGCTTCCGCCTTGCTACATATCGCAGAGAAGCAGGGGCAAGTTTATCAACAGCACTGACTATGGAATTCGACAGATCAGAAGCTGCCTCGCCTGCATCCTTATGAGCGAGAGAATCAGTGGAAGAGACAAAGGAGACAAGAGCCTTGTCCGTAACATTCCTTAAGTTTCTCCTGAGAGTGTGTGCGGAAATAGTCTGATTAACAGAACAGGGGGCAGGAAGAATAAATTCCAGCGGAACTGCAAAGTGGTCTGTCCAAACCAGTGGAAGAGGGTGGCCAGTCGACAATCTGGGATCGTTAGAAAAAACCCCATCAAGTATATGACCAGCCGTGTGAGTAGGACTGCTCACAAGTTGATGAAGGTCACAAGCTCCAAGTGACTCAACCAGAGATGTAGTATCATTTGAATTGAAGTCCTCAAGATGAAAATTCAAATCGCCCAAGATGGTAAGACAAGGCTTACCAAAATAGGGTTCAAGAATTCTCAATAGGTCCGCGGGGAAGCCAGATCTAAGGCCCGGAGGCCTATACATTAAGATCCCTGTAAAAGATGCCGACGGGGCACAAGTGATACAGAAATAAAAAGCTTCGAAGCGATCTTGAGGCGTGGATAGAAGCTTGATGTTACATGCAAGGGAGGATCTAGAAAGAATAGCAATCCCTCCACCTCTGCGGAGCAATCTATCCTGCCTGTGCAAAGAATAGCCATCAGGAATGGCCATCAGCAAATCATGGCCAGAAGTGTCAGATGCCCAGGTCTCAGTAATAAACACCCAGTCAGGTTGTCGCGCATCAACAAAGTCGTGGAAAGCCACATTGTGCTTGACAAGTGAGCGCGCGTTAATAAGGAAACCAGTTCTTGAAGAGGTGGATGGTCGAGTTAGACGGGACAACGAATTAATGGAGTCATTAGATACAAAATTAAAAGAAGAGAAGCATGTGCTACAACACCGGGAATGCAAAATCCCTTCAGGCGAAAAGCGATGTGAGCAAGACAACAAGCGTGGTTTAAGTGAAAGAAAGTTGACCCTAGAATATTGTCTACTTGCCTCAGAGGATGATAGTGGGGTGGTAGCCGAGTCCAGCCCGACCTGCAGCCCGTCCTCAGCGCGGACGGGCGCAGACGGGCTGAACTCAGGCGTAACTCCGGCGGAAGTCCGGCGATCCCGCTGCGCGATTACGCTGCACGTACGCATGGCTCCAATTTATTTGGTCGCGCCTCCTAAGTGAGGACTAGACCGCGCTGTGACTCACCCCTCATGCAATATGGCCGCCGTCGAGACACTGGCGAGGGACCCGCTAAATGCGGTGCTTCAGCGATTATAGTGCAAGTGGAAGTGGCAGCGTGCAGGTAAGCGTGGCCAACTAATTTAAAAGCAGGGGAAAAGGTTTGCGCTAACACAGATAACACAAATACAAAAACGGGATTTTTTAAAATTTCAGAAGAAATGCCTGTAACAGAGCGCTGCCAGGGAGTGCACTAAGCAAAATTGAGACCGCGCCTAAGATTTGCGTCCGACGTCAGTTCCTGAGGGTGTTATTGTTTGCAGTAGCGTTCTCGAGTGACGCGCGCTGTCCCTCTCACAGTCGGCGCACGCATTGGAATGGCGAACACAGTCAAAAGATGCAGGTACACGATGACATTTAACGGTTGCTCCGTTAGTGGCCCTGGTTAGATATAACCACAGTTTGTAATTTAAGTAAAGCGCAGTAGGCAAAAGCGGTGGCAACGTCGAAGAAAAAAATTATGTGAACATGTAACTCACAGAAAGCTTTTACTCCGGTCCGCTTTTCCTTTCAAGAAGAGAATTTTTTTTTTTTTTCGAATTCCTTCGTGTATAATTAACTCCAGTTTCCCTCGTCGCCAATTACTGCCTTCCTGAAACCCCCACCGCCATTCGATACCACCACAAAGCACAATATTTGAAACAGATGGACTGCTTGGATAGAGACATTTGATGAATTCATTGAGGCATCAAAATAAATAGATAACAAAAAGATTATTAAATATCTTAAGAATCTTGTTGGTGAAGTTGTGAAAGAACAACATAACAAAATGAAATGATGTTGAAAATGTTCAAACATTCACACCCAGTCATAGATCTGGGTTTAATCCATCATTTTTTTGCTTGCCATATCACCCTAGTTTGGACCTAGACAGTGGCGGCTCCTCCGCTATGGTGGAGGAGCGTCACCCCACTGCCTTCAAGCAGGAAAAGAGGGGAAAAAATAAAACAATAATAACGTAATGTTATTATCATTTTATTTTGTTTTCCTGCTGCAGCAGCTGGCGTGAAGGGGTGGGGTGGGGTGGGGCTACAGAGCAGGGGAGGAGAGGTTTACCCACTCCTATGTGCACAATAACTGTTTGGTTGACCCTCTTGGGTCACCCAAAACAGTCATGAGCACTTCCCCGTTCTCCATGCAGGTTGCATTACAGCCTGCATGGAGAACATGCCCACCCCTTCAGCCCCTGGTTGAGCTCCCTGTCACGGTGCTCAGACCAATCACAATGCTGCATTGCAGAATTGTGATTGGCTTAGGGAAGGGAGCCTGGCTGCCTGCTTCCTGTTCCTGGATTCGTACGCAGGAGAGCAGGAGCAGAGACGTTGGACCCGGCGGTGGCAAGCTAAGGGTTATTTTATTTCATTTGGTTTTTTTTGCATTGCAGCACGCTACTTCCACCCTGCCCCCTGTGTGCCCACCCCAACATATGGGAGCTGTGCCGGTCGCCACTGGACCCAGACATATGCAAATCAGTCTTGACTCTGCTCCCCATGGGAACAATCCATCCCGAACTGCCAGGCTAGGTCCTTCCTGGACTGGAAGCAAGCATCTTGGGACTGGTTTTGGAGTATCACCCTTCATCAGCCTGGCTAGCTTGAATCCAGTGGCTCAGCGAGCAAGGAACCCACATCCGGGCATACCCTTAGCCACTTAGGGAGCACATAGCAACATCACAAAAGAAAATGATGGACGGTTGCAAAGCAGTCTTGACCCTGTTTAAAAGAATCCATAAAGAAAATGCAGTGAACCGACAAAATCAGATACCATCAAATTAAAGAAACCTTGAATCTCAAGTTCAATCCAATGCCAAATGTAGATTACGAAAGGTAATTTTAAGTCGAGAATGAAAGAAAGTTGGTGAAACCATCGACAAATTTGTTGAGAGACTGGTTATGCTCATCAAGCACTGTAAGTTCAATTAATTTAATATTGAGGAAGCTATACGTCTCAGTGTTATTGACGGATGCCAGTCAGATTTATTCAGACAACAAATGCTGAGAGAAACTCTTAGTCTGGAGCGAGTTCTCATGGTTTCCAGAGCTTAAGAACGTGCTGATCGTCAAGCTGCTGACATGGAATCCAGAGGTGCCCAAAGTGAGTCACTCATGAACATAAAAAGTAAGCAACAGCACAATGCAGAAGAACACAGAGTGATGTCTCCAAGGAAAAAGAAGTTTTGTTTCAGGCGTGCATTTTCGTTTCCACATGAAGGTGAATGTCCCGCCATTGGACAGATTTGGAAATGCTGTGGGAAGGAGAACCATTTATAACAGTATGCGAGGTGAAGGAAAAAGTAAGTGCATCATGGCCAAAAGACAAAATGGCTGACCGATTATTTCAAAAGGTACGTTTGAGGCATGCCCACAAGGACAAGCGACTACACCAGTTGAGGCAAATCAACACCAAACACAGTTGATTGTCATCTCGATCAGCGGCAAAAAGTTTTTCAGCGTCAATGTGAAGTAAAGTGAAGATGGCTGTGCAATGTCGATGTTTGCTTCAGAAAAATGTGTGCATGTTGAGCTCTCCGTATGTGAAAAAAAATACAGGTCAAAGAAAAGTCGAAATGAAAAAGAACCAAAGTCATTCAAACATTGTCCATAGATTACACTAAAAGTAAATGATTGCTCGGGGGCGCTAGAGGGCGCACGGCAAGATGGCCGCACTTATGTGAGGCTCTGCCAGACTGAGCCAACATCCGTTAATTATCCGCGATATCCAGCATCATCTACCCACTAACTCGGCAGTAATCTAATTCTGCTGACCTGCGGCGCCGAACTGTGTGGTTCCCTGGCAGCGGCACCCTTCAATGACGTGTTGCGGTGCCCATTCTCTTCCACTGCGGGCTCCGTCGCGTGGCAGCTGGAGCAGGCCCGGAGCTGCCGGAGCACGTCTGGTGACTGGCGCGGTGGTCGAGGCCCGTTGGCCGGAAGAGGAGAGACGACGGCTGTGGCTGCCGGAGCGTGGATGGAGGAAGTGCCAGCTACGACCTGCGGCGCCTAATTTCACGTTTGAGCTGGCCGGCTGCGGAATGCCTGCGGCTCTGCTCGGGCCGGTTGCGGTGAGTGGGGATGGAGGCTAGGGGAGGCCGAGGCTGTGGAGGTGGTGTGTGGCTGACCTGGGCCCGGCCGTGCGAGCTGCGATCGGCGGGGGCGGGGTGGGGGCTGGAGCAGCTGGTTTAAGCGGAGGCGAACTGTGAGCTGCCGGGGAGCCTCGAGTGGAGACAGGCCCTCTTGCTGGGGTGTTCAGGGCCTTTGAAACGTGCAGGCCGGAAAGTGAGACACTGTCTGCCGGAATTTGCTGTGCCGAAGATTAAGCAACATCGGGGCCAGCATTAGGAGCGGAGGCCGGACTCATCTAGATATAATGAGGATTGTGTGAACGTTTGGCTGCCAAGTGGACCTACTACGCCCAACTACTAACGCTGGATGCTGATTTTGGTAGTGCCCACGCTCTATTTGAAAGTGCTTGGTTGCTAATAGTGTTGCTGGGGGACTGTTTGACCAGAATAAGTATCCCGCCAACCGCCCGTTTACCGGTGCAAGTGCTTTTGTATAGTTGCTTATTGTCTGCATTTGGAATTTGGAGGCCACGCTCATGGCCATGCAGAAAACATTGCAATCAATAGAAGGTACCATGGAGGCGGTAAATCACAGGCTGGACCACATGTCCACACAATTTGAAAGGCAGAATGAGAGAATGGGTGAAGTGGAGCAAAGGGTGTCAGCTACGGAAGACGGCCTTACAACAATCACTGATAAAGTCTTCAACATGGAGCGGGTACTGGCGATCATTCAAGCTAAGAATGAGGAGTTAGAGGGGCGGTCCCGGCGCAACAACATCCGTGTCACGGGGCTGCCGGAATCCACGAATGTGGGTAAGATGGAAGACTTTATGGAACGTTTGTTTGTAGACATCTTCGGGTCGGACCAGCTATCCAGAATGTTTATTGTGGAACGTGCACACCGCTCCCTAGCGAAAAGGCCAGTGCCGGGTGCGCCACCACGTCCCATAGTTGCCCGCATCTTAAACTACAGAGACAGAGATGTACTACTGCGCTTGGCACGGGAAAAGGGCACCATTAACTATAAGGGAAACAAATTGGACTTTACTGTGGCTGTGCAGGCAGCAAGGAAAGAATTTAATGGCGTGAAACAGCTTCTCCGCAAAGAGGACATTCCATACGCCATGTTATATCCTGCCCGGTTGCGGATAGGTGCACCGTCGGATAATAAAGTATTCACCTCGCCGAAAGCCGCCATGGAGTTTGCCAAAACACAGAAGAAGCGTAAGCGTGGCTCAGCTATGGCGCAGGAAGGGGGTGATGAACCGAATGAAGACAGCTGATCGTAGTTCTACACGTGCCAGGTGGATTTATAACTGTACTGAGGGTCCCTGGAGCCTTTACAAGTTGAAATGCTGTATTCTCACGGCACGGTTCGCCTTGCTTTCACTAGACTATTGCGTAGCTTATGCCTTGCTGGGATTGATGACTTTTGATGAACAATATTGGGGACTCTGCTATAGTGATGATAATGTGTTGTTATGGGACTGGCATCTGGTCCCCCAAAAACAGAGTTATGATTCTGGTATGGTGATGGCGTTGCACAGTGGTGGGATGGGTCTCTGGTCCTCCATTTGTGATGTTTTCAAATATACTGGCGGGGTGCGGGTTCCTGGTAGGTGACGTGGGATGCTCACATTTGTGGCTTGGTCACCTCCCGTATTTCTGCATACGGGAGTTACACGCCTCTACGCCCCTACATATGGAAGTATCCCACAATCTACTTGCGGTTGGGATGGGGAGGGGGAACTGGGGAGTTGGGGAAGGCTTTGGCATGTTGGGAAAGCTGAAGTGGGTGGGGGGATGAAGGGTGAAGACAGGTATTTTCAGGAATGTTTTGAACCTATGACCGGAGCGGGTAAGAGGGGGCAAGAGGGTAGGGGTTGGCTTTGGCAGGTTGGGGGAGCTGAAGTGGGTGGGGGCTTGGGGTGGGTGGACTGCGGGATCCGAGTTTGTTGGATAGCACACTTTGGGATTCACAAGGGACCCTCTGGACACTATTGAGATGTATTTAACTTTTGAAGTTGGAAGACTGGTGGCATGCTTATTTTTCATTGGTTGAGAGGAAATTCACTGTCTATATGACAGGAACTACATACTAATGGCCCCTATGGATAAGGGAGGCAAGGTTTCCTGGCTAACTTGGAATGTGCGGGGACTAAACAGGCCACAAAAGACCAGGCAGGTGATAGCGTACCTGAATAGGCATGATGTGCAGGTAGTCTTCCTACAGGAGACGCATCTTAGAGGGCAGGCGGCAGAGACGGTGGCTAGAAGGTGGGCGGGGACGAGATTAGCAACTTCGTATTCCTCATATGCCAGGGGTGTTATGATCCTGATAAAAAAGAACATTCCGTTTGTGAGTCTACATGAGGAAATAGATAAAGAAGGTCGCTATATTATTTTGCATAGCAAATTGTGTGGCACACTAATAACTATGATCAATGTGTATGGGCCAAATGTTGATGACCCTGAGTTTTATGTCACTTTGTGGAACAAGGTGTATGCCCTACCTCCCTCTGCACTTATCTGTGGGGGAGATTTGAATGTGACGTTAGATCGTGATTTAGATAGAAAGGAGGATCGACAAAGCACAGCAAAAAGAGCGAGCGGGGCGGTGAGGGATGGTAGTGTGCTAGGCTTAGTGGATGTGTGGCGTCTTGGACATCCGGGTGCGAGAGAGGGTACCTGCTACACGACTGCGCATGATACCTGGTCACGTTTAGATTATTGGCTGGTGACAAAAGATGTTAGTGGTTGGGTGCTGAAGACAGAACATTTGCCTCGCACGCTGTCGGATCATGCTCCTGTATTGATGGAAGTATGGATACCGTCGCATGCACCTGCACCATTTTCGTGGCGCCTGCCACCTGGAGCTTTGTCTGATCAAGTGATGCGTGAGGGTTTGCGTGAGATAATTGAGGACTATTTTGACAGAAATGTTGGCTCGGTGGATGATGCGTGTATTGTTTGGGAGGCCTTTAAGGTGACGGTGCGTGGGGCATGTATTGGTTTGCAAGCTGGGGTGCTCAAGTCACTTAGGAACTCCATGGATAGACTGGAACGTGAGCTGTCTAGCCTGGAACGGCAATGCGAGCAGCAGCCGGCGAAAATCTGTTGGCTGACATTCGTTCAAAAGTTACGGAGTATAATGAACTGGCGGAACAGGAGGTTAAATATTTATCCAAGCGCACTAGGGCACGGTACTATGGGGAGGGTGGTCGCCCGGGGCGTGGACTGGCAGATAGACTTAAGGACCCATGGGCCAAACACTGTGGAATACAAGAAATAAGGGATGGAGACAGGACTGTGACGGACGCAGACGGTATACTAGATTGTTTTGCGCAATATTACACGCACATGTACGAACATAGGGAAACGGCGGGAGAAGAAGAGATAGCGCAATACTTGGAAGATATAGCGTTGGTATGGCTGTCGAAGGGGCAACAAGATTTCTTAATGCACCACATCACAGAGGGGGAACTCAGGGATGCGATTGCGGCGTTGCCAAATGGTAAAGCAGCAGGCACCGACGGGCTTCCGTCCCAATTCTATAAAGAGTATGTGGACTTACTTTTGCCCCATTTGGCGACAGTACTGGAAGAGGCTCTAGAACAGGGACAACTTCCAGCGACGATGAGAGAGGCCCTTCTGGTGGCTCTCCCGAAGCCCGGTAAACCGCAGGACCGGTGTGTGTCCTATCGCCCATTGTCTCTGATGAATACAGACGTGAAGATACTTGCCAAAGTGTTGGCAACACGCCTGCGCCTGATATTGCCCGTTATGATACTGCCGGATCAGTCTGGCTTTGTACCCCTGCGTTCAACGACGCATAACCTGAGAGCATTGTTTGCGGTTCTTCACCTACTTAAGCCTGATCTTGCTGCGGTGGCGGTCCTCCTGGACGCTGCCAAGGCGTTTGATTCTGTAGCTTGGAGATATATGTTGGCGGTGTTACATCGTATGGGGGTGCCTTATGTCTTCACATCCTGGATCACCTTACTCTACACCAATCCGATTGCACGTGTGCGGGTTAATGGTCGAGTGTCAGCGCCCTTTGCTATACAGAGAGGTACAAGGCAGGGATGCCCACTCTCGCCTTTATTATTTGCCATTGTTTTGGAACCCCTAGCCTGTATCTTAAGGCAAAGACACGCGGCATCAGCTTTACGTTTTCATCTCCGATCATTGGCGGTTTCCATGTATGCCGATGATATGGTGTTATATATCCGTGAGCCCGATAAATATCTTGAAGGGGTGATTAGGGAGTATATCAGATTTGAACGCTTTTCTGGTCTATCAATTAATTGGGATAAGTCTATATTGTTGCCTTTGACGGACATTACCCTACCCTTTCCATTAGAGTTCCCCTTGGAATGGGCCACGGAGCCTGTTCGGTATTTGGGGATATGGGTACACAGGGACTCCCAAGAAATAATCCAAGCTAATTATGGAATAGCCAACTGGAGGATCGGGTGACACGCTGGATACGTTTACCCCTGTCGTTTGCGGACCGGGTAGCCCTGATCAAAATGGTGGTGCTCCCCAATTTTTTTTAATATTTTGTAAACATTCCCCTTGCTCTGATGTCTAATTTTTTCACACCGCTTCAATCCTTGTTAATCACCTTGGCCTGGGGGGGGGGGAAGAAACCACGTGTGAAATGGGACACCCTAACCAAGCCCTATGAGCTGGGCGGGTTCACAGTGCCGGATATGAGATTGTATTATCTGTGTGCTCAGGGGCAATTCGCCTCGTACTGGATCTCGGCACCGCCATATACACCTCATGTAGCAATTGAGGCTGGAGCGATATATCCGCTGCCTTTAAAGGCGATGGTAGTGCATCCGCATTCAGTATACGAGAAAGGTGAAGTAGACACGGTGCAGTGCACTGCGAAAGCCTGGCGGGATCTAGGGAAGCGTTCAGACCGATTGCCACAGTATGCTCCGGCCATGCCTTTATTGCATCATGCACACATCTCAGTATCAAGTGAAGTAGGGGCACTTCAGCTGTTGCAAGGTTCAGGGATACAGACCATGGGAGATGTCTTTCCTGCAGGCCAATTCCTTGCATTACAGAGTTTACTGGATCATACGAATAACGGAACTATGGCTACATTTACCTATGTCAGGCTACGTGCCGCGGTGCGCGAGCTCTATCCGTCATTTCTGATGGAACCGCCTGCGCTGAGCGCTTTACAGTTGATGTATACTACGACTACCCGTGTGAAGATGATTTTGCGACTATACCGGGCGTCACAGGACGACGAGGGAGGTATGAATGTGGTTGCAAGGGCTAGATGGGATGCTTGTTTGCTGGAGCCGCTGACGGATGGGGAATGGTCTGAATGCTGTACTATGACTGGTAATTTTGCGGCTAACGGTAACTTCAGACTCATACACTACAAGTTTTTACAGCAATGGTATTACACTCCGGAGCAACTTTCTACGTACGGGCTCCGTGATTTGACTGCCTGTTTACGTTGTGGGATGGATGGGGCCAACTTTATGCATTTAGCTTGGGTGTGCCCCCGAGTGTTTGCGTTTTGGACGGATGTGACGGCAGTGTTGACTGAAATGATGAGGGTGTCGATCGGTATGGACCCGCGCATATGTTTGCTTGGCATAGTATCTGGCGTGCCGTTAGGAATGAGACGCTTGGTGACATTAGCGTTACAAATAGCCAAACGGAGAGTGGCAGCTTGCTGGGGAGGGAGGCGAGCACCTGATGTTAAAACCTGGCTACAGGAAATGGCGTACTGCCGCGATCAGCTGACATGTTATTATGAAGAACTCCCATCTGTCTCGAGCCCATGAGATATTTGGGGCCCTTATACTGCCTATATGTTGTTCAAACTCAATGAAGATGATTGATCTTGATCTTTCTCTCTGACATGCCCTGCTGTTCTGCTCTTGTGGATATTGTCTTGAGTGCTACCCACTGCCATGACACACATCACTTGCTCCTATAGATGCACAGCATTCCATCTACTGTTATTGCACAATGCCATCCTCCTGCACCGGTGCTGGTCTCCTTTGTGTTTGATGGGTGTATCAGGTATATCCATACTGAGAGTATTGCCATGGCCACATTTGAACTAAAGACAATGTGTTTCCCACCCGTCTTACATACTCAGTCTTCTTCGCTCATGGTTAATATCCAACTAGGATCCCAAGGGTTATGGGGGTGGGGGGGAGTTATTTGTTGATACGTTTGTCTATGACATATGTAAAATTAAGGGCTGAAAGGATATCCTGAATTGGTCCTGCAAGTTCTGATTACATCTTTTTTCAATTGCTACGCCGCCGGACCTCTGGATGTCGGCTGAAGGGCTGTGTTATTAGGGCTGGATTAACATATATTACTGATATTTGAGGCCGGCTCAATGGGGTTGTAGGCCAGAAGCTGTGTTCTTGCAGAATGGTGCAATAAAGGTCTTCAAAAAAAAAATAAGTAAATGATTGCTCAGTATCTTTTGTTAACGACAGTGGTGCGTCGATAAACATTATGCTTAAGGAGACTTATGTCATAGAAAATTGAAGTGTATACATGGCCTGCATTGTCATCATTAAACAGTCAAGGTTCATTTGTAGCAACGATGAAACACAAGAAAACAAAAGTACAAGCACCCATTCATATACTTTAAGGCACCGCATCAAGTGCCTCTTTACTCACTTCCAGCACAGTTGCTGATACGGGACTGATAACAGTGAACTATAAAATGAATGCTCATCACAAAATAGTAAGTCAGTTCCCTTTGTTGCTTCATGCGTTAGGAAAACTCAAGACAATGAAAGTACAATTACACATTAATGAGGACATCCATCATATTTCTCAAAGACACAGATATATTGCATTTAATTTACAGGAAGCTGTTGAAAAAGAACTTGAATCCCTACTCAAACATGAGATCATTGAGCGTTCCACTGGTCCAATGTCATGGGTTTCTCCCACAGTGGAAAAGTAAATTTTGCCATGTTCTGTGTCCCTACGTGTCATCCATCATATGTTATCTGTGCATGATTAATATGCATATGTTATTCCCCATGTTAGATTAAAGACGCAATTATAGTTGTGTCCACCTTTAGTATGTCAGTTTCCAGTTCTCGTGAATACTACGAATATCAGGCCTATGTAAAGCTACGTTGCCACGTTTCTCAGTGTGCACGTTATTCCATTGTAAAATCTCCGTTTCTAGGCCTCAAAAGGGCCTGGACACCAGATTCAGCTCCTGTCCCCTGAAGCCTCGCTGAGGAGCGATACAGCCCCCGCCTGTGTCCTCGACCCTTCACTTACTTCCTGTCTCGCAGTGCCCGGTTCAGCCTGGCTCTGCCTCTGAGTCTGCCAAGAGTATGTTATGATTCGAGTTATCAGTTCAGTCCTCCTTCTCTGCATTCCTAAGCTACTGAATCGCATCAATAGTTACCGTCATAGTCTAGCTTTTACGTCTCCATGTAAGAGAAATACTGCATTTAATGGTCATTTAATATTCTTCATCACGCACTACATGTAGAATAATGCATGCTCCAGTCTTAGAGTCTGTTCGCCTTTACCCCGATAACATTCGGATTATATCAACATGTTCTCTAAACATCAGATACTAGATAGGGCTTAGGTACATGTCGCCCTGACTCTCCAGACTTCAGTCTCTGCTCCTAGCACAGAGTTCATAGCCCCCAGCTTCTCCTAGTAACACGTCATTGCCAGTTTGCGCGCACCATCAGGTTAGAGGTCCCGGCTCCTTAGGTAGCCCCCTCCATGGTTTCCACCCCATTCATGACATATTCTGTTACGTTTGCATCACATGTCTATGTATACGCCCTGTTACACCTCTTTTCACCCTTATCTTTCGCGACTGCTACGCGTCATGCCTATTGCTCCACCCACTGCTACGCCTATTGCAATGTAATGCTATGTGTTTGCGTTATGTATATATGCTCATGTATCTGTTATTAAATACCACGCTAGCCTTCTTGTCCAGATCCTGACCCCGGCAGCGCTGCCAGGGCTTGCCATCCTATTCTTGTGCAGGTTGTCCCGTCACTGTCTTTATGCTGTATTAAACCTGCAAAACTCCTAATACCTCGAATCTTGACTCTTATTTATTGAGCTATCTGTTATTCATTTATGCATTCAAAAAGAGAGGTATTATTTATTTATTTACCACATAATGGCGCCCGAATAGGGACTTGCCCTTTCCCCACGCGTCGGTGAAGCCACGCCGACCCCCTGACCCTCTGCAGTCGTGACGGAACTCTTCTGCGCACCGGCAGATATTTCTGCTTCAAGTATCCCTCAGGCCCACGGAGGAGACGGAGGAGGCGGTCCAGCATCCAGACGAGACGGTGGAGGAACGCGGCGAGTCCCGACCAGAGCCCAAGCCGAGAGTCCAAGGTCCGAGGTACCCGGAGGCCCACCCGTAACAGAAGTCCGAAGTTCGTCCGTCCGGCGTCCAAGCAGTCCCGTCCAGTCTGAGGCCTTCCGTTCTTACTGCCCGGTGAGTACCATTACTGGGGTAGTATCTAGACAGGGTCAATTTAATTGACTCTGGTCCGTGGGTTGGTGGTACACAAGCCCACAAACGAAGTGTCCACTTCGGTGGATACGGGTCCTGACGTGTCTCTGTATGAGACCGGTAAGTTTCGTACTGTTTCAGCAGTGCATCTAGTTTCTGTTCTAGTCAGTTCTGTTCTCGAGAAAATTCATGTATTCTGTTTTCCGTATTCCAGGTAGTATTCTGTTCGAACTGTTATTCTGAATGTTCTTCATGTATCTTGATGTCGTGGAATGAGTGTGAAGTAGTTATCGTGTTTATTGTGTATTGTATTGTGTCCAGATTATAGTTCAGTCATGCCGCTCTTTTCAAAACTGCGTCAGTTGAGAACTAGAAAAGGTCTGCTAGAAGCAGCAGTTCCTGTCCCGCCTAGGGACAGTCCAGGTCATTTTATGTATCAGAAGCATGGCATAAGTGCCATATTGTATCTAGATTTATGGGTCGAGTATACCAAACAGTTAGAGGAAAAGTATAGATGGCCTGTGTCAGGCACATGGGATGCCGAGTGCATCATGAGAGTAGAAGAAGCATTATGGAAAAAGAAAGCCAGACAGTCACAGAAAGATGCCATCGAGTTATGGCGCAAAGAATCTCATAAAAGAACCGAAAAAGAAATCAGAAAGTCAGAATTAAGTAGAGAATCCTTGGAACGAGCCCAAGAAAGGGAATTAATCGAGATTGGTGAACGAGTTAAAACCGAACAGTCAGACAGACAGAGGCATGCTCTTATTAAGGGTATGTATCCTCTTCTTGCCGAGGGCCTGCCAAAAGCGACCCCGGAGGCATCCAGTAACTTTCCGCCACCATTAGTTCCGACCAAGCTACGTCACAAACCGACCGCAGCTGATATTTTTATTTCGTCCTATTTGGACGACACAGTCCCAGAATATGCAAATCCTGTTCGCGCTCCGCCAGTCCCTGTAAATCAGGCACTCCCCGTTTCTCCAGACACCGGGGTACCCCTTGCAGTACCTGTTACGGTCCCCCCGGTCCAGCCCGCCATACCAGTTCAGCCCGCATTTCAATTTCCTGCCACACTAGTACGAAGAGGATCAGTCGACGATTCTAGTTTAGGGGCCGCAGGAGGAGGTCCTCCTCAAACCCCGCCGCCACACAAGCGTTTAACGTCAGCCGAATTACATGCACAAGCGTCACAGCGTACGCCCAGACATCAGTCTGTAGCAGAAATAAGAAAAGCCCTTAATGAATGCGGCTATGATCCAGTCCCAGGCGAGGATAATATGGTTTTATATTCATTACGTGTAAGAAAGGTGGCCGAGTATCTAGTCACCCTACCGAATATGAAAGAAGATCTAGACAGAATATATCGTTTCATCCGTACAGGGGATGATCCAGAAAGCATTGGCGAAGTCATGTCTCAAAGGAAAGCCGAGATCCAGCTCATGATACTAAAGTTTTTGATTAATTGTTTAATAAGAGAACAAGATTACCCGTCCAAAGATCAAGCCGAAATGAGAACCCTGACAAAGTGGAGTGATAATATAGCCGAGGGTAAGCACAGGACCATCAGTGCTATGGAAAGTATGTACAAGAAAATCCGTAAAGAAATAATAAAGTTACACGAACAGCGTAAAGCAGCACAAGTAAGCGAGAAAGAAAGTAACTCTGATACTGAAGAGGTAGACGACGAGAATCCCGCCAGAATAGCGTATGTAGGAAAATCTAGATTTCCAGATCGCCATTTACGCCTAGAACACAAGTCAACTTTCCATCATCCAGCACCAGAACAAGGTTCTCTAGAACAAGTGTTTCAAGCTACCGATCACATTCTGAAATCACGAATCGGTTACAGTGAGTTAAGTACTATGCATGAACAAGAACTAGCCCGATCAGCAGTCCGATGGACTACTGATTCTACCACTTTTCCAGACGAAATAGTGGCACAAATGTTTCTGAAAATGCCCCCAGCCGAGCAACGACTGGCGGGTATGTATATGATTCAGCACCTCATTACATTGTATGAGGGTCAGCACTCTGATCCAGGCCCGTTACATGATATCCTGAACGAGTTACTCCAGTATAGATGGAAAGGTTTAGGTACCGATTTAATTAGTGTCATTCTAGAACAGCGTCACAAATATAGAACGTTTTTGAACCCGCATTTTGTTCATGTCTCACCCCCAGAAAGTAAACCATTTTACATGGAGAGACAGAATCCGTTACGAGAAGTCCACCCAGTTAGAGGAACGGGTGGCGAACTAGAACGAGTGTTTGTTTACACCCCGATCACAAAGATGGAACTCTTAGAGATGAAAAAATTAATTCCCTGTCACGATAAAGATCCAGCAGGGTTCCATCGAGAATTAAAAGACATGCTCCGTATGGGAGAATACACGTATCCAGATATAATTAAAATGTTAAAGGTTCTGCTGCCCGCAGGGGTGTATGAAAAGCTCAAGGAAAAAGAATGGGAGGTGGGAGAGAAAAAGATCGATTGGGCAGTTCTAGAAGCTGAAGATAAGGCACGAGTACCAGGTACCGGTCTTGGAGCGAAATGTAAAGAATTACCTGAATTATTGATTCAAGTTTTACCCAGATTGTTAACAACGAAAAAGGAAGACTGGGATGCAATCTCAGCCTGTAAACAGAAACAAGACGAAGACATTAGTGATTTTTATTCTAGATTTGAGAAATGTTTTAGCATCAACAGTGGCCTCAAGACAAGTAGTGAGTCATACCCTCACCTTTTTGTTACTAAATTAGTCGAGAATTCAAGTCCACAAATTAAGAATCGAGTTTTGAAAGTCGAAAGTACCTGGCAAGCTAATACCCCGTCCCAGATGTTACAGATGCTCCAATACCACCAGAATAGAATCAGAGAAGAGCAAGAACACAAGAGAAAACGTATGAAAGACACGAAAATGAAAGTACTAGTTGCACAATCTGTTCCTCAAGACAGTCAGAAGAGGGGTCCGAATCAAGCCAGTCATCCTGCAGCTCCCGTTAAAGGGAACTGCAATTATTGTAAACAGCCAGGTCATTTTATAAACGAGTGTGCAGTTCTGAAACACAACATAGCTACTGGTAAGACTAAAGAAAGACCACGTCCGCCTAGACAAGAACAAGTTTCACAGATTCCTCAGCCACAGAACGCACCACAGACAGTTACAGCACCGCAGCCCATCGCTGCAACACAGCACGTTACACAGCAGATGTACCAGTATGCACAGTCTGAGTATCCAGAGTATCAGCCATATTCATGAAACAGCCTAGAGAGGGAGGTAGGCTTGCCTCTCATCGAGATACCTGTAGATCAAGAAGGTCCCTATGTTCACAGTCAAGTATTAGGGAAAGACAGAAAGTTTTTGATTGATACAGGGGCAAGTAGGACCACAATTAGCCACGCCGAAGTTCCAGGGGCTCCGCTCTCAGGCTCAAGAAATGTTTCCCTTGGATTTTCAGGAAAACCCATTGTAAATGAAATATCAAAGCCAGTTACTCTAGAAGTAGGTCCATTGTCTCGTACTACTGATCTGTTACTTACTAAGTCATGTCCAGAGAATCTATTAGGTATTAAAACACTGAAAGAGTTAGGTGCAGTTATATGCTGTTCCCCAGAGGGAATACGATTGTTCCTGCGTGACTTTAAGGGTCACTATGTATTACGAGATTTTGATCCCAGATTGTCCAATGTTCCGCAGCATCTATGGGCGCAAGGTCCAACTGATGTTGGTTATATGCAAATCACACCCCATCGTGTGACTCTCAAGCCAGGTGTAGTGTTACCACGAATCAGACAGTATAGATTGCCACCGGAGGCTGTAGCAGCCTTATCCAAAATTATTGACGAGCTCATCGCTCAAGGAGTGGTTGTAGAAACTGACTCCAATGTATGCAATTCTCCGATCATTCCAGTCATGAAACGTACTGATCCAAATGCACCCCCAGTATATCGATTAGTGATTGACCTACGAGAGCTTAATAAATGTATTATTCCCCAGTACCCAGTTGTCCCAGATATCTCTTCCCTATTGACAGCCATTGATTCAGAAGCCTCATTTTTTACAGTCATAGACCTCAAGAATGCATTTTTTAGTGTCCCCATTCATCCAGACAGCCAGTTCCTTTTCGGATTTTGTTTAAATGGAAGGAGCTATATGTTCACACGAGCTCCTCAAGGTTTCACAGAAAGTCCTAGTATTTACAGTCAAGCACTTAAGAGACAACTAGACAACATTCACATGCCAACTGACACTGCCCTGCTCCAGTATGTCGATGATCTACTGGTCACAGCCCGTTCTGAACGTGCTTGCGAGCGAGCATCCCTCACAGTTCTGTATTTCCTAGCCGAGATGGGGCACAAGGTGTCCCCTTCGAAGCTTCAATTCTGTGTCCAGCAAGTGGTATACTTAGGACACTTACTGTCCAAGAGGGGTAGGCAGTTGACACCAGACCGTATCCAGTTAATAGCGAGTCTTCCTCAGCCCAAGACCCAGAAGGAGGTACGTGCTTTTATCGGCCTTACTTCTTACTGCCGACAATGGATTCCTCAGTATGCATTTCTAGCCAAGCCACTGATAAAGTTAACGACACAGGAGGCAGCCGTATCGACTGTCCTCCCTTGGACATCTGAACATACACTTAGCTTCAATGAGTTAAAGAAAGCCTTATGCCAAGCTCCAGTTCTAGCCACACCAAACTACAGTAAGCCTTTTACACTTTTCGTCACAGAACGTGAAGGTACAGCATTATCTGTTCTCACACAAGATCAAGCAGGACAATACAAGCCTTGTGCTTATTTTTCGAGCACATTAGATCCTGTAGCCCAGGCTCTCCCTGCGTGCCTCAAGTCAGTTGCAGCCACAGCACTAGCTATCAGACAAAGTGATTCCATAGTATTAGGACACTCCCTGACAGTACAAGTTCCACACTCCGTGGAAGTTCTTTTAAACCGAACACAGACTCAGCACTTGACAATTGCACGTTTAACAGGTTACGAATTGACACTGTTCCAGCCACACATAGAAATCAGACGCTGCAACGTTCTCAATCCTGCTACACTGTTACCATCAGCTAATCCAAATCCTGCCACACATGACTGTGTGGAAGTAGTTAACATCACGACAAAGCCAAGACAAGATCTGACAGATATTCCGTTACCAGATCCCGACCTGACACTTTATGTGGATGGTTCATGTATGAGAACAAGTACAGGAGAACTAGTCGCCGCGTATGCAGTGACTACCGACACCGAAGTTATTAAGACACACCGTATTGACACCCTGTCCGCTCAAGCAGCAGAGCTAGTTGCTCTGACACAAGCCTGCATACACGCCAAGAACCGGAAAGTTAATGTTTACACAGATTCACGCTACGCATTTGGAGTCGTACACGACTTTGGAGTGCTCTGGCAGGAGAGAGGTTTCATGACTTCTCATGGAACCAAGATTCAGCATGGTCTCCTTATTCAAGCTCTGTTAGATGCAATACATTTACCGACATCCATTTCTATCATGAAATGCAAAGCACATACGAAAGTTACTGACATTATTTCCCAGGGTAATGATCTAGCAGATCGCACAGCCAAGCTTACAGCTCAGACTCCAGACATTCCAGCTAACATGACACACACTCCAGATCCGACTACATGTATGACAGTTAAGGACCCTACTCAAGATGTCATAGATATCCAGTTACATGCTACTCCCGAAGAAATCAAGAAATGGTCCGAACAAGGAGGGGTCCAGACAGATCAAGGATGGGTGACGAAAGGAAAAGCCACTTGGTTTCTCCCCGACTCTATGGTTCAAGTCATTATCAATACTGCACATAGTCCAGCACATTTAGGAGAAAAAGCTATGTTAGACAGTATCCAGAACATTTGGTTCAACAAGCATTTACGAGCTGCAGCCAAGCAGAAAGTCCGTACCTGTATGATATGTTGTCAGTTTAATCCAGGTAAAAGTGTCCCGGTGGAACAAGGTGGATTCCAACCTCCTGACCACCCTTTTGAAGTCCTCCAGATGGATTATATTCAGATGGAGCGATGTCGAGGTTTCAAGTATGTCCTTGTAGTTGTATGCGCTTTGTCCAGGTGGACAGAAGCATATCCAGTCCCAGATTACACAGCCGCGACCACTGCCAAGCAGTTGGTTCGTGAGTTCTTCCCCCGTTATGGACTCCCTAGGGTCGTATATTCTGATAACGGCCAGCCATTCTCCTCAGAGTTAATGAAGCATGTTTCCCTTTTGTTAGGGTACCAGTGGAAGTTCCATTGTGTACGCCATCCTGAAGCAGCAGGTCTCGTAGAGAGACATAACCAGACTCTGAAAATCCGCATCGCCAAAGTATGTAAAGAGAAAGGTGTGGACTGGCTAGTAGCTCTGCCAGTCGCTTTGTTCTATATGCGCATGGTCGCACATTCCAGATCAGGTCTGTCCCCGTATGAGGTCGTTTTCGGCCGCCCCCCTAACATGTGGGGTACACCCAGACCCCGAAGTATTACCGATGTTTCAAGTAATATGCTGACAGATTACCTAGCTTCCTTGATGTCTGCCCTCAACTCTTGTCGTTCACAGGTTGCCGCCGCATTTCCAGACAATACCGAGGTGGCACCGCATGAAATCGTTCCAGGATCCATGGTCCTGGTGCGAAATTTTGACCGCTCAAGTCCGCTAGAGCCTCGCTGGAAGGAGCCCCGACAGGTCCTCCTCGCCACACGTACAGCCGTGAAGTTGGAGGGACGCAAAGGCTGGGTGCATCTTTCACATATAAAGAAGTTTTATGGACTGAAACCGGTCTCAAAGAACATTTCCCAGGATTCGAAGGATTACCAAAGTACTATTCTTAAGGACTGTCCCGCAAAGAACAATGATACTGCACCCTCCCCGTTAGAGAAAACTCCGCAGCAGGAGTATAAGTTGAAACTCCGGTCTAGTAAAATAAGTCAGCCAGTTTGATTGTCTAAGTCCTCCCCTAGGTGAAACGGTTAGACTGTTTCTGACATGTATAAAATAGACCCCCATAGTGAGAGAGTTAGTCAAAACTCAATCCGATGTATCGTTTTTCTATGTTTCATATTATTTCTCAGCATTATGATTTCCTGCACCAGTTATGCATTTTACCTGTATTTTCCAGTTTCTCATGTAAATAAGTCTGCTAATGTTACGGTGGAGCACACGTTTAGTGATCTGCCTCCTCATGAACTCTCTTACCGCCTCGCTATGCGAAATAATTCTTTCATCCGCATGTTACATTATTCACACCAGACCAGCAATGCCACTAATTGTTGGGTGTGTGGTCGACTCCCCCCTTTTCAGACACCGAAGGGAGTTCTGCCACTCTTTCCTTATCCTTTTTCACATAATGGTTCGTGTGGAGCATGGTCCACGTTAACGTCATCCTCAACAGATATGTCTTTTCTTAACAGTACATGTTTTCCAGACAAGCAAGGTCTCCCCCACAGAACCGGGTTAGATCTAGAAAATTAAGTGTATAATTTAGGTAATTATTCTTCGAACTTCATGGTCCTGAATGTTCAGTCTGATACTACTCCAGACTTACCTGCAATTTCAGTACTACCAGTCAAAGGCGAATTATGTGTCCGAAATAATGGTTCCGTACATGTAGGACATAGTGATTGTACTACTATTGTCAAGTATAGTGACAGTGGGAAATCTATTTTCAAAGCTTCACGTCATTCTTATTTTATTTGTGGTCAGACCGCATATGTTCGTCTGCCCCTCGATTGGGAGGGAACCTGTTACATTGCCTTCCTACTGCCACCGGTTTTTCTAGCCCCACCCGACTACCATAGGAATTCCCACCTAGTACATACTAGACACAAGAGAAACCTCCCGATTGTCGATTATACTGAAACTGCTCTAGAACAATATATAGATATCAATAAAGGTGTCTTCCCTTATTTAGGTACAGTTGTGAATAGTAAACTGAAACGTAGGTTAACCAGAACCCTTGAAGCAGTAGTAATTGAGACTACTTCTGCTCTAAGTAATTTAACCGAAGAACAATCCTTTATGAGAATTGTCGTGCTCCAGAATCGTCTCGTCCTTGACGTCATATTGGCCGATAGGGGCGGGGCCTGTAGAGTCATCGGATCTAGTTGCTGCATTTTCATTCCAAATAACGCGCCGTCTGTTTATTCAGCTATAACCAGACTTCATAAAATTGCCCATCTGTTACACCAAAATCCAGGCACCTGGACATGGTCCGGTTGGTTCTGGAATATAATTTCCGCCTGGGGATGGAAAGTCTTGTCCTTTCTAGGTATTGCAGTAGCGATCATATTTAGCTGCTGCCTCTGTATACAATGTGGCCCTGCGATTTGCGGCATTTGTGCTACATCATGTATTCCTAGTCCCAAGCCCCGTTCTAAAACCCGTTCCAAGAAAATTCGAGACGAGCAAATGATACTGTACGAAATAATAGATGGTATCATGGATATTGATGTTTCCTGATGGAAACGTAGTGACAAGGAGGGAATGTGGAAAAGTAAATTTTGCCATGTTCTGTGTCCCTACGTGTCATCCATCATATGTTATCTGTGCATGATTAATATGCATATGTTATTCCCCATGTTAGATTAAAGACGCAATTATAGTTGTGTCCACCTTTAGTATGTCAGTTTCCAGTTCTCGTGAATACTACGAATATCAGGCCTATGTAAAGCTACGTTGCCACGTTTCTCAGTGTGCACGTTATTCCATTGTAAAATCTCCGTTTCTAGGCCTCAAAAGGGCCTGGACACCAGATTCAGCTCCTGTCCCCTGAAGCCTCGCTGAGGAGCGATACAGCCCCCGCCTGTGTCCTCGACCCTTCACTTACTTCCTGTCTCGCAGTGCCCGGTTCAGCCTGGCTCTGCCTCTGAGTCTGCCAAGAGTATGTTATGATTCGAGTTATCAGTTCAGTCCTCCTTCTCTGCATTCCTAAGCTACTGAATCGCATCAATAGTTACCGTCATAGTCTAGCTTTTACGTCTCCATGTAAGAGAAATACTGCATTTAATGGTCATTTAATATTCTTCATCACGCACTACATGTAGAATAATGCATGCTCCAGTCTTAGAGTCTGTTCGCCTTTACCCCGATAACATTCGGATTATATCAACATGTTCTCTAAACATCAGATACTAGATAGGGCTTAGGTACATGTCGCCCTGACTCTCCAGACTTCAGTCTCTGCTCCTAGCACAGAGTTCATAGCCCCCAGCTTCTCCTAGTAACACGTCATTGCCAGTTTGCGCGCACCATCAGGTTAGAGGTCCCGGCTCCTTAGGTAGCCCCCTCCATGGTTTCCACCCCATTCATGACATATTCTGTTACGTTTGCATCACATGTCTATGTATACGCCCTGTTACACCTCTTTTCACCCTTATCTTTCGCGACTGCTACGCGTCATGCCTATTGCTCCACCCACTGCTACGCCTATTGCAATGTAATGCTATGTGTTTGCGTTATGTATATATGCTCATGTATCTGTTATTAAATACCACGCTAGCCTTCTTGTCCAGATCCTGACCCCGGCAGCGCTGCCAGGGCTTGCCATCCTATTCTTGTGCAGGTTGTCCCGTCCCTGTCTTTATGCTGTATTAAACCTGCAAAACTCCTAATACCTCGAATCTTGACTCTTATTTATTGAGCTATCTGTTATTCATTTATGCATTCAAAAAGAGAGGTATTATTTATTTATTTACCACAGTACCCAAAAATGAAGGAGCTGTACGCATCTGTGTTAATATGCGTCATGCAAACAGGGCAATTAAAAGAGAACTACATCCAGGTCTGCACATTGCAGACATTATAATACAATTGAATTGTGCGAAGATCTTCTCTCGCCTTGATTTGAATAAACGATATCATCAGTTGGAACTTGAGGAGAATAGCAGGTACATTGCAACCTTTTCTACACATTTTGTCTGTTTTGATATAAAAGACTAAGGGCCTGATTTAGATCTTGGTGTATGAGTTACTATGTCACAACAGTGGAGGATATCCCATCCTCCGAAATATAAATCATATAGGATATAATGGGATTTATATTTCGGTGGATGGGAATTCGTCACCGTTGTGACAGAGTAACCCATCCGCCAAGATCTAATTCAGGCCCTAAGTTTCGGTAAGTCATCAGCTTTTTCAAGATGTCAATCGACGTATCATACAGCCTGTCATGAATGCTTTCAATTATGGTGATGACATATTGGTTTTCGGAGCTACAGAAGGAACATGGTAAAGCTCTCATGCAAGTGTGTCATTTACTTGTTGATACAGGGTTAAGTTTAAATGCTGAAAAATGTGAGTTCCATAGGACAAAGCTAAAATCCTTTGGCCCTATCTTTTCTGATAGGGATATGCCACCTGATCCAGGTGCAAGCCTTGTCAACTGCCAGTGCCCCACTAGATGTTTCCATGCTAAGTTAATTCTTTGGCATGGCCAGTTACTGTTCTAGATATATACAACACTTTGCCACAATGAGTGCTCCTTCGAGAGCCTTGATGAAAAATAATTTTTCATTTTATTGGTCACATGAATGTGAGCAAAGCTACAAGAAAATCAAAGAAGCTATTGAGAACGCTCCTGAAATGGCATATTTTGATCCAAAGCTTCATACCGAGGTTGTTGTTGATGCTAGCCCATTTGGTTTAGGCTCAATCCTTGCACAGCACAGTGGGCACTCAAATGCTCGAAGGCATATTGTGGCATTTGCAAGCAGAAGTTTGTCCCAAACTGAACGTGCCTATTCACATCCTAATAAAGAAAGTTTAGCAATGTTGTGGGCTTGTGAACATTTCCATGTATTCTTATATGGAAAACCTTTTATGCTTGTGACAGATCATCAAGCATTATTGACCATCTGTGGCAATCCAAAGGCCAAAATGCCTCCTTGCATTGAACATTGGGGTCTACGATTACAAGAATACAACTACACTATCATGCACCGTCCACGGAAAGATCAAAACCTTGCTGATTACTTATTATGAGTGCCTCTACAGTGCATTTGTACCCCTTTCAAGACGACTGCGGCCTACATAAATTTCGTTGTGAAATTAAGCACATCAGCTGCCATTTTGCTGGAACAAATTGTCACTGTCACAAGTCAAGGTAGAGACATGTTAAAACTATAAGACCACCATGCTCAACCTCTTACCAGTATTTACAACAGTGACTGTGAATATCAGAAGTTTAGAAATGTCAAAGAGGAACTTTCCATCACCCAAGAAGGCATTATTCTGAGATGTTTGAGAATTGTTACTCTGGAGAGTATTCGACAACAAATAATTAAAGTGGCCCATGAAGGACATTGTGGAATCGTTGCCACAAAATGAGCTTTCTGTGACAGAGTCTGGTTTCCTCATCTCAAGAGAGTTGAAAGAGAATTGAAGGCCTGTCATCTTTGCAACTGCCTTTCATCAAAAACCATTCAACACACAGTAACCATGTCAGAGTTGCCAAAGCATATATGGGAAAGAATTGGCATTGACTGATTTGATCTTCTTGATAATGGACATCACTTGATGGTGATTGTCGATCAATACTCCTGTTTTCCTTTGATAGAAGATCTATCATCTATCACTCAAGAAAGAGACATCAAGAGATTATACAGCATCTTTGCGACATGGGGTGTTCCTGCGATCTTAAAATCTGGCAAGGCCCACCCTTCAACAGTTGAGAATTTAGAGGCTTTTTCAGTCATCTTAATTGACCCATCAGAAAAGCACACTTCTTTGGATTTCATGGTTTTGTTCCTGATCTGCAATGTGTCTTTGACACTTGTTACTTGCTAGATTGCATGGTGTTAGTTTTGATTAATGATGTGTCTTTGACATTTATTGTCTAAATTTCTTTGATTAAATAGCGCCACTCTTGACTCAGTTCCACCATTTCACACGTGTCTTGTTATTTTAGATCGTACATTTCTGCGCTAAATTATGTGGTAAAAACCACCCTCTAACAGTGTTAAATTTACAAGGGGATTGCATGCACAGGCACCTAGCCTCAAAAGGATCGTTGGGTTAGCCTGCTCAAACCAATCCTGGCACTTCTCTCATGCTGAAAAAAGCATGAGAGGAGCTCAAGTATTGGTTAGGTGTGCGTTGGCTGTAGGAAATCAATCACCATTCGTTCCTTTCCTTCACTGTGTCTTATTTCTTGGCTCAGTATGAGGAGGTGATGCATGGTGGGCTCCTGCTTGTGTTGGTGTTAGATACAACCTCTAACCACCAATCTCCACTGAAATACCGCCCACCTTCATTGAATAAGGGTGTCCTATACTGGCCAGGTAAGTGGGGGTTGCAAATTGGTCTAAAGGTTTGATGCGGGACTGTGCCATACTTTACTTCATTCATCATACAGGTACTCAACCACAGTCTGAGCCGCTCAAGCCTACGGCATAGAAAGCGGCCAATCAGAGCAAGGGACTTCGGTGCATATTGTTTATAATTGGCTGACATTAGTGTGAGTAATGCTGCCGGTGTGCTCTGTTGACATTTAAAAGGTCTGAAAAACTCTGCGGTGGGACGAGAAGGGGTCGGGCGAGAAAATTGCCCATCTCAGCAATACTTGTTGCATGGATTTCATCAGGGGTTGCCTCTTAACTAATCATTTAGCAGTAGAGTAGCTGCCTGACGCGCAGTGCAGTTTATTTTCATAAAATGGACCCTTTACAAGTTGCTCTTCTCATTGGCTGGAGGTATGCCTGCAGTTACAAGATAGATTTACTAAATTGGCTTTATTTCAGCAATCTTGTGCTTTAAAAATTCTCTCGTTTATAAATGTCTGCAAGCTGGTAAATGATTTGGGAGTAACAATCCGGGGGTCGGGCTTGGTCTGGGAGGCCACAAGCCATCAACAGATTTGTCACATAATAATTATGGCAAGGCGAAAATAAACAAAAATGCAGTGGTAGCTCGCTATTTAAAACTCATCCACCACTTTCATATGTCACCAGTCACCACTGGAGAATTGAAGGCTTGAGGTGCAAGCACCCCTCAAATGGACTATGAGGAAAAGAAATGGGACAGAGAGCAGAAAGCCAAACTGCTAAGGCAGAGCTCAAGAAGTGAGTCAATTCTATGTCCGGACAGGAGGCTCCGATTATGCTATCTCATTTCTTTATTAGAAATGCTTAGCAGCCAATAAAAACAGTAGAAAACTACAGTACCCATGAACACCAGGGTAACAACCATAGAGACCACAGTATAAAAGGCCCTATAGATAGTCTCTCTTCCTCTTTCTTTGCTGCTCCGCAGCCAGTTAAGTGCTTTTGACTTCTTATCTGTGGTTGTGTTTACATTTCATGCTTGTATACTGCTTTATTGCATTGCTTTGTTTAGCGCTTTGACTTGCGCTGCTTTTCGCGCCTCACGCGCTTTTGTTTACTTACTGCCGGCTCGTTATTTGCGGCCGTGTTTGTGTTTTCTCTCCGCTGCCGTGTGCGCTACTTCAGGGAGCGAGTGTGCACCTCCTTTTCAACTGGGCGCTTGCCGCCCGCGTTCTTCCTTGGTTGTGGAGCGGGAGACGGGGTTTGGGAGACTCGCGCACAGTGCGCGAGCTCTTCTCTTCTTTTAGTCCCGAGGCGGCCGTTACCGCGCATGCGCGGCGGCCATTTCCCGAATTGTTACTGTGTTTCCACAGCGCCGGGAGAGTTGCAGGTCGTCTTTGTCACGGCAGAACCCACAGCCTCAGGATTTTAACCCTTTGACGCATATTGCTCTCAGAATAGCATTTGGCTGTAAAATTAGCATAGGCATTGCCTAGAGTGCATTTTTTCTTTGGCAGCAAGCCCTCCGTCCACATTTAATTAATAACTGTGCAGGTTTTTGCCTGTCTTATTGGCTTGCTGTGGGGTTTTTGACACTCCCCCTTGCATTGAGCCTTTGGCCAAATATATACATTTTCAGTCATCTTGTGGGCTGTCACTTACACTCTGTGTAACCATGGAAGATTATTATGATGACAATGACTACTATTATGAGGAAGATACATCTGGCTCTTTGGAGCATGATTTGGTGGAGGCTTTGGACCAAGGTGTGCAGCGCTCCGTAAATACAGCGCTTGTGCGTGCCATTAATCCTTTGAAGCGTCATTTGACCCAGTATGCTAAACAGCAAGGTTGGTTACCTGCGGCCCAAAAGTCCTCTAAGTCCCCTGTCAATCCGCACAAATCTGATTTTCAAAAGTTGTCTCGGAGTTTGGCGTCTGGCAACACCAAATCCGATGTGAGTGCGTCATTGGCCGCACCTCCTCCTACTGATACCGATCACACACATTCTTCCACCTCTACAGATCATGATGACCCTACCCCTAGGAAGAAGGTCTGCAAAGAATATTTCGTGGATGCCCCCAATCATCCTCCCGTGTTAACTTTTGATCCTGCAGATATTGTCCATCCTCATTCCACCTCCTGGCTTCCATCCCCTGCGGTGACGGAGTATGTCCAAACGCACATTCGCCAACTTTTTGAGAAGGATGTTAGGGCGCGCCTTCGGTCCGAATGCCCTAGGCCGGATCTAGCTGACCACTTGGTGGAAACACCTGAGGTTGAACCCACGATGGTCACCTACCTCTGGAAGTTCGCCTAAGATCCGAAGAAGGGTCTTGACAGATCTTGGCGTTCCTGTCAAGACAAGGTGCTTGATTTATTGGGTCCGCTCACTAAAATTCTGGATCTTGGATTCCTGGCGAAGGAGGCTGAGGCTCTTGTTGACCCGGATTAACTTATTGAATGGGCACAAAGAGCTATTTGCCAGTTGGGTAATGCCAACTGTGCACTTTCATGTGAGAGACGTCGGTCTATACTTCTTAATTTAGATCCGAAGTTGGCAGAGCTCTCCTCCTCAGAATCTGGCCCTGCTGCTCAGGGTCTGTTGTTTGGCCAACCCTTTTTGAAGGAGCTTACCAAATTTGTGGCCACCTTCAGTGGCCTGGACAAGGCTCAGGCTTCGCTGCGGCGAGCGTTTCGTCCGGTTTTTGCCAAGGCCGGAGGAAACAGGGGACGCTCGTTCGGCCGTGGCTCTCAGCAACTTTCCCAAAGGGTTACCAGTCCCACAGAGGCGGTGGTCAAGATGCCGGATACCGCTCCCAGTCGACTTTCTACCCCTCTCGCAAAGGGAGAGGACAATATAAAAAAGGTCATTCCGGTGGAAACCAAGGTGGCTACCAGGATTCCAACACTTCAGGTGAGCCTAATTCCTGCTTGCGATGTGGTTCTGGGGGGCAGGATACAATTTTTTCTAAACAATTGGCGTCTAATCTCCAACGATGCATGGGTGCTGGAAACAGTTCAGGGTTACAGAATCGAGTTTTACCAGCCCCATCATCAGTCCCACCCCCCCATGCCTCTGAGTTTCTCCATTCAAGATCAGAAGTTAATTTCGGCGGAAATAGACTCTCTCCTACAAAAATGGGCAATCATTCCGACCGTCCGTCATCCCAAGGGGTTCGTCAGCACGGTGTTTCTTGTAGAGAAGAAAGGGGGTGGGTCCCGCCTAGTTCTCAACCTAAAGGAGTTCAACGGCGGGGTCGTTTACAGGCATTTCAGGATGGAGGGGATCCATCTGTTGCGAGATCTTCTACAAGAAAGGTATTGGATGGTTCGTCTCGATCTCAAGGACGCGTACTTGGCGATTCCAATCTTCGGTCCTCATCGTCGGTTCCTTCAATTCCATTGGCAAGGGACTTGGTTCGAGTATCAGGTTCTCCCCTTCGGACTCTCATCAGCACCTTGGTGCTTCAGAAGCTTCTGAGGCCTGTCATGGAACGCTTGCGCTCTCGGGGTGTTCGTCTGATTATTTACTTGGACGGCATTCTGATTATGTTGGATTGTCCGCTCAAACTTCTGTCCCATCTGGAGTGGACATCGACCTCTTACAATCTCTGGGGTTTCTGGTGAACGTTCAGAAATCTGTCTTGGCTCCAACGTAGGTGATCGATTTTCTGGGCTTCAAGGTCAATTCACTTTCGTGTCAACTTCTTTTACACACTCAGAAGATTCGATATATCAAGAGGGAACTGATTTCGGTTATTTCCAAACAGACTGTGTCATTGAGATCGTTAGCACGAGTTGTGGGTCTCTTGGCGTCCTCCATTCAGGCGATCTTCCCAGGTCCCCTACATTACAGAGCGCTTCAGCGATTGAAGATTCGTCATCTCCAAAAAGGCCTTCGTTATTCCGACCAGATTCCTCTTTCGGAGGAAGCGAGGTGGGAGATGCAGTGGTGGATGGACCACATGGATGCCTGGAATGGACGAGCCCTCTTCGGTGCATCGCCGGAGCTAGTGATAGAGTCTGATGCCAGTCAGTGGGGCTGGGGAGCCCGGTGCAGTCCTGTCTCGACGGGGGGTCGTTGGTCTCCCCAGGAGTTGTCTCTCCACATCAATTGCCTGGAACTCCTGGCAGGGTCGTTTGCGATCCGTTGTTTCTCTCCTCTACAATCCCATTGTTGCATACTTCTCCGCATGGACAACGTCTCGGCGGTTCGCTATGTCAACAAGTTGGGTGGCACGAGGTCCAAGATATTGGCGGAAATAGCCAAGGATTTTTGCCATTTTTGTCTGCAACACAAGATCACGGTTATTGCAGAATATCTTCCCGGCTGCAACAATCAAATTGCGGATTGGAATTCTCAACATCTTCGGGACTTCAGCGATTGGAGGCTTCACCCTCGCGTGTTTCGTTCTCTTCTCCGGCTCTGGGGCCAGTGTCAGATCGACCTGTTTGCCTCTCGTCTCAACACTCAGCTCCCGCTGTTCTTCAGTTGGAGGCCGGATCCGGAGGCCCTGGCCACGGATGCCTTTCTGCAGCCTTGGCCGTCGAACCTGTGCTATGCCTTTCCCCCGTTCATGTTGATTCCGAGAGTCCTGGCTTGCACAAAACGTTATCGCTCCAAATTGATTCAGATTGCTCCTCTGTGGAGGGTTCAGGCGAGGTTCCCGGTTCTCCTGGAAATGTGTTGTGCAGTGCCGGTCCTTCTTCCCCAGAAGTGGAATCTCTTGCTGGATCCACTCGGCACTCCGCATCACCTAATTCTCTCCTACAGTCTCCATCTGTTGGCATGGCGGATTTCGGGACCACTGGACGGTCCCAGGCCTTTCTCGAGACGCTTCCAAGTTCATTAGTGAAGCCTGGTCACCCAATACTCACAAACGGTACAAGGGATCCTGGAAACGATGGTGAGACTGGTGTCAACAATTTCCGTTCCGCCATTTCAGCGGGTCATATCCATATTGATGGTAAGCCTGCAGGTGAACATCCTTTGATTGCCAAATTGCTTAAAGGTATCTGCCTGGCGAAACCCCCTTGTCCTAACTACGTCTCTTTATGGGATGTTTCCATTGTTTTGCGTTTTCTTGAAGCCTGGCCTTCCAATTCTCTATTGTCCCGAAAACAGCTGTCAGCCAAACTGACAATGTTGTTATGCCTTGTTTCCTGCAAACGGGTGTCTGATGTTCGGGCTTTTGATTTGGCAGGTTGCAGCTTCACACCTGAGGGTGTTACGTTTCTCCTTTCCAGACGTACCAAATCAAATACTACTTCGATTACCTATCCTTCTTTTCCCACTCATCCCAACCTTTGTGTTGTTCAATGTGTCAAGGATTATGAAGTAAGTACTGCTCCTTTACGTTCAGATATGTAGGGTCAACTGTTGATTGCTTTGCAGAAGCCTTTTCGCCCCGTTACCCCAGCTACTTTAGCTTGTTAGGTTCGATGGCTCATTTCAGAAGCTGAAATTGATGTTTCCATTTTTGGTGCCCATTCGGCACGTGGGGTAATGGCTTCTAAAGCATTCTCCATGGGTGTTACTCTCTTTGACATTATGAAGGCCGCAGATTGGTCTTCTGATTCTGTGTTCAAAACTTTTTATTACAAACCGATTAATCATATTGCTTCTGTGGTGGTGGATCAGCTTTAAACAAGCATAATCGGAGCCTCCTGTCCTAACATAGAATTCAAAATTTGCGAACATTCGTGACAAGAATTTTCAATTCTATTAAGGACAAGGAGGCAAGGATTATCCCACCCAATGTTGTTGTTCTGCATTTATTGCTATTATGAACATGTTTGATTATTCTATATGGATTGCTTTGACTTCCTTGTCTTCTTCCCCCCCTGATTTCTGCTTACAACTTATGCACTGGATGTGTATTACGGCTTTGTGTCTCTTTTCAGGTTCTGACCCGAAGTAGAGATTTTCTGTTCCACCTGGCTTTGCTTGCCTTTCAAGGGACTTCTGGTTCCAGTACTCTTCAACTGCCTGCATCCTCGTTCCACTTGGATTTTTCCTGCATTCGTGGACTTCCTTCCTGTTGTTCTTCATTTGGACTTCCTATTTTGATTTCAACTGTTGTTCCTCACCAAAGAAGGAGGAAGAGAGACCTTTTATACTGTGGTCTCCATTGTTGTTACCCTGGTGTTCATGGGTACTGTAGTGTTTTACTGTTTTTATTGGCTGCTGAGCATTTCTAATAAAGAAATGAGATAGCATAATCCGCGCCTCCTTGTCCTTAATAGAATTGAAAATTCTTGTCACGAATGTTCGCAAATTTTGAATTGTGTACCAAGTGCAGCCACCATTTTATGACTCTTGGTGATCAGCTCTATGCAGGACTCCAGAAATTATTACTGGATCTGCCCTCACTCTAACAACATAAAACAAAAAACAAAATGAGTTCTCCCTCAATAGGGGGTAGAAAGAACTCAATAAACAGCAAATAACAGGCACTGGTAATGCAACAGTTTAGCCTTTGCAATGAATAATAAGCTGGGTCGGAGTCTGGTACGAAGGGACGAAGGAAAGAGCTCCCTGACAAGAATCACAGGAGTGGAGAGGATGTGGGCAGCAACCAGAGCTGCTGACTAGAGAGCTGGAGATGTCAGTTGACGTCTTGGTGCAACATCCTGTCATTCTGGGCAAATCAGTTATTCTCTTCTGATAAGTTGCTCTATTTCAATCTTCTGAAAGACAAAAAAAGCAGAAAAAGGCAAAACTTTATGAAAAAATGATGCCACCAAAGCGAATGGTAATAGTATTTCCACTATGGGAAACTGACAGAAGAGGCGGAATAAGCATTTGTAAATGCAGGAAAGTATGCTGCAGCCAATAGAAATTGAGGAAAAGAAAGTGGCAAGCACATGAACCAACGAAAAGCTAGGAAATAGAGGGGGCGGGATGAAAGCCCCATTTAAGTTTTTTTTTTTTTTAAACTTTATTTACCATTTTCAGGAGCATCACACATACACCATCAGCAGTGGATAAGAAAACACACCAGAATACAGTACAGGTCATTTTTGACTCCCAGTTCCCGGCGCCTAAGCAAACACAAAGTAATTAAACGGCAAAAGGGGGAATGTTGACATCCTCAGTCGGCCCAACCCAGCCTCCCAATAGCCCCAGTTGCCACATCATTCCCATCCGACATGTGCAGTCGACATGCCATGACCGTGCAGTACTTTTTACAACCAAACACACTAGCCCACTCCCTCGGGGTACAGGTGATTGTCCAATTGCTCCTGACGTTCTGCTGTGAGCTTAGCAATGTATGTGCGGTAAGGACCCCAAATGTCTCGGGGCCTAGAAGACGTAGGGATGGTGGAGGAATATTTCTCACAGTTCACCTTGCAGGAGGCCAAACTCTTCAACCAGGACTTCACTGTCGGGCTCCTCGGGGAACCCCAGAGCAAGGCTACCTCCCGTTTGGCCAGCAAGAAACCTAATGTAGCAAGTCTCCGAACCGCAAGAGGGAAGTTCGTTACGAAGCCTAACAAAGCAATTTCAGGCGTCGGGGTCAGCGGGATACCCAATACTTTACCAAATGTGGTGTGTACCTGTAGCCAGTAGTCCCTCAGTCTGGGGCAGGTCCATGAGAGATGCGCAAAATCAGCACCTGTGGTTTTACATTTCGGGCAATCAGGGGAGCGCGTGGGATCTATCCTGTGGGCCAGAACAGGGGTGTGGTACAGGCGTCGCAGAAACTTAAAATGGATGAGTTTGTGTCGTGTGTTCAATGATACTGTTTTAGTCACTGCGCAGCACTGCGCCCACTCTACATCTGAGATCGGTTTCCCCAAGTCAGTTTCCCATGCCAGGCGGACCCTCGCATCTGCAGCGGGAGTGGCAGCTATGCTGAGTCTGTAGATCATAGCAACCACGTGCGCCCCCGAGGAGTGTTGTATGACCGTGGTTAGGGGGGGGGCCTCCTCCGGTGCCAGCGGGAAGGTGGGGAATGTTGCTCATAGTAAGGAGCGCATCCGAGACAGCACAAATGAGTCCATAAAAGTGCGGTCTTGGAGGCGGGGGTCCTCCGTCAAGCTGAAGGCGTGGCAATCTGGGAACAGATCCCCCAACGTGTGGAGGCCGAACTTGGAGAGGGTAGTGCGTACCACCTGTTCGCCGGTGATTGGAAGCCAGTGTGCATTAGGGAGGGGGAGGTGCGGGGAATACAGGATATCTAGTTTCAATAGTCTTCTGAGTTTCTCCCACGCCCAACATGTGGATGACACCGTTTGGATGTCCTGGGGGTCGCGCGGGACACCCTTCGGGAGCAGCGTGGCCAATGGGTGGGGTAAAACCAGATCTGCCTCGGGCCTTAGGAAAAGGATGCGCGCATCTGGGTGGAACCAGGGGTATGCAAAGGAGCACTGGGCCGCCAGAAAATACAGGTAAAAATCGGGTACCCCCAGGCCTCCTCTCTCGTAGGGCAGGGTCAGCACATGCCACGCAACTCGAGGGGATCTGCTGCCCCAGATCAACAGCAGTAGTAGCGTTCGCAGCTGTGTAAAAAATATTTTCGTGAGAGGCACCGGGATGTTAGTAAATAAATACAGAAACCGGGGCAGCACCACTATCTTAACTATAGCAATGCGCCCCAACATAGAGAGCGGCAGCCGGAGCCACTTATCAATGTTATCTTCCAAAAAGTCTAGTGCCCTGCCATAGTTGAGGCAAATGATGTCTACTGTATTAAGGTGAACGTGAATGCCTAAATATTTCACCGAGTCGTCACACCATTCCAAAGGGTATTCGCAGTCCCAAGGGAGGGAGGCGGGAGTCAACGGAAAAATGAGGGATTTGCGCCAATTCACGCGTAATCCCGAGTAGGTGCCAAACCGCGTAATTTCTTCTAAGAGCGGTGCTAGGTTGTCAGCAGGTGTGCGGACATAAAGGATTAGATCGTCTGCATATAGGGATGCCAGCAACGGGCCGGTGCGAAATTGTAGGCCTCGGAAACTATGCTTTTCTTGGAAGTGACGGACTAGGGGGTCCATCGCCAATATGAATAGTAGGGGGGACAATGGACACCCCTGTCTCGTGCCCCTGGACAGGGAGAATGACTCCGTGATGGTGCCATTCAGGCGTATTCGAGCCGTGGGCTTGGTGTATAGCAATGCCACGGTGGAGATGAAGCACTCCGGCATGCCCATACGTCTCATTACCGACAGGAAAAAGGGCCATTCCAAGGAATCAAACGCCTTTTCGGCGTCGAGGAGTATTGCGGCTGCCGGTATGTTGGGGTCTACACGATGGAGTATCGCGAATAAGGTACGTAGATTCAGCGAGGTGGATCGATGGGGGACAAACCCTGACTGCGCGGGGGATATGATATATTCCATTAAAAGGGCCAATCGTGTGGCCACTATTTTTGCCAAGATTTTATAATCTGTATTTAACAGCGAAAGGGGCCTATAGGAGCCACAAAGTGTTGGGTCTTTGTCGGGTTTCGGGAGCAAAATGATCACTGCCTCCCGGAATGTGGGGGGCAAGATACCCGTCTCCAACGCTTCGGAGTATACTTCTAGGAGTTCCAGCACCAATTCCTCCTTGAAGGCCTTGTAAAAATCGGCCAAAAAGCCGTCGAGGCCTGGAGCAGCGGAGCCTCGTAGAGCGTCTATGGCCTCCACCACCGAGTCAGCAGTGATTGGGTGGGCAAGGAAATCCTGCATATACCGCTCCAAAAAGACCAGTGCAATTTCGTCGAGGTACGAGCCCTGGGCCCGTAGGTCTGTGGCAGCCGTTGAGGAGTAGAGGGAAGTTTAATAGGACAGGAATGTGTGGGATATTTCGGGGGTAGTGCGCAGTGTCCTCCCCTCCGGTGATGTTATTTCTGTTATGTAGTGCGCCTGCCTTGGAGGGCGGAGTAGGTGTGCCAGCAATCTCCTGGGTCTGTCTCCCTCCCCATACTGACGCACTGAGTATTGCGTAGCAAGGAAATGGAGCTCCCTGTCAGCCGCCTCGCGGAACTCTAGCAGCAGTGAAAGGCGTCGCGCATCTAGCGTCTCAGAGGGGTTACGCAGCTGTTCATTTTCTGCAAGTCGGATATCATTCTCTATGCGTGTCAGGGTGGACCGAATGGAACGAAGGACACCCACATGAGTGGCGATGGATACTCCCCTGATGGTGGCCTTAAACCCTTCCCACAAGGTTGCATGTGTGTCGACCGACCCCGTGTTCAGTTCAAAATAATCAATGATGGCGGTGCGGATTGTGTCGGTGAAGACAGTGTCCGACAGGGCTTTACCGGGAAATCTCCATTGCCGTTCAGAGCCGCCAGGACGTGGAAAGACTAGTTGTAGCGCCACCGGTGAGTGGTCTGACAGCGTGCGCGGCAGTGTAGTGTGGGATGACACCCAAGACGCCACCCCGGGTGATAGTAGCCAGTAGTCTAGACGTGTCCATGTGTTATGGTAGCCAGAATGGTGTGTGTATTCCGGGGTCTTCCCATGCATCCTGGCCTCTATATCTATGAGGGAGTAGTCATTACAGATGTCCACCAGGACTGGTCTGGAGTGTTTTTTGGGGTCGGTAGCAGTCGAGGTGCCGTCACGTGCCGGGTTAAGGAGCAAATTAAAATCACCCCCGGCAAGCACGTGGCCCGTGGCTGTCACGGTCAGTTTCGCCTGGAGCTCCTGAAAGAAGCCGGGGGAATCAGTATTGGGGCCGTACACATTTAC
Source organism: Lissotriton helveticus (assembly GCF_964261635.1). Classification (NCBI taxonomy): domain Eukaryota; kingdom Metazoa; phylum Chordata; class Amphibia; order Caudata; family Salamandridae; genus Lissotriton; species Lissotriton helveticus. The sequence continues at coordinate 487,791,228 of NC_136067.1, read as the reverse complement.
CAGTGTGATCGTTTGATGCAAGAGGGAGCCCGTCACCAGCAGGTACCGGCCCTCCGGGTCTGCTACTGTGGAGAGCGGTATGAAGGGTAGTCTTTTATGTACCAAGATGGCCACCCCCCTGGAGTATCTGCTAAAATCTGAGAAGAAGCGGTGTGAACCCCAACTCCTAGCCAGGAGCCGGGACCCCGTTGGGTTTAAATGGGTTTCCTGTAGAAACACAATGTCAACTGCGTGCCTGCCTAAATAGTTGAAGACTTGCCTACATTTCCTCGTGTCATTTAGTCCCCTCACGTTCCACGTCATCAGGGTAATCAAAGTCGAGTCAGTCTGCCTGGGCCGTCCAACCATGATCGTCGGGATCATTATATCTGTTCCAAGGTGTGTCAGGGTGTGTCGTAGTGTGCGATGGACTGTGGTGTGTGTTCACAATCTGAATATAGAATAACATCAAACTAACCAATAAACTTACCCCTCCTCCCCCCACCCAGCCTCCGAAGAACCCGTGGAGGCACATCCCCATAAACCATGCAGCAAGCCAAACATAGCACAGGGTAGCAATGTACAGTTCTGGAAATAAGCTCGGTTGCATTAAGAAACAGAGTACTAAGACAACAATGGCGTCCGCCATGGGGTGTGGCAACGCCACGCCGGTCGGGGGAACTCCAGATCAAAAAAAGAATCCAAGTGCGTGTAGCCCAACCAGGTCGGGTGACCGATAAGTAAACAGATTGTAACTTCGGCCTTGTAAGTCTAGGTGCAACGGTCAGCCGTTGCCCGTCTCGGCAAATAAATCATTGCTGGCTTGGGAAGCATTTCTGACCGGGGAGGACTGCGGGAGTGTTCCAGATCGAGCACCGTCCTCCTCGCGCCTTTTATAGTGCTGACAAAATTCCTGAGCCTCCGTTGGTGTCTCGAAAATACGGGATCCACCTCCGATGTCCACTTTGAGCCTAGCCGGGTAGAGCATTCCGTATCGCAGGCCCAGGTTCCGTAGTGTGGCCTTAACTCCGTTAAACTTTTTTCGTGCCTCCTGGACTGTGAGTGTGAAATCAGGAAAGAAGGACAGCATGTTTCCCTGCCATTGCACCTCTCCACGTTCGCGAGCTGCTCGGAGGACAGCGTCTCGATCTCTAAAGTTCATGAGGCGGGCAATGATCGGGCGCGGTGGGAGTCCAGTTCGGGGTCTAGGCCCCAGTGATCGGTGAGCTCGCTCTACCACAAAACCCTGAGAGAAGGAGTCCCGGCCAAAGAGTTCAATGAGCAGTGTTTCGATAAATGTGTCCATTCGGCCAGTTTGCGTTGTCTCTGCCAGGCCCGTGATTCGTACGTTGTTTCTTCGTCCCCGGGGCTCTAGGTCTTCATTCTTGACCGCCACTTCTTTGAGGATCCTTTCCACCCTCTCCAGCCGTTTCAAGGATTTTGCCGCGCCGTCTTCCACATCCGAGACTCTGGATTCTGCCAGGTCCAGGCGTCGGTCGTGTGCCTGGATCTTGGTGCTCATGTCTGCCATTTGGCGCTCCAGATTGTTGAAGCGCCCATCTAGCGCCTTGAAACCAGCTCTCATCTCCGTCATCATGGCCGTCATGAGGGAAGTGGGAACCTCTCGTTCTGCACCCCCAGACGCCTCAAGTCGCGTTTCAGGAGGGGGGTCAGCGATGGGGAGGGAGGCTCCCGGAAAGGTCAGCTTACGCTGATTGAGTTCTCGTTTCACCATCGCGGCCGCGTTGCAGGGTCACCCTACCCTGGCCGTGGAGTGTCGGTTCGGTCTCCCGCAGCAGTGGGTTCTGTGCTGACCAGTCTGCTGTGGTGCGTGCCGGACCAAACACCGTCGCTGGAGGCAAGCTATGGCGCAACTCGGGCCAAATCCCAGGCAGTAATGAGTGGCGGAGGGTGGGGTGTGAGCCGGTTGAGCCTGGAGCAGTATTGACCACCGGCACCCACGTGGTCAGTCTGGCCTTGCGGCGCGTCCGGTCACCCAGTACTGGCACTCCGGGGTCAGCAGCGACGCAGCCACGGAGCAGGGCGGCAGCAGCCGCGGAGACCCCCAGGGCAGTCCCGCCGTCCGGCCGCCAAACAACCCGTCCCCCAGAGCCGGGCCTACGCCTCCCGCTGCAGCCCCCGCCGAGCTCCCGGCTTAAACCCGCCTCCAAGGCCAGAGGCCCGCCAGCGGGTCCGGCGCCCAACGCCGCCCAGAGGGAGCCGAGGCTCAGCAGGGCCGCCGCGGAGGCAAGCCCCCAGCCCCTAGGTCGCGGGAGTTATCACGGTCCGGCCTCGCAGTCCGCCCAGGCGCCACACACGCAGCCCGCCCTACCTGCGCTCCGCGCCGCCGCCTCCACCGTCGCCTCCTTCGGCTGCCGACCAGAACGCCGTATCGTCGGATCCGTTGCCTCTTCCACCACCAAAATTGCACCCGTCGAGCTGGGTAGGAGGTGTTGCAGGATCGCAGGTGTGGATGCGGTGCAGGATCGGGGGTTACCGCATTATTCGGGTCTTAAATTCCCCGAGCCGGCGGAGCTTCAGCAAGAGGCGCTCATCTTGGTCTCCTCCTCGGCCACGCCCCCAAAGCCCCATTTAAGTTTATATTAAAAACAATAGATTTCGCAAGCACAGCGCAAGCACTGTGCAGGCAAAATCTAAAAATTATGTCTTGGTACTGTCTACAGACGCAGAGGCGGCTTGTTGACTTTCCCTCTGGGTGCAGTGCGCGGACTACTGACATTGTAAGCAGCAACACAGAAACTTTGTTTGCACTGGACACTTTTGGAGACAAAGCTATCTCCTCCTGCACAAACAGCAACACAAACCTTGCCACTGATAGCCCTGAGGTTTAGTAAATGAGTCTGTTGCAACGTTACTGCAACTGAGACAGGCAGTGTAATAAGTGAGACTGTCCACAGTTTCTTGTTCGAAGAAGAAGAGGTTTATTCTTCAAGTAGTTCACCCACAAATAACGTGTGCTCTCAGCCCGGAGTCCATTCAGCAACTGCAGTTACTGAGCGACCCACGAGCCCAGAACACACACATGTATTTAAAAGAACACACAACAACACACAAGCTCAACACAAGCCCCAAGTCAGTAATAATCACAAGCTCACACGAGCTCATCAGTAACTAAGTACATATCCATCTACTACATCACCTTCCCCCTTATCAGAAAACACCAAAACAAAAAGAAAGAAGAAAAAGAAAAGACAAAAAACAAAATACCAAAACTAATATCTAACAAAATCATTAAATCTAACAGGGACTTTTAAAACTCTACCTTTTCTACTCGAAGAGGTAGAAGTAGAAGGTTGAATGAGAGAAGCGGAATGTGAGGTGAAGGAATTTGAGGCATCAGGGACAGCGGAGTTCACATCACGCCCACCAGAATTAGGTAACCAGTGAGACCGGCCACAGTTATGCTCGTCGACCCCACTGATCTTATGTCTATTAACCACCAACGCTTGACTTTCAGACATCTTAACAAGTTGTCTTACATTCCACCAACCCTTCTCACCCACGAAAACAGCCCCTTTACTGGTTCTGATCACTTGTACAGGTTTAGAAAAAACAGAGTTCCCTTTCGAAACCCTAAATGGTTTTTTAATCATCACCCAATCCCCGGCCACCAAACCTTGAGACATCGGGGACCTTTTCCCATCAAAATTATTTTTCATAACCTCTTGTTTCCGTCTAACCACTTCCATCAATTTTCCATCTTCACTTTTCACCCCTCTTCCTGAACATTTATTATCCAACCAAGACGGGAATAGAGATGAATGAACCTTCCTGCCCCTAAGTAACTCAAATGGGGTAACTCCAGTAGTACAATGTGGAGACGTGTTATAATTCCAAATTTTCTCCTCAACAAAAGTTCCTACCTCCAAACCTGAAGCCACAGCCATTTGGATACCCTCTTTCATTATTTTATTACCCCGCTCACTAAACCATTAGAAGTCGGGGAATAGAGCGCTACCCTAAGATGCTTAACATCTTGAGACTTCAAAAACTAACACATCTTCTCTGAAACAAAATGGGTTCCATTGTCTGTCACCAAACATTTTGGAGAACCCTCCAACCTGAAAAGTTTCCTCAAAAACAAGATTGTGTTATCCGAATTAGGAGCATCCACAAACTTGAAATATCTCCATTTCGAAAAGTAGTCCACCGCCAAAATCAGGAACTTCATACTATCTGGCAAAATACTGTAAGGCCCGGAGAAATCCAAACCAACTTTTTCCCAAGCAGCGTCAGGGAACACAGTGGGATGCAACGGTACACTAGGCAACTTCCAGTGTTTGTCCGACAGCAAACACTCTTCACAATTATCCACAACAGATCTCACTTGTGTATCCAACCCAGGCCACCAGTAATACGACTTAATCCTCAAACAAATCATAGAAACACCCAGGTGACCCACATGAGCCAACCTGATAATCTCTTTTCTTAACTCAGCAGGCGGGACCACCTTGTCCCCGCGTAGCAGAACATTACCATTTACCGACAATTCTTCCGCCACCTGAGACATAGATCTCAGATCACCCGACAAGTTTCTCCCCTCCGGCCAACTCCCAGACGTGAATTCCAAAGCCTTGGTCAATGTTACATCCTTTTTACTTGCACTTAACCAAGCATCTTCCGAGACTGAAAGCTTAAGTTCATCAGAAACGTCCACCCAGGTTACACATTCCACATCATCATCCAACAAATCATCAATCTCATCTTTCTCCAAAGACATCCTAGATAGACAGTCCGCCCTGAAATTTCTTCCTCCAGGAATATGTCTTAAATCAAAATTGTACTCCTGAAGCTTTGACACTAGTCTAGTCAACCTAGGAGACAAATTATTACTCCCAGACACTTTGCTAAAAATGAAAGAGAGAGGCTTATGATCTGACAACATAATAAACCTCTGCCCCACACATACATTTTAAATTTCTGTGCTGCCCACACACAAGCCAAGGCCTCCCGCTCTATGGTGCTATAACGTTTCTCATAATCCTTCAAAGACCTTGTAACAAAAGCCACTGTCTTCTCAACCCCCTGCACCTCCTGACTTAACACTGCACCTAAACCACTCATACTTGCATCCACCGCAATCGTAGAGACACAATCATCACAAAATGTATGTAAAGGGTGAGCAGCTATAATCAACTCTTTCACCTTTTCAAAAACTCCATTCAAATCATTAGACCATACAAATCTTTGGCCCTTTTTTAACAACATCCTGAGCGGTTCCACCGCCTGTGCATAGTTACTCACAAACCTGGCGTAATATTCCGCCAGCTCTAAAAAAGAGCGCAGAGAATCCTTGTCCACAGGAGCTTTCGCATCTTTCAATGCTTTGATTACAAAACAATTTGGTTTAATACCAACCTGGGAAACAGTGTGTCCAAGATACTCAAATTCCTGAACCCCAAATTTACACTTATCTTCCCTGATTGTCATCCCACGCTCCCTCAACAAAGACAGAACTTTTCTCAATAACACATTGTGCTCATCCAGACTATCAGCAAAAATTAGAATATCATCCAGATAAGCTTGGACCCCCTTCAAATCTTTAAAAATAGTATCCATCAGCCTCTGGAACACACTGGCCGCTGATGACAAACCGAAGGGGAGTCTTAAAAACTTGAACGCCCCAAACAGAGTGACAAAAGTGGTCAATTCCTGAGAATCTTTGCTCAACGGGCCCTGATGGTATGCAGATTTTAGGTCTATTAAAGAGAACCATTTTGCGCCCCCCAGATTCGCCAATAATTCCTGAATCTTAGGCAGGGGATGACAATCCACCTTGATGTTCTTGTTTAAGCCCCTGAGGTCTGCACACAACCTAATCTCGTTATTCTTTTTTCGTGCAACGACAATCGGGCGACCCATTGAGATGATTCTGTAGGCTGAATAATCTTTTGTTCACACAAATCATCTAACATTTTTTTTAATTCAGATCTTACACTTAGAGGAACGTTACGAACTTTGTGAACTATGGGTGAAGCATGTGGAAGAAGTCTGATTTTATGTTCCACTCCTTTCACTAAACCCACCTTATTACTAAAGACCTCTTTAAACTCTTTAACCAGATCTCCATGATCCAACATCATTTCTTCAACATTGCAAATAGGAACATCTCTAACTCTAATTGGATTTTTATCCCCTGGAACCAAATATAGTCCTATTCTGGCCAGATCCTTCCACCCCACAATGTTTTTACCCTTAATTGCCACATATATTTTCGTACATATGGACCTTTCCAAAACTTCCACAGAACCCACAAAGAACCCCAACATATCAATATCTTTTTCCCCAAAGGCTTTAGGGTTCACATCAGATTCAGAAAGCTTGACATCTTTTCCCCACTTTTCAAAGAAAGTAGAATCTCGAAGAATTGTGATGGGTGATCCCGAATCTGCCATCACTTGTAGTTCCACTCCATCAATAACTGCTGCACATAAAGGACCTTTGATTTCCTCTTCATCCAAGTCCAAAGATAAAAGTAGATTGTCCATAGACTCAGTACAATCGTTCCAATCTACATTGTTAATTTTAACACTTTTTTTTTTTTTTAAATCTACATACTTTTTGAAAATGACCCACTCCTTTACAAACAGAGCAATGTTTCCCCAAACCTGGACAGCCTTTAAAATTACCTATATGGAACTTTGATCCACATCTAAAACAAAACTTTTGACCTTTATTTTGAAAACTTTTCAATTTATCTTTGTTAACCACAGCATACAAACCATTTTCCTCAGTCTCCTCTGATACTAAACTGATCTTGGAATTGGAATCTGAAGACATTGCTTTAGTGGACAACACAGATCTTTCTATGCTTAAAGCGAGGTCAATCACCTCAGATAAAGAAGGGGTTTTACAGCTAAGAATTCTTTCTTTAATTTTAGAAGAAGCGCAGTTAAACACTAGCTGGTCCCTAATGTAATTATCTAAGAGGGGACCAAAGTCGCAAGAAATAGCCAAAACCCTTAAAGCAGCCACATATTCTTCTATTTTCTCATCATCTTTTTGTTTCCATTTGTAAAAATTATGCCTTTCCAGCATAATATTTGGAGACTCATCAAATTGTTTTTTAAGTCTAGCTAAAGCTTCAAGATACACATTCCACTGTCTGTCACCAGATTGACCTACAGGAGGAGGAATAGGTGTAAGACTATTAAAAATACGTTGGGCTGCCAGACCTAAACTGCCAAATAATAATGCAAATTTACGAGGTGGGGAATAATCCACGGCATCAATGGTTACTAAATGATTCTGAAATAAACCTAACCATTCCGGCCATAAAAGGTTTGGTTTACCAGGTTTATCCAGAAATGGAGGTGGTTGTGTAATCTCCTTAATAGAAGACATAGTGGATTCTTTTTACACAGATAAAAAAAATAACCATTGTCAACTGAAAGCTTGAAACAATTAAAGCTCAAAATAGTCAAATAAATGTCTTGAAGAAAGGAATACCAAAAGTTACCTTCAATGTTTGTCAAGCAAACAGAAGACCAAGGAAATAAATAATTGAAAACTGCCCAACAAAAAATAAATCAATAAATAACAATCTCTGTTGAGGAAACCACTCCGGTAAGGCTCCGGTAATGAAAACGGCTTCAGCAAAATAGTTACGGGCTCCGATGAAGATTCCCAGACGAAGCAGCTCTGTAAACCACAAAATGCTGTTTTTCTCAACAAAGTGCCACTGAGACTCGTAGTAGATGGAGCGTCTCGGCGTTAAACATCATACGCTACGTGTAACGTCACACGTTTTGTCTCAGCGTTCAGCAGACGCTCCTAGAATTCTTAGCGATGACGTCACAGAATTCACAGACGTCACAGAATCCACAGCCTGTACTGACTTGAGCGAGCTGGTAAGAGAACGTTGAATAATCTTTTATAAAATAACAAAGTCAAAACTCATCAAAGAATTTCTTAATCTGAAATTTCTTTGAATAAAGCAAAAGGAGAGCAACACGCGAAAGAGAGTAGAGCGATCGAAGCATAAAAAACGCTCAGTTTAGACTCTCGAGTAAAAAGTTATTTTTAAAGTCAAGTTAAACAAGCAGCGACATCAACGTATTAATCCTACCGTAATCCGACGGTTAAGAAATTGATGTTACAGACGTAGGAAAGGTGAAATATGTCAGCTTGTTAACAAACTTTTTACTGTCCAAAAAGGAAAAAAAATCCAGCGTGGGTTGGTGGGTGAACGATGATCCCAATCGTCGCCAATCTGTAATAAGTGAGACTGTCCACAGTTTCTTGTTCGAAGAAGAAGAGGTTTATTCTTCAAGTAGTTCACTCACAAATAACGTGTGTTCTCAGCCCGGAGTCCATTCAGCAACTGCAGTTACTGAGCGACCAACGAGCCCAGAACACACACATGGATTTAAAAGAACACACAACAGCACACGAGCTCAACACGAGCCCCAAGTCAGTAATAAGCACGAGCTCACACGAGCTCATCAGTAACTAAGTACATATCCATCTACTACAGGCAGCCACGTATTACGCCCATTTTTCTTCCCACTTAAAGCACTGTGTGCAATCCTTAGTTAGTTTAAGACGTTCTAGCATTTTTTCAACTTGCATAATTGATTTCTTCGCACCTGGACCACGGTGACCACCGAAGACACAGCCCGCACGATGAACACCATCCACTCCGGATCACCGACCGACCCCTGCCCACACCACGTCTTCAACAAGGCCGACTCCACCATCGCACCCCAACTCCGGAACATCATCAATGCCTCCTTCAACACTGGCACCTTCCCGGAGAGCTGGAAGCACGCCAAGATCAGCGCCCTCCTGAAGAAACCTACAGCGGACCCCACCGATCTCAAAAACTTCTGCCCCATCTCGCTCCTCCCTTTTCCTGCTAAAGTCATCGAGAAGATCGTCAACAGACAGCTGACTGCCTTTCTCGAGACGAACGGATCCCTCGACCCCTCGCAGTCCGGCTTCAGAGCCAACCACAGCACCGAGACCGCCCTCATCGCAGCCACCGACGACATCCGGACCCTGCTCGACAAGGGGGAAACAGTGGCCCTCATCCTCCTGGACCTCTCCGCTGCGTTCGACACGGTCTGCCACCACACCCTAGTCCAGCGCCTCAGCAACATCGGTATCCAAGAGAAGGCACTGGAGTGGATCATCTCGTTCCTCGCCGGAAGAACACAAAGAGTCCGCCTCCCCCCGTTTCGCTCCGAGGTCACCGAAGTCATCTGCGGCGTCCCGCAAGGATCTTCACTCAGCCCCACCCTCTTCAACATCTACATGAAACCTCTCCCAGCCATCGCACGCCAGCACAACCTCAACATCATCTCTTACGCCGACGACACCCAGCTTATCCTCTCCCTCACCAAAGACCCCGACACCGCCAGAACCTTCCTACACGAAGGGATGAAAGACGTCACCGAGTGGATGAAGGACAGCCGCCTGAAACTGAACTCGGACAAGACGGAAGTCCTCATCCTGGGATCTTCGCCCTCCGCCTGGGACGACTCCTGGTGGCCCCCAGCCCTGGGCACCGCACCCAAGCCAACCGACCACGCACGCAACCTGGGCTTCATCCTGGACCCCTCCCTCTCCATGACCAGACAAGTCAACGCCGTCTCCTCATCGTGCTTCAACACCCTGCGTATGCTTCGCAAGATCTTACGCTGGATCCCGACCGAGACCAGGAAGACTGTCACCCAGGCACTCGTCACCAGCCGACTGGACTACGGAAACGCCCTAAACGCCGGAACCACAGCCAAGCTACAGAAAAGACTCCAGCGCATCCAGAACGCCTCCTGGATGTCCCACGACGCAGCCACATCTCCAGCCACCTGAGGAACCTGCACTGGCTCCCCGTCGACAAGAGGATCACGTTCCGGCTCCTCACCCACGCACACAAGTCTTCCACGACCTGGGCCCCAAGTACCTCAACGACCGCCTGACCTTCTACACGCCCACCCGCCAGCTACGGTCCACCAGCCTCGCCCTCGCAGCCGTACCACGCATCCGAAGAGCCACCGCCGGAGGAAGATCCTTCTCTTACCTGGCTGCCAAGACTTGGAACTCCCTCCCCATCCACCTTCGGCTGACCCAGGACCATCTCGCCTTCAGGCAACAACTCAAGACCTGGCTGTTCGAGCAGTAGCATACCCCTCCCCCCCAAGCGCCTTGAGACCCTCCCGGGTGAGTAGTGCGCTATACAAATGGCATGATTGATTGATTGATTGATTGATTTCTTGCTATAACTAAGGATGCATACGAAAGTACGTCTGTAGGCTTGTACCTCGTGTGGTGCAGCCATTCAACTTCGCAAAGCCGGACACTTCCCCTTAAAAACGGCTTATTTAGGCAATAGTAGGCCACGTCGATGTCACGTTCCCCCATCCATGCACGGAACACGTCTACCAACGCTCAACACTGAACACGCCCCCTTAACAAACTACACAACACAATGAACAGTTCCATCATAAACACAAGACTTACAATGCGCCTCCCTGCACGCGTCTTAGTGGTGCCAGCTTAAGCTAGTATTGTACCACATAGGTTATTGTGTACAATTAAGATAACCCCCGTCTTCAGATAATACCTTTAATCAAAACAGAGATTTGTTGTCGTTCTTAGCATTTTTTTATATGTATGGTTATTACGAGGCATTGAACGCATTTGATTTTGCGTTAAAGAACATTCACATCAAATATTTAAAGCAGCGTTTTTTGCTTGAACTCTTTACTAGGATGACAAGGAATATAAGCATCATGGTAGTGGAGATGATGTGGCGCAGCTGCCAGGTCTGCTGGTCGAGAGCAGGGGATCCTAGTTTGAGTCTCGGTGGTGTAACATCCTGTGATTCTGGGCAAACACTATCGTTCAGGGTGATAGGTTGCCTATATAAATATGCTGCAAGAAAGAGGCAAAACTTTATAAAACATCGTTCCACCAAAGCGAATGTTAACAGTTTTTCAGCTATGAGAAACTGATAAGAGAAGCAGCGGAGGAACAAACATTGGTAAATGCAGGAAAATGTGCTACAGCCAATAGAAATGGCACGCACAGGAACCGATGAAAAGCCAGGAAAGAGAGGGAGTGGGATGTAAGACCCTTTTAAGTTTATATTAAAAACAAAAGATTGCGCAGGCAAAACCTAACAAAAAGTAACAAAAAGAACAAGAGAATCAAGTTCCAAGCATCCACCTCCACCCCAACTTCCCAAGAAGGACTACAAGGAAAGGAAAGGGGTCAGTGGGTGGCTAATCAACGCAGATGTGATGCCCAAATGGTGTACCTAGGAGCAATGTAGTGCGCATGAGGCTGTTCTGTGATCTATCAAGCCTGTTCTATTTCATAAAAGCAAAAAAGTGCAATAGCCAAGAAGGAAAGTAGTAAGTATTGTTTGGTAAAATGTCTAATAGCAGCAGATTATGGCATATTGGTAATTTGTTGGATGTGTGTGGGGAGATCTGTCTATTGTGTACTGATTGGATGTTTGTGTGGTGTGTCGTGGATTCAGGTGACCTTTGTAGAACAGTGATAGCCATCTGTACAGCACATTCTCTTGTTGTTCTTGAACTGGTGCTAAACTCTGGCCAGTGTCACTGGAATTGTGCAGCACGGGAGAACCAAGGGGCATATTATCAACGCTGTGCAAAAAATATCGCACCGCGTTGATGACGTGGAAAAATCTAGCGCCGATTTCACATCGCCTGTTAGCAGCGTATTCTCAACGCTAAAGCCAACAGGCAATGTGAAATCGTCGATAGGTCGCATTAGCGTGTGAAAACAAGCGCTGTTTTCACGCGCTAATGTGTGCCTTGATAATATGGGGGGGTGGATTCAGCTTTATGATCCACCCCCTCATGTAAGCAATGCCTAACACGTACTAAAAGCAGGCGTTGGTAGACCTGCGATAGACGCGTTTATCGCAAGTCTCCTTCTCCCAAGGCCTGCCTTGTGAATAAGGCAATCCCACCTCCAACCACATTTTACATGTGGTTGGTCGTGGGAACGCCCACCCTGCATCTCATTAGCGTTATTCATCGCCCCCAGCGTGGGGGCGATGAATAACGCATGAAATGCATCGCTAACCGGAGTTAGCGACGCATTAATAATAGGGCGATAATTAATTCATGCGTTAGCAACCGGAAAAGGTCGCTAACACATAATTTAAGGCCCTTGATAATATGCCCCACAATTATGTGGCAGGGTTGACTTAACTATGCAGCAAGAAAATGCAAATTATTCAGCCAAATGCGGCACATTTTCTGATGGCATAACCTCATTATTTTGTCATATTTACAAATGTTAACGCTATATGGAAAAGGGTCCACGTAATAATACCACTTTGACACCCAAATACAGCAATAAGAAACAGAAATGTGACTAATCAACCATGGCGTAGGGACTTCAACTGCATGGCAGCACATGTCACCATATTTTAAATACCGTTTGGGCTAGAAACAACGTTTTTTGTAAAAGTCTGCAGATGATGTGGCTAATGCAGCAAATCCATATTTATTTGGAAAACGCAGCAACTGCAAAATTGCATAACTCCAGTGGCCCAGCAAATGGCCATATCCTAATGTTATCACTGACATAACCGCTGTGGTGGATTTTTTCATCCTGGCTCCCACTCACCTGGCCTCTCACGGTGTACAATTACCAATTACATACACTAAAGGTATATAAATCTCTAGAAACCCACTTGTTTTTTTGGTCGAATTACAGATAGGATCGACTTGTGCATTTTTAGGTCTCGACTAGCGATGAAGCGCATGCGCTGCTCACCTTGGCGAGACCTATAGTCATCGGTTTGGTGGCCGAAGGGGGGCAGGGATGTGCACGCTCACGGCGCCTGGACAGCCCATGTGCATGCTCACGGCGTCAGTTTCAGACAGCCGATGTGCATGCTCATGGCGCCTCTTCAAGCTAGCGCCCGGACAACCCATGTGCAGGCTCACGGCGTCGCTTTCAGACAGCCGAAGTGCACGCTCTGGCTTGGTGGTGCTTCCGTCACTACGAGGTATAGCTGGGCTTCTCTACACTGTGATTAGTTCAGCTTTGCAGTGTTCCTGTTGTCCACTGTATACAAGCGAGTAAAGACACAGTGCTCTAGAAATGGTGACGAACGTGGCGCTCGCACCGAAGGCTTCCTGGTGGATGATGAACAGGAATATGCACTGTGCATGTATCACAAACAAGGTATGCGCACTGTTGTGGGGTCTCCTTCCAGTTAGCGCCCAGACAGCCCATGTGCACGCTTGCGGCGTCTCTTTCAGACAGCCCTTGTACACGCTCTGGCTTGGTGGTGATTCACTCACTGCGAGGTATAGCTGGGATTCTCTGCACTGCGATTGGTTCAGCTTTGTAGTGTTCCTGTTGTCCACTGTATACAAGCGAGTACAGACACAGCGCTCTCGAAATGGTGATGAACGCGGCACTCACACCGGAGGCTTCCTGGTGGATGATGAACAAGAGGTGTGACTAACAGGAATATGCACTGTGCATGTATCACAAACAAGGCATGTGCACTGTTGTGGGGTCTTGCCTGTATATGACGAACTGGGCCTGTGGTTCAACGAAAGTAAAGGTGTGGGGTGGGGTGCCGGCAGTGGGGACTGTAGCTGGTCCATCGCGAATGTACAGTATTCACAAACAGGTTATATGCCGTTGCAGTAAATGGTGACCAATAGGGTGGCGCGGACACTGTCGCGGAGTTGCCCTAAACCGTGATTAACAGCCTGTGTGGACCTTTTATGAAGCACTTGTATGTGTTGGTGACCAGAGTTTGGGTACCATCGCAGGGTCGCTGTCATGAGATGAGCGCAGTAAGGAAGGCAGAGTTTGATGCCCCATACACAAAATAGTCTGAATAGACCGAGAAAAGACTTCCCTCTCAAATCAGGACAAAGGTCTATGTTTTCCCTAAATGTTTCGCGCCTTTGCGGAGAACAGGAGCACATGTCCATAGATAGCGGAATATGTGTGAATGTTAGTTTATTGACTCACAGGTTTTAGCTCTGAATTTGGGCATTTGGAGTGTGTTCATAGGAGGCAAAACTGTACTAATCACAGTTCAAGTGCGAGTAGCTGAGCAATGTTGGACACATTGTATTTTTCTTGTGACACATGTAAGAAACTCATATCATGATCTGCAGAAGGCATAGGTTAGTGATAATTCAATTTGTATGAGGGATTCTGGTCTGTTGCCATTTAACACTTTATTTGTCCACTGGTGTCCTTTGATTTCGGCTGATGCTACTTTTAACGAACGGACTTCATCCATTCCGGGACTGGTGGCTCAGTGGACTAATACGTCTACTGCTGGGGCCTGTGTTCGACCTCATGGTCACAGGCTCAACTCCCGGTGGGTTCACTCAGCCTTTCATCCATCTGAGGTCGATAAAATGAGTACCATTGAGTTGGGTAACAACAAACATCTGTTATTCAGTGCTAAGATACTCGTAGTGGTGAACGTGCTCTTTACAAATGCACATGTTATGTTATCACAATGCCAGGGGTAGTGATTTGGCACATCCTTGACCTTCCCACTTTAACCCTTAACATAGCCCCCTCTTTGCTTCTGAGGTGCCAAGGGAAGGAGTGAAAAGTAGCAACAGGAAATACGACCCTCCAACCCCTGTTCCTAACTTTTCCAGTCGCAGCTGTCATTAGGCCTGGGACCAGAGGTGGTATGCTCAGCGATGGGGCATTGAAGGACACACCTGTGTTAGCAGCTGCTACTCCTGGCTATAACAAATTGACGCCCATTTTAGACTGTCATTTTGTGGTGCTGCTTGTCATGTGTAGTCATGTTCATAAGTAGCTTGGGAGAGAGGTGGTGCAGCATATATAATTACCACTTTGTTGTGTGTAAAAGAGAGCCTTATTGAAAGAGGTGCACATCACACACTTTACCTGGCAAACCACCTCTCAAAACTATATCCTAGCTATACATCAAATTGAACTAACCAACGTTCCAACTGTCCCCCAACATGCTCATGGCGCCTCTTCCAGCTAGCGCCTGAACAGCCCATGTGCACGCTCACGGCGTCAGTTTCAGACAGCCGATGTGCACGCTCATGGCGCGTCTTCCAGATAGCACCCGGACAGCCCATGTGCACGCTTTTGGCGTCTCTTTCAGACAGCCGATGTGCACGCTCATGTTAAGTGCGTGATGCGGAGTCCGTCCCCTCCCGTTCTGCGTACGGTCCATGGCACTTCTTGCGTCAAACAACTCCCCCCCCCCCTCAGGACTCTGCCGACCCAACAAGCGGCTGCCTTTTTAAGAAACTTTACCATAATAAAAATTGTTTTAAATCGATCACAGGAAGTATCCTAAAGTTCATTACAAAATGAAGCCATCTAACATTTGTGCCAGGAGACAGTGTGGGCGCAATAAGGTTTGCTGTGCAAAAACAGTAAACAGACTTGAAAATACAATACGCATAACATGTCCTATTGAACACAACCAGCCAGGGCTTATCCAAGCTGCCTGTGTCTAACTCTCACTGCACTAAGCAGCCATTTTGCATCAAGTGGGTCCCGGGCGCTGACGTACAATGACCACATTGTGCGACATGAGACATGGGCTGTTTTGAATTGGTCTCGGATGTGACTGGCTGCAAGAGGTGACTGTGGGGTGCAATTAAGAAACTGGGCTGAATAGTCCGAGTTGAGTTGCATTGAGAAGACTGTAACAAGCATTTTCAATGCAATAGGTCTCGCATTTGCGAGAGTTTAAGCTATTGCCATTGTAAATAACAATGCCTTTTATTTATATTTTAAAAACCAACACGTTTACAATGCCAATAGCTCAAACTCTCACAACTGCGAGACCTATTGCATTGCAAATGCTTGTTCTATATTATTATTAGGGAGATTTATAGAGCGCCTGGTTTACGCCCAAAGGCGTGTCCCCGCGCTATGGTAAATGGGGTAAGCAGTCCCAGCAGCCATCACAGCCGCCTACCTTCCAATATCTCATTCCTAGCACCAAGATTCCTTTGAGCATAGATGCACTCCTTCAGCAGATTTGGGCTGTTCGTTTGCTACAGAGAAAGGAGTAAGGAGACCAGACTACAACTCCCAGGGGGCATGCTGTGATAGCCCACACCTGGTACCCATAGGAAGCTCTCCTGTGCCTAGATAATGCCTCGCCGCTCCCGCTGGCACGGGAGCCGCTTCGCAGATTTGGGCTGTTCGTTTGCTATGGAGAAAGGAGTAAGGAGACCAGACTACAACTCCTAGGGGGCATGCTGTGATAGCCCACACCTGGTACCCATCGGAAGCTCTCCTGCGCCTAGATACCGCCTCACCGCTCCCGCTAGCCACTTCGCAGATTTGGGCTGTTCGTTTGCTATGGAGAAAGGAGTAAGGAGACCAGACTACAACTCCCAGGGGGCATGCTGTGATAGCCCACACCTGGTACCCATCGGAAGCTCTCCTGCGCCTAGATAACGCATCATCACCTCCGCTGCGCGGACGCGCGCCGGGCGAAGCCCGGGCCAAGGGCTGGCCCGTTATAGCCCATTCGCGAACGTTCGAGACCGGACCGGGCCATCCCTCTTTCTTTTCTGGTGCTGTAAACATAGGACGTCACCGTGTCCAACTGTAAGTACCTGTTGGGTTGCTCAGTTGTACTGTAAAATGTCTGCCCGTGACAGTAGAAGCAAGGGAGTGATTCCAAATGGGAACTTAACCGGGACACTGGACAATTTCATTATCCGGGCCAACTCTGTCATTGACCAGGGCATTATCCTTATGGAGCGCTGGGTCTCTCAAGACCTCGCCCTGGCAAAAAGATCCTCCATGGGATATTTTGCTAATGCCCGCAGCCCAGAGCCTTCATCACGAACAAACCTCATTGATGTCCCGGTGATCGTACATAACCCTTCTACCCCCCAGATCCAAGACCCCATCTCTTTAGTGGATCAGTCTAATACAACTATGGCCGCTGAGTCGACTATTGTGTCTAACTATAGTTCACCCGAGAGGCCGAATACAAGGCAGATGCGAGGGAGGCGAGAGGGTGCAATACCTAAGAGAAAGCGGGGGCCAAATGTTGCCGCGGAGGAAGGAAGCCTAAACTCGCCAAACAATCTTGTAACAGCAACATAACTTCAACGGGTCTGGGCAGGGTGAGTCTAACAGAGACAAATGGGCCACCCTTGCATCCTGATACTGCCTCATGTGAGACTAATTCTGTGGACGCAGCCCTGATACCGGAGGACTTAGACCTTGCCAATCTTGGCCTATTTTTAAAGTCCTCTTTTAAATCATTCGAAGACAGGCTCTCACAGATTGAGAACCGGTTAGCTAAGATCGAGGATGTAACACTAAAGATTGCGGACAATGTCAAGTTAAATGTGCTGCCTCTGGGCAATATACAACAGAATACTGCACAGGGGGGGGGAAGTACCGCATAATGTTATTCCCTCCCTAGTTACATCCACCCAAAATGTATCTGTAGATATCCCACCTGTTCCCGTGCAATTATCCGCTAACACAACAAGAGGGTTCAATGCTGATAAGTCTAAAAAAAACCCTAGGGAGTCACCCGAATCAGGATACCCCGAGAATCTGCGAATTAATTTACCACCTGAATCGACCCGTATACCGTAGTTTTAGCTGGGGTCTCTAAAATTTGGAACCCAAATAAAGAATCATACACGTCTTTAAGAAACAAAGCTGCAGATTGGCTGAATAGAAACAGACCACTTCCTCGTAATGTTTCCAGCGAAATCTTGATGGTGCGCAAGGTGCCCTGGGTGGGGAATAGGTCCAAAAATATACAGGGTGATTGTGTGCTTGTGAATTTCAGAGATACTCGTACTGTGGGACACATTTGCAACTGGAATCACTATATTCATGACAACATGGGGTCCTCTAGTAATTTCCAAATGAGGTCGCACACTGCTCGTCCCAAGAGCGTGTGACCCCGGAGCATGATGGTCGATGTAGTAGGTATCAGCGGGTGCGCTTCTACCCGAGTCTTGGATCTTGAGGGTGTTCACTGATGTGCTTTCCATCCCTGGACACGTGTTTCGCGTTCATTAACGCTCGTCAGCAGGGATTAGGCGTGTGCACGGGTTTGCTGCAAGGGCTGCCGAAAATATTTGTAGGTCCAGATACCTCTTATGGCGCGCAGGTGCGGAATCTCGAGGTCGTCACCTCCACCGGCTCAGGGGAGCCTGTATAAATAGTAATATCCAAATGAGGTCGCACACTGCTCGTCCCATGAGCGTGTGACCCCGGAGCATGATGGTCGATGTAGTAGGTATCAGCGGGTGCGCTTCTACCCGAGTCTTGGATCTTGAGGGTGTTCACTGATGTGCTTGCCATCCCTGGACACGTGTTTCGCGTTCATTAACGCTCGTCAGCAGGGATTAGG
The DNA here is from genome assembly GCF_964261635.1 of Lissotriton helveticus. Lineage (NCBI taxonomy): Eukaryota > Metazoa > Chordata > Amphibia > Caudata > Salamandridae > Lissotriton > Lissotriton helveticus. Next base: position 487,772,864 of record NC_136067.1, on the reverse strand, counting down.
CGTGTGCACGGGGTTGCTGCATGGGCTGCCGAAAATATTCGTAGGTCCAGATACCTCTTATGGCGCGCAGGTGCAGAATCTCGAGGTCGTCACCTCCACCGGCTCAAGGGAGCCTGTATAAATAGTAATTTTCAAATGAGGTCGCACACTGCTCGTCCCATGAGCGTGTGACCCCGGAGCATGATGGTCGATGTAGTAGGTATCAGCGGGTGCGCTTCTACCCGAGTCTTGGATCTTAAGGGTGTTCACTGATGTGCTTGCCATCCCTGGACACGTGTTTCGCGTTCATTAACGCTCGTCAGCAGGGATTAGGCGTGTGCACGGGGTTGCTGCATGGGCTGCCGAAAATATTCGTAGGTCCAGATACCTCTTATGGCGCGCAGGTGCGGAATCTCGAGGTCGTCACCTCCACCGGCTCAAGGGAGCCTGTATAAATAGTAATTTCCAAATGAGGTCGCACACTGCTCGTCCCATGAGCATGTGACCCCGGAGCATGATGGTCGATGTAGTAGGTATCAGCGGGTGCGCTTCTACCCGAGTCTTGGATCTTGATGGTGTTCACTGATGTGCTTGCCATCCCTGGACACGTGTTTCGCGTTCATTAACGCTCGTCAGCAGGGATTAGGCGTGTGCACGGGGTTGCTGCATGGGCTGCCGAAAATATTCGTAGGTCCAGAGCCCTCTTATGGCGCGCAGGTGCGGAATCTCGAGGTTGTCACCTCCACCGGCTCAAGGGAGCCTGTATAAATAGTAATTTCCAAATGAGGTCGCACACTGCTCGTCCCATGAGCGTGTGACCCCGGAGCATGATGGTCGATGTAGTAGGTATCAGCGGGTGCGCTTCTACCCGAGTCTTGGATCTTGAGGGTGTTCACTGATGTGCTTGCCATCCCTGGACAAGTGTTTCGCGTTCATTAACGCTCGTCAGCAGGGATTAGGCGTGTGCACGGGGTTGCTGCATGAGCTGCCGAAAATATTCGTAGGTCCAGATACCTCTTATGGCGCGCAGGTGCGGAATCTCAAGGTCGTCACCTCCACCGGCTCAAGGGAGCCTGTATAAATAGTAATATCCAAATGAGGTCGCACACTGCTCGTCCCATGAGCGTGAGACCCCGGAGCATGATGGTCGATGTAGTAGGTATCAGCGGGTGCGCTTCTACCCGAGTCTTGGATCTTGAGGGTGTTCACTGATGTGCTTGCCATCCCTGGACACGTGTTTCACGTTCATTAACGCTCGTCAGCAGGGATTAGGCTTATCCCTGCTGACGAGGGGTGATACCCCGAAACACGTGTCCAGGGATGGCAAAGACATCGAAGATAGCAGAAGATCGAAAGATGATGCATCGCGAACACTTCACTACATTAACCAGAGTCCTTAGGGGCGACACCACCGGTGTGTGAGTAGTGTGCGACCCCACCCCCATTTGTAACTTTAAAGCTCCCGTGAGCAGTGGGCTGACGAGCCTGGGATCCCGCACCTACGCGCCTGAGTGGTACTACACCTGGCAGATTTGGCAGCCATCGACAACCCCAGTTCACGGCTTATCCCTGCTGACGAGGGGTGATACCCCGAAACACGTGTCCAGGGATGGCGAAGACAGCAAAGATAGCAGCAGATCGAAAGAGGATGCATCGCGAACACTTTACTACATTGACCAGAGTCCTTAGGGGCGACACCGCCGGTGTGTGAGTAATGTGCGACCCCACCCCATTTGTAACTTTAAAGCTCCCGAGCCTGGGATCCCGCACCTACGCGCCTGAGTGGTACTATACCTGGCAGATATTGGCAGCCATCGGCAACCCCAGTACAAGGCTTATCCCTGCTGACGAGGGGTGATACCCCGAAACACGTGTCCAGGGATGACGAAGACAGCGAAGATAGCAGAAGATCGAAAGATGATGCATCGCGAACACTTTACTACATTGACCAGAGTCCTTAGGGGCGACACTGCCGGTGTGTGAGTAGTGTGCGACCCCACCCCCATTTGTAACATGGGGTCCTCTATCCAACCCCTCCCACTGACATATTTTTATCCCATGCCCAATCGCCCAGAGATGGAGGGGGACTGGACGTCAGTAAGGTATCAGGGAAGAGGGAGGGGGGATGGGGGTCGGCAGGTGCAACCGTACATATCCAATCAAATATCCACACATAACAGGTATAGCGGACTTGAAATGGTCGATTGACTTTATCACCCTGGGGACAGTGGAGGAACTGTATGCCATGAGGGAGCTAGAGAGGTACGAAGCAGTGAACCATCCGGAGTCCCCCTATCGCCCATGAGGGCTTCCTTCGCAGTCAATAATGTTGGGTCATTAGGGAGTATGTCGGTAACCCATTTGCCACATCTAGGGGAAAGTAAGGCAATGAGTTATAATGTTATCTCCTTGAATATTGCTGGGCTGGCCGGAAAGGTCAAAGACCCGAGGTGGATAGATTTCATAAGATCTTTTTCAGTAATTTGTTTGCAAGAGACATGGCTGGTGGAGAGTGACATATTTATACAAGGATATCAAAGTTTTTTTATACCGGCAGTACCGTCACGAAGTGGTAGAGAGCAAAAGGGGGCTTGGCTCTGTACATTAATTTAGCCTTGCTTTGTGTTGTAAAAATAATATCCACTAACAACACTGATATTCAAGCTGTGACAATTAAAAGAGGGAAAGAAATGGTCTGCCTGATTAATTTTTACAACGCTGTAAATGCCAAGGGGGAATGCAGGATTGAAGACTTGGGCAACTTCATCAGGTATCACTGTGAGAGCCTCTCCCATCGGGTCATTATTATGGGGGACTTTAACGTGCACCCTTGTGGGAACCCCATGAACACTGTAATTGGAATACTGGGTTGCCACAGGATGGGGGGGCTTCACTATGAACACTCTGGCCGGGGAGACATGCTGAATCAACTTCTGAATGAATTTGATTTAATTTCTGCCATGTCCCTGGCGGATGCCTGTAGTTATCAGCCCGTCCCTACATTTAAAGGATATTCAGGGGGGTCTTTTATTGACCATATCCTTCTTTCCAATAGCCTTAATAAAATTTTGTCGGGTTTTAAAATTCTGGAGAACGCACATAGTGATCATAACCCCGTCTGTGTCTCATTGGTCGGCAACCTCCTACAATCACGAGTAAAGATGCCAAATTATGGTGTCTTGAAATGTACGGATGGAAGGCGTCACCTGAAATGGTCTATGGTGAACCCGGAATCACTTCATGACAAAATAAATAAATCCTGTGCCCCTGAGTTATCACTGTGCGTGTCTCCTGTATCTCTTTCACAGGACATTTAGCGTGCTTTCGATGGTATTGTGTCTAAAGTAGGTGCTATGTTAACAGTAGCATCATTGGGCCCTGTCCGCAGGGACCCTAAATGGTTTGATCATTCTTGTTCTAAATTAGGCCGTGAATTAAAAGCGGCTCTGAAGTCAAGCCCTAGGAATCCCGCCTTGATCAGGTCTTCGCGCGTGGCCTATAAAAAGACCTTGGCCCAACGTAAGGCAAAAGTAAGGGATAAAATCTGGCACGATCTGTTAGACCCTGATACTCTCAGTAACAGTGAAAGATTTTGGGGTATCATTAACAAACCTTTATTTGACACGATAGATGACAACCTAATCGGCACCAACATTACTGAAGACGAGTGGGTATCCCACTTTAGTCTTATTTTTAATAGTAACAATCCGCAGATAGACTTTGACAGAGGCGTACAAAGAGCAAGCTTGCCACTCTTTACTATTAATGAGGTCGAGAAAGGCATTCTGGGACTGTCAAGCAGGAACGGTATGCCCCCGGACTTATTTAAATCAAAGGTATCGCTTTGGGCGCCAGTCCTTACTGCAGTGATTAATGCCGCCGCAGAACATGGCTGCCCGAGGTCCTGGGGGACCTCAACAATAGTGCCAATATTCAAGAAAGGGGACACATCCTGCTATAGGCCAATATCAATAATTGACTCTGTGGTCAAAGTAGTGGGTGGTGTAATCCTGAATAGATTAACAGCCTGGGCCAATGAACACGGGGTAATCTCCAAAATCCAGTATGGATTCCGTCCCGGTCACTCAACAATAGCACAGTGTGTTAATCTGTATATGATCTTAGGGAAGTATACCTTGGCCCGGCAGGCTTCCATCTACATGGCGTTCATGGACCTCTCCTCTGCATTCGATTGTGTTAACCGGGAAAAGCTCTGGGAGGCCATGGGCGCCATGGGAGTTGAGTCGAACCTGGTTAACTTTTTGTGGGATATGCATCAGGACACTAGGGCTAATGTGAGGTATTCGCAGGACCTTAAAGTGTCCAGGGATTTTTGTGTCCACAGGGGTGTTAGGCAGGGCTGTATTCTGGCCCCCTTTCTTTTTAATTTATACATTAACAACTTGGAGGAATTCTTAATAAATACTGGTGCGGACTATCCCTATGTTGGCCGCAAGGGTTTGCCTGTTTTATTATACGCGGACGACGCAGTTCTTCTGGCCAGGACCCCAAGAGGTCTTTAAATCTTGTTGAATGCTTTTTATAGCTTCATGAATGCCCGCGACTTATCGATCAATAATACCAAATTGTTTATAATGCAGGTGGGCCAGCATAATAGGAAGTCGGTTAAATTTAGGGTTAATGAGGAGAAGGTCCCGATTACCAGAACTTTCTCATATCTGGGAGTTCTATTTGATAACCAGCTAAAATGGGGAGCTTTACTCCAAAGGAAAAGGGGGGAGATAATCCGGTCTAAAGCTGCTATTTTTAATTTTGCCAGGAAAATGGGTAAAAGACCAATTACCGCACTATTAAAGATTTATCAGGCTAGGAGTGTGGCAATAGGAAGTTATGGCAGTGAACTTTGGGGGTCTGTGGCTGCTAATGACATTGTGGTCGCTGAGAACAACTTTCTGAAACAGATTTTGGGGGTTCCGAAGGGGACTCCCAATTTAATAGTGCATGAAGAAACTGGTACTCCCTACATAAGCGACACCCTTGCATTACGGCCATTAATCTACTGGTTAAAATGCTGGTTAAATAAAGATCTAACCTTAAACCATCTACTCTTGAGGGAAGCTCTATCCATGGATAATCTGTTTAAAATTCCGTGGTTAAAATACTTGAAAGAGGGGGCGTGGCTTGGCGCCCGATGTGAAGGGCGGTGTCCGGGTGAGGCTCCTCGGATTGTCCGGTGCACGGCATCTTTCCTGATTTGCTGGGGCGTGGCTTGGCGCCCGACGTGAATGGCGGTGTCCGGGTGAGGCTCCTCGGATTGTCCGGTGCACGGCATCTTTCCTGATTTGCTCAGCCCTCGCTCAGCCCTCAATCAGCGATGTGAGCACGTCGGAACATCTGCTCCTCCATCCCTGATCCTTGCGGCTTCGCCGGAGTGCGACAGTCTTGCTTTCCGAAACGATGTAAGTTCTGCTGATACTTGTCGCGATGCGACCGCCATTTTGATTCCTCTTCGGCTGAGCACTGTCGTCATATCAATGCTATACTTCGGATTACTGTGGTGATTTTTCCTACAATCCTCATTCTTTTTTCTTCCTTGGAGGCATGATACATTATACGCTCATTTTTCTGCATTTTAGCTACTTTTTCTGACTGACTTTCACTCGGCGGCCATTTTACCTCTTTTGCAACCTCCAAAAGCTATCAACGCCGGCTTCAGTTCACCCAAAGCTATTTATGGGTAAACCTACCGGCAATAAAACTGCACCGCCTACCAAGCACATTTCATTAAAAATTCGAAGATTTTCACCGAATTTTCTCGTTCTCACTCTGCCTTATCTTCTACTTCTGAAGACAAGATGGCGGCGTCAGAGACTGTTACTGCCCCCTCTGGGAAATCTCTCACAAAACGCCTCAGGCAAAATCCTCCTTCACCTCCGAAATCATCCTCTCCTGTATCTATGGAGTTATTACTGGAAGAAATTCGGGCTCTGCGCCCCTTTATGGAGGATACTAATGCGAAATTACAGGTGCTCACTGACTCCTGGTCGCAGCTCGACAGCAGGGTCACGGATGTAGAACACTCGCTTTCATCTCTAGCGAATGATTGTGCGAAGATATCTCCTCTACATTCTCAAGTCACTACCCTTCAACGTCAGGTGGAGCAGCTTGAAAATCGTAACAGGCGCAACAACCTTCGTATCTACGGCCTTGAGGAAGGACAAGAGGGGACAGATTCTATTGGTTTCTTCAAATCCTTCATCCCCAAGGTTCTCCGTATGCCAGAGGATACCCGGTTAAACATTCAAAGAGCACACAGATTAGGTCGCCCTCCGTCCTCCACCTCCCCTTCTCAGAAACCTAGAGGGGTGATCCTGTATTTCCTGGAATACACGGACCTTTTGAAAGTTCTTTCAGCGGCAAAATCCTCTCAGCGTATTACCTGGTCTGGATCTACGTTATTCTTTGCTCAGGATTATGCCCAAGTTACTGCTGCCAGGAGGAAGGCCTTCTTGGACTTACGACCTGCTCTTCGGGACATGGGTGCTCGATATGGCCTTTTTCATCCATGCCTCTTTAAAGTTACTTATAATAACAAAACTACAACGTTTGAAGACCCTCTTCGCCTTCGCAGTTTCATCAACGCTCATCATGCTGATCCTATGGAATCCTCCTCCTCCTCGAATGCTGGCTGACCTGTATCTTCCCTACCTTTTGTTGTTTACCCTCATGTTTTAACATAAGCTTTTACCCTCTTGTCGTATCTGTATAACTGTTTCATGTTTTTTCTCCACAGTTACTCCCTCCCCTTGAAGAGATGCCTCCCGGCCCTCCGTCCTGTTTTTCCCCGGTACTACCGTCACTCCGTCTGGTTCCTCCTTCCCCCTTATTTCTTTTGAATCCGTCATTTGTAGGTATGTCCCGATTTTATGTTATTATCTGTTTGCTGTGTTTTCTCTTTCTCCTTCCTTCTCCTTACTCTCTCTCCTACTCCTCACTTTTTGCCTCCACTTGTTACTTCCCTCTTTTCTTCACCTTTCTACTCTTTTTTCTTCTTGCATTTATCCTTTCCTCCATTTTCCTTACTTTCATATTTTTCTTTGAGTACAGCTCTACTTTTTGCACTTTGTATTGCATTGTTTGCATTATCGTCTCTGTTCATGCCTTTACTTTATATCGTTCAGAGTTACATCTTGGAATGTTAAAGGTTTAAATAGCCCAATTAAAAGACAGCGTGTTTTGGCTCATTTGGCTAAGTTAAAAACGGATGTCGCCATGTTACAAGAAACACACCTTACTGATACTGAATCCTCTAAATTGAAGCGACTCTGGGTTGGCCATACTTTTTCTTCTCCCTCTTTGGGGAAAAAGAATGGCGTGGTCATACTTATTCACAAAAAGTTTGCCGTTACTGACTCTCATGTTGAAATTGATAGTGATGGTCGTTTTGTTTTATTAAGACTGAAGGTTGATAATGTGCCTATTGTTATTTTTAATGTTTATGCTCCAGTTACTGTTGATCATACCTTTTGGCCCTCTATCTCAGATAAATTAATTTCCCTAACTGATAATTATATTATTTTTGGTGGCGACTGCAACCAGATTCATGACCCCTTCCTTGACAGACACTCCCCAGTTACCTTTGTCCGATCCAAAATGCATACCCAATTTACCTCCACTGTACGTCGTAATTCCCTCACAGATATTTGGAGGCTCTGTCATCCAGATCTCCAGGAATACAGTTATTTCCCCCCCCCCCCACAAAACCCAATCCCGCATAGATTACCTTTCCTTTAGTAAATCCCTTACCCAATGTGTCCTTAATTCTGAAATTGGCTCCATTCTCATATCTGATCACGCCCCTGTCCTTGTGGATTTTGACCTGATTCCCTTCTCACCCTCACCAGGCAGATGGCGTTTCAATAACTCTCTTTTAGCTGACCCCAAGTTCACAGACCAGTTCGGTGCCTTCCTTTCTGACTTTTTCCTCTCTAACTCTACCTCTGACTCCTCCCCTGTCATGATCTGGGACTCCTTTAAGGCAACGGCTAGAGGGTTTATTATTAATTTTGTCTCTAAAAAACGGAAAGGTTTCGAACGTCAATCCTCCCTCCTTTTAACAAAAATCAAAAAATTGGAATATTCCTACTATCAAACCCCTTCCGAGTCTTCTCTTAAAGACCTCATTTCTGCGAAAGTTGCTTTTAATAAAGCATCCACAGATGCCGCTTCTTCCTACCTTTTAAAATGTAATGCCCGCTATTATGGCGGTCAAAACAAAATGGGTAAACTTTTGGCCAATTATCTAAAATCACGTAAAGAGAGAACTCGGATTACGTCCATTACTGACTCGGACGGAACTTCGCACTTTAAGGATGAGGAAATCTTACACATTTTTGTTTCCTTCTATAAACAACTCTATACCCCCGAGCAATCCCCTCTTCCTGATGACCTAACTTCTTATTTCCAGTCTCTTACCCCGCCTTCCTCTTCCCATGTTGATTTTTCCTTGCTTGAATCTGACGTCACTCTAACAGAAATCTCTCATGCAGTCTCCATGCTCCGTCGTGGCAAAGCCCCTGGCCCGGATGGGTTTACTATTGAATTTTATAACCATTTCTCTAAACAACTCTTACCCCATTTACTCTCTCTTTTTAATTCCTTTATTTCTGATGGCTTTTCTCAAGGTACCTTTCAGGAGGCTATGATATGCCTTATTCCTAAAGACAGTAAAGACCATACTCTATGCAAGAACTACAGACCCATTTCTCTTGTAAATACAGATTACAAAATCTTTGCCAAACTACTTGCCCTCCGTTTAGATCCCGTTTTACCGGAACTCATTGGTCCGGAGCAATCTGGTTTTGTCAAAGGTCGCTTAGCGTCTGATAACTCGAGAGTTTTCTTCAACGTTCTTACTAAAGCCTCCACTGTCACATATCCTTTGGCTGCCATTGCTCTTGATGCCAAAAAGGCTTTTGATCGTATTGGCTGGGATTTTATGTTTCATGCTCTTTCCTGGATTGGTTTTCCCCCAAAACTAATCTCCCTCATTGCTCTACTGTATTCGGGCCCCAAAGCTTCTATTTTTGCTAATGGAAAAATTTCTGATTATTTTTCCCTTTCCAGAGGTGTTCGCCAAGGTTGTCCCCTTTCTCCCTTATTGTTTATTGTAGCACTCGAGCCCTTTTTAACAAAAATTAGACAAGATGCTTCTATTACTGGCTTCAACCTTGCCTCTACCCAAATCAAATTGTCAGTCTACGCTGATGATATCCTTTTTTACTGTTCCAATCCTGAATCTACTATCCCCTCTTTTCTTCGTCAAGACACTATTTTGATCAAACCGGTTTCACCTGGCAACCCTCAAAAATTAAATACCTGGGTCTTTGGTTCTCCCCTTCCATTTCAGACTCTCTAAAACTTATCTTTGATTCTATCACTAAGACACTTTCAGACTCTATCACTAAATGGAACCCACTTTTTCTTTCTTGGTGGGGACGACTCAACTCGAGTGTACCGGAGGTGCTCTCACTGGATTTTACGACCTCCCGCCGGCATTACAGGACACACAGCCCAGGTTAGACCCCAGCCAGCGGTTGTATGTCGGAAGGGGGTGAGCGAGTGATCGGCTGTGAACGTTTCTTTCAGCTCCACGCGCCTGACCCTAAAATGGCGGCGGCGCCACCAGCGAGCTTCACGAGGAGGACACACACCGACCCACGGTGAGCTTCTGGGCCCCTCACGTTCCCATCCACCAACATCCTCTGCCACAACAGTGCCACAACAGTACCTTAACCCATTCATGAGCAGATACAAACAGCCCTACCTGCACGTCTAACTATAGTTGCCTGTGCCTGTACCTGTGCCTGTGCCTATATGATTAAGCCCATGTGGGGAGCAACATCCTGCCTCACTGCCACAGGTCTTCCACAAGTCTGCATCAATACCACAGGGAAGCACTAACGCCCGAAGAGGTAGGCCATACCCAGGTGTACAGGTGTACAGGTGCAACACACCTCACTACTAGGTACTGTTTGTCATTACGCCCTGCTCTTTCCTGATTTTCCAGTGCACCCTGTGTGCTAAGGTGCTAAATGGCGACGGCGCTGATAGCGATCCCCACGAGGAACGTGCTCACAGACCCTCGATGAGCTTCAGGGCCCTCCACAAGCCAATCTGCTGCCACCTTCTGCCATCTGTTGACCTAACCTACTGCCAAATGAAGGTATGTGCAGCCTACCTGCTTCACCACGTGGGGTTTCCTGTCCGACCACATAGCCACAGGCAGCACTAACAACCTAGGTGGAGTTCTACTTCTACGTTCTACGTTCAAACGTCCTCCTTTTGCGTGGGTGCCAGTCACGACAGCCAGCAGCGTCTTCCTACAGTATCTACAGTATCTAAGTTCTGGCTGGCTCCTCACAAACGCGATCAGTGATCAGCATCAGTGATTCCACTGCCATCTCATAGCACGTAGGCGCCCGGCATCGTCAACAAGCAGTGCCCTTCTTCAGCGATTAAGTTCGAGCAGGCTCCCAACGAGGGCGAGCTCAAACCAGGCAACAATGGCAAATACAGAGGACAGGAATAACCCAAAAAAAGTAAAGCCTGGAAGTCTGTTGGACTCACCCATCAAAAGTAAGGCCGACATGGCAGCCAATATAGAAATGATCCTAAAGAAGATGGCAGATCTACATGAACTTTCCAAATCGACCAAATCCAACACCGACTCGATGCAACTGGAGCTCACTGCAATCAGAGCAGATATAAATGTGATTAATATTGGCTTGGGCGCAGCTGAGCAACGAATAAGCGACGTGGAGGACATATCGAAACAATCAGTCGCCAAAATCAAAAGTCTAGAAAAGATCACGGAAGAGATGAAGCGTCACAATGCAGAGTTGGAGGACAGGAATAGAAGAGGCAACATCAGGATCTTTGGTGTGCCGGAGAATTCCGAAAAAGATGCGGATTCCTGCGTGGCTTTCCTCGAATCATGGATTCCCATGATAACCAAATTGTCCTTCCCACACGGGCTTGAACTGGATAGGGCACACAGGATCCCCACCTTCACTGCCAAGAACTCCAATGGCCCTAGACCGCTGATCTGCAAACCACTTAGATTTCGACACGTAGAGATGATCCTCCAATTCGCGAGAAGAAACCACGCCATCACATGGGAAGGCCATAGAATCATCTTCACACAAGACTACTCTAGAGACACAGTATCAATCCGCAAAGGGTTCCTGGAGCTCAGAGACAGGCTAAGATCCAAAAGCATTCCTTTTTCTTTTGCTGGACCAGCGAAATTCAGGATCATCGTCAACGGCCATCCGAGATACTTCACAGACCCCAAAGCCCTTGCATCTCTTCTGGAAGATCGTCAGGAACAAGAAATGGACCTAGCGTTAGGCCTCTCGAACAAGAGGAAAACTTGATAGCAAATGTTTTCACACGCAATCAGGCTCATTCTCAGTCTCGAGCTCTTGTGTAAAGTGTCATTGTCGTGCTTTATTGGTGCTAGTCATTAACTCGCGGTTTCAGGTCTCCACATGTCTCCACAGGTATCCTCATCTGTAATGTGAGTAGGCCATGTGCCCCATGCATTATTATTATTACGTGTTCTTCTCACTTTCGTTGCATCGTCATGTTATAGGCTACGTTGATTCCTCCACAATCTAGTTTTGCAATTTGGTTTGTGCCCAGATAGAAGGAGGTAACCTTGATGTAAGAATATTGTTCTTTATTGCTCAGAAAAATGCTCCTATGTGCTCACCATCACAGGACAGTTACAAGGTTTTGGATTTCTAGATTATAGAGTTAGTGGATTGGTCGTGCTTTAATGGTGCTAGTCATTAACTTGCGGTTACAAGGTCTCCACATGTCTACACAGGTATCCTCATCTGTAATGTGAGTAGGCCTTGTGCCCTATGCTTTATTAATATTACGTGTTCTCCTCACGTACGCTACTCCTTCATGTTATAGGCCACGTTGATGTAACAATATTGTTCCTTATAGATCAGAAAATGCTCCTATGTGCTCACCATCACAGGACAGTTACAATGTTTTGAATTTCTATAGTATAGATTATTGGATTTATAGTGTTATTCATTCCGCCCATGCTCAAGGGTAAGTTCGAGGTCATCTCAACTCACCGTCAGGGATGGTTGTACTAGTTGACTGTACATTTCTCAAGCTTTATCCCAACAATGTTTTATTTTAAGACTGGAAGCTTCTAGTTATCTTATATGTATCCCTTAACTCCGCCTTGCACGGGTCTGCCGTCGCACTCCCGATGTACGTTTTGGGGGGGTGGGGGGAGGGACAGAGGGTGGGAGTGGGGAGTAGAGGGGGGGGGGTAGGAAGGGGAGAAAATGGAGCTGAAAGGGTCCAAAGAGCCCTAATGTCCTTTCTGTACGTTCTATGCTGTTTTGTTCTTAAGGTTACCTATGTCACAAATGTCAATTGTATTTTTTTACAGTCCATTATGAGTCCACACAGTGTCCCACATGTTGTGCAGCCGGGGGTTTTATCCACTGCCTGCCTTAGATCACAGCGCACTATCTCAACGACGTTCCTCATCCCCAATGGCTAAGATAAACTCGTTGGCCGACGACCTCACAATAGTCTCTCTCAATGTTAAGGGCCTAAACCACCCGGTAAAAAGGAGGAAAATTCTTGATTATATCACCAAGTCAAAGGGTGACATTATTTTGCTGCAAGAATCCAAATTGTCCGAGGAAGACCTACGTTTCCTTAATATTCATTGGGCGTCACACATCCTGTCCTCGCCAGCTTCCCACAAAAAAGGAGGGGTTATTACCATCTTAGCGAAAAAAGCAAACCTTACTCTAATCTCACACTCACACGACGAAGTAGGCCGGCTGTCCATTACTAATCTTCTCAGGGAAGATGACCCTATTCATGTTCTAAATATATACGGCCCAAACGCAGACGACCCAGATTTCTGGGAATCGGTCTCGCAGTCCCTAGAACCTATCCCTACGGAAGATCTGTTGATAGTGGGAGGTGACTTTAATCTCCCCCTGGACCCGATCCTCGATAGGCAATCCAAATGTGCCTTCCACCCTTCCCGCTCACATGAAGCCCTCCTTCGCATATGTGACAGATATCACCTGAAAGACTCGTGGCGCCTTCAAAATCCAGACGGTAGGGATTACACGTTTTATTCTGCACCTCACAATTCCTATTCACGTATCGACTTCATATTAGTTTCAAGCCCCTTCACTCACCTTATAGAGGAAACAGAGATAGCCCCCAAACTAGTCTCTGATCACGCATGTATCAGAACCAAACTGGCTGGTTCCAGATCGATTTTACCACCTAGGAGATGGCGATTCAATGACGAGACACTTACAGATCCCGCAAACAAATTATTAATATCGGAGGCCATTGAGGATTATCTCTCTTTAAATGACACCCCCGACACTACACCTACCACCCTGTGGGATGCTCTGAAGGCCACAATCCGCGGGACCATCATCACAATTAGGGCAAGGGTAAACAAGACACTCAATAAAGAGCTAGTAGCTCTAGAACAGCAGATTACCACACTCGAAACCCAACACAAATCCAACCCGCTTGACTCTACCGTCTTTGATACTTTGACCAAGAAAAAATATGAATATAACACCATCACCAGCAAACGGGCGGGGGTTTGGGCCAACCGATTCAAGGCCCTGAAACTGTGCGAGGGCAACAAAGCAGGGAAACTGTTGGCCTCCTATCTCAAACACAAACAGAAACTGAATACCATATCGTCCATTAAAGACTCAGGCAACGTCACACACACCAAACAATCTAACATCCTTGACACTTTTAAAAAATTCTATGAAGACCTTTACAAAAATGACAAGGTACTAGATGAAACTGCCTGCGCAAATTACCTCTCTTCACTCCACCTCCCGAAAATTTCGGAATCTGACAAATCCCATCTGGACTCCCCAATCTCTGGTTCGGAAATCAAAACAGCGATTAACACCCTGAAGAACAATAAAGCCCCCGGCCCAGACGGCTTCACCGCACCCTTTTTTAAGGCCTTTGCGGACCAAATTAGCCCCCCACTCCTAAAACTCTTTAACTCCACTGCAAACAATGGCGGTGTTTCTCCTTCAATGAGCGAAGCCACAATAATAGTACTGCCAAAAGAGGGGAAGGACCCACTACTCACTAAAAATTACCGTCCCATTTCCTTGATAAATCTGGACTGCAAGATTTATGCTAAAATCTTGGCGAGCAGACTAAACTCCATTCTCCACAAAGTAATTAGCCCCTCGCAGGTTGGCTTCCTAAAGAACAGGACGTCCAACGACAACACTAGACTACTATGCCACATCCTAGAAAAGGCAAGATCCTCTTCCGCGCCAATGGTAGCAATAACCTTGGACGCGGAAAAGGCATTTGACAAGGTTTCATGGTCCTTTCTGCGCCAGTGTATGTACGCCTTCAACCTGGGCGATACCTATACCAGGATGGTGATGGCCCTCTATTCTGCACCTTCGGCCAGGATTGCTATAAACGGCACCCTCTCGGAACCGTTCCGTCTATACCAAGGTACAAGACAGGGCTGCCCTCTCTCACCAGCACTCTTTCTCCTAGCCCTTGAGCCCCTCATTACAGACATCAAAATTAACAGAGACATTGCGGGTATCTCCTTTGGGGACACGCGAGTCAAGTTAGCTGCATATGCAGACGATATTTTGATAGCGACCGAAAACCCTACTACCTCCATTGCAGCCCTAATGACCTCGATAGACAAATACTCCTCCCTCTCCGGATACAAATTAAATAGGGATAAATCCGAAGTAAAACCTCTAAATGTCCACACTTCGAAAGAGGTGCTGGGCGACTCCGGCCTTCTCTGGCAAACAGGAGTGATTAAATATTTGGGAATCGAATTCACGGATGAGTTATTGAGTACCCTTAAACATAACGAAAACAAAATCCTGAACAAAATCAAAAATCTGCTGGACGGTTGGTCACCCCGTTTCATCACCTGGTGGGGCCGTATTGAAACTATAAAAATGATGATATCCCCCATGGTTAACTACCTCGTCACGATGCTCCCACTCGTCCTCTCCAAAGAATTCCATGCTAAAGTAGATAAACACATCTCGGCTTTTCTATGGCAGGGCAAAAAAGCGAGAATCAGCTTAAAAAAACTTCGATTGGATAAGAAATTAGGAGGAGTTAATCTGGCGGATTTTAAAACATACCAAATAGCCTTCTTAGCAAAACAGGGGTCTTACTGGATATCCTCCCAACCGGACTATAGCCCAGTATGGCTGTCTGTAGAAAAATCGATACTGAAGGGGCTCAGCCCCAGCGCCCTACTCACTGTCAAACCCAGCCCCAACCTAGGTCCAGGTCTAATCTTCAAAAACACTAAAATGGCTCTCTTAAAAGTCAGTAAATATTTACCACATCAATTCCGACATTCACAGTGGGAGTCAATATGGCACAACACAGCCATCACATACAAAGGAAACCTCTCAATTACCCCTCCTGGATAGACAAGGGCGTCATATACCCCCACCAACTCGTCGGAAACGCGCTACCCCTAACCTTTAAAGAAATTCAGGATAAGTTCCACCTCAATAATATTGAATTTTATAACTTCCTACACATTAAAGTAGCTCTAGCAAAGGCTAACCTGAAAGATGCCACTCCATCCCTCCTAGATTTATTCCCCTCCCTTAACAAGCAAGGACACCAAGTCTCTAGCTTATACAAATTAATGCGGCCGCAAGCGTCCTCCCTAAATGCACCCATCCAACGATACTGGGACTCATTCTCCTCCGTACTGAACTCGGACACAATTTGGGCCAGAACGTGGGAATCCACCACCCGCCACAAAATATGCCCTACACTGTCTCAAACCAAGTTCTGTCTTCTACATAAAGCATTCTGGACTCCCAGGAGGTTGTTTCTTCACAAAATCAAGGACGATGACACGTGTTGGAACTGTTCGGGGGTGGGAGGAGATCTGGAGCACCTAGTCTTCAAATGCCCCTGTGTTATCTCGTATTGGGACAAGATCTTTGGTTTCGTGAAGGAAGTCCTACATATTACTCTACCAAGTGAATTCTCGTCGCTTGTACTAGGTTTTGCCAAAGCCGTCACTCTCAATGAAAACGATAAAGCCCTACTGGACCTGCTGCTGACGGCTGGGGTTAAAATCATACTTAACAACTGGAAAAGCACGACCAAAGCCTCCTTTCCTCACTGGTTGAACTGGGTATCGTACTTGAGAGGTGCTGACAATATATCCTTGACCTCCACCCCGTGGAGACCCCCATCGAGGAAAATCTGGGCCTCGCTAGACACTCATTTTGATACATACAAACCTCCTTGATTCTTGTTTACAAGGTCCTAGAGCGTGTCATCACACAATGTTTCATTCTGATTGTTAGCCAGTCTGTGTTTTTGTACATTCTTAACCACAGAGTGATGACTCCAGCTCCCACATGTACTACAGGTTTGGGATACGAAAATGTACATCTTATGTAGCCTCGACGATAGTGGGGTGATGCCTATCTCCTTCAAGGTCAGGCTATACATGACACCAGTTATCATCGGAATGTATGTGGACATTTTCAGGGGAATTTTATGTACCGTGATGGACTCATTGTTTTCTGTTTTATGGACTCAATTGCATTATTGATACCAACTTTCTGTATTCCTATTCATGTGACTGTAACTATTCGTACTGAACCGACTATTCCTGTACTGATGATTCTCTTTGCAGCTCCTAATAAAAAATCTTTTGAACATAAAAAAAAATGATGCTAGCCCCTATTATTTTATACTCTCTCTCTATGATTCCTGTTCACATTCCTAATTACTATTTTACGCGCTTAGATTCTCTACTATCTAAATTTCTCTGGCGGAACAAACCTCCTCGAATCGCACTCTCCTCTCTCAAGAAGGAAAAGTCTCAAGGAGGAGTAAAATTCCCTAGTTTTAAAACTTATCATCATTCCTTTTCCTTGAAACAGACTCTTCGTTGGGTTTCTACTGATCTCCCTACTTATCCGCCGGCTTGGTTCTCCTTGGAAAAATCCCTCATTTCTCCTTTTGACTTTCCCGAACTCCTTGCTTTCTCAGCTCATACTTCCTCTCTTCGTTCTCCTATTATTACGCACTCGTGTCGTGTTCTTACACCTCTTCTCCCCTCTACTTATCCGTCCTCTGCTTCCCTATCTCATCAACCCATCTGGCATAATAAACAGCTCCGTATTAAAAATCACTCCTTCTGCTGGAAATCCTGGCACTCTAAGGGGATAAAATGGGTTTCGCAGTTGCTTTGTGATGGTACTCCCTTATCTTTCTCTGAGTTACAAACTCGTTATCTTCTTCCCAACTCCTTTCACAAACAGTATACTCTACTCCTCCCAGCACTTCTTTCCTTCCTTCAATCTCTTCCAGCTTCTTCTGACTTCCCTCCACTTTACCCTCTCTTATCTCCTCTCTTAAATTCTTCTCCCTCTGCTTCTCGTATCTACTCATGTCTTCTAACGCCTTTGGAACGTCCTAAATCTCGCACTGAACTGGCCTGGGAACAAGACTTATCTGTCATGTGGTCTGTTTCCTTATGGGATAGGCTGTGGATTAAGATTCATAAAACTTCCCGCGCTGCCAATACAACACAAACCCTTTATTTTATCTATCAAAGGTTACTGTTTTCCCCTTCTAAATTAGCGTCCTTTTCTCCTGATCTCTCCCCGGCATGTTGGTCCTGTTCCTCCTCCTCAGCAGACTTATCCCATATGTTGTTCCATTGTCCTAATGTTTCCTCCTTCTGGCATAGAATTTGGCCACGCATCTCCGCTATTTTTCATTTCCAGACCCCCTTCTCCCCATCCGTTGCTTTCCTTGGATCTCTATCCCCGGATTTACCTCAATCCCCATCCCATTACAAGTTGCTTGACCTCTTCCTTGCTGTAGCTTTTCACTTAATTACTTCCAATTGGAAAGACTCCTCCAACCTTAATTATTCTGCCTGGTGGAACGCTGTTTGCTTTAATCATCGCTTAGATACCAACTACGTATCCCCAATCTCCCTTGCTATCAAACGTGACCTTCTGTGGATTCCACTCACTGCTTGGGAGACACTTACCCTCCTCCAGTCATTGCTGCCCCTCTTTCCATACCTGATGCAGTTCGCAAACCACCTTGAACATTATATCGTTGTCTTTTTACATTCTCCTAGACTGATTTTTTAGTATCTCAACTGTAATTTACATGACAGTTTCATTGTTACTATTTTTGCATTCAATGTGACCTGTGCTTCTGATATTATAACCGAGTTGTTTTCCATATTTCCTCTCATCTCCCCACCCCCTTTTTATTTTTTTCCCTCTCTCCTTCCTTTTTTCATGAATGAGAGTATATTGTTTATTGATTCCGATTTTCACTTCCTTTTCGCATTCAGTATTCTTGCATTCCTATATTGTATTTTCTCATACGACATTTCATCTTGTATTTTCTGTTGGTCTCAATAAACTTGAACTTAAAAAAAAAAATACTTGAAAGATAGCTTTTCTGGTATAGGGCGCTTAGAACTTTTTCTAAATCCTGATTCAATCATGCGCGCTGATGTAGAGCTCGTGAGGAAAACTTTCCTCTTATCAAAAGAAATGCAACGCGAAGAGGTGGAATTGAATAAACCTAGTATCAGAAAGTATGTTATATTGAAAACCACACCCCAAATGGAGCCTTATCTATCTTGGCCCATGGCGGGCTTTGACCGGTATTTGCTAACCAGGTTCAGACTAGGCTATTATCATCTTTTGTTATCAGTCCCAAGGGGCGCACACCGAGGCCAAGTGTTACCTGCCTGCGGTGCGACAATGAGTCTCCGCAGGATTTGGTGCACTTTTTATTAATTTGTCCTTTTTATGATTTACCTCGAAGGTTTTATCTAAAGCCCCTTTTAAAAAAACTGAAATTTGACCAGGTTAGACCAGCTCTTTGTTATCTCCATCTTTTACACTCTGAATGTACATTATTTGTGATTGGCTTCTTAAAATCTGCCTAAAAATTTAGAAACAGTATGGAGGGTTAACTGTTTACTATTGTTGTTACTTTTATATTCACCCATATATGATTGTTACTTTTTAACATGTGTTTTATTATTCGGGTTGTTCTTTTAACGTCTGTACATCAAGTTTTATTGTGTTATTTATTAAGTAATACTGTGCTTTTATGTTTTTTTCTGTTTGAATAACAGAATAAAGATTCTTGACTTGACTTGACTACTGTATTTGTTCATTTGTGAATTTGGGACCAGAGTACTGAATTTCACATTATGAAGACTGAACATTGCCAGAGCACCCTTTAATGATACCATAAATGAGAATGCAAAATATCGGACTGTGAAGGCCCCTGCGTCAATGCTTTTGATGACTGTCGCCCTAAAAAATGTGAAGTCTGAAGGAGCAGCATGATTAGGATCTTGTGTTTTGCCAATATATCTTAGGAAATGAAGCTGGGGATTTGATGTAGGGGGAACTCGCCAGAGGGAGCTTGGGCACCCTCCATTAGCACTATTAATGAGTTTGAGTGATAGAGAAGTGTGTTGAGGGTCTCAACAGGGTGTTTGTTGAGCCTATGTACCACAGTAATTATAATCTGGTGTGGGATGTGAAAAGAAAGCTGAATCTGGGGAATCTAAACAAAATAAATGCTTGAAACCCACCAGAGCTAAGAGCATCAATTACACCAAGAGGTAGATGAGATGAAGAGTTTGGATGACCTCAGTATGGAGCACATAGAATCTCACAGTCTGTTACTGACACTTAAGTTGTATCTTCATATTTGGGGTGAGTGACTGCCAACCTCAAGGAATAATCCCAAATCTTGTTAGGGAGAACCCTAAAAGTCACTGAATTAACCTGAGCTCAACCCACTGCTAGCGATAGCACAGAGCAAACATGCTCAACTTAGGTCAATGTGTAAAGTATGTGTGCAGTACCAAAACTGTAATACATTGAAGACCCCAAACAATAACAATTCTAAACTGAACTAGAAAAATAAAGTAAGGCGTAAGACACAAAATGACACCAAAAATGACAACATTTAATACAGTGAATGTAAACATTTTTAAATATAAATATTACCAAAAAAAAGCTATTTGCCAAATGCTTATGATAGTCAACAGTGCTGTTGACCGGGACCTAGAAGGGATTTCAGGCCGACCCATATGGAGTCCTGGTGGGATGCAGCAAGTGGATTGGTCCCGCTGACAAGTATGAAAGTTCAAGATAGAATTTATAAGTCCTAATTCAAAAGAAACTGTCACTTTTTTAGGCAAAAATCCTCTCTGTGCACATCAATGCTGAAACTGTAGCCGCCGCTATGAAACCACAGGTCAGATACTGGTAGGAGGTTGGTCCGACAAACACTCTGGATCTAGTTGATGGGCACTCCCTAACCATTGGGGTAGAAGCTACCTTGGGGGGCGGGGTGTGTAGGCAACCCTACCTACGGTTTCAGTAGTTCCTGTTTTCTTTACTCCAAACAGGCTCAAAATGCCATGTGCGAGAGAATTTTTAACATGGCAATGTCTCTAACTGCATTAAATCTAGGCTCTGAAAGTTGTGGGTGTTTAGGAGAGTGTACTACGGTAATCATTAGAACTAAATAAAATCCAGCTTGAAACAGGGTTTGCATCCACAACAAACTAGGAAACACGAGTCAGGTAGGTTAAAAGCAGAACCCCACAGCACCTAGACAGGGGATACACAGGAAATGTCCTGACATCTGTTTTCTCCCCTTCATGTGTGCCACAGTGTTACTCAAACAGATCTGTCAGGCGGGTTTTGACAATGTGGTACCAACAGGATGCCTATAGGCCCCTACACTGAATATTCTGCTGCACTCAGAGAAGTCATCCCTGCCGATTCAGATCAACCTACTGTCTAGCTCCGAGGAGGAAATTCTCACACCTCGTTCACATCTCATTCAGGGCTGAGAACAGAATTGGCAAAGGCTAATGATAATTAGTCTTCTGACAGTCAGGCAGGAAAAAGGCAGCCGCTTTTCATTAATATTTAATAAACATATGACTTCACTGTTGAATTGAATTTGTAATAACTTTTAAACTAGTGGTTTAATTATATTTTAAACTTCTATCATTCCTGAGGTATGGCATTATTAGTTTAATCTGAACTCTAGTTTTCTATGGAAGACAGATAGGCCTGCCGCAGTGAAAATATGTTGTGGGTCCTTTTCACTGTAGAGACATGATAATATTAATATTTTACCTTTCCCGCTTTTAGAAATCATGCACCCTGCCTTTTGGGCTACATAGGGGGACTTACTGGTATTAAAAAAGTAGGTATTTCCCTGTTAAAAAGGGATGTTTTGACAGTTTTGTTTACATTCTACATGGAGTAGGCCTGTAGCTACGTTTGCAGTCCAGGTTGGGGGGGGCGCACAATCGGTGTTGCTATATACCGGTGGCATTTAACTTCCAGTCGTCTTGGTGCATTTTCTACACCAAACACCTTGGACGTGCAGGCAAGTTAAATGTGCCACTCATGGAAAAGCCTATTTAGCCATGTTTAAAGGGGGAGCACAGGCACTTTAATACTGCTTAGAAGGGATAAAGTGCACAGAATTCTGAAGCCAGCAAAGCAAATTGGGCAAAAATCTAAGGTGATGCCACACAAAAGTTGGTAATTTTCTACAGGGTTGATATCGCTCAAATCTGCTTCAAAGTACTTTGTAGTGTGCGCCGTTGCCCAGAGAAGCCTGTATTGAATGGTAGGCTCAGTATCTTTTTTTAGGAAGGGAGGTGCAGAGGTGAAAGCCAGTAGCATGGAGGATGCATAGGAGAGGTAAATAAAAATGTTTGACTCCATGGTTGGAAACAGTTACCCTTATGAACCTCGGAGGAACAAAACGCAAAGTCTACAATATTGTAATACAGTAAGTATAATAATTCATTAACGTTTTTTAAAGGCAATGTCATGTCTCTATAAATGTTAAAGAAACCAATTATGACATTTCCACTGCACATATTCAAAGACTGTTAATTACAATTTAGTTACGTACATAAGACACATTTTAAAATGGATGAGTGTATCACCTGTTGCAGGATACAATTAATATACCTAATTTCGGCTAATGACTTTTCCCTCTATATAACTCTAAGCTTACGTACTTTGCTAAAACACCACACATTTCAACAGTTTCTGTTTTAAACAAAAACTCTTTAGCAATATCCACAGTTCTTAGAGGTGTCCATCTGCTGCCTTTTGTGCCAATATAACCTATCTTCCGGCTTATCAAGCTTTGTAGGGTGCCATATTGCCAGGTTTTCTCTTTCTCTCTTTCTCTCCCTCTCCCTCTCCCTCTCCCTCTCTCCCTCCATCTCTCTCTATTTCTTTCTCTGTCTCCCTCAGACTGTCTCCCTCCCTCTCACTCTCTCTCTCTCTCTCTCTCCCTGATTCCCTCTGTCTCACTCACTCTGACTGTCTCACTCACTCCCTCTCTCTCGCTCTCTCTGTCTCCCCCTCTCTCTCTGTCTCCCTTTCTCTCTGTCTGTCTGTCTCCCTCTCTCTCTCTCCTTCCCTCTCCCTCCTCCCTCCCTCTGTCACCCTCCTCCCTCCCTCTGTCACCCTCCTCCCTCCATCCTCCCTCCCTCTGTCTGTCCCCCTCCCTCTGTCTGTCTCCGTCTGTCTCCCTCCCATTGTCTCCCTCCCTCTCCCTTTCCCTGTCTCCCTTTCTCTGCCTCCCTCTCTCTGTCTCCCTTTCCCTCCCTCCCTCCCTCTCCCTCTGTCTGCCTCCCTTTCCCTCCCTCGCTCTCCCTATGTCTGCCTCCCTTTCCCTCCCTGCCTCGCTCTCCCTGTCTGCCTCCCTTTCCCTCCCTTGCTCTCCCTCCCTCTCCCAACCATTCTGTCCCTCGCTCTCCCTCTCTCTCCCTTTCCCTCCCACCCTGTCTCCCTCCCTCCACCTCCCTCCCTCGCTCTCCCTGTCTGCCTCCCTTCCCTCCCTTCCTCTCCCTCCCTTTCCCTCCCTCGCTCTCCCTCTCCCAACCATTCCGTCCCTCGCTCTCCCTCTCCCTCCCTTTCTCTCCCTCCCTCGCTCTCCCTCTATCTGCCTCCCTTTCCTTCCCTCCCTCGCTCTCCCTCCCTTTCCCTCCCTCCCTCGCTCTCCCTCTGTCTGCCTCCATTTCCCTCCCTCCCTCGCTCTCCCTCTGTCTGCCTCCCTTACCCTCCCTCTTGCTCCCTTTCTCTCCCTCCTTCGCTCTCCCTCGCTCTCCCTCCCTGTCCCTCCCTCCCTCGCTCTCTCTCTGTCTGCCTCCCTTTCCTTCCCTCCCTCCCTCGCCCTCTGTCTGCCTCCCTTTCCCTCCCTCCCTCGCTCTCCCTCTGTCTGCCTCTCTTACCCTCCCTCTCGCTCCCTCCCTCTTCCTCCCTTTCCCTCCCTCCTTCGCTCTCCCTCCATCGCTCTCCCTCCCTCTCCCTCCCTTTCCCTCCCTCCCTCTCCCTCCCTTTCACTCCCTCCCTCGCTCTCCCTCATTCTCCCTCCCTTTCACTCCCTCCCTCTATCACCCTCTTCATCTCTCCCTGCCTGTGAGTGCCCCGGCTGACACAGCTTCCCTGGCACACACACACAGCCGCACCTGAGCACTTCACAGGTCTTTAAAAGACCATTTGTATGTTAATGAGGCTTTTGTATTTCACCTTAGCGCCCCTGCAGCTCCACTCTGACTATCACTGGAATGCCCGGGTCCCCACAGAGCAGCAGAGTCTTGGCGCACATTGTTTGTAGACACACTTTAATTGTTTTTTTTAAAACACGTGTAAATTGTCTGCAAGGTCCGCGAGCCGCCAAGGAAGGCTTGCCGGGCCGCTGGCGGCCCGCGGGCCTCACTAGGAGTACCCATGCCCTATACCAACTACTTTGGTATCTGTGGTTCATTTACTGTGTCATATCACCCCATGGGTAGTGTCATCGTTGCTTCTAGGATGGCCTCTGAGCCCCACCACTGCAGTGTCTCTGGCTAACCTTAGGTTGCGCCGTCACTACTTCTGGGTGGACCGAAGAGAACTATCACTGTGGCGTCCATGGTTATTCAGGCCCTGTTCCTCAAATCAATGTAAATTTGATAAGATAATTATATAAGGTGTATTCAAATGTGACCCATCATCACACATCTCTGTGCTGCAAACCATGCTGCAGTGCAGTTTGAAGTTTGCTGCAGCTAATTTGGCGCACACCTCTGAGGCTAAAGCACGACACCAAAGCTGTTCCCAGATAAAGAACTCCAAAAGCATAACTCTAACAATTATGCCTAAAAAGTGGAGTAGCTATTTACTCAACCACTGCAAAGTGCTTTGGGAAGGTAAGAGGTATCGAAAGTGGCATATAAATCGCAAGATACTTTTCAGGGACTGTGTTCTGCGATTGTGTAGCAGGCAATTGCTTCCAGCGTTACTACACAGAACACCAAGGCACAGTTACCAAATTACGAATGCACATCTTATCCACACCGTTTGTCGGAGAGTAATTTTCCATGACTTAGTAAGTTTTGGTGCTCTCCAGGGATTAGGCCTCCCTCCGCTTTCAGAAGACCAAACTGGCTCCCCAAGGAGATAAAAATCCCCTATGAGATCCCCAAATATGTTACGCGTATGCCGAGGCACTTCCCAGAACAGTCCCAGGCTGTATGTTAGGCAGTGACCATCATCATGAAAGGGAAGAAGTCCAAAAGATGTTCTTTGTTCCTTTTTTAAAATTTTATTTTTATAATCCTTTATACTCTTGCCACAATCCAATCATAAGCAATAATATAAGGGTGGGGATGTAGAATGTTGAGGGGGAAATGGACAGTTACAGCAGTTGGAGCACGGATGCTGACCTATTTAGATGCTGAATAAACCTTGTGCTTAATTACAGTCTGAAACCTCCTTTTTCCATATGACTCTACACCACAATTTGGCAACAAGAGGTGGTGGAACGTAATTCAACAATGTCTTGCAATGGTAAACATCGTGGAAGAGATGTGGTGAAAAATGTGGTTATTGCTCAAGCATAAAATTCTTGAGCAACCTGGTGAACAAGGCATGTGGACTGGAGGTAGTGATGTTTTTTCATCGACTGGCGGAAGCATTGTTTGAGAAGCTTGGAGTTTAAGGTCGGTGGCAATTTATTTGCATCAAATGACCTGGAGCTGATGGTCGCACACAGAAAGAGATGTCATGTGCAGCAGCCATATTTGAAGATTAGGAAGGTGTGTTTTAATTGGGAAAATAAGCTCAACTGCCTACTGAAATTGACACACCACAATGAAATGTGGCGACTATTTTGGAAATTTGGCCAGTAAATGGTAAAAAGTAATTGTGAGGAAATTGGTGTCGGTAAAAGCTGGTGGAAATTGGAAGTGGAGTTAAGTATTATCCCCACTGAAACTCAATAATGAAGGGGTGGACATCCTGTGACACATGAAAGATGGGAAACAGTGTGCACGTTCAGAAGCACATCAGTGATATGCACACCGGATGGTTCGTGTACAGAACACAGTAAGAAAACTGAAAATATTTCAATAACATTGGAGTGTACGTCAGTGACGTGCACACCTGGTAACTTATAGTGTGCATAATCAATCACAGGTCTTATAGAGTGCAGCTACTCACCCAGAATGGGTCTCAAGGCGCTCGGAGGTGGGGGGGACCACAAGTTCTGGAGGGTCACTGTGCCCCATCATAGAGCCAGGTCTTGAGGTCCTTTAGGAACTAAGGGAGTGATGTAGTCTGTCGGAGGTGGAAAGGGAGGGAGTTCGATACCTTGGCCGCGAGTAGGGAGAAGGAGTGTCCTCCTGCTCTGTTTTTCTTGGCCGAGGTATCGCAAGGGAGAGCTGATCCGAGTGGAGAGAGCGGGGGAGCGTGAAAAGTGAGGCGGTGGTTCAGGTTGATGGGTCCGGTGTCATGGAGGGCCTTGTGTGCGTGGGAGAAAAACGTGAAGTTGATTCTTTTCTCAGTCGGGAGTGCAGGGTCCGTAGGAGTCGGCTGATGTGGCAGTGGCACTGTAGGTTGAGGACTAGTCTGGCGGCGGCGTTCTGGATGTTTTGGAGTTTGTGGGTGATGTTCTTGTTGATCCCAGCGTAGAGTGCATTGACGTAGTTCAGTCTGCTACTGGCGTGTGTGACTGTTTTCCTGTGTTTGGGGGAGATCCAGTTGAACATCTTTCAGAGTACGCAGAGGGTGTGGTAGCAGGAGGAGGTGATGATGGCGTTGACCTGGTGGTCCATTTTGAGTTTGGAATCCAGGATGATTCCGAAGTTGCGTGCGTGGTCCGTGAGGGCGGCATCACCAATGTATTCAGCATAATACATTGGTGATGTGCACTCCGGATGACTGAGTCTTTGGAAGGGTAGTTAGAAAAATAATTGGCAGGTTTTTGTACTTCGCAGTGTTTATGGTAAAATAAAGATTGTTTCATTAATAATTTTCCTTTTATTTGTAATATAAGGAAATATAAAAATGCAGAATGTGACTACTCCATTTTTTTTAACTAACCCCAACTGAGCTTATGATAAAGAGGGGAGAGTGTAGAAGGATATTTTTCATTGCTTCTTCATTGTTTGGGAGTAGGGAGGTAAGGCGTTTTGGAGAATTACCAGATTTGTCGCAAGAAGAAATTATAAATTTAAATGAATATGAAAATTGTTTACGAAAACTAGACCGGCATTATTTACCTGCTGCAAGCACAATACTTAAAAGGTATCAGTTTTGATTAAGAGCTAAAGTCTGTGATGAGTGTGTAGAAAAGTATATTACTTGTTTGAGAAAATTAGCTACCACCTAAAAATTTGGTGGACTGATTGAACAAATGATTCAGAATCAGTTTCTTCTAAAGTGTAACAAAGACAAGAAAAATAAATAGTTATGAAAGATGAGCCTCCCTTGGGTAATTAAGTGTTGTAGCTAAGAGAGTGGAGTATATGATGAAATGGGTTGAGGAAATTAAGAAAGGCAAAAAGAATGAAAACAAGCAGTAGGTTGCTGTGACAGATGGTGAGTGGATCTAGAAGGGATGAATTTAAAAGGAAAGGTGTGAATTGTAAAGATCAAAAGGATTTTGTTAGGGAGTGTTTTTGTTGTGGTAACGATGGTCACAAAACAAATGTGAGAGAATGTCCTGCTGTTCGAGTAACTTGTCATTGCTGTGCGAAGAAGGGAAAAGACACACAGTTGATGGACGGAATGCATAACAAATCAAAACATTCACCCCCAGTCAAGAGATCTGTGTTAAATCCATCATTCTTTTGCTCACAATGCCACCCCAGTTTAGATCTGGCCATATGCGAATCAGTCTTGACCCTGGGCCTCATGGGAACAGTCCAGATCAAACTGGCAAGCCAGGTCCTCCCTGGACCGGAAACAAGCATCCTAGGACCGGTTTTGGGGTTTCGCCCCTCATGCCACGTCTGGGCATACCCGCTGCACTTAGGACAGGAAAGCAAAAAACACACAATTGATGGACGGAATGCAGAACAATTCTTAAAGTGATGTTGAAGCAAAAAGAAAAACATAAACTGCGATGTTGAAGAAATAGAGAGTGAAATAAGTTTTCAGGTTAATTGTGAACATACAGTGGCACTGTAAGAATTAATGGCAAAGATATTGTAATGAAGTTTGGTTCTTGTTTGCATTTAACAATCATTACAAAAGAAACAGAAAATGAATATTTTAAGGACATGGTGAAGCTCAAAAAGCTGAATGAGACCCAGAGGATTTAGAGTTGTGCCCATAAAAATATATTTCTTTTTTAAGCGTGTATCGAGTTGCAATGGAAGGACTCTATTGGAAAGGTGTAGTATCTATGTGTTAGGGACAACTTGATTGGGTGGACACACCAAAAATTATTAAGATTAACTCATAATCCTAATGGATCACCCCAAATTCAAGTTAATGAATAAAAAGATGTGGGTGATAAAAATGAGCAAGATTTTGTTAAGATTTTTAGAGAAGAGTTACGTAATTTAGAAATAATACAAGCATAGAATTAAAGTGCGTAAAGGTGCAGTGCCTGTAGTAGCAACAGTTAGACTAAGACCGTTGAGTTTACAAGAGGATGTGAGAAGGACCTGTATTACCTGTGTAAATATTCTGTTATTGAACCACTAAAGGCAGCCTGGTGGTTGGCTTCCATTGTTATAGCTAAGAAGGCCAATGCAGAATCCCAATTGTGTGTGGTTTTAAGTGTTGAATTGGGTAGTTGTTGTAGACAGTTTTCCATTACCGAATATTGATGAAATAGTTACAACGTTAGCTGGGGTGTAATATTTTTCCACACTCAACCCTACATCTGCACAGCAGCAAGTTGAATTGGATGAAAGATGTCTAGATTTTCCTGCATTTATTACTCCATTGGGCACTTTTAGATTCAAGAAGATGCCTTTTGGATTAGTTTCATCTTCCTCTGTTTTTCAAAACATAATATAGAATTAGTTGAAATGTATTCCTGGTACCAAGTGTTATCAGGATGATGTTTTAATTTATGGTGAAACTAGTCAACTACATGATGAATGGGTTAGATTTTTTCTTAAAAGATTAATGGATGCTGGCTTAACTTTGACACCAGAGAAATGCCAATTTGGTAGTCCTGAAGTAAATTATCTTGGGTATGTAATTTAAGGGGCATGTTTCTCCAAAAAAAGATAGGATTGAGGCTAGTGTACCATGAAGGAATTTGTAAAAGGGAAGAAGTTGATTCCTTTTTAGGGGTGGTTGAAAACTATTAAAAATTGACCAATGATTATGCTGACATATCTTCTAATTTGAGAATGCTCGGGGGAAAGTGAGAAGGAATTTGATATGTTTAAAGATGCTTTATTAAAAAGCTGGAGAAGAAGAAACATTTGTTGTAACTGATGCCAATGCAAAAGGTGTGGGTGCAGCTCTTGTGAAAAAAAGAAATAGTTCTGAACAGTTGATTCCCTGTGCTTCTAATGTTTAAGAGGTTTGCACAGTAATTACTGCGTTATAGAATGAGAAGCTTTAGCAGTTTACTGGGTCTTAATGAAGTTTAGGAATTTAATTTGGGGGGACAGACTGTCAGAGTAAGGAAACTGGTAATCGCTCTACAAGTGTATAATTTCAAGATGGAGTATTTATCTGGGAAACAATGTTTCTGCAGATTGTTTATCCAGTTTGGTTGGTGAGAGAGAAGAAGTTGAGGAAGGTGATGAGTATGTGGAAGAGGATACTAAAGTGTCTTAGGTTACTTTGGACACAATTATAGAGATGAATGGAAGGCAGAATTGTTCCTAGATCCAGTTTTATTCAAAGTTTTAGAATCAATTAAGTCTGGAATATTGACAAGGTAGACAAAACATGGAGGATTTTAAAGGATGAACTCATAGTGAATAAAGATATCTTGCTTAGCGGAGCAAAACTGATTGTCCTTCAAGTTATGCGCCAAATGTTCTGAGCTTGCCCATGAAGGACACATGGGTATTGTAAAAACGAAGGCAGTGTTTGATATACATGTTCAGCATATGAGAAGAGAATGTGCAGAATGTAATATCAGTGACAAGGTTTTGAAATTTAGGCAAATACCCATGGTTATTGGCCCATCTTCTGAACATCCATGGGAAGAACTTGTGCTAGATATAGTAGGACCCTTGAGTGGAGAACATTCTACACCTTATTCAATTATACTTATTGATTTGTATTCAAATTGGGTGGAAGTGTCATGTTTGCGAGATACATTGCCTGTGAACATTATAAGCTTTTTTGATAAGGTCTTTAAAAGGGAGAGTGTTCCAAAAATTATTTTGTCACACAATGGTCCACAGTTTCATTTGATATAAATGGAAAATTATTTTAAAATGTGTGGGACTATTTTTAAGAAAAGTGGCATGTATCACACAGAAACAAATGGTGTAGTTGAAAGAATGAACAAAACATTGAAGAAAAGTAAACAACTGGCCAGAGCTCATGGTTTGAATTGAAGAATAATTCTGCAATATTGCGTTACAGCCTATAGCGTACTTCTACTTGGAAGTCACCATCTGAATTATTCAAGTGTAGGTCACCTGGTATCAAGTTAAACCTAGGTTAAAGGTATTAGAATTAATGGCTTAGGCAAGTAGAGAGTGAAAGAGGAAGTAAAACAAGATAAGAGAAAGGTAATTTGATGAAAGGAAGAAGGTGATTTTTTCATCACTCGCAATTAAAGTGGGTGACAGTGTAAAAAAAAAAAGGTTCCTTGTGTCCAAGAAAGGAATTCAAAGTTCTCATGTATTTTGAGAGTTACTAAAGTATATAAGAATGCGGTGAGAATTAATGATGGAAGTATTCTGATATGTGTAATAGATATTTTACGACCGATGTGGACTTACGAAATGATGATTGAATATGAAGGATGAGTTCAAGAGTAAGTAAACTACCATCTTATTTGCAGGATTATATAAATGAATGCCTTGTTGTAATTGTATAGGTATCTGTATACATAAATAGCCTTATGTTAGGTTTCATTCCATTTAGAGAGAATGTAAAAGACAATTTTAATGAGGCAAGTTTAAATTTTGAGGAAGTTAAAATAATTGATGCATTTTATGTTGTTAAAGATTAATTTATCAAAATGTTTCAGCATATCCTAATGTTTATATTTTAGACAAGCAGAAGTGTGATATTCTGCTTATGTGTAATGCTGTAGAATGTGATCACATATAGAATGTTGAGGGGAAAGGGACAGTTAGAGCAGTAGGACTAGGGGTGCTGTTGTGTTGATGCTGAATAAAACCTCATACCTAATTCCACTCTAAAGCCTCCTTTATAGGTCGAGCCTAGCGCAGCGCACATGCGCTGCCATATGGGAGGCTTCATGTGAGCACTCCAAAACTTCCTGTGTGGGTCTAGCAACTCCCACACATTTGACTGGCCTGTGGTGTGGCTTTCGATAATGAAAGCACGCAAATGACCAAAGGCGGATACATAGCTACATTTGTGCCGTGCCAGCCAACTCCCCAGGCGCACTGAGCCCACAGTGAGCTCGAGGATTTTCAGGAGATTTTCTTTTAAAATGTGCCTGATTTTTCGGTAGATTTTGTAGTGCTTATCCCTCTGAGAGGGGTGCAGAAGACGCAAAAAGGAGGTAAGAGTTTGTGGTGAGGTGGAGTGCGTGGGGATTGCAATATATCCGACTGGGGCGGGGGGCAGATGGTAAGTCGCTTTGAAGTTTAGTTTAGTGGCCGAATCTAGTGCTGTCCCACATCAGACGAACAGCTCTTTCAGTCCAATTTATTTTTCTTTGTTCTGTAGTATTAGTAATTATTGCCTTTTCTTTGTCAAGCTGTATGCGAGATTGACAGGAACTGACCGCAAAGAAACCTAAAGTACCGAGCCTGATATTACTAGACAGCAGTGGAAGATGATAGTTGAGTGCTTTGAAGATTTATATATGGCCCACACGGGCCTGACAGCTCCGTAGACTAATACAGCCTCTGCAAGATCCATGTCTGATCACTAGATTCATAGGATGGCCACTGGGCTGGAGCTCTACGAAGTAGCTCTGGGGCTAGGGATCACTATTTTGTGAACATCCCCGTTATGCCCGTACGTCCACCCCTTTGCTCGACACAGCAGCAGTGAGGATTGTCACCGCTTGGTGGTGGTCTGCCTTCTGTCTTGGCAAGTTACCGGCAAGCCTAGAATGCGACTTCGACAACTAGGCTCCCACTGACCAGGGAGCGGATATCAACATCATCTCAAAGAAGCGCAGGTCGGACGCTCAACTGTTCTCCCTGCTACTGACCCTGACACTTGTGGACGAGGCGGATGATCTACTCAATCAATCAATCATAGACATTTATAGAGCGCTCTACTTACCCGGAGGGTCTCAAGGCGCTAGGGGGGGGGGTGCTGCTACTGCCCGAACAGCCAGGTCTTGAGCTTCTTCCTGAAGGCGAGGTGGTCTTGGGTCAGGCGCAGGTCGGTCGGGAGGGAGTTCCAGGTCTTGGCAGCCAGGTAGGAGAAGGACCTTCCTCCTGTTGTCGTTCTTCGGATGCGGGGGACGGCAGCGAGGGCGTGACTGGCTGATCGGAGGTGTCGTTTGGGAGCGTAGAAGTTGATGCGGTTGTTGAGGTAGCTCGGGCCTTGATCGTGTAGGGCTTTGTGTGCGTGGGTGAGGAGACGGAAGGTGATTCTCTTGTTGACCGGGAGCCAGTGCAGGTCTCTTAGGTGTCCGGAGATGTGGCTGTGTCGTGGGATGTCGAGGATGAGTCTGGCCGAGGCGTTCTGGATCCGTTGGAGTCTCTTCTGGAGCTTGGCGGTGGTTCCGGCGTAGAGGGCGTTGCCGTAGTCCAGTCGGCTGGGCATTTACTGGGCATTTACGCCTGCCCAGGGAGTGGTTTGAGAAAGCAGAGTCTTGTCGCATTGAGGCTGGTGTGTCCCGCTGGCTTCCCTCAGTGAAATCGCTCCTAAGGGACCCCCTTCGGTGCAGGATCTGTGCCACGTCTTCTGAATCCCGACCCTGCTGCTGCTGGGTGAGTCAGAAATGATCGCAGTGCGATCCGGGCTCCGATTGCTGCGGAGGCTATATAACTCTTACAGCTATGCAAACAATGACAAATTAAACTGGCATTGGTGGGTGATTATTGGCTGAGCTACAATCTCATTGAATTGAGAATGGTGAATGGAGCCATAAGAAGCTCACAGAGAGTCCACCTTGAACATTCTGGAAGGAATAGTGTATGAAATCTGGGAAACCTGAAGGAGCTGTGCCACATCCTCCATATCCCGACCCCCCAGACGCTAGGTGAGTCAGAAACCATCGCAACGCGCCCCGAGCTCCGATTGCTATGGAGGTTGAAACCTGAAACCTGTTCATTATCGCTACCTTACTATGTATAAAAACTGTGGAGGGCCGCTGGGCTATTGTTTTGTGCGCGGGGCACTTTAGGCCTGACTGTCATGCAGGAGTTGCCTACTCTGTTTGCCCGGTGTTCCGGTTGGGCTGTCCCGGTCCTGCTGACACGCCAAACGGCCCCAGGCTTTGTCATCCGCAAAGAAGGGCGCCCATTTTGTCTGTCCTTGCTGGGGGCCTTTGGGCAGACATCCACTTTGTCGCATGGCACACATTATTGAAACTTGAGGAAGGGAGTTCCCAGTTCTCTCGGCTCGCCCAGCCATAGCAAATGAAATAGGGCTGCTCCATCCTCTTCACTTGGCGGCCATTTTGGGCGGGCATAGTCAAGGCACCATGAGGAAAAAGATAAAACTGGCCGAACGGAAAGAACAAAACCCAAGAGAGGTAAGCATTCCAGTTTGAAACAGCAGTATCCGCCTAGAGACAGCGAAGGAAGTTGGTGAGGGACACTCCACAGAACAAGCCTGCAAGGGATGGCACTGAGCCTCCTAGGGAGAACTAGGTCGGCAGCCAAAAGATGCGCAATATATACTTTATATGCCATTTTTAAACCCAAAATCTTGCCTATCAATTAAATTGCTCTCTTGTAACAACTGCAATCCCCCCTGCTTTGAAAAATATATAAAAGCACCTCCCACCGTTTTTCAGGCGATCCTCTCAAAAAAGGGACAGAACCTATAGTTCTTCAAATTTGACAAGACAGCTACTAAAAAAACGGGTTAATCCTTCCACCATCTGACTTGGGGACTCTGGACCACTGCCCTTTCCCCACAGCCCGCGGGCTACGCTGCCCCGCAAATCTTGCCTTTTACTCTTAACTACCCCTGATGAAGGTGAACCTGAGGAATCAAATACTCAACTAACCTCTCCTCCCATCGAGTCACATAGAACCGGAAATCTAAGTTGCTAACCATGCGCCCACTAACCCACCACCTTAACTCAGCACTCAGGCATTACGGACCCAACTCTTGGTCCATAATCTACCCAGAAAATCTGTCCTGTAATGTTAAAAAGAACTTCAAACACAGAACCTTAAAACAGCACCCGGAAATACTCATAGTAGACAACTACCACAACTAATGGCAAGACGAAAACTGACTTTGTCTTCTACACCAACCGTCTGACATAGTTGAAAAACACCTTCTATCTGCACTTCCGAGTCACCGAGTATGGCGAAAAAATCTCCATGACCATCTCCCCTACCTTTAATGGGGAACTCAACATTTCCATCTTCAGAACAGGAAACATTCTCATAAAGGCCACTGACCCGCACCTCACCACCTTTGATCGTCACTTCCCGTCACTATTCTCCTCTAACTCAACAGAGCCATCAAACCCATCCTCCTCTATCTCCCCCAGACAAATGTCCCAGAACCGTGCCAGCATCCCTGCCCTTGTCGATCCACTCTACAACTCACGGACCTCCACCCTGACAAATGTCCCAGAACACAGCCAATCACCCTCTACAACGCATGGACATCCACCACCATCCATTACAACCTCACTACCCCCATTATCACACTCTGCCCACAAACACCCACTAATCCCACAGCAAACGCATAGCTAACTAACACCGCAAGGCTGATCTCGAACCAGACAGATTGGACACAAACTGCAGTCTCCCCACTACCGGACCCGCTAGAGCCACTCCCCTCCTGACCTCAGTATACACAACCATACCCTCGCCACCTATCCTCAACTCCAACACTGACCCTACTCCAACTGCCATAAACATCCCCAGGTCCAAAGCCACAGACAATCCCTTGGACACTGACTTCCCTCTCATCATTGGTCACTCTCCTTCCTCTGGCTCAAGACCACATGCCCAACCCTTTCGCCCCTCCAATACCATTGCCAATCCCCCAGACTCTGACCGCCTCCAGAACATTGCTCACTCTCCTCCCTTTGACCCAAGTCCCACAACACCTCATCCTTACCTATAGACTGGACACATCAATGACCCTACTCATCACGCTCAATCTATCCCCACGCCTACCTCTAATGATACAGTTCAATCCCAGAACCCAGTACTCTCTCCTTCTACAGATCCTAGTCATATGCCGCCCCAGACGAAGACTAATAACTCTTTAAACTCACTTACCCAACAACTGACCAGAATGGAGCGATAAATCGACGCCCTAGCTACAGACATCCTACATCTTCAACTAGATCGGCCCAACCTGTTCAAGCCACCTTGCACACACTCTCCGGGTAGTTACACATACTCTCCCCCACACAGCCTTTTCCATGCCCCCACCTGACCTGCCATGGCCCTCCATTCCTTTGGGGAGACAGGCTCATCGACCTAAACAAGCTCTCCACACCCTTTCAATATTAGAATAGGAGGAGATCAACGACTTTCAACCTGCAACACACCAGAATACAGCTCCCGTCGCAATCCCAGTCATTGTTGGCACAAATAGAACCCCTAGAACAGTCCACTCGCCCAGACCCCTGGTGCAATAAACTTCCATCCCTACAGCACACCCCACATTAAAACATCCTGCCCTCTATCTTGCATGCTCTTCAACTGCAGATCGGCGGTACAACACACCACAGACATTGCTGAAGTTATACTCAGGGAAGAAATCGACACAGCATTTCTCACAGAATTCTGGCTCAACAACCACTCTAACCCCATGCTAGACCTACTCTCCCCTCCAGGTTACAACGTCATTAAACAGGACAGACTGCTCAAAACAGGTGCAAGGCTTGCGATCGTCCACAAAGAAGGTATTCAGATTACTACATTAAAACCTGTGGAATACTTGACTCTAGAGTATCTCAGTGTCGAACTTGCAGTCAAAGGCACCATGCCCATCAAATTTCATACCATCTACCATCCCCCTCTGGATGCGATCATCACCAAAAATGAACTGGTCTCTCTGAAATCAATCTCGCCCATTGACTGGTCGGACCACCACCTCATTTTGTTTAATATCAACTAACCTGTCAGATACCAACCAACAAGATCCAACAATCCCAAGCACTGGATCAGGAACATCAATGAAGTCCCTATCTCCGAACTTGAATCCAAGATTCATGCCCACCTTCAGTCCCAGCCTCAGCCTACCACTATGTCAGTTGATGACCTCACAGCTCACTTTAACTCAACAATGATGGAGGTGTTAGATCAAGTAGCGCCACTCAAACTTAAACAATTTAGATCCATCAAATCTAATTCTTGGTTCAATGTGGATCTCAATACCGAAAGACGACAACTCAGACTTACTGAAAAGACTTGGACACAAAATCCATCAACAAGGCACCTAGCGCTACTTTGGTCTGCTCGGTCGGAATATAAAAAACACATCTTTAGAGAAAAGGACTCATTCTTCCGCAGCCAACTAGACCAGGCTAAGAATAGACCTAGAGAACTCTTCAATATTGCCAAAAGGCAAACGTACCGTGCATGCCCTCACAAAATTAAAGCAACCAAGCATCGATGGGAAGAAATTGCCAGCTTCATCACAGATAGGGTCAGAAAAATTGAGCAATCATTCATCCAAACCTCCAACACATCTTCAAACGTAACCTGCCCAACAACACCCGCCCTCGACCAAGTAGATCTTAATCACACAAAGGACAACCAAGTCTGCTGCTAACTGAAAAATTATGCGAATTGGTTGGACTTCAAACTTGTGTCGGGGAATGAGGTCTTCAATATAATTGCGAGCTTAAAGCCTACCTCCCACACTATGGACCCTCTCCCAGCCACCATAGTACATAAACTCAACCACATCATTACCCCTTTCTGGACTAAAATCATCAACTCCTCTCTCACTTCAGGCTGTGTCCCTGACTCCCTTCAATTCGGACAAATCACACCTATACTCAAAAAACCAGGAGCCGACCCTAATGATCTCAACAACCTCAGACCTATCTCCAACCTCCCGTTCCTAACCAAAACCTTGGAGAAGTACATTCTCCAACAACTTAACAAACATATGGATGATATTAACCTCATCGACACCTTTCAATAGGGATTCAGGAAAGGGTGTAGCAAATGATATCCACAGAGCCTTAGACGAAGGGAAAGCCCGCCTTCTCAACCTTATTGATCTATCTGTGGCTTTCAACACAATTTATCACCCAGCTTTACTTGAGACTTTGAAGGACTGCTCTGGCATTAATAGCATTGTACTAAAATGGTTTGCTTCCTACCTTCAGCACCGTCGCAACAAATTAAAATCAACTCCTGTCTCTCTAAGCCAACACGGGTCACACTTGGGGTCCCTCAAGGCTCAATCCTCTCCCCTGCCCTCTTCAATCTCTTCATGGATCCCCTTGCAATAATTCTGAAACAAGCGGGAGTCAAATATCACCTATATGCAGACGACACTTGAGGTAACGGGTTTTTAGGAACCCGTTTGGTGCCAGGGGATAACACCCGAAGACCTCTGAGTTCTCCCTGTTCCGGACCACAGAAACACGGAGTCTTCTAGTCGAGTCAGAGATCAAGTTTTATTGGCAGCTACCAAGTAACAGGTGTCCTAGAAGCACGACAAGCACGGGTCATGTGTTCTCAGGAGACTGTTTGTTTTTACAGAACCAGCCTTCTCCTTATATACAGAAATAATAGCTGCAAGCAAGAATTCTTGAGTTTATGATATGGCTATACACATATTTCTACAATAATACAAAAGAGCGAAGTCATGTAGGCAAGCCCGTATTTTAGATGTCCAATTCGTGATAGATTACCTAGCCAGGCCCGGAACTCCCATCAGATATCGGTGAAGCCCCAATAAAAGAAGGCACCTCCTAGTCATAAAACTGGCCATAAACAGGGAGCGTGGACAGGTGTGTATGTGTGTAGAAAACATGATCTGTACGCGGTGAATGGTTTGTGGTATGTTGTGCATTGATGCTATCGTGTTTGGCCACTGGGCGAGGAGCTGCCCAAACAGGTTTGGCTGGAGGCAAGGGAGTCAGTTGGGACAGGTCAGGGGGAAGTCAGGGAAGGTGGACGTGTCCTTTTAGATCAAGCTCGACCTTTAATTGACTTATCATGAGGGCAAGACACAAGATGGATACCGTTTACAAAATGGAGTCTGAGGGGTCGGGACGGAAACTACGATTCAGGGGTGTTAGCATACCTCGATCATGACGCAAATGCATAGGAATGATGTCCTAATCATTATCGGTTCGTCGACACCAAATTCGTCATGGTACGTTGATGTTTCGGGACACGGGTATCGGACCTCGATACCGGGACAACAGTAGGGTCCAGAATTTCAGAACCACAGCCCCTCCTTTTGCCCTCATATAAGGCAATAATTCATGTTAATCCGAGTCTAAGTCTGTATGAAGGAATTCGTGGAGATGCTGCTGTAGCATCATTCTGTTGCTCAGTTCGTCCCTTGACACAGGCTTCCGTACACATGAGGTAGCACAAAGGCCACATAGTGCAGGAGCGCACTGTACACACAGACAGAACATAAACAGAAGTGCTAAGATCATCCCAATGAAGATCAGTGTTTTCCATCCCCAGGTAGCGATCAGTTCCCAGAACCACCCTAGTAAGGACCAGTCCCCTTTTTCTACGTGAAGGGAATCAGATATCTCGTGTGGCTTAGAGATGGCCTGGTACACTGTCGGTGCGTTATCAGGGATGAAAATGCAACAACTGGATTGGATCACTCTACACACACCACCACGATCGGCGAGTATGATATGTAGGGCAACTCGGTTCTGAAGGGTCATAAGTCGATCCGACTGAAGTTCGGTCGTCAAATTGCCAAGGGCTCCGGCCGTTGTAATCACGGCGGATTCAACTATCCTCGATAACTGGCGAATATTCCTGCTGTTCACCATAGGCCCCCAAAATGGCAGAAAACCCTTTGCGAAGTCAGCGAATTCCTGACCCGCGGTGTCGTCTTTACTCACGACACCTCTAGCTGTCCTTGTCCGATGGTAATCTGCTCTGGCCGTGTAGGTGGGAGGCAGCAGAAATGAGATAAAACATGTACCTGAGAAGTCAGGGGGCAACCAGGTGTAGGCTTGGTCATGGCAGACGAAATACGTGCCTTTGGCTGCTAATAGTATAGGGGAAGTTCGGGAAGCGAACACATATGTTTCCGTGCATATACTCTTTCCTAATTGTGCTTTGGGATCCCTGCCGATACCTTGTAAACATAAGTGACCTCGGTTGGGTACTATCCAAACTGGGCGGGATTTCTTTGCTGTCTGGCTCTTACTCAGGTAAACCCCATATTTAGTTACGTTCCAACGAGTGTACGGAGTGAGTTCATCTTTGGGAATCGTAAGATAGGTGTCGAACTCTCTACTCATATTTCTTATCCCTGCTACTAGTGCCTTGTTACTGGAATCACTCTCAGTAGAACGGGTCGGGTATGGTTCTAGGGCGAATAGGAACATGGTCTGGAAAGCCCACAGAGAACCATAATAACTGAATGGCAGGATGAAGTATGGGATAATAAGTAATCAGTAGAGTAGGGAGGAGGAATAAGTATCCACTTGCTTCCCCTGGGTAAGTATGAAGGTTATCAGATGTGAAGTGGACACTTGTAACAAATCTCAACTTTAGGATAGATTTATGGTATTCTCAAAAACACAATGTTTTTGTTGGAATAGCGGTGTATATCTTTCATCCGCCCCTACATTGTAGTTGTGGCAGTTATCATTGAATACCATAAGACGTGCTAGGTGCCTGCCTCATCCAGAGGCTCCTCTGGTTTCGATTTGCAGTGTCCAGAGATCAAAAAAATTGAGGTGCAAAAGAAAATTTAATGGGACCCCAAAAGAAAAAAGAAAAATAAAAAATAAATTTAAAATTAGGTCTACACCCAAAGTTTTATTGATGGTGTGGATCTAAAGAATAAAATGTTTGGATACTTATACTAGATCAAGTGACTGGATCTAGAAGTATGACTTCAAAAAGTGGTGTCGACATGTTTCAGCCCCCTATGGCTCAACGGAGTCTGCAGGGCTTTCGTCAGGACTATACAAACATACATACATAGAGTGGTTACTTACACAATTTGTGCAGTTTTCTAGATGGCTATCTGGTAAATTTTTTCAGTGGCCATTCCTGCTCTTTTAATCTAAAAGAGAAATGGTGAAAATCAGTACATGTAATGTTATTTGTTAGTACTTGTTGAGGCACCTGAGTACGTATTAGTCTCTATTAAGGTATATTAAATTATAGAATATTTCTGTTGTGGAGTTAAAAAAGGAACAATGTGTGGCAAACACGTGGAGAGGAGCGACTACATTACTGAGTAGGGAAAAACTATTGGCGTATCACAACAGTTGTACAACGGTGACGCCCAAGGTAGGTAGTGTAATGATTTCAAAGAAGACATATGGTCCTGTTGTAAATTAGCGGACCATAAGAAAACTGCCAGTATATCGTTATGGCAATATAAGTGTACTGTTAAGGAGGGTGACAAGGTGTTGCTGGTCATGAAATGGTACATTGTTACCTGGTCTCGGAAGTGCGGTGGTGATACAGAGACACTTGGAATATAAAACACTCGATTGAGCTAAATGGTATAGCGGGAAAAATAGCTGCCGATTATTGGCTTCTATGTGAAGTAACTTGAGTTTGGTGCGGGTGCTCCGGTTGACTCAGACCGCTATAAATCATGTGGCGATCGAACGAGACATATTACACACAATCCCCTCTAGATAGAAGGACTGCGGGGCTTACAAAGAAAATAAACACTGTAATGTCACTAGCCTGGTGCGCGAGCGCTCTTACCTATAGTTATATAAGAAGAGGCTTCGTCAGGGGTACAAGCTGTATTGTAGCCACAAAGCTGTGGAAAGTAAAAAACGGGTTAGTTTGAGGTTTACCTTACCGCTGGTTTACACTGAGAATCAGTGTGGGATAACGCTCGACTGCCGCCATTACCCGCATGGGAGGAAACTTCCACTTCTTGTGCTGACTCTGCCCCTGGACGTCGGGTCAGCGTCAATGACACGTATTTGTAGTAAAACACGTGATGGTTGAAAGTTGAATGGAAATCTTTATCAACAACTTTAGGGCTATGATGGAAGGCTTCGGTATAAACAACAGGGGAGTGCCGGGATTTACATTAGTGACCCGTGTTAATTAAACAACTTGGAGGCTGTAACAATTACACTCTGATGTAAACAGATAATGGATGAAATAGTGGATAAAAATAGATATCCAAATGATCGAGTGTATAGGAGTGTATGTTGAACCCCCTCTAAGAGATGGCCCAAGGTGGATAATAACGATGAGCTACTCTATGCTGGTATTGGTATGCAAAAAGTAGAAAGTAGATCTAATGCAGTTCTGCTGGTTCGCTTATTAGATTTTAATGTGTGGCGAACTGGTGCCAGGGTATATTATCGTTTAATCCCCAGACATGAGTGCTCAAGCGATTTACCCACCTCTGCTCTTTCTCATAAACTTTTTTCTCAGCGTTGTGTGTTTTATCTGTGAGCATTTCAATGACAGTCCAGCGTATGTCCTCACTGGTGTGTCCTGCTTCAATGAAATGTGCACAAAGTTTGGTGGTGGTTTTTTTGAGCCTGATGTTGCTCCTGTGTTCGCCAATACGGATTTTGATTTTGCGACATGTCATCCCAATGTAGATCTTATCACAGGGACAGTTAGCCATATAAACTACATGGGTAGAGTTGCAGTTCGTATGTTGTCTCTGGGTCCATATGAGAGTCTCTGAAAGTTTTAGCTGTTTTGAAGAAGTTGTGTATTTACAGGCCACACAATTTCCACAGGGATAGTGTCCTGTAACCGGAGCCATCGTGATGTCTCTTGTTAAATTCACTTGTTGTTTTTTCTTCGGTCGTGTATGTACCAAAGTGTCACGCAGGTTTTTTGTTCTTTTGTTGGCAAAACGGGGTTTAGGCCATTCAAATTTACCAGTCATCAGGATTTTCCAGTTTTTGTTTACCAATTTTTGCATTTCATACGTGGCTGGACAGAAAGTAGTTACACAAGTGACCAGATCTGCCGGGGGTTCTTTTGAGTGAATCTGCAGGAGACACGCTCTAGGTTGGTTGTTGGCGCGTTTCATACATCTGCGAATAGTTGTCTGGGTATAGTCACGTTCTTTGAGTTTCTGGCTGAGTACTAGAGCCTGCTCCTTGTAGTCCTCTTTTTTGGAACAGTTTCGTTTGATTCTGAGGAACTGACTATATGGGAGATTGTCTTTTAGTGGTTTGGGATGAAAACTTTTATAGGAAAGTAAACTGTTTTTTGCAGTCGGTTTGGTGTAAGTTTTGGTCTGTAGGGTGTTGTTCTCAACAAAAATGGTTAAATCCAAGAAGTCAATCATAGAATCATTAGCTGTGTAAGGGAATTTTAACCAGGGGTCACGTTCATTTAACCAGTTGATGAAGAGTTTGAGGTCATTTTTGATGTCCCATATGAGGAGAATATCATCTATGTATCTCTTCCAGTATAATATACTGGAAGAGTACGGGTTAGAATCATTGAGTACATGCTGGTCTTCAAACTGACTCACATACAATCCCGCCTAATAAGCGAACCAGCAGAACTGCATTAGATCTACTTTCTACTTTTTGCATACCAATACCAGCATAGAGTAGCTCATCGTTATTATCCACCTTGGGCCATCTCTTAGAGGGGGTTCAACATACACTCCTATACACTCGATCATTTGGATATCTATTTTTATCCACTATTTCATCCATTATCTGTTTACATCCGAGTGTAATTGTTACAGCCTCCAAGTTGTTTAATTAACACGGGTCACTAATGTAAATCCCGGCACTCCCCTGTTGTTTATACCGAAGCCTTCCATCATAGCCCTAAAGTTGTTGATAAAGTTTTCCATTCAACTTTCAACCATCACGTGTTTTACTACAAATACGTGTCATTGACGCTGACCCGACGTCCAGGGGCAGAGTCAGCACAAGAAGTGGAAGTTTCCTCCCATGCGGGTAATGGCGGCAGTCGAGCGTTATCCCACACTGATTCTCAGTGTAAACCAGCGGTAAGGTAAACCTCAAACTAACCCGTTTTTTACTTTCCACAGCTTTGTGGCTACAATACAGCTTGTACCCCTGACAAAGCCTCTTCTTATATAACTATAGGTAAGAGCTCTCGCGCACCAGGCTAGTGACATTACAGTGTTTATTTTCTTTATAAGCCCCGCAGTCCTTCTATCTAGAGGGGATTGTGTGTAATATGTCTCGTTCGATCGCCACATGATTTATAGCGGTCTGAGTCAACCGGAGCACCCGCACCAAACTCAAGTTACTTCACATAGAAGCCAATAATCGGCAGCTATTTTTCCCGCTATACCATTTAGCTCAATCGAGTGTTTTATATTCCAAGTGTCTCTGTATCATCACCGCACTTCCGAGACCAGGTAACAATGTACCATTTCATGACCAGCAACACCTTGTCACCCTCCTTAACAGTACACTTATATTGCCATAACGATATACTGGCAGTTTTCTTATGGTCCGCTAATTTACAACAGGACCATCTGTCTTCTTTGAAATCATTACACTACCTACCTTGGGCGTCACCGTTGTACAACTGTTGTGATACGCCAATAGTTTTTCCCTACTCAGTAATGTAGTCGCTCCTCTCCACGTGTTTGCCACACATTGTTCCTTTTTTAACTCCACAACAGAAATATTCTATAATTTAATATACCTTAATAGAGACTAATACGTACTCAGGTGCCTCAACAAGTACTAACAAATAACATTACATGTACTGATTTTCACCATTTCTCTTTTAGATTAAAAGAGCTGGAATGGCCACTGAAAAAATTTACCAGATAGCCATCTAGAAAACTGCACAAATTGTGTAAGTAACCACTCTATGTATGTATGTTTGTATAGTCCTGACGAAAGCCCTGCAGACTCCGTTGAGCCATAGGGGGCTGAAACATGTCGACACCACTTTTTGAAGTCATACTTCTAGATCCAGTCACTTGATCTAGTATAAGTATCCAAACATTTTATTCTTTAGATCCACACCATCAATAAAACTTTGGGTGTAGACCTAATTTTAAATTTATTTTTTATTTTTCTTTTTTCTTTTGGGGTCCCATTAAATTTTCTTTTGCACCTCAATTTTTTTGATCTCTGGACACTGCAAATCGAAACCAGAGGAGCCTCTGGATGAGGCAGGCACCTAGCACGTCTTATGGTATTCAATGATAACTGCCACAACTACAATGTAGGGGCGGATGAAAGATATACACCGCTATTCCAACAAAAACATTGTGTTTTTGAAGTATGGGATACCCTTATCCGTCGTGTGCGGCATGAGTCCGCATACCCAACAGTTCGATGTGTTCATTATGGACTGGTGTTGGTGTAGAAGTTGAATGAATGAGTTATTTACAAATTCGAGTCTTCTGGCAGACTCGTGTTCAGGTAGAGGGTGAAAGTAGTGTGGAGAGATAGTAGGAGGAGTTGGTGGCCGGGTGTCATTTGAAAAAGTAACTCGGAATACGAATAGAGTATAACCAGTCAAAAACATCGTTATGCTACACAACATTAAAATACATGTTATCAAAAACCTTCTTTTGGCCAGTACAGTGCATAATTGTCTTTCAAAGTTCGTGAGTCTGGTAGGTCTCTTTACCCTAGGAAACTCCATCCTCTAGTTGCTGCCCGCGGTGGTAGGTTGGTTCTGCCAGGGAGTGCGCTCTGTTCAGTCCGGGGTAACTCCCTTGGACCAACCAGAACCGTTGACCTAAACGTCCCCAGTTGCACTCCCCAGACTTCAACCGCGACCCTAGCAGCAGAACCGGATGGCGGTTCGAAAATCAAAAATGAGCAAGTTTCCTGAGAGTGAGAGAGCTGAAAAAAATCAAAAATAGTTCTTGGGGGAAGGGAAATCACATTGGTTTGCTTTTTATTTGTCTCTTTGTCTTGACCTTAGATTATATTGTTGTTTCCCAGGTACGGTGTGGTCTTCAAACAATGTCTC
This sequence comes from Lissotriton helveticus, assembly GCF_964261635.1. Classification (NCBI taxonomy): domain Eukaryota; kingdom Metazoa; phylum Chordata; class Amphibia; order Caudata; family Salamandridae; genus Lissotriton; species Lissotriton helveticus. The sequence continues at coordinate 487,728,088 of NC_136067.1, read as the reverse complement.
AGGTTCGGTAGTGTCCAACTGCATAGACGGTGGCACAAGTCCTTGTAAAATATGATCACTCTCCTTTTCGGTACCAGTTTCTTTGAAACGTGCATCGCTGAAAGGGATGAAGCGAGGTATGGATTCTGTCTCGGAGTCGGCAATTCCTTCGTTGACCCACCGGTCGTATAGAAGGGGCAGAGGGACCCGTTTACAATGGGTCCCGTGCACCCAGTTCTTTTTGCCTTCCACCCGAACAGCTGATCTCGTGGAAAGAAGTACCAGGTATGGTCCGGTCCACCTCGGCTGTCCGTTGTTTGTGCGCTGGAAATTCCGCACCAAGAACCATGTGCCGGGTGCGATGGAGTGACCTGGATCGTCAGAGGCTGGCGGAGAGGAACTGTGAACCTGTTGGTGTAAAACACGCAATTTAGTTGTTAATTCGCACAAATAGTCAAGCAGTACGGGGTGCTCTATTTCGCTGAGTTTCTTTGGCCTTGGCACGCCCCAGACGTTGGCTGGGTGGCCAAACGGTGGCTGGGTGGCCAAACACTATCTCATGGGGGCTAAGTCCTAACCTGGAATGGATTGTCATTCTGGTTGACAAGAGTGCTAGGGGCAAGGCGTCAGGCCATTTAAGACCTGTACAGGCTTGGATCTTGGCTAATTTGAGCTTTAAAGTGCCATTGTAGCACTCTACTAATCCAGCTGATTGGGGGTGATTCGCCGAGTGGAACTTTTGTTGTATGCCTAAACACTCACACACTCTCTTCATCACGCGTCCTACGAATTCACTTCCATTATCACTCCAGACGATTCTAGGCATGCCGAATCTCGGGAAGAACTCTTTGACAAGGGCTTTGGCAGTTGACAAGGCAGTATTGTGCTTCCACCCACCTGGAGAAAGCGCAAACAACAATGAGCACATACTTCAGATTGTTGCATCTCTCCATGTGAATGAAATCGAGCTGCAAAACCTCAAACAGATACGTTGGAGGCGCAAAATGACCAGCTGGAGTTGGGGTTCCCCTACCGGGATTGTACTTCAAACACACCATACAGTTTCTGACCACATTCTCTGCATATTTCGGGATATTGCTATTTTGCCATACTGGGGCCAATACTTTACAGATTCCTTTCGAACTGATGTGCGCAAATCCATGAGCCATTGTTACTACTGCAAGTACATAGGCGTTAGGTAATAGCCATCGCTGGTGTTCTGACAATTTGACCCAACAACCATTCGCATCTAACCTACCCTTACTTTCTCTCCATTCATTCACCTCTTTCTCAGTTGCCTCGGCTTGTATAGATTTCACGCTTTCGATGGTGTCCTCACACATTCCCACATCAGTAATCCATCTAGCGGGACCTACAACATACATCCGACTCATTGTGTTCCTTGCAGTCTCTTTCGCAACCTCGTCTGCAAATGCATTCCCGCGGCCAACATCATCCTGAATCTTTTTGTGTGCACTGCATTTTACAATGGCAACTTGTAGTGGCAAGGTCAGTGACTCGAGGAGTTCATTAACTAACTGACCATGTTGTATCTTTGCTCCATGTGACATAAGAAACCCACGTTCACGCCACAATCTCCCAAAACTGTGAGCCACACCAAAGGCGTATTGGCTGTCAGTGTACACATTCACTCGCTTTCCTTTCGCCAACACACATGCTCTGGTAAGCGCAATTAGCTCTGCAGCTTGTGCAGAATTATGGGAAATGCGCGCGGTCTCTATAATGGTGTGTAATGTCGTTACGGCATATGCTGCAGTCGTATCACCATTCGGCAGCTTGAAACATGAACCATCAACCCATAAAGTATCGTTGCATTCAGGAAGGGGAGTGTCCTGTAAGTCTACTCTCCCTTTTGTCTCTTCTTCTGTCCTAAAACAGCAGTCATGGTTATCAAACTTGTCTGTTTCTGTCGGAATGGGTAATAACGTTGCGGGATTCAGTGCATCGCACCTCTTTATGTGGATGTGGCTTGCTAGCAGTGTAAGTTCGTAACTGGATAGTCGAGCGCTAGTAAGGTGTTGTCTCTTCGTCCTGTTTAGTAAAATGTCTACTGCATGCGGAACCATAACGATCAGAGTATTGTTCATGACTAATCCAGCGGATTGTCGGATGCAGACAGCTGCTGCGGCGGTAGCCCTCAGACAACTTGGTAGGGCTTTAGCCACAGGGTCTAGAGTTGCCGAAAAATACGCGCATGGGCGCTGTCTGTCCCCAAAATGTTGTGTTAAAACTGATAATGCACAACCTTCCTTCTCATGGACATATAATGTAAAAGGCTTACTGTAGTTGGGGTTTCCCAACACAGGAGCCGAACATAATGCATCACGCAACTCGTGGAAACTCGTCTGGCAATCTTCAGACCAAGGCATAGGATTTGGCGTGTCTTTGCAGAGTAGTGCCAGCAAGGGTTTAGCTAGTAGTGAGAAATTCGGTATCCATTGTCTACAGTACGATGTAATGCCCAAGAAGGCTCGAACCTCTCTCTGTGTCCTTGGGGCACTCAGTTCTGCAATTGCCTGTATTCTTTCTGGTGTCAGTCTCCTTCCCTCCTTCGACAAGATGTGACCTAAGTAGGTTACTTCTTGTCGGCAAAATTGTAGTTTGGAAAGAGAGACTTTGAGCTTCATGTTACATAAGTGATGCAATAATGACAGCGTAGCTCGTTTGCAAATTTCTTCAGTGTCTGCAGCGATCAGCAGATCGTCTACGTACTGAATCAGAGTTGAACCATTCGGTAGAATAATCGTGTCTAGTTGTGTTTTCAGGGCCTGACTGAATATTGATGTGCTTTCGCAGTAGCCTTGAGGAGCGCACTTGAAGCGGAAGCTTCGTCCTCCTAAATGGAATCCAAAAATATCTCTACTCTCCTCGGCAATCGGGATGCTGAAGAAAGCGTTCTTCAGGTCGATCACCGAGAACCAATTTGCTGAAGCTGGAACCATCGTCAATAAAGCAGTAATGTCGGGGACAACTGGAAACTGTGGGATAACTATCTTGTTCACTTCTCTGAGGTCGATCACGAACCTGTACACAGGCGGTTGTAAAGGATCAGTACGCTTTAAGACGGGCAGAACTGGACTGTTACAAACATTTCCTGTTGTTTCTTCGATGACGTCTTTATCAATCAGGTCATAAACAATCGTCAATAATGCCTTTTCACATTCGCTAGATATTTTGTATTGGGGAATACGTGGCAACCTAACGTTGGCTTTCAATGTTATGACATACGGTGCTATCTCCAAACGACCTACATCATTAGAGCCATTAGCCCAAAGTATATCAGGAAGTGATGACAATTCAGTCGGAATATTGTCCTTTGACAAATACATTGGAGAAATGACTTTCTTACCTAAAGTAAGTTGTACTCCCAAGGGGGAACAGTACAAAGTCGCATATAACCTTTTTAGCAAATCCAAACCTAACAAATTTTCACCGCAACCTGTTGTAAGAATGAGGGGTGCTTCTAATTCACACGGGCCAATAGAAAGAGATATAGGACTGGAGATCGGGTTTCTAACAGGGGCGCCAGAGAAACCTACTGAAACATTCATTTCGCCAGACAAAGGTGCGCCAGGAAGTTTCGAGTGCATGATAGAACTTTTTGTAGCACCAGTATCCAGCAGAAATGGCTCTGACACTCCTGAGGTAATTACCTTGACATAAGGTCCATTCTGATCTACTGGAACTGAAACAACTCCCTCTCTTTGTCCATGGCTGTCCTAGCAATCGTTACCCTCATTTTCGTGTTCGGTGTAATAGTCGTCAGCATAGTACTGAGCTGACCTGGACGACGCATTATTCTGTTGGTCAAAGCTGTTCATCGAATTCTGTGGCGGAAAATAAGTTGTATTCTGGGTGAAATTTCCACGGCCCCTACCTCTAGGGGCATGTTGAACACCTTTTCCCCTTACACCTGAAGCACCACTCAAACGTCGCGCAAAAGCCGGACAATTACCTTTAAAGTGACCCTCTTCTTTGCAATACGCACATTGATTCGGGCCATAAGCAATACGCTGATGGGAAAACTCGTTTCCTTGCGCGTTTCTCGAATACTGCTGTTGTTGTTGGTAATTGGGCTGACTAGTCGTACGAGGCGGATAGGCTTGCTGGAGCAGAACTTTAGTTTTTAAATCTTTTGTCTTTTTGTCGACTTTATCTAGCTCGTCTTTGCACCTATTTTCGTAGTACTAGGCTGTAGCTAAAATTTGCGCTGACGTAGAGACAGGCCAAGCACTCTCTGAATCTTTCAGTTTATTACACAGTTCAGGGATTAAATTATGTACGAATTTGTCTACAAACAATCTTTGACCACCCTCGGTAGCTATATCCTGACCACTATGATCGATGAAAGTCTCCTCAAATCTTGTGAAAAAGTCAGACACATTCTCATCTTTCTTCTGCTTGCACGCAGATAGCTTGTCCCAGTTTACGCGTACTTCAGGCATTATCGTTTTCATGTACGCGATAATTCTACCGGGAAGTTCAGCTATTAACGGCTCAGGTTTAGAACCACCAATTTGTCTAGCATCTATAGCGGCAATGTTCGCCCATGAGTCACCTAGTTCTTGGTCATGGTTCGTATGACGTATTTTGCTCCATAGAGGATGTGGAACAACGTTCCCAAACAACATGTCGATATCCGCTAAATTCATTATACATGAGCTTGCAGTTTGTGATAACTCCTTATAATACCCAGTCGGGTTTTTACGAGGATCAGGCAGTGTCTGCTTGAGTGCTAAGACATCGTATCTTTTCCAGGGGACATGTACCCATACACGCTGGAAATGAGGCAGAATTGGTGGATTCGCATTCGCATCACCTTCCCTCCAAACCGGAGGAACTTCTCTCATGGGGTGCTGTCTCGCTCTTTTCCCGTCTGGTGCATCGTCTTCGTGACATGATCTAGAGACGTTTCCCTTACTCCTATAAGAGAGCAATAACTCTATCGCTTTCTCAACATCTGCACCTATAATCATACCTTCATAGAACTTGAAGCGTGTACGCCATAGTTCGTTCATTGTGTATTTGGGATTTGTCTTCACATCTTCGCCCAGATATGCACACATTTCTTCGAATACGTATCTCTGAGTGGGTGCATTCCATTGACGGAAAACTTCCATAACAGACTGAACATCATATCTAACAGTATCCGTAATCCATTTACGGGCTAGTTCATTCAGCACTTTTCTTTCCTCGTAATCAGGCAGTTGACTACGGGACTGTCTATGTTCTGTTTTAGGGGTCGTTTTAGGCGACCCGAAGAAAGGTGAAAGCAGACCAGTGACGGTACCTGTCACTCTTTGTCTAATAGAAGGAGAACCTTGCGGAGGAGCAAGTGCATCGGAAAAAACAGGCTGAGGCAGAGAAGAAGTAGAGGCAATAGCAGAGGAAGTTGAAGTAGGAGCAGACGTAGTATCATAGACAATCGCTGGAGCTGTAGGCAAAGTCGTAGAAGTAGATGGAGTAGGTAGCAAAGATGGCGGCCCTTGAGAAGGCTGCGCCGGAGAAGTAGAAACCAGCTGAAGAGGAGCTGGCGTTCGTGCAAGAGCTGAGTTACGTGCGCCGGGGCACGGTATAGTAAAATGCTTTGGCGTTGTAGTAGCGTCTAACGCATACGGTGGAGGTGAGCTTAATAAGTGGGACATTAATGGATCTTTCTCGGATCTCTCCTCTTGACCTTGTCCCTTATTTGGTAACATCGGGTAGCATTTATCTACTGCTAGTTTCTTGCTCCTAAGTATTTGTTCGTTTTCTTGCTCTTCCTCGTTATCCCTGTATGCAACGGCAGCTTGCACCATTGACATACCTCTTTTATTCTTTTTTGCTAATTTTATTTCTTTCTGTTTGGCTTCTTTGCGCCATAAGCGGAAAGAGTCAAACATCGCCGGCCGGGCTTTTCTCTTAAATAATTTGACCTCTAGGTTATCTAATATTTCTGAGTCGAAACTACCATATTGGGGCCATTTTAAAACACCATCCTTGCGGGTGTATTTTATCCACACTTCATTATATGTGATAGGACCTACGCCGTGCTTTACATAGAGCTCATATGTTGGAGTTCCAATCGGAGGAACCGGACAGGAATCCTCTAATCGGGAGTCCTTACTATAACCAAGACAAAACAAGTTTCCAAGTCTGCTAAAACCAGGCATCTTTGCTCACTAGTCTAGCTTCAAACTTCAAAGGATTATCTGTTACGATATTTCTCGTGAATACACAAGTCCTTCGGCTTTGGGGCTTGCAAGTACCAAATCAAAGCGTATCTCAAGGATACCAAAAACTAAGGACAAACTAAGGACTGGGAGACGCTCCACTTATACTTAACTGAAGTATTTGAAGATCGGTGACGTCGCTAGAAGACTCGTCTATCGTTTCGCTCTACCAAGGATCACTGGGTCCAAAACAAGGCGATAGTCAGGGCAGCAGTCCTTCGTAGCCGTCGGGACGCGGGGAACCTCGCAGCAAAGACCTTCGGAACCACGTCGACATACAGGGTGTCATGTATTCCTATAGGTTCTGAATCGATCCCCCTATTCCTGACCCTATTCTGGTTAAACTAACTATCAAGTTAACTAACAGTCAGCCCATGAGGCAAGAAAAGCCCCCATGATGCAGATACCGTTATCTGACGCAGTCACACTACGGCACAGGAACGTGTTATCTGATTAGGTCATAACGCTTGAGATCTAATTAGACAAGCGACATTCCTCCAGCCCCTGATAAGGCATACGACGTTCTCATAACAAATCAAACCTATGACAACCTGGAAAATCCGTGCGGCCATTGTTTTGATTTCACAGAGAACTTCAGTAAAAGAATGTGCTAACGAGCAAGTCGTATGACATCTTTATTGACGCATCTATGTCCATCCTTACGTCAATCTCGGCACCTTTAAGGTATAAATATTGCCGATCTTGCCCTATGCAAACACACGCGTGGTGACGAGACGGAGCAGCCATACTTGCCGAAGCCCAGAAGCAGAGCAGACCCCGCTGGCAGCAGCCCCGCCTTCCTGACGCGCTGAGAGACGCGCTGCTATCTCCTACCGAGAGACCCAGCACCGGCGCTTTCGGGCAGCCCTCGCAGGCAGCCTGGAATATCGAGACCAGAGAAAGAGATACCATTCCTCATTCATCCTAACTTCCAGGTACAGAACTGAATAACCCCTCACAGAGAATTCTTTAGTTATTCACTTGGCAAAAACAAACTTAACTTAAACTGTAACTTTCTATTCCCGCCCACGCATTAGACTTAGGTCAGGTACACGGGGTAGGCGTATTTAGAAACACCAGTTGAGTACGTTTAGTCAAATGTATATGTGTATGTAAATATATTTTAATCATTTTAAACATCATATGGCTCAGAAACCATATCAATGTTTTTACAGTATTATTTTATACTATTGCTTTTAATGTATGCACTTTACTTAACTATAAGTATTGCAATAATATCGATCCATTTCTCTTGTACGAGAAAAGAGACTGATCAATAAATAACACCTTTTTATTGAACACGCCCGTCTCTTCCTTTTCTCTACAATCTGATGAGACTAAGAATGCACGTACTGACTGAGTAAAATAATTGCCTTGTGCTCACACGACTCTGGAGATACACTCTTGATTAGGGGAGAGCAAAGTTGTCATGTTCTATGGTTGTCAGAAACTAAATCCCTTCTTGTCTAATCAGGGGAGTTAATTCTTTCCTGAACATTCGAGAAAGTTTCTAGCGAACTCTGAGCTACGCTGGCAAACCCAAAACTTTAAGTCTAGTATCGACAGTAGTAGACCTAGTTAACGTCTGGCCTAGGCCTTTACTGCTGTAGGTATTATTCCAATGCGCAGAGCCTATTGGGAAGATAGGAACTACACTACATGGCGCCCAACACGTTTGGAAAGGGCGATAAAACTAACGTAAGACATTTAGAGTAACTCAGTCGTGCTTTCTCACTCAGACCCCTTTTCCCAAATACTCCAAAGACGTCTGGAGTGGGTGAAAGGTAATATCCTCCAAAACCTCGCAGGAGGGAACTCCTATGTAAGGTTCTTGGTATAGTCAACGTTGAAGGATAAACTGTTCCAAAATATTGTGCATCTAATCTCTGTTTCCATAAGAAACCTGATCTGCAAACAAACATAATACCATCCTGTCGGTAAAATGGGAGACAGTGATGAAGAAAGAGAGGCAGTTAGATTAGCAGCTGAAATAGTAGCAGCTGATACTGCAGCACTAGATGCGGACAGGGATATAATACTCATCCCGGTCGCCAAAAGGAAATCTATAACCTTAAAACTTATAGAAAATGGACTGACACCTAGAGGTGGCACAGTCATATTCGTAATTGAGGCACACGAATATCGGCAGACAGAGGTATACTATACATGGATACATTTTCCAGCATCAAATGCTGTAACAAAGTACTTCCACTATTACAAAATAGAGGTTCCACCCGACATTTACACTCCTTTCGAGGAGGTGGAAGTACCACTCAAATTCCAAGAGCATTTGCTCTTATTTGATGGTGCCCTAATACATAACAATCACATTACAAGGCTCGGTCCTTTAGGTAGACCAGGAGCAACGTGGCCGGTCTTAGCCGGATACACACCACACCCAGACATCGAAGGGATGTCTACTGGAGAGCTGTTAATACAGCTAAAACAATTACTAAAAATTCATAGACAATTAGTCCAGTATGTAATGCGGACTTCAACAATTCAGCCAGCGATTAAACTTCCACAGCTGACCCCTCACCAGGGGAACACAAATAAAATCACACCACAGAACATCCAATCCTGCCTAGGTAAAGTTCCGGCTAAACGGGAACAAATACCATTCTGGTTGGCACAGAAAATCACCCAAATAGAGGCGGTGTTTCCTGACACCACCCCGCTAGAAAAACACAGGATTCTGACTATATGTCTCCCAATGGGAATCGCACCACACATAGAGGACTGTGACACTTGGGGTACAGTCTTTGCTTCAATCTACACAAAAACGCACGGTGTTCCATCCATTTCGGTAATACCAGATGTGCTAAAACAAATTCAAGATGAATACGGTCCAGAACCAGCTTTAACTCTTGGTATGAAATTACTGAAAGACTTCAAGCAGGTCTCGGCTATATTATTAGCCAACATAAAAGGTGAAGCAGCAAACGTGGCGATCCACCAGAGGTTAAAAGAGACAGATATAGCAGACCAACCAGCTGAAATTGCCAGAATCATAGAAAAATCTTATGAAGAACTAGGTAGAGATAGTTTAGGTGGAATACCAGTAAAACCGCAACTGACTGAAAGTCCAGAAAAAATATTTTTTAATAATAATTCACCAAAAAAGAACTGGGATGGAAACAAACAATCCAATCCAAAAGAAAAGAAATTCCAGTCCCGAGGAAGGTCTCCTAGGCGAAGGGAGAAATCTCCGAACCAGAGACACAGGTCACCCCAGAGTGACCCCTCTGGGAAAAGATATAACCTTAGAAATAGGGATAATATTAAAAAACCTGATAGATATCAAGACATTGATACACGTCCCTCTCAATATTTTCAGACTTCCTCGCAGAAATCGGAAAGAAGAGGACGATCAGAACAAAGAGAAGAGCACGCCAAGTCCAAAGACAAGGAACCTGCTCAACAAAAAAAGAAATTACAATTTCCAAAAAAGAAGGTAGCCAGTATCAAGGTAGTTAACAATGCCGAGAATACTGAGGATACAACTGAAAAACGGAGAGTGGGCTCAGACAATGCTAGACAGCGCAGCAGAAGTGAGCATAGCTCGCAAAGTCCTTATGAATCATCTGGAGACAGTGGACACGAATGAATATCTTCAAGTGGAAACTGCAGACACCAGAGTTAGCAAACCCCACAAGATATACGAGATAACATTACGTATAGAGGGAGATAAGACTAGGAAAATAAGGGGACTATTTTGGGATAACCTCTCCAAGGGCTATGACATCCTTCTAGCTGAAAAAGACTGGCCTCCAGAGTTTGTCAGGGAGTGCCCTCATGGCGAAGAAGTAATTATGCCTGCCTTCTCGAATCAAATACCGATTCATAAAAAATACACACTTGCTAGAAAGTGGGCAGTGGCCTTAGCACCTGCTTTATATAAAAATCATGTAGGATGGGATGAGGATTCTCCTCCTCACAAAATCCAGTTAAAATCACAACCTACTGCACAAAGGCAGTACCCAATTAAGCAAGAAGCTAAAAAACAGGTAAATGAAATACTAGATCAGCTAGAATACCAGGGGGTGATTGAAACTTGCACCTCACAAATGAACAATCCTTTGTTTCCGGTCTCCAAACCAGACAATTCATATCGTCTAGTTTTGGATTACCGACACCTTAACACATGTTGCAAAACCTTTGCAGTGCAAAACTCACACAGTGCTGCACTAATGAATAACATAGTGCGCAAAAAATACAAAACAACCTTGGACATCTCCAATGGATTCTTTTGTCAAAACATAGCACCAGAGAGCAGATATTTAACTGCATTCTCAGTAAATGGCACTCAAAAGCAATTCTGTCGGTTAGCCCAGGGGTACAAGAACAGCCCGGGGGTATTCTCAGCGAGAGTAACAGAATTACTACAACTATATGATAATGAAGCATTATCTTATGTCGATGACATTTACTTAACAGATGATGACTTGGATACTCACTTGAAAAGAGTGAACACCATAATACTTGGGTTTGCAGCAGAGGGTTACAAATTCAACTTTAAAAAGTCCAGAATTGCCCATCTGACAGTCCTGTTCTTAGGATATGAATTATCAAGTATAGCCTGGTTGACAATTTTCTAAAGAACTAGAAGAATTAAAAAATCTAAAATATGAAAAGACGTATCCTCTGCCAATCGACATTCTGCCTCTACGACATTACGCCTGTGTAATCTATACAGACGGACATGCTCAACCCTCCGTTTGGGGAGAACATGCATACAACCCCACATGTGAGATTACAAAAGAAGTGTGGCGCGGAGGTAAACTAAGACCTCTATTAACAAAAACACACTCAGTTGAAACTAATTCAGAACTACAAACTGAAATAATAGCATTAAAAATGGCGCTAGATAATGCGGATCGCGAATTCCCGACACTTATAGTGTCAGATTCATATTACTGCGTCAAAGCATATAACAAGGATTTGCAGACATGGATTCAGAACGGTTACAAAGATGACACAGATGCACCAATAAAGCAGAAATTGCTCTGGGAACAAATAGCTCTTTTACAAAAAGAACTACCAAAGACTCACGTGACACACTCACTGAGTCATCAGCGTGATGGCGTTCACGTTGTAGGGAATTCATTGGCTGAAACAGCCGCAGCGGCAGCCACTAAACCGGCTCCCGTAGATCGAAAAAAGCGTACATTAAAATACATTGACGGTGAAACAATGCTGGCGGTGAAAATGTCATCAAAAGGCGACTGCTCAGCGTTACCGATCAACTATCCACTCAATTATACATACATAATCGATGCAAACTCCGTCCCTTTTGCTCGAATCCCTGGAGTGGGGGATAGAGTGATTCCAAACATGGACAGGAGAAGCTTGTTAATCGCAGACGCACACATGGCGAGGGTCTCAGACACCTCAAACTGAAAGATTCTCTGGAAGAATTACAATCACGGTACTGGTGGCCAGGCATGAGCCTGCATCACACCATGTTTGTAAAAAACTGCCCAAACTGCAACAGAGATCGCAGTGGGGAGAGAAACAGTTTAATACCTCGTCGTATCAAGGCAGATAATATGACCAATAAAAAGCAAGGCTTGCGATTAACATATACAGGCTAGTTTCCACTTATAATGTAGATCACCAGCACTCGGCTGACGTCCGGACTGTTATACAAAGATTTGCGAGTCTAAATGGCATATACGCTAAGAGCATGTTACGTTTGACCATAGTCTTCACTCTAGCCCTCCGGCCGGGGGGGAAACATGGCCAAATGAGCACAGCCCAGCGGGAATCATCTCACTTCCTTCCTGAGGGTACGGGATGGTGTAAAGAAAAAACCAAGGCAGAAAGCAATCTATAATGGAAAGGATATTAGGTTCGGGAGCTGGGTGGGTCAAACATCTAATAAGTGTCCAACGTAGTCTAAATAACTTGCCAAGAAATTCTCTGAAGGGATTCAGTCCGTACGAATTATTATTTGGAACTAGAATGATTATCTCTGACCTCGACAGTCAGACTTCAGTGGTTAAAGAAAAAAGCTTTGATGTCAAAGACCGTTTGGCTATTTTGCAGGACTTAAACAAAACAAGAAAAGACCTGAGCAACATACAGTTGAAACAACAGCCAACAACCACTGAAGAATCACCACCTGTCCCAGCAAGACCTGTCTGGATTCCAAAAGTCGGGGATCTAGTCAGGGAGAAGATCGCGGTAAAGAAGGAATTTGGGCCTTCTTACAGAAAAGCAGTTCCTGTCTTGTCTGTCAACGGGACAAGATCAGTTGTACTACCGCCACTTGCTGGTAAAAAGGAGAACCGAGTTGTATCCATCGACCTGGTAAAACCACAACATGTGGCCGATAACAAACAGTAGGCCAGGTGGACTCCCAATAAGTAGCAGAACACCAAGGTTTGCTACCAGTACAGAGGTCCTAACGAAGAGGCTCATCACATTCGAAACGCCTACAGAAGAACAACAAGGACTATGCAACGATGCAATAGAACTCAGACCTCTGAAAACCCAAATAAAAACATTTAGCAGGGACACACCAATCTATAATGAAGTACCAAGTGAAAATGCAAGAAACAAAAATCCTGAAGCAATTGGAACAATTGACAGAACTGCATCCGGCTACTTCATCAACTTCGATGATTCCTCTGAAGGCCTCAGTGAATCAAAGACACAGCCATCATCAAAATCCTTTAAAGACAAAGCTAAGGAACTTTTGAACCAACTGAAAGAAACATATCTGATTTCTCCATGGATTGAATTTTGGGTGGGTTTTGGTGCATTTATCCTCATACTTTGGCTCATCATGGTATTAACTTTGGGACGCTTCATTGAGGGAAAATATGCTAAAATGGACACAGCAAGTCAGAACATCAACTTGGTCCTCAAACCACACACATCTTCACACGTCGAGAAACGAGAACTTTCTTCAGAACTTTCTTCAGCCAACTTCACAGCAATTCCAATACCTGGTGGGGTAGCCTGGGACAACACTGACTATGAAATTTATGGTCCGGTCGAGATCCTGAAATATCCACACCAAATCAAGATCTCCTTGAGTGACTTTGCAAAACCAAACTCATTTGCTGATGATTGGGACTTTGAAAGTATTAACAATATGATGTCTGACTTAGTAATGTCTGCTAAATTTACAAAACATGATTATTTGCAGGGTTCTACAAATTATGACAGCATGTACTGCTATAACCATTATGGTAACCATTTCTTGCATAAATCTGCACAACCTAGAAATGTTTTAAATTTTAATCAATGGGAACATTGTGCTACACCTCCAACGATGCAATAGAACTCAGACCTCTGAAAACCCAAATAAAAACATTTAGCAGGGACACACCAATCTATAATGAAGTACCAAGTGAAAATGCAAGAAACAAAAATCCTGAAGCAATTGGAACAATTGACAGAACTGCATCCGGCTACTTCATCAACTTCGATGATTCCTCTGAAGGCCTCAGTGAATCAAAGACACAGCCATCATCAAAATCCTTTAAAGACAAAGCTAAGGAACTTTTGAACCAACTGAAAGAAACATATCTGATTTCTCCATGGATTGAATTTTGGGTGGGTTTTGGTGCATTTATCCTCATACTTTGGCTCATCATGGTATTAACTTTGGGACGCTTCATTGAGGGAAAATATGCTAAAATGGACACAGCAAGTCAGAACATCAACTTGGTCCTCAAACCACACACATCTTCACACGTCGAGAAAAGAGAACTTTCTTCAGCCAACTTCACAGCCAATCCTATACCTGGTGGGGTAGCCTGGGACAACACTGACTATGAAATTTATGGTCCGGTCGAGATCCTGAAATACCCACACCAAATCAAGATCTCCTTGAGTGACTTTGCAAAACCAAACTCATTTGCTGATGATTGGGACTTCGAAAGCATTAATAACATGATGTCTGACTTAGTAATGTCTGCTAAATTTACAAAACATGATTATTTGCAAGGTTCTACAAATTATGATAGTATGTATTGCTATAACCACTATGGTAACCATTTTTTACATAAATCTGCACAACCTAGAAATGTTTTAAATTATAATCAATGGGAACATTGTGCAACACCTCCAAAAGGGAGCTCAAGAACTGTTTACGACAAATATTCATATTTTTCAGGTTTTAACACAAGTAATGCTGAAACATTTTATTATAAATTGTCAAACAAGACAGGGATGAAAACCATGATAACCAACACAAAGTTGATATATTCAGATTCATTCTTCGAAGAAATGAATACCTTAGGATTTAATTATTGGGACAAAAATGTTGATTTGAAAAGTGTTTGGGGTACAAAAGAATGGCAAGTACAGGGTTTAGAAGCTTTGTTTAGAGCTTGCATAATCCCAGAACAAATGATATTTTTAAATGACACTGTTCAACAAACCACCTGTCTTGGCCTAGCCAAAATCAAAGATTTAAATAAACCGTCTATTCCAAAGCCAACAATGTTTAGCAATAGCTCTGATACGGATGAAGAGATAGACGTAAACCATATATTAAACCAAAACAGAACACATCCTGATTGGAAACAATGGTTGATCTGGCCCACAGATACAAATAACTGTCAAGACAGATTCCTGAATAAAACACAGGGGTTCAAAATGACCAGGCCAGACCCTAGATATCCCCAAAGACATCACCCAGGGATAATAACAACCTACAGTGTGGGCAAATTATGCCTTCAGTGGCTACAAACTTCCACACTGCCTGCAATTAAGCAACACCTAACTTTACTTACTGATGGTGCTGACTTGCGTGATTTCATAATGGGACCACGCAAACAGCGTCAAAAGCGTTTCATAGCAGCCTCTGTATATGCAGCATACAATGAGGCCTGGAAGGTTAATCAAATTGAAACAGCAGAGAGAATACGGGAAATTGACCGTATTAATTTGGAAAAATCACTTTCTGTAGTGGACAATGGGTTAATGACTCTGTCCTCCAGAATTTTTTCTTTGGACAGCATTGTGTCGTCAGCAATCGATATATTATCGCAAGACTTACTGTTATTACAACATGGTCAGTCACAATTGCGTTCTATTGTACAGCTTGGCTGGACGTTACAAAATCTGCGTTCAGGCTATGTGCCTTGGCGTTTAATCAACACAACGTCACTATTCCAAATCTTTAACCTTACTGATAGACAAATCGGTATGGCGCAAAAGGGTGCTGATTATACAATCTTGAGCATTGAAATACTAGAAAGATTACCAATGACAATGTCAGAACGACCTGTCAGTGAATGGATAATCCACGGAATCATAATTATTCCAATCTCAACCTTCAGGTTTCAATACTGCCAAAAATATATACAGGCTGGCATGTACGAGAAATTGGGAAAGGGGTACCTTAAAACAACTTGGAACCTGCCCTATTCACATGCATGTGTCAGTAATAAAGGACAGAAAGTGTTTCTTAGTGGCAACAATTGTGCTATGTCACTAAGCGGCACGCTTCTGTGTAACGGAATTAGTTTGCATGGAGCCTGTGAAGGGAATTCATACAACCTTTCATGTCACCAGCAAGGCGCACCTGCAACTGAAATAGAACCATTCTTTCAAAGACTCTATAATGGAAGTTACATTCTTCTTGTAGACCGCAAATGTTGTAGTCTTATGCCCGGGACTCCTTATCTAGTCACTACGACTGCGAAGGTCAAGTGCTGTGGACGTTCTTTGTTCCCCAGCTCCTTTCCAGACAGGGAGGCAAGGGCATGGCCCAGTTTGAAAATTACTTCTATTCGAATAGATACTTTAAGCAGAATGAAAACAGTGCTTCTTCAGACGCCTACAAGGCTCACGTCATCAAAAGAAACGTATGATCTACAAGTCGCAAGGACGACTGCAGAGATACATACATTATTATCAACTAATTCCCCCGTACATTTCGCGGAAATCCTGAGCGAAATCTTAAATATTTCTGATACCACTGGGGTCTCAAAGGTATTTAAGACAGTATTTTCGATGGCATTAACACCATTCAAAGCCATACTGGGTATTTTTCCAGATTTCGTCCATTCGATTTTTGGCGGACTTCCCCTGATCCTGGGACTAATTGCAGGAATCCTATTCTTAATCCTTATTTTTCGTTATGGCAACCCATGTCACAGATCAAACTCTCGCGACAATGGAAGATACAATCCTAGCCATTGGATACCGGGACCGGATATCAAAAATCCTGGGACTATCCCGGCTTAGAGACCTGAACATGACTTGGTTTCTATCATTTCGACCAATGTGGCAAAGATGTGTTTTACCTGTATTGAGATGTCTGCTATGCGGAGAAGAATGCGTGTTAGACACCTGTCTGACGCTACAATCGGATGCGCCAGTGGATGCAGATACATTGTTGGTTCCTACCAAGGTTCACGCTTTGTGCTGCCCTCAAAGGCTGCCAATCCTGATGACGGCATTCGTGGAGTCTTCACCACTACGATTGAAGAGTAGTGAAGTTCAAGATGAAAGCAGCATTAATCAGGTACGACCTTCTGTCAGCAATGCGAATCAGAATGTCAATGGAGACAATCATGCGCACGAATGCATGGTTACACCTATTTCCGACTTAGTGGAACTTTCCCATGAAGCTGTTGACAGTTTTTTCGAAAGCCTTAATGATATGATGTTCTCTCCAGGACAGAAATAGAGACTTTTGAGCAAGCTCGCACACGAATTCGGCCTTCAACTTTGAAAATAAAGTCACATGAACAATTTTTCCCACCAGTTCACGGACAACAATTTTTTTAGCAGCCCCAAATTAAATTTTACAAAAATTTCGGGACACTTATCTTCTGCTTAAAGTAAGAAACTATTCCTAGAGAACTAAGATTTCTATTTTTAGATACTTTATAAACTTTAGTTGCCCGCTGGTATGTTCACAAATATTTTATTATGTGATGAAATGGTCTCGAACTTTCTTTCTGTATAGCCATATTAAGAGCCATTTCATGTGTATTTCTCATATACCAAATAAGCAATAATGTCTACAAATGCGTGTTTACTTTAGCGTTTAATTCATAGCTTAAGTGCATACAATATATATAACTGCAATTCATCAGTATATTTGAAAATTTCAAAATGCATTTATGTATTTTGGGGTGGTGAGGTATACACTTTACTCTATAGTATGTTGTACTATGTTATACTATGCATAGATTAGTAAATATGACCATAGTTAGCGTGGAGTGGGTGTCATGTATTCCTATAGGTTCTGAATCGATCCCCCTATTCCTGACCCTATTCTGGTTAAACTAACTATCAAGTTAACTAACAGTCAGCCCATGAGGCAAGAAAAGCCCCCATGATGCAGATACCGTTATCTGACGCAGTCACACTACGGCACAGGAACGTGTTATCTGATTAGGTCATAACGCTTGAGATCTAATTAGACAAGCGACATTCCTCCAGCCCCTGATAAGGCATACGACGTTCTCATAACAAATCAAACCTATGACAACCTGGAAAATCCGTGCGGCCATTGTTTTGATTTCACAGAGAACTTCAGTAAAAGAATGTGCTAACGAGCAAGTCGTATGACATCTTTATTGACGCATCTATGTCCATCCTTACGTCAATCTCGGCACCTTTAAGGTATAAATATTGCCGATCTTGCCCTATGCAAACACACGCGTGGTGACGAGACGGAGCAGCCATACTTGCCGAAGCCCAGAAGCAGAGCAGACCCCGCTGGCAGCAGCCCCGCCTTCCTGACGCGCTGAGAGACGCGCTGCTATCTCCTACCGAGAGACCCAGCACCGGCGCTTTCGGGCAGCCCTCGCAGGCAGCCTGGAATATCGAGACCAGAGAAAGAGATACCATTCCTCATTCATCCTAACTTCCAGGTACAGAACTGAATAACCCCTCACAGAGAATTCTTTAGTTATTCACTTGGCAAAAACAAACTTAACTTAAACTGTAACTTTCTATTCCCGCCCACGCATTAGACT
Organism: Lissotriton helveticus; assembly: GCF_964261635.1. NCBI lineage: Eukaryota > Metazoa > Chordata > Amphibia > Caudata > Salamandridae > Lissotriton > Lissotriton helveticus. The sequence continues at coordinate 487,709,922 of NC_136067.1, read as the reverse complement.
TAGGTCAGGTACACGGGGTAGGCGTATTTAGAAACACCAGTTGAGTACGTTTAGTCAAATGTATATGTGTATGTAAATATATTTTAATCATTTTAAACATCATATGGCTCAGAAACCATATCAATGTTTTTACAGTATTATTTTATACTATTGCTTTTAATGTATGCACTTTACTTAACTATAAGTATTGCAATAATATCGATCCATTTCTCTTGTACGAGAAAAGAGACTGATCAATAAATAACACCTTTTTATTGAACACGCCCGTCTCTTCCTTTTCTCTACAATCTGATGAGACTAAGAATGCACGTACTGACTGAGTAAAATAATTGCCTTGTGCTCACACGACTCTGGAGATACACTCTTGATTAGGGGAGAGCAAAGTTGTCATGTTCTATGGTTGTCAGAAACTAAATCCCTTCTTGTCTAATCAGGGGAGTTAATTCTTTCCTGAACATTCGAGAAAGTTTCTAGCGAACTCTGAGCTACGCTGGCAAACCCAAAACTTTAAGTCTAGTATCGACAGTAGTAGACCTAGTTAACGTCTGGCCTAGGCCTTTACTGCTGTAGGTATTATTCCAATGCGCAGAGCCTATTGGGAAGATAGGAACTACACTACAAGGGGTCGCTGAAGTGGCTGGCCGTCCTCTGGAATTTTCACACGAAGCTCCTCACGAACATCTGGCTTGGACCGTCGCCGCTTGATACCGCCCCGAGTTGGGCGCCAACTGAGGTAACGGGTTTTTAGGAACCCGTTTGGTGCCAGGGGATAACACTCGAAGACCTCTGAGTTCTCCCTGTTCCGGACCACAGAAACACGGAGTCTTCTAGTCGAGTCAGAGATCAAGTTTTATTGGCAGCTACCAAGTAACAGGTGTCCTAGAAGCACGACAAGCACGGGTCATGTGTTCTCAGGAGACGGTTTGTTTTTACAGAACCAGCCTTCTCCTTATATACAGAAATAATAGCTGCAAGCAAGAATTCTTGAGTTTATGATATGGCTATACACATATTTCTACAATAATACAAAAGAGCGAAGTCATGTAGGCAAGCCCGTATTTTAGATGTCCAATTCGTGATAGATTACCTAGCCAGGCTCGGAACTCCCATCAGATATCGGTGAAGCCCCAATAAAAGAAGGCACCTCCTAGTCATAAAACTGGCCATAAACAGGGAGCGTGGACAGGTGTGTATGTGTGTAGAAAACATGATCTGTACGCGGTGAATGGTTTGTGGTATGTTGTGCATTGATGCTATCGTGTTTGGCCACTGGGCGAGGAGCTGCCCAAACAGGTTTGGCTGGAGGCAAGGGAGTCAGTTGGGACAGGTCAGGGGGAAGTCAGGGAAGGTGGACGTGTCCTTTTAGATCAAGCTCGACCTTTAATTGACTTATCATGAGGGCAAGACACAAGATGGATACTGACGTGCCCAGTATAAAAGTACAAATATATGAAATTTGGCCAAAACCATACTTGAAGGTGCTGAACCTCTGATCTTTTGCTGTGGCGTAACATATTATTAAGCAAGTTTCACTATCTCTTTAACTGGGGGTAATGTAGGGGGCTAAAACAGAACGTACTGGACCTTGTTTTGCCTGTTAGTATTATTATTATAAGTATAAAGGACTATTTTTAATTATTCAGGTATTTCAAGAAATAATCATCAGTCTATCGGCACTTGGAAAGCGGATGTCACGATCTATCTCATCAGCTATGAGATAAACTCAAAGGAATTTAGGCAATTAATCCTGTATGCATTGCTGGCCTGAATATACAATTGTATTGTATTGTATTGTAATTGCATTTATATAGCGCTTACTACCCCTGACGAGGCGTCGAAGCGCTTTTTCGGCGAGTAACTTCCTGCCACTGTGGCTTGTGTCCCAAAGAACCCTCATTGGGCCGTGGAATGTTTCTCACCACCCTCCATTACCTCAAAGCATCGGTGCAGTGGCCAACATTGCAAGAGCACTGAGAAGTGTGGCCGCATCCTATGGTAACATCCAACTCAGTTGTGCAAAAAAAAAGCATGTAGTGCACAATGAGATGACAAACTGCTATGCGCAGTTGGTGCTGCATCCCAACTGTGCCGACCAGAGCACCATCTGACCTTTGACCTCTCACTCTATGCCAAGGATTCCAGGGTGCAGGCTCATGTCAGCAACTTTGTCAAACTCCTCTAAAATTGATTCAAGGTCCTTGTGTGAACAGTGTACTTTTGTTTGGATAAGGTCTTTTGTTATGGCCCTGAACCACCTTGGAACTGCTGCTGCAACTCCTCTGCATGGCAGCTGTCACCCAGCTACATCTGCCAGCACATTAAAAAGGTGAGAGTTGATACTTGAACTTGAGGGTGGGAAGGAGTAGTTTCTGTCCTGTAACTCCAGTTCTGTAGTAGGGGTATCTCTGTTATAGCCATAATCTAGTGAATAGTCCCGCCCATGTGCGTGGACCCCGGAGCAATCAAAAATAATCTCTTATAGTGTCAAAAAATGCAGAAAAGCATAGACACTTAAGAGAGAATTTAAAGACAGATAATGCAGCCTAAAAAGGCTACACTGTCCAGTACTTCAACTAGAAATTCCACCATAAAATCCACAAAACAGCAAAAGCCTGTACAGATTTCCCTTGCTTTACCAGCAAAATCCCTCAGGAACGATAGAGAGAAGAACCTGGACAGACAAGCCCCATAGGCTGCCATTATGTGGCTCAAAACAGGATACTGTGCCTTTAAGAGAATCTTCCAGAACCTTCTCCCAGTATCCCAGAATGCATAGCAGGTCCAACTTGGTTTCAGTTCTTTTTGAAGGCGTAACACGCCAGACCTGTAGCATTCCATAAAGGAATATGTCTCTCTCCACCGGGGAGGAGGGAGGGCGCTTATGACTATAACAGAGATACCCCTACTACAGAACTGGAGTTACAGGACAGAAACTACTCCTTCTGTAGTAGGGGATCTCTGTGTATAGTCATAATCTAGTGAATAGAATGGCAAGCCCATCCCCACACCAAAGCGGCGGTGGAGAAAAGAGAATTAACGCCACTACTGTGCGAACAGATTTCGCAGCGTAGCCTGCCCAACCTGAGCGTCTGCCCTGGCATCAGTGTCCAGGCAGTAATGCTTAGCAAAGGTATGAACCGACTTCCAAGTGGCCACCTTGCAGATTTCTGCAATCGGAACATTACGGAGCAATGCTGTCGTGGCAGCCTTGCCCCTGGTGGAATGAGCCTTAGGCTTACCTCCTAAGGTCTTATTAGCTTTTTGGTAACACAGCTGTATGCAGGACACAATCCACCTAGAGATAGACTGCTTAGAGGTCGCAAGACCCGTCCTGACAGATCCATAATTGATGAACAATTGGTCTGACCTACGAATATCCCTGGTTTTATCCAGATAAAATTTCAGCACCCTCCTAACATCCAGGGAATGCAAAGACCTTTCCGCTGGAGATGAAGGATTCTGAAAGAACGTAGGTAAAGATATAGTCTGATTGATATGAAAATCAGAAACAACCTTGGGAAGAAACTTAGGGTGAGTACGCATAACAACCTTAGCAGCATGAAATACAGTATAAGGTTCTTGGCAACACAACGCCTGAATTTCACTCACCCTGCGGGCCGATGTAATGGCCACGAGGAACGCCGCCTTCCAGGACAGGTGCTGCAACGAAGCCTTATGAATAGGTTCAAAAGGCTCCTTCATCAATCTGGACAGCACCACATTCAAGTCCCATGAAGGCGAAGGAAGCCTGACAGGAGGGAACACTTTCTTCAAGCCTTCCAAAAAATCTTTGATCACAGGGATCTGAAAGAAGGAAGTCTGTGAAGGGCATTTCCTGTAGGCAGTCAAAGCAGCCAGATGAACCTGAATGGAATGGACATTAAGGCCAGACTGCGCCAGATGTAGCAGATATGGAAGGATGACATCTTCCTTGCATGTCGTAGGGTCATAGTTCTTAGACTTGCACCAGATGCAAAACCTCTTCCACTTGTAAGCATAAGAAGTCCGAGTGGAAGGTCGCTTAGCCTCCTTCAGTATGTCCGTACAATCCGCTGGGAGATTCAAATGGCCATATTGCACTATTTCAGGAGCCATGCCGCCAAACTCAAAGACGAGAGGTTGGGGTGCACCATCCGCCCCCCGAACTTCGTGAGAAGGTCCGGCCTGCACGGCAGCTTCATGTGAGGAAGGAGAGACCGGTGAAGCAGGTCCGTGAACCACCACTGTCTGGGCCATTCCGGGGCAATCAGAATCATCTTCGCCCTGGATTGGGAGAGCTTGATGAGAACCGCTGGAATCAGGGGAATGGGTGGAAAAGCGTACAGAAAGCTGTTCGACCAGTTGATCCATAACGCGTTCCCCAGCGTCCCCGGCTGGTAGTACCTGGAGGCGAAGTCTCGGCATTTGCTGTTTTCGGCGGTGGCGAACAGATCTACGTCTGGAGTGCCCCACCTTGCGAAGACTTCTCCTAGTACTTCGTCGTTTATGACCCACTCGTGATTTTCCTGAATCAGTCTGCTCAGCTCGTCTGCCTGAACATTCTGCACACCTGGCAGATGAGTGGCCGTTATCGAGAGTCCTCGAGCCAGAAGCCAATGCCAGATCGCCTGCGCCTCCTGAGACAGAGTGCGTGATCTCGAGCCCCCCTGCTTGTTGAGGTAATACATCGTGGTCATATAGTCCGTCTGTACAAGCAGAGAGTTGGTCCGGAAGGACGGTTGAAAGGCCTTCAGCGCCAAGTGAACAGCCCTGAGTTCCAGGAAATTGATGTGGTACGTGGACTCCGACGGGGACCACGTCCCTTGAATCTGCAGATCTCCGGAGTGCGCTCCCCATCCCAGGAGAGAAGCATCCGTCACAATAGTCTGAGTGGGAATGTCCTTGTGGAAGGGAACCCCTCTGAGGAGATTCTCCGCTGAACACCACCACTTCAGAGACTGAAGAGCATGCAGAGACAGTCGTATCTTGTCGTCCCAAGAGCCTCTCCTCTGGTCCCACTGAGCATGAGCCTTCCGAAGGAGTGATAAACGTCGCTCTTCCGAAGGAGACACGCTTGCCGACAGCGTATCGATGGAGGCTCCCAAGTACTGGATGCACTGGACCGGAGTCGGGACAGACTTGGACATGTTGATGTGCAACCCCAGCTTGTTCAAGAGAACGCACGTCTTCTGGAAGTGTGCTTGAGCTTCCGAGAAGGAGGAGGCCTTGATCAACCAATCGTCCAGGTATGGGTAGACAAACACCTTGTTCTTCCGCAGGTGTGCCGCTACCACTGTCATGCACTTCAAGAACGTCCGGGGCGTAGACTTCAGCCCGAACGGAAGTACCGTGTACTGATAGTGATTGGTGCCGACTTGAAATCGCAGGAACTTCCGGTGTTTGTGTGCAATGGGCACATGGAAGTACGCATCCTGCAGGTCTATGGCGCAAAGCCAGTCTCCCCGTTGCAGCTGAGGATAAATCTGATGCAACGACAGCATGCAAAACTTTTCTCTGCGAATCCATTTGTTTGCCGGTCGCAAGTCCAGAATGGGCCTGAACTCGTTCTTGTCCTTTTTTCGGACCAGAAAGAACCGGGAGTACAGACCTCTTCCTCTTTGAGACAGAGGTACATCTTCTATCGCCCTTTTCCTTAGAAGGATGTCGGCCTCCGCCTGGAGCTCGCGCAGTTGATACTGCGAGCTGACCGGAGGAATCGATGGAGGAGGGCTGATGAACCGAAGACTGTATCCATTGCAAACAATATTCAGCACCCACTTGTCCTGAGTAATTTTTCTCCACTCTGCCAGAAAAAATTGAACGCTTCCCCCCACCGGAGCGGGTAACGGATGAAGGGGAAGTAACCGCTCAGGGGCGAGACTCAGCCGGGCCCTTGTTCGCGGTAGAGGACTGCTGTCCACCTCTACCCCTCTGACGTTTCTGGAAGGGTCTTCTGCATGGCTGCTGTTGTTGCTGCTGCTGTTGTTTCCCAGAAGACTGTCCCCTTCCTCTACCCTGCGACCCGAACCGCCGTTGGAACTGGCGGTAGGGTTTCTTTTCTTTCGGCTTCTCCAAGCCCACAGCCGTCAGGGTTTCAGCCTCGGCCTTCATCCTGGCCATTTCGTCATCTGCGTGTTTCCCGAAGAGGGTGTCGCCGGAAAACGGCAGATTTGCCACTCGTTGTTGCGCTTCAGGCTTGAGCGACATCAGCCGGAGCCAAGCATGGCGTCTCTGATTGATACCGTGGCAGTATCCATGCGCGGCCAGCAGGGAGATATCCGCCGCGGCGCTGATGGCCTGGTTCGAAACCAGCATCCCTTCCTGGACGATCTCCATGAAGTCCTCTTTCCTGTCTCGCGGGACAAGGTCCGCAAACTGTTCCATGGAATCCCACAGTGCACGGTCGTATCGTCCCAACAACGCCGAGTCACTGGAGGCCTTCATCGTCGTGGAAGACGTCCCACACGCCTTCCGTCCAGCTGAGTCAATCCAGCGGCTCCCCTTATCCGGAGGCACAGTGGAGGACGGGGAGGTAGCATGTAGTTTCCGAGCCGCCGTCACAATCATCGAATCAGGTACTGGGTCCTTCCGCAAGAAGGCCGGGTCCGACTCTGGAGCCCTGTACTTCTTGACAAGCCTGGAGGGAGCAGCTTTCACCACCGCCGGCGTAAGGAAGAGCTGTTCAGCCGGCTCAACCAGTCCCGGCACCAAAGGCAGTAGGGGGCGAGACAGGTGCTTCGTGTGCAAAGTCTCGAAGATCACAGAAGTTGTGGGCGTAGGGGCCGTCACCTTGATCCCCAACTTCGCCGCCCCTCTCAGGAGAACCTCCTGGAACGTGCCAATGTCATCTATCAGAGACACCCTCGTCTCCGGTGAATCCGACAATGTAGGCGAATATGAACGGGTCCCAGAGGCCGAATGGGACCTGGACCGATGCCTCCTATGGCGATGTCTGGATCTCGAGGAGGATCCGTGTCCACTCCTAGATCTGTCCCTTCTCCCTGAGCGTGACCTCGATCTCCTGGGTCTGGGACGCTCCGCCGGCTTCCCCGGGTCGGACGTCTTGGGCTTAGGAGGAACCTTCGACTTAGGAGTCTTCTTCGGAGGTGTCGGAAGTCTGGGCATCGACACCGATCTCGGTGGAACCGGAGGAGGAGCACCCGGCACCGGGGCCTGCGGTCCTGACGGAAGAGCAGGTAGAGGAGGCAATGGAGGAGGAGTCGAAGCCCTCGGAGGAGGCCCTCTAGGCAAAGGAGGGGGAGGAGGCTGTATAACAGTCTTCTTTGGTGTATACACCTCTGAATACGCTGTTCCCGGCGAGCCACCATCCTGTTCTGACTGAGGGGAGCCCCCCACAGTCCTCGGCCTGTCCTTACGACCCCCTGACGTCGAAGACCGGTGTTCAGACGTCGACCGTGGTTCCTTCGACGTCGAGCGGCCCTTCGGCGTCGACCGTTTCGCACTCCTCGGCGTCGACCGGCTTCTATGCCTCGACGTCGACCCCGATCAGATGGACGAACCTCTAAACCTCGATGACGGTCGCTGGCGCCTCGACGACGACCTCTTCGATCGGCTCGACGTCGACCTCTTCGATCGCCTCGACGTCGACCTCTTCGATCGCCTCGACGTCGACCTCTTCAGCGCCGGAGACCTTTTCCGCCTCGACGGCGACCTTGCCGTCCTCGACGGCGGCCTCGACGACGAGGATCCCCTCGACGACGACGATGTCCTCGCCGGCGAACGGCGGTGTCGCCTCGCCGGCGAGCGCCGACGCCGGGCCCTCCGATGCCGTCCGCTCGACGACGAGGAAATCGACACCGGGTTCGACGGCGGCCTGTGTAAGTCCCTCGACGTCGACGGGCGAAGTTTTCTCAACCCAGAGCCCTGGGGAGACCGGGAACTGCCCGTGGACCTTCCTCTCGACGTCGTGGTCATAGCAACCGACCCAGACGGAGACCTTGGACGTTTGCTGGACTTCCTGCCCCTGGGGAGCCCCCCAGAGGCCTCAGCATGGGCAGTAGAAGCCCCTCCAGACCCACCTTGAGCCTTCAGTCTTCTTTCTTTAAGTCCCTGAAGTCTGATCTTCCTCCTGTCCTTCAGGGTCCTGCCAGAGAAGCCTCTACAGTACACGCACTCCTCTGGGATGTGGGAAGAGGGAAGGCAGAGGATACACACCTCATGGGGGTCTGACTTGGCCTTCTTCCTGGAGCACTCCGGGCATTTGTCAAATAATGCAGGCATTATGGACAACAAAAGAGTGCAGAAAACCAAGAAGAAAGTCACCAAAGTACTTTAAAAGTACACAAAATCGAATTTAGTGAAAAAACACCAACAAAACCCTTGAAAAGGGAGAGCTCAATGCTCCAGAGTCCTGCTTGCAGGAGCCGGAAAAAAGAACTGAAACTAAGTTGGACCTGCTATGCATTCTGGGATACTGGGAGAAGGTTCTGGAAGATTCTCTTAAAGGCACAGTATCCTGGTTTGAGCCACATAATGGCAGCCTATGGGGCTTGTCTGTCCAGGTTCTTCTCTCTATCATTCCTGAGAGATTTTGCTGGTAAAGCAAGGGAAATCTGTACAGGTTTTTGCTGTTTTGTGGATTTTATGGTTGAATTTCTAGTTGAAGTACTGGACAGTGTAGCCTTTTTAGGCTGCATTATCTGTCTTTAAATTCTCTCAAGTGTCTATGCTTTTCTGCATTTTTTGACACTATAAGATTATTTTTGATTGCTCCGGGGTCCACGCACATGGGCGGGACTATTCACTAGATTATGACTATACACAGAGATCCCCTACTACAGAACCTTGTTATCAGTGTCTCACTCCAGCATACTGGGTCGAACAGTGGCCCTGACTTCCCTCAAGCCCGAGTGAAACTGCAGACATTATCTTAGGCCAAAGAGCCTCTAAATGAAGACACACTAAAAGTATATGTTGGCCCTAGATTGATCTTGGTGTTGAAAAACTAGTAAAACAATATATTAATTTGATAAGTAGAAAAAAGTGGCATTCTTAAATACAATAGAATATAGAACTTCTAATGTGTCTTTTCATGATTTACAGTGGTGTACACATAACTATTTTGGTACCAATATACCAGCTAACTGAGTACGAAAGGTTGATAAAATTTAGAACAATTAAATTTGATAGATCATCAGGCCAGTAAGCTAACTGATGCTGTTAGACCTGATGGCTGTGCCAACAATTCACTGAAGGGTTATCCGGTGTGGTGGGACCTAGGGTGATCGGTAGTACAACAGTTCTAGCCATTGGCAATTATCCCAACAAGTGGCCCAGTGCGCTATTAGTACCTTCTAGTAAAAAGGGTTGTATATGGTTCCTCTGAAATTAAGGGACTATGGCCATTTAAAGCCCGCAAAATAAGATATTTGATTGGTTATTAATAAACTAAATCACTGATAGGGGGGAGGAGCTACGTGCCTGAGGAAGATGGCCGCGTGAGCTCTCGGCTCTGCCAAGTCCGTCCGCCCCAATATCCTATCAATAATCCTGCCCTCTGAGCCCGGTATCTGAAACCGGAGGACGGGCAGAGTGTCTGGGGCCGGCTTTGGAGTTCCTGCGATTCTGGGAGCCGAAGATACGACCTCCGCAGATTTGGGCCTAGACTTAGCCGGAGACCGGGGACTGGAGTCCTAGAAGAGGCCGCTACCAAGTGAAATAACAGCGGGGACCCGACCCGGAAGCTGCCGGTCGGATCCCCTCACTGCCGGAGGATTGAGTGCGGCGGCTGAGGCGGTGACGCGACAATGAGACTGACTGTGGGGTGAGGCGGCCCCCTCCGCACAGCGGGAGAAGGAGGCTTGGCGAGCCTCAGGGGCCCTCGGAGTACAGGTGACGAGTAGAAGCGGCAGTGGGAAAACTTTGACGCGGCTGGGGGTGAGTTGGGGATCAGGGTCGTTGTGGCCCCCACCCCCCTTCGTCATCGCATCCCCAGCCAGCAGATGGGAGACTGGAACAGCAGGGGAGCCACGCCTATATTATGGACCTGGTGATTGATGGGATCCCCCCCGGGGCACCCTTATAGAGTCTAAGGAACCGATTTCAATGCCCACTGGTGGGTGCAGACTCGGACACTGTGGGAAGATCGAAGGACAGTGGGGCCCCCACCCAAATTGTGGCCTTTGGTGTGGAGGAGACGTCCGGCGCAGAGGAGTGGTGTAGGTCCTGGTGAGGGGTGTCTCCAGCAAAGTGTAGATCGGAGCCAGTGACTGTTGGCCCTGGGCTGGAGCAGGAAGTCGTTTGCCCCCCCCCACCCAACAGGGCCCACGCTTGTTATCCCTGGTGAGCTGGCAGATGTGCCGAAGAGCCGTAGTGAGGACCGTCTGGAGTTTCCTGCGGCAGCGCCTGGATCGGACGTCGGAGTGGGCGGTGAGCTGAGTGTACGATGGCGACCAAGCAGGATGGAGAGAGGCATTCCTCCAGGGGACAGAGAGGACTGAAACCAGTACAATCAAATGAGCTGGAACGCTACACGTTGCCGAGGGGTTCCCCGTCTGACTCAAGGTCCTCCGCTGTGTCCGGCGGGGATCCCCCGTGCCCGGGGGTAGAATTCACGCTACATGAGGTTATGGCGGCCATAGACTGGGTCAAATCCTCCCTGGGACAGCAAATGGAGACGCTGGATACTAAGCTGGACACAGTATCAATTGAAGTCAATCTCATACGAGCTGACCTCACCAAAGTTAATGAGAAGGTAAAGTCGCTGGATATCAAGACGGCCAGTCTGATGGATGATGTGGCGCAGCTGCAGCACTACATGCGCAAGCTCAAATCTTCACATGAACTGGCGGAACGTAAGCTGGATGAGTATGAAGGAAGGGCCAGGCGAAACAACATCCGTATTCTGGGGGTGCCTGAAAAGTCAGAAGGCCCGGCCCCGATTTGTTTGTGGAGGACCTCATCCTTAAGCATCTCAAGCCCAAAGGACTAGGTAACTTTTTCATCATTGAGCGCACCCACAGGGTCCCGGGGGGAGACCGAGACCCGGGGCCCCACCGCGTCCAATGATTGCCAGGGTCCTGAACTTCAGGGATAGAGGTGCCATCTTGCAGGCCGCTAGGTAGGGGGGCCCCCTACAGTACGAGAACGCCGCCCTCTCCGTTTTCCCGGACTTCACGCAGGCGGTACAGAAGCAGCGACTGAACTTTCTGGCAGTCAAGAAGAAACTGAGAGACAGGGGGCTGAAATATGCCATGATGTTCCTGGCGCAATTGAGAGTGGAGGCCGATGGGAAGGCCTGTTTTTTCGACAACCCAGATATTGTGGCTGACTGGAATGATAGTCGTCCTCCTGACGGCTCGGGCCCCGGGACTGGTCAGATGAACTGGCAATCACGGAACAGGAATAGGTCCGGCATTTGTTCTCCTAGATTGTTGTCTTGTCAGGTATTGGGAGACAGGGGCGCCTCTGGGCTGACGCCTCATTCTCCGGGAGATTGGAGTTGTTTCGGGATATGATGGCTCGGAGGCAAAATTTTATTTTTTCTGTAAGGGGTTGGCGGGGCGGGGGTACCAATCTCTCTCCACTTTACAACCTTTAGTAGCATAGTAGTAGTAGTTGTGTGTAGGACAACAGGCACTCTGCTAGTTGGGGATGGGCGAATGCCATGTGCAGGGTGGGGGACTGGGGTAGGGGTTAACCTGTTTTTTGTGTTATGGTTTATATTATTTAGTTGTTGGTCTTTCTCGACCAGGTGGAGTAACATTACAGAGCTGGACACTCTTCTGTGGAGGCGGGATGTCACTTAATCAGAGGAGGTCAGGGGTGAAGGTGCTTAGCTGGAATGTGAACCGTTTGGGAGAAACTGAAGCAAGGTATGGTTAGTCAATTCATCAGGAGACATGCCCCTGATGTGATCCTTTTGCAGGAAACGTATTTAGTTGGAAATAGATGTATGGCGCTTCATAGGGGAGGGTTTAAATTGGTAGCTCATGCAGGTTTCACCTCGGGGTCAAGGGGGGTTGGCATACTGATTAAGAACGCTTTCCCCTTCATGATACAAAGCACGTGGGCGGATAGACAGGGGAGGTATGTTGGGGTCACCGGTCTCTGGGAAGGGAAGGTTGATACTTTCTTTTTCATATACATCCCCCCTGGCCTACAGGCAGATACTTTTAAAGACCTTGGAGCGATATTCCTCACGCTTCCGGTAGGCATTCTGGTGTGGGGGGGGGGGGTGATTTCAACACTGTTATGTCCGGGGAGGAGGACCGGCATCCTCCGCGGACACTTCGGCCGGTTCTGAGATGGCTTCTAGAATTTGTAGAAACTATGGGTCTTGTGGACGGGTGGCAGCTACACAACCCCGGAAAAACGCAGTACACGCATATCGGGGGCTCACCACAGCATGTCTAGAATGGACTATATCCTAGTCCCGGGAGCGCAGGCCCACGTGATTCGCGACATCCGTAATTTGGGGCGAGGGATATCTGACCACTCCCCTGTGTGGGTACAAATGGAGTGGGACTACGCAAATGTAGGTAGGGTGGCACCTATTAATCCGTGGTATCTTAAAGACCCCCAGACCCACTGCAAGTTGGTTAGGGCCACTGATCACTTTTCCAAGAAAATGTAGGCTCGGAGGAGTCCGCCCAGACGGTATGGGAAGCCTATAAGTTGGTGATCCGAGGAGAGGCGTTGTCCGCGATAGCAAGGAAGAAGAAAGAGAGAGTGGCTGAGCTCGAGAAAGCGGAGGAGGAAGTATTGAAGGCGGAGGAGGAACTGGCCAGGGGGCACACACCAGAGGGGCTCCATTTGGTACTGCTAAAGCAGAATGAGTATATTGGTATCGCAAGGGACAGGGCAAAGGCCCAGAGCAGGGAGGTTCAGGGCAGAATTTATGAGCTTGGGGATAAGGCGGGAAGATTGATAGCGTGGCTGGACAGGAGGGAGTGGGCGTCCCGAGTGGTACCTGAAATCGAGGGGCCGAACTTGGTTCCAGTCAAGGACCCGCGGGTAATAGCTGACACTTTCGCGGCCCATTATTGCTCCGTCTATATTTATTTATTTATTTCACTTCTAAAGCGCACTATCACCTCAGAGAGGCATCCTGGCGCTGACAGACTCATAACGAGAGAAGGGGACAGCTGATAACAGGCTAGGGGATTGGGAAGAAGCAAGTTTTTAAGTGCCTTCTAAATGCAAGAAGGCCAGAAACCTGCCTGAGTTCGGTGGGAAGAGAATTCCAGAGCTTGGCCGCGGCCACGCTGAACGATCTACCTCCTGCTCTGGATCTCCGAAACCTCGGTATGGTCACCAACCTAGCAGAGGAGGAGCGTAGATTGCGGGCCGGCACATGCCATGAAAACTTCCATTGTTAACAGGCAGGGCCTAACCCATGGAGAGCTTTAAAGGACAGGCAGAGAGACTTCAATATCACCCTCTGCCTCACAGGGAGCCAGTGCAGCTGAGCCAGAGCCCCTAAAGAGGAAGATCTAGTTGGCCAGCCCAGGGCTAATTTTGCAGCTGCAGACTGGAGTCTCTGAAGTCTATCCATAAGATAGTCTGGAGACTCCAACAGTAAGGCGTTGCAGTAGTCTAATCTACTGAGCACAGTACAACACACCACCTCTATCCAAGCACAGGGCGGTAACAAGGGAAGAACTTTTCTCAGGAGGCGAATGATGGTCAAGCAGCCAGCTACCACCTTTGAAACCTGTGTCTCCAGAGTAAGGTTGTTATTAAACATCACGCCTAGATTCTGTACTACCTTCACCGGCTGCACCAGTGGAGAAAAATCCACTGGCCAGAAGTTGCTGGGTAGAAAAGATTGTACCCTGGGCCTTGGGCAATATAACACCTCGGTCTTTCCTGTGTTAAATTGCAGAGAGTTGGCTTTCAACCAGTCCGCTGTAGCTCGCAGGCAGTTATGAAATTCTTCCAAGAAGGTTGATTAATTTCCCTTCCGGGATATAATCAACAGCGTGTCATCAGCGTAGTTAACAATTTCAATTTTAAATTGTTTGATGACCGCTATTAAAGGCTTCATATAGATGTTAAATAATATCGGGCTGACAGCCTAGCCTTGAGGGACGCCATGCGAGATGGTTGAGAAGGAGGATTGGAAGGGAGGGAGGGACACAGCTTGTTCCCTAGCCTGGAGGAAGGACTCAAACCACCCAAGGGCACTCCCTGCAACCCCTACCTCGCTCAACCAATCCAGCAGAATACCATGGTACACCGTATCGAAGGCGGCAGACAGGTCAAGCAGGATCAGAACCCCTGCCTGTCCCCCAACGTAGCTCATCCAGCACGGTCACTAGGGCCGTCTCGGTGCCATGAGCTGTCCGGAAGCCAAATTGAACGTCCTCCAGGAGCTTGTGCTATTCAAGGTGTCTAGAGAGGGTGCCTGCCACCACCCGCTCTACCATTTTTGCTGGATAGGGTAGAAGCGAGATGGGCCTAAAGTTCTTAAGGCAGTCAGTGTCAAGACTGGGCTTCTTCAGTAAGGGGGTCACCACCGCTTGTTTCCACTGAGATGGAACAACTCCAGTAGTAAGCAACTGGTTACTCACCAGCCGGAGCATGGGGAAGATCTCGTGCTCGAACTCTTTCCAGATTTTTAGTGGGATCGGGTCAAGCGGAGACCCATATGTAATACCAAAGGCCACTTCCATGAACTCCTCTGCAGACAACTGCACAAATTCCACAAGGGACTCAATTCCTCCCAGCTCATGACCTGCCCCGAGAGTCGACAGGCTGCCACAGTCAGCTGCTGCCGGGGGTTGTTGCTGCTCCACCCCCAGATCATCAATAATCAATTTGATTTTCACCTGAAAGAACCTAGCTAGGTTCTCACAGAGTTCCTGAGAGGGGGGGACTTCATTCATGGCACAGTCAGGACTAATAAGGCTGTTCAGGATATTAAAAATGCCACGAGAGCTGTTCGGGGCATCCAGAATGACACTCGAGAAATACGGTGCCTTAACTCTATGGATCTCCTTCTTATACTCCACCCGCTTAGCTTTCCAAGCAAGCCTGTCCTTGTCCAGGTACGCGTGCCTCCACCTTCTCTCTGCTTGTTTACATTCTAGCCTCAGGTTTATGAGGCTGTCTGTAAACCAGGGTGCTGAGGGTCTCCCCCTACTCCTATGATGTTTAAAAGGAGCAGAGGTGTCTAGCACCGAAGTAATCTTCGAGCAGAGGGCAGCGTAGTTCCCTTCAATCTGCAAGTCAGAGACAAAGCATTCCTGAACCATAAACGTGGGTGAGGCAGCCGCCAAATTCATGGAGATGGAAAATGCAGAGATGCTTAGGGATATACAGCTCCCCACCCTCTCAGACACAAAGAGAGTATATCTGGATTCCCCCATCACCATTGATGAGGTGGCACAGGCGATCCAGGGCATCAACTCGGGGAAAGCCCCAGGGCCCAACGGGATTCCTATCAAGCTATATAAACTAAACTCCAACAAGCTGGCCCCCCATTTCCGGTCTATGTTGATGGAAAGTAGGGAGAAGAGGCAGCTGCCATATGACCAACGGGTTGCGAATATAGTTGTACTCTACAAAGAGGGCTAGCCGAGAACGAGCTGTGCCTCATATCGACCGATATCATTATTAAACGTGGAACCTAAGGTCCTCGCCAAGCTACTGGCGACACGACTGGTCAAAGTAATTACCTCACTGATCCACCCCTACCAGTCGGGGTTTATGCCTCACCAAAATACAGGCCTCAACCTGCGGAGACTCCATGGGGTGTTGGGGAGAGCGTCCACTATATTGGAGCTGGCAGTAATAGTGTCATTGGATGCTACAATGGCCTTTGACATGGTTGAGTAGCCCTATCTATTCGCAGTCTTAGCCAAGCTGGGCTTTGGGGAAGAGTACTGTGGATGGATTCAGCTTTTGTATTCTGATCCTATAGCCCGGGTGGTGGTCAATAAACGCAAATCCCCCGATTTTCCCCTCAGCAGCAGCACTGTCGGCTAAGCGGCAGCAGTGCAAGGTAGCTGAAAGAACTTGGCGGCTAAAATACGATGTGGAGGCAAAGGTGGCCTTTAAGAACTTGGTCAAGGAGTATCACCGAGACATCCGCCTAGGTAAGAAAATCTACCTGGCAGGAAGGATTGATGCTGCCTCCAACTCCTGCAAGGAGATCTTCTCTATAGTTAGGGAGTTTACATCGCCCAGGATAAACACTGCTGAGGAGAGGCCCTCTGACGCGTGGGCTGCAGATCTTGCTGAGTTTTTTACCAGCAAGATCCAACTGATACAGGCCTCTTTCCTGGTGACCATCCCCGAGGAGCGGACTGTCAGTAAGGCCATTCGATCGCCCCCGGCGATGCCGGGCCCCACATTGGGCGCATTTCCACCTATTTCGGCGCCCGTCTCCTTAGCACTTTTGAGCAACTTGAAGTCCGGCTCGCCCCTGGATCCTTGCCCTGCTAAGATTCTGGCGAAACTAGCTGAGGTTATTAATCCTCTGGTTAATCCGCTGCTGAATCTCTCGTTGAGCCAGGGAGTGGTTCCGCAGGCTTGGAAGCAGGCGATGGTCATCCCGCTGCTTAAGAAGCCTGGCCTGGACCCTAAGGCCCCTGTTAACTATCGGCCTATCTCTCTGCTGCCGGCTCTGACGAAGGTTGTTGAGAAGCACGTGCAGACGGTGCTCTCCAACTTTCTAGAGTCGAATGAGATTCTGCATGCCACCCAGTCAGGTTTTCGCCCGGGTCTTAGTACGGAGACTGCGCTCCTCGAGGTCTCCGAAACAATCAAGGGGACCTTGGATTCAGGGGGCAAAGCCATGCTGGTGATGTTGGATTTGTCGGCGGCTTTTGACACCGTTCCCCATGATGGTCTTCTCGCAAGACTCTATGAGATAGGACTACGGGGAACGGTGTTCAGCTGGTTTTCTTCTTTTCTAGCTGGCCGCCGGCAAACGGTCTGGGCCGCTCCAGATTCCGCCGTGATGCCGCCTTTGGGAGTCGGGGTCCCTCAGGGCTCTATTTTGAGCCCGACCCTCTTTAATATCTTTATGACCCCTCTGGCGGCATTAGCGGAGTCGTTTGGGGCCCGGATCGTATCGTACGCCGACGATACCCAGCTCCTCTTCTCCTGTAAGAGAGGAGAGGACTTTGAGGGGGAGAGTATCCGGGATTGCCTTGGGGCTGTGTTTCAATGGTTCCATCTACACAGCCTCAAGTGCAATCCCGATAAGTCTGAGGTACTCTTCTTCGGGTGCGATGTGGAACCAGGGTGGCAGGCCTGGTGGCCCATTAACATGTCCCCCCCTTTGTGTTCATCCCAACTGGCCAAGAACTTGGGTGTGAAGATGGACACGGGGTTAACAATGAAGGCCCAGATCCTCGGAGTGTCGGGTATGTGTTTCGGCCTCCTGAAGATGCTACGGAGGTTTCTTCCCCTACTATCGGAGGAGCACAGGAGGCTGACTGTGCAGGCCCTGATAGGCTCCAGGTTGGATTATTCTAACGTTCTATACCTGGGCCTGCCAGAGTACCTGTTACAGCGGCTGCAAGTTGTGCAGAACGCTGCGGCGCGAGCAATCTACGGATTGAATAGACGTGCCAGTGCCTCGGCTCTGCTTCAGACCTTGCACTGGTTGCCAATCCGTAAGCGGATCGCCTTTAAGACCTTGACTCTGACTTATAAGGCGCTTCATGTGACGGGGGCTAAGTATCTCCAGAGGAGACTCACCTTTTACCAACCGGCGCGCTCCCTGAGGTCAGAATCTTTACTTCTGGCGACCGTTCCACGAGTGAAGCGAGCACGCCTGGGAGGCCGCTCCTTTGGTTTGCTGGCGCCCCAACTGTGGAACTCTTTGCCCCTGTCACTTCGGGGAGCTTCTAGTTTATTAGCCTTCAGAAAGGACCTTAAAACGTGGTTATTCTCCCAGTAGGCCCCCTGTGTCTTGTTTTGTTATTTTGTATCTGAAACTCTCTTCTTTTAATGTGTTATGTTAGTTTTACTGCAGCCTCGTTAATTAAAAGCGCCGGGACACTCTTTTTGAGTAGCCGTGCGCTCTACAAAAGTCACTATAACATAACATAACATAACACCAGGCAAGGGTGCCCCCTGTCCCTGCTTCTGTTTGCCCTGGCGGTGGAACTGCTGGCAGCTTGGATCAGGCAGGACCGTTCTATCCGGGGTATGAAATGGTCTCCGGGCTGGGAGGACAAGGTGTCGCTGTATGCAGATGATGTCCTGTTATACCTCACGAAACCCTGGGGCTCATTGAGCTGCCTCTTGGATGTACTGGCGATTCATGGGAGATCTTCGGGTTTCACAGTGAATTGGCTTAAGTCAGTGGTGTTTGTGGTGAGTGGGGAGCCACCAGTGATACCCAGAGGTTGCCCGGTTCGAGTGGTATCGGACGGGTTCCGCTATCTCGGAATATATATAACCCTTGATCCCGCGCTTCGTTATACAAGGAATCTTGTTCCACCCCAGCAAAGGCTCAAGAGCAACGTTGCACACTGGAGAGCTCTCCCGCTGACAATGTTGGGTAGGGCAGTCCTGTTTAAAATGATGGCGCTCCTGAACTTTATGTGCTTCAAAACACGATGTATCCTGTGCCTGCTTCCTATTTCAAGGATATTGTGAGTTTTCAGAGGCAGCTGTTGTGGGAAGGGAGGCCGCGTATTGTGTTTGCCAAACTTACTCCCAATTGATACAACTGGGGGATTAGTTTGCCTGACGTGAAGAAGTATTATTGGGCGTCTCAATTGGCAGCGATTAATCATGGGGTCTATGGGTTACCCCGGGTATGCAATGGATAGATGGATACTCCCGGGGGGGAATTACATCAGAGCGCTGTATGCGAAGCCACGCAGATACCCTCTGACTGGGCCCACGGCACATGCTGTGCATGTGTGGCACACGGTGACCAAACACCTGCAGAGGGAGCATAAACTGACGCTGGCTACTCCACTGTGGAGCTCTGAGAGACTGGGCAGCCTCTGGAAAACTAAGGGGTTTGATAAATGGGACATCATCAGGATATCTAGGATCAAAGACGTCTGGGGAGAGGGCATGATGCATTCATTTGCGGAACTACAAGCACAATATAAACTGGCCAATGCCAAACTTTTTCGCTACATAAAAATCCGACACGTAATATTAACTCAGGTGCCGGTGGGCACGTCACTCCCGGAAGCCTCCCCCATTGAAGACAGGGTGCTCGACGGGCAGCTACCAGAGAAAACTATTTCGCTCATCTATAAAAAGCTTGGGAATAACATGGAAGATCTGTTACAGAGGCTGAGAGGGAAGTGGACTTGCGACGGTCTGAAGCTGGATGATGAGGATTGGCAGGAGGTGGTCTCCTCCCCAAGAGTGGTGGTCATTCCGGCCAGGCTGCGGCTAGTGCAGCTTAAAATCCTACAGAGGCTATGTCACAGGTCTGGGCCTGGTAGGCATGGGACGAGCGGAGAGTGACGAGTGTAGACGGGGATGTGGGGAAGTCGCGACATTTATGCACATACTTTGGAACTGTCGACAGATAGAACATTATTGGGCCGATATCCATGAAATATTGCAGTCTATGTTAGGGGTAAATCTGCGACCAGAGGCTCGCAGGTGTTTATTTAATATTTGGAAACCCACAAATCTCAACGCATACACCACACAATGGGCAACACTAGCTTTTATGAGAGCAAAACGTAATATCGCACAACTGTGGGGAGCCAGTCAGCCACCCCGGGTGGGAAAGTGGAAGGAACACCTAGACTGGTGCATGTTTAGAGAAAAATCGGTCTTCGTAGCAAGATGATGCCCCGGGAAATGGGGTAGGATCTGGGGAGCGTGGAACAGGTATAGAGGCGACATTTGTCCCCCACCAAGTCGTCATTGTGAACTGAGGCTCCTGGAACCCCCTGATTTGTCGCATATAACATCTGTCAATTATTTTGTAGGAATGATTTGCCTTTGTACTGGAAGTGCCAGCCTGTTTGTAATCAGATTGCAGTAAGACGGTCGAATTGTTTAGTAAAAAGAAGCAAAAAAAATAAATAAACTATATCACTGAGTATTCAGTGGAAATCTGTAATAGATCCACTACCAGTTACCCAAATTAACTTTTGTAGTGGTATGTCATTGTTGTATAATACAATAGAGCACCAATCACCATAGCTAGACAGAGCTTGGTTTTAGGGTTGGTGTCTTTGTGCTGTGCATTCTTCCACTATGTGGCCTTTGATACTATGTTCTGCAAGAGTCTACAAACCCAGCTTTTACTAATGTGCGTGCAAGGGAGCTGGTTGTCAGCTTACATGAGATATCCTTTAAAACTAGGGGCAGAGGAGATTCCAACACTCAAGCCTAAGTAGTCAAATTAACTGCAGAAAAGGCATGTGACAAGGATGGGTTCATGTGCCACTGCTGTCTAATTTCACCGCAAAATGGGGTGTATCCCCAGTAGGGGACATCTGCTACGCAGATGGTATTGTTTTACTGGCTTGACTCCTGTCAGTTCCAAAGAGTGCTAATTCTGTCTGTGAATATATAATGGCATAATTCAAAGATGGGCAAACTCTCAGGTCATGTGCTTCTGCAATATTGATCAAAAGAGGTTTGGCACAATGACAGAGTCAAACTGTAGGGGGTAGCCAACCACAAGTATTTTTGTGACCCGATGAACCAGAGGCTGAGCTATCAAGCATGAATTTAAAAAAATGAATTGTAATCGATGTGAATGCCATTTACCTGTTTGATGATTATACCCCTACACAAAGTTTATTAAATTAAAACAGTATCTACAATTACACGGGGCTTCCCTATAGCAAAACCTCCACTGATGTGTGAGGATCAACGGTCCTTACAAGATCTTTGCATCTCCTTAACATGATGCCTGTGCAAGCCATCAGAATGGAATTTAACCTTGACTTGTCTCAGCGATTAGAACTCATCCCCAATTCAGTGGTGTACTTCACTACAGCTACAGGGGATGTAGACTTTTTAACAGGCAGACCTATGTAAGGCTCATTAGGTAGAGGGGCAAAAATAAATAGCTGCATATCAATTTACTGCATACAAGTTACTTAGGTACTTGGCATTAATTGTAATTCCATATTCCTTGAGAAAGATAACCCTAATATGTTCAAATATGCTACAAAATTAACACTGGGTATAGTGAGCAGTTGATTACCAACAGCTAGTCAAAAGTATGTACGCTGAAGCAGGGTCTATTTTATCATATAGTACCCACAGGCCCATTCTGCCCATACCTGTGCCATCCTTGCCACATCAGCCAGAATGAAGCCCTTACATAGGCCCTGCCGCCTCCATCCGTAGGCTTTGTTAAATTGACCAGAGTTCTGCCATCTTTCTGAACAGCAGGCTCTAAGCCGGTCTGACCCAAAAATCTCAGCCAGATTCTCTCTGCCAGGCTCTTCTGCTCCAAACTGGATAGCCCGCACCATACACGTGTGCGCAAAGTTCACTGTCTCAAAGTTCACTGTCTCTCTCTCTCTACCCTGTCTACATATAGCACACCACGTCCTAGTACGAACATGAGAACTGAGAAGTTCCCACTGCAATCACGGTGATGAATGTGACACCCAAGACTTTGCTACATATTTTATTCCTTACATTAAGTTTTTTGTGTCCACCACAAGAACATTAGAACACCTCACAGACTTCTCGACAGACTACCCCACCCGTCTGTTGGTAGATGGCAGGCGGGTGTGGGATATAATTTAACTTGCCAATATATTTGCTGTATATGCGATGTATGCTATTTTGTCTCTAGATTGGTGAGAATTTAATACTTATAATTGCAAGGCTGCTTTCTTTTAGGTTTAAACATGAGTATTCTCAGCATCTTAGATCAAATGTGTGTTGCATTCTGGGAATATTTTCCTTGATTTAAATTATGTTTTTCATAGTGCATTTATGAATGTGTCTTTGAGGTTTGAATCTTGCACACGTTATAATTGCATTTTCTGAAGTGTCTCTCTTCAAACGATTTCAATGCCTTCTGAGTCCTATTGAGAATTAGATAAAAGTGCCATCTGTGTGGTAAGACTCTCTATGAATGAGAGGTCACTATATTTTGTATTCTGTATTTTAAATGCCTTTTTCTTGAAGTTGGACCTTCTAAATAAATCTGGCAAACCTTTTGGCTTGGTTTCCATGACACACACATTTGTTTCCTTCATTTTAGTGTGAGCGTTCCTGCACACCCCGCCTCAAGTTAAGGTGGCCCCTTGTCCCCTAAATTGCTCCCTTGAACATTTGGCGAAGGGGACCCCTAGTCCCCCTGGCCCCAAAAACGCTCCCAGTAACAATGCTCGTATGTGGCAATGGTCAGCACTGACATAAAAACAACTTACTTAACTCTCTGACTTAATCTTAAATAAGGCTTTAAAGATTTCAGGTCCAGAGGGGGGTTGACTAAAACCTATGAACAGGTTGGTAACTTGAAGGATATCCTATGAACCAAAGAGTGTGAAGATTCCTTGATGCAAGAGCATTAGAAACAGTATTACTCTTCTTATGGGGGCATGGCTAGCTCCCACGGAAGGTGGCGGCGACCTTCTGACTCTCCCCGGTCAGCGGACGGATCTGAGGCGCAAATGACCTCTTAAAGGCGGCACAAGAGCTTTGAATTACTAGCACAGACTCCGCCGGCAGTGGTGAGCACCCTGATGTGAGCCTTTTTCTCGCTCATTGTGCGCAGTGATTATCTCCCTCGCTCATCAGTAGGCGGCTCCGGCAATGCAACGCTCGCCATTTTGTGCTCCAGTTATTCACCTCATAAAAGACTGACGAGAACGGCGTCATGTACACGGTCTCTTCTGGATGGAAAATGCTTCTATGGTGAGAGGCTCTTCATTGCAGGTATATTTCTATGCTTATCTCGAGAAATATGCTTAGATATTTTTTCTTTTCACTGCTCAATGTCATAATCGACTTATGAGGAGGCGCCCACCATTTTGAGAGCACTAATATTATTGAAATAATTGATTGCAAGGCAAGGCGCTGTATCAGATGTTTTAAGATCACAAAGCATTTGTGAGAAAGTGCCATCTTTCTTGCCTCAGTATGCCCCCACTTTTTTCTGAATTGCAGATGTGCTTTGACTGTGTGCCCTGGGCTCCTGCCAACCAGGTACCCAGGGCCTGTGTTCCTTCCCTAAAAACTGTGTTGAAACAAAACCCAATTGGCATCTCTGGCCACCTATCAGCCAATAGTAAATGGTACCCAGGGCATGGTTAACCAGAGAAGACCCCCCGAGGGCTGCAGCACTTATTGTAACACCCTTAGGGGCCCTGTACCTGGGTACCCACCCACTGCCTTTGGCAGGGTGAGTGCCTAGGAACAGAACTAAACAAAGAGTCGACATGGCACACATCCCTGTATGCCATGCCCACAAACCCACTGCCCTGGCATACATCAGTCACCCCTCAAGCTGGGTGCCCTATGCCAGTGGTGTGGGCCCAGGTGAATGAGACCTGTGCCCCTACAGTACCCAGGGCCATTCCTAGGCACTGTAAGTGCAGTGATGCCATTAGAGTATATGGTGCTGGGAGGTTGTCATTACAAACTCCACAGTACCATAATGGCTACACTGAAGACTGACAAGTTTGGTACCAAACTTCTCAGCACATTAAATTCGCACTGATGCCAGTGTGAAATTTAATGTAAAATGCACCAGAGGGCATCTTAGAGATGCCCCCTGAAAACCTAACTTACCACCCACGTCTGGCTGAGTGGCTGCCACACAACAGACATGTTGCTGGACCCCTGGGTAGGAGAGCCCCTGCTCTCCTGGGCCTGCAACGATGCACATCCTGGGCGAGGTGCTAGGTCTCCTCCCCCAGGATGGGTAGGGGGAAGCTTCAAAGGCATGCCACCTCGGTGAGCTTCTCCAGACCATTTGCTGTACCCAGCAACCAGTCCTGCCCCCCACATTGGCAGGAAGACTGGCACGAAAAACTACGTCAGGAAGGGAGGGGGTGCCAGCCTGTGCCAACCCCACACCTAAGGTGGGGGAGACAAGGTGAAGCACGACCCCGGGCTCCAGCCATCTTGAAGATGGGGAGCCCTGCCCAATCGCAGCTAGGCTCCTGCCCCCCTCCCACAGGAGAGGAGCAGGCTAGGGGGTGTACTCACCCCAGGGCAGGGACCCATTGGTCCCTGTCCTTGCCCTACCTGTAATGCCCCTAAACTCAGTATTTAGGGGCTCCCTGAACCTTCCTTCCTCAGATCCCCATACGAAAAGAAGAAAGAAGACCAAGAAGAAGAAGACCCGCCGTGCAGCTGCTAACAACAGGACGACAACAACTGACTTGGCCCCAGCCCTACCGGCCTGTCGATCCTGGAACCTGCTCCTGCTTAATCCCGGCGACTCCTGCAGACAACAGCCTTGGGACACCCGGAGGACCCGCCTGCCTTGACCCTCTTGAAGACTGGGACGCTCATCAACAGAGGCTCTGCTGCAACAACCCACCTGGTGCCAACCAGGAAGCTCCTGACCAGCCCACTCTGCACCTGCCAAGCCCGGGCCAGGCCCAACCGAACCAAGACCACGAGGATGTCCCCCCGGCGACTGGGACCCGAAGTCCAGTGCCCAAAGACCCTCCTCGACGAACCAGCCGACGCCTGCAGACTCAGAACCAGGGGCCACCCCAACCGCGGCCAGCCGAGTGTTTAGCTTTTCCGACACCCAAAGACACCCATGCACCCGGCGCCCTACAGCCCCCTGTGCCTCCCTTTAGGGTACCGACCTGTGCTCCAAGATCCCAACTTACCTCTTGAAGTGCTGGTCGCCCCTGGAGAGTCTCCGTCCCCGAGCCTGCAGCCTTTGTTCCTGTTTGACCTTTCCCATTAGATAACATTGAGCGCCCGACGGCTCAAAAGCACCCTGCACAGTCTGCAAGCAATAGAGCTCAGATTCCAACACACAAGGGCTCCAGCATGCAAAGAATTGACCGAAACCTCGACCCTTTACAATCTCAAGCGACTAGTATGGAATGGAAAGAACGTAGGAGAAATCATGATCCATGTGAAAATCACGTCGGCAGAAGACGACGGGAAAAACCCATTAGCATACCAGGATAATTGGGAAAAAATGACTGCAAGCCTAACTGACAAATTTGGTCAACAAAAATCAGACCAACAAAAGAAAACCTTGTAAGGCACACCAAGGGCACCTGGGTGCAATAGGGAATAAAAAAAGGATTTTTAATCAGGAAATCAGAAAACTTCAAGGGAAAGATACAAAAAGGGGCAAAGACATCAAGCGGTAAATCCACAACTTAAGGCAAATATACAAAAAAGAGGTTTGGCCTGCAAAGACAAAACACCAAACTGAAATCTGGCAACAACTATTAGAAGCCAGTAAATCCAATAACAACAGGAAATTTTGGGCAGAAATCCACAAAGTAGCTAATGGAGCAGCCCACGCCTTTAATGCAAACATACTACAGGAAGATTGGATCCACCACCTAGAGCAAACTCAAATGACCAACCCACAAGCAAGGAATCAATGTCATCTCACTTACCTTCTGAATGAAAAGCATGAAAAGACCAAACCTTCGGTGAAAACTGGATCACGCAATGCCAAGTCCAAATGGTCTTAAGGTGCGCCAGGCCGAATGGCTTGCCCAATGGGCTCTTCAAATATGACCAATTGTTTTGGGCGGAATACCTTACCCCACTGTACAATCACGCCTTTCAATCAGGAAGTATTCCACCTTCATGGAGAGGGAGTATTGTGCCCCTAATCTTGAAAGCAGGCATTCGAACAGACCCAGCGAATTACAGACTGATTGCACTTATTGATGTAGAGGCCAAAGCAAATGCATCAAACCTCCTGAAAGCACTGGAAGACTGGGTTAGCCTCAAAAACATCCTTCCAATCACCCAGACGGGGTTCAGGCCTGGAACCAACACGTCATGCAATCTGATAGTGCTAAACCTTCTTGTGGATAGAGCAAAGGCCAAATCAACAAAACTGTACACCTGTTTTGTTGATTTAAAAGCGGCGTTCGACACAGTACAAAGGGAGATCTTATGGGAAAAGATGGCTAATTGGGGCACACCACCGAAGTTGTTACGGGCCATTATAAATTTATACACATCCACCTGGGTTAAGATAAAACTAGGCGATGGGGACAGAACAACATCAAAAAGCCCCACCCACATCGGCCTCAAGCAGGGATGTGTATTGGCCCCTACCCTTTTCAACATCTTTACCGCGGACCTCGAAAAGAGCATTTCGGAGATACAAAATGACCCACCAAAGTTGGCCCAACACAAAATAAGGAGTATGCAGTATGCTGACGACATCGTCCTTTGCAGCCAGACCCCCCTGGGTCTTCAACGCGTCATAATAGGGTTGCACAAATACATCTGCATGTATGGGTTGCAATTCAACAATACAAAAAATTGAAAGTGGTATGCTTTGCGGCTCAGCCAGGGCAGCAAACATTCAGATGGCACATTGAGAAAAACAGCATAGAGCAAAGCCCCTCTTATAAGTACCTGGGAGTACTGGTCGATTCAGATGGTCATTAAGAGAACACACCCTGTACAGAAAAGCCCAGGCAAACAAATTGCGGTTCGCCCTAAACATACTTAAACCAAAATTAAAATGCCCATCCAATGTATACCTGCTGAAGGTAATCGCTGCAATATTTTTACCCTCGCTCACGTACGGCTCGGACTTATATAGAGGCAAAGATGCAAACTTCTTTTTTTTATTTTGTTTTTATTGTTGCATCAATCAGCATATGTAAAGAGTGAATCTTCTGCTGGCGTAGCGTCAACATGCAGCCACTGTCAGCAGTTTGCGCAGCTTTTTGTTTCTAAAACTCTTTTTTGCATTTTGTGTTTATAACTTTAACAATACAGACATGATAAAATGCAGCATACCCCCCTCTACCCCCCCCCCCCTCCCACCACAAAGCACAAACATTACATCATCCTCTTCTTGGTCTCGTTTACACCGCCTTGTCCCTGTAGTGTGCCTATTCGAAGCTCTCACAGTCGGCAATGTTACATTTGGTATTTCCGTAGTGGTCTCGCTCCCCCCCTCCCCGGACTCCCCCCCCCCCTTACTGCCCACCCTCCAATCCATGGTATTGCCTCCATTTTGCCCAAACTCTTCGGAACTTTTTGGGACAGCCTCTTGCTTTATAAGTCACTCTTTCTGCCGCCATATATAAGTCCAAGCCCCTCCTCCACTCCTCTATGTCGGGTGTTTCCGTTGCCCCCCAGTACTTTGCAATGTCCCTTTTAGCTACCACCAATACGAGCACCAGGAAGATAAGCAGTGGACGTGGCAGGTCCACCTCGTTTGTCATGCCTAATAGTGCCAGTTTAGGTTCTTGCGACAAAGCCACCCCTAGGACCTCCCCTAGCTCCGTGAATATGTGCGTCCAATATGTTTGTATTCTGTCGCATGCCCAGATAGTGTGATAGAAGTCCCCTTGTTGTTGACGGCATCTAAGGCAGGTCGGATGCTCTATTTTCCCCATTTTAAGGAGTCGTACCCTATCAAAATAGGTTCTGTGGAGCACATTCAGCTGGATGAGGCGTAGTCTCGATTTGATCGCCACCTCTCGGGGATGCATTAGGACAATCTCCCAGTCCAGATCTTCCATTTCTCCCACTTCTGCTTCCCACACGCTCCTCAGCCTTGCCAAGTCGCCTAGCATGTTATTGGTCAAAGTTTTTTATGTGAGGGATACCGCCTGACCCATGATCTGTTCCTGAAGAAGCCTACCCTCCAATGGTGCATATTCCGGTATCTCCGTGAGCGTGATATTTTGGGCCCTCCAAGCATGTCTCAACTGCGTGTATTTGAAGAGTTGTGTGTGGTGCAACCCAAATTCAGTCTTAAGTATCTGGAAGGACTTCAGTTTCCCCTTAGCAATCACATCCCCGATATTTGATATGCCTCTGTCATCCCACCTTCGGAAGCCGCGCAGCTTACTGAGTTCCTTTAACCATTGACAGTGCCATAACGGCGTCTGCCGGGTAGGTCTCTTCTCCCACCCCATTCGCCTTGTGGCCTTGGTCCAGGCGTTTAGTGTGATTACCGTTGCCGGTAGAAGCGGTACCCTCACCACACCTCCGTAGAGATAGTACAATAGATTTTTGGTGGACATTTTGAACCTTTCCAACGCATAGGTCGGGTGGTCCGCCGGGGCGTGCATCCAATCATTTATCGGTGTAAGTGTTCTGCCCAGTAGTAGGCCTCTAGGTTGGGGAGCGAAATCCCCCCACTATATTGGTGGCGTTGGAGGGTCGACAGTGCTACTCGCGGTTGCTTCCCCAGCCATAGAAAAGTACGAAGGTCCGCGTGAATTTTGGGTATCGCCGTGGCCGGGAGCGGGAAATATTCGTTTTGGAGCGCATATAGGAACTTAGGGAGGACAATCATTTTGTACATTGCAGCCCGACCCAATAGGGTGAGCGTCAGTTGCCTCCACCTGGTCATATCCGCCACCGCGCTACCCATTATCCGTTCTATATTCTTACTGAATGAAAGT
The DNA here is from genome assembly GCF_964261635.1 of Lissotriton helveticus. Taxonomy (NCBI): domain Eukaryota; kingdom Metazoa; phylum Chordata; class Amphibia; order Caudata; family Salamandridae; genus Lissotriton; species Lissotriton helveticus. The sequence continues at coordinate 487,681,468 of NC_136067.1, read as the reverse complement.
TTCCCATCTAGGGTAATGTAAATACCCAGGTACTGAAATCCTTCCGAGGTGTTTACCAGTTGCTCCGGTAAGTTCCCCCCTCGTTCCATTCCCTGTGGATCGCAGAGGACCGATTTGTGCCAGTTTATGGTATGACCCGTCCTTGTGCCATAACAATCTAACTCCCTAAACAGGTCCGGGACCGTAGTTTCAGGTTTAGTAATGAACAGTAGCACATCATCAGCATAGAGTGATATTTTTTCTTGCGCGGTAGCTGAGATTTCCTGTGAGAAGCCACAAATCTCTGGATTTTGTCGTATCTTCGCCGCCAGGATTTCGATGGTTAGTGTGAATAGAAGGGGGGACAGAGGGCAGCCCTGGCGCGTACCCTTTTCGATCCGAAATTCGCGGGATAACCTCCCATTCACCCGAACCCGCGCTCTCGGTGCCGTGTAAAGAAGCTGGACCCACCTCTGGAATTTTGGGCCGAGGCCAAACCTCTGCAGCGCCGCCATCAGAAATGGCCAATGTACCGCGTCGAATGCCTTCTCCGCGTTGAGGGAAAGAAACCAATGAGGCTCTCTCCTTCCCTTGACTTCTTGCAACCAATTGTGCGTGAGTTGGAGGTTTAACTTGGTTGCCCTATCCGGCAGAAACCCCGACTGGTCCATGTGTATGAGATCTGGAATAACCGATCTCAAGCGGTTTGCTAGAATAGTCGCTATAATCTTCACCTCCATATTAAGGAGGGAGATGGGACGGTAGGAGGCACATTCGTCTTTCGGCTTGCCCTCCTTATAGATCGGAACGATGGTAGCCAGGGCGAGGTCTGGTGGTAAGCTCCCCACCTGATATGCTTCCGTGAAGAGGGCCTTAAGGTGTCGTGTCAAGAGATCAGTCGTTCGCTTAAAGAATTCCGCTGGAAATCCATTCGGCCCCGGCGTCTTACCCGGTTTCAGTTTGGCTATGGCTTCAGAGATATCATCTAGCGTTACATCCGCTTCCGGAGCTGTGCACGCTTCGGAGGACAGTGTGGGTACCTCCGTGCGTCCTATGTATTGCAGCGCGTCCTCACTAGTCTCCAGGTCTTTAGCCGCATAGAAGTGCTCATAGTGCGACGCAAACATGTCGCTATCGCCTCATCCGTGCGGACCTGTCTTCCATCCACCGACTTGATCTGTTCTACCCACCTTGCCGCCTGTTCCTTTCTGCTAAGCCAAGCCAGGAGCTTGCCGGACTTATCCCCAACGTCATATAGACAGTGAAGGGTTGCCAGGGATTGGGTCCGTGCCTCGTTTGAAACCACCTCCCTGTACCTCCTTTGGGTATCTAGTAGTTGTCGGAGAGTCCCTGCGTCTTTTCGTGTTTGATACTCCTTCTCTATGGTCAAGATTGTTGTTTCCAGGCCCGCAACCTCGGTTTGTCTTGTTTGTCGATCCTCCCCCAACCTACTCTGTACTCTATCCTGTAAGACCGGTTTCATCGCCTCCCAGAAGGTGACCCCCGAGTCGACTGTTCCTTCATTCTCAGCCACATACACCTTAATGTCAGCTCTGATGCCACGTAAAATCTCCGGCGTTTGAAGGTCCCACGCCGCTAAACGCCATTCGGCTCCCCCTCTCACCCGCACTCGTCCCATCTGTGCATATAAGGGTGAGTGGTCCTAGATACCCCTCGCTTTGTATTCCGCCACGTCGTCCGCAGTTAGGTACTGTCTCGATGTGAATATATAGTCAAGCCTCGAAAAGACCCTATGTGCCCCTGAGTAGAAAGAGTAAGTTGTCTGCGTAGGGTGGAGCCACCTCCAAACGTCTGTGAGTCCTATATTAGTCATCTGCTGTGCCAGGGCTGTCTGCGTCCCCCCTCTGCGCGCTGTCCCTGTACGATCCTGCACTTCACACATTCCATCGTTAAAGTCGCCACCCACTACTTGAATGGTATCCGCTGTGTCCAGGAGAATGGATGTGATTGCTTTAAGTGTGCGGGCCTGGAGTTTCGGCGGAGCATAGACCGAAATGATAGTGTACCTGCGTCTTTTCCATGTCCCTTGCACTCCCACATATGTCCCCTGGGGGTCTAGCCATGTGCGTGTGATGCAAAACGGGGATGTTTTTTTAATTAGTATCGCTACCCCTCTGGAGTCTGACGTGTACCCTGCATGTGCCAGGACTGTATGGCGGCCTCTCGCTATGAACGCACATTTAGTACCTCTAAGATGTGTCTCCTGTAATAAAATGATATCCGGTGCTACTCTCTTGAGGTAAGCATTCACCAGTCCCCTCTTAATTTTCGACCCCAGGCCATTCACATTCCAGGTTAAGATAGTGACTCCCTTGTCACCCTGTTGCGGTACAGCTAATGTACTTGCCATTGTGTAAAGTGATCCTCATTCACAGTTTGTCCCTGCGATGGATGTGCGGTACGGTGTATCAAGGTGTATGCCTGCATTTCCTCTGCTGCTGCCCCCCCTCCCCAACTCTTCCCCCCCTACCCCAACTTGTGTTAACGCTGCACTCCCTTGTCCCCCCCCCACCACCCTCCCCTTCCAGTCTCATCCCAACACAGGACAGAGCTTTCAGTGGGAGTCGGTCTGTCACCCACCCCTACCCCCCACCCTTCAACTACACCTCACCGTCCCCACCAAGGCGGAATAGGGTGCGGTATCAAGTCCAGACTCTGCGCCCAGACGGAACAAAACAAATCCAACCCAAACTGATAGAAAACAAGGGGCAGTGTCAACTTGCGTGTTTCAGGTCACCCAGCTGCCATCTCAGGTAACCCACTCCACCATCGTTCATGAATGTGAATCTTGTGTAGCCGTGTCTGTCCCACCGTTCTTTTTGGAAGAGTCATGTTCCAGGTTGCGTATCACCTCTACCAGTGGATGCACCAAGCTCTGTCTCTCTCCCTGCTCGTCCTCCTCGGCTCCCGAAGCCCTGCACTCTACGTCGTCGTCCTCCTCACCCTCCGAACGTATCTGTTTACCTAGAGCAAACAATCTAGAGCGGACCGTAGAGGATTTCCCCGGGGATTCCGATCGCCCTCTCCGCATTCCCGCCGGTGTGTGTGCCTGGTATGGTGTCCCTGGCGTGCGTGATTTTATCCTCCGAGATTTCCTTCTTTGCGGTTTCGGCAAATCCCACTGTGCCTTTTGCCTTAGCACCCTGTCCAGTTCTTCACGCCCGCCGCCTCCCTGCTTTGTAGTATCGGTCGCTCCTCTAGCCACTGCCAGGCGTCGTCTGGGTGAGTGAAAATGAGTGATTTTTCTTTATATAATACCTTGAGTTTTGCGGGGAAGAGCAGCATGTAAGAGATGTTTAGCGTTCTAAGTTTCGCCTTCACCGAATCGAAGGAGCGTCGCTGTTTCTGCACCTCTTGGCTGTAGTCCGGGAAAATCATGATGGTCGTGTTTTCCAGTCGGATTTCCCCCAGTTTCCTTGCTTCCCTCAATATCAAATCCCTGTCCGCAAAGTTGAGGAAGCGCACGATAACCGGCTTAGGTCTTGCACCCTCCGGGGGCTTCGCCAGTAGGGCTCTGTGCGCCCTTTCGATGACAAAACATGATGAGAACTGCGCCGATGTGAAGGACTCGGTTAGCCATGTGTGGAGGAATGCTGCCATATTATTCCCTTCAATTCCTTCTCTAAAACCCACAAAGCGCAGGTTGTTGCGCCGTGCCCTGTTTTCGGCATCATCCACTTTCCATAATAGTTGTCTGTGTGAGGCCTGGAGTTCCATCATGTCTTTCCGGAGGGTGGTAATCGTGTCCTCAGCTTCTCCGATTCGCGTTTCCGTCACTGTCACTCTGTCGGACAGGTTCCTGAAATCTTGCCGCAGGAGAGTAACCTCCGATCCCACCTCTCCAATTTTGACTTCTAGGGCCGCTCGGGACTCCTGGATGTCCACTCTTGACGCTTGAATAACTGCTAGCAGTCTGTCCGTATCTGTTGTCCCTTCTAAGGCTGAGTGGGGGGTCTCCCTGTTGAGGCGCGGTGCCGCAAAGTTATCCATGGGCCCTTGTTTGGGGAGTTTAGGCAGCGAGTCTTTTTTCCCCATGGTTGGCGTCACCAGATCCGTGGTTTTCTTCTGCCTGTGTGGTATGGTGCACTTGGCCCAACTGCGCCAGTCGTGCTGCGGGTAGTGGGTTGCACAGGTTTCAGTTCCGTCAGTGTGGGCCAGGCGTATCCTCTCGTGATCCTCCCCCAGACCCCTCCGGCACCTTCCTACACCAGCTGTACAGCGTGGATGTAGTCCCCCTTGTGCTAGCAAATTCGGCGCCGTGCCTTACCTCCCACCCGCCTGGCACCCCCTCCAGGGTTTGCGGTGTTCCAATTTCGCCCTGCCAAGCTTCAGCGTTATTCGTCCACTATGGTTCGCCCCCAACGGATTCTGAGCTTCCGGATCTCGGTCTTAGGCTTTATGAGCCCCAGTTTCTCACTCTTAGTGAAGTAGCAGCTATCTCTCCCAGGATCGGGGGACTGTGCACCCCCCTTACCGTCGAGCCTCACCGTGGCTAGCTCCCGTTGCAGGGTCTGTTGATCTTCCCTTCCTGAGTGCGGCCCAGTGTGTCACGCCCCCCGGGGATCCAGCCTCACGTACTTCGGACCTGTCATACGGCGACGGCCGCCATGTTGGTGAAGGTATGGGGCCACATCGATCTCTGTCCCATACGGGTCCCCACTCCTTTTGATCAGGGCTTCCCTCCTCGAGGTGCCACACTGACCTCCGGTAGGCTCCCGGGTGTGTCCACATTCCTCCCAGCCAGTCCACTGGAGCTCCCAATTACCTCCGGCGCCACAGCGTCGCCATGTTGGTAAAGGGCTGCCGGGGGTCGGGCTTCTTGATGTCAATCGCCCGCTCCACGGACACCTCAGCTGCTGCAATGGATCTACCCCGGCCCAGGATCCTCTTTCTGTCACCTGTAGGTCCCTCCGACCTGTTCCCAATCACTGCCGACGACTCAAGCCGCCATCTTGGTGAAGGGCGGCCGGGAGCAGGGGTTTCTCACCGTCTATGTGTCGGTTCGTGGGGATCCCCAACGGTGTCCCAGACCTCCCCTTGGGTCGGTGCTGCTGTAGTCCTCACACGTTCCTCCTGCCGGCTCCCGATCACCGCTGGTGATTTATGTCGCCAATTTGGGAAAGGGCGTCCGGGATCCGGGTCGTCTTACAACCGGGGTTTCGGGCTGCGGGCTCTCCAGATGTGTCACAGAGCCACCCCTGGGTCAGCGGTCTTCTCTCCACCGGCCGCGGGCCCCACCAAGTGCCTCCCTCCTACTCCGTCACAGCTCGGCTGCCGGTGCCGCCATCTTGCCTTCCTGAGCCTTTCTCGAGCGGTAAGGCAAACTTCACTTTTCAGGGCTTTGAGGTCACAGGCAGGCTCCCCGGGACGTCGCAACTGCTGCAGGAGATCTAGCTACACGTTTTGGCGTATTTTAGTGGAGAAGTTGATGTGTTTTACGGCGGATTTCGTTGTAGCTTGCCGGGAGCTCCCGAGCTTCACGTCCTAGCTCGCCATGCTGCTAGCCACGCCCCTTCCTGTTTGTCAAGATGCAAACTTCTTGAACCTCCAACAGTTTGCGCTGTTTAAATACATTTACCAGATTCCGACGTTCGCATCACAGGCGCAGGTACGCCTTGAATTCAGGTTACTAAATCAACACCAAGCCAGACAAGCCGCTATATTAAAAACGTGCTGGAAATTAAGAGCAGCCCAAGAGGACACGCAGATGGGTCACTGTTGGTCTGAAATAAATAATCAAACAAAAGGAAAAAAGGCATGGAAAATAACACTGGAAGAAGAATTAAAAAACCTCGATATGCAAGAGACGTGGAATACCAATCATACTCCCGTGGCCTTCAAAAAAGCAGCCAACGGTGCGGCAAAGCACAAATCCTGGATTGAAGACAAAGCCGCACTTGTTAAGAAAAAACACGGCTGGATGGTATTCGCCACGTATGAGAGATGTGTCCCGCAACCGTATTTAGTCAACTATATAACTCAGTCTACTCAACAAATGCTTTTACCAAGTTAAGGCCTTCTCGGACCTACAAACGGAGTATAATTTGAGTGATAGGGAGAGATTTCGTTACATCCAGATACGTCATGCCCTGAATTCTGTGTTGCCAGTGGGTAGTGCTGTTCCGGATTCCTCCCCTCTCGAAGATCGTATACTGCATGGCTATGTGCCGGATAGTACTATCTCGCTGTTCTACAAGAAAATGATTAATGACCGATCCGGTCTGCTCGATCGCCTCCGTGAGGCCTGGATTGCTGATGGTATTGAACTGGACGATGAGGATTGGCAATCTGCGATCGCCTCTCCCAAGGAGGTGGCGATTCCGGCCCGTCTCTGTCTGGTCCAACTCAAGATCCTCCACAGAATTTATGTCACTGGTACCCGTCTAATTCATATGGGCTTCTCTACGGATGGTATGTGTCGACGTGGGTGTGGTCTCCTTGGCACCTATCTCCACATCATATGGGAATGCCCTGTGGTGGTGCGATTCTGGCAACGTATACATGAGATTATGGGTGATGTCACGGGTGTTATGATGCCGGAAGCCCGACAATGTTTATTGAATGTATGGGGTCCGAATGACTATGACGTGTCGCAGATTCGGTGGGTGACTTTGGCCATCATGGTTGCGAAGAGGGATACTGCCCAGTTGTGGGGATCCCCAAGGACGCCTACAGTGACTGCTTGGAAAGAGAGTCTGGACTGGTGCATGTTTCGAGAGAAAACAGTGTATATTGCAAGAGGCAGGCCCGCAAAATGGGGGAAGATTTGGAACCCGTGGAACTCATACCGTGGAGATATTTGTACACCCCCGCTTACCGCTATTCAGAGTCCTTCCCCATCGCCCTGACTTATATCTCTTCCGGCTGTGTATATCGTATTGTTCCTATGCAACTCTGCCTCTGCCTCCCTCCCCTCATCTGCATTCAATGTCTTTTTGCTCCTGATTCATGTATCTCCCGTCCTCCATGAGCACAGACCTAATGACTGTATTATTGCTGTACTGCCTTGCTTGTCTGTTTGATGTTTTTGTGTTTCAAATAATAAAAAAGTTACAAAAAACAAAAAAAAACAAAAAAAAAATGCTTTTACGATTACGGCTGGGAACCTATACTTCAAAAGACCAGATCCCGGCATGGAGGCAAACATGGCCAACATCACTGTGCAGACTTTGTGGTCTCTCTGAAGAAACCCTGATTCACATCTTGTGCATTTGTCCATTTCTGAGTAACCTGAGACTGTACTATCTCCTTCAAATATTTCGCCTTTTCCAAATCAGAACATGTTGGCCGGCAGTCATGTTAGTACTGAACAGCCAACAGCTGCAGATAGCCTGCAAGGCCACCAGATTCTTCCAGAAAGCGAGCCACCTATTGACGAAAAATGAAAAAGAGGTGACCGATGGGATAAAACCCAAAGCCTAAGGGCAACAAAAGACTTCGAATTTAGACAATGAACTTTTAAAGGGACATCATAGACTGCAGATGCATTTTTATCGATTTTATGGAATACGTTCTCTTGAATTTTTTTTCCTTTGTAAAGGTTTTAATTAACCATACACAATAAATATTTACTTACTTACTTACTGCACCCAGCCGCCCGAGTTCCGCTGGCTGTGACCCCTGTGTCCTATCCTACTTCCCCCTTGCCCTGAGTAAGTGACCAGGAGCCCAGTTCCCGCAGCCGCGTGGCCTGCTAGCCAGCAGCCACCAACCGAAGGCCCCCCTTCCCTCATTGGATATTATTGGGCCTACCTACCTATGCTGGGAGTGAACTAACTGTACTTACCTGGCCCTGGGGGAGCCCTGAGTCTATGCCCAGAACCTTAACTTCACTAACCAGGTACTCACCTGGAAAACGGTAATTTACTTACCTGCCATTGGATAACATTGACTCATTTTGACTCGAACATTTTCTAAGTGTGAAGTTTTGAAATCTAAAAATATTCACATAAAATCAGCCAAAATCGGACTTTCGAAGTACTCACCTGTGATCAGGGGAGAAGCCAGTACTGTACCTTTCAGCCCAGTACTGAATTGCAAAAGCAATCCCTAGCGGGGTTACTAGAAATCTGTATTTTCTTCATAGGAACCCATTGTCTGCTTTTCTATGAAATTTCTTCCAAGTGTCTACTTTTGAAAACTTTAAATATTCTTTAAAAATCACACGAAATACTGAAACGCAATTACCTACCTGTTTTAAGTTCAGACCCCAGTGCTGCCTCTAGGAGACCAGTACTGGATTACAAAAGTAATGTGATCATACTTTACCTGCAACCTGAATTTTCTCCCATTGAATAACATTGTCAAATTTCCATTGAAAAGTTTCTAAGTGTGAACTTTTAAAACAGCTTTATATTCATGAAAATTCACTACAGTAACTCAAACATTTTTGCTAATCTGGTTTCAGATTAGACCACAGGACCGAATCTAAGATCTAGTCCTGGGACTACTAATGTAATCTATATAGTAATCAACTGTACTTACATGTGGAAAACCCATTGAGCTCAATGCTATAGTGTGTTTTAGGATTGTGTTGCTTACTGTCAATACTGTATAAATTGTGTGCCCGAACTTTATTGCTCCTTTGCAAAGTAATTACATGAGAGAACTCATAACAAGAAAAGTATATTTTTATAACTGTTGGTTCTAAAAATAAAACACCTACATCTGTGGATATAAAAACAATTGGCCTGGAGTTCAGTCCTTGAGTGCGTGAAACCTTTTGCTGACTGAATGTGTATAACAAATGCTTTACACTGTCCTCTGGTACTGCCTTACTGCTCGATCAAGCTACCACTTTGGAGAGTAATGTCAGTTCTGGCTTTAACCTCTGTTATACCTCTGGGGTTGGTGGACTCTATACACACTGTACTTCATTCTAGTCCAGTATATATAGAGCCACTTTCTCACAGCATTCATGAGCATTTGATTGTTTTTTCTACAATTCTCTTTAAAGGAGTCTATTTCTTCTTTTATATCACCTAACACAACACTTAGCTCTTCAGACTTAATTTTTGCACTGAAGATTCTCATCTGCTGTTGTTCTTATTTGAAACGGTGACGAATGGCAGATTCAATAGATTTATCGCCTAAAGGTAATTCCTCATTGCTAATCAATATGCCTTCTAAGGCGAACAAAGATCCTAGTAAACGACTAAAGAAAGACCCTCCTTCTCCACCAAAACAATCTCCATTGGTATCCTTGGACCTCCTGTTGGAAGAAATAAGGGCTCTTTGCCCCTTTGTTAAAGAAACAAATTCTAAAGTTCAAGTTTTAACAGACAACTGGGCACAAATGGAAGAAAGGCTTACGATTGCAGAACAATCTATTCAATCCCTGGGATCTTCTACAGAGAAAGTAAAGGCTCTTCATTCTCAGGTTTCGGCATTACAGAGACAGGTCGAAAATCTTGAAAATAGGAATAGGCGCAAAAATCTCCGCATTTATGGTTTGCCAAAAAAATCAGAAGGATCAGATCCTATCGCTCGTTTTTGGCAACCCCCACCCTAATTGAAATTTGCTAAAAAAAAACAACCTTGGTGTCTAGTAGGCTTTCTGTCTCCCCTGGGGGCATTAGCCCCAATTTGCACCCTGGGGGGTGAGGGGGGGAGGGAAGCACACTAGTCACCAGGGATTTTTTGGGGCAAATTTGAATTAGGGTGGGGGCTGCCCAAAACAGGTGTGCCCATGCCCCCACTCCCACAAAACTTACAGCCTTTCTGCCCCCCCTGGGGAGCAGATGGGGCAGGAGCCCCCAATCTCCCCCCGGGGGGCAAAAAGCCCACTAGACCCCAGGGTTTTTTGGGGGACATTTTTTACTAGGGTGGGGGCATTGGCATGCCCATTTTGGCCAGCCCCACCCTAATTGAAATTTGCCCAAAACACTCCCTGGTGTCTAGTGGACTTTCAGACTCCCTTGGGGGCAGATGGGGGCATTAGCCCCCAATCTGCCCTGCCGGTGGGGGCAAAAAGCCCTCTAGACGCCAGGGTTTTTTAAAAGATTTTTTAACTATTTTTATTATCACTCAGTTCATAGCATAATCAAGGCAAATACAAACACATATGGACATCAATCCGTTAGCTAGCATATTAGAGATACACCAAAAAACACACAGAGGAAAAGAAAAAAGCAGAACATAAAAATGATTGAACAATGAATCTAACATCTATTCTAGGCTATCCATGTGATCCATCATAGGCTGCCAAATTATGGTAGGAAGATGTCTAGCTCAAAGACTTCGGGGGCGACAGACATTACAATGTATAGCGACATTAGAGAACGATCGGGGTGTCCGGGTAGAGTCGATAGATGGTATATTGCAGGTTCTTCAACAGTATTACACTGAATTGTATACCCAAGAACATCTTCCTCAAGATCAGATTGATCAGTTTGTGGCTAGATTTGAAGTATCTATGGTGGAGTCTACCATTAGAGAGGAGTTAGAAACACCAATAACTATGCTAGAGCTGGAGACTGCACTCAAGGACCTTGCGCTTAGGAAAGCCACTGGTCCGGATAAACTGCCCCTAGAGGTATATCGTTTGTTATTTTCTTTTATTAAAGATGATATGTTGGCCACGTTTATTGCAGCTCAAACTGGTAATCCTCCTCCCTCGTGGGATGAGGCGAGTATAGTGATATTCAAAAAGAAAGATAAGCCCCCACATCTTCCGGGGTCTTACAGACCCATTTCACTAATCAATGTTGATGCCAAGATATTTTCCAAAATCATTGCTAGCCGTTTAATTCAAGTCTTATCATCAGCATGGCTTTCTTCCAGGCAGAAGCACTGTTAATCATCTACATCGTGTGATTGCCGTTTTAGATTATGCATCCGCATTTCACAAAGATGTTGGCTTGATATTTTTAGATGCTGAAAAAGCATTCGACCGTGTGGCTTGGGCATTCCTATGGGCTATTATGGGTAAAATGGGGTTCGGACCTCAATTCCTATCTGCCTTACAAATCATGTATAAACGACCAAGGGCTAAGATCTGTGCGATGGGACAGGAGTCATCATTAGTTAATATTACCCGAGGTACGCGGCAGGGATGCCCATGCTCGCCGTTATTGTTTGCTATTTATATCGAACCACTGTTGCAGATGTTGGCGTCCTCTCAGCGTGTACAATCAATGGCTATTGGGGATAGCTATGTATGCGTGTTAGCGTATGTTGACGATATTGCGGTCATTACATCTGATCCACAACAGGCTTTATGTGAAATCGAAAATATAACAAGAATTTGGCAGAGTGTCTGGTTATAAATTGAATATCACTAAAACCCAGGTAGTATGCACAGCTGAGTTATGCCCCAACAACGTACGTGTTACCCAGGAGGCTAAATATTTAGGCATTAAAATTAGGATGTCGCTCCAAAAATTAGTTACCGTAAATTGGACTGATATACTACAATTAGTTAAGCATCAGCTGGAAAAGCTGGAATGTCTTCACTTAACATTGGTGGGGCGACAAAATGTTTTAAAGAAGGTTATTTTGCCTAAGGTACTCTATTATTTCCGGACGGTACCGTTGGAGTTGTCACACATACAACTGACGAAGCTCCAATCTATCGTAGATAGGTTTTTATGGGGTTGGAAATCCCCTCGTCGGGCCTCCAAATTCATGACACTCCCGCCTTTAAGAGGTGGATGGGGTGTCCCAAATTTCGCTTTTTGTTATTTAGCTTGTCTTCTCCAGAATATTAAAATTCTGGTGATTGGTGGTGAGCCACCGATATTTGAAAGCCCCAATATCTATTCGATGCTATTGGGAAGTCAATCGCGACAAATGCTGCTGCGCTTTCTTGAACTAAGTTATTATAAAAGAACCAGATTCAAGGTCGTATTAGCCGCATTCAAAGGTTGGCGGTGGGTACGGAAAATCATTTCTCTTAAACGTATTAATTTCTATACTCCTTGCGATTCCACAGAACTACTCCCCTCTATATTTTGGGATAGTAAGATGCGGACATGGGCGGATAAGGGTATCGTTTGTTTAGGCAGTATGTTTGATGCTGGTACCATGTCTACATTTGAAGATTTAAAAGTTAAATATGCGGTATCCCAGAATGATTTTTTCAAATATTTACAGCTAAGGGATTTCATTTTTAAACATCGAAATATACTACCCTTAGGTACCAACGAGTTCCTTGAAATCTTGAACAAACCGGCCAGGATTGGGATTCTATATAATAGTTTATTGTGCACACAAAGTGACGACATTGAGGCACAAGAGGAGAAATGGAGTACTAGACTTGGTACTCCTGACCTGTTCGTTCAAGAATCAATTAATATGGCTGCTAAGATTACGTTAACTGCCAATTTACGCTCTCAACACTATAAAACTGTATTTAATTTATACCACACACCGGTCAAGATGATGAAATGGGGCAACATACATAATGGAAAGTGCTATAGGTGTCAAGCTGACATGGCGGATATTGTGCATATATTTTTTGATTGCATTGTACTGTATTGAAACCTTTTTTGCTATCTATCGCACAATTTCTGTCAAATATTCTCAATTCTGAAGTGGCGATATCTAGAGAGATGATGATGTTTGTATTATGTAAAGATATGGATACTCAGCATCCATAGCACAGATTCCAGAACTTTCCACCACAGAGATGTGGGGAAAATGTGTTTTTTTGACAATTTGATAAGTTTGCAAGGGATTCTGGGTAACAGAACCTGGTGGGAGGCGGTCAGGTCACCCCATCCTGGATTTCCCTGGGTGTCTAGTTTTCAAAAATGTATGGGTTTGCCAGCTTTCAATAGGTGCCGACAGAGCTAGGGTTCAAAAACTACAGCTAGGCACTGTGCCAAAAAAGGGTCATTTTTCACTGCGAAATTGAGGTGACCATGTTGCGTTTTGTGCCGTTTCCTGTCACGGGCACTAGGCAGACCCACACAAGTGAGGTACCATTTTTCTCGTAAGAATTTGGGGAACACGGGTGTTAGAACTGGGATTTCTGGTAGGCTAAGGCTGACGCCAAAGCCAGGCAGAAACCACCATTCTAGTCAGGGCAAGGGAGTCACACGCCCAGATAACCCCTGCTCACCCCCTTGGTAGCTTGGCACGAGCAGACAGGCTTATCCCGGAGGCAATGTGTAAAGCATTTGCGCACGCACACAACAGCAACAACATCCTAGGCACACCACAAAAGGAACTCCACACAAGGTTATATAAAAATAACTTTTGTATTGTCAAAACACATCAGATGGAAGTCACACGTGTACATAGTGCCAACTGGCACGGCAATATTCACAAGGGATTATTTACAGGACAGGGCCACATGGGCCACTGTCAGAATCAACAATTTTAGAAATAGCACTTTGTAGATCATAGAATAAGGATAACACAAAAGAACAATTATAGGTCACAACCAGTAACTATTGGTAAAGGTAGGTACACACTACGCAATACTAATAACCATAGGCCTAGATCACGCATGGACACATAACCTCTCTAGTATAAACTCTACTAGGCAAAACACGACCACCTAAGAATAAAATACATTTAGGGGTATAAGCAAGAACACATTACACATGATGCATCACAACATTCAGAGGTGTAGGGAAGGAAAACACATGATGCATAAAAACACATTCAGAGGTGTAAGGAAAGAAAACACATGATGCCTAAAACATTCAGAGGTGTAAGAACAAGGAAGACACATGATACATAAAAACATTCAGAGGTGCCAGAACACAACTCAATAGCGCAAAAATACATAAGCCACCACCTGTGGCAGTCCCTAGGCCAACTGGCCTTGTTGGGGCTAGGACGCCCTGTGTCCCAATGTCAGGGCAGGCTGCAGGTAGCCAAGAACACCTAAACGTGGCAGCTGCCCACAAAGTGCTGGGCAGCTGTAGAGGATGGGGCCAACGTGGGAGCCTCTCAGGGCTCTAAACAACAGAATGGCACTCTGAGCCTCTCTCAGGGCTCTAGACATCATGTCTCTGCGGGCCTCTGGACTCTAAATATAAACTGCCCTCGAGAGCCTCACTGGGCTCCAAATAAAGTAAATGCGGCCACGAGCCTCTCTGGGCTCTTAAAACTAAGCAATGCCTGAGCCCCTCGTGGGCTCCTTAACAACTGTGGCGCCTGAGCCCCTCGTGGGCTCCTCGACAAATGGGGCGCTGTGAACCTCTCGAGGCTCGTGAACCAAATAGCCCCTGAGCCTCTCGTGGGCTTTTAACAAATGCTGGTGCCTTCGGTGGAGCCCCCCCCCTCAGGGGGACTCAAAATAACAAATGCCCCCGGAGCCCTCTCAGGGCTCTAAAACAATATTGCGGGCAGGGAGCCTCTCGGGGCTCTCAGGAACAACTATGCCCCGCAACCGTGGGAGCGGCCCGCTATCAAGTGGGGCCGCTCAGGGTGAAGGCACTGGCAGAGTGCCTCCTCACTCCCTCTCCCGATGCAGCCCCGCACTCACCGGTCTGCCTCCCGGAGGCAGCTCTCTTCTCCGGCTGCGGGGCTCTCCCTTCGCTCTGGGAGCCAAGCGGTCAGAATTCTTCGGTTGCTCCGGTGCAGAGCGGGCCACGCGCTGGGTCAGGTGGAGGCGGGGTGGGCTCTCGTCCTCCCCCTTGATGGCGATGCACCCTCGGCCTTCGGCGGGGCTCTCCCAGGGCACGGGAGCCCCGCGAGAGGGTCCAAGCACTTCCGGGTCGTCCTGTTGTCCCGCCGCAGCTTGCCTGACTTCCGGGTCGCGGCTGCGGCCAATCGCAGCGGGGCCCTGGGGTAGGGAGGCAGGACAGAGCCTCCCAATCACTCTCCGGGCCAGCGGCTTCCTCGATCACCAGCGGCGCTTCGGACAAATGCCGGGTGGGCACCGGCTTGTTAAGAATAAGCAATAAATCGAGGGGGCACTCGATCTGACCAGCGATCCGGGGCAAATGCCGGGTGGGCACCGGCCTCCTGTAAACAAAGCGCTCCCAAGCGCTACAACAGCAAAATAAAGCGCTCCCAGCGCTAGGGACAAGGCAGAGTGCTCCCAAGCGCCACAGGGAACAAAAAGTCCAGCAAAGTCCTTCAGGAGTCATGGGGCTGGGCAGGGCCCAGGGAGGCAAGCCTTCCCCTGGGCCCAAGCAGCAGCACACCCCTGGCAGGATTCAAGTCAGCAAAATAAGAACATTTTGTAAGGGGACACAGACCCTTTTTATACCATAAAATCCTTTGTCTAGCAGGGTGCAGGCAGTGTGAGAACCAGCTACAACTGGTTATAGGGAACTCCTTTCAGTGTGAGGGGCAGAGGCGACAGCCGCCCAGCAGGAGGTGGAGCCAGCATTGTGGCAGGCAGGCACAGCCCTATTCACTCCCGGGTGCTATCTCCTCCCACCACTCTAGTGGCAGATGCAGTCATCAACCAAGGGCTGACTCAGACAACCTCCTGGGGGCTCCCCAGCCCCTACCACCCTCAAACCAGACAGTCAATCCACAAGCAGGCCCAGGCACACTCTTGGAGCCAGGCGCCAGCCAATCACGTGCCAGCAGACTCACTACACACGCACACCCATGTCTAGAAGTGGCACTTCCACACTAGACACATTCATGCCACATACATCATTACACAGCATTTAATCTCACGAGTTCGCACATACCAAACTCGACCCTGCACTCCCCACACATCAGGAACTACCATGGTCACACATATTCCCCATGCATTCCTATGGGAGGGCAGGTCACTCACCACACATACACAGAGAGCTCACGCACTTTACACTGTACCACAGTGAAAGTTTCGGGGTGAACCTGCCAAAAAAGGGCCAGGTCCAACAGCGGGGTGCGTGAAAATTTGTGGATCCACGCAGATTCCAGGACTTTCCACCACAGAAATGCAGGGAAAATGTGTTTTTTTGGGCAATTTTTTAGGTTTGCAAGGGATTCTGGGTAAGAGAACCTGGTGGGAGGCAGTCAAGTCACCCCATACTGGATTCCCCTAGGTGTCTAGTTATCAAAAATGTATAGGTTTGCTAGGTTTCCCTAGGTGCCGGCAGAGCTAGTGTTCAAAAACTACAGCTAGACACTTCGCAAAAAAAGGGTACATTTTCATTGTGAAAATGTGGTGTGTTCACGTTGGGTTTTGAGCCACTTCCTGTCATGGGCACTATGCCTACCCACACAAGTGAGGTACCATTTTTATAGTTAGACTCAGGGTAATTCATATTTGTAAAGCAACTGTTATTACCTATTGATTTTTGATGCATTTCTGCCTTCCAAATGAAAGACATTGTGTAAAAAAGAAGTCATTTGAAAAATGACCAATAATTCTCATGCTAGTATGAGTATTCCCAATTTCGAAAATGTGCAAATACGTACTGTTTCTAAACTCTATAATTTGTCCCCATTTCAGATATACATAGGTGTCTTTCATACCGATTTTTCCATGTATACATTTTCTCACAATAATTGCTATATACCCGGTACATAATAAAAAGCCATTGCAAATTGCTGCTCAGTTTTTGACTTTGGGGTCGTCTGGTTCTTGGTGACCCTACAAGTCATATATATCCCCACGACCAGGAAGGTCCAGCGGATGTAACGGTATATTGCTTTCAAAGAGCTATCATAATTACAAGAAGTTACAGGTGAAAACATTACAACAAAAGGCTGTTTTTTTCAACTAATTTTCAATGTTTACAATGTTTAACTGTTAGTTTCTATAAAGAAACCTTGATGGATCCACACAAATGACCCCTTGCTGAATTCAGAGTTATGTCTACTTTTCTAAAAGGTATAGCTTTCCAGGATCCATTATTGCTTTCACACCAATTTCTACCATTAACTGGAAGGAGGTTGAAAGTACAAAAAAATAGCAAAAATAGGCTATGTCCAAGAAAAATGCCAAAACTGTGTAAAAAATGTTGGTTTTCTGACAAAAGTCTGTCATTTCTTAAAAGCTGGAAAAATGATGACTTAAGCCCCACAAACCCTTTTTTGATAACATTTGCAGGGAAAAACTCAGACGCTTTCATTTGTAGCCCATTTTTCCGAAAAAAAGCTACATTTTGCTTTATTTTGGCTAATTTCTGAGACCCCTCCAAGGGAATCCACAAACCCTGGGTACCTTTAGAATCCCCATGTTGTTGGAAGAAAAGGACGCAAAATTGGTGTGGTCAAAAAGTTACAGGGGCCTAAGTGCGCACTACCCCAAATAGCCAAAAAAAAGGCTTAGCACAGGAGGGGAAAAGGCCTAGCAGCGAAGTGGTTAAAAGACCTCATAAATGCCAAGATTCAATACACTAAAGATACGACTGATGCTGCCTCTTTGTTTCTCCTAAAAACTAGCGCCAAATTCTATGGTGGACAGAATAAATCAGGTAAACTGTTAGCCAATTATTTAAAAACAAAACAAAATAAGCTTCATATTGAATACATCTTATCGAATACTAACACTCCTAAACACAAGGACACGGATATATTACAAGAATTTGTTCAATTTTATGAACTTTATACTCCTGAATCGCATCCCGCTAATGAGGATATTTCACGCTAGCTTTCCTCAATCCACAAACCTTCATCTTGCCCTCAACATTTCGATCTCCTTGAATCTGATTTGACTCAGACTGATTTACTTACTTAATGCTCTTAAATCCCTTAAAAAAGATAAGGCCCCTGGTCCTGACGGTTTGACTGTTGAATTCTTTTTACATTTTGCCCGAATTTTAATACCCAAGATCCACTCTTTAATTTCTTCTTTCCTTTCTTCAGGTTATTCTTCTGGTACTTTTATGGATGCTTTAATTTGTCTTATTCAGAAAGAAGGTAAAGATATACTTTATTGTAAAAACTATCGACCCATTACCTTAGTTAATATTGATTATAAAAAAAAATTCCTGAAATTGTTAGCCTCTCGTTTGTAATCTTTCTTATCCCATCTCTTAGGTAAGGAACAATCAGGTTTTGTCAAGGGACATCACATTACCGATAATACCAGCTTATTTTTTGACATCATATCCAAATCAGCAAGCCTTTCAGAACCCTTGGCTGCTTTCGCCTTAGATGCCGAAAAGGCATTTGATGGAGTACATTGGCCTTTTATTTCCCAGACTTTAAAATGGTTTGGTTTTGGCCCATACATCATTTCCTTGATTTCTCTCCTGTACTCAAGTCCTAAAGCCGCCATCTGTGCCAACGGTCTTACCTCTTCCTATTTTTCTCTTCACAGAGGAGTAAGACAAGGCTGTACCCTAGCTCCTTTTCTTGTTAATCTAGCCTTAGAACCCTTCTTGTCTAAACTAAGACAAAATTCATCCATTCCGGGTTACACCTCTAATTCTTCACAAATCAAATTAGCTGCGTATGCTGATGATGTCATTTTATTTCTTTCCCGACCTCAAACTTCCCTACCGGCTTTCTTGAATGAAGTTAAATCATATTCTTTAGTTTCGGGTTACAAGTTAAATAATGACAATGTGAAATTGTACCACTAACTAAATATACTTTTAAAGAAGATTTTTCCATCTCCAATTTTACCTGGAACCCCTTTTACATAAAATATCTTGGTATATGGTGTACTCCCTCAATTAATTCTTCAATCTCTATGAATTTCAACAAATGCATTGAGAAGCTCAGCTCTCTCACAACCAAATGACACCCCTTATATCTCTCCCAGTGAGGCCGGCTCAACACTATTACAAAGATGCTAACGCCTATTATCCTCTACCTTCTTTCTAATTTCCACTTTTCATTCCTGTGAAACAGTTTCACAAAATTAACTTCATCCTTATTTCCTTTCTTTGGTTGAACAAAAAACCTAGAATGTCCCAATTAAAATGGACACAACCAAATCCCGAAGGCGGGGTCCGCTTTCCTGATTTTTCCAAGTATCATAAAGCTTTTTTATTAAAACAGGTTTCCAGGTGGGTGTCTTTTCACGAATATTTGTCTTTTACGAGAAAGCCGCAAAAGTTGCATACACCAATCATTAAAAACTCCTGTAACAATTTAAATAAACTTCTTCATATTGAACCACATGATCTCAATACATATCTTAATTCCACAATTTGGCACAATAATTTTATTTGTATAAAAAAAAAACAATTTATTAGAAAGACAAGGGTATCTTATGGGTACATCAGTTATTTGAACACAATACTTTATTAACCTTCACCAATGCTCGCCCCCTTTTTCACTTACCGCTATCATTCTCACATACATTTTTAATCCTACGCTCTGCTATATTAGATGCTTACGCATATTTTCAATCTTTACCACACTCCCCCCTACCAATTGATCATGCATCGTCAAATATTCTAAGCAAGTCACCTAAAGCCTCTACCCTTTATCATTGTTTACTATCCCCACTCTCACCAAGAGCTAAAACAAAGACTGAAATTTCCTGGAAGATTGATTTAAACATACATTGGACCTTCTCTATTTGGGATAAAATTTGGCTGAAAATTAGAAAATCCTCAAGAGCAGCTAGCACCACACAAACTCTCTTCTTTATTTATAAGAGATTACTATTAACACCAACCTCCCTGCAAAAACTGCATCCGATGCTTCTAACACTTGTTGGTCTTGCTCATCTCCATAGGCAGACCTGTACCATTTACTTTTCTCATGTCCCTATGTTCTGAAATTTTGGTCTTCAGTCTGGACCCAGATTAATCCTATTTTCAAGACTAATACCCCTCTTGCATTTGTAAACATTTTGCTTGGTAGTCTATTAGCTGGAACATACCTACAACGCATACACAGCTTATTGACTTGTTCATTGCCGCTGCTTTTCAGCAAATCACAAAGAATCGGAAAGATGCCTCTAAGCTCTCCTTTTTAGCTTGGTGGTATTCGGTCTTCCACAATCACAGGCTTAATACGACCGTTGTTTTTCCTATGTCCATGAAACACAAACTATTACTTTTATGGTCTCCAATTACAACGTTTTTGGATGAAAGTGCTAAAAGATCCTTCGCTCCAGTACCATATATTCAGGAAGTTGTACAGCCCCCATGATTTCTCAGTTTTTATTATTTTCCTAACTTTCATCAGATATAATGCAATTTTGTTTTATCTGCATAATTATTATCATTTGTACATGTTTTCCTCTTTGTATACGCTTTTTAGCCTTATTATGAATCCAAACCTTTTGTATTGTTATATACCTATTTATCATTAAAAGCATACTATGTATTGTCTATTGTTGATGCTAAGTTCTTTAATAAACTTACCTTTTAAAACTCAAAGAAAGAGTATTACTCTTCTTATCAGACTGCACATATTTTTGGTATGATTATGTAATGTTTATTAGTGAAGGTTAGTGGTGCAGACAGAGAATTATCCCTTAATGAATGCTAAAGAAAGGAAAATCATTGTTTCATGTAATCTTTAGAAACTCGTTAATGATATCTAATGCAATTATAATCGTGTAGTAAATTGTATATCTAAATATATGTGGGAAATCACCTAAAATACCTATTAATTACTTTACCACGTTCACATAATGAATGTAAGTGGTGTTCCCATTGTAATACAACATGAGGTGTTGAAAAGTGCTCAGACATACACAGTTTTGCCCAAAACATAAGGTACATTTATTTTGTCTTTGGCTCCATGAATACTTTATCATTGCACTATTTGTGTTATCCAGAAGAAAAGAAGTTGCTCTGTTTATATTTCTTTTTTGCTGGACCTTGTGCTCTGTGGTTCCATTTTCAAGTCACCCTTCTCTTAGACACTGAAAAACATATTTAAATATTCCAAAACAATATAGCAAGAAACTCACTGCTGCCAAGAAACAAAATATTACATCTCTTTAATTACTTTATCAGAAATGCTTAAAGGCATAAAAAACATGCAGAGAGATTGCAGTTCAGAGTAAAACAACTGAATTGTAATCCACGGTATCACAGCCCCCCCACACAAGATTAAATAATATACTTTCACACTAGAAGAGACTTTATTTAGAGCAGACAGTCAGCCGTGCAGTACACCATGACAGGCCTTCCTCTGACCTGTACCAATTAATATCAGTGCATAGGAATCAAAAATAAATCAAGCTTTAAACATAAAATGAAAACATCGACATGTTAAATATAAAGAGACAGTGAAAGGATTACGATGTGTAACAAAGTATATAGATATCTATATATATATATATCTTGTTTCGTATATATTTTATTGTAACACCTACCATAACCAGCAACATAAATGAAACATCACGTTTCATTTCTACTTCTTCTGTTTGCTGTGCTCTCTCCATTCTCACTTTTCCCCACATGCTTTGCAGCACTCCGTTTGATGTGTCCAACTAACTTTGGCAAAACACAGGATTATCACAAAAAGTAACAGTCTATAACTGCAGAGTTGTCTCTGCGTGTAGAATCTTCGCTGACACGGACTTGAACACGAAAGGTAAGTTTACTTAATGCCATATATGGAAAATGTGCAAAAAAAGATAATGAGTAAATACGCAAAATTATTGTTGCAGAAAACGGAAATAATGCCACATTCGGAGAGGTTGGCACTGCGTCCAATTTACTTCGTCATACTGCAGAAGCTGCGCGTTAAAGAGAACGGCTTCAGTGTTCGCCCGTCGCTGCCCACCGCACGTTTCAGCGGCAGGCGATAAATACGGATAGGCAAACAATGGGCTGTGTGAATGCACTGCTGTTCCAATGACAAGACACAATACTGCGGGAGGCCCCGTTGACTGAAATGTGTTCATTTGCCCCTGGTCAGTTCCATAAACCTGGAACTGCACAGTTACCTCACTTCAGTGAGCAAGTGATGTTGACACTCGTTGACAGATGAAACAATAATTCAATCGATGGCAGCACGTACTTTTCGTGCGATCTACCTGCGTTCTTTGGTGCTCACATCGGCAACTGTGTCTTTCTGCACTGAAAGTGGCGCTCTAGACTTTCAACTCCACAGCCTGCAGCGAGTGTAAGTAATATGCACCGGCACGGAAAACAGAACCATTTTTGTCAGTCCGCAGAAACTTTAGAGTAGTACATGGTACTTTTTACAGAGTAAACAGGTCTGCAAACTCCGATGCCTTGACGCGGGAACCGAAACAAATAAACAGACTTCCTGTCCGTCATCTGCTGACCTATTTTAGCCGAAGCTTCGGGCAGACAAGTACACAAGGTTGAATTTACAGTTCAACAACTAATAGAGCACGTTCAAATGATGCAATTGTGAAGCTGAAGGCAAAAGGTATTGCAGCAATGAGAAGTGTAGACTAAACATATTGGGAATTCTTTACTGCAAACCACGGCAAAAAACGATATAATCTAACGCCGAATGCCCGGATTAAAAGTATGGCGCTAATTCCATTTCTAGTGCAAATTACAAATTGCACCCGAAACAGGACTTTAAGTTGGACAGTATTTGCCCAAATGCTAACGGCACGTGCTATTTGCCCTTGCACAAATTGCCTATCTTGTGCTATCATGCCACCTTCAGGAATAAATCAGGTCTTTCGGATAATTTGAAGGCAGAACTGTTCTAAAGATGCATATCTCAGGGAAAAAGAGGGGCCTGCAACATCACGCTATTTGGAGGAGGCATTCAATTGTTTCTTTTTTAATCGTCTTTTGTTCTGATCCGCCCTCCTACTTGTGGTCTGTGTCAAATATCCTGAGGGAAGAATATGAAGAGAATACAAGTTGTGAAAACAGCGGAGCAGTTGCAAAGGCCCAAATTCAAGATAATACAAGAATTGTGGTAATGCAGAGAATATAGGCTAAAAAACAGGACCAGCACTGCTGATGGCTCCAGGACCAGGGAGCCAGGGTGGACTAATCAATGACTACTTTGGCGGAGGGAGCCAGAATGCGAAAAGAAGGCATCATAGGGCATATTTAAGTGGTGGCACCATAGGCACTAGTCCTGGCTGAGCCAGCAATCTTGGAAGATGAAACGGGGATCCCCTGTCAAGGGGGCACACACTGGGATCAAACTCTTGAAATTTAAATGTAAGGGATCTCAGCCACGGTTCCAGTGTGAACAAAACCTGGTCTACAGCCCACCTCCATTTTGCCCACAAAATATTCTAGACGGATGACGGGGGCCCGAAAAGTAGTTTTGATTTCTTCTGCGCCTCTCAATCTTGGTAACTGTTCCATTGGGGTGAGGGTCTGACCCATTAAATGTGACATCTCTGGTACTAAAGAAACAATCTCATACCCTATCACGCTAACTGGTGTGGGCAGTAAGACCGATTATCAGAACTGAAGTGACGAGGAAAACCACCAGACATTCTGCCCTTGATCATGTGGACATTAACAGCAACCAGTCAAGAATCTAGAAGCAACACATCAGGACTGGTAGAAGATGTGTGTGGCTGGATCACACTTCTTGGATTTGTGCATGTGCCTATGTCAGTGTCGAGTGAGTTCAACTTAGGAGTACTGGCAAAGAGAGCCTCTGAAAACCAAGGAATTTTCCTCAGGCTATTGATGCATCCTTCATTTACCAGAGTAGCTTAACGGTCTGTAAAGCAACATAATCATAAAAGGAAAGCTACTCTAGAAGCCTGTTCAATGATCTGACTGAGTGGCAAAGCATGCCACTGGGTCAAGCACTCTTAGATCCCAGGCACTCCAGACAACAGGTCTTGGCACACATTTTTTTCTCTTGAAAGATTAATCAATGGCATAAACAGTGTCAGAAATTCATCAATGTCAGAATATACAGTGGAGCACATTCCAAGGAACAAAAAGAAAAAATAAGATGACCATGCCTGATCTGAACTTGCATCCAAAGATCGGCTGCAACTGAGGGTTTCTCCCACTCTGATTTGCATTCAGAAGTTTTAGTATATGCCAAGTAAAACATGTTCTGGTACAAGTCCCAAGGCAAGGATTTGCAGACATTTCACACATTTCACTGTGAGGCAAACACGACAAACTCATGACACTGGTGTTAGCCCTGTGGTAAGTGACTTATATATTTTTATTTTTAAAGGGAGTGTCTGCTACCATCCCCACCTGCCCACGAGCGTTTTGCCACCTCCATTTGCAGCGCTCTTTAGGCGCTGCAGTGCAAGAGGTGAAATGTCTGTAGACAAAAAAAAACGCACCAAAGCTACATAAGTACTGAACAAACGAATAATTTGTTTTTGACAGCAGAGGCTAGTTTGAAAGACAGAAAAACGAAAAGGTCATGTGGAAGTTGGAATAAAATCAGCCACTGTAGGGGTGATCTTCTGGTTGAGGAAAATTCAATAACGTTCAGAGGATTTGCATTCAGCAAACAAAATGGAGAAGGCATTTATCTTAGTACCTATACAGTGAAAACAGTTCCACATGCAGATAGGTGATGTTAGTGCTTATGACTTTAGAAATAATGGCAGATTTTAAGTTTCATTCTGATGCCGAAGGGACTCACAATGGCTTGACCACCATCAATCACGTCTCCATAAAATCTAAATCAAGGCTTTTTACCAATCACTTCCTCAACAAGAAATAAGAATGACAAGGGGGTATTTCTAGTCCTTCTCAAGGGGTTGAGTAAGTTTGTCTTTGTTAGTCTTACCCTGCGGAGAGAAAATCTCTCCAGTTGTTCAAAGGCGCTGAGAATCACCAGGCACTATAGAAAATTAGCACTGGGATGTACTATTTAATCAGAGGCCAGTCATTTTTATTTAGCGTAAGCAAGCCTTCTGAGGCTATGACAAACTGTTGGAAACTAAATCTGTATGATCTAAGGGGGGACCTGAAAAAAGTTTGAAAATATCTGAAAAGGCTGACCTTAAGCCACAATTACTTGCTGCGAAGGAACAGTTTGCAATGTTCATGAATATTAAACGGAGTGGTACTGAATAGGGAGAGGCATTTAAAAGGTAAACTGAAATGCAGCAAGTTTCTTATTCTACCAATGCAAATTTTCACAATATTGGACAATTATTTTTGTCTGTGCAATCCAAGGGAGGGCTGAATAAAATTAACTTGTTCCCACAGACAGACATTCCACTACAGACATTCCACTTTGACTCTGATGAGTTACAGGCAGAAACAACTATAGCCTGATTCAATACAGAAAGGCCCAGAAAAGTCCTTCATCCGCCATCAGTAATTTTTGTCAGCAACAGAAAAAATCCTGTAATAGACAAAACACCATTTTTGTGGGACAGGTGAGATGCGCATTCCAGTGGTGTAACGAAATTTGAGGGGGCCCCCTCCAGATTCAATCAGGAGCTCTCAGGCCAGGGTACTGTGCTGAAGGTGCCCGCAGCACCGCGGGGGCCTCCCTGCACCGCGGGGGCCAATTTTATGCCACTGGTGCATTCCTTTCTTATGCCCCAAGATGATGAACACAGAGAACAGCTAGGGGGTGAAACATTAACTAGCTGGACCAATCAACCGCCCTGAGGCCTCAAACTAGCTGGCTTGCTTACACATACACAGCAGCGGCTCCTCCGCTAAGTCTGAGAAGGGTCACCCCACTGCTCACTGAGCAGTTCAAAAAGGAAAAATAAAATGATAATAACATCATGTTATTATCATTTTATTTTACTGTACTGGCTTAGTTGGTTGGGGCGAGGCAGGGCTGAGCTGTTCCAAGCAGGGGAAGGAGTGATAGGCACTTTTTATGTGCGCATGACAGTTTGGCCGGCCATCTTGGGCCGGCCAAACAGTCATGCGCACTTAGCATGTTTTCCACCAGGCTGTATTGCAGAGCCTGGGTGGAGAACATACACAGCCTCCCAAACCCTGTCTGAGAACTGAACCACGGCACTCAGATCGATCACAATGCTGCTGTAAGGCAATGTTGTGATTGGTACGGAGATTCTTGGAGCCTGTGTGCTTCCTGCTGCTGTAGAAGATGGGAAAGAGGCATCGGCCAGCCAGCCGGTCCAAGGTAAGTGGTTTTGTATTTCTATTCCTCCCTAACACCTCACCACCCACATTCAGGAGCAGCCGCTACTGCACATATATATATAATTGGGGATAAAATGTTAGAGTATAATTTTCATGCATGTGAAAATCGGTGAGATATGTTATAGATCAGAGAGGGAATTTGGTATCCCACCGGAATGGCGATGTGTCTAATATTTTTATACATGAACGGTGTTGGAATTTGCATGTACTTAAGGAGAGAAGTTTATATGTTGGGTCTCCTGTTAAGTGTGCTCAAGAAAAGAGATCACTTCTAAAAGCGCCTAACTGTAAATATTGTCATTTTATATATATCTTTTGAGGCTCTGTAAAACGCCCATTCCATCGGAAGGTAAAACTCTTGGTCAAAAGCAATGCTATGGAACTCTTTGCGTGATATCAATGCAAGTGCAATGTTTCCCTGTTGGAGCACTGCCAGATATAACACAGCCTCATTGCCATGGTTTCATGAAGCGATTGCGCAATAATCAATGTTATACTGAACTCAGTATATATCAAGTGTTCCTAAAATGACTGTGGAAGAAAGTCCACACCACACTGTCAAAATGGACAATAAAAACTACATTTGAGTAGCCAATAAATATGAAAAAGGCACGTGCATTATGTTAAGAGCGATTCGCAAAAACAAAAAATGACAACACTAGAGCAAGACTAGTGTTCCAATTCAAAACACCCATTTGCTTTCAAAATAATTGCGACTAGGGAAAATAAGTGGAATAAATGTGATGTATATGGCACAGATTTAGTCCTTGTGAAGGTCAGATGGCAAATACCTTACACTACCCTTTTACTTAAAACCATAATCCTTTCATTCTACACCAGGTTACCCAAAAGATTGTCTTTTTTTGCATGTTCCCCATGCCAGCTCCTTAACTGAGCTGTTGCTGTGAGAAGAGAAAAAATTTATAAATTATCAAATCTTAAAACTGCAAAAAAAGCAATGAAAATAACATGTACCCAAAATGCATCTTTTCCTATCACAAAAACATCACAATCCATGGCTTATTAACTGGCCCCTTTGGTCATCCGCTGCAGGAGCTATAACACAAGCGCTACTGTGTCTCTGAAAGCTGGGAAATAATATAAATCCAGCACAGCATTTTGGCGGGAAGGGAAAAAATGTCTGCGAGGGAAGAAAACATGTCTGTTAAGAGTAGCAACGTTAATAAGGTACAAGAAAACACACCATAGCCTGATTAATTTCTTGAATACATTCACAGGGCCATATAACTGAGTTAGATTTAGGTTGACACTTATTTCATTAACCATCTGTTGGCAATAAAAAAAATATTACATTGGGAAAGCAATGCATATATTACTGTGTTTTTCCTCAATCATACAGTAAAATCAGGAGCAAATATGTAAAATGATACATATTTGACCATGATTAATCACAAATATGCTCTAGTCATACACACTACAGTACTTTGACCAAAGTTCATTCAATAATAAGGCTTTAGTTCATGGATACGCTGGGTGTATGTTCTGGTGTGACGTGCCAGACGACGGCAAGGCACAGAGGGTGTCTTTTACGCTTTGACGCTGACCCACAAACATCCAATTAAAGTTCCATAAATCCACGTCTTCACGTAAAGTTTCCGCCCAGATTCTGTCAGCAGCATGGTAGCGGTCAGGCCTCCCAGGAATAGTAACGATGGAAAGGTCTTTTTTAGACTCAGCTTTGAATGGACGCATTTCTGAGGGAAGCGGCTTCTTCTTTCCGGATCCTCCGACTCATAGAACTGAGCCAGTAACCTAGGTAAGTACAAGAAAACAAGTTTATGCCACACAGGGAAAAACCTGATTATACATCATATTTGTCTTTCACCCTTGATATTCAACACTGACCTCTGACTTATTGATCACTTTATATTGGCATTCGAACCATGTTAAGTAGCAGCGGTGTAGTTTGGTGCTATGGGCCCTGGGGCACGTGAGGGTAATGAGCTTTCTGTTGCTAGGGGAGTGAACTGCAGCAATAATCAGGGTTCAGTGGGCTACTTAGGCCTCTGAGCCCAGGAGCCCCCATTAATAGGTCGTCTGAGTAACACAGTTTATTCTTTTTATCTGTTGCACTGTGAAGATATATATTCTATCATAGATTTCAATACAATAAAAGGAAAAAAAGGAAAGTAATTCTAAGTTACAATAAAAAAAACGTATATAGTTACATTTATCGGTTAGTGGTGGTAGAATATGGTTTGCACAACAATCCTACTGAATGTAGCGGAATTCAAAAACACATGGTTCATTTTTTTTTTACTTCATTGACAACATTGTCCATTTAACAAAAATGATCATTTAACCTGAACCCTAACGAGCACCCCTACCTCAACCCTCAGAGTTTACACCTTTTCCCATCACTTAACTTAATTCCAAACAAACCCCAATCCATATCCATTCATCACAGTACTCAGGCATCCATCCAAGGAGACTACAGTTTTTCTTACACTTCTTTGGGAAGCCATGACACTTGCAGATCCATTTTTCCTAAGCAATGCCGCTGTCCATGGCCTTTCTCTGCCCTTTCAAACTGGAGATAAGTTCACTACCCCCATTAGTGAGCCATATTCCTGCTGGCCAACCTATATAAGAATGTTTTGGATGTCCGATAATCGAGCTTTCCTTGCACCCTAAAATAGCCATATTTTGAGTTAGAATTACTATCACTCCCAGGACCACTGAGAGTTATGAGATCGTATGATAAAAACGAACTTCTTCAGTATGGCAGCGGGTAGAGATAGGATAGTCTATTCGGCCATGTGAGCAATCCAGAACAAGAGGTCCTACTGCGATTAGAAGCTTTGGTCTTTCAACCTAGTGCCCTTCGTTGCCTGTACTGCCGTCTCCTAATCTGCAGACTAAACACAACGCTTGACTCTCAGGGGAGCGAAACACAGCAGCCAAGTCTGCCTCAGGAAGGTGCTGTGTAATAAAAACTCATAACTTAGCAACACATAAAATAATATTTTTTTTCCAGTCAGTGCATTTTCTTTAAAAAAGAAAAAGTACTTTAATACACACACTGCTAAATGCTAGGCACACAACTTTCATAAAGAGATGGAAGGTGCACTCGTAGAAAGTAGACACACAAACAGTAAGTCCCAAAAAAGTGCTTCTTTTTATTCAGTCAATTTTAAAACCGGCACACAGCCAACGCGTTTCGTACCCAGTTGTGCCAAAAGAGAACTTCGTCAGGGCTCTTAGATGATTGGCGAATGGGCGTTGAAGGATAGTGAGACAGAACAAACAGCGATGTCCCAAAGAGCACAATGCGCAAGGTCAACTAGTGATGAAAATCTAAGAGTAGAAAAAGGAAGTTTCCCTCTTTAAGAAATAGGTCAGTCAACAAGAGGAATGTAGCGTAGTGCAACAATCGATGTCCTATGAAATTAGTCTGGATGGGGGCCTGCTGATAAGTAGGGTGTCCCTCAAGTGCGGTCGGCTTCCCCGCAATAATAAGAGGTGACAGGACCAATAGCGTCTTGATGAATACAAAGTTTCCAGAGACTGAATTTGATAAAAAATCTATCGAACTTTTATATATATCAACAAAGAACGCTCGGAATATCCTAGTGATGGTAATAGTAGAATTTCGTAGTAGGGGCAGTGAGTCCTGAATAATACTCTTCGGACAGGATAACGATCCACAACATAATAACCGGCACACAACTGTAAATACCAACTGGAATCCCTTGTAAGAGGGCCTTACTAACTACATGGGGTGCGAATCCTGCATCCTAAATAAATGTCACAGTGGGCAACTAAAACCCTAAACCCTGACAAGACCTTATACTTCTTAGGTACCATGAACTAATTGTGCACCAGCATACGGTAACCCCTAAAATAGCAATACCCCTATATGCGACTATATCAAACATTGGCAATCCACCATAACTTCGACATAACTCAAACAAACATTTCATTAAGAAACACGTTTTTTAAAAATCTTACACCAGGTTGCCTAGCAATCTCTAAGGACTGAAAACCAGCAGTGTCTATCTGTCACATGGCAAAACAAAATGTCAGCCCTATAGATAGACACAGTGTCCTGCTTCTACCGGTGTCACCGATTCTCCATCCTGAGAGACTTAAAATGGCATTTATTTCTTCCCATGTAGGTGGGCTTGTGAGGGTTCACCATTACTCCAGGTGGGCCCCACAGGATCGCAAAACAATATGCACATTTGTAATGCTCCAGGGGCTCACGAGGCACTCATTCTTCCGAGATATTGCCTTTGATGCGGCCCTGGTTTGGCTAGTAAATTGTAACTTTTTCTAAGTTTTCTGCATTGTGTTTCAGTGGCCTGGATGCCCCTAACCGATATTTGGGCACTGACGCAAACACCACTCTACTGTCAGGCAGGTGGACACATAGAAGAGTGAGCGAAAGGCTACAGCGAGTCATACAGTTCTCTTTTCTTTCCCTCTAACCAGTACTCTCTTCAGGAGCGGAAGTCACCTTCCTGCACTCCCAACACTTCTTCCTCAGCATGGGGAGGAGCAGGGAGGAGTAGGAAATAGAAGCACTTGGCACCTAAAAGGCTCTATGAGTGGGGGATGCAGTCTTGGTTGGTATTCACAGGTCCAGGTGGCAAACACATGGCATCCTAATGGGGATGACTGAAAACAGCGTGGGAAAGCCTCTAATTTAAAAAAAGGGTTTATCTCACTTGGGATTTCTTCACTGCCTCAGGGATGTTTCCATGTCCTTTTGACCCCCCAGAGGTTCAAGGTCTTTTCTGGAGGTTTCGTTGCTGCCTTTCATTACATCTTGCACTGTGACTTTCTCCACATTACCAGCAGTTTGACTGTAGGGGCCTGGATGTGGTCTGCCAATCATGGTGGTTTCATTGACCTGGTATCTTCATTGCATTTTGCCCTCATTGCAGCGGCTTCCCAAGGTCCTTGCACCAAACCACTTCTCCTTACCCAAGATCTCTACCACTTTCAGTGTGTATGTGTGCCCAGTAAGAGCCTTGAGGTTCTACAGCTGGGGCACCTATGACAGAAAGAAGCCTCAGAGGTCCAAGTAACCACCTTCTACAGGGTGTTCCGCTAGTCCACTGTAGTAAATGAGTAATCAACATGTAGATTGTATTTCATATGTAGAATCTTGTACCTGTTCTACGTTCCATAGTTCTGTGTATATCTTGCTTGGTATAGAATGTTAAGGTAGATGCTACTGAGAGCTGAGGCAGTAAAAAGTACTATGCAGAGGATGATAATAAAGAAAATAACTGCAACCATTCTTGCTGCTTGATTTGTAAGGAGTTGCATTACTTTGGCTAAAAGATGGCAGCTATCAATAGCTGGACCCACTTCTTGTAAGAGCATTCAATTTCCCTCCATTTCTAAGCGTGCTGCCCATTTCTGCAATCAGCTTTCATAACCTGGAGGCCTCTTTAAGGATTAAAACCTTTCCAGCTGAATTGAGAAGTTATGTACCACTACACGTTGCTTGTGGTTGGTGATATTTTTACTTTGTTCATTATAAGGCTGTTGGTGCAGCACACGTAATCTCTAACAACTTTGCATACATTAAAAAACCATATCTCTCGAAACCAACAGCACAGGTGGTGGTAAACAATAGGAAGCCGGCAGTATTTCAACTAAGTCTTGGGACACGCCAGGTGTGTCCCTTGTCTCCGCTCCTGTTCACCCTGGCCCTGGAGCCACTGGCTGCATGGATCCTCAAAGACCCGGTCATTCGTGGTCTGCGCTGGTCCCCTGACTGGGAGGATAGGATTTCCCTATATGCGGACGACATTCTGTTTTATCTGGCCTCCCCGAAAGCTTCCTTGGTGTGTCCACTGGATATCCTGGCAGTATTCAGCAGGTACTCAGGGTTCACAATAAATTGGAACAAGTCCATTATTTATATCCTTAACGGGGAGCCACCTGTCCCCCGCGGAATTGTCAAATACAAATAGCATTAGAGGTCTTTAAGTACCTTGGTATTTTCATCTCGCTGAATCAGTCACTCCGTTTTAACCGGAATCTCCTGCCACCAATACAAAGATTGAAAAGCGACATACGGAGCAGGAAGTCTTTGCCACTGTCATTGCTGGGCAAAACAGCCCTCTTTAAAATGATGGTGCTACCCCGCTTCCTGTACGCCCTTCAGATCTCATTGGATCCGGTTCCTAAGTCATACTTCCAGGAAACTGAGAGCCTCCAGAGAGATCTATTGTGGGATGGGGGTCCCAGCATCGCTTTGACTAAACTCACCCTAAAATGGTACGACGGGGGCATTAGCCTCCCAGATATAAAAAAATACTATTGGTCGACCCAGCTAGCAGCGATAAACCAGGGGACCTATGGTCGTCTCGATGACCCGGGATACGCCATGGATAGATGGCTTTTGCCGGAAGGGAACTACAGTAGAGCACTCTACTCCCGAACTCGGAAATACTCCTTAACAGGACCAACCAACCACTGGGTCCGGATATGGCATGTTGTAAACAAGCATCTGGGCTGGGACCGCAGGCTCACACTGGCAACCCACTTGTGGAATTCCGAAAAACTGGGGAACTTGTGGAGAACGCAGGGATTTGATAAGTGGGATCTTATCGGGATCTCATGGCTCAAGGATCTTTGGGTCAAGGATTAGATTATATTGTTTGCCTCTCTCCAGCAGCAATATAGTTTGGCAGTAACTGAATGCTGTAGATATTTCCAGATCCGCCATACCCTGCAGACCCACATCCCCAAGGGGTCTTCCCTCCCGGACGCCTCTCCCTTAGAGGATAGAGTATTTTTTTTTTTATAAAACCTTTATTTTTGATTTAGCAACATGGAAGAAAAAACAACCCCCCCCCCGAACCTTGGCATCGTTCATCCAGTAAGTGTATACAATACGGTAATCTCATTATGGCACTAAATGGTGCAGTGAGTCCAATACAGTCTATATTTATAAGCATCATGATAACCACAGCAATCGCATGAGATACTATCAAGGAATAGGCTCTGCACCTACATTAGCGTGGGTCCAACCTCCCCATTCCCTCCTCTCTCCCCCTCTGATCCAGAGTCCCCTGAAGAAAAAAATTCAGCACTCGTACCATCCGAGTCGCTATGAGACATCTCCGAGGCACACATGACTCTCCATGCAAGGAGGTCGTCCGGCAACTTCGCATCCTTGCGGGACCTCTGCATATGCGTCTCCTCAGCTAACGATCATTCTCTTACATCTCTACGCCACGCTGACAACTCCGGCGCTCTTTGCCCCATCCAGGTGATCGCCACTCTACGCCTTGCCAGGACCAACATTAATTGCAAAAGTTTGTAGGAAAGGTTCCTCTTTTTGGGTTTAGGGACCAGGGCTAGTAGGCAGTGAAGCGGGCTCAGATCAAGCCGAAGGCCAGTTACGGCCCGGATACGAACTACCACCCCCCTCCAGAAACTAGCATCCAAGGGGCAGTCCCAGGCCAGGTGCATAAACCCCGCCCCCCCCGCTGGGGACCACATCTGGGGCAGTTGTCTTCCCTATCTCCTGAGATACGCCTTAAGGACAGCGGGGTCATATAGGTGCGGTGCATGAAGTTAAAATGCGTCAATTTGCATCTCGCATTGCAGGACACTTTGCGAGTAAGACTCCCTACGCGCTTGCGCTGTCCTGGGGACAGGGCGATACCCAGGTCCCTCTCCCAGGCATCCCAGGAAGGCAGAACCGGCGGGGCCGAGTCCCGTCTCATGGCCGAATATAGCAGAGAAATTAACCTCCGCCCTCTCCCGCAAGAGAGGAGGATGTTCAGTGTGTGGGACAACGGGGGCGCCTCCGGAAACTGGGGCCATGCGGCTCTCGCCACCTCCTGAAGGCCCCGGTAGTGCAAGTATTGTCCTTCCCCCAGGCCAAAGGTGTCCATGGACTCATCGGGGTAAAGGTCCGCCAGAGTCTCGCAGCCTCCCGCCCTCCAAGCCCGAAAGGACATGTGGTTCACCATATCCACCACCGGGGCTAAGATCCACACTGGCAATTCCCTATGAAAGGGGGCTCGCCGCAGTATTTTCTCCACAAACCGCTGCCAAACCGCAGCCGTGTGGCGAACCACATATGGTAAGTCCACATCGGCTCCCCGTCCTCGCATCAGCGCCACCTGTAGTTCCTGCTCGGTAGCCCTGCCGGCCAACAGACGCAACTCCCAGCTGTCTCCCTCTGCGAACCACCATGCCGCTGGCAACAACTGCGCCGCATAGTAGTATAAGTCAAATCTGGGTCCCTCCAGCCCCCTCCTCCTCCCATGTTCGGACCACGGTGTGGAGGGCGACTCGGCTGCGCCGTCCCGCCCACAGCAGTGACGTTAGCAGCGTGTTAAGAGTGCAAAATACTCGCGAGGGGAGTGGACATAGGGAATTCTGGAGGACCTAGAGCGTCCTGGGGAGCAGCACCATCTTCGCAACGGCCAATCTCCCCATAAGAGATAATGGCAAGGAGTTCCAGAAAGTGACCGATTGCTGCAAGGACCGAATAACTCGGTCAATATTGCGGGCCAACCCCTGTGCATCCGTAGACGTTACCTGGATGCCGAGATACCGGAACGCCTCCTGTTCCCATCTCAACCCGAGATTCGGTAGATCCGTCAGTGGCCCGCCGCCGTAGCTCGACAAGGGGAAAATCAGGGACTTCCCACAGTTAATTCGCAGTCCCGAGGCCGCGCCAAAGCGGTCCAAGTGCTGGAGAAGGACCGGCACCGATTCCCGTGGGGACATTAAATAGAAGAGGGCGTCATCCGCGTATAGCGAGATCACATTACATGTGTCGCCCACTGCGATACCCCATCTCGCCATGTCCGCAAGGAGCCGGACTGCGAGAGGTTCGATCGCCAGAGCGAAAAGAAGCGGCGAGGGGGGACATCCCTGGCGTGTGCCCTGGCCCAAGGGCCATTCCTCCGAATGCGCCGCACCCAGTCGCACCCTGGCTCGGGGGCTGTATACAAGATGCGGATCCACCGGCAAAAGCCGGTCCCCAGCCCCACCATCCGGAGGACCACCAAAAGGTACCCCCAGTCTACGGTGTCGAAGGCTTTAGTGATGTCGATCGACACCAGGACCATTTGGTCCTCTCGGTCTCGTACCTCGTGGATGATGTGGTTCAGTCGTCTCAAGTTCATGGAGGTATTGCGGCCAGGGATAAACCTACATTGGTCCGGGTGTACCAGGTGTGCCATGTGCGGTGCCAACCGGGCAGCCAATAGTTTCGTCAGGACCTTCACATCAGTATTTATCATGGTGATGGGCCGGTATGCCGCAGGGTCTTCAGCATCGTCACCCGGTTTCAGGATCATGCAGATCTCCCCCAGATTCATACTGGGCGGAAGCGCCTCCCGTTCGGAAGCCTCCAGGTACACCTGCAAGAGGGGTGGGGCAAGGACTTCCGCAAACGCCTGGTAAAATTCAGAGGGGTAACCATCCCCTCCCGGGGACTTAGCCCTCGGCAGGCCAGCTATTGCCACTTTCAACTCCTGGAGCGTTAAAACCGCATCCAATTCCTCCGCATCGTCTTGTGAGAGTACCTGTAGAGTTAGACCCTGGAGATAAGGGAGGAAGGAATCCCCCGTGATCGTGGGATCCGCCGCATATACTGTTTGAAGTTGAGAGCGCAGGACCCGGAGGATACTGCCTCCGAGTGTACCATTCCTGCGGGGCCTCTCAGGGCCACTATCCTCTCTGGGGTGAATTCACGCCGAGTATCCAAGCCAGCAGTCGGCCCAATTTGTCTCCTTCCCGATGGAGGCGCTGTCGGTACTGGTCCAGCGTGTATTTGTCTAGACGAGTAAGAATATTATGGACACCTAAGCGAGCCGTCCGTTCCGACTCCTGATCCAGGTCGTCGGGATCTGGCAGGGTTTGCAGACGTAGGAGTGCATCTTCCGCATCCCGCAATTCCCGAAGGAGCTGCCTCCGGACTCCATATGTGAGGGTCATACACTCACCCCGAACAACCGCTTTCAGGGCGTCCCATTTGGTGGAGTAGGCGAGATCCCCACCACCCTAGTTCAAGTCAAGGTAATTCATGAGGGCAGTCTCCACATGGTCCTTCCCTACCTGGTCCTGCAACAGATCTGTCGGCATCCTCCAAGTGCGAGGGCTGGTTCTGCCACTGTGCGACGCACGTTACCGGAGAATGATCTGACAAAAAGCGGGCCTGATGGGTGACCATCAAAGAGAGAGAGGCATCCACATTGGCCGCTAGTACCCTGTCCAGTCTACTATGAGTATTATGGGTGGGAGAGAAGCATGTAAATAATTTTTGAGCCTGGTTGCCCAGGCGCCACACATCGCTGAATCCCAGGTTCCGCATCACCTCTCGGAGTCGCGCCGTCATGCGCGGTTTCGTCCCTGCGCGGGGGGGCCTATCTAATACAGGGTCCAACACGCAATTAAAATCCCCAAACCAGAGCAGTGGGCCCTCCAGGACCTCCTGTAGGTGTAGAAAGAAGTCAGGGTTGTCTACATTAGGGGCGTATGAATTTAAAATGGAGAGTTCCCTCCCGTCAAGGTTCACCCGCAGGAGCAGGTACCTGCCATTAACATCCGCTTCTTCATATTGGACAGCACATGGGACCCCCGGGGCTACCCAAATTAGGACCCCTCTAGCATAGGTTGAGAATGAAGAGTGAAACACCTGACCCCTCCACTTTTTTGCCAACTTTTGGGCCCCCTCCTCATCTAGGTGGGTCTCCTGTAGACACACTATAGAGATTCCGTGTCTGCGGAGGAAGGACAGAACCCTATGCCGTTTGGTACGAGTGCCTAGGCCCCTCACATTCCAGCTTAAAAACTTGTGCGCCATGCGTGGTGACAGTGCCCATCCGGGCGAGCAGCCTTACATCTTACGACCCACCATTCCCGTGCCTGAACTGAAATACACCTGATGCCTTCAACATTCCCCCCCCAACTGAACCCCCCTCAACCCCAACCATCCCCCACCCACGAGCAATATTACTGCAACAAATAAAGACTCTAATATGGCCTTCCCCTGCCGGTGCCAGGACGTACACAGCATTCCCAAATACCCAAACAGTGAAATCCCTCCCAAGAAACAGCCCCCAAAACCCCCCCAGGCCGCCCTCCAGGATCCAAATACAAACTCCACCTAAATGTTAGCGAAGAAGGGTATCTTCATTAGTACTGTTCCCTGACTCCGAACCCAACCCCCGCCCCTCCCCCCCACGTCCCGCAATTCCAGGTCCCAGCATTTAGGGAGTGACCCCTCCCCCATCAGAACCCTCTTACTGTCCAGGCAGTGTCCAGTCTCTTGTCCAGGGTTTTTAGAAAAGTGTCAGGAGCCAGGCTGCACTTCAGGACGAGCCATCCGGCTGCTGCTGCCCCTGCGCTCCAGCCGTCTCCGTGACCGTTGCACCGGTCGGAAATATCTCCTCCTCAGTCGGCAGCAATGTATCAGGTACCAGGATCTTCGCAGGAGACGCAGGGTGCAACTCTGTCGAATCTGTGACCCAGTTACTCTCCACACTCTCATCCTCCCGGGCACCTGGGCGCCGTCTCCGGCTGCGCCTCCTCCTCGGTCTGGTCCCCCACGAGCTCCGATCCCTAGCTCGCTCGCCAGGAGGGAGGTCATCTCCCCGGATCTCGAGCCACTCCCACACATCCGCCGGGGCCTCGAAGAAGTGAGCCTTTCCCTGGGAGAAAACCTTGAGTTTCGCCGGGTAAAGTAGCATATACTGGAGATGCATCACCCTGAGCTTTTGTTTGACTGCCAGAAAGGACTTGCGCTATTCCTGGACTAACTGTGTGTAGTCCGGGAAGATGGATACCCTCGCATTCTCAAAGGTAAGGTCCTTAACTTCCCTCTCCGCTCGTAGGATGCGATCCCTGTCACGGTAGTTCAGGATTTTCGCGATGAGGGCCCGGGGAGGGGCACCAGGTTTCGGAGGTGGGACCAAAGCTCTGTGCGCCCTCTCGATTACAAAAACATCCGACAGGCCCTCGGGCACAACACTGTCCGAATCCATTGCTCTAGGAAGCGTTCCGGGTGGCCCGCCTCTGCTCGTTCCGGAATACCCAGCACGCGGATGTTACTGCGGCGCGCCCTCCCCTCAGCATCCTCCGCCCTCCATTCCAGGGCTTTCGTCGCGGCCGAGAGTTGAGAGACCTTTTTCTTGAGAGACGCCACCTCTCCCTGCCGTTGGGTGATGTTCCCCTCCGCGGTCGTGACTTTGTCGGCCACCTTGCGCAGGTCAGTCCACAACAGGTTTACGTCGATGGACACAGTTTCGATCTGACGTTCCAATGCCGAGTGGGAACCCTGTATCGCTTTACATAATTCTGCCCGCGACGGCTCCTCGGGAGCTGGACCCCCCTCCTCCTGACCCGACTGGCGAGGGAGTCTCTGCGAGGGGAGTCTCTGCGTGGTATACTGCGTGATGGTGTTGGGCTGGACCTCCCGGGGCGTTCTGTCTTTGCGCATAATGAAGTACAAGGGGGGTCACTCAAGCGTCCTCTAGGTCCTCGGCAGCTCCCCCAGACGTCGTATACAGTCTAGGCGCCAGGGCACCAGGCCCACCCGATCCGCCTTCCAGACGCGTCCCAGTGAGGGCACTGCTCTTTTACCCAGTCCAAAGGGCCCTGCGGGGATGTGTCTCAGGATCTAATGTACTACCGGGGGAAGGAGGCTAGGCCCAGACCCCCGCCCCAGTTGCAAGCGGGGCCACGTGTGGGCCTCCCCGCAACCCCCCGCCGCCAGTCGCCGCGGAGCCGCTCCTCCGAGGGTACCCCCCCCCCCCGAGCCCCCGTACCTCCAGTCTCTGTAGTTCAGGACCTGTGTCCCAGCGTTTGTAGGGGTGTCCAGTGGGCACGTGACCCTCTAGCGCCAGGAGAATGTTGTACCAGGGGTCCAGAACCCCGCTCTCAGCCCGGCCCCCACTAGCCCAGCAAGTGTTCGAGGGGTCCGTCCTGCCGCAGGCGCAATGGGCCGGTCCAAACTGCGGGCCCTACACGATATGAACAGGTCATCCTCTTACCCCCAAGCCAGGGCGCAATGCGGATCAATGTGTCGGGACTCCAAGCGGCGCCAGTCACTTGCAGCGCGGCACTCCAGTCGTCCTCGAGATCTCCGGGGGCGGCGGGCCCCCCGCAACAAGCTCCACGACCAGGCACAGGTCACCTCGACCGCCAGCACTGGGAGGCTGAGACTCCGCCTCCTGGCCCGGTCAGCTTCCTCCTTCCGGCCCCCGCTGTCACCTCTGCCGCCGCTGGCCCCCCGAGGGGATTCCGGGCCGTCCTCGGCTCCGTCTCTTCTAGGCCCAATCCCCGGCCTTGAGTAGCAGTCTCTCACCCCAGGCGCTCCGATCAGGCGCGGGCCGCTACAGCCACCAGCGCTGGCGGGCTGCTCACCACCTTCCAAGCCGGCCGGTGCACCAGTCCAGGATCCCTCTCACACTGCCGCCTCAACCGGGCCCCCCGGATGACTGCGGGGGGCCTCCCGGCAATTTCCGCCGCTCCGCCTCAGCTAGGCCCGATCCCCGGGCTCGATTACCGGCGGTCACCGCAACCACCACAGCCGGCCATCAGGGCCGATCCTCCAAGGCGCTCCATGGACTCGACGCCGCTCCGGCGCTAAATTGACCGCTGGGGGGGGCTCGATGGCAATGTGCCCCCCCCCCGTACCTGGAACCGCCGGGCGCCGGGCCAGGCCACGATCCCCGGCCGCGACCTCCAAGCCGTCGGCGGCACAACAGTCGGTCCGAGCTCGGCAGTGCACCGGACACCCACAGCCTCCAAAGCGGGACCAGAGGGGCACAGGACGGTCTGGGGCAGCACCACAGGAGTGCCTCAGGTAGGCTGACAGGATCTTTTATTTAGGATTTTAGTGGCGGCCGGCAGGGAGCCGAAGGAGCTCACGTACTGTCGGCCATGCTGCTTGGCCACGCCCCCAGAGGATAGAGTATTAGACTGTCACCTGCCTGAAAAGACCATCTCCCTGATCTATAAAAAACTAATCAATAACATGGAAGACCCACTTAAAGAGAAATGGATAAGGGATGGACTTGAGCTTGACGAGGAGGATTGGCAGGAGGCGGTGTCTTCCCCGAGGGAGGTGGCAATTCAGGCTAGACTGCACTT
The DNA here is from genome assembly GCF_964261635.1 of Lissotriton helveticus. Taxonomy (NCBI): domain Eukaryota; kingdom Metazoa; phylum Chordata; class Amphibia; order Caudata; family Salamandridae; genus Lissotriton; species Lissotriton helveticus. The sequence goes on along the minus strand of NC_136067.1, from coordinate 487,641,530 downwards.
AGTACAGATCAAAATTCTCCACAGAATTTACGTTACAGGACCAAGTCTAGTCCGCATGGGTAGAGCAGAAAATGGGGAGTGTAGACGTAATTGTGGAAAAGGCGGCACCTGCATACATATCATATGAGAGTATGATCAAATACAAACTTACTGGGGCACTATACATCACATCCTTAGTGAGGTACTTACACTTGAACTACGTCCGGAGGTGCGTCGGTGCCTCCTGAATATATGGGAACCTAGGGACCTCACTTTTTACACAAAACTCTGGGCAACACTGGCTGTGAAGATAGCGAAGAGAAATATCGCACAACACTAAGGGGCCCTTCAACCACCCAGAGTAGAATCATGGAAGGAAGATCTAGACTGGTGCATGTTGAGGGAAAAGTCAGTCTATATAGCCAGAGGGTGTCCAGGGAAATGGAACCGGGTTTGGGGGCCGTGGAACTCCTACTGAGGCAATATATGTACCCCGCCAACACACATGAGTGAAGATGAAGCACTCCCACCCCCCTAATTGGTCCACGCTGTGTACTACGGTCTGAAACTATGTAACCTTGAAACTAAAATACCCAAAATGTACTATGTCTCCTTAACAAGCTATATATGCTATGTTATGTCGATGATACTTTAATAAAAAGGATGTGTAAAAAAAACATACCTCCTGAGGCAGCTTTTGGCCCGCTACAGAGAGTTTTGAAACATTTTCGCTGGCACTTCTTGGTTTGCACCCATTTCTCCCTGGGTTTGTGGCGGCATTCTTCCGCATCACGCAGTGCATTCTGGGGGGAGCATAGTATGTTACGAGGTCACGCAGCATTACCTTAGTGTGCTGCCATTTTGATCGGGTGTTTGTTTTCCCGATATAAGGAAATACAGTGTGGCACAAGACACGGTCTAGTATTATTGCTGGAATAAATTGCATATTTCTTCTGCAAGGTACTTCGCCTCACATAAGTTTAATTTTACCGCTTAAAGGTTTCTAGACACCGCAGCTATCAAGATTCTCTTTAAATACTTGAAAGAACACTTCTAGTTTGGCATTCCTATTCCTTCGAGATGACTTTCCATTTTCATCTTAAGCAATATGGATTCCAACTCTAGTCTACCACCACAAGTACAGGGAATGCACCTTAAACACACCAGAATACTTTTTAACTAGTCCTGGTGATCCTATTAAAAATGAGCGGAGTGATAGAAAAACTTTTAAAACTATACTGCTATTTTGGAAGATAATGGTAGCATTTTATCTCCTGAAAGATAAAAAAACAATTCTAATGCACTGTTTAGGTCCTGAAGGCCTTCGTCTACAACCAAATGCAAATAAATGGCAAGAGATGGAGACATAGATGTTTTTTTTTAATGTGCCATTTTAGATTTGTGTGAGCATTATTCACCTACAGTGGGTTACTAGACGTGCTTTCTTCAAAAGAAAGCAACAGCATGAATCAATTGAAGAGTATGTTTCTACTCTTAAAACGTTAGCGGGCACATGCGAATAGGGAGTGTTGCATGATGAACCAATGTGAGATCAGATTGTGGTTTATACTACAAACAAAGGAATTCAGGATACACCGTGGATTGAAGGATATTCTAGCTTAAAGGACATCATAGCATTGTTAAAAAAAATTATAATTGCGGAATTATCACAGAGGAGCTTCAAAGCAATTTCTGCACAGAATGATTTACTGACAAATAACAATATTTCAGGGGAAAGAGAAGAAAAGAGTACATATGCAAAAAACAAGTTTAATCTCAATAAGGAAATGAAACCCACTATGAAAGGCAAGCAAATTGAAACTGCAATGTTTTGTTGTTACCGTTGTGGTAGTAAAGCGCATACCACCAGGTCAGAGATGTCCAGCAAAATGCTTAGAATGTGGAATTGTGGGTAATTTCACAAAAGTTTGTGGAAGGAAAGGAAAAAAAAACATGTGGGTTTCTTGCCTCACTAAATCCGACTCAAATTCTTCTGGGATGATTCTGACGATTCTGTTCATTTGCATTCGTACAAGATGGGTAAAAAGAAAAGTGTTGCACTCATCAAAAGTATTGATGAAACAACATGGTACCAGACCAGTAAATTTACATGTTGGACAATTGGTGCGAGTCAAACGTACGAGAAAAGTTGCCAAAGGAGAGAGTAAGTTTAGTGAACCCAATGTAATCTCACAAGTAAGAAACACAGTTGTTTTAGAAAATGGTGAGGTAAGGCACACGAGTCCCTTAGCATTGGCAGGAGGTAAAGGTGTGGATGATGAATTAGGTGTCAAACCGTATCCTAACTATTGGTGGTTCAATGCGGAAGAACCATGTCCTACAGTCAATAAAGAGAATTAAAAGGAATTTGGAGAAGTCGTAAGTCAGAAGTTTTTTACTTTGTTTTTATTATTTCCCTTATAGTTGCAACGTCTGATTGTCAATAAAACAAGTTTAAAAAAAACAAAGCGAATTGTGTAGTAAATGAGTAATTAACATGTAGAATGTTTTTAATATGTTGAATCTTGCACCTGTTATATGTTCCATATTTCTTTGCATATCTTGCTTGGTATAGAATGTTAAGGCAGATGCTGCTGGGAGCTGGTGCCGTGACTGTACTATGCAGAGACTGATAATAAAGAAGATACCTGCAATCATTCCTAATGCTGGAATTATTTGAACAGAGTTAATACATCTACCATCTTACTGGTCCTGAAAAGGTGAGATCTAGTACAACTGCTATTAACAACCCTGCTGATATGGGAAGGATATGATATGCTTCTTCATATAACCATCTACACAGTTTGATTAAGGAGATTCTTACAGAAGTGGATCCCAAAGGCAATCTTTTCAAAACTGACCTGACCTTTTGGAAATAAGGATTCCAGAATGGAATGTTCTACAGGCTATACAGGAAATACAGTAGAGAAAGTATTTCAAGAAATCTCCTAATCATGCCTCCCCTCTCTCTTTCCCCCTCTTCCTCAGTATCACCCATCTCGAAAATTGGCCCTAATTCCTGGGCTATCCTCTACCCTTCCCATCTCACCAAAAATGGTAAGAAAAACTTCAAACACAAGCTCCTCAATCTCCACCCTGAAACCTTATTTGCCGATTACCACAACACACTTAACTCCTCCTTAATCACCAACTACATCTTCTTCTCTAAACGCCCTTCGAAATGGAAAAGCCTATTTCTTCAGCACCTCCCTATCACTAACTCTCGCAATATTCCGTACGGTATAAAACTCTCCACCACCCCCTCCTCTTCCTTTCCGGGAAATATTGATATTTCCATCTTCAAATCTGGTAAGATTCTCATCCAAGCGTCGGAAAATCACCTCTACATCTTCGAACTCCACTTTAGTGCCTTATCACAATTCCTCGATCAGTCCCCGAACCCCCCCCTCCCTCCCCCTCATCCCCTAGTTCTATTATCTCCCCCTGTCTCCTACCCCCCTAACTCTTCTCTATGATCTTCCTTAAACCTCTCTCTATAGTGACGTCTACTCCCAACCTATACTGTCTACTCGAACTCTCAATACCGGTACTAGCTTCGACACCATACTCCCCCCACCCTCACGTTCCCTCCTCTCTAACTCACCCATTCTTCCACCCAGCCCTGTTGCCCTCACTCAACCGCAATTGTCCCCCCTAGTTGACTGCTTTATCACCACCTCTGACTCCCTATACCCTCGCTCCCCCTTATCTCTCCTTACTGCCTCCCCCACTTCTTCCACTATCCTTGATGTTCTCTCTCAGTCACTACTAACCACCCCGACTCCTAACTATATAAACTATATCAACACCCTTATCTCCCAATCACCTAGTTTTTCTGCCCCTCTCACCCCCTACCCCCCACTGTCCCTTCCCCTCCCTCCTCCATCCTTGACTCCCAACCCTACTTCTCCGCTCCCCCTCCCCTCAATCCCCCAGCACCGCCCTCTTCCATCATTGACTCCCAACCCTACATCTCCGCTCCCCCTCCCCTCAATCCCCCTGCACCACCCTCTTCCTTCCTTGCCCCCCACCCCTACACCCTACCTGTGCCTCTCTCAAATTAGGTCTACTCCACTCACTTCTCTTAAACCTTCAAACCTGCTTGATACTCCTGTTACCTGCATGCCCTCTCCTGTTTCCCCTACTACCCCGCAGTCTCTAAGCTCTACCGAACACCGCATTCCTTGTGATCTCTCACTGAACAAACCCCCTCCACCCTCCTCTTCTTACAACTCTCCCTCGCCTCCTCCAACCTCTCTGACGGACCCCCCTACACCCCCTCTTCTCATCAATACACCTTTGTCCATCTATCTCTCTACTTCTGACTCCAGTAACACCCATCCCTTGGATGCTTTATATCGTCTCCCCCCGCATGTAATCGCTCCCATACTCCCACAGTATCTCTCACATCTCCTCCGCTGACCACTCCCTCTCACGCCCTTGACCTCTCCTGCAACCCTCAATACATCTACATCCACATCCTGTACTATCCCTCCCCCTCATTTAAAGAACGATCTTACTGAACCCAATGTCCCAACCACTCCTATCTCCTCGGTCCCTCCCCTCCCCAATATGAAACCTCCCTCCCATCATAACCCCCTTCACCCCCCCCCCGGTTACCCCTCTTCCTCGCCCTAATCCTAACACCTACTCCTCACTCCTCCCAAAAACGTTTGACCCACTCCAATCCTCTCTTCTTACACTATCACTCCTTAATGTTGAACTTCTCCTTTCATCCCTTGTTTTAGAACTCTCCTCCCTCAGATCTGAAGTCTCACTCCTTACTAAAGCCCACTCTTCTGATCACGCACGCACATCTGTCCCTTCATTAAACAGTGTATCTTCACACATCAGCTCCCCTAGTACTGGTAACACCGAGTAATTCTCTCTTGGCGCCCTCCTCCCCACAAACTCCATGACCCCACCCAAACCCATTGACCCTTCCAATACACCCCAACCCTACACGGCCTTCAAGATATCCTCTGCTCAACATGTTGCATACCCAATATCCCTGGAGTTAACTTATCCCCGAACCTCCCTTTCTCCCCCCTTTCCCGCAGTCTACTATTCCTGTCCTCCTAGGAACGAGTCTACTCCCCCTTTTCCCGACGTCACCTCGGCCCCCTCAACAACTAACCTCTATCCTCCTTGATCCCCCCACTCAATACCCTGACTCCTCGCCCCTCTATTGCATGTTGATTAACTGCTGATCCGCATCTTGCCATGCGACTGATATTGCAGAAACCATTCTCAATGAAAACATAGACATTGCATTCCTTACGGAAACCTGGCTCAACCCCCACTCGACTCCTATCCTTGACTTTCTCATTCCTCCTGGATACTCCATCATTAGGAAAGACAGAGTAAAGCAAATAGGAGGTGGCCTTGCCATTATTTTCAAAAAGGAACTTAATCTCACGCTAGTTCATCTCCAGGATCCTTCTTCTTTTGAATACCTTTGTGTTGATCTCACTGCCCCTGGCTCCCCCACCATCCGTTTACATACTATCTATCATCCCCCCGGCAATCCCATCCCCTTCACCGATGAGCTGTCTGATCTTATCACTCAATCTTTGTTCACTCACTCCAAGAACCTCTTTCTTGGCGACTATAACAGCCACTGGAATAATAACGACGACTCGTCTGTCATCCGCCTTAAAGATATCATGGACATTACTGACCTGACTCAACTCTGCCAATCCCCGACAGACTCTAAAGGCACCACCCTTGATGCTATTATGACGAGCAAGGATCTGGCCTCTCTCTCAACGATTCTTCCAGTCGATTGGTCTGATCATCACCTTATCCTCTTCACTTTGAACTGCTCTATTACTTCCCCCACCCCTACCGGCACTTTACCCTTGAAACATACTCGTAATCTTCACCTTATCCCCCCATGCGAGTTGGAATCCTCTATCAAAACCTGTTTATTCCTCCCCCCCACCTCTCACAGCACCAATGACCTAACTGAACATTACAATAATTCGATCACCATCGACCAGATCTCCTCATCGCTTCTTCAAAACCCCCCTGCCCACTCTTCGAACCCCAACCGAGCAGCCATTAACTTCAATCAATGGCTAACCAACAGCGCCGACAACCTAGCACCTTTGAAAAAACGCCAAAACAAACTAGGCAACAAAAACGCTCCCTGGTTCAACGATGATCTTAAGAAATCCAAGAAACTCTGTCGCTCCCTCGAGAAGGCCTGGAAAAAAGACCCAAACACCAGCACCAAGGACGCCTTCAAAAACGCCACCCGCACACACCACCAACTGATCCGGACTGCCAAGAAAGCTGCACTTAAAGACCGACTAGACAACAACGCCCACAACAGCAAGGAATTATTCAACATCGCCAAAGAATTTACCAACCCCTCAGCCAACTCCAACGACATCACTCCCTCTCAAACCCTTTGCGACACCCTAGCCTCATTCTTCCACGACAAAATCGCAGACATCCACAACAGCTTCGACAACCAACCCGGAGACCAACCCTCCCAACCTTCTGCCGTACCCTCACCCCCCCCGAACATCCTCAACAACTGGAACCCTATCTCCACCGAGGACACCATTCGCCTGATGAATTCCATTCACTCTGGCTCCCCTTCAGACCCATGCCCTCACCATATCTTCAACAAAGCAGACTCCATCATAGCACCACACCTCCGGGACGTCATCAACTGCTCCCTCAACTCCGCCACCTTCCCGGAAAGCTGGAAACACGCCGAACTCAGCGCCCTTCTGAAAAACCCCAGAGCTGACCCTACCGAACTCAAAAACTACTGCCCCATCTCGCTCCTACCATTCCCGGCCAAAGTCATCGAGAAAGCGGTCAACAACCAGCTCGCCGCCTTCCTCGAAACCAACAAATCCCTCGACTCCTCACAGTCCGGCTTCCGAGCCAAACACAGCACTGAGACCGCCCTCATCGCAGCAACAGACGACATTCGAACTTTACTGGACAATGGAGACACAGTCGCCCTCATCCTCCTTGACCTCTCCGCAGCCTTCGACACAGTCTGTCATAGCACCCTCCTACATCGCCTCAGAAACATCGGAATCCAAGGAAAAGCACTGGAATGGATCACCTCGTTCCTTACCGGAAGAACTCAGAGTCCGCCTTCCACCATTCAAGTCAGAGGCCACTGAAGTCATTTGCGGCGTGCCACAAGGATCTTCACTCAGCCCCACCCTCTTCAACGTATACATGATCCCCCTCGCGACCATCGCACGCCAACACAACCTCAACATCATCTCCTACGCTGATGACACTCAACTGATCCTCTCACTCACCAAAGACCCGAACACTGCCAAAACCAACCTACATGAAGGAATGAAAGAAGTAGCCGAGTGGATGAAGCACAGCCGTCTGAAACTGAACTCAGACAAAACAGAAGTCCTTATCTTAGGTACCTCCCCCTCCGCCTGGGATGACTCTTGGTGGCCTGAGGCTCTTGGAAAAGCACCCATCCCGACGGACCACGCACGGAACCTAGGCGTCATCCTGGACTCCTCACTCTCGATGAACAGACAAGTCAACGCCGTTTCATCATCCTGCTTCAACATTCTTCGCATGCTAAAAAAACATTTAGCTGGATCCCCACCGAAACTAGAAAAACGGTCACCCACACACTGGTCACGAGCCGCCTGGACTACGGTAACACCCTATACGCCGGTACCACCGCAAAACTTCAGAAAAAACTCCAACGCATCCAGAACGCATCAGCCAGACTCATACTAGACATCCCGCGTAAAGACCACATTTCTAGCCACCTGAAAAACCTCCACTAGCTGCCCGTCAATAAGAGGATAACATTCCGCCTCCTAACCCACGCACACAAAGCACTTTACGAACTTGGACCCGAATGCCTCAACACTCGACTTTCCTTCTACACCCCCTTCCGCCAGCTACGCTCCTCCAACCAAGCCCTTGCTATTGTACCTCGCATCAACAAAACAACCATGGGAGGAAGATCCTTCTCCTACCTGGCAGCTATAACCTGGAACTCACTTCCCACTCACCTTCGCCGCACTCAGAACCACCTAGCATTCAGAAAGCAACTTAAAACTTGGATATTCGACAAGTAACTCCCCACCCCTCTTCAAGCGCCTTGAGACCCTCTGGGTATGTAGCGCGCTATATAAATTATTTGACTTGACTTGACTTGACTATCCTTCAAGCACTTGACCAAATCGCCCCAATCAAACTTAAACAACAAAAAAAAAAAATACGTCCCAAATCCTGGTTTAATTCCGACCTTAATAATGAAAGACGGGCCCTCAGACAGTCTGAACGCTCATGGAGGAATCACCCCTCTCCTGATAACCTATTACTCCTTAGAAACGCCAGATCCAAATACAAGAAGCACATCTTCGCTGAAAAAAGCCTCCTTCCTCCGCTCACAACTTGACCAGGCTAAAAACCGTCCCAGAGAACTCTTCAGCATTGTGAAAAAACAAACTTCCTCTGGCCCCCCAAGAATAACAGCCACTGTTGAAAGATGCAAAGAAATCGCCAACTTCTTTTCGAATAAAGTCAACTCGATTGAACTATCCTTCTCTTCTCCTCCTCTCCCATCCCAATCTTCCCTTAGCCAACAACACCTCCCTAACATTCCTACTTCACCTTGCTCCTCTGCCCCTCCATGCCACGACCCCTCTCTACTCCTCCCTACTCTACTCCACCCCTCTCTACCCCTCCCTACTCTACTCCACCCGGACTATCTTTATGGACACCCTTACCAAAAACAATGCCTCCTGGAAGGAATTTTGCCCAGTATCGGAATCGACTGTCCTTATTATCATCTCTAAACTCAAACCATCTTCACACACCAATGACCCTCCCCCTGCCCAGTTGGTTCAGGAACTCAAACACATCATTGCCCCTACCTGGACCAATATCAATGCTCTCAACTGCTCCCTCTCCACCTCTAACTCTGTCAAATCCTTGGGCATCAGCATTGATAAGAATCTTACTCTCATCCCTGACATTAAAAATGCTGCTAAAGGTGCTCTCTTCTCCCTTCTCCACCTTAAAAAAAAAAAACCTTTCATTCCAGCGGATGACTTCAAAATTGTTGTCCAATCTCTTGTACTTTCCAAAATTGACTATGGCAACGTCACTCTTGTAGGCACCCCAAAAGTCCACCTTGCCCCGATCAAATCGGTCCTCAACCTGGCTGCCAGACTTATCTATGATTGTAAACGATTTGATCACATTTCTCCTATCCTCAAAAACCTTAACTGGCTCTCAATTGAAGGTAGATCCACCTTCAAGATGGCATGTAATACTCACAAAGCCCTTCGCCAAAACACCCCATCTTACCTCTCAGACAAACTGCAAAATGCTGGTTGCTCCAGGTCCTTGAGAAGCACTAACGCCCTTGTCCTCATCCCCCCGAGACTCAAATGTACAAAGACACAATCACGTGCATTCTCTGGTAATGCCCCTACGATCTGGAACTCTCTCCCCAAAGATCTTTGCTGCAACCCCTCCTACCCTCTCTTCAAAAAAAGACTCAAGGTGCTTCTTCTCAACAAATATTGGGGCACCTAACGTCTCTATATTGATTCAGTCCTCATTTTCTCTCCTATCTCTTAACCATCCCCATCTCCCTTACCCATCCATTAATTACTCTCTTTCCTCAATTACCTCGTCTAACTGAAATGCCTCATCCCATGCTAGTTTTTATTCACTCTGTAATTTTGTTTTATTTCAAGATGTTTATCTTGTTTATCTGTCTGTAAAGCGCTCTGATACTCCTGGGTCCAGTAGCGCTATATAAAACCTTTTAAATAAATAAAGAAAGAAAGAAAGGCCAAGAGAGAGAGAGAGAGCGGGATCCTAAATCATGAGTGAAGTGATCCTAAAATTTGTCAAAGCAAACCAGGTATCTAAACCTTAGTTTGTCCACTGTCAGCTGATCATCTGAATTTCTATCAGAAAATTGAGAATACTCTGGGGGATTGTGGATTAGGCGTTGGAATCAAAATGCCATACTTGGTGTACAAAGAGATTCAATCTTCAGTACTATTAAGCCAGAGAAATAGCAACACTAGTAGGGGACTCCCTCTACTCCAGTATGCAGGCTCTTCCAAAGCAATAACTCAGCCCCTTTGGTATCACCACACACAGCAATGCTCGTCGCACTGTCAACAGTGCCTGTCCACCTAAACTAAGCCACACTATTATTCCACTAGCCTTATTTCCCATCTCATAAATAGTTCTTAAGATCCCTAATGTAATGCAGTTTAGCATTATCCATTGCTACTTTGGTATACTTCCCCCCTTACAGTCTACACAGTGAGTCAGTCTTGGGGAATAATATTAACTAGAAATGCCACATTTGGCCCAATTTTAAATTCTTGATATTCTGAAACAAACATGTGGCCTTCTGGATGACAAACAACAAAACCTGCCCTTAAAGACCAGATTTATAAGCTTCCAAAAGGGTAGTTTGATAATTCACAGAATCCCTGCTCTCACTGAAGTAAAATGTGTAGGCCTGAGACAAGAGAATAAAAACTGCACAATCCAGAAGCTCCCAGGCATTTAGTTACAACTATAACCACCTGTTTTATGAAAGGAACTTACAGACAGAAAAGTTGACAGATTGTCTGAAATAGCCAAAACGGATATTAGACGCTTCTTACAGGGAGACCAATGTCACAAGACCCAAAAATGTAGTATGTTGTTCATGAGGTATCATGGATCCCTGAGAAAAATGAGCACTTCCAATCATTATTTTTAAGAAAGACACCATATGGTTTTCAAGCCCATAGTCAGTCCAAAGCACACTAAAATGGTTGGTCCACTGCTAGCACAAGCACAGCCATCAGATCCAACATGCTCCACATCCATAAGATCATTAACATCTTCACCTACAATATGTATGGAAAGAGATGCATTAGACAAAATTATCCACACTTTAGTCAAGACCATGGACTGAAGCGGAGGCGGAAGATACACACAGAGAAAGGTGGCTTCCAGAAGACCCCACTTGTCCACCACCTTGCATGGCACGTGTTAGAGCTGACAACCTTAGCATGGATTCTCCTGTCTTTTTGCTTCTGCCTCCTATATTTTTGACTGCATGCTGAACTTCATTTTTGCTGTTTTTTTAACCCTGGACACTTTACCACTGCTGATCAGTGCTAAGGTGCAAGTGTTCCCTGTGTTAATTGTGATTATGTTTGGTTATCCATGATTGGCATTTATGGTTTACTGGTAAGTCCCTAGTAAAGTGCACTGTGTGTGCCAAGGTCCTATAAATCAAATGCTTATTACTAGTGGGTCTGCAGCACGTCTCAGACCTGCCATTACAGTGCCTGTAAGTGCAGGTTTGAACTGCCATGTCGACCTAGCAAGTGCTCGCACTTGCCATGCCCAAACCTTCCCTTTTACTACATGTAAGTCACCCCTAAGGTAGGTCCAAGGTAGCTCCATGGGCACGGGGCAGCGTATGTGAATGGTAGGATATGTCCAGGTGTGTTTTACATGTTCTGATGGACAAGTTACTGGCCTTTTCAGGTAGGGACATGATCTAGCCGCAGATTCCTTACCTTTGAACTTCCAGGCGTTAGGCAGGATCCGGAAGATTTTTCTTAGCAGTACCCCTGCGCGCCGGTAGGTAATGTCGGTCGACTCCACGTGATGTCATCTGCGTTGTGTTAGTCCTCGTTGTAAGGTCCTTGTCGTCAATATAACCGCCACCCGGGCACGATAACGTCAGTACTTTTCACAACTTTACACTCCAGTAATGCGAAACCATGAAGTGACGGACCATGGTGTGTTAAACAATGAAAAGCTAGGGCCCTGAAGGGGAACATCCCTGATACTAAAAGCAGTTCGCGTGCAGGGGGGATGGGTGGGTCGGTAAGGATTCTGTGGCTAGATCATTTCTCTACCAGATAAGGTGTTACCTAAGATAAGTAACTTATCATACTGACAGAGACATCTAGCCGCAGATTCCTTACCTCTGAACAGATGCCCAAGCAATAACTTCCCTGTAGGAGGCACTGTGAAAAGTTTAGACCAGCAAGTCCTGCAAGACAGAGCACACAAAAAGGCCTTCTATGTGAACTTGGAAATCCAGGCAGTGGTGTCTGGCAACCGTGTGCAGCTATGCCTACATAGCTGCTTGGCAGATATCAGAAACGGGGGACACCACACTGGAGAGCAGTAGTGGCGCGTTTGCCCTGGTGGAATGGGCTCTCAGCCTTTCAGGGGATCTTTTTTTGCTAAGACGTAGCCGATTTTGATACAGAGGATAATCCAGCGGGATATAGTCCTCTTTAGAACGCAGGTCCTTTCTTTGCCCCGATGTAGTGGACCCACCTTGAGCAGGACCCGGCGTTTGGGAACATATTCTGCGCCTCATGTCGGATGGTACCCGCATGCGGGCTGGCATGGGAGGAGCACAAGCCCCTCTGCCTTCTACCAAGACCAAACCAGACAAGATAGCGAAGCAGGGACCCAAGGACCAAACTGTGAACAAACTGGATGCGGTGCTCGCTGCGGTAGAGCGGCTGGAAGAAACCATCAACCAGACACGCACCTCCTTGGAGACCAAAATTGACAAGGTGGCCATCAATCTCACCTACCAACATGCGGATCACTGGAAGCTGGCGGATAGCACCGCCGTATTGGAAACCACTCTCGCAGATGTCAAACCACAAGTGGCTCAAACAGATAAACATGTGCAGAATCTATTAAATCAAGTGGAATTCTTGGAAGAGAGGGCTGAAGATGCTGAAGGACGAGCACGGCGCAATAACGTACGCATAGTAGGTGTGCTGGAGTGCTGGGAAGGAAGGGAGCCTGCCACCCACATGGAGAACTGATCAAGGACCTGCTACCTTAGGGAACTCTCTCGCCCCACTTTGTCATAGAACGTGCACACAGAGTCCCGGCGAGACCCCCTCCCACAGGCTCGAATCCGCGGCCCCTACTCACACGGCTCCTTAACTACAGAGACAGGGACTCCATCCTGCACGAAACCAGGAAGCTGCAAGATGTCCAAATTGGCAATCATAAAGAAATGCTTTTTCCGGACTACACCATACACGTGCAGCGACAGAGGTTTTATATTCATGGCGGTGAAGAAACATCTTTGGCAACATGACCTGAAGTACACGCTGCTCTTTCCGGCGCGCATGCACGTGTTTGCGAATGACAAAACGCACTTCTTCGCCACGTCGGAGGAAGCGGAGGATTGGATGGACACCTTCACAGCTGTGAGGCCTCGAGACCAGACAACAGCAGCGACACTGCCGAAGCCGAGGGTCCCCTTTCGTCGACGGAGACAAAGGAGGGAGGGGAGGGAGCGGACACCATCTTCGCCAACTGTGGGGCTGCACTCGGACCTGATCCTCAGCTGGAGGCCATTCAGGCAGCAGCGGAAATCAGCGGCTCCTTGATGGGCGAGGATGCCTCCAACTCCAGCCAACATGAACAGACAAGTGATGACGACCGTGAGTACGGCCTGCAGCCTTCACAAGACTCTAATGGACAACCAGATGTCACCCCACAAACGGCTGAAAATATAGTATAAGTGTTGCGGGACTCCGTCATCACTTATTTTACAACGAGAGGTAATGTGGTTTGCATGGGGGGGCAGTTGTCTACTGAATGGATGCATAAGGTGGGGATCGTTGATGGGACTTCCAACGCTAACATGGGAAAGGTGGTGTCAATTTGATCCAGGTAGGGAGGGTGGGTTCAATTATATATTTTGGTTCTGACACTTGTGTTTCCGCCCATGCCTCTAAGTTGGCGGGTGACATTGCATTACTGCGAACAGACCTATTTTTCCATTTAACTTAGCCTGAAGATGGGGAGCCTCTATGAAATAGATCACACGCTTTGCTAGTTATTGCACCGTAGTGTGCAGCGTGCTTCCCCCCTGATTGTTTTGCCTGTTGTCTCTGATGAGAGTTTGGACGATTGCCAGTTGCATTTCTGCCCTGTTGGTATTGTTTGTGATTTTGTTGTTGTTGGGGGTTCTTTTTAAGACATCATTGATTGTATGCCAGATTATGCAACGCACCATGCCACGATTTGGAAAGCTGGGTGAGCTGTCCATCGCTAGTTTATTTGCACCATTTATGTTTTTAGGGCTGCCACAAATACACTTCCTACCGGTAGATTGCAGACGCCATGGCTTCACTTAAGATAGGTACATGGAATGTGAGAGGCTTGCATTCACCATCGCGCAGGTATCAGATATATTCATATCTCAAACGACATCACATACAAATAGCTCTTCTCCAAGAGACACACTTAGCCAAGACGGAAATTCAACGCCTACATCGTCGCTGGCGCGGTCAATTATATGCTACGGGATACTCGGCTTTCGCCCGAGGCGCGCTACTATGGGTGCGACTAGGGGTACCATTTAAAGTTACAGACTCATTGGTGGACACAGAGGGTAGATATGTTGCGGTTAAAGGCATGCTGGAAGGCCAGCAGGTTGTCCTAGCATCACAAAAATGCTCCTAATACTAAACAAGCTGCTTTTTTTGATAATCTTTCACGAGTCCTGGCGCCGAGGCATGATATTCCCATGATCTTGGGGGGAGATTAAATAGCGTACTGGACATCTCTCTGGACCGCACCTTCCCGCTCCTTCAAGGCACGTGCATGTATAACGCCATGAAAGAGCTAATTAGCTGGGCAGCACACTGGCACCTGCGGGACATCTGGAGACACCGCAATCCCCATGACAAAGTGTACTCTCATCATTCAGGTGCTCATGGGTTGCATGTGTGATTAGATCATTATATGCTCTCAGAAGAGCTACTTCCGCACGCTTCAAAGGCCTACTATCTAGCCAGGACACATTCGGATCACAATCCGCATGTGCTGGAGGTGGCCTGGGAACACCCTCAGACACAGATTCCCACCTGGCAACTGCAGCCAGATGTCCTGCTGGAAGCACCTTTTCGTAACCTACTGGCCACTAATATCACCCAATACTTTGAAAAATAATGTGGGTACGGCCACAACACCACTGATGGAATGGGATGCATTTAAGGTGGTGGTTCGAGGCGACTGCCTCGGCGCACAGGCGGGTATGCGGAGGCAACTAGAGGGTGAGCTCACACACCTTGAAAACAAATTACTACGAAGGGCGGGCGAGGCATTACGAGGCCATACAGCATCACTGGTGCAGGATAGGGAGGACCACTCCAGACTGATGGAACGCCTCCGCTATTTAAACTATGCGGCACACTCGGCGCGCACTCATCATATGGGGGACAAACCAGGCAAACTATTGTCGTGGCTGATCAGACAAGATGCAGTCACCACACCCGTGATGTCTATTAAGACCACGCAAGGTGATACTGTACATACACAACATGACATACACAGTGCCTTTGTGGAACACTATTCTGCACTGTACAAGTCTTACCTGCACGCTACGGACGCAGACATTCGGGACTTTCTTTCCACCCTCGCGCTACTACATCTAGAAACGAGCCAGCACAAGCAATTAGACGCCCCTATACTACCGGAGGAAATTAAAGATGGCATCTTCTCCCTTTCAAAAGGCAAGTCTCTGGGTCCGGATGGACTACCGTTTGAATTTTATATAGCTTATTCAGGCATATTAATACCAGAACTGCAACAGGTCTACAGTAGGGCATTGGAAGACTCAGCACTCACGCCTATGTAAAATGAGGCACTGTTGATCTCCCTTCTAAAACCAGGTAGGGATTCTTACCTCCTAGGCTCCGATCGCCCACTAGCTTTGTTTTTAAAAAAAACTCTTTTTATTAACAATCATCGACTTCAGATAGAAAATAGGGCACATTACAATAAAATATGTGATTCAATCAGGCACATACAAATTTGGCAACAATATAGCACAGCTTACACAATGGGACAAATCCAGGAGAATGCATGTCATCAGAGGCTGGTTGCAATGGACCTAGGGGTATGGTTCGGAGACTATCTCCGGTTTTCAGAGCACATCAAAAAGCTTACGGGTGTCTGTTTTGGCACCATCAAGACCCTGAGAAGGTTCTTCCCTATGCTTCCAAGGCCGGCTAAGGAAATGGTCGCTCGGGCCCTTATCCTCTCCCGGCTCGACTACGCCAACACTTTATTCATCGGTATTCCCAGCTATCTGATGAATAAACTTCAACTGATTCAGAATACGGTGGCCAGACTCTTATTTAATATCTCTAAGAGATCGAGTGTGAGGTCACACCTGCGTGATCTGCACTGGCTTCCCATGGCCCAGAGGGTTCAGTTTAAGGTTCTCACCCTGGCTCATAGAGCCCTGCATGACTTGGGGCCTTCTTACATTAAGAAGCGCTTCACTTTCTATAATCCCAGTTGTTCTCTGCGCTCGGCTTCTCATCGCCGGATGTCTACACCCCGATTCTGTCGCACCAGGATGGGGGGCCTGTCTCTTTCAGTTAAAGTACCCACTCTATGGAACAATCTCCCTGACAGGCTGCGGCATACACAGGACTACCGCAGTTTTAAGGAATTGCTTAAAACACATCTCTTCAACCAGCCCTCCTAATTAATCTTTATACTCGAAGCCACAGTCTGCCTTTGAGCCAGGACACTCCAGAGTATTAGTGCGCGCTATAAATCATCTATAACATAACAAAACAATGGTGGGGTACAGATGTTGCCTCTATATCGATTCCATGGCCCCCATATCCGGGACCACTTCCTGGGGCAGCCACGGGCCACATAAACAGTCTTCTCACAGAACATGCACCAGTCCACGTTGGTCCTCTAGTCTTTCAGCGTTGGAGGGGCAGCTGCCCCCCAAGCCTGGGCTATGTTCCTTTTAGCCACCATAAAACCAAGTGTGTCCCATTGAGTTTGGTGTGCGTTCAGGTCGGTGGGCTCCCATAAGTTGAGCAAGCACCTACGCGCCTCTGGGAGCAGGGGGATTCCTAAGACCGTCTCCACCACTCCATGAATCGCCCTCCAGTAGGACTGGACAAGTGAGCATTTCCAGATGATGTGTAGGAACGTGCCCAGCTGGCCACACCGCCTACAACAGTCTCTCGTGAGTGCTCTTCCCATCAACACTAGTCTAGGACAGTCATGTATATTCTGTGAAGGATTTTAAGTTGGACCAGACGCAGTCTTGCAGGGATACCCACCACTCTGGGAGAAGACACTGCCTCCTGCCAGTCTTCGTCGTCCAGTTCAATACCGTCCGCCATCCATTTTTGGCAGAGCTGTGTGAGAGGGTCTTCCATGTTATGTATTAACTTATTGTAAATCAAGGAGATAGACTTCTCAGGGAGGTGCCCATCTAATACCCTACTTTCCAGCGGAGAGACCTCAGGGGGAGGAACCCTTGGGGAAGGCTGAGCGCAGGGCGTGCCGTATTTGTCTGTAGCGAAAGTGTTCTGAGTTGGCCAGGTAATGCTGCTCTTGCAGGGAAGCGAACATTTTTATGTCTCCCTTTTCCCACATGTCCTGGACGTGGGAGATGCCTATTATATCCCACTTATCGAAATCCTTCGTCTGCCATAGGCTTCCCAACTTCGCGGATTCCCATAAGGGGGTGGCCAGTGTCAATTTACACTCCCAGCCCAGAGATCTGGTGGCGGTGCGCCGGATGGCTATCAAGTGCCCGGTGGGGCCAGTTAGTGCAGGTCGGACTGGTTTGGAATGTAGAGTTCTATTATAGTTCCCACCAGGGAGTAGCCACTTATCCATTCAATAGCCAGGGTCATCAGAGGTTCCATAGGTGCTATGGTTGATGGATGGCAGCCAGGTGGGCAGTCCAATAATACTTCTTAATGTCAGGAAGGGAAATACCTCCGTCATACCATTTTAGAGTCAATTTACTGAACGCTATGCGTGGTGGCCCATTCCACAGAAGCTTCCTCTGGAGTCGTTCAATTTCTTTACAATAGGCGGGGGACCGCTTCTAATGAGTTTTGTAGGGCATAGATGAAGCAGGGGAGGGACATTTTAAAAAGGGCGGCTCTCCCTAAAAGGGACAATGGGAGAGTTCTTCAACTGGCGATGTCTCTCTGCAGACAGTGGAGAGAGGGAAGGAGGTTATTATTATATCGGAGTGTAGGATTCAAGGATACGAAGATCCATAAATACTTGAACCCCGATGCACTAATTTGGATTGGGCAGTTGGAGGGCAAGGCAGGCAATCACCCATAAAGTGGATACAAATGAGATTTAGCCCAATTAATTTTGAATCCGGAGAATCTCGCAAATACTGCCAAAAAGTCCATTAAGACAATTAATGATCTCCGAGGGTTGGTTAGGTAGAGTAAGATGTCATCGGTGTAAAGTGATATCCGATCTTCCCAGTCTGCTGACCAGCGGAATCCTCGGATCATCAGATCCTGTTGGATCCAGGCCACCAGCGGCTCTAGAGCCAGGGCAAATAAAAGGGGGGAGAGCGGGCAACCCGGACGGGTGCCCCGGCTCAGAGTGAAAGTGTCCGATTGCTTATTATTGACAACTACCTTAGCCAGTGGTGCCGCATATAGGAGGCGGACCCACCCAATGAATTCTGGACCGAACCCCAGCTTCTGGAATACAGCAAAGAGATAGGGCCACTCAACCATATCAAACGCCATAGTAGCGTCTAGGGAAACCAAGACCGCTGGTCCACATATCGCATTTGCTCTCCCAAGCACCCCATGGACACCGCGAAGGTTTAATGCTGTATTCCGGCGTGGGATAAAGCCAGATTGATCTGGGTGTATGAGAGTTGATATGACCTGAACCAGGCGATTGGTAAGAACCTTTGCAAGGATTTTCGACTCAGTGTTGAGAAGTGAAATAGGCACAGTCAGTTTTTGGTTTGCCTTCTTTGTGGATTACAACGATGTTAGCTATGCATTGATCTAGTGGAAGTTTCCCCAACTCCCTACTCTCCTCAAATATGGCTTTAAGGTAGGCTGATATTTTATCAGGGCAGAGTTTTTATAATTCTATGGGTATCCCGTAAGGGCCAGAGGCCTTTCCAGATTGAAGCGATCTAATGGCCTGGGCGATTTCATCTTTGGTAAGAGAACTATCCATTAGTTGCTTATCTGTCGAGGTGAGGGTAGGCAGGGTAATGTCTCTTAGCAGTTCGGTGTAATCTATCTCGGCATAGGGCGTTCCCACCCTATAAACCGCTTCGAAGTGTGCGGCGAACTGAGAAGCTATGTCTTGGGGGTCTACTATGTCAGTGTTAAAGGCGTCATGGAGGACCAGGACCAGTCTATTTGCCCATTCTCGCTTGTCCAGCCAAGCTATCAATTTTCCTGCCTGGTCTCCCAGGTCATAAATTCGTCCAAGCTTTTCCTGTCCCAGAGTCAGAGCTGTATCTGTGACAAGAGCTTCATATTCAGACTGCTTAAGCCGCAGTAGGTGGAGTGACTCTGGAAAGTCTCGCTCCACCAGTTCCCCCTCCAGCCGAAGGATATCAGTTTCTATGTCAGACACTGCTTTCTGCTGTTCTCGTTTATGACCTGATATTAAAGACAGGGCTTCCCCCCATATCATCGTTTTAAAGGCCTTCCAAAGAGTTTGGCTAGAGGACACGGTGCCCACATTGTTTGTGAAATAGCTATCTGTGGCGACTAGGAGGTCTTTGTGTATTTTTGGATTACGGCAGTGCCAAGGGTTGCTGGGGGTGATTCGACCCACCCGCATGTGGTCTAGGAGAAAGTGAGCCCAAACCGGTGAATGAGCGGAGATGCCTCGAGCTAAGTGGCGGACCTCCCGGATGTGTGATGGTTGAGAGCTGGGTACCAGGATGTAGTCGAGGCGGGAAAAACTGTTTAGGGTACCAGAGTGAAATGTGTATCGCTTTGTTTCGGGGTTGAAAGTGCGCCAGGTATCAATTAGTCCCATGGCCTCGTGGAGGTCTGGCAATCCATGGAAGGAGGGCCCTAACTTACGAGGGGGATGCTGGTCAAGTTCCCCGGAACCCACTGAATTAAATTCGCCCCCCAACACCAACAGACCCTCCGGTAGTGAGAGAATAGTAGTACGGAGGCCTTGGAACGTAGTCGATTGGAGGCCAGGTGGGACATAGATAGAGAACAGCGTGAGGATCTGTCCCTCCCAAGAGCCAGATATGCCTACATAGCAACCCCTGGTGGAGTCTAAGCAA
This sequence comes from Lissotriton helveticus, assembly GCF_964261635.1. Classification (NCBI taxonomy): domain Eukaryota; kingdom Metazoa; phylum Chordata; class Amphibia; order Caudata; family Salamandridae; genus Lissotriton; species Lissotriton helveticus. The sequence continues at coordinate 487,621,435 of NC_136067.1, read as the reverse complement.
ATAGGGAACGCGTTCCTAACCATGATGCCCACCCCTCTGGAGCCAGTCGGGAATCCAGCATGGGCCACTAATTGGTAACCGTACCGGTATCATTGCCTTACAGGAGTGACCCATAAGGTGTGTTTCTTGAAGGACCACGACATCCAAGCTCTGCTCCCTGATATACTACAGGACTACGCTCCACTTAATTTTATCCCCAAGCCCATTGACATTACAGCTTAATAGTTTAATGCTTTTCCCCCAGTTTGTGCGCATTAAAACCACAGAAAGTCTTATGTGCCTTCGCTGTGCCTGTAGTCATGCATCTATGGAAGAAATTAACAATGAACCCCACCCCCCACGAAACCCCCTGCCTACAACCCCCCACCCTGCTTCCCTGCCCTCTGGACTTAGAACTGCCCATTATAAACTGGCAGAGTGCCTGTCATCCAACTTACTAATACTAGAAAATAACTAAAGGTAGAAAAGAGGAGGAAGGCCAACACTCCATCCCCCTATCCCCCCACCCCAAAACACGTAAGTCAAGTGTCCCCACCAGGTCATGGTGGGCTTCACTGTTGCACTACAGATCGCAGCGAGCTTATTTCCAACTGTGGGGCGTCATGGACCCCGGTACCCGAGTATGTACATGCGGACGGCAAGGGCACTCATCAACTTTCGCTCTTGTTCCTGCAACTCTTGATCTTCACCCCGCTCCTCCCTACGGGGTCACCGATGGGTCGACTGTCCAGCCAGTCCGAAGCCAATATCGAAAAACCATGCCCTTCCCCCAGCTTCAACACGGAGACGAGCTGGGAACATCATGGCGTATTTAAGTCTCTGAGTTTCTTCTTGACGGCCATGAACGTTCTACATTGCCTCTGTACCAGTTGTGTAAAGTCCGGAAAAAAGGAAAGGGTGGCATTCTCATAGCGCAAAGGGGGTGCAGACCGTGCATACTGCAGAATAGCATCCCTGTCCCTGAAATTTAGGACACGAGCTATTAAGGGGCACGGAGGTGCGCCGGGCTTAGGTCGCCCACCTGGGATTCTATGTGCGCGTTCTATGGTGAAAAATTTCCCCAGTCCCTTAGGTTTGAGGTGGTTTAGGATGAGGTCTTTAATTAACAGGTCTGGTGCTGGTCCTTCTGATTTTTCGGGCACTCCCAAGATGCGGACATTGTTGCGTCTAGACTGCCCTTCGGAATCGTCCAGCTTACGTTCGGCCGTCTTACAGAAAGATTTAAGATCCCGCACTTCTTGTTGGAGCTGCGACATGTCATCCGTCAAACTGGCCGTCTTTATATCCAGGGATTTGACTTTCTCGTTCATTTTCGTAAGATCGGCCCGAATGAGGTTCACTCAAATGGAGATAGTGTCCATTTTATGTTCTAAAGATGATTTGACCCCTTCAATGGCGGCCACGACGTCCTGCAAGGTCAGATCTGAAGAGGGACTTGCGGAGTCTTCCATCACTTTGGGAGTATGGCGCAGGTCCGTGGGCGAGCCCTCGGGTAGAGTGTAGCGGTCCAGTTCATTTGTTTGGACCTGCCTCGTGCCCTTGGGACCCCTAGCAGGGCACTTATCCATTTCTGGTTTACCTGCCATTGTACGTCCGTGCACCTAGACACTCCGGCGACGTCTGGACTAGGTCCCTCGCTGTGGGCGCTTGAAGGAACAGCAAAGATGGGAGGCCCTCCGTGTGTGAGCTGGCTTTGCATTAGGAGGTATCTGGGACAGATGTAGTAGGCGCAGGAGGTACGCCCGCAACGTGCGTCTATGTCCGGTAGGTGAGCTGACAACTATAGTATTCTGTCCTGGAAGTCACGGTTTAATTGCGGCTTTCCCTCAGACCATGGTTGGTAATACGCAATTCCAGGGGGGCAGGCCCAGCATAAGGTAGGTGGCCACCGGCAGGGAGGTGAGGGTAACCGCACATGTTCAATACCACATTGTCGCGACCTCCCTTAATTACGACACTTCAGCTGCCACTTAATCAAATTGATAGGCTCCGATAGGCCTCAGTTCACATGGAGGGCACTGCAGCGGTGTACCAGCGCAGCGCAATCGGCAGCAGGAAGGCCGACGGGTGTTTGCAGGCAATGATGCGATCCAGTCCCAGTCTCCGAGCACACCCCGCCGATAGATGCAGCAGGACCACTGGAGCGAAACAAGGGGCAGTCCACCCTCGCACTGCAGGCAGGTCAGCAAGGCCCCGGACCCACCGGGCGGCCACTCCTGTTTCCGGCGTGTTACAGCAGGAGCTGCTGCCCCAACACACGATCTTGGGGAGCGGGGGTCTAGTACACCGCTATGATTGCAGTCCGTGTCGCCGCCTCAGGATATGGTGATGCCACCAGCTCCGCAGGTCTCACGCCGACCGGCGACTTCCGGTCCAGGCAGCCGACTCTCCCTCACACCTCGTCGGCCGTCTCAGCACTCTAGCCCCCGGCCTGCAACGTGTGACTAGGCCCAAGTAGACGGGCTTTGTATCTCCGGTCCCGGGCGGCGCTCGGGGGTCAAAGTCACACCAAACAGCTCCGCTTGCCTTCTGCTACAATTCAGGGACCTGAGAGGCAGGATTAAACACAGGATGTTCGGCTTAGGGGGACGGGCTCGACGGAGCCGATGGCTCAGGCAGCCATCTTGGTCCGACGCTTGGCAACTCCCCCGCCCGCTAGCTTTGTTGAACACAGATTATAAGATATTCGCCTCCGTCCTGGCTCAGAGGCTGGCCCCATTTGTAAAGACCCTAATCCACCATTATCAAAACGGATTTACCAGAAGTACCTCTTTTAACATAAGTAGTCTATTTAGGCTCCAGAAATATGCATAGGAACACTGGCCGCGTTCAGGCTGTCTGGTGCTGGACCTGGAAAAGGCCTTCGACTCATTGGAGTGGCCCTATCTTGCAGCGGTTCTGCGCAAGTATGAACTTGGAGATGGATATTTACAACTCGTGCAATTGCTGTATCAGAGCCCTACGGTGCGGGTCTGCAAGGGTAAACTCATCTCGGCTGCAATATGCGTTCAGAGAGGTACCAGGCAGGGATGCCCACTATCGCCGCTGCTTTTTTCCCTAGCGATGGAGCCACTGGCAGTTTTGGTCCGAGATAGCGGTATGGAGTGGAGCATTCCTCTAGGTGATGGACTCCAATCAGTGTCCTTATATGCGGATGACCTGCTGTTATATATTAAGGACCTGCATACTGTACCTCCAGCTATCTCTACGCTGTTTCGTGAGTTTGAAGCAGAATCGGGACTTAGAGTAAACTGGGCCAAGTCGGGCATCTACTCTTTCCAAAATGACGTGGCGGAAGCTGACGTATTCATTAACGGTACTACACTTGCTTGGTATCGACCACGTTCAGATATCTGGGAGTTTACATATATAGGTCCCCAGCAGATATACAAGATGGCAACCTGGTACGAGCCATCTTGTCTGTTAAGGCACAAATGCAGTTCTGAAAGGTCTTCCCGTTAAATGTCATGAGTCATATTACTTTAGTCAAAATGATAGTACTACAGAGACTGCTATATCACTTTACATACCTGCCTGTATATGTCCCTGTGTGTGTATTTCGGGACCTGGACGTATTAATTTGTGGACTAAGAGAAGGCCCAGAATAGCACTACAGAAACTATATGCTTCGCCTGAGCATGGAGGTCTAGCGGTTCCTCATTTGGATCTCTATTACCTAGCTGGCCAGTTACAAGGGGTCACAAAATGGTTGAGTGGCAGAGACCTGTCGGATACAGCCACTGAGTCGCCCCCGTGGACGCAGTCACAAATATATGGTTTGTTTCATCCACTGGCAAAACTTCCCAGCCCGAAACAGATCCATATTGGGCTGGCTCATAGATGCTTCCGGAGGAGTCTGCAGCTCACTAAAGACACGATCCCTTATGCCCCGATATTGCCACTCATTGGGACACCCAGAGGTGGAGGTGCAGTGACAGACGTAGCGCTGACAGCCTGGCGTGAGGCTGGGGTGGAAACAATGGGAGACCGGTACGCAGAAGGCACTCTTAACCCTGGCAGCAGATAGTGGTTTACCAATGGGTCAGTTCCTCCATCACACAGCTATTGTACGGACATTGATGCTCGCATGGGGAGATTTGACAGCTGAACCGCCAACACACCAACTGATGCAGTACCTACATGTTATGGGGGAGGGGTCACATGTGGTCCACTGGCTGGTGCAAGCCATGTTCATACACATATTGAAACCACCGCAGAGTCTCCGAACACGCTGGGCCGAGGACAGAGGTAGACCCTGGACTGATAAGGAGTGGGAATGGGTCTTGGCCAGCGCCACACACATACCACGCAACTCATGGTTTAAACTTATACAAAAGTATATTTTACACAGAGCATACCTCTCACCAGACAAAATGAACAAATAGTTCAATATCACCACCTCTGATTGTCCGAGATGCCGACTCCTAGATGCAGACTTCCTACATATGCTGTGGTCCTGTCCCCTCCTATTGCCGAGCTATAATTGAGACACTCACGAACTGCACTAACACCCAGATACCTAACACATGGGAGGTCAGTATATTAGGATTTTATGCTCGTAATAAAGCTAACAGGGTAAACTCTAGATTTCGCCATCTAGGCCTAATAACTGCGAAACGGCTAATCAAAGATGGAAGCCTCCCCCGAGGCACTCAGTTGGAAAAAAATCACTAGAGGTGTGGGCGCAAGTGGAAAGCACTGTCCTCCACAGGGAAGAAACAGCGGGGCTGAGTAAATATCCCATAGCCCAATCCTGGGATGATATCCTCAAAGCCCTCATACACCACACGCACCTCCCATGCACCAGCGGGTGACATTACTTGAAGTTTCGGTTGGTTGGCGTTTTATGCCATACACAGCGCTGAATTATACCTCAACTAACGGGCTAGAACACACCCACACGGGCCTTGGTGATATTCCGTAGGTACATATTTAGCCACAAGACGCCCTGGTGTCTCCACGACTGTGGTTAAGACAGAGAATGCAGCCTGCACTCATTATAAACAATCCAGCTCAGCCGCAACCTAACCCGGATGGCTATTTACCTAACGATTTTATGCTCCATCTGGTATTTGATATCTATTTTTGCAAATCATCAAAATCTAAAACGTTGATATCTAGCATTATTCACTTTTACACGAGCCTACCGCACATGACGAAATGCGATTTAAGTCTCAGGAGGTGCTGGGAATACCACAAGTTTCCCTCAGTCGCCTGATGTATTCGCACACAGACAACTTCAGATTAAATTTATTTATTTAATGCGATTTTCTATAGCGCGAACATTACCCGAAGGTGTCAGAGCGCTTTACAAAAGAACCAGATGCGATACATAAGGACTTAGGATTACTTGAATAACATAAAAGATACAAACAGGAAAAAATTGCAAATGTACAAGTTGTAAAGTCACACAGGGAAGAGATACAAATAGAAAAATTGCAAATGTACAAGTTGTAAAGTCACTCAAGGAAGAGATACAAATGGATAAACTCTAAGAATCACATAGGAATGGTAGTGAGTACAAGAGTCTACTACATAGACTAGTGGTTAGAGTTCTCTATATACATATATATACAAATAGTAGATTTTCTCAGGATTCTATTTTACCAGGGTTAAGGGGGTAAAAGGCGCAGTCCAGGGTCATGCATTGTCCAGTAAGTCCATTTGCGCCAGAAAGACCGTCAAGATGGAGGATGTAGATTAAAGGCCACTACGACAACACTACAAAATGGCGTTGTTGCTGTTTGGTGAGAAACCAATCGGAAAAGCTGTATGAATCCAGGGGGGGATGTGAGGGGAAGGCAGAAGTGTGGCCCCCTTCTCTCTCTTCAGGGCCCCCTTACTGATTCCAGGGGTTCCTCTCACCTCAGTCTGTCGTCTCCCGCTGTCTGCAGGCCTCTGTGCCTGCAATGCCCTTGGAAGAGGCTCGAGCCTTTATTTGGGAGGGGGGCCAAGCCACCGCTCCCAGACCCCGACCGTGGCATTCTGATCTCCGTGCCTGCTGCCAGGCACCAAAGCAGCCATGCTCTCACCAGCGGCCGCCGGTCCCAGCGCCGAAGCCGTCGCCTGCCCCTCGGCCAGCAGAGCCCCGCTTCTCGGCACCCCCAATCGCTCGCAGGCCTCAGCACCCACGCGTCCCTTCCTCAGGTTCTTCACCGTTCCCATGGTTTCAATGGTGGCGCTCTGCTTGGGGGGGGGCGAACCACAGTCTGTTTCAGCTCCTCCGGCCACTGGGGTCGCCTTCGGGCACCGCTGCAGTCCGGTCTTGGCGCCCTGTCCATACCCACATCCTTTCCTGCAGCCCCACAACCTGCATAAACCCCAGATATGTGAGTTCACATTTAGACTTTAGTTGAAGCGACCTGCAGGATACATACATTGATATGTCAACAGAGACAACAGAATACGTATGCAGTTAGACCTATGGTACTTCATACACGTATACCGCTATGTGTGCTGTAGATACGAGTCTTTTTCCAATTGCTTGGTGGAAACACCCAATTTTATGTACATAGGCCCGTGGCAATATTTCTTTCTTTGAAAGTTTAACATATGCAATAATTTGTTGCAAATGTATAATAAAAGAAAAAATGCAATAAAGATATTTTTTTTAAAATGAAAGCAAATGCAGCACCGCCTCGGCAGATGGCTAGTGTAGCCCTGAGGGAGGGGTTGGGTGCCCAAGGTGGGTGGGGTCCCGCAGAGATGTCCCTAGTCTCTTTAGGAGACAGTGAGATGGTCCCTAGGACCCAGCTGCCTGATAACACTAAGAAATACAGGCAGTGGATGACCATCAATGGCCTTAGGGTGGAGGCTCTGAGAGACATCGGAGCCAGTGTGACAGCTGTCAGTTGGTGTCTGGTGTCTGAAGCCAGCTCCGCTCCGTCAGCCTCGCCCTCGCTGCTGTCCCCCGCATCCATGAACGACCTCCGGTGGCAGATCCTTCTCCTACCTCGCCGCCAAGACCTGGAACACCCTCCCTACCCACATACGGCAGACCCAAGACCTTGGTACCCTCACGGGTAAGTAGCGCGCTTTACAAGTATTCTGATTGATTGATTGATGATGGAATGGAGGAGGAGACTGAGTCTCTTCCTGACCTCCTGTTTCCAAAAGAGCAAGATGGGTCAGTGGATGGTGTGAACCTCTCTCCCGCCCTGACACCTGAGCTGCAAGATGACTGTCGCCAACTGTTGGGACAGTTTCCTGATCTATTCTCCCGGACTCCCGGTGTCACGGAGTGGTGCATCCATGACATGAACACTGGAGACAGTCCTCCTGTAAAACACAAAACTTACAGAGTGACTGACAAGGTGAGAGCTTGCATCAAGGAGGAAGTCTCCAGGGTGTTTGCGTTAGGGGTGATTGAGTCCTCTAACAGCCTTTGGGCCTGCCCAGTGGACTTGGTCCCAAAGGCTGTCGCGCCTGGTGTCACACCCAAACTCTGGTTCTGTGTGGACTACCGAGGACTCAATTTAGTTACCATGACTGGCGCGCACCCCATCCCCATAGCTGATGAGCTCATTGATTGGTTTGAGGCTGCCCGGTACCTCAGTACGTTTGACTTAACGTCTGGGTACTGGCAGATCACCTTAACTGATGGGGTAAGAGAAGTCAGCATTCTCCACACCAGATGGGCACTAGCAATTCCGGGTTATGCCCTTTGGGATGAAGAATGCCACTGCCGCCTTTCAGAGGTTCGTCAACCCTGGTGTTAGCCTGACTGGAAGATTTTAGTGCCGCCTACCTGGATGACATCGCAGTGTTCAGCGCCAATTGGGAAGAACAACTGCGCCACCTATGGGAAGTGTTGATGGCACTGCGGAGGGCATGCCTCACGATCAAGGCAAGTAAGTGCCAGATCGGACAGGGTTACGTGGTGTACTTGGGACACCAGGTTCGGAGCGGCCAGTTGGCACCCCTACAGCCCAAGATTGATACCATCCTGGCTTGGGAACCCCTCAAGACCACGACAGAGGTAAGAGCCTTTTTAGGACTTACAGGGTACTACAGGAGGTTTGTCAATGGGTATGCCAGCATTTTTGAACCCTTGACAGAGCTGACTTCCAGGAAGCAGCCCAAGAAAGTGAACTGGACTGACACCTGTCAGAAAGCTTTTGATGCTCTGAAGACTGCCATGTGCACAGCGCCCATGCTTCAGGCGCCAACTTCTCAAAAGAATTAATTGTGCATACAGACGCTTCAGAGCATGGTGTGGGGGCTGTACTTTCACAGATGAATGAGGAGGGCCTAGACCAACCTGTAGCCTTCATTAGTAGGAGGTTACTTCCACAAGAACAGAGGTGGAGTGCAATTGAGCGTGAGGCATTTGCTGTGGTCTGGGCACTGAAGAAGTTGAGACCATACTTGTTTGGGACTCACTTCCGGGTTCACACAGACCACAAGCCCCTCAGATGGTTGATGCAGATAAGGGGTGAGAATCCAAAGCTGTTGAGGTGGTCCCTTTCCCTACAGGGGATGGACTTCACAGTGGAACACCGCCCTGGTACAGAACACGCCAATGCTGATGGTCTGTCCAGATTTTTCCGCCTTAGTGAAGAGAACTCCCAAGATGGTGGGTAGTTCTCCCCACATTTCAGCTGGAGGGGACACCTGTTAGACCTGGCACCATTGGCGTGGGTCTCCCTTCCATTTTTTTTTTGCTGTTGCCTCCTGTGTTTTTGCTATATGTTTGCTGGTCTAGATGCATTGGGCACTTTGCCAATGCTATTCAGTGCCAAAGTGCAAGTGCTCCCTATTGTAAATTGTTGTAATGGATTCCTGTTAGGAACCGACGCATCACCTGCCCTGTGCTGCAGTAAGGAACCAAAGCATCACCTCCCCCGAAGCAAGGAACCAACGCATCACCTTCCCTGCGACCCTTTTGTTATATTGCGTTACGCATCTAAGGTACTTTGAGAGTAAAGTGTCGCATTTACCATCTACATTGAACTAAGTTATTTCTACCATTTTAAAGTCATATTCTTGATATTGTATTGTAGATTTTTGTTGTTTGGTCTTGTGTTAAGTCTAGTAAAGATTACTTATTTTTCTAAACTGGTGTGGTGTCCATTTGTAGTGTTTTCACTGTATTACTGTATGTGTTCACAAATGCTTTACACACTGCCTCTGAGATAATCCTGTCTGCTCATGCCAAGCTACCAAGGGGGTGAGCAGGGGTTATTTTAGCAGTGTATTCCCCTTTCCCTGACTAGAATCTAGGGTCCCTGTTTGGACAAAGGTGCAAACCATTGCCAATTAGAGACCCCCATTTCTAACACTCTGGAAGTTCATAGGTAAATAATCTGCGGCTAGATGTCTCCATCAGATAGTGAAATACTGCTAATTTCGTTTCCCACTATTGCAAGGACTATCTCTCCCATAGGTTATCATTGGGTCTGCCTTGTAACGCCTTACTAGTGTGACTTTCAATTTACCTTGTGGAGAGATGCATTGCAGCCAAAATTACATCAACGATCTCAGGGGGAAGGTCAAAGAAGTTCTACTGAAACCACTCAATCGCCAAGCATGGAGATGCAAATTGTGCAGGCATGTGGGCAGAACCCTGCCCAGCAGCTGTTGAAATTGGCATTGTATATACACATAAGCGGCGTTCATTTGTGTTCACTGTACCCCTTGTTGTAAGCAGAACGGATATCGCTAAAGCACTGACTGTGTTATCCCGCTAGCATAGACCCATGCACACACGTACACGCCATTTTAGGTATCATGGTCTCCCGGTTTGCGATCGATCACCAGCGCCCCTTCCCTGACCCTGCAAGCTTCCCCCATGTACCCTGACTGCCCCCGCTCTCACACGCACAAGTCATGAGCCCTCCCCTCCCGCATGACTCTGTCTCTGAGAAATCGCACCCCGCGCCTGACCAAACCCCTCCTGTCCCTCCATGAATACCCCTCCTTTGATGACCTCTTCCTCTGAACCTAATTGTCTACATGGACCGCTGGTCATCCCTTAGCCTGAGGATACAGTTCATTGCCCACTACTGTATGCACTCGCCTCTCTTGAAAGGAGCCACTATTGATCATGACCACCCCACCCCCTGAGATTCGATCAGGAGCACACATTCCAACGGAATCAACAGCACACTCAGCTGCATGACAGCCCCCTCCTATTGTATGGAGGATAAGGGCCCCTACTGTAGCCACGTGTTGGAATATCTTCGTACTTTACAATGTCTTGATTGTAATGAAGGATGTGTGTGTGTCATAAACCTGTGTATAAAAGACGAAGCCTCAGAGAAACTTGTTAGAGCACCTCCCGAAGACACTATGCGAGTGTCCCAAATGACATGCTCTCCTCATGAGTAATAAACTCTGTTCTTCTTTTCCTACTTCCAGTGCCCGTCTCTTCATTTGGTAATTATTTATGATGGGAACGAAGAGTCGCCCTGCACCAGCAGCCTGGGCATCGGGTGCGATGTGGGCTGACTTTTTAACAATTGGCGTCCCAACGCGGGGTTCATCAGCGACATAAGGTCCGGTAAGAGAGGTCCAGACGATGAGGTGAACATCTAAATGATTGGAGTATACCTGCCTTGAGAGGGCCCTCGTCCGGCTGCCGATTGAATGAACTTCACCGATTCCGAACGGACCTCTCTCAAGTGACCTATTGTCCTGACTGGAATCCCACAGGACTGCTGCGGTAAAAACATGGAGAAAAGAGAACGATCGGGCGCTGGAAAAAGGAAGGCGAAGAACTGTCCACATGGTCCGGTCCGGGTAAGTGCGAAATTGATTGATTGATTGTTTGAAAATACTAGTATTACTTATTGATTGTTTCTGAGAGATTCTCTATTTGCAAACAAGCACAGAGTCGCCATACTCTGTTTAGTCTTTGCAGATAGTGAAGGATAGGTAATGCAGACTTTTGTCCCCATTGTAATCCGTCATACCTATTTTTCTCCCCATTGATTGATTGATTGATTGATTGAATCGAGCATTGAATTGTTCGAAGTTGGTTCTCTTAAGGATCTTCTCTGTCTGCAAACGGGGAAGAATAGGAATATTCTCTTTCCCTTTGCAGATAGTTAAGGGTAGGTAACGCAAACCTTTAACACGTCGTACCTATTTCATTCCTCATTGATTGATTGTTTGCCCGAACATTGACTGTTTGGAATTGGTTCTTTTTGGAGGTATTCTCTATTTACAAACAAGCACAGAGTCGCCATACTCTGTCTAGTCTTTGCAAGTAGTGAAGGGTAGGTAATGCGGACCTTTGTCCCCCATTGTAATATGTCATGCCTATCTACTCCCCACTGATTGATGCACCAGTCTCACCCGGACCATTTACTAGAGATAGGTCACCTGGCCCGACCAGAGAGCACCCCTAGTGAAAAGGACATATGCAATAATAATGAAGTGATCACTGTATCCTGTTAACAGAAACTTTAGCATGAAACAACCTGGAAAGAAAGGAATAGGAAAACGAAAATCAGTAGGCCACTGATGAACTTTTTATTAAATAACGAACGAGGAAACGATAACAATACTTAATGATAAAACCTATTAGTGTCCTAGAAACAAGAAACGTTAGAAATAAGCCCGTAATAAGAAACCGGAAAACAGTAAGAGAAACCAAGCGTGGCATTGCAACGGCCACAAGGCAACGAGGTTTCATCGCCCCTCACTGCCCCAAACATGTCTGTCCCACCACCTGCCACGCCCAATAACGGCAACCTGAGAAAGATACAAAGCAACAGACATCCGCCCCATTCTGGAAACTTCCAAAGTGCAACAGGGTTGCGGCTACGCCCAGCCGGAAGCAACACATATAGGGCGGGTCCTGCTGCCAACAGTCGGACGGAGATCATCACATAGGGTGTAGCCGAAGGAGAGGCCGAGGCCGAAGGGACCCGGCCAAGGGGACTGCTACGACAACCCTGGAGAGTTGCAGGGGGGGGGGAATGTCTATGTCCTCGACCCTCCCCTCTCTCTCCCAGTCTGGACCAGCATCCATGAAGGGCCTGGGAGAGGAGAGGCCACTCCACGAAAGGCCCAGGAGAGGCGTCACACGCCAAGGCTTACCCCACCGGATGAACCAAGGAACCCGTTCCTGGGGCCAGGGCGAAGAGCGTCCGGCCGCCATCCACCGGAGGCCCGGCCCGAAAACATGCCAGGCGCCACTTCTTTCTTCAATAATGGCTGCGACAACCCTGGGGGGGGATGTCTTGCACATGCCTCCGACCCCCCCCCTCGTCCTCATCGCCTGGTCCGGCCATAACAAATGTCAAGCGAGACACCGTGGGGTGCACTGGGAGGGAGAGACGGTGCAAACAAGTCTCTCCCGCCTCCCCAGGTGGAGGCTTCCCAGCTGCACCCTCAGCGCTCCAGGCACCCGGAAAAGGGTTCTTCCACTGTGGCGATGCTGCAACGCCTCGCCCGGCAGGGTGGAGCCCGTCCGCTCATTTGACCCCGCGATCGCCGGTAGCTGCCGAACTCTCAAAATGGCGATCGACCTGGCAAGAGCGGGCCCAGCATGAAGGAATGGCCCGGTCACGTGTTGACTCCACCATCATAGTTCTCCACGACCTTGAAGATTCTAGAGGAGCCGCGGGAGTCCCCGACCCCCGCAGATACCCCCGATGGGGAATGACTGCCATGATTGCCCACGGAACAATGGAAATGTAGCCGCAGGACGTCGGCGCTTCCATGCTGTCGCCAGCCTCAGTTTGAATGACTAGAATCCTGCAGACTACAGTTCGGATCAGTTCCGGTGAAAGCACAGTATGACCCGGTAGGAACATTGTTGCCTCCCTCCCCTTTTGATTGATGGTTCAGACCACCGATCCTTTCTTTTACCCTTTTACGGAACTTTTGGACTGCCGAAAGAAGCTCTGGGCCAATCACGAGTTAGTAGACATTTAGACTATGCCTGGTCTGCCTGACTGCACCCAAAATGGCGCCGATGCAAATGAAACTTTCAACTCCTTGTTGTACCCCGATTGTTCAGCCCTGGTGTCATGAGATATGTATGGAGGTTTTTTTTTTAACCACATGAATTGATATAGGATGTGTACTGATTACATGTTCGGACAATTAATGGATTCAGGATGTGTACTGTCAGTTCGGGAAATGAATTGATATGGGATGGGTACTGGTTATAGGTTCGGACAATGAATTGATATTGGATGGGTACTGATTATGTGTTCAGACGGTAAATTGACATCAGATGGGTATTAATTGAACATTCGGACAATGAATTGTTGTTTAAGTTTTGCACATCATGATTATTGAAAGTTGGAAGCCCAACACTTATGACACTCGCTCATACTGAAGTCTCGACATGATTTTATTGCGCTTTTCGCACTTTTTATATGAAATAAACGACCACTGACTCCGCTAAAGTTTTTACTAATAAAGTGTCCCCACATCTACAGTTCCAGCCTGCTCCGTGGCCGGCCCAATGGGTTTGTAGGCCCATATTTATGCACCGACATTCTTATTAAAGATTTTTGGAAAAAGCAAACATAGTTGTCACGTGTGAATTGGTAATTTTCGAATAAATGACCACTGTTTAAAGGATTAAAAAAGTATAGTACGTAGAAATATTGCAAAAATGAAGGGTCCAAGTTTTCGTTGTGTGCGTTTTTTCCTTTTTGTGCAGCCAAAAAAAAACCGCTAAAAATCCTGGTGTTTAGCCTATACTTTATGTGCTACCTGTATAAAAAGAGTCACACTAACGGTCCACCGGGGCTTAAAACGCCCAGTTGGCAGGGACTGCATCCCGTGGAGATAGGCCGAGTATGCAGTAAGTAAAAGCCTTTCTGGGTTTATGCACGCTAATGTGTCTATCAATATAGCCCCTGCCCCCCCTTCTTTTTTCCTCTCTCTGCAGGTCACATCGGAATATCGATCAGTGTATGAAAACGGTGATCTAGCGGACGAAGAGACGGGAAAAAAAGGGTTTGATTATGGTACCTAACCGCAACTAGCAAACTATGACTATTTTCTCTCCCTGAACTTAGCGCCTGGGAGGGCAGCCTGAAGGGAAAACCACAAAATATAACTTCGCTTGGCACCCCGAATAGTACAACTAAAATGACGTGCGCTAATGAATAAGCATCCTACAATTAATTAAATAGGGAAAGTTTAAGGAATATTTTGAGGTGAGGTACCTTTAAAATCTACTGCATCCTTCTTCGCACCCTCCTAGACATGTAACTTCAAGCTGCCCCATTGTTCTCCAACTGACACCAACCGTTGTCTCAGCCTGGAAACGCATTTGCTAAAAATGACTCGAATAAACCACCGTGAGCATTAGCCCGACCAGGTTAGTTCATGACCAATTGCCAAAGGCGTAAGTGTGTACAATCAAAGCCACCAGTAAGGGCAGCCGACGGTTAAAAGAGAAGAAAAAGGTAAAAAGAGCTTAGGATGCTAAGAATGCACAGCATACAGAAAAAAGATCATTTTTGGCCAATAACTGTTCTATGTTTTGTCTTGGATTTTTGTATATAATACATGTATTGTCTCCCCCGTCTGAGTTTGTGTGTACCTGATGCATGAATCTACGTCATCCCTCTGCTTGTGTTTCCGTGTTACTTAACCCCTGTTGTTCTGTGTTGTGCGCGCACTGAATGGTCCATTATTG